>NC_136858.1:28286453-29497287 GCF_951799975.1 Gobius niger
AAATGAGCTCCAGTTTGTGTGAAGTAGCCAATTACCTCCAAGCGCTCGCCGCAAACACGACGTATCGCACACAACTGACAAGTAAATGGACGCGGCGTCATGGCAATGTAGCGATGCTTTGGGTAAAAATCAATTCAAAATACAGTGTGAAGATTTGACTGACGAAAATATTTATACAAAGACTGCTATCATAGCCAAGTATTATGCCATGAAATTGTCATAAAGTGCTTGGTGTAGGTTAAAGAAACGTATACAATCAATGTTTATATGTGCATAGTACAATTTCTTTAGTCACAAGTTGTTTAGATGTTTGTATCTAGATGGTGCCACCGCTCCACAGTCTGTCTGGCAGTAGGTTTCAGAAAGAGGATAAAAGGTTAGTGTTTGGAGCTAACATGAAGGAAATTGTTCAGGGTAGTGTATATAGGCCTTACAATATTGTATTCTTCATTAACCCCTTAACTCCCGCCTTAATCAAGTGCATTTTCTCGAATTCAGTTTTGAAAGCCTAATTTGAAAGCTAAGACCTACAAAACTCATCTAAGCAGATCTTTTTCCTTGCGTTGTTGCCATGTTGTCGTCACTTTTTGGCCATTTTTTTTCATTGCTTTTTTGTTTCGATTTCGTCACATTTTTGCCACATATTTATCGCTTTATTGTCACTTCATTGTTGCTCTTTTGTGGCTTTGTTGTTGCCTTTTCATCACACATTTTATCACTCTGTCCTAGGCATAGACGACACAGGCTGCTGCCTAGGGCGCCATCTGCTGGAGGGGGCAACATCGCCGATTTTCAGAGATAACTTTGGAACAGAAAGTGATAGAGACTTGCGGTCTTTTGTGTTGACAACTAGAGATTTCAATCTTTCAAACGAGCCCTCTCTGGTTCTTCTATGCCTCCGGGAGTCACGCAAGATGAAAATTCGTAAATTTACTTCAGAAGAGGCTTCTCCTCCACTAGAACTGTTGAGCGCGTTTCATGATACACATGCTTAGATTTTTTTTATGAATAGATAAGCATAATAGAACAATATCAATCATAGTGAAATTAAATAAAACTAGCCTTTTCCATATCCAATAAGTGTCCGAAAGGATTGGGAAAAAGAAAACAAAAAACAACTACTATAGCATGCTCTTTGGGTGAAGAAACATGCAGAAATATGAATAACTGTCGCCAAAGTTCAGTCTTGCCTAGGGTGCCAAATTAGCTAGGGCCGGCCCTGACTCTGTCCTTGGTTTTCAGTCACGTTATTGTCGCTCTTTTGTTGCAGTTTTATCCTCGTTTTCGTCTCATTTCTGTTGCTGTTTTGACATTTTTTTCAAGGAGCTTTTAGATTTGGGAAAAGCCAAACTAGAGACTCTGTTGAGAATAGAGGTTAAGAGGTTAACGATGGAGAAACAGTCTACTTTTAATATTGTCATGGCGATCTGGCGAGACACAAGACCATATGTTGTGTAAACGGGGGATAGCTTAGTGACTGAAGGCTTGGTATACACTGCCTCTTTCCAAGAGAATTTAAGTGAGAATGAACAGTTCTCACAATTGAATGTGCAAATGATGGCATGGCAAAAGTGTTTGATATATTAACCAACAACCCCTGCCATCTCTAACAATTATACTTTAAAATAGCTCAAATAACATGAAGAATTATCGCTTTATTATCATAATATCAACAGGATAGCCTTTTCAAAACTGTAGAGAATCGCTAATACGACACGTTTCTTGAGAGGTGCTGGGGGCTCTGCTCTACAAGTAACACTCTGTTGCACATTTGGACATCCAGCACTAAAATAATGAGGCAGAGCATTAAGCCATGTGCTCCCCATTAGTGATTTCCATTGTCTTGCTGCCCAACAGTACCGTCCACTGCCGCTAGAGGGCAGCCTTTCATTACCACAGCCAGGCTTTTGTCATTGTAAATGGGGTGCAGGGGCTTTAATGCAATTGTTACACTATTGTTCATGAGATGGCTTTCATTTAAGACTTCGATTGTTTGGGTTTGAGGATTTTTATTCTTGTTTACAGACCTGTTATTTCAAATTGTTGCCGTTTGTAGTAATTTCTTTCCTCATCAGAGAAGCGAGTTGACTGATTTGGATGTAGCCTATATGTATAGATGAACTCTGGGCATGTATCGTATATAAAGCACAACACGCATGGTTGTTTCTTAGTGACAGTCATTAATAAGACTATAATAGCTCACAAACCTGAGGAACAGAGTGTTGGGCTGTGTAATTTTAGCATTACATATCACTACATTTAAAGGCACACTGCGTAACATTTTGGACTATACTGTTGTGCTGCATACAAAGCATGCTCCTAATGACCAGCGTGGCACAGAAAATGCTATTATTGCAGTGGATAATCAAATAATGGATTTGAATGAGAACCTAACCTGTTTAAATCTCAAATTCTACTGACTTTAGTCACATCTCCACGAGCTGGAGACAGACCCACTTCCAGTACTGAGCCGCTCACAGCAAAAGTTTATTTGTACATTTATGAGGTGTTTTTCAATGATGAAAATATCTATCATAAAATAAATGCTTGTATTTCAGTTGTGTTTATTGGGTAAAATTCTACACGGTGTGGCTTTAAATTGTAGTGAAAATTGCTCTTTATTTTATGTGTCATTCTGGCTCAGATTGCTTGTTTATATTCCTTTTATTAACCAGGGCTGCACAATACATCGGCAAAATATTTTTATTGGAGCAAAATTAGGTGACCAAATATCCATTTCACAAGAAGCCATATCACAAAATCACCGAGATCCATCTGACTCAGGCAAGTTTTGTAATTTTTTTGTTGAAATATAAAATCTAACATTTATATTGTCATTGAAAGTTGCATTTCCCCCAATCTTTTTGTGCAGCTTTGTTACTGACTCCCTGTAGCTAAGCAGTACAATTAACCCTTGGTGATACAAGTCAAATCTTAGAGTCATAATGAACAATGTGTAAAACTGTTCTCTCCTAACGCTTTGTCTTTAGCGGCGTAGAAAAAGACCATCCCGGGCATACTGCAGGGTCGCCGTATGCAGCTGGCTATAACACCTCAAGACATACATTACATTTGCCAAGTTAATAATGACTTTTGCGCTTTGCTCGAACTCTCCAGTGGGCGTGTCCAATATGGCAGCCCATTGTGAAGCTGCCACCACACGAGGGGCTCATTATATTGTCATCCTATTTGGTAATAAAGGGCTGGCACACACTCAGTGGAAACTGATAGGCCACAAACACCATGTTACCATTTCTTTAGCCGGAGGGAGTTACAAATTACTGTCTGGTTCAAAGAAAAGTGGAGCGTCTTTATGGCTCTTCAGGCTTCCGTGGTATATGATTATGACACCATATACTGCCAGTAAAAAAACCTAAGAGCGAACACCTTTTACAAAGCCGTATTATTTCAGCAGCCTATAGTGATGTGCCTTGTGAGACCATACACATCAAGTACTTCTATTACTACAATTGCTTCTGCTGTTTTTGTGCTAGCACTGCCATAATACTTTCACTGTCTGTCCATAGATTCTTACTTCTGCTGCTGACACACAGTAACCACCATTTCTTTTGAATTGTTGTGCATGTACAGTTACTTTTGACATATTGATATTGGTTAGTTCGTTTTTTGATCGCTACCTGGAGGTATTGTACAAAATCCTAAAGCTTCTCGACTGGAGCTTACAGCCTATAGGCCAGTGTCATGCCTAATTTGAAAGCTAAGACCTACAAAACTGTGTTGTCGCCATGTTTGTGAAGCGTTTTGTTGTGTTTATGTGTCTGGTTTTCATCATTTTTGCTGCTTTCTTCTTTTTTGACGCATTTTCATCTAATTTTTGTCACTTTTTAGTCATGTTTTTGTCTCACTTGTTTTTGTTGATCTTTTGTTTTTGTATATTGCTCTTTTGTTGTTGTGTATTCATCCTTATTTTCATCACTGTTTTGACGCTCTTTTCAAGCAGCTTTTAGATTTGGGTAAAACTGGATAAAATGTGCTTGGTTCAGGTCGGGGTTAAGAGGTTAAAACATTCAAATTAATGAGTCTTGTTGCTCATTAGAAATCGTGCCTACTCTGGAACTGCGAGTGCTTTGTGGTTGAGTTGAGGTCTGTATCCATTACGGATGCTTTGGCAAAGGTCTCTGTCTCTTCTGCCTCTTCCTTCTTTCATATTGGCCATCTTTCTTCTTGGCTCATTGAAGATCCTATCCCAAGTCCTTTACAATGCACTATACATTGCGATAACCCGTCGTACGCTGCTTGTTGAGTGTTCCAGCCTGGTGCATTTTGTGGCATGGGGGGGAGTTTTTTTGGCCAGAAACCATTAGGCCCCTAATTGCCAATGGCTCGAGTGCTGATGAATACCAAACCCATTACAACCATCGCTTTGGTCTCCCGCCAGGAGTATAATATTGTCCCCAAGAGAGATTTCAAGGATACTAAATTTGCAAAATATAAATGATTGAAAGGCTGGATAAGATGAGTAAATGAACACCTGCCGTGACGACTTGATTCATCTTGATATGTCACTAATATTCACAAAATGCAAAGGTCAAGGCAATACATTCAAAGGCAGTTTAGTCATGATGATGATGATGATGATGATGATGATGATGATGATGATGAAAACAAAATATGGTTAGATTGAGATACAAAAAATAAGTTTATCTACAATAAGATGAGCCCTTGCTTGAGATGCTTTGATTTTTTGGTTAGATAACAGTATGTGTTGGGCAGAACAGTGGCACGGTGGTTAGTGCTCTCACCTCATCACAAGCACAAGAAGGTTGCAGATTTGATCCTGGGCAGGGCCTCAATGTGCAGTTTCTGGTTACTACTACCATAGCCTGGCCATAGCCATCGGTAAACTCAATTATAATTTCCCTACATGTACATCTGGGTCTGATCTCATTGGCCGCGTTACATCGGTTGAATTTCAACCTACCATTCAGCGAGTGGGGGAGGCGGGTGTTGTAGGTCAGTGATTCCCAACCAGGGGTAGTTTTAATTATGTTTTTCAGTAAATGGTTTGATTTTGAGAGTATTTTTGCTTAAATTTGAACACAACACACTGTCAAATGCTGTATAATATTAATTTAGTTGGTCACTTTGTAATAATATTGCCAAAATCCTCAAGGTAGGGGGTACTCAGAGTATAAATCCACGACTCAAGGGGTACCCGAGGCAAAAAAGGTTGGAAACCACTGTTGTAGGTGACGTTGGATCTGGTTGTAGTTTGGCAATGGCGGCGGATACAAAAGTAATGGAAGCCCTTCAATCCGTTCTGGCTTGGCTCCCAAATATCCAGAAATTAAAATTGAAGCCTTGGAATGTGCAAGGAATTCCCCCAAGAGTTATGATAGCTTGCTTCACTCACGAAAATCACTCGTGAAAATCAGATCAAACCGTTTCAAAGGAGTTCACCCCTCCCACCTGATAACGGGGCTCAATTGTGAAGGTCCAGACCCTTGTACGAAACGCAATGAGTACAAGAGTATGGCAAAACCAAGCTACTACTACCACTGAATACATACAATAGGGCTCCCTTGAAAAAGAGATTCCAAAATCATAGTGTTACTATCCTGAATCCTGACTAAATAAAAGTTAGAAAATCAATCAAGAAAAAAGATGCAAGACATATTTTTTCAAGTGGAATGACAGACCATCACAGCAGTACAATGCTAAAAGTGCAGTCTCTTAACTGGGACTGGAAATGTCTAGTTTCATTGGTAAATGCTTTGTCGATCGGTTTCATATTTGTGACTTCACATTTGGGGACTGGCGCCACCATGCTGGATATACAGGACACAGCCACGTCACTCTGTATCAAGTGTTTGTCGATATGACTTACATTCAGTGTGGATCCGTCTGCATATGATCAATTAACCACAAACCTTTTTTTATAGAATAACAAAATATGGTTAGGGGTAGCATTTCTGACGATGTATTCAAGATCTCTAGACTAAAAAGTACGAGCGCAGTTCTTCAACACAGATTTCTTTTGTTCACAGACTAACCAATCAACATTAGCAAAACTCTTTGGCGGATGTCACTGTAGTTTTCTGTTCAATTCAAAGGCGTCCTTCCTTAGTCTTGCATATTTTTCAGCATTCACAGAGCCTTCCAATTTACATACCGCCACAACGGAACACACTCAGTTTTGTCTTTTATTGGACCTTTTCCATCTCCGGTCCCATTTGTTGGAATTTTTGGGAAGCTGGCCAGGCCACAAAACGGGAGTGCACATCAGAATGCCTGTCAATTCGTCTCATTAAACCAGCGCAATTCCCTCTTAACGCAGTGCCAATAGTGAATATAGTGCAGCGGCGGACATGTATGTTTTATTCATGGGTTTCTTGCCTTTTCTCTGGTGCTTTTGTGGGGAACGTGATGGGATGTTTGACAGCTCCTCTTCGGCCGAGGGTAGTGTGATTGAGAGCTGTGTAGTGGTTAAGTGGACCCGGGAGAGCGCCCCCTCCTGGTTTTTGTCTGTGAAGTTTTGGCATCGTTCACCGTTCGTGTGATTTAGCAGAGAATGTCAGTCTGTTGTCAGCGCTATGATAGTACGTGCTTACCCACAAGGATTGGTGGGAAAACAAAGGGAAGTTGATTGAGGCATGGCTAAGGAAACGGCTAATGGATAGATTCTCTAAAAAGTCGAAGTTTACACAAGCTGGACTGAATGCATTATTGCTTGTGCCTCAAGAAGAAGTAAACTACTCAAATAAAAAAGTCCAAATGTAAAAAGTTCTGTAAAATCAATAGAATACTGTTTGCCAGAGACGCTTGCCTCGCTTACCTGTGGTAGACGGTGGACACACAGGCAGGTAGACCAGAAGGAGGGCTATCATGATGGGGTATTAAAGATCTTAAAGTGGCCACGCCCGCTATAAAAACCTCACTGGGGTTCTATGAAATGGGCAACAAAATATACTTAGTGCAAGGAACGTGCTTCTCTATGGTCCTTATGGCGGGAAGCTGTAATACCACCCCCTTGTGGCCAGGGGCGACTCCAAAAGGCACTTTGTAGACAGGATTCTAATGGGACTTCAGACCTCCCTATAGCACTGTTTAAAAGGCAGTTTTTCTTTTTATAATTTTTTTATTTTATAATTGCCATGACCCATGTGACAACGCTGGGCCAGGTGAAATATTTTTAACCACGCTGTTTTTTTGTTTGTATCAACCCGAAAAAGTGGAAGCCTTTTCAGTGCATTGACTGGCTCTAGAGCCTTTTGAGGAACAAGCTGCGTAGGAGGAGATTGAACGGCCATGTAAGTTTTACAGATGACTCGGGACCTTTACGATGAAGGTCTGAATAATCATCTGTCTCTAGTTATTATATCTATACCACTGTCCCAAGTACATCACAGGGTTATTTTCAGGCTACTACAAAGACAATTGGCCGGATCTTCCGCCTTGTGCGACAATAATAATAATAATAATACCTTTAATGACAACAGCGCTACTCAAGATGAAGTTAATATCTTGCATACAAACAACTGTGCACCAGTGCTTCCGCCCGTCACCAGAGGGTGTCGCTTAGAAAAAAAGGGGTCGGACTGAGAGGTAGTGTGCTACAAGCAACGCTGACTACAACAAGCTCTTTCCGCTTCATCTTCGCTTTCCTCTTACATTAACTACAAGCAATTTGTCCCACTGCGAGTGAAACACTGTCCATGTCTCAAGAGAGGGATGGATCCCACTCTAGCGCTAGTATTAAAGAGCGTAATACTATAGCGCACCCCCGCCACCCATAGTAGTAGGCAGAAATGCTTGGAGAGGGACCAGTACTGTGAAAAACATCGCCATGGGTTTCTGTTCTACCCCCGTCCAGCCCCCACTTACTGCGCAAGGTGTGACATAGCGCCCCTGTCATCACGCAAATGTCTAAAGTCTGAGTTTAGAAACATAAGATCGGGCCCTATATGTCTTTTGCAGACACATGACCAGAGGCTGGTACTGGAGACTTTATCATATCTGTGGCCTGTCATGTTACAGCTGAGTGGATTATTAGCATTCACCAGATGCTAATAACACCATTACTCTTGTCAAATTTGGGAGCATATGGAGAATCAAAGTAAACAATGGACAAAGTCATATACAGGAAAACACAATACGTGCCCCTTAATTGGTGAAATGGTCTCAAATTAACAATGAAGACCTTTGATCTACTGATATATCCTCTGTCGATGATGTGACGCTATAAGAAGTTAAGATTGCTGCCGCCATTACCTATAACCACACCTAATTCAAGTGCACTTCCCAACTACTGCTTATGCGACTAATTCTGTTTTCCAGACGGGCACATGTAGAATCTACTCCATTACATATAGTCATTATCTGTGTCTTTTAAAATCCATGTCTCTCCAATGTCTTTTTGTACTATTATGTTTTTTGAGAAAAATACCGAAGCCTAATGATGTCCTTGCTTCTGTCTGCCTCACAACAGATCTTTTATGCTCTCACAAATTTTGCAATACGTTATTGTGAGGCCCATTATAAAACGAAAAATTGGGTATATAATATAATGCTGGTCCACTGCCGCAGAGTAAATGTTAAGAGCTTGTTAAAGAGGTTCGAAAACACACATTGGGGTCTGTCTTTGTTGGCCCTCACAGCGCTAACAGGACACTGCCTGTGGGAGAAATGCTGCTATTAGCCATTCAGTCTGTTTGTTAACATGATGCCGAAATAAGGTCGGGCAAAAAGCATGAAAACAAAATACTCACCGGGTTCAGATTTGAGAAATGCAAAACACTAATGGCAAGTCCACTTATCTCACAAGAAAATACATGGCATGTTGTCATTTTGGGCAGTGACTCAAGTCGTGGAACTGTGCTTTTATACTTGGGGCTAGGATTTCGTGAAGCTCAAAAAATAATAGGCTTATTCAAAAGTTTTAAGTGAAAATGAAATGTATGCCTTGAATGTAGATTAACACTTCATCAGTTCAGCATCAGTTCTGCCAACATTATTTGATTTTACAGCCAAGTGTGGAAAATAAGGACTTAAGCATTAAAACTATACTCAAACCCTGGATCAACCTGGCGTCTCCTAAACTTAGGGCACGATGGACTGGGGACCCCGCACTCTTGAGAAATCCTGAGTAAAGCATTTAAATTGATCAATAAATCAGTTTAAAGGCGGATCTCCATGGTAACAATGGATTTTCCAGAACTTTATTGCAGCAACTTGCCTCTGTCTTGGTAAAGCCGTGTTTTTGCTTACTTTTGCACATCTTGTTTTGTGTTGTGTTTGTGTTTTTAGCTGATTTTTTACTGCAGAGAGTCCGTACTAGCCATGAAGTATCCATGTTTTAAAAGTAAACGAACAGCTAGCTTATGAGCTTAAGACGTTTGAGACCTTTCTTCTGAAACACTGAAGAGGCACCAAGAGCCCACCACACCTGAGGCACAGTGGAGCTGTCACAAGGCGCTACAGGAAACAAAAAAGGGACAAACGAGAAGATGGTTAAAGACTGTTGTGGAGGAGGTGGAGGAGCTGACCAGTGCAGGACACCACGCTCTGAAACGGGACGAAACCCAGGAGGCGCTGCACCATTATAGAGGAGCCAGCCAGGATTCCTCCGGGTGCCCACCCCCCTCAGCAGTACTTCCAACTCCCAGACTGAAGACCCTGTAAAACACTGAAGCCAGATTATTTGCTGTTGGGAACCTGTGGACAAAGAGAAAAGCCATTGGAGCGCTAGTCTGCAGATATTGACATTTGTATTTGCCTCTAGATGGATAATTAGATATATTTCACACAGCAAGTTATTGTCTGTGTTGGTTATTGACTTGTAACAATAAAAAGCAGCAGCATCTGGGAGACTGTTTGTTCTATCAAGGTAATTGGAGGCGCTGTCATGCTTACACAGCGGTACCAGCAGCGCTTTTTGAAGGGATAAAAACAACATATAACGCAGGTGAAAAATGGAGTGTCTTTGTAAATTGGGGAAAGGTCGTGATTAATGTGTTTTAGTCAAAGCGGCAGCAGGCACAATCTCGCTGTCAGCGTATGCAAAATCCTCTATGTATAACTTAACAGTAGCCTGACAGTATGGCTAATGGAAGGAGAGAGACGGCCTGCTATCTCCACTCAATTACCCATAATGCTTTGAGGCTGGGCGATCACAGAGCATGGCCGTGCGCGCAGCTGGCACACTGGAACATATTGTTGAGATACGCACGGAGGATCAACCAAAGAAATCATACGAGCGAAATTGCTTGAATTTACAAAATCTGTGCATGACTGGCTGCATGTAGTTTATATTTAACTGTGAAAATGGTCTGACTGAAACGTTACAAAGCCGTAATAACAGATTTAAGCCTGGACCAATGACTGTTGGAGATGTTTGCAGGGGTGTTTTGAATAGTGCTTTGAGGACACTGGGCGAGCAAGCCATTTTCAAATTACATATGTCTTTGTAATAGACTTAAAGGAATAATTCATAGTTTTTCCATAGTGAGATATGTTCTTTCCTGAGCTTATACGAGTTGATATGTACCTGTCTGGTCTTTGTGTGTGCCCGTGTAAGAGCTTGGTTGCTTCTAACTTCCCCCCGTTTGGAGCTATAGGAATATAACGGGAGAGGCCAATGCTAAAAACATCTTTGGTCTTTTTGCGTGACTGAGGGCGCACAGTTCTTTCATACTGTGATATGTTCTTACCTGAGCTTAGACGAGTTGATACGTACCTGTCTGGTCTTTGTGTGTGAACATGGAGGAGCGTGGTAGCTTCCAACTTCACCCCCGTTTGGAGCTATAGGAATACATTGGGAAACTTGCTTGTTTATTGCTAAGCCTATTGTGTATAGATAGTCACTGTATAGCCACATCTGTAACCAATATTTTTGGTTACCACCTTCGTGTTAGCATTGACCATGAACTTGCAACAGACAGCACACAGACTTATACATTTAGTTCAGGAGTAATTGCTTCATCTGCCGAACGAGAAAAGCTCCAGAATCCAATCAAAGTCACTAACCTCCCTGTTGCCGTACGTCGTTCATTCTCCATAATCTCATTGCTTCGTTTGTGGCTCGTAGTTCCATTGAGTTGCAGGTCTTTGCTAAACATTTCCGTTGATCATTTGTTGTGATTTCACACAAGCAGAACTTGGTGAAGCAATTCTGTGTTTCCACTTTATACACACCATAGCAATGCATTTTTTTTTCTCCTTGAAACTAAATACTTTTGATTTGTATTGTGGCTAGTCATGATAGAATAAAGGTGTGTCCCGAAGTTACATCAACTGAGAATCCTTTCTTCATTTGCCCATCAATAACTGCATTTTCTTTCTTTTTTTCTGAAATGCATCAAAATCAAAACAACTACATGCCCACTTTAACCCAAGTATTTCAAAAACGAATGGCGATATCTACTCCAATCTTCACAGACTCACTATTGTGTTTATCAGCAAGAATCGTGCCAAGTTTGAATCAAGTCTGGATAATATTCACATGGAATGTTTTTCGGAAAGCTTTGGATTTCACAAAGAATTCTGAGCTTTTCATCCTTCAAGGCAACAATTAAGAAGAGTCTCACTAATTGGCCTTGGCACTGCTCTGACATACTGGTATCAAAGTTAGTAATATCCAGCATTTGACCATCTGCAAAACCTATTCATTTGTATTCCTTTTTTACAACTCCAAGCCCGACTGGACTAACCGTGTGACTCTCCTCCGTATGGTCTATTTAGTGGTCATTTCGTCCACTCGGCCAGCTCCAGCCGCCCCCCCTGTGTACCGGGAGGAAGAGGTAATATCAGCGTCTCAGTGTCTGGACTCCGCGCAGGAGGAGGTCCTGTAGCTCGCTGCCCGTCGCTTTGAATAAAGGAGAGATTATTTCCGTCTGTCACGCCCCGGAGCCTCCAGCCTCATATTGCCCACAGTTGGCATGGAGACCGTGTGGCAAACTGCATGAGCTTATAGTGCAGTCGCAACCTGCCATCTCCTGGTTTCTAGCCCTGTTTTAGACTTGCTGTAGTCTTGATATCGTAGTGTTAGATATGGTTTTCTTTTGTGTCGATTATTTAGTAGAGTTATGCAGCCGCTAGATTTTTTTAGGTAGTACTTTAACAATGCTTGGTTTTCGATACTGATACCTCAACGATACTTTTTCCGATACATATACTGAAATATTTGTTGTCTAAAACTAAAAAACGGAACAGTGATGTGTGGAAATTTACAATATCGGGTTTATCTATAATGTCAAGAAATGTTAGGAAAATTGGAAAAAGTTGGGAAAAATAGGGAAAATATTAGTAATAAAAACTAATATTGGCTTAAAAATAAGCCAAATCAGCATTGTCAGTACCCATTGATGGTGGTTCACAACTACCCACGGTGTCAACAAAGCCCATTAAAACCAAATCATAGAGAACAACCGCTATTTAGTTCTATTACGTCACTTAACCCTTTAATAGTTTGCTCAACCGTTTGGTAGAGCACATTTTATCGAATCATGTGTTGTTTCTATTTCTGCCTATCGCTACCATTCGGTTTAAGTTTGTAATACTCAAAATATCCAGTTTGGACTAGTATAGGTTGGGGTTGGACTAGTTTGGACTGGTTTATGCTGGTTTAGAGCAGGTTTGAGCCTGTTCCTACCGAGTTTGGACCGGTTTAGAGCCGTTTTGGACCGGTTTAGAGCAGGTTTGGACTGGTTTATGCTGGTTTTGACAGGTTTAGAGCTGTTTTTTCCTGGTTTCGATTGGTTTCGATCAGGTTCAGATCAGGTCTGTACTGGTTTATGGCAGGGTAACTCAGAGGTCTATTAAAAACATAATATAGAGCAACATTTAAGGGTTAAAGTGGTTTTATGGCGATGTGCCAGGTTCACATTCATTCTCCATTGCAGTGCGACTGTCCACGTGGGCTTTATCAGTCTATGGAAGAGTTTTGGAACATAAAGGAACCTCACAGCGTTGTATCTGCGAGCCGCCATACGTACTCATCAAATTTCCTACTAAGAAAGATCCAGAACGTGGCAACCCAAATGGATTAAATTAGCAAGTTTGACATATAGCTAACTAGTAATGCTATTTTTAGCCAATGCGTCTATTTACTTAATACAACAACTGTTTTTTTATTTATTTATTGGTTTAGCAAGGGCGACAAATTATTTTTCTCTTCCCAGTAACACTGTGTACCCGTTTCTTACAGAATTCTTTTAAAACATCCATTTTCAACGCTCAAAGTATTCGATATCTGTGTCACACTCGGTCATGTTAACAGTTTGGGATACGATCTGGGTAGGCCTGACCTTTAACCTGGACCAGCATGCTGTGCGCTTGGTGAAATGCTGAATCCGCTTATTAAGGGAAAAAATGGGAAAACAAGAAATAATTGTGGCAAGAATAAGAAGAAAATGGGGCAAGATGAGAAAAAAAAAAACTTTATTTGAGGTGAAACAATCAAGTCACTTCCTTTAATGCTGACCCTGGACCCACAGCATCAAAACTTGGATCTAAAGATATAGTTTTTTCCCCCCCCACACAGATAATTAGAAAATAGTTACAGGGACAAAATAAACCACTTAAATTGCTTGAATAATTGCTTAATCTGAATAATTTCTATGTGATGCACTTATGTGGAAAAAATAGGAAAATATCTGTATCTGGGTTAGGCTTTTCTTATTTAGAGATTAAGCCTAAAATGTTCTGCTTGATTCCTGGGCCTGATTCCTTCCTTGTTAGGTGTGTTTTTAGGTTCCTTGCTACTCCCGTTTCATTAAAGGCCCAGCATTTGAGTTGAAACTTTATAAACACTCTCCGTAGCCTTCCCTCCCCAACACAAGTGTATGTTTTTTTCCCTAAATCTGTCTCTTCTTTGTCATCTAATACCGTCAAGCTTTAATGCCCCCAATGTATTATTCAATGCCTACTTCTTGGCAGGCTGCTTAACATGAATGGGAGTTGACGGGGGAGGATCTGTCAGGTAGGAGAGCATCTCACATAGCAATTAGAGGTGTGGTAAGTGAGTTGTGTGCCCGCCGGATCCGTGATAACTTCTCCTCCCTTGTAGTCTCTTTGGTTGAACAGATTTAGGCACTTTGAGACAGAAACGGCGGCTCTCACGAAGGAGTTCTCTCTCCCAGTGACACACATGCGATCGCCATAAATAAACGTCACCTTGATTCTCGTTCCATTGAGACAGCTGTAAGTGTGTGAGGAGGGAGCTATCTTTCACTTCTGTGCCACTGTGTTAGCTATTTGGGAGGATATAGTTAGGATATAGTAGTTCCACTTACTGTAACCTCGATCTCACTGAATGTGTGACACTTTGATGCCACACTGCCACAATTGCTAATTAAAGAAACTCGGTGTCCCAGTGCTACTGAGCCTTTCAGGTTCCTGCAACCATCGGACATTTTATAGTGACTATAGGGAATCTTATGTCACAGAGCATTATCCTTTAAATATCGAGTATGATTGACTCCTGTAAGCCATGCTATAACACATAGATCATTTGCCTAATCTTCGGTGGTTTCTTCATTCTACTGCTGAAGCGCTCCAATCTGTATTTCCGGGATTTGATTCAGTCCGAGAAGCAATAGAATAAACTGTCCTCCACATTTCAAGTTCATAATTCATCATCGGAAAGTGTGTTCCTCATGGTGCCGTCATTTCATTTGGGCAACACTGTGGCACAGCAAGAAGGTCCGGGGTTCTATTCCCAGTCTTTCTGTGTGGTGTTTGCATGTTCTACCTCTGCCTGCGCAGGTTTCCTCCGGGCGCTCCGGTTTCCCCTACCACTAAAAATATACACAACGAGATCCTCTCTGGGGCCGTGACTTCCCTGAAAAAAGAGATTCTTAATCTCTGTATAGGACATTCCTGGTTAAACGAAGGTTAAAAAAAGAGAACAAAGTTAAAGCTTGTTTTTGCTGATTAGCTATAGGCCAAGTTTAAATCCTGACTGGTCCAGTTTCTCACTTCTTACTGTAATTCCAACAGCATCAACATTATTTAAAAAATGTAGAATAGAAAATATCAATGCTTAGGAGATGTCAGTTCCAAATGACTTAATGATTGCAAGCACGAACTGCAGCAGACATCTTTTTGGAGAGTTTTGGAGTCACTAAAATCATGCACCAGCATGTACTTAAATATCCTAGTCTAAGTAAGAGACGATGTTGTGCAATAAAAAAAAATAAAAAAAAACACTAAACAATTACTAAAATAAGACAGACAACACAGCACTTCCGCACCATGCATTCCAAAAAGAAAAAGAAAAACAAAATTGTAATAAATGTTTGGTTGATGATGAGGATGTTCATCCTTTTAAGTTTTTATAGAAAAAAACGTTTATTAAGGATGCCCTCCCGCTTGTTCATCTGAAGCGATCTCACGAAGCAAAGCAAACTTGCATTATTTCATGCAGCTGGGATTATTTTCCCTTTGCATTTCACGTGCCATGGCTCATGCTTCTGCCTGACACAAAAACAAGCAGCGCTGTGTGATGATGTCATCAGGACAAGCTGCTCAGTTTACTTGCACAGGTGTGAGGGCTGGCCAGCAGGGGGCAGGTGTGAAACAGAGACCTCTCCTTAATCAAGTCATTACTTGAAATCGTTTGTACTTTTATGACGTCAGAAAACAAAAAATATTCAGCATAGTTTTTGATGAATAAATAAATAAAATAAAGATAGACTTAATTAGACTCATTTATTAGTGCTTGCTAATGATGCATCAGGAATCTATTACATAAAGGGAAGTATGTTTGTTTTGAATGGACGTTACTTCTATGCAGAGAAAAAAACAAAACAGTGTATTTTGGGTGCGTGTGTGTGCAGTTGCGTGTCTCATGTGGTTGGAGACTCAGAGTAGAGTAGGTGTGAGTGAGGAGACTCTACAGCGACTTGTCACCGGCTGTTGTCACGTTTGGAGACTTTCACGCAAACCTTTGGCTCTTTTTACACAGTCACTGACACATGTTTGGAAACTTGTGTTGCACTTGTTTTATGCATGAGGTGAGCTGGCAGGCATGCGTTGTTTTTGCAGTTTGGAGGTACGTAAGTTTGTGGGTAAGAGCTTGGTGTCATGTTACATTCTAGCTATCAGACATCAAGTACAGCTCCCTGGAGGTTTTCAGCATTTTCTAAATAAGCTTGATGAGTCACTTAGATACAATTTCTTTTCGTTTCGGAAAATGTTGAACACAGAAAACTTCATGAAGCCCCAGTGCAATAAATAATAAAGTTGGTTCTTATCTCTTTTTGACACGTAATGTAATAGTTAAGTAAAAAAAAAAACACATACAAACAGACAATAGAGCCATTTCAAAGCATATTGTTGACTGTCCTTACTTGATGATCTCCTACCATTTGTGTGAGTTAACAGTAATTAAGGTTCATGCATGCTTTTGATTTTTTTCTTCCCAACACCATTAATCACGGCACGACCTCTGCGCTCTCGATCCTTTGCCCTCTGTGGATTCCCCCGTGTGGGAAAGCGCTGAGTCCCAAAGCTTCAGCGGCGCTACAGATGTTAGCGCCAGGTGATTTATGTGCGTGTGAATTGGACGGAGGAGGATAGTGAAAGTTTAGCTTTGAAACGGGCGAGCGGTTTAGGTGCTGCAATTTGATATAAGTGCGCCCCGTTGTGTTCAAAGATGGAGGAGCGCGGGGGGGGCATACTCTCATGTTTCATTCATGAGGCTCATTAACGGCGTTCAGATCGCGGCCCCCCTCCCCTGGCCCGGACCAGCTCACAGCCTGTGTCTGTCTCCTCTGGCAAAACGGGCTCCGGATGCAACGTAAGCGATCGGGCCAACTGTATGCCCCATGGAAAATCTGGCACCCAGCAAGGAGTCCACGACCAGAATCAAATCCGTTTCTATCCCCAGGCTGGATTATATTGATCTCCTCCTTAAAACAGAGACCATTATTCTGTCAGAGTTTGTTAAGGAAATTACAATTTGGGGCTGGTCCTTGTTAGTGGTTAATGCTGTGGGCCTGGTTTAGTCCGGTTGTAAACCTAATTGCTTCATATTTGGTCTTGATTTATACACACTTGGTTTTACCCGGACTCAACCAGTGTCTCCAACGTACCCAAATCTATCTGAATGCCCCTTGGAAAATCTGGCGCATTGTATGGACCTCTGCGATAATCAAATCCTTTTGTATCCTCCGGCTTGTTGTATTAGCAGTTATTTGGTATTGAAAATGTCCTAGGAAAATTACCCTCTTTATTTCTGTCCTCATTCAACGCTAGTTTGGACTGGGTTTAGTTTTCACTTACTAAGCCAGTGTATTATCTCCAACATGACAGTGGTTCGACTGTACGCCCCACAGAAAGCTGGCGCCACTTAAGGAGTCAGTGCCATTGTATCAAATCCCTCAGGCTGTTTTAAACTGGCAAATGAGAAAAGTACTGTATTTTTAAAAAGAACAAGTTTGAAAATAAATTGTGTGCACGTTTTAGAGCTTGACTAGTCCTGATTTTCCCTGGATCAATCTGGATTTCGAGCGGATTTGTTAGTTGTGTAATTCAACCTGGATAGACTCAGACAGACAAAAGCAGCAATTCCGAAGATTTATTAACAGAATATTTGTTTTCAGACCCCGGCAGTAGACATTGATGTAAGAACTGAAGTCAGTATAGTTGGACAGGTTGGAGTTCGGGATGTCTTCCCCGGAGCCTGGACACTGGTGGAGGTATGAAAGACCCGTGAGGTTGCAGCAGGTAGAAGCCGTGGATGGAAGAGGCGGAGATGGGGTGGAGGCGGGTCGCAGCACGACTGGGAAGCGAACGAACCATGATTGCTAGAGGCTTAAAAGCAGGACTGAGGTAGATGATTGGCTGCCACAGGGGTGCGGCTCTGCGCTGATGGCCTAAGGTGGAGGTGTGGCCCTCACGGAAGCGATGACTGGTTGGAGGAAGTTGATGCTGAAATTGGTCTGCCAGGTTGAATTAACGCCGAGGCTTCATTTGTAGCTTAAACATGTTCCACCTGTTTTATATTTAACTGGGCTAATCATTTTTAATTGGTTTACTCCATCTTCTGTACAAGTGTTTTTGACCTATTTTTCTTAATTTAGCCTTTTTTTCCCTTTTTTTTTTAACTATTAGCTCTCCGGCCCTTTCTTCGTAGCTCACCAAAAGACTTTTTACATTACCACATGCGCTTGATTATTTCCTTTTTAGATGCATTTTCTTTTACTTCTGAACAAAACCAAGTACATCCTTTTCTTTGAAACATCATCTCGGCCACTAACTTTCCTGAGTGAACTCCTCCCAAGTCATATAGTTACAAACGTGTCTTGGAAGCACAAGTAGCTCTGGGACATATTTGTTGTATTAAAGTAGCTCACTGGTGAAAATAGTTGGAGACCCCGGTCTACAGTTTGTTCAATTATATGTCCGTTTAAGTGCACGTGACAGGTTTGAAGACTTTTATGGATGTGGGCACATGCTATGACCTACTACAACGAGGTAGAACTGTCATGATCTGTCTTCTGTCCCCTGTTTTTAGTTTGTTTCCTGGTCTCGTCCTGTGTTTTATTTTGACGTGTGTTCTGTCCTTGTGATTTTGCTTTGCTTCCCTCGTTACCTGCCTGCCCCGCCCTGATGTGTTTCACCTGTGCCCCGTTTCCTCTTGTATTTATACCCCTGTGTTTCCCTTGTCCTTTGTCGCGTCATTGTCTTTGTCAGCCCCGGTTTTTGGTTATGTCTGGATTTTGTTATTTTGTTTTTTGTCAGTTTCTTGTTTCTTGATTTTTGCACATATTAAATCTAGTTCCGTTGCAGTCTGCATTTTGGGTTTTCTTTTCTTCACTCCACCACAACCATGACAAGAACATCCCTAACAACAGCCATACTGTAGCAATGGGCCAAGTCCCAGTTCAAGTCCCTGGAATGTGGACTCGCATTCCACAGGCAATACTAAACTAAGTAATTATAATAAAAAATCGTGAAAACCTGACATGTGATCCCTCCTTCTCTTCAGACCGGCAGCTTATATTGTACTTTTATTTTAACGTTTTTCTTTTTTTGTGATATGTCTTTTAAGAATTACCACCAGCTGAGGTTTTTGTACTTTATGCATGATTCTATGCACATTGCCATCTCCAGCTGCGGTGACTCCTACCTCTACCTTTCTAAAATCGGACGTGATTTATGCACTTCAACCTGTCAGACTTAATAACATTAGTCCTGCGATGCGTTGCTAGGATACATGTTCACACAGTTTAAAAGGTTTAGCGGTAATTTATAGTGGAAATTTCTTAATGGAAAATGTTAAGAGCCTGCAATAGATGACAAATGCCTTTAAGACATAAGAAACCTTGTCCATGCTCAAGCTGTTGTATTGCTATTTATAAATCATGTAAAAAAAAACATACTAAATTCATCTGTTTTCCACTTCAACTTATGTGTGCAATAAACAAAAAAAGTAGCAGAAAAATGTTATTGTTTTTAACAGTGATGATGTAGTTGGACCTGGTTTTGCAGCTTATACGATGCACACATCCGGTCCCTGGTTGAGCCTTATACAAACACATCTACATAAAAAACATTTCATAGCATTTCCGCATAAGACATCACTTTGTCTCACTAACAATTAAAAATTGAGGCATTTCTGAAAAGTTTTTTGTCTTTTTCCTGTTGGCCCGGCACACTTTTTATAGTTGAAGACGTTTTGTGTGTCTTTCTCTCAAAGCATCTCAGCAAACCTTAACTGTTTATTCGGTCCTTCAAGATGACAAAATACAACTTAATATGTGTTTAGAAATGTCAAAAACAAGGTCAGACAGGCTGATTGTGAAAACAATTCATTTTAACTTTGGTTGAATCAGATATTTGATTGAAAAATGCCTTTGTTGCTGTCAATGAATGTGAATGTCATGAATACAAAGTTGTCTCCCGCAATAATTGTGGCACTAAAATATGGCATTTAGATGTGGGCAATTACAAGAGACTGTTTTGATCTACTTGAGAGTAAGAGTGCAATACTATCCACAATGCATCACAAGAACAAATACTGTACCTTTCTAAAGAAGTAAAAATTCATAATCTGCTTTTTTGTTGTTGTTGCAGAATGTCGATTGAAGGACAATGCCACCAAGTACATGGAGCTGCTTGAGGACAGATTGCAGAGGTAAGAGCAATATTTTTCGAACAACTGAAATATTACATGTCTAGACATGAGATGATGAGACTGGTTTGGAGAATACGAGAATGCGATCTCAAACGATTCTTTGAACTAATAACTTTCCATTCATTACCAACATTACCCTGATGATGAAAAGAAACCTCTATCTTAGTGTAATTATGGTTAAGCTTTAAGGTTAGATAGATAGTCACAACACAGGCACCGGTCACAAACTCAAATAAATGGAAGGCCTTGTATGAGGAAGGGCATTTAAAACCAATTATAAAGGACTATGCACATTTAGAAAAAGCAGAATTCTACATTCAGATGATTTTGCTGGCCTCAGATATGAAAAGCCTGTCTCAGAACAAAACCAAATGCAGTTGGTTTGGTTCAAGTCTAGTTCTGCTACAGACATAACGTAGTCCAAGTTAGGGTAAATATATTTTTTAGTCTGAATAAGTTCATATATCATTGTTAAAGACCTGGTGTAGTCATATATTCATATACAGTAGGCCCAATTTACTTCTGGTGTACGACTCATTTAGCCCTGGTTTAGCCTCTTTTGTTATAATCTAGACTTCAACGTAATCTCACCTATGTAGACTCTATATCGAGCCTAAACAAAGAAACAAGCTGCTCTGAGCCTCTGTGGATTTTGCGCTCTCCTCTATTGTGCTCTGCCACAGCACAGCACTGGTCCCTTCATTGGGCACCTTCTCCCACACCTCTGCGCCCTTTCTCACATTTCACTGTCTTCCACCTGCACAATTTCATCTTCCCCAAACCCAGACACCAGCTTAGGTCTCCGGCTCATCTGCGCTAACACTTTGAGACATCCCTGTATCTTTTTGTCATTTTCCCTTGAGTTTATTTTGGTCGCAGAGCTCCCAAATCACTGTGGACAGGTCTGGAGTGTCGAGGGTGGGCAAGAAGCAGTCTAACACAAAGCAATGTGTTGATGTGCTGGCATGTTTAAGCTTGGAGTAGTCTTGGTCCAAGTCCTGTTTTAGACTAGCCTGGAGCTAGCAAAGAGCACAGACTTTTACTATTCTATACAAAGACATTGGGCCCGATTTTAAAATATGGCGCAACAACAGCACGGGGGCGTGGCTTAGAATAAAGGGTTCAACTGAGGTGTGGTGTGACTGCAACAAGCACTTGCTGCTTCTTCCCCATTTCTCTCCTCATCTTTACATTAACAACGCGCATCATTTTCAAGCTGGACACACTACAAACTTTATTCCACTGTGAGTTAAAAATTGGAGAGAAACTGAGAGAAAGAGAACATACCACTGCCTCTGGTATTGAAGAACACGTGATCAACACACCAGCACATTCTCCCCCCACACCCTACACGGAAAAAATTGGTCTGTAGGAGGAGAAAGCTTGTGGAGGGAGCGTTGTTTTTCATATCTACCATGGGTGTCTGTCCAGCCCATGTACAGCCCCCATTCAGCCCACTGACTGTGCCAGGTATGAAGCTGAAGATAAAACATAGTATGAAGCTGAAGATATCACATGCACAAAGGTCTAGTCTACTACAGTCTAGTTTAGAAAGTGCGATCTGTTCCTTTCAAAACAAACATGGCGGCTTCATCAAATAACAACATCATAAATTATTCAGAGAGAACATTTGACGAATCTACAGGCAAAGCGCAAAATTTGAAGTTTGAGAAGTTTGCGCTAAAAAGGATACTTAAGATATTTAAAGGGAAATACTTCTTCTTCTTCTTTGTTAGACCATTGTAAACTCAGACAGTGGAAATAATGTGCTGTGAGGATTTCAGACGCTTTTACTTTAGAAAATATAGTAGAGGCGAGCTCGCTTGGCTAGTTTTGAAAATTGCTTAGTCCGTTTCTGGTTTAAACTCTTAGACCTGGCCCTGCTTTTGACTCGTAACTCGACTTAAGATTTCTGTCCTCTTGAGCCCTGATTTTGATCTGCTCTGTAGTTCTGCTGCTTTAGTCCTGTCCCTCCTCCTCTAACACTTCCAGACATCCCCATATCTTTTTTGTGTCGTATTTACTTGAGTTCTTTGCATTCCCAAATCACAGTGGACAGGTCTGGTTTGGCGTGTGGGCGCTGGTGGTCTGCTGCACAGTCTGACACAAAGAGAAACGCTGACTGGATGACTTTTTCTCAAGCGGAAGGTGCTCTGGGTTTTTGTTGACAGCATACGCCTGTTTTATATGCGTCCTTACGGAGATAGAAGCTGCTGGGTCGGTCGGTTTTCCTCTGCAGACGGAGCGGAGCAGCTGTTTTGGACGGTGTTTGTGTTTTACAGATGGTTGACTAAAGCTGGTGAATTTTCTGTGTTCAACATGCGAGGGGTATTACACTTCTGTGTCATTGTTCTGAATTGTTCATTAAGGAAATTCACATGGGATCGGTTGAAATCCGACTTGGCAAAAGTAGTGGTTTGGTCTGGTTGTTTTGGCTCCTGTTTACTGCTTGTGAAGTAAAAAACATAGGCAGAACAACAAAGAAAATGCGTGTAGTTGCATCTCTTGAGGTATATTTTAGAATTGTCTTTTTGTTTAACCACAACCCGAGCACATTATATCCAGTTCTAAAAGCTTCTGGACTTATCTTTTGATGCTTTTTTTGCCGATTTCATCCTCATTTAGGCCTGCTTTTGTTGCTATTTTGACGCTTTTTTGAAGAAGCTTTTAGATTTGGGTAAAGCCAAACTGGAGAAAGTGGGTTACTGCGGGGGTTAAAAGGTTAAGTGGGGCACCGTTGGATTTTGATTGGCACAATAGGAGCTGATACTGAATAGTATTTCCATTTCAGAATCTTCGCTTTTTTACTTTAGGTGTCAAATTAAGACAAATAAAATGTATTTGAAAGAACACATGATTTGGTCGAGTCGTATGAAGCCTAGGTGAGGAGCTCAGTTATTCAAGAGGAGCTCAGAGTAGAGTCGCTGCTCCTTCATGTTGAAAGGAGCCAGCTGAGGTGGCTAGGGCATCTGTTCCGGATGCCTCCTGGCCGTCCCCTTGGGAGGTGTTCCAGGCATGTCCTATTAGGAGGAGGCCTCTTGGAAGGCCCAGGACACGCTGGTGGGACTATGTCTCCGAGCTGGGAAGTCTGGGTATCTCTGCTAAGACTGCTGCCTCCGCGACCTGGCTCCGGATAAAGCGGAAGAAAATGGATGGATGGATGGATGGATGGATGGATGGATATGAAGCCTGGTAGACTCATTACAAAGTCACCTGCCTTCATCAAATCTCCTCATCCGCACCTCACAACCACACCTTTGCTGTAGCCAATCATCTCCCAACATTCTTAAACCTTCTCCTTCAAGCCGCATCCTTCTCCAACCTCCCATACCACCATCAGTTTCCAGGATCTGGTGGAAGACATTACAATTTCGTAACACCTATGTCTTCTGCCGGGATCTGAGCACCAAAACATATATTTTATGCACTAAAGCTCTATTAAAATGAAAAGGTGGCACTGTGCTCAAATAAATTATTGTTCTTGATATGATTTCTATTCACCAAAGCATCCCTTTGTTCAGTATATTGTGACACTGCCGGTCAGACGTACGTTGTCAGTTTCCCTCTCATACGGCGCTGGTCCCATGTCTATTGTGAGAGCACTGGTTTGACCTCTGCCTGTTTCTTCGTGATCCTGGAGTATATTTTCCTCCCAGTGTGAAGCCGGGGGGGTCACCTCTGAGTGTGGGACAGAGCTGTTTACTCTGGTGAGTTGCTGCTTGGGCCGGGGGTCTGTGTGGTCCGGTGAGCAGCAGGATATGTGCCCTCAGACCTGCACTGTCAGAAGGGCACACAGCCGCTCCAAGTCCTGTTTGTTTGGATCCTCTCTGGCTTCCTCTTCCCTGCCGCTGTTTGAGAAAATCCTTTGTTCGAAGATGCATTTATAAGCAACACACGGAAGACAAAACAGCTTAGTAAAATATAGTGTAATAAAATGATGGATTAGTTTGAATCTTAAAGTTCTGTATCTAGTGCAAGGGTCTCCAACCTTTTTTACCCGGCAAGCTACTTTTAAGCAACAAAACCATCAGAAATCTACTTATGCTTCATAGACACTCGTGTGAAAATGTTTGTTTTGTCCTTATACGTTACTATATTGACCCTAATGTTTCCAGATTGTGTGCAGTAACAAAAAGAAAATGCATCTAAAATGTGACTCACCAAGTGTATGTAGAAATGTAGAAAGTGTTTGGCGAGCTACCCAGAAACAGCTGGACAGCTACTGGTTGGAGATCCTTCATCTAGTGGTATCTATAGTGCAAAGCCAATACTGTAAAGTCAGAACATAGTGCATGAGAGATAGCGGACGTGCTTAATGTCATTTTGTTTGCCACACAATGCATTTCACCATTACTCTTCTGTTGGAGTTGAAAGCTCAAACCAAGCGAGGCAGCAGTAATCGGTCTAGACCCAGATTTATTGAGCAAACAGCAACAAGCAGAAGATCACAGTCAGTTGGTCAATTGTTATGTACATTCATCATCTCCAAGTCCACAGATCGTTTTTATTTACTGTATGACGTGTACATTGAACATGCAATACATGATGTCTTGATGTTTGGTGCCACTCGTGAAATAGTCTGTCTTTGGCACATATTCTAATCGTATAAGAAAGGTACAAACATTACACATCTATGTCATCTCATCCCAGTGTCAGTTCATTACGTATTATTTTCTTTAGCTTACAAGAAAACAAATGAGTAAAACGAATGAAATTTAGTCTCCAATTCCTATACTTTTAAACATAATAACGTTGTTGATGACGATAACTTTTACATTTTATTTCCAGTTTGTATTAAATCACGCAAATGTTACTTTTTCATTACTTTTACCCATTCTATAATGTTCCCTTATCAGAAACCTGGAGAAGTAATATCCTGATATTACTGCCTGCCATCAACAATTTACTCTATGTTTACCAATGAGAATGTCCAATTCATCATTAATGGCTTGGATGGTGAAGGAAGTCAAAGTCAAAAGCTATCACTCAACAAGTTCATTATACCTTCATTATATGGACCAGCGGCTAATAATAACGCGAGGGGAGACTTGAATTGCTTTCTCTACACATTGCCCTAATCTCCCATACAGGCCCGACCTTCTGTCAATATCTCCTGTTTAATGTCACTCATATGTTGTTGGATGTAATTTATTGTAATTTATTTAGACACCAGCTCAGGCGTGTCTTATCACTCACTCCCACTCGATCACATCATAGGACACCTTCCTGGCTCTTATTGCCGTAATCAAACATGGCCAGCTCATTTTTCCTCCCTCGCATCAGGTCATGTAATGTAATTGATTGGCTTCTTAACCAGCAGTAAATTACAATTCCACCTTTAGCTTGCCCTACACTTTTAGCGCAGTGCGAGATCTGAGTGGCAGCAGCTTGTCCTGGCGTCTATAGGGGCCCATAATGTCCTCGGATGCAAGCATGATGCATTGTAAATGTGAAAAGTCTGCTCTCATGTACAGTAGGGCCATTTTGATGGAGCATAGGGTTGACGGGAGGTTGCAAGTGGGGGATGGTCGTGTGAGAGCGAGAGAGAGAGAGACTTGGTACCATGGAGACGGTTGGTGTTGAGGAAAAAAAAAAAAAAACAATTATCTCTTCCTTGCTAAAAATGAGAACAGGATGCTAGAGATGCACAGATGCTCTAACATGTCGCTCGAACAAAAAAATATTACGATTACTAGCAGCATGGCAGAAATGAGGAATCCCTTTACATATTTAACACATTTGTGCATTATTATCACATATGTGTGCTATGTTGCTATTGAAACGATTAAAAAATGAATACATTATCCAGAGTAGGGATAATCTCTATGCATATTATAAAGTCAAACATCAAACCTAGTTCAACAGAGAAGAATAAAGTAAAGCCAAACTCCACTTCCTTGTAGTGGTAGAAGAAACAAGAACTACTGTCGTGAAGTGTAATAAAGTCCCATACCCCCAATTGCATGGAAAGTGCCTTCACATTTTATGTATTATTATATTTTGGTTATTTTAAACATGATCAAAAAGAAATCAACAATTCAGAACACTTTCTTGCTGTAAAATCTGCCATTATGTCCAGGGAAAAATAGTCACAAGGCATATCAAGTACTACTGTCAGTTACTACAGTCTTTTATGCACAAAACCACAAGATGCCTGACTTTACTAGGATTTCTCTTCAATGTTTGGTGAAAATTAACATACCTATATGCCAGAGTCCCATACAAAAACATAGCTAGAATCATTGGGGTTTTAACGATACCATTTCCTCCGCATAAATGGATGTTAAATGTAAGTGTAGCATGTAAAAACGATTTGTGGTTGCTTATATTCTCTGTGAAATTATCCCCAGACAGTGATCCTCCCACTGCTCAGACAGTCCGGTTAATCCTCCTCAGTCACACCTCAGCTGCAGTCGCCGCGTTGCATTGTACCATGTCATTAGCACCTTCCGTCCCAGCGGGTGTCAGATGAGACGCAGGTCTGTGGTCGTTTCCATTTCCGTTCTTTTTCTGTCCAAATGTGTGAATCCTCCTTAAAGCTATGAATATATACTACAAAGTCAAGAGCACAAGGTAGTTTTCTGTTTAAATGGCTGGCAATGTATCACTAACACCATTTAATAAACTGAACAGTCTCTCTCACAAAACAGACTGTCTGAGCTGTGAAGGTTTTGTTTTAATGATCAATTTACAGTGCTAAATTTGACATAAAGTTGGTGTAAGGTAACTGAGGAGTCTCTAACCTTTTTTCACCCGTGAGCTTCTTGTGTGAAATAAAAATGGGAATGAGAGCTACTTATGATTTTAGGATGCTGGAGTAACAGTAGCGCTTAGGCAGGGTACACCCAAGAGAGTTGTCAAGATGATCTACAGTGGGAACCAGATGTTTACATACACTTTATAAAAAATATTTCTATTTGCTAAATGCAGATGCAGAAGGATGAAAGTGTTGGGATTTTTTTGTTGTTACTTTTTTACAAAGTCCAGATGATGATGTCATGACCTTGGAAGCACAAGTCTTGTTCATCCTTGGGTGCAATTTCAAGATGGCTGAAGGTACCACGGTTATTGGTAAGTATATGAAAGTATATGAAAAGATGGAAACGTTCAGCCTTCATACAGATCAGAAAGAAGGCGGGTTCTGTGTCCCAGAGATGCTGTGGTCTGAGATGTGAAAATCAACCCAAGAACAAACGCTAAAGACCTGGTGAAGATGCTGAACCTGGTAAGAGCTTGTCATTATCCACAGTGAAACAAGTACCGTACCGACATGAGCTGAGAGGTTACTCTGGAAGAAGCCCTTACTCCAAAAAAGCCAGATTGGATAAATTCTTTAATTTTTGGAGATATATCCTGTGGTCTGACGAAAAAAGATAATAATAATTGTTTGGCCATAATGAGCATCGGCACGTTTGGAGGAAAAAGGGAGAATCTTGCAAGTCTGAGAACACCATCCCAACTGTGAAATACAGGGGGTGGCAGCATCATGCTGTGGGGTTGTTTTGCTGTTGGAGGAACTAGTGCACTTCACAAAATAGATGACATCATGAAGCAAGAACACTATGTGGAAATATTGGAGCAACATCTCAAGACGTCAGCCAGGAAATTAAAGCTTGGCCGCAGATGGGTTTTCCAAAAGTTACCAAAGCAAACTGCCAAACTGTGAACAAAGTGGCTGAAGGATAACAAAGAAAACATCTGGTTCCCACTGTTTATATCAAAGGAAGGAATTAATTTTCCTCTTAATATTTTATATCCAACAAACCATTTCCAGATTGTGTTCAGCATGTTCATAACTCAATCAAGCTTATTTAAAAATGTAGAAAGATACACGTAGGACCAGCCCTACATGTTTTTAATGAATATGTTGCCCAAACAGTATTGAATTAATGTGTGTGAATGAAAGTCAATGTGTGTTACAAACCTTTGCAACTGACTAGCCAGTGTTACGGCGTCTCATCGCCGCAATATGTATTTTACTAAACCTTTGTTTATCCTGAAAATGTGTTTATTTAATGGGGAAATGTTTGGAGACGTCAAGATGACAGTCCACAGTGGCACAGAGGTTTTTTGCCTGAAATTCTAGTAGCCCTAACTGTGTCATTAAACCACAAAGTATGTCATTTAAATACATTTTTTGAGTGGCATGCTCCCAGTGTAGTGAGAGGACCAGGCAGTAGCGAATATAGGCGAGCTGCGTGTGTAAAGTTTGAACGCTTGTATTAACTTCTGGGCGGTCTAGCGGTGCCGTGCCAAAGCCGAGCCACTCTCCACTTCTTCTTCTGGTGCTTATAATAATCATTTGTGCACATGTGGATCCTCGCCCTGAGCAGAAAGAGCAGCGCTGTCAGTCAAAGCTTCCGAGGGAGAGGAGGAGGCAGGGAGCGAAGGAGAAGTGTGCCTGGCTGTCTGTGGCTCTTATTACTGAGCTGTGAAAGGAGCAGTTTTTCCACAGACAAAGGATGGCCACTGGCTGCTCCGTCTACTCAGTGTCCTGCCTAAGGCCCATAGTGGCACATTATTCATCGGATTGGTTTATTATTTGTTACTCATATTCTGCCTCCATATTGTTAATATGCAAATTACTGCACACTGGTGGCAGATGGTTTGCCATGGCAGGCCCTCCAGTAACGAATGGTGTTAATTTAGGAGGGCTTCAAAACTGCAGAACTTAATTATTTATAGTTGTTGAAATTAAGATTTGTTTTGAAATATCGGTAATGGCCAAATTCAAAGACTAAATATTTAATTTTGGTGGAGATTCAGACTCAATTAGATGGAAGTGAAGCTAAAACAAAGATTTTACTAACTCAAAAATGCAACTAATATTAAGTAATTTATTTTCAGATCGAGTTTTACTACTTACCCCTATCTTTAAAAGTTATTCTTCCTCCTTTCAATCTGTGAAAGTTAGTTGAGCATAAGCATAAGGTCTGGAGACCAGGGTTGGGACATAATATTGTTTTGCATTAAAGGGACTAGATTCAAGTTGTCCATTTTATACTCACTACTGCCGCCTCAGGTCATATGTGTAACTGCACCTTCTACATTAAGCTCGTGCATTCTGACCCGAAGTAACAACTTTTTGAGTGAAAGTGCAGGATTCTAGAGGCAGTTGTGGTGAACAGGTCTGGGCTCATTCTACACCTTAGGACATGGCTGGAACATGTAGGCGGAGGAAAATACATGATTTTAACATTTTTAAACTGTATAGTCCCTTTCAGTCAGAATACATCTTGTTTTTGATTAAAGTTGGTATTGTTTATGTTAAACGCTTTTCTACCTTCATCAGGCCCAAAGCGCTTTACAGTAAGGAACCAGTCACCCATTCACACTCTAATTCATACACCAATGTACGCAGACACTACTGTATAGGCAAGTAGGGTGAAGTGTCTTGCCCAAGGACACAACGACAGTATGCATTTGCAGGAGCTGGGACTCGAACTGGGACTCGAACCCACAAAAAGCTAATTCATTATAAATTGATGAACTATTACTGGAATAATTCTTTCCTCCTGAGAGAGGAGGTTTGAAGCAGCTGCACCTTATCTCTCCTATGCCGTTAACATTTCCCTTCAAGGCCAAGCCACGGAGCCAGACCAGATAAGGACTGAGCTCTCTGGGTCATATTTTGCATAACACTGACTTTCAGACTGTAAATAACCGCACACACATACCCCCTCCCTGACCACGCCCCCGTCGTTCTGCATCTGCCTCAACATGTTTCTTCAGCCCCACCCCCTGGTCAATGGCCGGTCATTGTGTATTTCTCATGTCTTGATGTTTCTATATATGTGCTTTGCCAGGTGTAATACGCTACATTATATAATTGCATACAGTAAATCAGGCCCTTAAACTAGAATATATTGCTCTCTGTATCATGATACAAATTGTATGGCAAAAAAAGCGTATTATCCCAGCCCTCCTGGACATTTTGTCGTATTTTGTACCAGAGCATTGGCATTTCTTTCACCTCGGTATTCATTAAAAACCTCCATAACACGTTTGCACAGTGTTGCTTACGGACAACCAAAGATGCAGCAGGATTTGGAGAGTAGAAATAAAGAAAAATCTGAATTTGCCCCCCCCCCAAAAAAGGCAATTGTGTTGAAGCTGGTGATTTATAAACAATGAAAGTAAAAAAAAACAGTGGGTTGATTTGGTTCCAGAAGTGTGTCTTTCTGTCGTCATGGCGCTCATTACTGCTGTTTGAAAAGAGCAGCTCGCCCACTCCCTGCCCCTGTCACGACTGGACTGCGGCTTCCAATTAACCCCTGGGACAAGTGAATCACAAGGGTCTTTGGCATCGGGGCAGTCCTATGGGAGACTTGTAGTATGATTCCCTGGGGGACAGCAGACACCCAATGCCACTGGTTACTTGTTTGTAATGAATTATGCCCGGCAGTGGAGTGAAGCTTTTATGATGGATGATTCCGCCTTTGACATTTTTAGCGGGAAATTGTAAACCACCGGATCCCTATGGCGAATGATTTATGTGCCGACTCCGAAAGAAAAAAGTAACAATGGCGACGGCTCACTGGGTGCGCAATTTGGAGCAAAAAAAGTGGGGGGAAAAAATGAAAAGCGGCAGAGTTGAGCACCAAATTGTTGAGGGCAGGGGGGCTGGGCAAGGCAATTTCGGGCATTGTCTGGGTGCCAAATGGGGGTTAGCGAGCAGTGAGTGGAGGAGCGTGCATTGGCAGGGTGTAGCCTATTCACACAGGACATGAGCCGCTAACAAGTGGCTTTCAATTTTCCAGAAGCCTCATCATCGGTTATAGAAAAGACAGCGGTTAGATTAGACAATGCTCCTAGGTTTTGTTTATGTTTTAACCGGCAATTTCTCAATCTTAAGTGCGCAGCAGGGGGGACGCACTTATAGGTGATAATATGCCATATGTAACTGACAAATATATTATCTGCACTCTGTGTTTTCTCATTACACGTGTGAATTAGCATTTGAGACAAAAACTCCACTTGGGAAATACTGTACATATTGGCTGCCCCTCATGTAAAAGCTGTTATTATAATAACACCTTTATTTGATAAGCACCAGACAGCTTCCTGGGGAACGAGACATTCTTCACATGGGTTTCAAAATACAAATGTAGGAGGTCGAAGGATTATTGGAAGTGGTTGGTAAAGTGTTCCCGGATTGCACAGGAGCAGGAAATAATTTGTGCTTTAAAGGTCAGTGCTGGAGGAAGAGGAGAAAAACATGAATATTGTAAAGGTCGTAGGGCTGAATTTGTGGGATTAAGGACCTACTTAAAGGGAGCTGTGTTACTATAGTGTATTATGCCGATTACTCATTAGCCATAGACGTATTTCTACAATTTTAACAACAGTTAAGCTGCAGGTGAAAGCACAACAAAGGTTTAGGTATTTTCTTTTAGGGAAATATGCAAAATTTATATTTCACCCATACTTCATTGTCACTTGAGTAAACTGTAAAGAGCAGTGGACGACTGCAATGCAGAATCCGGAGACCTATCTCCAGATCTAGAAATAACAAAACAAAAAACAAGGCTTATCCTAAAGGCTAATCCTAGTTCTTTTTTTTAGAATTGAAAAAAGTTTTACTACATTCGTTCTTATATCAGTTATTGTCTAAAACTTTTCACATCAAGTACCGCCTCATTAAAAATGTGACCTTCCACACACCACCAGGCAAAGTTAAAAACCAAATCACGACAGAACATTGTCTTATATATTTTCTATTAAGGGGTTCTTCTACTTCTGCACTTTGTGATCAGTGCTTCCTGACTAACATACCATTTATTTGGCGGTGGTGCAGCGGTTAGTAAGTCTTGGGGTAGATCCCCAGCCGGGCCTCTGTGTGTGGAGTTTCCATGTTCTCCCCATGTCTGAGTAAGTTTCCTCCGGGTACTTCAGTTTCCCCTACCACTAAAAACACGTAGAAGAAGAAGAAGAACTTTATTTCTATATGTAAAGGCCTTGATGAGTGAGAGTGTGTTTAAGTGGGGGGACAATGGATGGAAATTAACCCGTGGCTACAATCGGGCGAGGCGTGTGAGTCATAAACATGCACTGTCTCAACCAAATAAACCATGAAAATAAAATAAATAGATCATTATGAATTGTTGAATTTGTCCTTCAGCAAAGATCATTCCTCATTTTATTTACTGCGATGAAATAAAACATGTAAAACAGTCTCTTCCATCAGCCACTTCTCACATAAACCATGCTTTCCTATTAAATATAATATACCATTTGAATTAGTATGACCCTATAGACATAAATGTGACTAAATTATCTCCAAACTATAGGTGTAAACCATGTCTAAACAAGAGAACACTTAAAACTTTAACACTTGAATGCAACACTAAACATTTCTAATTAAAATGAATAAAGTAATTGCATATGAGTACCTGAGTACCACCAGTGATACACGTACCGCAGTTTGGGAACGTCGACCCAGACCTATAGGTCAGTATTTGCTTAAAGGAAGCGTTTTCTCCTCCTAGTCTGGAGAGATAGTCTGTTTACTCGGAGAACCAGGGCAGCGTTATCTGAATTTTGTTTTATGACACACAGTGTTTGCTCTGTTGAAATGAGAAAACCTTATAGTTTTATTGGACTAATTCAATGAGCAGATAAACAAAATGATCTCTATGTCCTCAGTTTGAACTCATCACTGACCCGTTGACACAAAAACTTTACTGACTACGATGTGATGCTAAAACCTCTATCTGTCACCCAATGAATAGGCTCACATTACTGTACTTTCCTGATTTATCCGCCTTTTACTGTCTCCTTGTCATTGCAAAATCCATTGTATGATTTTTTTTATTGAGGCAGATTCTTTTATGGCAAAATCTCTCCAACAGCATTGCAATTGTGAGCTATTATATTGTTGTTTTTTGTCGTCCTAACAGTAAACATAAACCTTAAACGGCCCCTTCTCCAAAATTGTTATTTTTTACAATTGTCTACTTTCAATAGATCCGTAGATATCCAGCCACACAATGATCACAAGAAGAAATTAGGAAACGTGACAGCTGTGCGGACGCTCAACAATAGGGCTTTATTAAGCACATTTCATTGCTTTGTTAGTAGAGTGTGTCTCGTCTGCAGACAGTAGCTCTTGAACTTTGGCCCCTTGTTTTCCCTGTTTTTTGTGGATGCTTCTGCGTTGCCATGGAAACACTCTCGGTCTGGCCGCGGGGTACGCTCTGCCTTTGCGCCCATTTTCTGCTTGGATCTGTGCCAAAATGGGTATGACTAAAATATTGTTATAAATGTTCAGAAATTGTACAGTCAAAAGAAAAGAAAATGATGGAAAAGTCTTAATTCATCTGATCTGAATGTATCAATAATGTATCTATGTTTCACACTGAAGAAGATTCTTTTATCTTCATTTTCATTCAACCTGCCAGACTTGAAAGTAAAATTATCGACCTTCTAAAAAGTGGACACAACAGACCCTTACGAATTGACTGTTGTGCATAACAACAACGCCGCCCAAGAAGGGACTTCCTGTTTTGATCCAGCACACCAAAATAAAAGCACCATCTTATTCATTAGTTCAACTTTCATGCATGTATTTAATTTTGTTCTTGTAATGTTGCAAGTACCTGCTGTACCAATCAATAAGACGAGCTGTGTGCTTTTATTTTGGCGTGTTAAACCGAAAACAGGAAATCACTTCTTGGGTTGCACAGGGTCAATTATACTGTCCAAAGAATAGAAGAGAAAGTCCTATGTTTTTTTTTGCGATAGATACAGACGGCAACACGTCATACAAGGAGGTGTGGCTTCGCCAAGGGGAAAATAGAATCTTTTGGGAAACACAATTTTTCACTCTTTTCACTCTAGTTATGAACTTATTTATTAGACATAAATAAAGTCAAGTGTAAATCGGGCCCATATGGATATTTTCTCACAGCAGATTGTTCAGTAGAAGTGAAAAAACGGCAGTCTTAGCTAGCACTAGCACTTATGTATTAATGGGATGTTGAACCACTTTGCTCCTTCCCATGTCTTTGTATCTTTATTCAGTAGAAAACTATATTCATAATTCAGTATTTGTCAAAGTACTTTTTGAATAATTAGATAAAGTTTGCAAATTGTTTCCCCCCTTAACAAACAGGACCATGTATGGGCGATTCCAGAGATGCCGTCTGTATAACAAAATCCTTGAACTGGGAATATTTTGGTACAAAGGGAAAGAATCAGGAGAATGCCTTTATATGGGACATTTTTATATTGGTTAATGATTATCTAATTAAGATTTCTGTCATTAAACATGCCAAAGATGGAGGAACTGGAATTTGTAAGCCAATATTGTCTGGCATCAAATATATTGATTAGAAATGAACAGGCCAAGCAACTGGAGCTGGTATTTTTGGCTCATTTCACGCAGAGTTGGAACAAGATCTGGATTTATTCCAAAATGTCGAGCATTTTGAGGTATTTGGGGAAATTTAATCAATTTAATAAAATCTTGCAATTACATTTTCAGTTTTAATTATTTTTTCTTGTTTTTAGTTCATTATTGTCATTGGCACCTGGCTTCCAATGCCAAGTGAAAATGAATGTGAAAAACAAGCTTAATACACTCTTGTCAGTGGCAATAAGTTAAAAATAGTTCTGTCTCTGGTTGTGTTGCAGTTACGGCTGTCCTGGTCTGGAGAGGATTTGGGAGGCGGATCTCGAAGCTTGTCACCTGTTTTTACGCGGCCTTCAGCTTCGAACTCCGAGCGTCAGCGGATCGGACCACGCTCTTCCTCCTGACCTCTCAAACCACATCCCGCCCCGCTCCAAAAAAGACGAGGAGGAGCAGGACTGCGCTATGCTTACTGCCTTAGGGGGGCGCTGGTGTCCCGAAGCCAATCTGCAAAACTCAGAGTTCACCAAGGTAACAGAGTCTTTAGTGGTAGATGTTTTTCATGCAGTGGTCAATGTTGAGGTTTTTAGCTAGTTTTGCAGTTTTATCCACCAGCGAACCCGAAGATTTTCCGGAAATACCTAAAACACCTACAGACCCCTACCACCCCTGTACATAACTATATTTTAAAGGATTTTTTTAATGAGGGATTAAAAAAATATATTAAAAAAATCCTAGCCTGATTAAATGCAAAAAACAAGGCAACATTTTTTCACACGAGAAAAACACAATAAATAAGTGACAAAAACACAATTAAAAAGTGATGAAAAGGCCAATAAAGACCCACAAAAACATGACTAAAAAGTAACAAAAACATGATGAAGCCACGACAAAAAAGTGACAAAAAAACATTTTAAAAAATGAGAAAAACGCAATTTTAAAAAAATGCAAAAAATAGACAGGAAAAAGACAACAGCACGACAAAAATTAGATCAGTTTTGTAGGTCTTCGCTTTCAAATGAGGCGTTACACTGGCCGGATGCTCCAGTTCTGAAGCTTTTAGATTTTGGTAAAGCTGAACTGGAGAAGATGTACTCGAATCAGGTGGGGGTTAAGAGGGAAAGGAAACGTATTAAAGCAGTAACGCGTTTACCTTAATAAATCCTTTTCATAGTCCATATGAGGGTAATATGAGTGTTAATGGGATGATTGAAGGGTCTTTCATTTCCCCCTGGTGTCTCAGGCCAGAAAACCACAATTGCAACTTGACCGCCACCGGACCGGAGCCACCAACACACACTAATAGAATCACGAAGAAGAAGCTAACAGGCTAACGGGCGAAGCTAACTGCGGGCTAGCGCCACTTTAAACAGTATTTACAGCCAAGTTTGAGTGAAAAAAAATATTTCCATTATGTAATTGGATGTACAATATCCCTCTCTCCCTTCGCCTTTTCTGTCAGCGTAGCATTTACTCTCACGGACAATTAATAAGCTAAAAAAATTGCAACTTGCTACGACACCTGCAGTTGCGCTTATGGCCTCTAGGGGCAAGAGTTACTTAGTAATGCTTTAATTTTTAGTAGTTTTTACACTGCTTCCATTAAGTTAGATTAAAGTCATCCAACCTCCCCTCCCTTTAAATGTATGAAGCCTACTGTAACTTAAAGAAAACATTAAAATGTGAAAACGCTTCTATCCCTCTCACAAATGATATTCATGTTTAAAAATAAGATTCCGGCAAGAACTTTCCCAACCCTATCGCTAACAACAAACTATGCATTATTGATCCAACGCCTCGACATGCCTCCGCTTTGTACGAGCGGATAATGTGTGTCGACTCTCAGCTGGAACAAGGGAAGACGCTCCGTTGAGGTTGCGCTGTGCTAAGCTGCGACATGGAAGGGAGCTTGTTTTGTTCGCTCATGCATTTAAAAGGTCAAACGAGAGCAGTATTTTGCATCTGACCTCGAATCAAGTCAGCTTAACGTACTTTAAATGAATTGAGCTCGTGAGAATAGATGAGAAGATGCATGAGGTTTTGTTGTGGCACATATGCTAAAGAAGTTACTGCGTAAAAGTGGGTTGTCAAAACTGGACACTTTGAGTATAGGAGTTTGCTCTAAGTAAAAGTTGTCAGAGAAGTATTGAGAGACAAAGTACTGCATTAAATCATTAATAACCTAAGTGGCTTCTTTGTCAGGTTGTAGTGTTTTGAAAGCTTGTTTGCGTAATGCGGTAATGATAACCTTGCCTCAACAACGAAAGGTGCTACTTAATGTGTTTGAATATGATTACAAAAATACTAGAAACTGAAACTTTAAACCTTGAAAATACTTAATAGCATCTTTATTCATTCATCATTGAGTGCGTCGTGTCCACCAAACCGATGGCGCGATGAGCGTTAACGCACACAGAAAGATGAATAATAGTGGATTCTGAGCACAAGTGAGCACATGTACGCCGTGCGCGATTCCCGAACATGAGAAAATGAAGGCGGCTGGAACCGGTTCAAAACTACTTCCAAATAAGTGTGATGACAGAACACTACGAGGTCGACGCTTTGCTGTGAGACCCCACAAGAGAAAAATCTGGAATGAAAAATAATTAATTGGTGTACTGACCAGATGGTAATTTGCCATAGCAACCTGATTAACATAATGGAGCATGTGCGGTGAAGAAGAGAAAAAAAAAAACGGCATGCTATCTTTCATTATTCTATATTGTTAAAACACCTTTGCTTTGTGTAGTTCATTTAAAGCACCCACAGCTGTCCATGCACTGTGTTTAATATAACAGAATGATTAAACACAAGAAGAATTAAATATTAACTTCTTACTCCCCGCCTAAACCGAGTGCATTTCCTCTCATCCAGCTTTACACAAATCTAAGAGCCTCTCAACTGGAGCGCAATAGTGTAATGCCTCATTTGAAAGCTAAGACCTACACGGTGGCGCAGTGGTAAGCACTCATGTCTCACAGCTCGAAGGTGCCGGGTTCCATTTCCAAATCAACGGGGCCTTTCTGTGTGGAGTTTGCATGTTCTGCGTAGGTTAGTGGTAAAAAAAAAACATGTACAGTAGGTGAATCCTCCAGCCAGGTGTTTCTGACACACCAGCCTGGCTCCACATCATGGTCCCCGAGTGACATCGAGGATGGGTCAAATGCAGAGAAGTAATTTCTCTACAGAGATGAATAAAGTGTAACTTAACAAATGTTATAGTAACCTTTTTGTCACGTTGTCACCACATTTTTGTCACGTTTTTGAAGCGTTCTTGTCGATGTTTTCGTCTGTTTTTTATGTTTGTTTGTTTTTTGCATGTTTTTGCCCTTTTTTTTGGCTTTTTCTACGCTGTTTAAATTTAGTTTTTGTTGCGTTTTTGTTGTGTTTGCCACATTTTTGTCACTTTTTTTGGTCACTTTTTTGTTGCATTTTATCCTCGTTTTCGTCGCTATTTTGCTTTTTTTTTAGGCTTTCAGATTTGTGTAATGCCAAAATGTGCTTGGTTCAGATTGGAGGTTAGGAGGTTAAGCTTATATATTATAACAACAAAAGTATAACATCTAAAAGAAAAGATAAGAGAGCATTCATTCAGTTTTGAGTCCGGTTCACTTTGACCACTTCTTTTCCTGCAACAGCGCAAAACTGCGAGTCAATCAATCAATCAATTGTTTTGTGTAAATATCACAACAAGAGTCGCCTCACAGGGCTGCACAAACATGAATACAATGAAACAAAACAATGTAATGCTCAGGCAGACTTAATGTCTAACAGCAGTAATGTCCACATAAGCAGGTAGCAGCAGATGGTCCGATCGTGTTAATAAATCCGCCCCGCGGCGTCCCCCGCCCTTAGACTGTCCTACCCGGAAAGGAAAGACTCAAAAACCCAGTGGGAGAAAAGAGAAACCACAGAAGGAGAGATCCACTCCCATGGACGGACAGGCTATAGATAGACCCAGGGCTGATGAGAGAAAAAACTGTCCTCTTCATGTTTCAAGGCCATGATCCATCAATGAACCCACTCTGAGCTCAAAGTTGTTGTCATCACGGCGCCATCAATGCTAAAAGTGAAAGCTTGCATTTACTGCTCTACTGCTATTTCCAATTCATCAGCCCAGTCTCCCTCTCCTCACTATTTTTTATTCCTTATATAATTACATAAAACAGAATATCAGTGCTGAGGTCCAAAATACGTCCTCATTATGCATAAGAGGAGATGAACTTTATAAATATGGATGACATGTCAACTTTAATGTTAGTCAAGATAGATTTAATTTAATTTTTCTTATCTTCTCTTAATGACTTATTGCGCATAGCCTACTTCACCTCTCTGTTCCATTCATGTTTATCCAGTCTTTCATCCTGGGGTCAAACGTGAGCAGTTTTCTTCTCCATCTGACCTCAAATTAAGCTTATTATATCTCTCTCCACTTGACTGGAAACGACATTTGCCGTAAAAAACACTGGGCTGAGGTCAGAATGCACAAGTCTCTAGCAGCAGCAGACGATCATTCCACTCGCTCCGAGGCATCTCTAAATGAGGAGGAAAAAATGTGGATGTGAGGGAAGCAGCGGCTCGGAAAACTCCCGGCGTCTTTGTTTCATCGTCCACAACAGTCGATTAAACACTTTTACTTAGAATGCATCTGTGTGTGTGATGTGTGCGTTTGATTGTGCGGTTTACTCCGCATTGAGAGGTAGCTCGGGGGAATCAGGAGAATGTTTTTTAGATGGTACTTGTTAGAGCTGCCTGGTTCAGATCCAGTTTAGTCCTTGTACAACAATTAAGATGTTCTCTTTCGTTGCTTATATCTTACTCTGACATCGGTTTGTCCTGTTTGTTTGAAGCGCTGAGTTAGACCTGCAAATTTAGGACGCTGCTTAAAAACCTCTTAACCCCCACCTGAACCAAAACTCATCATCTACAAAACTCATCTAAACAGATGTCGCATTTTCATCACACATTTTTGACACTTTTTTGTAGCTTTTCTGTTATTTTTTTGGTGCATTTTTGTCTCTTTTTTGTGGCATTTAGTAGATTTTTTGCTGCATTTTCATCACACATTTTTTGTCACTTTTCTGTTATTCTTTTGTTGCATTTTCGTCACTTTTTTGTTACTTTTTTGTTACTTTTTTGTCACTTTTTTGTCACTTTTCTTGGCTTTTTTGTTCCATTTTCATACTCATTTTGTCTAATATTTGTTGCTATTTTCTCCCTTTTTTCCCAAGAAGCTTATAGATTTGGGTTAGGCCAAACTGGAGAAAATGTGCTCAGTCCCGGTGGGAGTTAAGAGGTTATAGCCTTTTTTCTTTAATTTATGTGGACCAATTTAGTTCTTGGGTTTGACTAGTTCTTTCGGCCTGACTTCCAGGATTCAGACCTCCTTTACTCCCGGCTTTGTTGATCCCTGCTGGGAAACGTGTCCTCTGCATTTGACCCACCTCCAGAATTTGAGCCAGACTAACACTCGGAGTCGCTTCGCTCTCGTGTAGACCTGGTTCTGTTTTGGCGCTGGCTGCCAAGTGTTTTCGCTTGGCTCCGTTTTATTTCATCCTTCAGTTAGTTTAGTTTTGATTTAGTCTTTGGAAAAACCCTTTGGGCTCCCTCGGACAGCACAGTCAATTGAGCATATTTAGTGAGAATGTCTATTGTTCGTTCCTCTGTTTGTGTGTGTGTGCGTCTTGTGTAAAACTGTATGTTCAGACGCCTTATGTGCTGGTCTGTCCCGTTGTGAGTTCCAGCCCAGCGCCTCCGGGCTCTCTCTCTCTCTCTCTCTCTCACACCCTGCCTCCTCCCACGCACTCTCGCAGGCTCCAGTCTGAGGAACAAAGCCAACACGAGAGAGTAGTAGAGCACAAATGCGCCTCACAGACATATTTTAAGGGTCTTTTTAGTCTCACTATTTGCTATTATTACAGTCATCAACATTTTCTATTGTCAGCAAGGAAATTTCCTCGTTTGTGTTTGGACTTAATTGACACTTCAACCACTTCTGATAATGGCCAAAAAAGAAATTTTATCTCACATTTTGCTATAATTGCCTTTTTTTTTTTTTAAATGAGTTACACTAATCTACTGTAACACATTCTGCCTTGTTGGTGATTTTCCTAATGGCATCTTGGTATAATTTCAGAAATAACTCGATAATGATACTTTCAGACTTCATAGCCTTTGTTGAATAATGTTTTTGCCAATTTGTATTACCAGGGAAATGTCTTGTACCACTGCATTGCATTACTGTGAATACTATACCACTTGGTGACCGATCAGTGTCTAAAAAATGGGTATAGTCAAATCTGACCAACACACTTTTAGGAATAATTTAAATTTGCTGCCATCTATTTATTCTATCCCACATTTCATCATTTAGCTGGACGTTTTATTTTCATCTGAATCGCGGGCTGTAACTGGAGCATGTTCCCCAATGTCTGCAGGGGGTGTCTGGGTTTTTATTGTTCATTGGTTTAACTTTTGCCTCAGTTAACATCTCCCTTTACGCACGGCCCATTTCATTACCTACCATAACCGTAGCTCCTCTTCAATGATAATTTACTTGTCTCTTAAATGTAATGTGTGTGAATTTTTGTTTGGCCTGTTGTTCCCACTTCTGTGTACCCGCATGATTAACTTTGAATAACTGCATGGGTCTCTATACACTCTGCTTTTCCTTTGTTTCTTCTCCTCTTTTCTCTTCCCAAAGCCTGGTCCCTCCTAACAACCATCCAACTACTGAAAGGTGAGAACGCCCACAATTTGTCTCCAGTGACAGAAGCGGGCAGAAGAAAATACCTGCTTCTAGCCTTTTCGTCTTGCCTGATAGCTGTGTTGAAGTAGCTAGTTCTAGTTTTAGTGATGAATGATTCTAACTGGTTGCTGCCGAGTTAAGACAGGATTTGTTTCAGTCCTTTAGTCCTTGTCTGGTCACCATCAACTCATTTCCCAGCAATCTCAAGTAAATAGGAAGAGGGGAAAACCAATCAGCGAAAGGGTGGAAGTCTGTAAGGAATTCATGAATGTATTGTTGGATGGAACATACTCTCCTGTGCTCCGTCCATGAAATGTGGACGCTGCTCAGTAACAACGCATGAGAGCAAATAAACAAATCTGATTGCACGGTTCCGTCTTGGCTTGGTTCTCATTCAGTCTTGGTTTTGTTCTTGTTTATACCTGACTGAGACACTATTTGATACCAATATTTAAATTGATTTGCCAGTAGTCTTGAAGTTCAGTTTCCTTTAAATTCTCTCATTCCATACTGAGTGGTGATAAGATACATAGATGAACACAGCTGCACCAACCACTCACCCAGGCCATTTGCTATTTCCACATGGTCTCGGTCTCCAGGGCCAATGTACTTAGATGAGATTGGGCCGTCTCAAGGTGGTATAACTGCAATTATTCACAATATAAGGTATTTTGTTTTCTTATTTTATCTTGAAATTATCTCTCGACTCAATGCTCAAAGGAAGGCAAAAAAAATAGCACAATATTTTCTTAGAAAAACCATGCCTGCGTTCCTTGTCCTTGTGAAGCTTCAAACCTTTCAAAAGTATCTAGTGCTTTTCCACACTAACATGTAGTGCTTCATCTATTGAAGGTCTATTTGTCTCCTTTCCATTATGAACCTATAGAGCATTGTAAATGTGATGTTACATACAACCACTTAATGCATCTCTCTTCATTAGACTTCACATGTCATTGAAGTGGCTCTACATGTTTGCATCCAAGGACCCACTTCTCCGGAGTTATTTAATTAAAGCGCTGGATGTTTCTGTCTCAAAGCAACATGTTTTATCACTAAGATGCCTGAAAACCTTTCCACTATGGGCACCGTTAGACAATATATTCCCTTGAGATGAAAGATTCTCAAGTATGCTGAATAGCTGTGAGGTTGTTTCTGTGGTGACCTAGTCAAGTATAGCAATGTATAATATGCAGCCCCTTATGCAAACATCAATGCACTGACAACTATTCTAACACCTTTCCATCAAAACACGGACTTAATTACAGTAATGTGAGTTGTCATCTCCACTTACGACTGTCCTCTCTCTTCTAATGTGCACAATATCACCACTACTCCCTTGGACATGATTGATATAGACCACTACAGACAAGGAACACATATACTCTGGCTTTCACTCCAGCATAGTGGGGGGAAGTAATGCGCCTTAATGTTGAGTGCCGGCCGCCATTGACCAACAAGAAGAAGAAGAAGACCAGGAACCAAACACTACAGTTTTGCTGATGTTAAACCTGCAGTGAGGGGTTTCCTGGTGTTTGGATGTTGTCACTCACTTCATCCATCACTTTGGCCTTCATCAAACTCAGCTGGCTAACCTGGTTTCAGCAAATTAAACTTGAATATTTCCCTCCCACTAGGCGTCGTGATGAATGGATGAATTAATGGTTGTCTTCACCTGCTCTGTCAATCATCATAATGTTAAACCGGACATAAACATCCATCAAAATTCAGTAATAAATGATCAATTACAAAGCTACAAAACGTGAATAAAAAGCTACCTGAGTTTATTTTGATGGAGGCAGAAAGAACACTCACACAGCCTCTTCTGTACCACTATTTCCATTTCTCATCATCAATGTGCAGCTTGAGTGGCTGCACAGGTTACAATATTAGATCTACAAAAAAATTACCAAAACCCATTTGAAGTCAATTCTAATACACCCCACAGTCATAAAAATCCAGCCCAGTTTCTAATCACCTGTTTCCTCCTGAAGAATGTTGCTCTTTTGAATACCATCTCCACGCCGCCGCACAGATGAGACCGTTAATCACGTTTTTTTGTCAGTTTTGGTGCTGAATAATTACACTCTCTGCTCATTACGGGGATGATGCCGCACACATAGCGTACACACACGCCACATAGTAATTGCATTTTCAATAATTCATGAAGGTGGAAGACTTAACTTGATGTTTTATTCCCTTATTTTGTTGCAGAAATTGGAGGAGTTTTTGTTTTGCGTGGAGGACAATGCCCCAGAGGTGAGTGTAGACCTCATGACTGTATTTTATCAGTGTAATTAAAGTGTCATTGGGGTGGAACGGGACACAAAGGGATCAATTAGCTGACCTGATCTTAAACATGGCCCCTGCCGCGTTGTCGACTGTCTGATCAATACCAATTTACATGAGAAAGTCTTGTCACTACAGCGTGCACAATGCAGTTTACGTAACAAAGAGTTTTGCTGAGCTGGCGTTTTCAGCACCAGCTTTATATTCATTAACCTGCATTTTCTGTCCAGCTAACACATTCACGATGCTTTACCTTAATTTAAGGGTTCAAGATTGCATTTTCTATATGTAACACTACCATAAAAATAGAAACATTGTATTTTTAAATACAGAAAAAATTAACTCAATTTACTGTCGGGTCACAACTGGTAACATCCAACACACTGTAGTGATGAAATGCTTTTAAGTGAACGGCAACTCCAGTATTTTCTTGCACAATCACCTGGAGCTCAACAGCCGAATAAAAAAAAAAGGATTTTTTAAAAGGTGTTCGACAGTAAGTGTGTCACACATTTGCTTACATAACTACTTTCTATAAAATGGTAAATGGACTCAACTTATATAGCGTTTTTCTACCTTCATCAGGCCCAACGCGCTTTACAGCAAGGACCCGTTCACACTCTCATTCATACACCAGTGTACGCAGACTCTGGAGGCAAGGCAGGTGAACAGCAGCGTGACCTTCCGACCATCTGTGCCAGAAGCAAGGTGGTACAGTGGTCTTATACAGTTAAAGAGATATTTCAGGATTTTTCACATAGGGCCTCATTTCCTTGTTATCCAGAGTGTTGTTGAATTCTGGAGATTTATATATATTTTTAGTTCATGCTGTCCTTTTATTTGAAGATTTTAGTGGTGCTAAGCTAGTGCTAGGCTAATGCATGTCTATGGTAACTAGTAGCCTGCATTAAAAACAGTCTGACTCGAGCACAGTGCACATGAGGCAAATCACTTATAACACCAGACTACCGATATAAATGTCTGTGTTGACTGAATCGTTATTGAAATATAACCATTTTGCATGTAAAAGAACTTATATTTGAGCTGCATCAGCTTCCTGGTTGTAAACTACGCAGGGGCGGAGTGATCTGCTAGGTTACCGGCTCTACAGTAGTTTGTTTGCCTGCGGCCAGCTTTACTACACCTGGAATTCACAAAGGAGCTTTCTACAAATCAGATATGGCAACGTTTGGAGGACTACCCGATGAGTTTGAAGAGTTTTTTTTAATGCAGGCTACTAGTTACCATAGACATGCACTAGCCTAGCACTAGCCTAGCACCACTAAACTCTTCAAATATGCATGAATTAAAAAAAAAAAAAGAATTCTCCAGAAACAAGACTCTGGATAACTAGGAAAAGAGGCCCTATGTCAAAAATCCAGAAATATCCCTTTAATCTCACCAGTGCGTACGTGTCCTTGGGAAAGACACATGAATGTAGCGTGTGACTGCGTAATTAGTGGCGGCTGTGGCTGATCGGTAGTCACACTTTCATCAGTCTATCTCAGGGCAGCTGTGGCTAGAGAAGTATCCAGTAGAGTGAATGACAAATATGCAACTTCTTTGAGGGTCCACAAAAGTGCTATACATATTTCTGTGATTATGGCACTTCGCTATCTTAATGCGGGCTCAGCACTATTGTTGTCTGGAGGTTTGAGCAAAATATGGCCCTCACATCTATTGTATGATGAACATTTAGTGCTGAATACAGAACTGCCTTGCACAGAGGGGGAAAAGTGGGTCCCAGGTGTCCCCTTTTATAGGTTTTCCATCACAAAGCATGTAGAAATTATTCATAGCACCACAGACTGTACACGGGGACCGTCGCTCAGCCTGAGTGACTGTGAATGACATATAAATGATTAGTTGCAGTAAACCATGATGCATCCAGGTGCCACTATCTCTGTTTTTACAACTTGGAGGTGGTCTGTTGCTGCTGTCTTGGTTTCGTCGTGCGTTTGACCTCATTCTCCTCTCTGTAATGACTTAAAGTAAATGATTTCCATTTAGCTTGTGCTGAGCTGCGGCCCTCGTGATGCCACTATAGAGATTGATTTGCTGTGTATCCCAGCATCACTCTATTTCCCCCTAATCTCTTCTAATTGTACTTTTATCCTTTCAAGGTTGTTCATTCCCACTCTCATTTGGCCCCGGTGAAAAGTTGTTAAAGCTTTTTGATTAGATATGGTAATCAGGAACTTGTGATTAACGTCTTACCAGCTCCATAGGACTGGTTGTGTAAGAGCTGATTGTTATGACCCAGTTTTCAACAAAAGAACGCCAAAGGATCATTTTTTGTTTGCTGTGTTTGTGTTTGTTTTCTTGCTTTTGCACCTGTGACAAAGCACTCCCACTGATCTGTGTGCAGCATTGTGAAGCTGTCAAGCGCTCACTTCAGTCGACACCAGTGTTTTGTTTAACGTTTTGAATGCCACTTGTACTGTCTGCACTCATTGTCGATGATTTGATTTCTGAACTGGAATTGTTTTTACTCGATAAGTTCCTTTGAAGTGATAAACTGGTGGTCATCGTAAGACAAACCTGTTGCTCTGCCAAGTCTTCTTTTTCTAACTATTGTAAAAAACCTCACGCCAGGACAAAATAAAACAAAAAAAGCCGTCTGCAACTGGAATATCGTAGAATAGCAATCCTATAACAGGGGTTCCCAAATTTTTCAGGTCGCGACCCCAAAAATCACCAGACCAACAACTTGGGACCCCAGCAGTATAATGTGATTGTAAGATTTTAGCTGGTAACGATGGCCTCTTACTAGTGATGGGCAAAATGAAGCGAGGCTCTGAAGTGTGTGTTGAGCCAAAATGGGCGTGCCTGATGAACCAGTAGATCATGTGACTGAAGCCTCGGTTTATGGAAATAATGTATCAATGTTTTTTTTGCAAGCCTAAAAATTTGCTCTTTGAACTCAAAACGTGTACACATATTATATTTCAAGTGAGGCACCAGACAAAAGGAAAATAAACATACTTTATTAATTGTAATACATTCAAATCAGCAGCAGGTGGCAGCATAGAGCGATGCTTCAGTTTGAACCATTGGTTGGCACAGGAGGCCGAAAAGCCTCATTGGTTCATGAGGCTTCATTTTGCCCATCACCTCTTCCTAGCCCAGGATAGCCGTAGCGCCTGAGGTGCTGAATATAAAAGATGGAAACTTCAAAAAGGTGCGAGCTCTTCAACATTTATTCACCAAAATCACCAGGACAGTCCGACAGCTTTTTCTCCTCTACAAACAACAGGCACACACACAATCGCCCCAGTTCCCTTAAATATTGGGGTAGGAACCACCACACCCAATTAGAGGGTGAGAAAATATTCCAAAATACATTGCATATAATATTTACAATTATAAACACTTATTTACAATATACAGTGCATCTATTTTTAACATTAGAAAGTCGTCTGGCCTCCTACTAATTTACCCCTTATAAGCTTTAGTCAACATCACACTAAACTCCCCAGTTAATAGCACTTGTGTTAAAAAGTATGAATGGCAAAGCAATTTGGCTGCTCCACATAAATGTATATGATAGTGCTCTTAATGAGAGCGTTTTATGTAGTCCTTGTATCTATAATGACAGCGCTAATGTTAATACATTGGTTTCATGTCGTGCTTTTCTGTACTCTGTATTCTCATTCAAGGAAGGACACAACAGTATTCCACATTTCGTGCAGTACAGAGCCGCTGAACTTCATGGATGATCACCCAAACCACTGAGCCACTGATGTTTCCTAAAAGTGTCCCCGCCTCCAACACAACCCTGTATCCCTTTAACCACTTTCCCAAATTAATCAAAAGCTAGTTAACTTTTAGAGTTTAAAATTAATTTGGTTCCTTTATTATCAGGGTGCAGACTAACGACCTTTGCTGTAATAAGGCGTTGGTGTTATTGCTTGGCTTTGCTCGCTCTGATCAGGGCCGGTCCTAACAGCACCTATGGGACCCTCCACAATTACATCCAGCCTCTCACTTATTATAGTTTAAATAAGCATAGCTCGTACATGTGTCCTACATTGAATCCAGGAATAATTTGCTTCTATTGGCTGAAGTTTAATACAGAGGTAATTAAATATCATAGCAATGGACGTGTGTGCCTTATATGAGGTATTTTTAAACATTAAACGAGCACCTGAGCCAGAACCATGGTTTAACAGAGCTGCACGATATATCGCTCACCTAATATTGTAATGTTGTAGCAGTAGGTGATACAATCATAGAAATACCTTGAGCCTGTTCCTAAAAAATAAAAATGTGGTGTCTTTTATCATGAACATAGTATAAGTTGATGTTTAGTGGCCATTGGATGTGTATCTCACCCCATGAAAAGTAGAAATGGAATGGAAAATATAATTTAGCATTTGGCTCAGAGGTCAATTTGCACTAATTCTTATCTAAAGCTAAAATTGTCAGTACATTCATAGATGATTTCTAAGAAGGCTTTGATATCACCTAAATGTGATCATATCATGTGACAACAGCTCAAACATCTGGATCTCTCATAATTTGCGATGTTTGATGGCTAATGCTAATGTCTATTGGAAAAATACATTGAGCAGGCTAACAAACCCTGAACAGTTTCCCGGACTAGGGGATTGAACGCTGAGTCTCTTTTTTATTTTTATGGATGGTGTTTTATGGAGAGACATTTTATATCTAAACGGAAATGGTACAATTTGCTGATAATTAAATTACCCAATCTCTTTGTTTGAATAAAATGAAACAAAGATGAAATGATTGAAATAATCATAATAATCAACATTTATTGACCATCACAATTTTTTCTCATATTGTGCAGCCCTAATTGCGATTACTGTCGACGGTACAGTATGTGGCTTGTACAACTATGCATTTTCACGAAAGAATTAAAATGAAATAATATTGATGACTGCACCATGGATAAACTTGGCTAATCTGGACCATACTGGGTCTAACCGAGGACAATAAAACTAAGAATATAAAACAAGTGTATTTTCGAACATAACAAAAGCTAAACCCAGACAAGTGTTGAACAAAATCCACAGTGTGTCTTCACCGGCTCTTAAGTATAGCAAGAATAAAGGAGGTGTTGATGCACTTGGCCAAATTGTCTTGTAGGAAGCTTCCTTATAGTGGAAAAATCACTTTGTTTTGATAGCTCCGAACAGCTAGTTACTAACAAACTGTCATTTCGCCCAGTGTGTCTCTTTTGTAGCCTGTGGTCCTATTGACTTTACAGAGATGGACCGCGGCCTGTGAAGTACTGAATCAATCCAGTTCTCAAAGAAAGGGTCTTATCTCTGCCAACCCTCACGGAGAAAATACAAACACTTCGACCAAAATGTTGAACTCATTTAAGGTTTGCTCGTCGCATCAGGACAGAAACGAAATAGATTCAGTTCACTCAATGTTTCGGGGTATTTGTCTTTGATGTTGTTTTGATTGTTGACTTGTTGACTTGATTGTGCTTTTTTAAGTACTGGACGTTTTAAAAGTGACCCTATGAGCTTGTGGTATCGGGTGTTTTTAGTTAGCCTACTCATGCAGCTTTATGCCCACACAAAAACATATGCCATTTACTCCTCCCATTTACCTTGCTCTGAGTAAGTGACAGGAGGATGTACCAATCACAGTGAAGTGTTAGCTCTCAGGTGAAGCAGATTTTTAAGACAAATAAAGCTGCCATGTGCACATGAATTTTGGGAAATTTGCTGCAGAATTCAGTGGTTCTCAACTCATGCAGCTTCTGGACCCATTTTCAACCCACGAATCGAAGGCAAGACCCAAATAAAACTATTTATTTTCCTTTATAATAGCAATAATTTGACCCAGGTTTTTAACATGCAATCTCAAAAGACAGCATTGAACTATAAGAGTGACTCTCAAAACCTTTCAAAATAACCAATCTACTATCATTTTTTGGTCCCACGACCCACTTATGGACCCCGAACCACCAGCTGAGAGCCACTGATGCAATCCTTTTTGCCCACCTCTGTGTCTGGGCTGCCAAATATTTCAAATTTTGGATAACATTGAAAAGACAAGCTGACACCACATGCCAGGTCTATAAAAACAAGTGAGATTTTACTCCTTAAGACATGGACTTGTTCTCCGTCTGTATTTTTTGTCAGAATTTGCACCAATGCCTTGTCCCCAGTCTTGTCGCGTTTCCCTTATTTATGTTGTCGTATCATAGATTGCTTGAAGCCCCATTTAAGTATCCAATTACACATGAATGACTTGTTTTGCAGCGTCCCTGAGGCCTATTGTTGCTTCTTCAGGACAGTTACATCATTCGCACAAACAACAGAGCTATTCCAGGACACAGAGATGACTTTGCTTTGATCGCTGTGACACCTTCGCGCTGCGGGGACTTCTTATTTTCCACCTGAAGCCATGAGTGGGATCGGAGAGTGGTCCTGTGCTGTTTGACACTGTGGCTGTTTAGTGTGTGTGTCTGTGCTCGAAAGTAGGACGCAGAGTCTGCTAGTGCTAAGGGGCCTGTTCTAATTATGGCCGGCCGTGCTGTGAACGCTCTGCCCCTGTGCTCTCTGCTCCTGCACCAGCGCCACATGCCCGGTGCTTCTGTATACAAACTCATACAGACTAAAACATACTCTCATACAAGCTGCCTCCTCAGGTGAACCGGCGCGGAAAGGGCGCATATGGCACCCCTGCCGCTGGATTGTGAGCATTTTGACCTTAGTATTGAGTTGAGAGGACTTCACGAGCACTTCTCGGTTATCCACAGTCACACTTGAGTTGGTAAAATGGCAAAAATCATAACGCCATTTTTGTTGAGCCTAGTTGAGCCGCAATTATTATTTTATATACTTAGGCAAAAGACTGTGATTGAGCATTGGAAAAGCTCTGAATCTGTGACAGTTTCTTTGAGGATGCTAAACATGTCTTCTTGATTGGCACTGCATAGTACAAACAAGTTTAAACCATCAATGATGAAATTATACATGAGCCAGACAGACGGAGTTGTCTCTTTCTAAAGCAGGTCACACGACTAATTATAAAATCCTTTAGAAAATGTAAAATGTAAAGAATATTTTGTCTCGTTGGCTTTTTTTTTGTCAGACGACTGCTGGTGTGCACCGTCACTGCCAGAGTCTAGACAGTGAGCGTTACAGCTGTCAGTCACCCATCAGACTGAGACTGGTCTGAATTCATTTACTCAAGGCATCTGTCTGAGCACTTCGATCAATGACACGTGTAGTTTAGTTTTACAGACATACTATACAAGCCTGCAATGTCTCTGTAAGTACTGACACATCTATATTATTGCCATATAAAGCTTACATTGAACTTTGGTCCTAACCAAAAGCGTGGTAGTGCAGTATAAGTAAAAGTAAAAGCGTGTTCTGAATCTAAGCTCTCAGAAAATAGCCTTGAGCGTCAATAATCATGTGCTTTCCCACCACAAATGAATGTACACTAACATGGGCTTGCATTGAGCGGTGTTGTTTGATGACTACTTCATTTGATTGCAGGACGGGGGCAGCGAGGCGGGGGCAGGAGACCTGACGGAGCAGTGTGAGCTCATCAGTGACCGACTCATGACTCTGGAGGAAGAACTGCAGATGGCCATCCATAACCGGGACCAACCCTTAACTCATATCCTTTTAAACAAGTTTTCAATGGTCGCTCAGGATTCTCAAAGCCTGTAGTGTTTAATGGATATATGGGGTAGATACACTTGCTATTGCATACAAAACATATACAGTACTGTAGACATATTTAAATGTTCATTTTTTCTAATCTTCACAATAAGGTGTATCCTTTCTTCATACATTTAAAGAAGAACTAAGTAACTTGTTCACCTTAATAAATCCTTTTCGTAGTCCCTCTGGGGGTAATACAAGTGTTAATGGGATGATCTTTCTTCTCCCCCTGTTGTCAAACCACGCTTGCAGCTTTCCCTGCTTCGACACGGAGGTACAATACACACTAATAGAATCACGAAGAAGAAGCTAGCAGGCTAACAGGTAAAGCTCACTGTGGGCTAGCACCACTTTATATTATACTAGCTGAGACCCGGCCTTCGGCCGGGCCTCGCTAGTCTCCACATTTGATATTCTGAGATTATGAGTGATTACAAAGAAATGTCCAACCCGTCACACAGTTCAGCTGTAGACCAGTGGTTCCCAACCCATGCCAAAAACTATGGCCACTACAAATGAGTAAAAGAATGAATGCAAAAAAAAAAGTCAAACAAACTGCAATTGGAGTGTTTGATGCACCCGTGCTCCTTTCTTATAAACTACAACGACAATATGTTCGCTAAACTCAGGGAATAGAATTCAAGAGACAGTGGAATAATTATGGATAAATATTAGGGGTTCAGCTCTAACGCTGTGGTTCAAAGTGCAGGACCCGTGGTTTGGTGCATCACGGTAGTTTACAATCCAAAAAATAATGAGTAGGTTTTGAAATGAAATAGCCTAATTATCGTTGTTAGACAGTATTTATAACCTTAAAAATGAAATTGGCAATGCTTTCCAAGCTGCTTTAGAATGAAATGTACCTCTGGGCTCAATACGTGAAAGCAAAATAGAAAACAAATGGTCCAGCAGCAAAGGAAAAAAAAAGATAAAAAGAAAAAAAACTACGCAGTGCAGGCCATGCGCTCGTGAAGTTGTAGTGTCATTTTCGCTTTTACGCACACGGAGGATAAATCAGTCGGAGCAGCGCGTGTGATTAGAGGCTCGTGTTTGAGGAGGTTTTGGGCACGCACGCACACGCACACACATACGCACACGCACACGCACACATGGCCCTGTTTGGATGCGCACGCGCACACATACATACACACACGCGCGCACACACACATCGCCCTGTTTGTACGCGCGCACACGCACGGCAGTCAGATCTCGTGCACTCACGTTTTTGTGACAGCGGGTTGTCCTCGGACAGCAGCACCGCGGTCCATATGGACCCGTGGGCGATGCCCGCGGCCGGTGCGACTCGTCACGTGGGGGCCGGCCGCGGATGTAATAACACCAACCACGCACACACTCAGTACTGTCGCCAGGCTTCCTGGTGTTCCCAAACGGTCTCCCATCCCAGTCCTAACCAGGCCTTTCCCTGCTTAGCATCGGAGGAACGGTCTCCCATCCCAGTACTAACCAGGCACTTTCCTGCTTAGCTTCAAAGTCGGTATGGGAAATAAACATGGCGGCGCCCAGGCGGCGGCCATTGAGATAGCGTTTTCTATAATAGATTAGCATTATTTACAGCCAAGTTTGAGTGAAAAAAATCTCTCCATTGTGTAATTGGATTGTGGTAGAATGTACAATATCCCTCTCTCCCTTTGTCTTTTCTGTCAGCGTGGTGTTTACTCTCACGGACAATTAATGATAAAAAAACCAAAAAAACAATGTGCTACGACACATGCAGTGACGTATATGGCCTCTAGGGGCCAAAGTTACTTAGTTCTGCTTTAAATGGGGAATTAATATAATAACTTCTAAGACTATCTTTTTTTCTGAAGAATCTGATTAAGTTACATCTAATTCTTAATCTGACTTATTGAGCTTTAACCCTCAAAACAAGGTGAAACTTGAATATTTACAGATGTATTTATTTTTGGTAATAGCCGGTGTATTCAACGACTAAATACAATGACCACAATCCCTTCTGGAAAACAAAACAAAAAGCTGTTTTGCATTATTGTATTGTCTGATAACAACTAATACCGCACCTCTGTGTCTAGTTCTCGCTGGATCCTATCTTTTCCCGCTCGCTAAAATACACATCCCACATGCCTTCGGGCTCTCTCAACCTTTTAAGGGAAAACCTGCTTCATCTGTCATTGAAAAGGAGCGAGATAAACTGGGATCTGAAGGGGTGTGTCGACTGGCAGGACGTCCAGACCCGGAGCTGAAGTCCAGGGGAGATTATTAGAGGAAGGGGATGTAACTGCCATTCTTTCACTCCTGGCCCATGTAGACAGGGCTTAGGGAGAGAGGGAGATGTCACTATAATGAGGCTGCTCTGTTCATATCTTAAGGCGAGAAGCGCTACAGTTGATTAGGGGTTTTACCTTTGTTTGGGCTAAATCTGCTCTTCTATTTGTTTCTCAGTATAATTAACAATACTACCTGTGACCTTAAGAAAAAACAAAAAGCTCTGAAAACACCTTATGGGCATTTTTAAATTATTTTTTATGCCGAGACTAATCTGCAAAGCCTAGCACACGCATGTAAGCTATTAGTTTTACGATAAATGGGCTGCGCTGCTTTAACATAACAATACAGCGGACGAGGATATAGCCTCTATTCACTCTTGGTCTAAAGCCAATAGGAAAGGCAGAAGAAGATAGAGAAATGTCACTGTAATGAGTCCACTCTTGTCCTATCTTTAATGTCCATCCCTCTGCCGACCTGCCTCCTGCCCCCTGAGCTCATTCAGCCGCAGGTGAAACTACAATACCCACCATAACGACTCAAAGGAAGCTGCTCAGGCTGATTACGGCTCGCAAAACGTCATTTTCGGAGCTAATTAGAAACCTGATTGAAAATAGATTGCTGTGTTTTTTTTCTGCCCTCTGCACAGAATCAAGACAAGATGGAGGTAACAATTTATGAACGTTACAGCGAGGAAAAATTGCTCACTTGTCCTGCTTTCTTGTGGTTCGATTTGCAGTTTTGTCTCCTTTGGATAGACATATGGGATTTACATGAATGTGTCAATACAAGCAGTTAAAATGATTTGACCAGGTGATAGATTCTGATGTCTAGACTTACCAGGGCCATGTCTAAAACTCCAGCTCTTGTGAGAGAGCTTCTTTTAAAAGACACAACAGACTGGCGATGCTGCTCCACCTCATGTCCGTCTGAGGTGGAGAGGGTAACCGCGATTGTTAATTCTTGATTATGTAGTAATCCTAGTATTCTAGTCAGAGCCCTTTGGAAATCGATGAAATAAGTAAATGCTTCTCAAACTTTTCCCACCAAGTATCACCACATAAAATATTAATAGGCCTAAATCAAGATCAGATCAGAACTAAAGCGGAACTAAAGCAGAACTTTAGTCAATCAACCAGAATTGCAGATTACCCAAATTAAAGAAAAAGAACCACATTTTTAGACAGTGTTGGGCAAGTGACTTAGAAATTGTAATACTATTAGTGATTACAGCTTTAAAAATGTAATATTGTTTGTATTACATATTACTGTTTCAAAAATGTAGCTGAGTTACACTACTTTGAGTTACTTTTGAGTTACTTTTGGCAAAATATAAACTGAAATAGTTATAAAGCCACCAAGCAAAAGTGCAGTCAGAGATTTCCTTTTCCTTCCTCGTGTTTTGTTATGACATTACAGACGGCAGATCTTAAACACCAACCTCCAACTTGATATGTTATGCTGCATTTTATTTGAGGGGAGTTTGGCATCTTTTTGGTTCATACATTAAAATGTTGCTTGAACTTGTAATGACTAATATTCCCATATTTTGTTTAAAGGGGCTAAATACAAGTTGGCCATTTTATACTCACTCCTGCCACCTCAGGTCACCTTCTATATTAAGCTCGTGCATGACGGCACTTCAGACCCGAATTAACACCTTTTTGAGTGACAGTACAGGATTTTAGAGGCAGTTGTGGTGAACAGGTCTGAGCTCATTCTACACCTTAGGACATTGTTGGAACATGTAGGGGGAGAAAAATACTTAATTTTAACATTTTTAAACTCTGTATAGTCCCTTTAAGACAGTGAAGTGCTGAATCTTCAAATGACGATCCCTCCAACTTGGCAGATCGTCACAGGTCATGATACGTATTTTGTTGTCATACTGACCAGACCTACATTTGCCTGAGCTCATTCTACACATTTTTAATCTCTGTATAGTCCCTTTAAATAAGATGTTATATTCCTTAGTTGCTTTAAGGAATAGGCCACCGTTTGTGTATATGTTCTTACCTGAGCTTAGACGAGTTTGTGTGTGCCTTCAGTCACGCAAAACGACCAAGATGTTGTTAGCATTTGGCCTCTCCCAATGTATTCCTATAGCTCCAAACGTGGTGAAATTAGCGACCAAGCTCTTCCACAGGCACGCACAAAGACCAGACAGGTATGTATCAACTCGTCTAAGCTAAGAACATATCTCAATATGGAAAAACAGTGGCCTGTTCCTTTAAGAAAGTATTATATTTTTGTAACTCATTACTTTTGTATTACGTTACCCTCAACACTGGTTTTCGAACCCCTAAAGCATAATTTAGTCATGCAGATAGTTACGTATAAGTATTTTTTTTATTATTATTATTATTATTATGACAGGCTTCACGTAGCATAATCATTGCTGAAAACTAGTCGGGTGGTCTCGATATTGTCTGTTCACTGTACATTAGGAACAAAACACTTACTTGTATGCCTTCGATGTCCTTCAGTGCGGCTGTCTCTTTCACTTCTGATTAGAGGCTGGGCCCCCGCTGTGCTGGCAGGGTCAGCCTGGCCCTCCACATGTCCACATGACATGGATGCAGCCTGGCAGTCAGAGATAGACACAGATTGGGCCGCTCCTCTGCACCTCTCTGCTCCCATCTCCTCGCATGTCACTCATCTCTGCTTTTTGAAGTCCCTGCAATGAGGAGCGCGGAGACGGGACAGAGATATTATTGTTGGTGTTTTTGTGTGGAAGTGAAAAGAGGTCGCTTTAAAATCAGATATAAAGCACTATAATCCATACCTCTCTCCAAATTGTATTGATTTTTATTGCACAATTTTCTAAACGTAGCAGTTTCCATAGAGTAGCACAAGAAAATTGAAAAGGTGCATGTAAAGACGTCAATATTTATCCATTTAGCTCCACCTCTTCTTACTGAAATAACATTAAAACAAAATGAGAGCAACACACAATAAAACATTGATGACCAAACACTACATTTTTAGCATCACATTCAGATTTATGTTTCATCTTCGGGAAGGCTTTAAACAATGTACTGCTGGTTTTGAGAATCTCACACAGACATATCAACAAGTGTCATAATGTTAATATGAAGAAATGCAAGAAAATAATCAAATGTGTATCGTGAGGAGAACCCACAATACCAATACTTTTACTTATATATGACACACTAGACACAGTTTTTGCCAAAACACAGTTAACACGATTACAAGACTTTGCTAAAGACAGGAAGTGACATAGATGAAGGTAAAAAATGTTAAACTGTTGCCGTGCCGACCATGTGAAGTCAATGAGAAATTAGTCAAACTGCTATGAAATGTTACCTTTTTCTATGGCTGTGTCCAAATGTCCACCCTCGTCTCTAACCCCTCATCCACTACATAGGTCCGCACTATATAGTAGACTATATAGTCCACAGATGCTGCTGGAGATTCGGACAGAAGTCACTACTTTCTCCGAGCTGCGTGACATCACTGCGCTGCGGTGAACAGATTTTTTATTTATTTTTTTAAGCTTTGGCGCTCTTACAGGTGTTTTATTTGACATGTAAATTAAAATTAAAACCATCATCACAAAAAAAAGAAAACACTCCAGTGTTAGCTCAAAGACGTGCAAAATGTAGGTCAGCCCGGTGTCTGAAGCGCCAGCAGAATGAGTGAACTACGTCTGCTAAAAGTTCGCTAAACTCCGGATATAAAGTATTTCTGCGATAAAGACCAACCAAACTCATGAGACAGTGGAAAATCTATGGATAAATACGAGTCAGATGCATGATATTTAACATGGATTTTAAATGAATGGCTTGGATTATTCGAGAGGAAGCTATCGGTCATGTAACAGCTCAAGCTAAAGGTAAGCACCTAACGTTAGCATTCGTTCGTGAGAAATACACAACACACGACTGAAACAGCTGATTTCATTCAGTCGTGTTGTTTGGTTCAAAGACGTGTCGCTGTCAGGCCTTCTTCTCCGACTCTCGCAATGCATTGTGGTCTATATTGACCCGTTCAGTGACCATCGCTGCTCACTGCTTTTCCGAATGCATTGTGGGAAATTTTGAGTGCACTACTTTTTTCTCTCTGAACATTCGAACACCCCTACAAAATGGCGTGACCACTATATAGTCACTATATAGGGAATAGTGTGGACATTCGGACACAATGTCACTTCCTGTCGGCAGCAAAATAACTTTTCTGCCCAACATTTCTTCATTAAAATTGCTGCTTCACTAAAATGAAATGATAATTATGCAGCTGATGAACTTGCAACTGTCATCATCCATCTAAGTCATATTTTCAAAAGTAATACAACCGGTCACATGCACTTTAATCATTGTCTTTATGTAGCTACTATTAGATAACATATACCAAAGTCTATGATCTTCTTATGAACTGTTCTTTGCATGTACTGTGCTTTCATAAAGACAAAATAAGAAGGCTTTTGCTTCAGACGTTATAACCTCTCTGGGCTTCTTGGCACAACTTCATCTTCATACTGGGACGGTCCTGTCTTAAAGCCGTCCTGTGGCGTGCAGTATTCATGAGCAGCTCTTTAACGGGTGTTCAATTATAAATGAGGACAATCTGTGTCCGTTCACAGTAAAATGAGCCGCCGGGCCCCATCTGCCGCCTCTGTGCTGTCCCTCTGATTCGCCACTTGAAACCGGACACTCGCGCCATTAATTTCATTTCGCGACCAGGTTAAACAATCCCCCTCCGACGACGCCCTCTGTCCCGTCTCAACCGACGCCTCATGAATAATTGAACTTCTCCGTTCGCCTTCTGAAAAGCCCAAAGATGAGATGAAATCATGAATACTGAATCACACTGGGGTTAAATTGTCTATGACTTGATGATCCGTCCGGGTAATCTGTTTGAGGGGGTCCAAATTGGAGGCTGATAACTTCATCTGGGTTTTTGGCCGTCCCATGTCATTACCATTAACCGTCCCAAGCCCACAAGTGTTGAAAATCTGCCCTGATTTTAGTCTGAAAGCTCAGCGATCATTAGCCCCGTTTCAATCGCCTTATTGCTATGTGTATTTTGAAGTGTTGCATCAAAAAGCAATCACAGAAGCCGCAAACATCAAAATGAAACGCTCAATCTGGATGTTTCTTATACGAAGAGATTCTTGTTTGATCTCAACTTTACCTGCCAATCCAACTTCACTTGTCTCGGCTTATTTTGCTGGATGTTCGTTTAAAGGAGCCATGTTGTGCAAATGACTTTCTGTTACGATGTTACACTCATCAAAAACATATTTGCTGATCTTTGGGGGGAACTGCTGGGACCTGCCATAGCTCCTAAACATACTCGCATATGCGCACCTGACAAGTCCCTTAAAGGGACTATATAGAGGTTAAAAATGTTAAAACTAAGTATTTTCCTCCCCCTACATGTTCCAGCCATGTCCTAATGTGTAGAATGAGCTCAGACCTGTTCACCACAACTACCTCTAAAATCCTGCATTGTTACTCAAAAAGTTGTTAATTCGGATCCGAAGTGCCGTCATGTACAAGCTTAATATAGAAGCTGCAGTTTTGCATAAGACCAGAGGTGGCAGTAGTGAGTATAAAATGACGTGCTTGCATCTAGCCCCTTTAAGCTTCAAATTCTGTTTAACATCTTAACCCCAGCCTTAACCAAGTGCATTTTCTCCAGTTCAGCTTTACCCAGGTTACACACTACACACAGAGTAACACCTCATTTGAAAGCTAAGACCTACAAAACTCACCTGAATGGATCTTTATCCTCGCTTCAGCACTTTTTTGTTGCGTTTCTGTTGCTTTCTGGACACACATTTCTGTCACTTTTTCATTGCTTTTTTGCCACGTTTTTGTCTAATTTTCTAACATTTATAGATTTGGGTAGTTCAGCTTTACCCAAATCTATAAACGTCTCGACTAGAGAGCGACAATGTAAGGCCTCATTTGAAAGCTTAGACCTACAAAACTGATCCTAACTTTTTTGTCACATTTTTGAAGCGTTTTTTGTCGTGTTTTCGTCATATTTTTAGCTCTTACGTCACGTTTTTCTCGTGTTTTCATCACATGTGTATCACTTTTTTGTGGCTTTTTTTTTTTTTTCACTTTATGGGTATTTTTCCGCTGCTTTTTCGTGGCTTTTTTTGTCACGTTTTCGTCACGTTTTTGTCTTTTTTTTTTCTCATTTTTTGTGTAGCTTTATTCCATTGCTTTTTTGTTGCGTTTTCATCACGTATTCGACAACTTTTCGACACATTTTCGTCACGTTTTTGTCGCTCTTTTGTCACTTTTTTGTTGCTATTTTGATGCTATTTTCAAAAAGCTTTTAGATTTGGGTAAAGCTGAATTTGAGAAAATGCGGTCGGGGTTAGGAGGTTAGAGTACAATAAAGCCATACTTTAACCTTGTATTTATCTGCTTGGTAACCCAATGTGACCTGTCCCTGTAATCCACAATTTCAGCTTGATTTTATCCTTCCCCTCGCCATCGCCATTGAATATTCAGCGCCACTAGTGTCAAACTCCTTCCTGATTTTCGTCTGGGGGTCTGCTGTTATTTACATATAAATTCACTTGTTGATTTCCTTGACTCTGACTCTCTCACAGTCTCTGGAGAAAGAAGTTCAAAATGTGAAAGCCACTTTGCAATCGATGCTCGCTCAGCTCCAAAAAGACGAAGAGGGCGGAGATGATGAAATAAATAAGTTGGAGGATGATGACCTTATGGAAAATGGACTGGGGGAGGAGGAGGACGAGTACTTCAGTGACAGCTGGGACATTTGAAACACAGCGCCACAGTCTTTTAAGGCTTTCGCTGCGGGACCCGAGCTCCGCAGTGACTGACCTTATGTCCATTAACTGTACCACATCTGCTCTCCCTGGTCCCAGACACTTTCCACCACACAGCCAGTAAATGTCAATAAGTTCAAGAAATACAACGGAAATCCTTTTTTTTTCTTTCTTTATATAGAGAGAAATAAGAACTCGGAAACAAAAACATGTGTGAGTTGAATCCATTTGGCTGTGCAAGGATTGAAATGTCAGTTTACAAAAAACATCAGAGCAAAAACAGTACGATAGTAAGTGCCTTGTCACACTGTATGCTATTTTTGTAAAGAGATTTGGCTTTTTGTACTTTGTCACTAAGTTTTTACTTGTTGATGCATGAGTTTTAATATGATCATTCCATTTATTTATGTTACAGCTATAATTGTAACTCTGTCTCGTCAATAATAAGTCACTTTTCACAGAATACCTTATTATGTTATCTTTGAGAAAACCATGGCCATCTGTCTTAGGCCGCAGTGTCACTGAGTTTATAAAGTCTAGACTTGTTTTTTAAAGACAGGGCTATTTGTAAGTTTTGACCTTTAAAAGCATCATCATTAAAGAAGTATTGTCTTGAAAAGAAGCATATGCATAAAGATAAACACCGCGCTTGAGTTTCTGTTTGTTGACCACTAATGTGTTTTGTGTTGGACAAATGCACGTTGTTTTTGTAAACTTTCTATTGTGTGTTTTATTTTATTATTGGGGGCTGGTTTTTCAACAATCGGCCTTAATTTACTCCGTGCATAGCTTCACAACAACAACACCACTCAAGAAGTGACTTCCTGTTTCGATCCAGCACACCAAAATAAAAGCTTATCTTATCTATCTTATAAAAGCTTATCTCATTCATTAGTTCAACTTTCTTTCTGCCGAACTATTAACAGACAAAACACTTAAAATGTGTGTATTTAATTATATTCTTGTTATGTAGCAAGTACCTGCTGAACTAATTAATGAGATGAGCTGTGTGCTTTTATTTTGGTGTGCTGAAATGAAACAGGGCTGTGTTGTTTTTTATATGATTTTATACCGTACAGTTACGTTTCTGCTTTTGCCCCTCATAGTAATTCTATCAAAGGTCCCTGTAATGCGTACATAGATACATAAACATGAAATGGTTCCTGTTGAGAAACCAGCCCCTGTGCCTGACTGATTGTGGTGCTAATGAATGTGATCTAACTTGAACACTTTATTTCTTTATGAGTGACAACATATGGATTATTTCATGCCTTATGTATTTTATATATTCATGAAGAAAACTGAAGGAAGATAAATTATAATTGGACTCTACTTCAGTGTCTGTTTTGTTTATCCTTTCAATTGGCTTCATCCCATTGGTTAGCAGAGTAACACCTAAAGCTGTAGTTGTAATTACAAGAATTAATGGTTGCACTGGTGGTAATAGTGTTCGTAATGTCTTATGTTATTAATGTCGACAGTGGCTCCGGTTCAAGAGTCATAGTTCAAGTCTCAAATCTTACTGGGACATACTGTTGTTGTGTCTTTAAGCAAGACACTTCACCTACTCTGCCTGTGTGAGTGTAGTGCATGATGCTGGTCAGAGCAGTAAATGGCACAGATGGACAACCTTGCTTCCATAAGTCTACCCCAGAGCAGATGAGGTTCTTACTATTGTAGCATACAAACAGCAACAAAAACTAACTTTACAAGTGAAAGTTAGGCTGTTTAGCACACTACAATTTAAGTCAGGATATAAGTTACGACAGCCCAAGCAAGGGCAAAATTCAGCCTTTGAGCAAACACAATAACTTGTCAATTCCTTTAAAAAAAAATCCCTTGGAGAAGCCCTAGACTATTTTTAGGCCAATATAATGTACACTAGTACTTGTAAATGTGGTCACTAAGAATGAATGAATTCATGAATGAAGTAAGGGAGTCCAGTTATTCTGATAATGGACCTCGGAGTGCATTATCCCGGTTATACCATGGTCCTGCGAACTGAAGCTGTTCATTGGGACCTGTTTGCTTATTTTTTTAAGTCCTGGGCAGGAGTTATTTCACTTTTTAATCTGTTTTACCTGAAAGTAGTTCCAGCTCAATTGTTTATCGATACAATGGAAACAGCTGCAGTGGACTGATATAGAACGTGATTTAACAGACACCTTCCAGCCAGTCAGAATGGAGTATTCACCCAGATCATGGTATAACAATGAATGAAGACCTTTATTGTCATTATACAAATGTATTGAAATTGCGTAGATCAAGAGGCCCACCATCCAGAAAACTTGCACACCCCTGATTCAAGTCTTGATAATACAGCAGTAGTAGTAGAAGTAGTGGAGAAAGTATACTGCTATATTACAGTAGAGTGAAGTGCTGTTCGGGGTGGTGGATATCATTGCAGTAATAAAGGCCTTACATTGAGCTCTTAAGGGGATACAAGCCGCACTATTGTTATCTATAGTCAGCAGTCTTGTTCAGGCTAATTGGAAAACACAGGGCAGAACAGTAGGAAAGACAGTGCAGTGTTGGGTTGTTCTGGTCTAAGGCGCTGATCCTCAGGGGCGTTTCAGGAGGTGTCAAAAACAACATGACGTTTCCCCTTCATCCTGCCAGGACGAAAGCCGCAAAACACATCTGCTAGTGACAAATAAAAGACAAACAGCTGGGTCATAATTAAATCTGGATCAGTCACTGTGCGAAATGTGCCAAACCTGAGCCGGAGGTGACCACAACCAAAGACAGATGTTTAAAAAGGCTTTTGATACAGAAAAACAGGGCCATTGTAAAAATTAAAGATTTTTTTTCTTTATAATTAAGTTATCCTGGATTGGATCATTGGGTTTGTTATATACAGCCTGTACATCTTTTTGTGTATTATATTAGACCACATTTTAACTGTGAAGAGGAACTTGTTTACGCTTTAGCACTTGTCATTCATTCTTTTCTAATTACTGTAATCTCTCTGCATTTATTGGCAATACAATACTGATACAATTACTGCCATCATTCATTATTAGGCTTCTGAAAATGGCTCAAATCACAAAAATGAGTTGTTTCCCGCTCCAGTACTGTCTATAAAAGTGTCTACACCTCAATAAAAATATGACTATTGCTTGTACCAGAGGCTTGATTTGTTTGGCACTGAGCTGTCTGGCAGATACGAGCCTATGATCCATGCGTTTCACTGCTCAGCTCCACTCCACTGCTCTGCACTAATGAAGGCAAAGTGGTCCTTCCTCATCAGGACGCCTCCTCCCGGTGACAGATCGCGGCTTTTTGAAACTCGCACCTGTGTTTTCAGAGTTACATGAGGTCAGTGGCTCGGGAAGTGCACGGGGAGGGGCTGTTGCAGAATGATATGAGTGATAATAAGCATGCCTCGCTGTGTTTAGTCCTGACTCTGGGTGGCAGCAGGACAACACTCCCTGGGGTTCTCAGCAACAGACTGTTTTAAAGTCTATTCTCTGAGCACTGGACTTTATATGGTTCACTACAAAAAGTAAATGTCAAGCATTGGCTTAACCTCTAATCTCCCGCCTTAACCAGCACCAGTTTGGTTTTACCCAAATCTAATAACTTCTTACAGCTTACAGTCCAGTGTAATACCTCATTTGAAAGCTAAGACCTACAACACTGATCTATGATTTGTCCTTGTGATGTTTCCATGCGTTCTTGCCGTCACTTTTTCATCACTTTTTTGTGGTCTTTGTTGTCGCTTTTTTGACACGCTTTTGTCACGTTTTCGTTGTGTTTTTGTAGTTTTTTCCATCTTTATTCACGTCTCCCTTTTTCAGGAAGCTTTTAGATTTGGGTAATGCCTGGATAGCTCAATAATAACTGGAGAGAATCTGATTGTGTAGTCAGGGATTAAGAGGTTAAATTACTTTGAATTGAGGAAATGTATCTTGTTTTGAGTGGGTGTCACTCACTTTTTTCCTGATTTCTGACCAAGAAAAAAAGTAAAACTGTCATTGGGATAATAGGACAATGACCTGAAATAAAGACGAAATGTATTGAAACGAGTCAGAAACATCTCATAACAGGTGAAAAAATCTAAGTCAAATGCCCAACTACAACACAACTAGTAAAAACAACTCAAATTTGAACTAATCTAGTCTCTTCCTGGTTCTAGTCAGGACAGCAGTGTTCAGGATGTACTGCAGCTGATACACAGTCCCTTTAGAGAGGCCAGAGAGTAAGCTCTAACCTCAGACAAACACATGGATTAGTCTCTCCAAGCCTGGTTTAGACACAATACCTTTGATTATGGCAATGTTTGTTTGTTTTTTTAATCGAAAAAGCTGCTGACATTATGGATTTGTCCCATCGATGGTGACCCTTAGATTTCTAACCTGATATTAAAGTGATAGTCTGAAGTCTAAATGTTTAACACATTTTATAAAATGTGCAAAGTCGACCACCTGGTTTTGCATTTTGATACAAAGTAAGTCATAACATATTTTTGACTTTTTTCTAAAGTCTCTCCTTCCCGGATCTCAGCAACTAATCAGAGTCTAGTATCCTCCCGCATTGACCAATGAGACAAACTTTTCCTTGTTCCCGCCTGTCAGGTCCAATCAGGAGGGGAGGGGGAGGAGCTTAATCATTCCTACTCTCCTCCTTTTTGCAAACTAGGAAGGCCGTTCTGGTTAAAGAGGGGAGGAATTTGATTGTTTACTTTCAAATTTCACACCACCTCTCCTCACTTTGTAAACTTACAGACTATCACTTTAAAGGAATAGGCCACCGTTTTTACATATAGAGATATGTTCTTACCTGAGCTTAGACGAGTTGATATGTACCTGTCTGGTCTTTGTGCCCGTTGAAGAGCGTGGTAGCTTTCAACGTCACCCCCGTTTGGAGCTATAGGAATACATTGGGAGAGGCCAAATGCTAACAACACCTTTGGTCGTTTTGTGTGACTGAGGGCACGCACAAAGACCAGATAGGTACGCATCAACTCGTCTAAGCTCAGGTAAAAACATATTTAAGTATGTAAAAACGGTTGCCTATACCTTTAAGGTTTCATTATCATTACTGCATGTATAGTGTGTTTCTACAGATATAGCTGATAAAAGAAAGAGCATGAAATTCAACATCATCAAAAATATGACACAAGTCTGCCCTGTTCTGGTTATTGGAAGACACAATTGACTAACCTTTCTTAATGACATTTCAATAACGTGACACAATGTAAGAATTTCTTTAAATCATCAAAATGCCACGTCTCCTTCATGCTTTCAAACATAAAGACCACTTCAGAAAAAGCCTGTCCTCCTCCCTAGCATTAGTTTGACGTCAGGAATCGCACTTCATTATGAAACAGCAACAGCAGTGGAGAGAGAGGCTCCTCAGGAACAAACCTATTTTCACATCTTAAAGCTGCAGATTGGAACAAATGCACCGGCAGACATTTTCATCTTTATTTGAACAGCTGTAATTTGCGCTGACCCTTTTAGAAGTCCTGTGTGAAAAACAGAGATGGAGCAGTACTTACCGTGCGGCAATCAGAAATAAAATTGATTTGCATATTTAATCACTGGGACTTGGATTGGAATAATTATCTGTGGAGCGAGCAGTCTGTGCCGGAGGTGAAAAAAAAAACACACTGACGTTTTCTAATAAAGATATTTACATTGCTGCTGTTTGCACAATCTGATACCTGTTAATTAGACAGGAGAGGCTTTGTTTCCGAGCAGAACTGCACCAAGAATGAGCTTCAAAAGGCAAACAAATGAATTTTGAATAAGAGAGTGTTCTTATTACATCATCAAATCTCGTGGAAACATACATGTATAAATTATATGTTTTTGCAGGTGGCGAATGGAGAAAACATTATTTTGTGAGGCTTGTTCCAGCTCTGAGCATGAAGAGCTGGATCGTCTTATGAGGTCAAATGATCATAACTTTAGTGTGGCCTTTGTTGCTTGAATGTTTTTGTGTTTTTTAACATTTAGAATGTCTCAAATCACCACCAATAAGCTATTAAACAGTGGCTCAGCAATGATTGCATTCATACAAGCTGAATACTGATGCTGTACCCAAGGGAGCTGGGTAGACTGATGGGTAGACTGATGATAGTCGACTGTATAAACTACCATCAATAGTTTATACAGTCTAGTCTACTGTATAGACTAGGGCTGCGTACGAAACCATCAAATTATAGTCTCTAAGTACTAACACTAGCAACCAATCCTTAACCTTTCATAGGGTCAACTGCTAAGATCTCTATGCAGTTAGTGAACTAGAGCTTTAGCGCTATTTGCCCAATTTGACCGTCCTTACCCTGGGGAAGGGGAAGTGACATCATCAACAGCTGTTTTTTCTTCTTCTTTAAAGTTATTGGTGGGGTGCAGGCCAAACAAAAGCGAATGCCGCCCCTATGTATAGTGTCCAACAACAACATAGTGTCCAAACAAAGACATTTAAGGACATTAAAGACATTTCCCTTTAGTGTTATTTTATCTTAACAGCTGTATCATAAAGCTACAGTATTCATTTAAACCATTTACTGAGGCGGCTCTTTAACACACTGTATGTGACTGAGCTGTGGTGTTGACAATATGTATTTTGCCACTTTTATAAAGTTTGGGTTGTGCAGAATCTTATTATTTTTTTTTTATTATTAATATTATTATTAAAAGTGCACCTGTCAATCAACAGTGGTTGCACATGAATCACTCGAGGGTGGGTGCGAGAGGGGTGGGGGTTTTAGCGACACAGTGGCTTATGGGATGGCACATAGCTCCTAGTCACCGATTAGTTAGCATCAGAGGTCCTTATGCTAAAGTGGCTATGAGAGTTAGCATTGAGGCTTCTTTTCCTAACTCCTTCCTGACAGCCCAATTCGGACGCTTCTTGTCATGGCGGACACTGACGCACATCCGGTTTGGCGTAAGACCTCTTACCAATCTGCCCGTTTCGGAAGGGGCCTGAGTGGTAGACCTATAGTAGCTTACCGTACCTCAACACATGGTAGCTGAGGAAATGATTACTGGCCATTTCAATCCTTTGTACTCTGAATATGATGAAATTGCATGCATTTTTTCCAGACAATTCCCTGAGTTTCCGTTATGGCACGAGTTATGTAAGTATAGAAGTAAGAAGCGTGGTACAAGTTTGTGACAGTATTAAGAACTTCGAGTATGCATGACATGCAGCCTCATGATGTAATACACAGACTCCTTTTACATTGAGTCATTGGAGCAGGGCCATTTGCACACCTACAGAGGCCTGGGAGCATCAACAACTTTCAGCTTTCTGCCAAATCGACTGAAATCCTGGTTCCTGAAATCAAGTATTTTGAACTGTACGTTTAAACTTTAAAGTTTTAGTGTCATCCATCCATATTTAGATTTAAAAAGGGGGGGGGGGGGGTGTTCAATTCACAATGTAATGTTAGATTAAAGCCTCAAAGACATGGTCCGTCATGGTGCCACCCTAGAATAACCACCCCCCACCCCGGGCCACCCCTGTCTGAACACACATCTGCGTTAAGCCATTTCTGCCCACTGTATTTTGATGCTTTGTATAATTAAATATGATAAAATTCAATTGCAAACTGCATCATGTTTTTGAATGATAGAGTTCTTTTAATTCCTGGCAGATGTGACACTTGTTACATGATCTGACAGGGATCCAAAATGGCGTCTCCAAGCCACCAGTTTCTAAACCTGTCATGAGATTAAAATATGACAGTATAAAACCATGACAAATCTCTTCAGAGGGGATTTACAGCCCCTCTCGCACACACTGTTTTATGAGTTTCCATTGTTTGACACTGCACAGGAAAGGTCTTTGAAATCAACCAGGGACTGGTTTAAACTTTTAATGCCACTGCTGCATGAACAAATTAATCCTGGGTAATTCCTCCAGAGAGACTTTTTCCATTTAGGAGCTGCCTGTCCTGTCGCTGATTCACCTTGTCCCATCCGCAGGGGACACAGCTGTCAGTGAAAAAAAAGCTGAAATATCATGCCAGCACTGCCATCCGTCCCACTTACGCTCAGACAGGTAGAGCAGGTACCACACCGGGGCGCGGCAAGATCGATACCAGTGATTGATGCAGCGAGAAGAGAAAAAGCTTGACAGAAGGGGGACTGAATAAGAGGTTGGGCTGGCGCTGGGGGAAAAAAAAGATAAGTTAAGCTGCCATGTTATTCCCAACGAGGAATGTTGTCTTAGAGCCGGACCAGGGTGACTGATTTGCATCCTGTATAAAGAAGTGTTCTGTTGATTTTTTATCGGTCCCAAAGTCACATCAGCTGTAACCAGTGTTAGTAAAAATGTCTCGGCAAAACTTAAAAGAAGGAGCTTTAAAGCGGAACTAAGTAACTCATGCCCCTTGCGGTTTTTTACTCATTAATTGTCCGTGAGAGTAAATACTACGCTGACAGAAAAGACAAAGGAAGAGAGGGATATTGTACATTGTGCCGCAACTCAATGACACATTGGAGATCATTTTTTTCACTCAAACTTGGCTGTAAACACTGCTAAAGTGGCGCTAGCCCGCAGTTAACTTTGCCCGTTAGCCTGTTAGCTTCTTCTTCGTGATTCCATTGGTGTGTTTTGGGGCCTTCCGACCTGGATGCAGGGAAGTTGCAAGGGTGGTTTTCTGGACAGAGACACCAGAGGGAGATGAAATCATCCCCAATCATCCCATTAACACTGTTATTACCCTCAGAGGGACTACGAAAATAATTTATTAAGGAAAACAAGTTAATTAGTACTTCTTTAAAAGGAATCAAACCTAATGTTCACCTATTTTGTCAGATTTTGACATAAAAGACAAAATACCCATTTAGTCATAATGTGACGCAATTGCCACAATCTGATGAAAAAGGTATCCATTTTCGTCGCCTATTGACGATTTGGGTTGACCATAAACAGCATCAACAAATCATATTACAATGCAAACTTCACGCATCATCCATCCATCCATTTTCTTCCACTTTTCCATTGCCGGGTCGTGGGGGCAGCTGTTCTGCCCCCAGCTGTTCTGCTGGCTCCTCCTGCAGGTGGTGGGTCCACGGAAGGACGGCCTCATGATTCAAACCGGGCCTGTTGGTCTCTCATAAGGGGCTTCAGAACCGCTCTTTGTCTGACCCGTCACCAAGGACTTGTTTGCCATGGGAGACCCTACCAGGGGCACGAAGCCCCCGACAACAGAACTCCCAGGATCATTCGGGTGCTCAAACCCCTCCACCACGTTAAGGTCTTCACACATCAGGGTATTTTTATTTTTTCCAAATTACCTCTTTTACAACATACTTTTATGGAGCAAAAATGATTGATTTGACAAAAAGATAAAAAGTCAGGTGTAGGGCCTTTAAACAAATTGGTCCTGAAAGTATTTTATGTGCCAGATGTTTTGTTTATCAATGACAAAACATGAGCAAACAACTCTATGGCACAACATCATGCCCCATGTTGTCCCTATATCACATACATTTCCGGATGACTAAATTGTACCAAGCGTTTGAAAGCTTGTATGATTGGTCTGTGAGGCCAGGTCAACATGTGGCTGGGCGCTGTGACCTGACCATGAACATGGGTCAGTCTGAATAACTGAGTGTTTGTCTCCTCGTTGAACCCTGCCCGACCGCTGACCTTTCAGATTAACTCGCTGCGGATGATTGAATGCTCACACCCAATAGCATTAGGATGATTTGATAACGTTCACAGGCTTAGTACAGATTAGATGCTTTTGTCAAGTTAATACACTGACACAACCAACAGTCTACAAAGTGTTAATAATCATTTTAAGAATTTTGGGGGGAATGTGTTGGTGAATTAACCTCAAGGCAATGCCAAAATGCCGTTCCATTTAACAGATAATTAAAAGTGTAAGGGGGGGATTTAATTTGTTGAATAATTGTGTCTTTTTACTGTTGGGCACATCATGTTAAAACAGTCAAAATCTGTCAGGAGTCTGCGGTATATTTATATTTTTTTGGCCCAGAGTGGAGCAACATTTTCATAAATTTGATGTGAACCTTTCTGAACCTCTGCCTAAGCTTGCTCCGCACTCTGAATTCTACGAACAGAAGAGGCAGCCCAAGGACATTAGTGCCATTTGTGATTTCAAAAGGAAGAAGAGGGAGCGATGGTACTGACAGAGAAAAACAGAGAGGGGAGTTTTTCTGTAGGCAAAGTACGCCTGTTTAAAGGAACAGGCCACCGTATTTCCATAGGAGATATGTTCTTACCTGATTACATGCCTGTCTGGTCTTTGTGCCCGTGGAAGAGCGTGGTAGCTTCCAACTTCACCCCCGTTTGGAGCTATAGGAATACATTGGGAGAGGCCAAATGCTAACAACATCTTTGGTCGTTTTGTGTGACTGAGGGCACACACAAAGACCTGACCAAAGGTATTACCCAAATAAAAGTTTCTTGAAAAAAGAGTCAAAATAGCAACAAAACGAGAATGAAAATGAAGCTTAAAACGCAACAAAAAAAGCCACAAAAGAGCAACAAAAAAGCAATGAAAACGAAGATGATAACGCAACAAAAACCCGACAAAAACATGACAAAAAATAGATGAAAAAGTGACAAAAATATGATGAAAACGCATTAAAAAAGGCCAGAAAAACGAAGATAAAAACGATCCATTTAGGCGCATTGAGTTGCCTTGTGTACGAAATGCGCGGTATAAATAAAGTTAGCTTTCAAATGAGGCCTATACTGGCCAATAGGCTGTAAGAAGATGTGCTCAGTAAATGCAGGGGTTAAGAGGTTAATCAAGTGCAGCATGTACAGATTAGTACAGATTAAATGGAAGTGGGAAACTATATGGGCCAAAGATGACTCTTAATGATACAGAACCATTGAGTAGTACAGAATACAGCAATACAGTGGGTTGAAAAAGTACCCGCCCCCCCCTTTAACTAATGTTAATATTGAGTCGAAATTTTACGTGAAAGACACACAATCGTGAAGTCAAATGAAATGTATATATGATTTTGAATTTTTTTGATGGTGGGGTTTGCAAAACTACCCATACCCCTGTCCTGTTAGTGCAACCAATTGCCTTCAGAAGTTGCCTGATGATTTGAGTCTACCTGTGTGTAATCTAATGTCAGTTCACATACAGCTGCTCTGTGCTGGTCTCAGAGGTCTGTTAAGAGACCTCTGTCTGGTGTGTCCAAGAACACACCAGACAGGTCCGGGATAAAGTCACTGAGAAGCATAAAGCTGGGTTAGGTTATAAAAAGATTTCCAAAGCTTTGAACATCTCTCAAAGTCCAGTTAAACACACCATCCAGGAATGGAAAGAGCATGGCATCACTGCAAACCTACCAAGTCCTCCCTGATCTCGTTTCAGTTTGTACAAGGCTTTGACCCGGTTTAGTCCTGGCTCAGTCCAGTTTGAAAAGCCTTCAGTGGGGCACTTGAAAAGGGCTGGAGAGCTTTTGTATCACCCGAGCAACTGGTTGGAGAGAGATCCCCGGTTCAGTCATTTTAGAGTCGCTATTATGATATTTTGTGTAGTCCAATGAAACGTTTTTGTTCTTTTGTTTTTTGTAGGTGATATGTCTTGCCCAAGGACACAGTCAGAGGTTTGAACAGCTCGTGAATTCTCTATTGCCCCCTATAACATCAACAGGGATAGTATATTATTCGTGAACTTTCTGTCAAGGGTTGATTCTTTGTTTTCACATTGTCCATGGCCTCAAAATAAACACACAGACTCATTCTTGAGGTAATACAATAGGATTTTTCAAGTTCACTTTCAACTTTCGGGGGGGAAACTCGTGCTTATGGAACACCCCCCCTGGAACAGGCTCAACAAAGTGACCCGAGCGCGGACCACTGCAGGAAGGATGCAGGCTCTCCTCCTCGCCGGGGCCACCTGCAAGTGATTAATCTCCCAAATGTGTATTAATAAACTCCAGCGCAGTCGTCTCAATGTTTGCTATTTGCTTAGTCTCTCCTTGAAACTCCGCTGACCTTCATTTATTATATGATGTGGTATTGCAGACGGGGCAAGGGCAAAAACATTTATCTTTTCGTGAGGCTGCACATTTTTAAAAGGGTCGTGTAGATTTATTTATAAAAAAAAAAAAAAAAAAAACTTTGCTATATGGGATGACAAAAATAGGAAAAATGCAATTATGAGGGCGATTCAAGGTTACACGGAGGACGGAGACAATCTTTCACGCTCTCGGTTTCCAGTTAGTTTCCACCGGCACCTCTGTATAGTGCATTGCTGTGAATAGCGTCGTCTTGTGGAAACAGAAGAAAGGTTGGGCTTAGTGCAAACTATCAAACTATGGTCTTGCCCAGTGACACAATGACAGTGGGGGGTCGTTTATCAATGCGTCTTGATAAACATCTGCTCTCAATCGTGCAGGAGTTGTCCAGCTTCAATGAAGGTTCTTGAGTCGTCTTCTGTAATTGAGGTGTCGAACCTTTCGCTTCTCATCCAAAAGGCTTCGTCAGCGACACTAAAGTTCAGCTGAGCCCGCAGTCCAGATAAAGACCATGGGGAGACTGAATAACTGAATTAAGGCTCCAAATCTGGTGTGTAAATAAGAGAATGCTACGAGAGTAAAAAATGCATAAAGGAGTGTTTACATGGACGTGTCATTGGTTAGAAGAACGTTTTGTAAGACATAGATTTCAAATGTAATTGAAACTTGATTGAAGTTATCTGGATTTATTGGCAAATCTACCAAATGTAAAGCAGCAAAATTAGCGCTTGGTGCAAAATAAAGTGAACAACAATAAAGCGCTCATGCTTCACAGCGGGAGGGTCTTTCTGTGTGGAGTTTGCGTGTTCTCCTAGCCTCGTACTCATTGCATTTCGTACAAGGGTCTGGATCTTCAAACGATTGGATCTGATTTTAGCCTGGGTTTGGTTGTGACGTATGTAATGCGCCCGAGTGAGTGAAGCGAGCCATCATAACTCTTGGGGACATTCCTTGCACATTCCAAGGCTTCAATTTTAATTTCTGGATATTTGGAAGCCGAGCCAGAACAAATTGAAGAGCTTCCATTACTTCCGTATCCGCCACCATTGCCAAACTACAACCAGCCAATGCGGCGCAAATGCTTGACGTCACCAACAATACCTGCCTCCCCCGCTCGCTGAATGGTAGGTTGAAATTCAACCGATGTAACGCGGCCACTGAGGGAAATTATAATTGACCGGAGTTTACAGATGGCTAAGGCCAGGCTAATGTTCTCCCTGTGTCTGAATGAATGGTGAATGTAAATTGTCCCAATGTAAAGCAGATTGTGACAATGTCTGTGTCATGTCTGCAGTGCTTAATTTATAAATTAGTATTTTCAGGAACACTTTTGGTCTGATGTGATGGGAACAGGCCAAAACATTTGCCGGAACGCTCTCATTAGACACCATTATATCAAATACATTTTTTTGCCGGATCCTCCAAAATATTTCCCGGATCCTTTACCCTGAAAAAAAATTGAATTGGGGGAATGTGTTTCCCCAAACGGGGGATCAAATTAAGCACTGCATGTCTGACTCAACTTATATTATTTTCTATTTTCTTCTTTATCAGGCCCAAAGTGCTTTACAGAAAGGAACCAGTCACTCATTCACACTCTCATTCATACACCAATGTACACAGACACTGGAGGCAGGTAGGGTGAAGTGTGCATTTGCAGGAGCTGGGATACAAATCAAGTCCTTTCCTTCCTTTTCTGTGTATATAGGCTCTCAGTAGTCCAGAAGTTCCCAGAGTTATCAACTGAACTTGGTTGTTTGAGTTGAGGACAATTCACCTCATCAACAAAAGGGTTTTTCTCAATCCTGTCGTCTTTGGCTGCTCAAGCTAGACGACATTGGAAGCTTTTCACTAAATCATTGTGCTGTGAACAGGACTGGCTTTATGGAGAGACCAATGTGTATGAACCCCCATTCTTTTAGTCCAATTTATCACAGCAACTGTCAAAAACAACACGCACCCACTGATTTCCTGGAACCGTCTCACAACCTTCCCCAAAGGTGCCCATGCGCTTAGTCCTTACAATAGTCCTGTTTACATTGCCTTGCTCCCGGGACGTCCCCTTCTGATCCCGCTTTCAGTCCGCAGACAAACAGCTGCACCACACAAGGGCATTTCTCTTGTGAAAAATTACCAAGAGCTCAGTAAAAAGCTTATTTGAATGAAATTACAGGTTTTGTTTGGCATCCATTAGCGTCGTGAATAAAGAGCCTTGTCAAAATGGGATTAATTCAGTTCATATTTTCAAGCTATTCTAAGCCGCATTTTGTACCCACACACTTGTTGTTTTATAAACGATCCAATCGCCCAATATTGCAGTGCATTGCTCAGTTAAAGCGTTCATCCACTGACTCAAATGTCTACAGTTCAGCTGCATCCTACACCCGTGCTGTTGTTGTGTCCTTGGGCAAGACAATAAGTGCTTCCAGTGGCGTCTTTGTGCTCATCCTAAGCCTGTAAAGGAAGAGAGTGACATGATTAAAGAAATTGGCAAAACACAATTCTGACAACATTCAAATCCCCGTACATTAGATTGATGGCTTGTTTTGGTGATTCTGCTCAGGGGAAAATGAAAGGAAATGGTTTATGTGGAGTGGAAAAGCTTAAAAAGGTCATTGCGTGTGAGTGGTGTGTGCATGATACATAATACATCTGATTAGAGTGAAGGGTAAATAGGCAGAAACACATGTGGATTATAGGAACATGCAGCGCCATGCGGTGATTACATGTGAAGTTATGGAGATGCGGGGTTAAACAGGGGTTAATTCAGATTAGCATACACATTAGCGTATCTGGATGTATATGTGAGCCGTAATCCAAGTCCACTTGAGCAATTAATATGGTGAGTGCATCTCTGCTGATGGAAATGAATCTCGACTTTGCCCACGAGTTAAGAAAAATCAAATCTAATGTGAAAATGTTTGATCTAAAAGCAAAACTGATACTTCCATTATACTGATCAATTGGTTTTATCCTCATTGTCAAGCCATATCAGTATCCAAATCATTGTTCACTGCTATACAAATTGTCGAGACATGGGCGTTAGTGAGTCCATTCTTAGCTCAGACTGGTACATACTGTTGTCGTGTCCATGGGCAAGGCACTTCGCCTACCTTGCCCGTGTGGATGTAGTGTGAGAGTGATGTATTGATTGGTGGTGGTGCATATTGGCAGCCTTAAGGAGGAGTAGAAGAAGAAATTTGCAACCAGGCATCTTTATCATTAACGTTTAGTATCATTTTTCTAATCTGGCCTGGATCTTGTGTTGTTTTCCTATTTGTCCTGCAAAAAAACGCAAAATGTGAAACAGACATCGATTTAAGCCTGAGGTGTAAAGTTACAATATGTTGCAGCAGTTGGTTTGGAAGTTGAGCAAATGGAGCCCTTTTATTTATTTTTTAGAATGCCAGTTATTCCCGCTTCATCCATTTTATATCATTACATTTCACTAAACGTAACACAGGGGAAACTTTAAGGGGTCATTTACGTAAGTGTATTCTATTGCTATTGCTATTCTATTTTATTGTTCACCTAACATTTTACTTTTTCATTTTACTATTTCTTTTTGACAGTTACTGAGATATGGAAGATAGCACAGAGACTACTATATAAATCTCCACAGAACAGTACAATACATTTCAATGATATTAATACCAATACTTTTGCCATCTACTCTGTTCCCTATGGGATTACAAGAGGCATATAGGGTTATTTTTCACCAGCGCGGTTCACCTGTCCCGGGCCGTGCTCCTGTCAGGTACAATTCCCAGAGGGTCTGCTGTGGTCCTGGTCTGCAGATGGGACCTGGGGCTGAGGGGCAGAAAGACACAGCAACAGAGTCATAACATGTAAATGGATGGCCGCGAAAGGATTATAAGATTGATGATGTGTCTTAGATCAGAAACACTGCGACAAACAATGGAAAAACATCATTAGCATCTTATTGATAATCTACAGTAATGTGCGATACCAGCCCTTTTGATTTGTTGCCCGATTCTTTTGTTCATTGTCCTTGTTTTTTCTTGTGTCTATTGTTTTGTGGTAATTTCTAAAAGCCTTGTTGTTGTATTGTTGTTGTAACTAGAGCCTCTTTAGGCCACTGTCCCAGGAAACAAAAACAAAAAAAACATTGTTAGGTTGCTGTTGATCACACAAAAATAAAGGCCAATACATGTTTTGGCCACTACATTCTAGATATCAATTCTTTCACTTTTTGAAATTTGCATCACATTTGTTAACCTCTTAACCCCCACCTGAACCAAGCACATTTTCAACAGAAATGAGACGAAAACGAGGTTGAAAATGCAACAAAAGGGCAACAAAAAAACAATGAAAAAGTGACAAGAAAAGCAACGAAAATGCAATTGGAAAAAGTCAAAAGTGATATGTGCACGTTAATGAACATACATGGGTCTCATGCATGTAAATAAGCCACACCGGATTGTAGCCATGGACTAATTTCGATCAGTCGTCCCCCATGCACACTCTCAAAAACACTCTCATTCATCCTGTCCTATTGTACATGTTTTTAGTGGTAGGGGAAACCTGAGTACCCGGAGGAAACCCACACAGACACGGGAGAACAGGCAAACTCCACAAAGAGAGGCCCCCGTCCAGGTGGGAATCAAACCTGGGACCTTCCAGCTGTGAAGCGCAAAATGCTAACCACTACGCTACCGTGCCGCCATTTTATTGGTCTCAGCTTTCAAATGAGGCATTTTTGGCCTATTGGCCTTTTAGAATTGGGTGAAACTGAACTGGAGACAATGTCGGGCGTTAAGAGGCACTTTTTAACCCCTTTACCTTAACCAAGTGCATTTTTGTTTTGTTTACTTTATTATCCCCATATCGCTGGGGCAACCCGTAAGGAGCAGAGGTCGAGACAAGTGCCGCGCCCAGGGACCCATCTCCATGATGTGGAGCCAGGCTGGTGGTCAGAATCACCTGGCCGGAGGATTTGCCTATTGTACATGTTTTTAGTGGTACCTGGAGGAAACCTACGCAGAGACACGGGGAGAACATGCAAACTCCACACAAAAAGGCGCCGTCCTGGTGGGAATCGAACCTGGGACCTTCTAGCTGTGGAGTGGAGGTGCTAACCGTTGCGCTACCGTGCCGCATTTTCACCAGTTCGGCTTCTAAAACAGGGTAATACCTCATTTGAAAGCTAAGACCTACTCATCTACGCTTCTTCCTAGTTTTTGTTGTCACGATTTGTTACGTTTCTGTCAAATATTCATTGCTTTTTTGTTGCGTTTTTGTTGTTGTCTTTTTTGTGTAATGTAAGTGTGATGAAGCCACAAACATGAAAACACACGAAAACACAACAACAAAAATGGGGGAAGAGCTTAAAATCAGTTTTGTAGGTTTGGCTTTCAAATGCGGCGTTACACTGGCTCTCCGGTAAAGAAGCTTTTAGATTTTGGGTAATGCCGAAATAGAGAAAATGTGTGCGGTCACGGTGGGGGTTAAGAGGTTAAAGACAAATCGATTTCACTGATTCACAGTTCCCGTATCTCCATTAAAATAGAGCAACACATCCCTTTGTCTCTCTGATTAGCTTCACACGCTAAGTGCGTTTAGCAGGCAATTGTTCTGTTATTGGACACACGCCACTGTAAGATGAAACTGCTGCTCAAAGGTCTCCCTCCATCCTCTGCTCTCTCTCCAAAAATAGTCCTGTCTTCTCCTCTATCCATCAGCGCTGTAGTTCACTGCGCTGCTATAAGCAATTACCGCTCCAATTGGGCTTAATGAGGCAGATCTGCAGCTCGGGGAACGGCACGCCACTATTTATAACCCTTTTGAAAAGACACCTGACTGATGCTTGCAAGAATACAGTAACCACTGGGGGGCTGCGGGGGGCTGATTGGCTGACATGTCCATCATAGCGTCGAGCAAATTAGTCCTGTTTGTCCTAGTTTAGTCTTTGGTTCAGTCCTGTCTTCTGGTGCGGGATCCATCCTTGTTCTGCTCATGTAACCCACTTCTGCTGCCGAGGCTGCTGCTGCTGCGCCCACAGACACAGAGAAGCACAAGGATGATGTCTCTGTCATCATTTATTTTGCTGCCTCACTTCCAGAATCTGTGTCAGGCGAGAGGAGACCAGAGATTGACAGATTTACAAATCCTAGCGTGCCGCAGTGGTGGTTGGTGGAGGTGGGGGTTTCATTGGCTCATAGGTTTTATTTTAACCTACTCAATTTTGATCCTCTGTATGTTCGTTGCATGTTTTAGCATAGAAAATACAACTAACTCGAATGAACTGACGATTCATTTTATTCATTGAATTTATTTGGAGTTTCAAACCATTTATGCTTTAGATATAGGGTCTATAAAGTGGGGTTCAGGGCCCTCAGGGATTGTGGGGTATGATTTTTAGATAATTTCAATAAACATTTTTTCAAAAATAACAACACACAGTGTTAATGTTTTTTTTTTTTTTTTTTTTAATTCAAAACTGTATGGGGCAACAGTGTTAATTTTGACAACATATTTTAATTTAGTTTTAGTCTTAGTCTTTTGACGAAAATGTAATTTGATTTTAGTCTAGTTTTAGTCGACTAAAATTGCAAGTAAATTTAGTCGACTAAATTTAAGACGAATTTAGTCAACTTTGCATTGATAATATTAATTATAATCATATTTAATCTTGTTCCTCTGCTTCATGGAGCTGCTCCACTTGATCAAAGCTCAGAGCTGATCCTTTGGCAGTGAATTTACATGATCTGAGGCTCTTTCAGACGGTCAATAGAAGTTTAGATGATTTTAGTCTCTCCCTTTCATTTTTATTTAGTCTTATTTTAGTCGACTAAAATCCCCTCCTGGAACCACCACCTTATCGTGGTGGAGGGGTTTGACCACCTGAATGATCCTGGATCTCTGTTGTCGGGGGCTTCGTGCCCCTGGTAGGGTCTCCCATGGCAAACAGGTCCTAGGTGACGGGTCAGACAAAGAGCGGTTCAGAAGCCCCAGAGACCAACAGGCCCACCACCTGCAGGAGGAGCCATAAGGGGCTGGTGCAATGTGATTTGGGCATCTCCAACAGCTGCCCTCACGACCCGGAAACAGAAAAGTGGAAGAAAATGGATGGATAGATGGATAGTCGACTAAAATATCTGGACATTTTAGACATAGTCTTAGTCTCATGAAAAACTTTTAATTTAGTTTTAGTCCAATTTTAGTCGTCAAAAATAACACTTTGACTAAAACTAAGACTAAATATTTTAGTCGATGAAATTAACACTGTGGGGCACAATGGGGCTCTACACTGCAAAAAGTAATCTTGAAATAAGTAACTAATTATTGAAATAAGTACTTGTCCTTCATTTAAAAGTCAAGAAATCTGTTCATGGGACAAGATATTTGCACTTAAAGAGACATGTTGCAAGTTGGTCATTTTATACTCACTACTGCCACCACAGGTCTTATGCGTAACTGCACCTTCTATATTAAGCTCGAGCATTACGGCACTTCGGACCCGAACTTTTTGAGCGACAGTGCAGGATTTTAGAGGCAGTTGTGGTGAATAGGTCAGGGCTCATTCTACACATTAGGACATGGCTGGAACATGTAGGGGGCGGAAAATACACAATTTTAACATTTTTAAACTCCATATGTAGTCCCTTTAAATTAAGATAAATGAAATGACCGCACTCAAAACTAGATGAAAAATCTTAATTGACCTGAATAAACACTGTTGTAGGTGTTTTGGCTTAATTTAAATGTATTATTATTATCTGTTATCATTTATTTTGTCTCAAATCAAAGTAAATGTACTCATTTCAAGAAAATTCCACTTATGTCGAGATTGCTTTTTTGCAGTGTAGTGCTTGAAGGTTCAGATCTGACCATGAACAGAGCTGAAGATAAAGTAAACTCAACTCTAAACCGCCCAGTTTGAAAACCTTTGCTGAAATGACTCATACATCTATACTTACCTATAAATGTTGTGCTTTACAATAGCTCAGACCTTCTCAAACATCGCACCACACACTATAATCAGCAAAACTTAAGCACAAAGCATCAATCTCATCTTCTTTCAATACAATGTTCAAATAGATTGTTTTTTTCCTGGTATAATGCATGGAAAAAGACATCCATTTTAAAACCAAATTGCTGTCCAATTTCCCCAATGGCCTTTTCCATCCACCTTACATTATGGTGTGTCTATGTAAAGCTCCGCGTGTCTTTTACTGGCTAATCACCACTTCTCCTGTATATGTAGATTTGCGTCATCTGTCTTCGTCCGTCACAGCTCGCAGTAGCACCGCAGCACTCGACAGCTTGTGCACACGAACCCAGCCTCTGATTGATATGTCCATTGGCACCCTCGGCTAGCGCTAATGGAAATGAATGACAGCACACAACGTGTCCCTTAGCCTCTCCATGCTACATTAGCTGCCTCCTGCAGGGACACTTTTCTTTTTTTTTTTTTACCCGTGTTTCAACGCGGTTGTCATCTCTCAAGAGGCAGTTTTGGCAGCTGCTGGGTTTCCAACAGGACCCCACTCGCTGCTGTACATTTGAAAAGTGAAGAGTGCCGTGATGAATTGCACAACCGGGATAAACATTGTGCACACTGCGCTCGGTATCTAAGGTAAATGTTTATGTGTGGCGCTCCTAATGGCATTGTGCGTGATAAATTGTATTGTTTTCAAATAGGTTAGCGACATCCAAACAATGAATACAATGAATGGCAATCACAGCGCCTCTCATCTCCGTTGATTGTCGTGTTTGATGTTATCGTGGAACAGCGTGACGCACTTTTAAACTGTTTTATGTACACAAAACAAATGCAGGAATTAAATATACAAAGCGATAAAAATGAAAATCAAACGTATGTGACCTAACCTGAACCACATATTCAGTTACAGATTTGAAATAAAGACACAGAACTTGACTTGGAGTTGAGCTCTGAGACTTGAGAAGACAAAGCTACTCCATACACGCCTTGCTGTAGAATTATGCAGTACTACAACATGTAACAATATCTCTACGCAGGATATAAATGAAAGACAACTGACTGACAGAGGCATTTTTATGTACTCGTAATCATTGCTCAAGAAGAAAACAGTAAAACACGGCCCCAGAGACCAGATGAAGAAACCAGTAAGTGTTTAAGCTGCTGAAAACGTTAGCATGCTACCGGTTAGCATTTAGCTTCAACAGCTTAGCTCTGACCTCTAGCAAAGAGAAAGCCCTGAACCACACTCCAAGCATCTAGCCTTGGATACAACATGTGACAGAGGTCAGAGCTGAGATGTTGCTGTAGTATTTCCTCAGCACATGTGTTTATCGTGTTGAAGCCATTGGTTGATAGTCGCTAGCAGTAGCATGCTAACGTCTTGAGCAGCTTAAAGAGACAAGTTTGATGATTGCAGGATTTTAGAGGCAGTTGTGGTGAACAGGTCTGAGCTCATTCTACACATTAGGACATTGCTGGAACATGCAGGGGGATGAACATACTTTTTAAACTCTGTATAGTCCCTTTAAACACTGACTCGGACTGAGACTCTGTTGAAATGACATTCTGTAAAAATGTAAAAGGTTTTCTATTTCCGCGTTGATGTGTTAATTTAGTCTGAGGAGTGAAGCAGATCTTTAATAAATCCTGCTGTAGCTCAACAGACAACGCTGCTATGTCTGTGCCACATTTGCTGGTTATATGGCATAAACGTTCATCTCTGGGGCCTATTTTTACTGTTATCTTCTCCAGCAATGACTACGAGTGCATTGAAATGTCACTGTCAATCAGTTGTCTTTCATTGATATCCTGAGTAGAGCTCCATGTTGTAATTGGATATGCATGTATAGAAAACCTGTAACAACCTAAAACCTCCCCAGTGTAGGCCAATCTTCCTGAACGAGATCCTGGCTCAAGATCTGGGGAGATGGTTCCCCTGGTGCTGCATTGTTTCTAGCAGGTTGCATCATTGCAGAAGGATGGGTCATATGGACAATAAAGTCTCCCATCACCCTCAATGCATCTGCAGCAGAAATGTAAGAAATAGCAAGAAATAGCTAAAGTTTGCTGGGTTTCCCCTTTAGCAGAAGAACATCGAAATTGCTCACAAATCCGAGCATATTCTAGGGCAATCATATACAGCTTGATTTGTATTCAAAGTAATAAATGCCTCTACATTACAACCAATAATCACAATCTTTAAAATGCAAATGCACGTCGGGTTGTCATCGCCTGATATGAGTAATCTGCTTTGTCGATATGAGAAGCAGCAGTGGGAAAGGCCTATAATTACGAGCTATGAAAAACAACAACAACACCAGCAGCATATGGCTCTGTAATTCAGCCCAATGAGCCAATGTTTCTCATACATTTATTTCAAAAACTGGTTGAATTTAGTCTTGTTTATATGAATGGGGGGGGGGGGGGACTGAACATTTCCCAATATGCTCCTCGAGGACTTTCTCACACTCCGAGTTGGCACACTTCAATTTTCACTGCCAATTAAACACTGCCCCCACTCCCACACATTGTCAGGACAGCTCTGACAGCCAGTCTTCGGAGTCTAGCACAGAGGTTCTCATGTTGCGGTGCTGGGGGTGTGAGCTTTCTTGTCTTGATTGCAGCTTCATAACACCTAACATAACATTTTTACAAGACAGACAGATATCTTGTGAACAGAAACACAACTAGCTCGTCTTCACCCTCATGCGCCGTTCTTTCATTTTTCTTTCCTGAGACCGCTTTTTTCCATTCCGACCTTTGCCGACACGGGTGCCCCGCGCAAGAGCTGCACTTTTAGAGATGCTCTGACCCGTGTTGTCTAGTCATCGCAAATGGGCCCCTGTCAAATTTGCCAAATCCTGATACATTTTACTGCTTCCGAAACTTCAGATTTGACGGCTGAAGGTTAAGTTACTGACTTGCGTATTCCACCCACTTGTGACATGATGTGAAAAATGGTGGGGGGTTTTTCTATGGGTGAATGTCTCCTGAATAAAGCCACGTTCACATGTCTAGTAAAAAAAAATGTTTTGGAGGAGTTCTTAAAATATCAACATCAGTGTGACATAAGGGGTGGATTCGTGTGTGGTTATTATCTGTATATCTGTCACTTACTTGGATGAGAGAAAAGGGAGGGGGGAGTGTTTGAGTGAAGAGCTGCATTAAAGGGGCTAGATGCAAGTTAGCCATTTTATGCTCACTACTGCCACCTCAGGTCATATGTGTAACTGCAGCTTCTATATTAAGCTCGTGCATGACGGCACTTCGGACCCGAATTAACACCTTTTTGAGTGACAGTGCAGGATTATAGAGGCAGTTGTGGTGAACAGGTCTGAGCTCATTCTACACATAAGGACATTGTTGGAACATGTAGGGGGAGAAAAATACTTAATTTTAACATTTTTAAACTCTGTATAGTCCCTTTAACACAGTGAAGCGCTGAATCTTCATACGACGATCCCTCCAACTTGGCAGATCGTCACAGGTCATGATATTTTGTTGTCATATTGACCAGACCTACATTTGCCGACAGGAAGTGCAGTGCAGTGTTGTTGCTGCCTTACTTCCTAAAGTGGCCACATCTGATTGGTTGAAAAGACGCCGCTGGAAGCAGAGAAGTGGAGGGAAGATTGTTTACAAATGTCAAGCAGGTCCTGTCACACTTCCACACGGAGCAGGATTATGAAGCTGGAGGAACACACGTCTTCTGCAATTGGAAGATAATGGAAGGTGACTTTTACAAATGTGAAGAGCTGGCCTTTTCAGAAAGTATTTCATCAAGAGCGACTGTAGCTGTGACCAAGCCACTTGTCCACAATGCAATTTACCAGTATCTATACCTTAATGTCAAGTCATCAGTGAACCAAGTGCTGATGTACTCTCCAAGTGTCATCCTGTGCAGAAAATACAGACTAGGACAGTTTGTTGTGGCCATACCGCCTTTACCCTGCCCAATCCCGTCAGACCTGGGAAGCTAAGCAGGGAAGGGCCTGGCAGGACTTGGATGGGAGACCGTTTGGGAACACCAGGAAGCCGAGCGAATGTAGTGCGTGGGTGAGTGGTTGGTGGTGGTCGGAGGGGCCGATGGCGCAGACTGGTTGCCTCGCTTCCGTCAGTCTACCCCAGGGCAGCTGTGGCTAATAGTAGCTTACCACCACAGAGTATGCAGTGAACGAATAGTGCAATGTAAAGCGTCTTTGAGTGTCCAGAAAAGCGCTATATAAAACCAATGCATTATTATTATCAATATTTTCATTATTATGATCCACGCGATAAAACAATGTTTTTTTTCCATGTCAAGCTGCCAGCACATTCTCGAGTGGCACTTATTGTGGGTCTCTGCAATGAAGGATATTCGAGTGGGTCAGAACACATGAAATCCATTTTAATTCCGCTCAGACAAAAGACACTTCAGGATTTGTCTTATAAAGATGAAATAGAGGTTGTCTCTTTGGGGAATTCATGGCTTTCATCTTTGTCAATGAGACCAAGTCACAAGAACTCTCGACTATAATTGTCTATTCAAATCCAAGGTCTAACAACAACAAAAAATACTTTTTTGTTATTCATTCTGTGGTCTAGGATCTATGCCTTTTTATTCAATCAAACAATGAACATATAGTTAATAAAATGCTGTGCCCTGATAAACTAGTATGGACAGTAAACTAGCATTGACCTTATTCCGGAAGTTTACGTGGGTGCCGCCATTAATTGTGTCCGGCACCCTTCACTCCTATTAGTTTACGTATAGGACTGGAGACGTCAAGTTACTACACGAACACAAAGCTGTGTCGATGCGTGACAAAAAGAGGCAAAAGTGGGCAGGGCAGAATAAGGGACTAAACTAATCCTAACTAACACTAAATAATTTAGTAGTAGCTAACACCAGTATTTGTTTCGGTACTATCAGTTATATATGTCTGATACTTCCTATTTTAACAGAATGAATACATATTGTGATATCCCCTACATATCACTGTATTATAGCGGCTTCTTCTGCTAACTAGACTGACAGAGGGCACTAATGCACTGACCTCAGAGTGGCAGTGTTTACAGAGCCTCTGGTTAGACAAGCGGATGGAGCAAACATGCGCAGAGCTGGAATAAAAAAACAACAACAAAAAAAGTCCTTTCTTTGACTGAGCATGACTAAATAATGTCGTGTCCTCTCTCATTCTCCACGTGATGTGCACAAACCACCATTGATCTTGTTTAAAGGTTTGTTGGCAGGTGGTAAAAACTACAGGAAGTATCTGCTTGACACTTACACTTGGTATGTTGCTCCTCCTCTGCTGCGTTAGCCCTCGGGCAGTGCTGTGGCCTCGCCGTGACCTGCAAACTTCATAGAAGGTCAGCACTCCACTGGTGACCGTGGTGTGCTCTGTTGGCGTTTTGTTGCCGTTGCACTATCCTCGGGGCAGGTACGAGTGGTCACGATGATACACGGGCGAGCTTTATGGTACTGACAGCACAAGATGCATGTAATGTTTCTGTATCTATGTTTAGTCCTGCAGGCTGTGTCAAACGCTTACAACAGTATATCTAGAGTCAACTCACGCCGATCAGGGATAACAGTAACCACCAAGGCATTCATGGAAGAAGTTGTTGCACAGCATATCCAGACATTGTCCACACAAATCAGCATGTCATTTATTTATTCACTGTCATGAAAAGGGAAAACCATTCCACCAAAGGAATTTTGTGGTGGAATAGTTCAAACATGTAACAGAGATTAATAATAATAAAAATACTTATGTAACCTTTATTTATGCATTTGAAGTCCCAGAAGATTCACGTATCTCAAGGGTAGGCAAGTTTGCGTCGTGGAGGAGCCGATTTTCATAATCACCTAAACATCAAGGGCCGAACCTCACCATTGTAGCCCAAAGTAAAAGAAAAACATTTTCTGTAGATGCCAGTGTTTTACATCATGTCAAAAGTTTGGAAATGCTTTTTTTCCATTGTAGATTCTCACTGAAGGCGATGCATACTGTATTTTGAGTCATTTCACCCTTTTGTGTTTCTTACATAATCCCACGTGTTCATTCAGAGTTTAACCTCCTCACCCCTTCTCCTTAAGCCAGCATGTTTTTGTGGTTCATGTCTTTGGGATTGTTGGGATCATGTCATTGAGAATCACACAATGGAAACGGTGTTTTGACTGTATGACCTAGTGAGATGTTCTGTCAGGCTATGGGATCTCTTGTTTGCACAATACTATTTCTCAAAATCATCTCGAGGGCCAGAGGTTCTGCGCTGGAGGGCCAGATTTGGCCCCCGGGCCTGACGTTGCCTACCCCTATATCTCTTTCGAAATAGACGTGGCCAAAGTAGCAGCCAATACAATGAATACAATACAGTCAGTCCAATATAAACAAGAAATAAATTGGACTGCACTTTTTTATTTTTTGCAGCAAGCTTCTTCTCAAATTCAACACTCCACTTTTTATGATTCTCTTAAAGGAACAGGCCACCGTTTTTAAATACTTAGATATGTTCTTACCTGAGCTTAGACGAGTTGATATGTAACTGTCTGGTCTTTACGCGTGCGCTCAGTCACGTAAACAAAGCACAGACAGCGTTAGTATCTGTGTACATTCCAAGTATAGTCAAAATTATTAGTTAGTTAGTTAGCAATATAGTTCAAATTTTTTTCCGCTTAGAAAATCGACATGTTTAATTTTGTATAACTATACTTGGATCGTGTACAGCAGGGCTCTTCAATCACTTTTTTCACTGGGCCAGATTTGGCGGAGGTCATTGGCCACTGGGCCGGTCAGTCGGTGAGCCGACCACTGCCACCAAACGTATTCATATTTTTCATATTTTGGGATGAATAAATGAGACTTTCATTATCATAAATGCTTGAATAGAATAGAATTGGGCCGAAACACAATAGTTGTTTTATATTCCAGCATTTTAAGGCTTTAAAAAACATTGCAATAACATATTAATACAGAAAAATAAAGAGCCTAAAAATAAACTAGGACTACTCAGAACTAAACCAGGACTAAACCAGGGCAAAACATGATATATCAGGGCTAAGGCAGGACTAAATCCCATAAACCAGACCAAAGGCCTAATACAGAATAATAGAGTTTACATGCGAGACCAGTTAATCTCAAACAGCATGACTAACTCCTGCTCAGCCACTGCTCCTCTCAGCTGAAGGAACACACACTGACCAAACCCCTGAGCCGCTGTTCTGTCCAGACCTCGCACCAATGCCAAAAAATATATATATTTATGGAAAATGAGGCACGGGCTCATGTAACGGCATTTAAATAGGGAAAACGTGGAAAAGCTTGGTCGCTTCTAACTTCACCTCCGTTTGGATCCTTAGATGAGAAGAGGATAGGCTAAATGCTAACACTGTCAGTGCTCTGTTTACATGACTGAGGGCACGCATAAAGACCAGACAGCTACATATCAACTCGTCTAAGCTAAGAACATATCTCAGTATTTTAAAAACCGTGGCCTGTTCCTTTTAAATTTGTCAAATGACCAAAGAGATTTCCATTTACTTGCCAAAACTAGCCAGAAAAACATTACACGTTCCTTCCATGGGTCACTTTTGATAGACACTGATCACCGCAGCCCAACAACACCCCCCCGCAAGTGCTGCCGTTTTGGAAATGCTCTGACGCAGTTGTCCAGTCATCACACTTATCAAGCTCCAGATCTTCCTTTATTGCCTGCTTCTGACGCATCGAGTGGAAAATACTCACTAAACACTGTGCCGGCCAATCTGTGCCATTCACCTGTCACTGGTCATAATGTTGGGTAATTGGTGTACGCAAACACATTACCGCGGTTTGTTCTCGCCAATGCTTCTAATTTTGCAAAATAAGATGTGGTTGACAGATGACACCGCCGGCAAAAAAAAAAAGGTAATTAAAATGACAGACAGCTCAAATGAACCGAGAAACGTCAAGTCACTTCCACTTTGCGTGATTCCACCAGATGCTCTCCTCGTGCTTCCTGCCACGACTTGGCCAAAAAAAAAAAAAGATATCGACTGTTTTTGCCCCGACGACGATCTGGCAACGCGCCGTCTCACTTTGACAGTGGGATGCAGATTAACTGCGGTTGAACTTATCAGTGTGGCTTCAGGTGAAAAGAACAAGCACAATTTCTGCTATCTGAGGTTTGGGATTTTGCACTGAATGCCCCAAAGGTCTGCTATATCAATAAATTACTTTTTGTATCTAATCTTTCTGGTTTGTGTATGCTTTGTTCTGTTTGTAGACACCACTTTGGCAAAACAGCAATTAGAATAGAAAATAAATTGACATTTTGCTCTTCTGTTTGAGCGCCTTTTTTTTTTTTTTTTTTTATAAATCTGTACCCGGTGTGCCGTACCCAAGGCTTGAATCAATTAATGAGTTTTGGTCGCATGGCCTTTTCTGTTATGGACGGATGCCTCTTAGCCTGTACTCATCTTTCAGGTTGATATGGGAAACTGGAGCAGCAAGAAAGATGCCCATCCAGACACATGGAGAACACGCTCCAAGCAAACACCCCTGCATCTGAAAGGGAGGCGAGAAGGCTTACCACTCTGCCACCATATTCTGAAATATTCCATCCGCTATCTGCTCTTATTTAAATCATCATCTCTATCCCACATTCATGCTTTGCTACATTTAGCGCCGTAAAAGGCATGCGTTGAATTATCCCTCTGCACAAGCGGTTTGGAGGTGCAGTTGGGCTGTAAAATGTTTAATGAGTGACATGCATTTTAAAGTGCCTCTGTGTCGACTGCCTGGGGCCAGAGCACAGATCACACGGTTATTTAGGTGGCACTGGTGTCAACACTGGTGTGTATAAGAATTTGACAAGACAAACTGGCGGAAACAAGCCGGAAAGAGGCCATTTTAAAGCACAGAACATGCGCCATATCTGAAAATAATCTACATTAAACTCTAAATGCAAACTAAATTGTAAAAATTGTTGGAAATGCCAATTGGGCTTTGTGTTGCCGATAACAATAATGTTGCATGAAGAAGAGTCATCAAAACTAAATCTAAATCTCTTGACCCTAATAACTTGAAATGACTTGATGCCAAAGCTGTGATGACCATTGTTTTGCATTATTGTACTGCACTGGGAAATTAGGTCAGGGTCAAATTAAAAGCGTGACTGTAGGTTGTATCCAAAAATGAGAGTGAGGTCATTGGTCAGGATACAGAGGACATTTGTCTGCACTTCCTGCTTTTGAGTGGTTCAGGCCATAGGACACCAGCACTGTCGAGAGAGAGAGAGAGAGAGAGAGAGAGAGAGAGAGGGAGAGAGAGGGGGGGGGGGGGGGGGGGGGGGATGTTGGTCAGCTGGAAACTCTAGTGGACATTTGGCACTCACTTCTGAATTGAGACATGAGCGATAAGCAGGACTGTATAGGTAATTTTTTACTATATAGGGCGGTTTTTGAAGCCATTCCGCGGGTGAAAAAACTGTCCATGTTTTTTTGCCTTGTTGTTTTCAAAGTAAAATTAGCTATTTCTGTCTTATTTTTGATCAAAATCACAATTTTGAATGACAAAATCTCAAATCCAAGGCTCTGTGAGCTGCTTTTTCAATATGGGAGGGAGACTCCTAAAGACTTCCCCCGCTCACTTCCGTCAATAACCTTTAGGAGTTACTGCGCGGACGTTTTACTCCTCGTATCATTACGCCTCACAATATAGTCCCCCTTTTTATTTGCTTATAAAATCGACACGTTACATTTCTGTGTAAATATACTTCGCATGAAAACACTTCACGTAACTTTATTTAAATAGGGAACACGTGGAAGAGCTTGGTAGCTTCTATCGTGAGCTTTTTTGGAGCTATGTGACATGTGGGAGAGGCTGCGTATGTGCTCCGTTTGCATGACAGAGCGCACGGACAAAGACCAGACGGGGATATATTAACTTGGCTAAAGTGAGGTAAGAGCATATCTCAGTATTTAAAAACGGTGGCCTATTCCTTTAACTAATAAACAATGTATGTCAGATATTTTTGGGCGGGTTTGGCTGCCCAGACCTGGCAACCCTGGATATAATGTAACAAAGAGAGATATTCAGACGCTCAAATTAATGTTACTGAACAACTAAGTTTTTAGATTTATTTTCAGTCTTTTGTTTAAAGGGGCTAGATGCAAGTTAGCCATTTTATACTCACTACTGCAACCTCAGGTCATGCGTGTAACTGCATCTTCTATATTAAGCTCGTGCATGACGGCAATTCGTACCGGAAGTAACAACTTTTTAAGTGACAGTGCAGGATTTTTGAAGCAGTTGTGGTGAATAGGTTCATTCTTCACCTTGTTGGAATATGTAGGGAGAGGAAAACTCCATATAGTCCCTTTAACTTCTTAACCCCAGTTATTAGCTCCCTTAAAAGGCAGCAAAATAGCGCCAACATTTAGACAAACGTGAGGATGAAAAAGCAACAAAAAAGTGACTGAAAAGCGACAACACAGTTACAAAAACACTACCACAAAAGTAAAAAAAATATGACAGAAAAAGTCCAAAAAAATGACAACAAAGTAATAAAACAGACCACAAAAAAGTGATGGAAAAGCGTTACAACAGCCTGTATAGTCTGTAAGAAGCTTAGATGTGGGTGAAGCCGAACTGGGGGAAATTGCTGTTTTCGTGACATTTACTTTGCATATTGAAATAGTTTAGTTGTGATCTCTTACCCTGGCACATTTATTATTTAGCTTTAATTTGGTTTTATTATCAACATAGCTAAACCTGCTCTGACATGCTGCCTTCGCTGTGTTGTTTACCACCGCCACTTCTCACTCAACAGCAGTGGAGGATTTTTTTTTCCCACTGATTCACTGTAGCTGTCTTCGGATGGCTGCACAGCTGACTGACATTGTTGGCAAGAATGTTGCACTAAACAGCTCTGAGTCCTGATGTCAAAAAGATGTTTAAAAATAAGAGGGAGGAGCGGCGGTTGTTACCACATCGCGCCAACTGGAAGAGCAGGTATGAGCTTGGCAGTAGTACATTCACTTACCTCAGTCCCATCTGGTTTTGAGTGAATTTCTGCTCCGTTAGCCACAGGACAACACTTCACAGCTGTTTGTCTTGACTCCACACTTCACTGTAGTGTGGAATCATCTGGAGACACTGATACAAAAACAGAGAAATCAGGAGAAATAAAAGAGAGCGTGCGCGGGTCGAGGTGTCCAAAGGAGTCATGTGAACTGGAATGTGTCAAATTAGTAATGCCTCATAAATCACACCCTGGATGACAGTGAGGTCTGAATTTCAATCAAGAGTGGAAAAAAAGGGGGTGAACACTTAGAATATTACTGTAATATTGTTTTGTGTGGTTTTTAGTTATTTAGACTATTTTTTATGGGCAGGGCTTTGGCAGATCTGACTCCTCTCAGAAGGATTCCTTGTTTCTATTGTGACCAGTGGGACCACAGAGCTGAAGAATCGTCCTGGTTGAACTGCTCAGTCCCGATGACTACTTTTTGCAATGGAAAACTGCTCGACAACTGAGAACAAACTTTACTAATGTTACTTCTTCATGATATTACAACAACACCTTTGCATCTTCATCTCAAGTACATTTTAATGAGGAGAGTACCTGTTACCGGGGAAACAGTCTAAACAGAGATACTCTCACTGCCACCTTTACTGCTAATTAAGCAGTCTACAGATTATGCTTTAAACTAATATCTCTAACTACTGTCATACTTCCATTATAACTTTCTAAAATACTATTCACACTTTTACGAAACTTGGCAAAAACTCGAGAAACTTGGTAGTACGGGCTTGTATTTTACTGGATGCTTCTGTATGCCTTTGCCGTGCTTTTGTGGGGATCGGTGGATTTTTTTTTTACCGCAGAGAGTCCATAATGGTCCTGAAGAAAGCAGCTTTTTAAAAGTAAACAAACAGCTAGCTTACGAGCTAAAGACATTTGAGACCTACACATTTCTTCATCTGAAACACTGAAGAAGAGGCACCAAGAGCCCCCCCACACCACTACAAGAAACAAGTGACAAAGGTATCCGGACGAGACTCACAGCTAAGCCACACATGCCTTCTTTCCCTACTATTGATCTGGCTAATGGACGTTCGCTGGAGAATAAAACCGATTAGCGGTTCCTTCCTTCCTTCCTTCCTTCCTTCCTTCCTTCCTTCCTTCCTTCCTTCCTTCCTTCCTTCCTTCCTTCCTTCCTTCCTTCCTTCCTTCCTTCCTTCCTTCCTTCCATACTTCCTTCCATACTTACTTACTTACTTACTTACTCACTTCCTTCCTTCCTTCCTTCCTTCCTTCCTTCCTTCCTTCCTTCCTTCCTTCCTTCCTTCCTTCCTTCCATACTTACTTACTTATTTACTTACTTACTCACTTCCTTCCTTCCTTCCATACTTCCTTCCATACTTACTTACTTACTTACTTACTTACTTACTCACTTTCTTCCTTCCTTCCTTCCTTCCTTCCATACTTACTTACTTACTCCCTTCCTTCCTTCCTTCCTTCCTTCCTTCCTTCCTTCCTTCCATACTTACTTACTTACTTACTTACTCCCTTCCTTCCTTCCTTCCTTACTTACTCCCTTCCTTCCTTCCTTCCTTCCTTCCTTCCATACTTACTTACTTATTTACTTACTTACTCCCTTCCTTCCTTCCTTCCTTCCTTCCTTCCTTCCTTCCTTCCTTCCTTCCTTCCTTCCTTCCTTCCATACTTACTTACTTACTTACTCACTTCCTTCCTTCCTTCCATACTTGCTTCCATACTTACTTACTTACTTACTTACTCACTTCCTTCCTTCCTTCCTTCCTTCCTTCCTTACTTACTTACTTACTTACTTACTTACTTACTTACTTACTTACTTACTTACTTACTTACTTACTTACTTACTTACTTACTTACTTACTTACTTACTTACTTACTTACTTACTTACTTACTTCCTTCCTTCCTTCCTTCCTTCCTTCCTTCCTTCCATACTTACTTACTTATTTACTTACTTACTCCCTTCCTTCCTTCCTTCCTTCCTTCCTTCCTTCCTTCCTTCCATACTTACTTACTTACTTACTCACTCACTTCCTTCCTTCCTTCCATACTTGCTTCCATACTTACTTACTTACTTACTTACTCACTTCCTTCCTTCCTTCCTTCCTTCCTTCCTTCCTTCCTTCCTTACTTCCTTACTTCCTTACTTACTTACGTGAAGTGCAATACAAGTGTAAGCCAGATCAGACACTTCTGCTGGACTGCACCAACTTGAACTAACTCAGAGCAGGGATGTTTAACTTAACGGCCCTGCTCTGAGTTAGTTCAGCATCCAATGGCATCTCCCTGCTACAGCCCACCGAAACAAAGCGCAAATGCGAAAGTTCTTTCTGATTTCAACACCTCCGTCATTATTTTATAGATTTACATGACAAAAAAACATTTGTGGCACCAAGAGCCCCCCCACACCACTACAAGAAACAAGTGACAAAGGTATCCGGACGAGACTCACAGCTAAGCCACACATGCCTTCTTTCCCTACTATTGATCTGGCTAATGGACGTTCGCTGGAGAATAAAACCGATTAGCGGTTCCTTCCTTCCTTCCTTCCTTCCTTCCTTCCTTCCTTCCTTCCTTCCTTCCTTCCTTCCTTCCTTCCTTCCTTCCTTCCTTCCTTCCTTCCTTCCTTCCTTCCTTCCTTCCATACTTCCTTCCATACTTACTTACTTACTTACTTACTCACTTCCTTCCTTCCTTCCTTCCTTCCTTCCTTCCTTCCTTCCTTCCTTCCTTCCTTCCTTCCTTCCTTCCATACTTACTTACTTATTTACTTACTTACTCACTTCCTTCCTTCCTTCCATACTTCCTTCCATACTTACTTACTTACTTACTTACTTACTTACTCACTTTCTTCCTTCCTTCCTTCCTTCCTTCCATACTTACTTACTTACTCCCTTCCTTCCTTCCTTCCTTCCTTCCTTCCTTCCTTCCTTCCATACTTACTTACTTACTTACTTACTCCCTTCCTTCCTTCCTTCCTTACTTACTCCCTTCCTTCCTTCCTTCCTTCCTTCCTTCCATACTTACTTACTTATTTACTTACTTACTCCCTTCCTTCCTTCCTTCCTTCCTTCCTTCCTTCCTTCCTTCCTTCCTTCCTTCCTTCCTTCCTTCCATACTTACTTACTTACTTACTCACTTCCTTCCTTCCTTCCATACTTGCTTCCATACTTACTTACTTACTTACTTACTCACTTCCTTCCTTCCTTCCTTCCTTCCTTCCTTACTTACTTACTTACTTACTTACTTACTTACTTACTTACTTACTTACTTACTTACTTACTTACTTACTTACTTACTTACTTACTTACTTACTTACTTACTTACTTACTTACTTACTTACTTACTTCCTTCCTTCCTTCCTTCCTTCCTTCCTTCCATACTTACTTACTTATTTACTTACTTACTCCCTTCCTTCCTTCCTTCCTTCCTTCCTTCCTTCCTTCCTTCCATACTTACTTACTTACTTACTCACTCACTTCCTTCCTTCCTTCCATACTTGCTTCCATACTTACTTACTTACTTACTTACTCACTTCCTTCCTTCCTTCCTTCCTTCCTTCCTTCCTTCCTTCCTTACTTCCTTACTTCCTTACTTACTTACGTGAAGTGCAATACAAGTGTAAGCCAGATCAGACACTTCTGCTGGACTGCACCAACTTGAACTAACTCAGAGCAGGGATGTTTAACTTAACGGCCCTGCTCTGAGTTAGTTCAGCATCCAATGGCATCTCCCTGCTACAGCCCACCGAAACAAAGCGCAAATGCGAAAGTTCTTTCTGATTTCAACACCTCCGTCATTATTTTATAGATTTACATGACAAAAAAACATTTGTGTAAGTATGTCAAAAAAAAAAAGAAGCTGCCCAGGCTCCTGCTGCAGCCTTTGGGCCTGTAATAGTAAACCAGTGGGGAGTCCATTATTCATGTTTTTTACTGTCAGCCCAAAAGCATCGCTGCCCACCGGGAAACGTCCTGACTCTCTACCCAGCTTCGTATTAATACTTCTACACTTCTGCCATTGCTAGAACATTGTGCACTGTCTTTTACTTTTGAACAGCATTCGCATTGTAATAAACTTCTGCCTAAATATATCTTTAGAAAGAAGCAGATGAATTGAAGCCAAGAAATGTTTATGTTTACTCTGCGATCTTTATTCCCAGTGGGTCCGTGAGCATTCAAGCTTTGCAACTTTGAAGACGTGCACAGCTCGGTTTGCAGGTGCAGTCGCTTAAAAAAGGACAGAAGTTCAAGGTAGAAATAGCTGACTGTGTTTATTCACTTTCATGGTGCCACGTCAGGGTTTTGGTGCCAGCGGCAGGAGCCCACATTTCGGGGTCTTTTCCCCTGGCTGCTGGTTGGAGACAGATGGAGGATTAAGGCTGGTCTAATTGCCTTTGCCCTGTTCACACACCCCCATCTGCTCAAAGGGTCTTTCCGACTCTCTCCCCTCAAGGAGCAAGAACCCTACAGTAAAACCATTGTCCAAAATATGATTGATGCATAGAACTTGTCCCACTCCAGAGCTGCCTTTGTTCAGCTGAGATTGATGGATAGACTTGTGAACTTCACCTTTGACACGTAGCAGTATTGTTATGGTTAACTCAGGTCTACAGCACACCTCATCAAAAGATAAAGTTGAGACTTAAACTGTCTCCTTAAAGGATCTTTATCATGCTATTTTAGCCATTCCAAAGCAAAGTAAAGGCATTTATATGATATATTGTACCTCTACCACGAGGGAGTACTCATTTTTGTGATAAATATAAGTATTTTCTGGAGGTATTTTTCAAACCTGGAAGACAAGACGCTTGGATTCAGTTAACTCCGCCCCCTCTCCCAGAGTTGATGCAGCCGATGCAACTTTCGCAGTAGTAGAAATATAGTATCATAGCAATGCACGCAATGCAGTTATAAGGAGTTAACATTTGCAACACAGCAACACACACAAGCTAACACACGTTTTGATTGACCCAGCATCCGCTCTGGCCTCTCCATCGTCGCTGTTTATAGAGTTTAATCCACCATCAAGAGACAGTCACAGACAAACACTGTTTTGGCTGATAGTCGCTGAATCCCGGAAAAATAAATTTCAACTTCTGGCGAGTGTACTCGTCTTTAGGAGGGTTGAACAAAGTCCAGTCATCTCGTAGCCAAATGCGCCTTATTATCGTTAGGTAAGAAAAAAGAACAGGTGTCCAGAGTAGGTTAGAAAGAGCTCCTTCTTCACAGCTTTCAGTGCAAAGATGACATCTTTTCGGATGCTCAGGGGTGCATTTGTTTACTCCGCAGGGCCAGCGCCGCATGGACACGTCCAGTTTTTCCTTTTTTAAAATGTTTCTTTCTTTCTTACAGCTATTGACGGTATAACAGAAATAATGAAAAAGCTTAAAATCAGGCCGTATGGAATTACATTACAGACGTCATGCACTTCCATTCATTTCTGACGTCAGAAGGGAATAAGTCAGTGGTTTTCCAGGAGAGGGCGGAGCAGCTGCTCAGAGAGCAGGATTCAGGAGGATTACTGAGATATGTGTGAATGAAGCCAAACATCACTCTGGGGGTGTTTTAACAACATGGTTAAAAGCTCTAAAAAGTCGATTTTGTATGATAAAGGACCTTTAAAGAAATGTGTCCACTAACAGGAAGTGACACCCAAGGATCCTTTTTCAGATCTTGAACCAAGAATCAGTTCAGCAGCATCTCCTCTGGGAACAAGCCTATAACGCACAAAGATTATGTTGATTTTCCCAATGCACCTGAACTTAATCTTAAAATCTTAAAAACGTCTTGTGAGACATTTTACCCTCAAGAAATCAGTTCTTGTTGATTATAATTCTTGTACAAAGTTACGTTAAGCTCATTCCTTTAAAAGTTTCTGCTTCTATTCAGATTCCTGCTTCCCTCATCTTTTGTTCGCCTCAGGGTTTCAGAATTGTCCAATCAAAGCACCTAAACACTGCATTACTGTCATGCCTCGGGACAAGGGCTATAGGTGCCCTGCCTCCCGGACATCCAAACAGCAGAAAAAAAAAAAACGCCTCCGGGTGGGATTTAGCACCCATTTCATTCCCAACATGTCATACCCCCGCTGCCAAACAAAATCTAGACACAATCAAAACATCTGAAAGATTTATCGAGCCGAATTAAAGCGCCACCGATCACTGTCACATTATTCGGGACAGGGCTGGAGATTTCCCAGAGGGCACTGAGCTCACACGCTGATGCATAATGGCCTGTTTTCAGCAGAGGCCGGGCCATGGAGAAAGTGCTCTGGTGTGGAGGGCGACGGGCACAAAGGAGCTGAAAGCATCTCTCAGCGTCCCACTTGTAGCCCCTGCAGCCGTGCCCGTGTAGCCCCCTTTTCATCCATGAGACAGCACAAAGCCGAACACACACTGACCTACATACAAAGTGCACTATTATATAAGCGCACTGTAACTGTGGGTGAGGCACGTTTCCATCTGTAAAAGTCTCCTGAAGCAAATGAGGGTTTTGACAGCTGCTCCGATTAAGGGATTACAGTGCAGTACTTGTGTTCTTAATCTAAACCAATTTTACAGAGAAAAGGTAAGCTAAGTGTGTTATCTTAAGTTTGGGTGCAGGACCACACCTGGGTAAATACCTCCCGGTTCCTCTCCTCAGTTAACCGTTCACACTTCTTTATCAAGATCTTACATTTGTTGGTTAGAACATGTTGATCTAAAACAGCTGAGACAAAAAATATCCAGTAGTTTAACATCCTAACCTTCCAAGTGAGCTACCACTTGCAGCTATTGAAGAATACATTCACTATCAGACCTCTGGTTTCAGGCTGCCCCCTCCCTCTCCCCCGACTACCCCTGATTGGGTCTCTGATATCACTCATCCCTGCCGTCCACGTGGGCCTCTTTCCACTTCACCACTGCTCTGTGTAATTGAGCTGAGGGGTGTAAATGGTTGTTCTGGTGGAAACGTGCCCCGATAGGATTATTTGTTAGGACCATATGGGTTAAACATGAATGGCCACGGGGCGAGAGTGTAATCTTTTCCTCTCCTAATGGAGACGCTGACATGGGCCTCCTCTTATTCCCCCAATGTCAGGAAGTGGTGGTTGTCTGGACCATATTGACATGTGCAATGCACCACATTAAAGGCAGAAAATTCTGTATATAGGGCAATCAATAAGTAAAATTTAAAAGGTTTGGCTTCCTGTTTAGGCAGGCCATTACTTAACAGTCTGATGGTCGACCAAATACATATTAAACTGCATAAACATACATCCTCCAACATAAATACTTTTTCTAGACATTCAGATTTGCTTTAATTTTCATGCATGCACTAGTCACCAGACCAAAGTGACAGACTGAATGAAGAACAAATGTGGATGATAATCTGTCCCAACAGCTGCCCAACCACTGCATACGCATTACGCAAACACCAGTACATAGGGCAAAGTGCTTGCCAAAGAGTACAACAGCAGTGAACTCAGATCAGAGATTCTATCACTTTGGGTTGAAGGGAAATGCTTAGCAGTGAGTCACTGCTGATCCAACTTTTTATTCACTATTATTTATTTTACCCTGGAAAGTCTCACTGAAATTTCTAAATCTATTTTCCAGGGGAGTCTTGGCTCCAGAGGGGACCATGTTTCTAATGGTCAGAGAAACTGGAGCTCCAGGAGTAAAACTTCACACAGCCTCACATGGAGGCCAGAAATCAAACCTGTGACAGTCTTCATGTGAGGTGAGAGTGCTTACAGCTGCACCACCATGCAGGACTTTTGTGACTTTTTGTATTTTTTTTTTCTGAGCTTATCAAATATTTGAGTCCTGTTAAATAACAGGAATAAGCGTAGCTCCGCCCTCTGACACGCCTGGTCTGTGTCCAAATTTGCGTTGGGCCAGTTCCCACTTAAAGCCTGCAGGAAGCTCAAACAGGCTTTGAAACCAGCCGCTGATCCCAATGGCTCTGTCGCATCCAAAAAGTGTACAAGGTCATTTTCACAGCACTGACTAACCCAAAGCTGCACGATCGACCAGCTACAGTGATCTGAATACATCCAAACCCCATCTATGTAGTCAAATGTATCTGACACTCAAATTCTTAATAATCATTATTTTTAACCTGCTACAGTGAATCAAAAACTGATTTAGAAAGTTTGCTAATAAAATGAACAAACTAAATGACAAAATATAACTGTAGACCCAGTGCTTTTTTTAAAAAGATTTGACTACGGTCCATATCAGAATGCTGCGTAATATAACAATGGATATAAATCAATGACTTCAGACAGAACAATGAGAAGAGAGTTTGTCCAGGCGTCAGCTCAGTGCTCCTGAACTTAACTCAACTCTCAATGTCAATGTTTGATGATCAATGATCAGTTAGAGCAGTGGTCGGGCCTTTGGTTCATAATGAAATAGCAGAGTGGACCACAACATCTCTGCTGCTTCATGTGATGGAAAGATCAATAGAGAAGCTGCGCCCACTTCACATGAAAGCCTAAACCAAACGACTGAATTTAATCTATCAATGTAATACTGTGCAGTACAGACCGGAGTATTGGATATCTATGCAATAATAAACAAGCACGCCCCAGTCCACCAGGCATCTGACATTGGTTTAGAGTACATTATTTCCTTGTTTCCATAGACTTTGAGCTAATAGTTTCGGATTAGATGTCAGATTGGGTCTATGTGAAGAACGCATTGTGAATAATCGTGGCTTTGTAGTTTCTTGTGCCAATGAGACGTGCCTCTGGCTCAGGGAACAGGGAAGTGTTGAATGAGGTTGAGAGAGACCGTGACTGAAGGGCAGGAGACCAGAAGGGGTCACTCTGCCGCCATCGCAGCTCACTCATGTCCACTCTGGGCTATAGCTTTACTAAAACATTCATCTTGGGTATTTAGAGCTTTAAAGTTCTCCACCCGAGCATCATTACGAGAGCTTTTCTTTTATCTCACCTGGCAATTTTAAATGAAGAAATTAATTTTTATTCTCACCTTAAGTGTGATTAATATTTCTAAAGCACACCCTCCAAGCAATTATCAACGTCTTACACTGCACTTATAAGACCCACATTTGACTGAACTATTTCAGCACACACTTACACTGGGGCTATAGAAGCACTTAGCAGGAGGCACTTTCAATTATTTATCTGGCCTTTTTTTGTCTTTGAGTATGTTTTTGAAGGAGAATTTTTGGAAACGCAAATCTTTTTATCATCAACGAGAAAAGTCCCCTGATACAAACAAAGCTATATCAATACATTAGAAATGGTTCACTTAATCACTTAAACCCCACCTTAACCGAGCACATTTTCTCCAGCTCGGTTTTACCCAAATCTAAAAGCTTCTCAGCTGAAGCTTACAGCCTCATTTGAAAGCTAAGACCTACAAAAGTGATCTACACTATTGTCGTGTTTTCATCGTTTTTTGTTGCCTTTTCATCCCTTTATTGTTGCTTTTTTTTCGTCATGTTTTCATCACTTTTTGGTTTTGTTGTTTTCTGTTGCTTTTTTGTTCTTTTTTGTTGTGCTTTTGATGTTGTTTGTTGGTTCTTTGCCTTTTCATCATGTTTTCGTCACATTTTTGCCACTTTTTCATAATTTTTTTTGTTGCGTTTTTGATGTTTTCTATTGCATTTGTGTGTTTTCGTCACATTTTCCTCACTTTTTTGATGCGTTTTCGTCACTTTTTGTCACCTTTTCATCGCGTTTTTTATCACGTTTTTGTCACTTTTTTGTTGCATTTCCGTCACTTTTTCGTCACTTTTTTGTTGCGTTTTCGTCACTTTTTGTTACTTTTTTGATGCATTTCCGTCACTTTTTTGTCACTTTTTTGTTGCGTTTTCGTCACTTTTTGTCACTTTTTCGTCGCGTTTTTTAGCACGTTTTTGTCATTTTTTGTCACTTTTTTGTTGCATTTTCGTCACTTTTTTGCTCTGTTTTTGTCACATTTTCCTCACTTTTTTGATGCATTTTCGTCACTTTGTCGTCACTTTTTTGATGCATTTTCGTCACTTTTTGTCACTTTTTCGTCGCGTTTTTTAGCACGTTTTTGTCATTTTTTTGTCACTTTTTTGTTGCATTTTCATCACTTTTTTGGTCTGTTTTTTCGTCGCATTCTCGTCAATTTTTGTCACGTTTTTTGTTGCGTTGTCATCACTCTTGTATGTGTTTTTGTCCCTTTTTTATTGTGCTATTGTTACTTTCCTGGCGCGTTTTTGATGCTTTTTTCAAGACGCTTTTAGATTCGGGTAAAGCCAAACTGGAGAAAATGTGCTCGGTTCAGGTGGGGGTTAAGAGGCTAATACGTTACCATTTCTCTCATCCCGTTTAACACAACATGCAAGTTTTGCTCAAAAGCCTTACAAATCGAAGCATCTGTCCTGGCTTTGGATTATCACTAGTGCCGCAAAACAAAAGTGACAAAAACTGAAGCATGTTTTTTTTCTTTTTTCAATCCTTTGAGGTAATAATTTCATGTGTGGCTTCCTCAGCTCTCGGTTTGTCTCTGGAGCTCGCTGATATATTCCAATCATCTTTCTTTCCGATTGCTCTGCACTTGACTGCACCTGCGCCACTCTCCTCTGTGTCTGTACCTGGGGGAAGGTGAGCGATCCAGTCCAGGACACACAAGAGCCCCTATGATTTGTATTAATTGCTCTTGATCTCTGGGGGTTCAACAAAAAGACTATACCCCCCCCCCCCCCCCCCCCCAAAACGCTGTCCAATTTGAGCCGAAAACAGGAACCGACCACTCTCTCCGAACGCTCCCCGAAGGCTCGTCCAATCAGAGCGAGACGTGACACGTGAATTAATCGCTGCACCTTCCACCAAAAACAATTGATGGCACCAAACTGTGTCTAGCACCTCCTTCGTCTCAAGACACCCGAATTTCACACAAAAACATCTGTACGTTTTGGACCGGCACCAAAGAGCTGTGGACTGTGAGTGATGGTGCGAAGGACATCATAGAAATCTTCGGAGTGGAGTCCAAGTGTAGTTCAAAATATCTTTTTATACATTTACTTACATAAAGGTTATTTCAAGATGTTATTTCATGATGTGAGCATGTTATGTAGCGCATGTTATGAAGGTAATGGGAAAGGTGCATTATAATAAGAGCGTTCTTGAAAATGGACAGGCTTTTGTATAGAGATGGTTATTCAAGCCTCTTCTAGGCAACCGTAAAAGCACAAGTACAGAATTTGAATGGAAAGAAATGCGAGAGCTGGTTATGGAAGGTTGATAGCTCACATGGCCTATATTTCGAAAGCTTGATTAAACAAAAAACGTTATAAAACTTTGTCTTGTTGACCTGTTACTTGCCATCCCCTTTGATCAGGGAGTTAGGGTTAGGGTTATGATAAGGGTTTAGGACGGCACATGTGATGTAAGTTGTGTTTCACTCACACAGATCTTACACCTAGTTTTAGAAACTACTGTCTTGGTTTTCAAATGAGGCATCACACTGGCAAATATATAGGCTGTATATGCATATGCTAACCCTAACGTTAACCCTAAACGTTAACCCTAAACTCAACCCCAACCCTAAGATGGAAGGTAACAGGTTCAAATAGCCTTGAGCTCTTTATTCCCTTCACTCTTGATCACCTTGCTGAAAAATGACCTAATTTGATGTTTTGGGTTGAAGGGGAAACAAAAAGAATGCTCAGAGCAAACCCACCTAGACATAGAAAGAATTATGTTATGTTCACAAAGAAAGCCATACACAGTGTGGGACTCAAACCTATGACCTTCTTGCTGTGAGGCAAGAGCACAAACTCCACAGACCACCTGCATGATTATTCCTCTTTAATGTACTTTCTAAAATATTATATTCTGTCATATTACTTAGCTGTACCACAGGTTTAGACTGACAGTTGAGTCCCATTGAGACATCACTAAATGCAGTTCTGAAGGTGAGGTGCCATTTCAGCGCCATAAATTCAGGTCTTCAAAGAGTCTTTGATCCCCGTGTGGTCCTTTCAACAGTGGGAAGAGATAAAGGCTAATGTTTCTCCCCCCATCCGTGCACACACACACGCACACACACTCACGAGCACGCACGTACATGCACACATGCACGCACACACACACATGAGCACACACACTGGCCTTTCCATACATTATGACTTAACCATGTGTTGCTTCACTGAGGACCAGAGGTAGCAGTGCTTGGGAAGAGCTTAAAGGGTAATTGTGCGTGGCGTGTAAGGGGTGTGTCGGGGGTTCGCTGCCCGCCCCTCAGGCTCCACAGGGGGCTTAGAGAGGTCAGGGAATGGGACGGGTCAGTGGAGCTTCAGGTCTGAACGGTCATTACTGAATATGTTTACATACAGTTATAGTCATTCAAATGATCATTTTGGTCCAATGCAAACAATGTTTTTTGTCTGTTATTGCCTCGTTTCAGTTCACGGGAAGCAATGTGAATAATGCTGAGAGAGCCACACTGACCCACTGACCAGCCAGTTTGAACCTTACCCGGACTGTTGTAGTGTCCTTGGGCAGGACACGTCACTCACATTACATTACATTACCCACTCCAGTTACAACTGTCAAAACATGTGGCTTATTATTAAACGCTACATGCTGTAGCCATTATACCATTAGCTACATTGTACAGCATTTGCACTCACAAAAATACATACAAGCGTGCACAGACACTGGAGAGTGAAATGTCTTGCCCAATGAAACAACTGTATGCACTGGTCGGAGCTGGAGCAGAACCTTTGGTTCCATTAAAAATGCTGGTTTCCTCAGATTTACATTTTTATCCATTAATATGCTACTGACTTACTGTAGCAATCGGTGATGAAAAATGGAAGAAGTGGAGACAACAAATAAATACAAATACAACAAATACCTCAGCTTGATCATGCAGGATGTTCTCAAAGTGGTTCTCTGGTGGGTTGGGATCCAAAAGTGGGGCATTGAACTGTTTTCACTGGGTCACGAGCCTGTACAAGGGACATTTTTTCTTCCAATATTTAGCTACTGAAAAGTAAGAAAACATGGCTTAAAGAGACAAGTGCTGGGCTGCATGATTTCAGTTTCAATTCAATTCAATGCTTAAAGCAACAATAATACAATATTTTTACATAAATGAAGAAAACAGAAATCATTATTGTCATCCTGTGGTGATGGTGATGGACCAGTTGAGAACCACTGGTCCATGGCATCATTTGCATGTAAAGTCGCACATTTACCGCACTGTTACAGCCCATTTGCCCTGACCGACCACAAATCTTCCTCAAAATCGGATTCATTAATCTATTAGTCGGCTGTTTTCTTCTGCCACAGCTGTGTTTGGAGCTGAGCAGGTGTGAGGCTGCTGGCTCTTAACATAACTGGGTTAGTGCAGCCCTGGCCCCAGATGAAAGCTCAATGAGACCTGGGCTAAATCTGTCCAGTGAGGATTAGCCTGCGACAGGGACTCAGTTACACCCTCTCAGCATCAGCAGCAGATAGAGGCAGGCCGAGGTGTCCCTGCATGATCCACCGGTATGGACATGTTTGAGGCAACATGTATGAAATGTTTATGTAAGCTCTCAGTGTTCAAAAAATAGCCATCTGGTTGAGAACTGAACATCCCAAATGAAGTAAATGGCTAGAAATGGCTTTAATCAGAGAACTTTGGATAGTGTTGAGACACCACTTCTCACATTAAAAGTAAGTTACGGTGACCAATATTAAAGGGATATTTCAGGATTTTTGACATAGGGCCTAATTTCTTAGTTATCCAGAGTGTTGTTGGTACCTGGAGATATTTTTTTTGTAATTCATGCAGTTCTTATATTTGAAGAGTTTCGTGGCGCCAGGCTAGTGCAAGGCTAGCGCATTTCTACAATGTCAGCTAGCCTGCATTAAAAACAGTCTGACCCGCTCCACAGAGCACCTGAGGCAAATCACTTACAACCCCAGACTAACCATATAAATGTCTGTGTCAATAGAGTAAGTTTAACCATTTTGCATTTAAAATACCTTATATTTGAGCAGCATCTGCTTCGTGTTTGTATAAGCTACGCAGCGGCGGAGTGATCTGTTGGAAAATAGTCCCTCAAAATGTGATCATTCATGAGATGCAAGGTCAGTTATATTCCAAAAAATATTCTATCGACACAGACATTTATGTATCGTTAGTCTGGCGTTATAAGTGATTTGCCTCAGGTGCTCTGTGGAGTGCGTAAGACTGTTTAATGCAGGCTAGCTGATACCATAGAAATGCGCTAGCCTTGCATTAGCCTAGCGCCACGAAACTCTTCAAACATAAGAACTGCATGAATTATAAAAAAAATATCTCCAGGTACCAGCAACACTCTGGATAACTAGGAAATGAGGCCCTATGTCAAAAATCCAGAAATATCCCTTTAACATCACCACCATACTTTTTTCCTCAATGAGAAAGCCATATTTGAACAACGATTGTATAACTTGTGGAAACTTTTCCCGTGTTGTCATGTTTTGGTGCAGTGACACAAATGGCAGCACAGCCCTATAGCACGCGCAGTGCACTCACCTTTATGCCACTTCTCATTAGGGTCAGAGAGTTTGCATGTTCAACACGACAGGTCACCAAACATCAACAAACGGATGTATTTCAGCTCACAACACAGCGCTCCTGAGTGGGCATCGACTGAGTTTGATGAAGGAGAAAAGGTCTGGTATCTGCCTAAAGGTCAGCTTCTTCTGATTCATGTTCAGAGTTGTTTTGGGCTTAAAAATGTAAAAAAAAAATAAAAAAAAATAAAAAGCTTGTGAGAATGAAAACTATGAGCAAAAAAGAGCTAGTTCAAACAGGTAAACCACTTCCTGCTATCTCTGTGATGGCTTATGAAAACAATACTCTGTGGCAGTAAAGTGGTGAGAGAGTTAATCAACTTTTCACCATCTCCTAAAACGCTGTTATTCCTAATAGACGATAGTATCAACATTGCTAACAGCCTTGTCTATCTTTATTCCCAGCGTTCTCCCTGCTGCAAACTCTTGCACGTACATTAGCTGAAGTGTCAGAGAGTTTATTTTGTGTTTTGTGCCACTAAAAAGCTGCTTAGCTCCAGGGCTTCTTTACAAATGATCATTGGGTCACTGCATAATGGCCTTTGAGCTAATGTGTGTTTTTGGGCTCGTGCTAATCTCTGGATTCCTCATCAGATTTCCCAAAGTGCCCACAGTTAGGTTTATGAAGGGGCAATTAGTTAAGAAAATACAGCAAGACTAACCATGTTCAACCAATAAGTGGCACTGAAGGATTTCCTGAACATGACACATCAGAAACCGACTGAAGTGTTTGTTTGTCCCAACCCAACTGCTCCAGGTTAGTTTCCTCATGATTGGACGGACTATCAGTGCTTCGTGGTGATAAACTGCATTATGGATGTCAAATAAACAACTCCACAAATCATTAGAGATTTTCAAATATCACCGAAAGGACTGGGTTCATGGAGCTGAGGATGTTTTGCTTCTATCTTCAGCAGCTCTTCTTGTCACTGTGTGTTGTTTTCAGTCAATCATTAGGTTTTGTCCATTCCTCTACAGCACCCATTAGCTGTACTGTAACTCACTTAAGTTGTACTGCCTGGTGCTCCGGAGGCTGACAGGGTCACGATGTGAAAAATGCTCCACCTGTCGGAGCCCTGAGCCCGGCCTGCGTGTGTGTCAGCACTTCCCCATGTGCGCCATTGTTCCCCGACAGATGAGTTTTATCGCGGAGTCTCGGGGCAGGACAGGGGCTCGCACAGCGCCCCTCTCACTCTGACAGAGGGGGAGGCTTTCTGGGACGTCCTAATCCACAGCGCCAAGTGGGTTCAGTCCAAGGTCCTATCAAACAATTAACACCAAAAGCTGTGGCAAATGTTGCGCTGTGGTCTGCCCCCTGATAGACATTCAATATGTGCTGTCAATCACACGGCATTCTTGGATATTTACAGCTGAGGGTGTGAAGATGGAGGCTCGACATGTTGGACTTTCAAATTGAACTGCACCAGCGCCAATTATTTTGGCCTTATCTTACAGTAATATGTAAGGTATGCACTTAACCTTAGGGGTTTGTGCTCTTTTTATTGAGCCACTCTGCCCGAAAATGTAAAGCAATATCAAAGAGTGTCATAAAACTTACAATGTCATAAAACGTACAAACCTACATTACCAATCCCATACAGCTGGAGTGAGTATTGTTAGTCTCTAGTCAACTACACTCGTGATTTATTGCTGAGAAGAGCTCTGTTGATACAGATCAGCCACTAACCAGAATGCTGCCCCTTCAGTCCACGCTTTTGGCAAAGTATTCACCGATCTGGTCAGAAAGGCCAGCTAATTTAGTCCGGGTTTATTGTATTTCTATTTTAGATCTGGAGGCATTTAGACGATTATGTTTTTACTTAGGTGCAGGGGCGTGCTGGGACCTCATTTCAGCACAAGAATTTAATGATTTAAATTGACCCATACACCCACGGAGTTGTAGTTCAACTCATAGTGCATTAGCTTTATAAGTAAAAGATTGTAGGATTGAGTCACACTCATGACGATTTCTCTTTTCACATGAGCCGATGCAAATATAGTCTAAGCCTGATAGTACTCCACAGTCAGCACCAAGTGATGTAGATTAAGGCTATATCTGAAGACAAAACGCCTATATTTTCAGAAACCTTCAGAAACCTTTTCAGAAAACCAGCTTAGTAAATGTGTGCGTCCAGGTTGACTCAGGTCTGTGAAAACAGCGCAATTCATCTTCCAGGCCTTTGTGAGGCGCTGTGATGCTAACACAGATAATAGAACAAGATGTAGAGGGCGCATGTGCAAACCTTTGTGGAATGTAAACAGTGAAAATGAAACTGATTCAAGGATTTACGATCTACAGAAGAGACGAGGAGGCGAGTTTATTCTTCAGACGTACCGGGATGAAAGCAGAAAAACCTGTCAGAGACCAGACTTTTACTGTCAGTCCAAAAACACAGACTGACTCGGCCGTGTTTTTCTACTTGTCACCTGTGGCTTGCGGGCTGCAGCGGAGCAAAGAGGAGCAGAGTAAAACCATCATAGATCCATGAGTGAAACTCATTAGTTTTAGTAAAAGTTGCGGGGATTTTGTAACAACGGCGCCACGTAAGCGGCGTTTTGAGATCTTTCCACTCTGGGAGCCAGTTTGGAAAATGTTCGTTTACAGACCCCTAAAACGCCGGGCTCAAATGGACGACACACTGGACTGAAAAATATCTTTGCGTTTCGTCCTCAGCTTGACTTCGTATGGACAGGGCCTAAAAAATACATCTATATTAATCCACTTTTTCTACCTTGAATGCTAATGCCTTTCAACTTCTGTTTTCTGTTCATTTCTTTACTCACACGGACTGCACCAACTTGAACTAAAGCGGAGGGGTGGTTAACTCTAACACCCCTCTGAGTTAGTTCAAGTCAAATGGTGTCTCCCTGCCACAATGAATGAAAAATATGGTGCAAAAGTCCTTTCTGATTTTGATACGATGCTCCCGATTACTCAACACGCACGCCTTTGCTTGTGTGGTGTTTTAATAAATACATCCAAATTACTATCAAAACAATGGTAACAGATGTGGATACTGAAACATGCTATTCATTTTTGTCGCAAATAAAGTTGTCTCCAAAAGTTTTCAAAAGTTACGGCAAATAAAATTTTATTGAGCCAAGTGCCGTTCCCTCAGGTGGGTGTCATCTCTGTCTTCTCATATTACATTTCCATTGTACACGAGACGCCTCTGAAGTGCTATTGAGAGGCTTTCGGCTGAGTTGCACTTCTCAACTTTTGATTTGTTTTGATCCACGAGTCTGACTTGCATTTTAAGAGGGTGTCATTGCAAACGCACAGTGTCTGTCACAGCTGTCAAAGCAGAGCAATAAAGATCCTATGTCAAACTCACTGTGAGTGTATTAGAATAGGCAATGTCATGTTTGTCAATGTCGTGGTACAGGTACAGTGATACATACCACGCGTTTACTAGCAAATTCAATTCCATTTGTCATTGTCAGCAAGGAAACAATAAAAGAAAATGACAGGACAAGAACAGCAAATATATAAAAGTTCAAGTTTTATAACAGAAGTCATTATGTCAAAAGGAAACTAGAGTGCTCCGTCAAAATGATTCATTGACTATTACATGTAGAATCCAGCGGCACTTATATGAAGCCCTTTTGTCAATAAAGACCTCTGAAAACACACCTGAGTGGGTACTTCAGCAGCCTTTCAAAGCCTGTGCAAGCCCCAAAATACTGTAATTTGCCACAGAAGTTTGATTCATAAAATGTCAAAAACTTGTGCATTTTGATGGCTGGAGATAACTTTGCGAGCCCCTTGATAGCGTTAGTCCTTTTCTCATAAGCACAGATTGCTGAGTGAAGGGCCGGTTTTCCACAGCCACTCTCATCAAAATAACTGCTGTCCACCTCCACAGTGACGACAGCCATAATCAGCCTGTCAGTCAGAGAAAGCCTAGGCTAAAATGTTTCTCTGGCAGCAAAAACGACACTATATGGAACTCTATAGGATGTCCAGGGCAGGGGGAAACGCTCAGCCAAAAGAAAGTTGCCAAAATAAACTCTAAATTGCTTCTGGCCCTATCTCTCAATAGAAAGCGTTTACTGCCAGGACCAGGAGCCAGACTTATTTCCTTTATGGATAGCCCTGAGGTAACCACTCTTTCTAATGTCTGTATCTTCCTATGGTAAAGTCCTTTAAACCTGATGATCAACCATTTACACCTTGAAAATGACAAAAATGACTCAGTATAGAGCAGGGGTGTCGAACTCATTTGGGTTGTGGGCAGAAATCCAGTTTCCTCGGCGGGCCGCATATAATGTAAACAGGAAAATACTATTGAGAAAACAGTGTTCCAATAAATGAATAATAATGAGCTGGGATATTAAAATAGTGCTGATTTGGTCAAAAGCCCGACAGGACTATAATAAATCTATAATAATGGCTTACACTGCACTTTTACAAGCCTGTGTCACAAGTTTCTTATACTGTAGCCATTATTCATTCACTGCTATTGTAGCCACAGCCTCCCTGGGCCACACTGACCATTTATCACGTGGCTATAATGTGTTGTTTATATCTTATCTTTTATTATGTCTGTGCCATATGGTAAATACACAGCATTTGTCCATGGATTTAAAGGTTCACGGTTAGAAATCCAGCTCTAACTGGTGCCTCCTGTCCATGTACACTAGTGTATGTATTTGTGTTCAATTCTGTCCTGCCTAAATGAAACAATATTAGGTGAATGAACTGGATTTGGTATATGTTATTACTGCATTTGACCCATCCCTTCAATGAACAATCTTAGAGTCTTCAAAAATATGAGCTTGATTTGGTCAGGAGTACCTATTCTGACCGTTATAAAGGAGGTTGATGGGGAAATTGTTGCATCTGGTGGAAACTCAGCCATGCATATAAAGAACACACATAATCCATACTCATTCAATGTGCAGTTTGATGCAAAAAATGGCTTATAAAATACAAACACTGGTGCAAACCATGCCAGAAGATCGTACACAAACCATAGACATCAATGGAGAAATACTTTAAGATAATTTAGAAGTACCTTCCATAAGAAAAAAGGCAAGTCAGGCAAAAGACCTAACTTAGAAATCATTCATTAACCTTCTGCAACTTTTGTAAAACTTTACCTTTTCCTGTAGTGATGTTTCAAACAAAATCCTCCATCCTCCCCTGTGCGTTTCATCCTTGTTTCACAGTTTCGCTGCTGTTCAAGATCACAGTAAACCCAGGTCAGTGTTGTGCTCACTTCAGCTGAAAATGTGCAGCGCCTCAGGGTCCAGTGTGGAGCAGAGACAGCAAGACAGAGTGGGAACGAAGCAGCAAAGTCATCCACCTGAAACTAATGTCCTTCCTCCCTCTCATGTCCTACAGCGGACTCCACGCCCACCGTCCCAGCAGTGTTTTGCCCCTGTTCTACTATTCTTCAATGGATAGGTGGCTTACCTCAAGTAGTTTCTTGCAGCACCATTTGAAAATGTCTCATCTTTTATGAAACAATGTGCATCCCTGAAAATGAAATAAAACATCTTCCCTATTGATTATGAAGGGTTAGGTCTCTGTGGACACATTAGCGTTGGTTAAAGTTCACAAAGTTCAAAAAAATCAAGTATAATATAATAGGTAGTTCTCAAACTTTTCACAGCTTTAGAGTATCACCAAAAAAACAAAACACTGATTTAGGCAAGTAATGCAAGTTTTACCCTACATTCAAACCACATAATGATCCTCCAACATGATTTTGAAAAGCAGTTTTGGTGGATGGTCCAAATTAAAAAGATAATCCTGAAATCTCCCCAGTTCGAAGCCAAATTACCCGTGCAGTATTTGAGTTTTGGCTGAGATCGGTGCTATTGATGGCCCATCACAAATACGCACATCTTCTCTGGATTCCTCAGTTACTTTCCTCCATTTGTTGGACAGACTCACCACTCCTCTCCAGCCTAGACACTCATTTGAAAATAGTGATAGGGTGGACCAGTGGAGTGACCCATGTAGACAGAGCCTTCCTGATCCCATTAGATCATGTTCACTATTATGTAAACCCATTTGTCAGAGAGCCAGTTTGAAGCACTGCATTGTTCTTGCTTGTTCTTACTTGTGGCATTGAATTTCCTTATATCAGCCCAACCCACATTTAAGGATGTAGTGTGTAACTAGAAACTGTTCTTTTCATCACGACATGTACAATCAAGCAAGGACAGGAGCAGTAAACCACAACAAGGATCGTTTCCAAACCACTAAACCCAAACTCTAGAAGTAATAGAAATAATATCAACCAAGGATAAAGTGAAAGCATTTCACACGGACTTTGATAACTTTAGAAAGATACTATATAAAGATCTATATTCTTTTGTGTGTGAAATTGTACTGACCTTCATGTACTGTAGATTCACAGCAGAGATTGAATCGCCGGCTGCTGTTTTTTTTATTTTACTGTTATGGTGTTTTTGATCAGAACTACTTTATTGCAACTTCTATCGTCAGCTGTGGAAGGTCAAAAATGAGGCCAAGGGGAAAGTATGTGATCTTATAAAAACTTTTTTTATAAAGTAGGCTATGGTACAGATGTTGTGCAGCCTAGAAATATACGCACACTTGGTAAAGATGACTTGAGTTCTTAAAGGAATAGGCCACCGTTTTTACATACTGGGATATGTTCTTAGCTTAGACGAGTTGATGTGTACCTGTCTGGTCTATACGCTTACGCTCAGTCTGGCAAAAAGACCGAAGATGTGGTCAGCATTTAGCCTCTTCTCCTCTATGGGGTCAAACGGAGGTGAAGTTAGAAGCGACCAAGCTCTTCCATGTTGCCCCTATTTAAATACGGTTACGTGAGTAGTTACACGATGCAAGTATAGTTACACAAAATGAAACATAAACTCAGTATGGCCTATTCCTATAAAACACGTAAGACACAAAACATACTGTAAACAATTTGGGAGAAGTGCTGCGTGGAATCTAGCATAGTACTTGTAAAGTTATAGGACAGGTGCTCTTTGGAATGGGGTTCTTTGTGGAAATACTGTATGTAATAGCCTGCAAGGTGTAAAAGTATAAACAGACAACAAAAACCAAGGCTGTCCATTATGAAAAATCGATCAGTGACCATTTTACATTTGCTGCCAATACTTCATTGGTGTTTTCCATATTAATTCTAATTCTTCTTTTTGTAATACATTTTTCCTAAATGTTTTCCTATTGTTGCATATAATTCATTTATTTGTCTGTTGTACTACTGGTGCTTCACTTTAAATGGAGGCCCTTTTTGCATAAGGTAGTTCACTTTGTCTCTGCACCCTGATGAAGGCATTTTACATTTTTCATAAAGGACAGAGTGCCTTGGTTGTTGTCTATGGTTACTTTTGACATTTTAACCATACAGACCATTACATATTTTCAGACTCTACAAAACACACTGTATTTACTCAGTTACTGTGCACTAAACCATGTCTCATAAACCAGAGCTAAATCAAATCCAGTGTTAAATGAGGGTTACAGGGTGAAACAAACCAGTCAGTTTCATTAACAATGTAAAATAGATTTTTCTGACTGTATATCACCAAACAGCAGCAAGCAAACAAAATAATCATTTTCATAAATTGAAGTTGAAGTGTACAACAATAATGAGATTTCAGAGTTCCATTGTCAATTCAAGTTTTGCTTAAAGGCTTAAAGACTTGGCCAGCCCTGGTGCCACCACTGTGTCACCCCACTGAAAAAAGCCTGGTCACGCACTGGGGGAAAAAAAGAAAAAAAAATCACCAAGCTATCTGTGTGACCTGTCCCACAACTTGAGAACCAATGCAGGACTTGATTGACCTTGATCTGAGCGCGTAATCTGATCGCTTACATGTACAGCAGCTACCTCCACTGTGCTTAAGGCAACAAAGCCCCATGAGAAAAGTCAAGCAAACAGATATCATGATAATCAGCCAACCAAAATTAAATCTGGATTATCTTACCAGAGCCGAATAGCTTGCTCCGTAATATTTGGAAAAGGGCCCAAATATGAGCAATCAGGTCTGCAGTGGGTGCTGAGAAGTGACGTTAAGCCAGCGCTGGAATGCACTAATAGGTCTGAGTAAGGCGAAGGCAGCTGGCAGCGAGCACAGAGCCAGAGGAGCTCGAGTAACCAGGAGCAGGCGCTTAAACAAAGACAATAAGAGGTTCATTAGAGTCACCGCTGCTGCTGAGGGGGCCACGAGGGGAGCAGTCACACGCCCAGGCGAACACACATCAAAAACACACTGCGAGTTTGTGGTTGAGGCCAAGTGACGAAAAAAATATCAGAAGAGAACTGCCAACTCTGTCACCCTGGAATCCACAAAACCTCTGTGAAGCATGACTGATGTAAAGCAAGCCCAGGCATCGCGTTAAAGGAACCACATGAGGCGGTGTTTTCTATTCAATGACACGTACTTTTGTATATATTATGACCTTTGCTGCAGAAGTTTTCAAACCATGGTCGTCCATCCGTGGTGTTTCTAAATCAAGGCCGAACTGGGGAAGCTCAGAGGCAAAGTGCTTTCAATTTTAAACAATGCACTCCAAAAGGCCACAACTTTTTTGCTGGGATGGAAAACGTCTATGAGCAAGAGCTTACACAAACACGGTTAGGGCAAATGTTAGATTGATTTTGTGGTTCGTTCAACATTGCCTTCTCAGTCCTTAAAGGGGAACTTTTTTAGAGTTTGGCATCTGTCTGTCCCTGGTCCAAAAACAAACGTAGCATGTCGAATATGAGTGATCTGTGTGTTGCCCTCTTAAAGGAATAGGCCACCGTTTTTATATACTAAGATATGTTCTTACCTCACTTTAGTCGAGTTAATATATCCCCGTCTGGTCATTGTCCGCGCGCTCTGTCACGCAAACGGAGCACATACGCAGCCTCTCCCATATGTGACATAGCTCCGAAAAAGCTCACGATAGAAGCTACCAAGCTCTTCCACGTGTTCCCTATTTAAATAAAGTTACGTGAAGTGTTTTCATGCGAAGTATATTTACACAGAAATGTAACGTGTCGATTTTATAAGCAAATAAAAAGGGGGACTATATTGTGAGGCGTAATGATACGAGGAGTAAAACGTCCGCGCAGTAACTCCTTAAGGTTATTGACGGAAGTGAGCGGGGGAAGTCTTTAGGAGTTACTACGCGGACGCTGTGCTCCTCGTATAATTACGCCTCACAATATAGTCCCCCTTTTTATTTGCTTATAAAATCGACACGTTACATTTCTGTGTAAATATACTTCGCATGAAAACACTTCACGTAACTTTATTTAAATAGGGAACACGTGGAAGAGCTTGGTAGCTTCTATCGTGAGCTTTTTCGGAGCTATGTCACATATGGGAGAGGCTGCGTATGTGCTCCGTTTGCGTGACAGAGCGCGCGGACAATGACCAGACGGGGATATATTAACTCGACTAAAGTGAGGTAAGAACATATCTTAGTATATAAAAACGGTGGCCTATTCCTTTAAAGGAACAGGCCACCATTTTTACATACTGAGATATGTTCTTGCCTGAGCTTAGACGAGTTGATGTGTACCTGTCTGGTCTTTGTGTGTGCCCTCAGTCACGCAAAACGACCAAAGATGTTGTTAGCATTTGGCTTCTCCCAGTATATTCCTATAGCTCCAAACGGGGTAAAGTTAGAAGCGACCAAGCTCTTCCACGGGCCAGACCAGACAGGTACGCATCAACTCGTCTAAGCTCAGGTAAGAACATATCTCAGTATGGAAGAACTGTGTGCCCTCAGTTACACAAAAACACCAAAGATGTTGTTAGCATTTGGCTTCTCCCAGCATATTCCTATGGCTCCAAACGGGGTAAAGTTAGAAGCAACCAAGCTCTTCCACGGGCACGCACAAAGACCAGACAGGTACGCATCAACTTGTCTAAGCTCAGGCAAGAACATATCTCAGTATGGGAAAACGGTGGCCTATTCCTTTAAAGGTTACAAACAACACCATATAGTTTAGAGTTTGTTTTCGATTTAGTTATACAGACCACACCCTGGATACTTCACCACCCCTCCTCAAATGAAAGACTGTGAGAGCCTATAGAAACCCCCTCGCTAGCCTTAGCTGGGGTTCAAATGACCGTAACGTCTGGTTTCTTATTAAATAGTGGACAGTAGACAGCGGCGCCGCTTCCTACACACTCATAACGCGCTGTGCGTCGGGCATCACGTCCCCAAGGGGAACCACATCGAAGCCATTGTGATTGAATTACATTATACTGTATTTGCGGCTCTGTTTTATAAATGCAGCTGACACAAGAAAAAACGGTCCCGTATTCAATGAGAGCGATGAGGAGGAAGAGTTATAGAAAAGTGTGGCAATGCGACCGATGATACAGCGCACGTAAGAATCCCTGTGCCGCACGGGGAGACTTCACACACGGCTCGCTCATACAAATGTGGAAAATTCGCAAGCAAACTTAAGTTCAGACAAAACTTTTGCATCATGTTGTGTTGTCTGGTGCCTGTGCTCGCAGCAGCAAGTGAAAAAGGAAAGAGGGGAAGGCACAGAGAGGGAAGACATGTCTGAGCTGAAGTACACCACTACTCAAGTTCTGGGGGGTACGAACTATTAAACCTTTACATCTAATCTATCTCTGATGTTTAATTTTAGTGAGCCCACTTTTTTTATGCTTTGGACAAAACATTTTGCTTTGGACAAAATGTTTTGCAGTGGCCCAGACACTTATAGTAACATTAGCAGAATGAATGAATAAATATATTTAATATTTACAGTGAAGCATATAAAGAATAGTATATAAGGTGCAAAGCTGCTGTACAAAGTAAGGCGTAGTATAGTATAGTAAATAGAGGTATTGCATCGTTTGGCCCAAGATGTGCTCAGCCCTATTCTTGGGCGTTCTATATGCTTTAATATGATTATTATTGTACATCCAACATGTGCAGAATGCCTTTCTGGACACAAAGCCAATGCCTGTTGTGTTTTTCAGAGACTGACCTTCCACCTTTCTTTCTTCTTCTGTGAAAACTCCAGAGACATTTGCCCTGCAGGACTCCACGCTGTGAGTCTTGCCAGACGATATCGATTGCCATGACGCTCTCAGCAAGATCCGCTCTGTTTGAACCTCGGACAAAGAAATCAAGATGGATTCTCCGCTGCACTGAGTGCCCACACCGCACTGTATTGAATGTACAACAGATAGACTGTCAATTGCGCTTTGATTTCCTGGGGGCTAAACAAGTTGACATAATTGAATAGATCTGCAATCAATATGAAATCAGTGCGTAGAGATTGGTAAGGTATAAAGCATTTTGTTAATTCGAGGGGTGGTGAATAGTTATGGCCAGGCACGTGGATTTTTATTTATGATAATTGGTTTTCAAACTTTTCCCTTTCATAACTCTTCCGATGTGTCTTGTTCTGAACCTGCAACAGAGGGAGGAAGCTCAGTTTAAACTGTAAAAAAAAAAAGAGAACGAGACAGATGTAAACTGCCTACAGCGGTCACATTTTTCCACAACTTGCTGCTCTTATTATTTGAGGAAAGAGGAAAAAAAAGGTTGAAACGGGAGCAGCGAGGCGTACAAGAGGGTATTAGGCTTTTTGCAAGTATTTGGCAATAATGCTGAACACATCTTTGTCACTTCTATTTTGTTGGTTAGATAATGCTATATTGATCGAAAACAGCTGAAACAAAATATCTAGTATTTTCACTTCCTGATCCTTCTAGCAAGCTAACATAAGCCACTCCCACTTCCTCCTTTGCTGGGCAGCTGCTTCAATGAAGAGAAAACAAGGGGGAAAATATACACAACTCGGCTTGTGTGGCTGTGGTTGAGTTTTTTTGCCTCCTGATGAGAGGATTAAGTTTGGCTGTTGCTGCCATGCTCAGAATAGCTAGTGGAGAGGATCCAAAGATTACTCAAAGATGCGCGAGGTATGTTTTGGATTAGAGAAGAACATTGTAACGTAATACAAAGCTCTAAAAAGTCGATTTTGCACTGGCTTTGCTCTACAGATGTCACTTTTACCAGTCATCTATAAAATAAAGTCATTTGCATTTTCTTTTATTCATGTCATGTGCCTTTCCTGACCATCCATTAGTCCAGGATCCATGACTTCAGGCGAAATATTCCATCATTGCTCATTAAAATCATTGCGCTGCATCTTGGAGACCCTCCTCTCAGTTCAAACCACAGACAAAGAAACCAGGACGGCCACTCGACTGTACAAAGATGGCCGACGCCGCGCCTTTCCCGCTGATGTTGCCGTGGAAACCCATCATCACCGGTCTGAGCCTGCGGGGTGAACAACAGAAGCCCACATAAGGAGAGGAGAACAGGATTGGCAGAAGAGGTGGCCAAACCAGTGGATGCCCAGCTGCATGTGAGTGCGGCCGTCCAAGTAAAACAAGCAACAACATTAAAGCGCCGGATCACACCGGGGACTGCATGTTTGCTTTTAATGAGAGGTGCCATTCACACCTTTCAATTGCTATTCATTTGCGCTATCGCTCACATCTCGTCTCACAATACGCCTCTGAATTAGAGCCATTGTGTTCGCGGACCTGCAGCCGCCCGCGTGCTGATCCCTCAGCGCTTTGCTTTTGTGCGCTCCAAATTCATTCAGCGCGTTTTACAGCACAAGCACACGCCGCCATTCCCTGCCCTTTATATCAGGACCAATGCAATAAATGAGCATTCAGTCAAACCAGAGATAAGTTTGCACTGTGCTGACGCATGGAATAAAGGACAGAGAAATATATCATTGACCTTATATGTATTGAAGTACTGATGGATTACCATGTCTCCCAAATGTGCCTCTTTGGACATGTACCATAACGCACAATGTCTCTTACACACAAGATTCAGCTTTCTGCACGCAAGACACATGTTTGTATTTTATATTGGTTTGAGAGGGAGTTCCCCATATCCTCTCTTACACTGTCTCAAAAATCAAGCTGCACTTCCTGAATCACTAGCTGCAGCTCGTCTCAGCCAGAGTTCATGGCAAATAAGTCGGGATGCCAATGCTAAGAGCGTGCTAATAAAGCCTCTGACTTCCTGGTTCGCGCTGGAGGACACACAATAGCCTGTTCTTCTGCAAATGTCACGTCCACAATGTAGATCTATGGTGCCAAATAAAGTTTACTCTACTACAAAAAATATTTGACGACCACAGCTTTAAAGTAACCTTTGTTTGGAGATCTGTTACAACCCATTTCATAATAGCTTTCAGTGTTAGCTAAATTTTGTGTCGAAGCTCCTTCCCTCACTGGGGCCTGTGTTTTGGGGCCCGTCCCGGTGTGAGTGTCAAGGCAGGGCAGGGTCCCAGGTCTGCGGTGCCAGATGGAGGCTGATTGGAGCCAGCGTGGAGGGGTTTGGTGTGAAAGCGTGGGAGGAGCGGGCGGATGTTTGTTCCCAGCAACAGGCTCCGACTCTGGCCTCATCTCTGCGCCGTGCTCCGGTGTTTGGCAGCAGACGAGACTCGACCGAAGTGTGAAGGGAGGAGACCTCGCCCTTTGTTTACGCTCCAACTGACTCAAGAGAAAAGTGCTCTCAAATGACTCCTGTGGAAAGAATCATGCCTCAGCTATATCTGAGCTGAGGACTCGCACAATAGATACCTTTGTGCTTTGAATCCTATCCTATACTATAAGTCAGATTGTTCTGTCATTGCTGGCTAATATGTAAGATGGATGTACTATGTAAATCTATAATGGCAAAACTTTTGTGTAATTCAACCATCAGCTTCTAATCACACAACTCACAGAAGTCTAGACTGGAAGTTGTCCAGTTCCCTGTGTTTCATTACACTAAGTAAAAGCCCTTTGTGTAAATAGGTCTCGGTAATGCCCGTGGGTCATCTCGACTGACTCTTCAGTGGACAGGCCTAAACCACAGGCACATTGTAGCTGCATTGCATTATGATATATGGAGCAACGGCTGAAGTTTCCCCATAGCTGAAATACTTTCCCCTGTCTGTTTATTCTCCGGGATACACCACAAAACTAATTGGATCCAGGAATGCTCTGATCTATTCACGAACTTTCCTATGCCATCCCTTACAAATACAGCTACAGACAAGAACGCACGCTTTATCACACTCAGCTAAAGGTAATATTTAAGATACATAATTTACACACTGGCATTTCTCCTCATGAATTATTCAGCGGATTTTAGAAGATATACATGCAACTTTCTCAACGCCACATTTGGAGTTTCCAGCACTCAAAGTGGAACAAATAAGTGCCAACTGTGTTCAAAGTGAAAATGTTTACACGGATCTTGGGGGGAAAAAAGCGGAGGTGACAGAATGTTCTTGGAAACAGGTTATTGGCAAACGGTTAATGTTGCGGAATATAAATAGGGACAGGTGTCAAGTGAAACCAAGGAATAATAATAGCACTTTAAAGTTTGTTTGCTTGTTTCATCTCCATCTTTGCATCTTTGTATGGAAGTTGATTAACCTTAAATGTTATTGTTAAACTAGAAGGACTGGAGCACTCTCTCAATGTTGAAAAAAAGTCACTGAAAGTACTTGTTATGTTGTATAAAAAGTTGTTTTCTGTCCAAATACTGCAGCATAATTATGGTTCATATGTGATTAATTCACTAAAGGAAATAGGCTACGCTTAGAGCTTGTTCCAAAAAAAATTGTGCTGATTGTATCTGGAATGCGGCGAGTGCAGGGAGCTTATGTGTATGAAGTACACTGGAAAAAGAATAATCATCTTAAGGAAGAAATGACATGAGTTTATTTGAATTAAGAGATTACATAAAGTTTGAGTAGTTTGGGCAAGTCTTAGATCAGATAAAACCTCTTATTGCTACAGGAACAAGCACATTTTTTCTTGATTCAGATTATTTTGTATCATTTCTAGAGTAAAATACGTATCTTTAAAAGTAACAAAAATGTGTCCAATTTCAAGTGTGATTTCTGCGTGTTCCATTGGCATTATTATCTCATCTTAGATTAGTTCAAACCGACTCAAATTCAACATGAAGAGCAAGTGATATTAAAGCAGTACTAAGTGACTTGTTAACCTTAATAAATCCTTTTCGTTGTCCCCCTGGGAGTAATAGAAGTGTTGATGGGATGATTGGGGGGTCTTTCATCTCCCTCTGGTGTCTTTGGCCGGAAATCCACAATTGCAGCTTTCTGCACCGGGTTGGAGGCCCCAATACACACTAATGGAAACACAAAGAAGAAGCTAGCAGGCTAACGGCCAAAGCTAACTGCGTGCTAGTGCCATTTAAAGAGTATTTACAACCAAGTTTGAGTGAAAAAACTGTCTCCATTGTGTAATTGGATGTACAATATCCCTCTCTCCCTTTGTCTTTTCTGTCAGTGTAGTATTTACTCTCACGGACAATTAATGAGTAAAAAACCACAACATGCTACGACACCTGCAGTGGCGCTTATGGCCTCTAGGGGCATGAGTTACTTAGTACTGCTCTAAGTAATTTCCAGTGTATCAAAAATCTAAAACAAAGTAATCTGTTTTTGTGCCAGACCAAATGTTTAATAAAAGTGTCATAGAGGCAAAACATACTGTAGACATGATGTTAAATACACGTATCACTATTTGCTTATAAAACCTCTAAAATGCTTTGTTGCATCTTTAAGCCCCGTCTTTATCGTGCCAACCCTTATTTCTTTTCCATGTTTCCATCTCCATATAATTTACTGGCGCTGCACTATCAAATGTCATTTAGACACTTCTCCATTTTTTGCAGGAAGTCGTTACCTCATTAAAGCTAAGACGATAGAGGATAAATACAAAATCATGGCTTATACTTTTTGGCTGTGTGCCCATATGGTCCCTCAAGCATTAGTGGTTGGGATAGTTTCATGGCGGTGGGTGGTGTGATGGTAACAGGATCTCGCTCCGTGCAGATGTCCCTGTGGTTTTTTGCTTCTTTCAGCTGCGCAGACACATGAAGGCCACACTTGTTTTTAACATCGGTCTTCGGAAGTCAGTGTAGTGAGATGATGAGAAGTTTCACGAGAAAAGACATAATTACGCAGACCAGAACAGGTTCCCTCAGAAGCTCAATGCGATTTAAGACACTCTGTGGACCGACACATCTCTCAGATGAATGCTTCCGGCAAGAGACTGGACTTATACAGATCTGGGCATCATTTTTGGTCAAAAGTTTCACATTTTTATGGAAAGACCAAAGATGAGCTTGGTGAGTGTTATCTGATGTAAAGAGATTGGAGGCTGTTGTAAATCTTTTAGAAACCCAGTCCAACTAAAACCAACACCAGCAGCAGCATCGAAGGGTTGAGAGTTTAATCTCACTGACACGATTTACTGTCTCAATAGGGAAAGCCATCCTCTGTATTTGACCTTTAAATCATCAGTATCGGTGAGTGCAGTGCGGACTGGACTATAGTGGAATTGTTTTGCCTATTGTGCATGTTTTGAGCAGTGTTTATTTCCTCGACTAAAATAAAAATTAAAAATAAAATAAATAATAAAATAAAATTTGTCGCCGAGGACAAAATTATGACTAAAATAAAACCAAATAAAAAGGAAAAGAAGAGAATAAAATCATTCAAACTTTTAATGACAGTTTTAAAGAGCCTCACATCACTGCCAGAGGAACAGGTCTGAGCTTTGTTCATGTGGGAGAAGAAACATGAAGCTGTGGACTTTGATTAAATGTGATTAGAATAAGTATTGGGCAAGGCAACTTTATTTATACCGTGCATTTCATACACAAGGCAACTCAATGCGCTATTTTAATGCAAAGTTAACTAAATTAATCTTAGATTTAGTCAACTAAAGGTTCACCCATACTTCATAAGACGCAAGAACTTTGTTCTTAAGCCGAGAGCTGCAAGAACAAAATGAAGTAATGTTTGGCTTGTAACTATGGAAGTGTCTTCGGTTAGGATAGGATAGGTGTTTATTGTCATTGCAAAATTAATCACAACAAAATTAATTTTGAGAGTTACAAGGCAAAAAATACTTCATTTTGTTCTTGCAGCGCTCAGTGTGAGAATGTATGTGAAGCCCCAGTGTCTGGGGGGAACAAAACCTGGCTTATTTTGTATGCAGCAGTGTCCTAAAAAGCCACAGAAATGAACTGAACTGAATTTTATCCCCCTTGTCATATTTCTCTACTCGACATGCTTGTATTTTCCTGGTCTTCTGTTTGATTATGTCGGGGAACTAAAGATGACTTTCTACTTTAGTAGATAGAGATTGGTAGATAGAGAGAAATCAGAAAAAATCCTATCAATATAATCTGTCCAACCACCTAAACAAATGTTCAGTAAGTGTAGATGGTTTAGTAGGTGCAGTAAATGGGCAATATTGTTGTATTTACTAAAAGGAAATGTACTACACCTGAGCACTTTGGGGAACCTTTAGACTAACTTCTGCACGTCTGACTTACGATGCACTGGAGCTTCACACTTTTCTTATTAAAGACATAAATTACACAAATCGCTGCGTGGGGCTTGTCAAACTGGGCACCAGGGAGCACTGACAGGACCCTTACCGGAGTGAAAGCGCGAGTAAATAAGACGATTGCACACCAGAGAATAGGAGAAAACAGCAGGCTTGAGAACAGATTACATGTCGTTCATCTTGTTTAGCTGCTCGATGCAAATGTATTGAGCTTTTTATGTTCTGTGCTATTGATTCAGAAAGCAATCAATGTAAAATAATGGCAGAGGTTAGAGGTCGTCCTCAGCTCCATTTATTTACACATCTATTTTAGCCGGCGAAGTTTCATGCAAGGGTTTTCATATGGGTGGCGTAGCCGAAAATAAATGGCTTCTTTAATCCTTAATAGTTTGTTTGGTTGGAAGAAGGTGTTGCCGCTGGTTAAATCAGGGTCAAGAGTTGGGAATCACTGCAATATGTCACAATAAAAAGGAATAGGAAAATGTGGCTCTTCTGATGTAACCAATTTAGAACCAGTGGCCTACAGCATATTAAACGTCTCAATGGTGAATAATCTGTTCTAATCCCTCATTATTATTGTGGTCCATTGTACGGCCATGCTTCTGCTTGGTAAACCTCGGCGTCAGTCTCGGTACAAGCGCAGTGAGCCTTAATTTGTACTTATTGGAGCGACTAATGAACTGTTCAGGAGTAGCCCGATATACCCACGGACTGCTTCACCGCTCCAGCTCTGCCGTCGAGTCCCCGCTATTACACGTCCTAATTAAAAATCACAAATCAAAATCTTCCACTTGCGCTGCTATTTAAGGCTCATCAATGCCTCCTTTATTAGTTTTGTTGACATTCGGAGTTGGAGTTGAGAAATGTCACCATCTGGGAGGGAGGCGGGAGACGTGCCGAACCACTGAACTGCTGCGGAGATAGGCCTCTGTCTGTCATTTACGGCTCAGAGTTAAAAAAAATTAAAGCATTTCTGGTTTATTTAATGAGGGAGGAATTAAAAACTTGAACATCCAGGCGTGTTGGAGTTGTTGTCTGCAGCTCCAGGGAAATTTGCGAGGTTATCACATAAATAGCAATCAATCCTTGATAATGTGTTTTGATAAAATGTTGTTGATAAAGAATTGATGGGGAAAGACAAGCCAGGGTGGAACTGGAGAATAGGAATGCTTTAGACGTAGTTAATGTCTGGATGTTTCTGAAAGAAGAGTAAATTTGGCACGGCATAAAGGAGGTGTTTTGGGCATCAAGTGTCCTCAGGAGGAGCTGGAGAAGCGTTCAGTGTGAGTAAAACCTAGCCTTGGATAAAGTGGAACAAGACTTGAAGGGTGGACGCAAGGATGGCATCACTGTCACAACAACAAATGGAGGAAATGGCAAACACAATTATGTAAATGAACTCCCATTTGCTGAAAGCCACACTGTGTAACATTTTACCAATAAGGCAAGGCAAGGAAAATTTAGTTATACAGCCCATTTCATGCACAATAAACACAATAAAAACACAATAAAACAATTCAATTGATACAACTCATCAAAATATATAGAAATGCAAATATATATTCAAATTGTGTATTCAAATTTATAAAATATAATCAATTACCATAGGCAGCAGTAAATAAGTGTGCTTTCAGCCTGGGTTGAGGCCTGTTTCACAACCTCATGGAGGCTGTTCCACACTTTTGTTGCTTGAAATTGAAATGCAGCCTCACCTTGTTTAGTCGTGACTCTAGGAACCACCAGGAGACCCGTCCCTGAGGATCTTCAGGCCCGAGGTGGTTCATATGGCTTTAACATATCAGAGATGTACTTTGGTGCCCGACCATGAGGAGACTTAGAGTTATTTTAAAGTCTATTCTCTGAGTGACAGGAAACCAGTGCAGCGACCAGAGCACTGGACTAATGTGGTTGTATTTCCTGGTTCTGGTCAGGACTCGAGCAGTAGCATTTTGGATGTACTGCAGTTGTTTAACAGCTCATTTAGAGAGGCCAGTTACAATAGTCCAACCGGCTGGAGACAAACGCATGAATTAGTCTCTCCAAGTCTGGTTTAAAGACTATGTTTTTTTTTATTTTAGCAATGTTTTTAAATGGCAATAGGCTGCTGATGTAATCGACTTAATATGACTGTTAAAATTCAGGTCTGAGTCCATGGTTACCCGGAGATTTCTAACTTTATTTTTAGGTTCTAATGAAAGAGTCTGAAGATGACCCATGACAATCTCTGTTTGTTTTTGTGGGCCAAAGACAATTATCTCCATTTTATCTGTTTTTAACTGGAGAAAGTTGTTTTGCATCCACACACTAATCTGTTTGATACAGTGTATCTGTCAGTGAAACATAGATATGAGTATCGTCTGTGATAAGGTAATTGTGATAGGACACGTTGTTATTGGATATTCATTGACCCAGTGGAAGCATGTACAAATTGAACAAGAGGAGCCCCAGAATCGACCCCTGGGGAACCCCACAGGAAAATACATAGAATCAAACATAAACTTTAATTTTCTTACAGGTTATTGGTGAAAAATACCTCAACAACATTTGACTTTACTGTGAATGGACTTGCTTTTCCTTAAACCTGACAGATAGAAAAACATTACGTCTTTAGGTCATCACCCGAACACTTCATTTTGATGACCCATTGCAAAAATAATGAATGATTGTTTCGCTGGCATTGGGTTTAGTCGACTTAGTTGCTCTTTTGACACAGCAACATGACTGGAAATGTTACGCAAGTGTGCCTTTCAACTAGGGCAAAATGAGTCTCCGAACTGTTTTATGATTAAATTTTACAAACATAGGCTGCCAATACTCCAATCCATACATTCTTTTGAAGCAAGATCAATGTCATCCACAGTCAGCGGTTATAATATGCCAGATCAATACATGCTTACACTTGCAATAAAGGATATGCTATTCTGCAAAAAACCTAAGACGGTAAATAACTAGAGCCTTTTGAAGTATTCTTGCTGAAGAAGTGGTACTTATACTCAAACTTGTGTAGGAGTGACAGCAATAATATGGGTAGTAATAGCAGTAGTAAAAGAAAAAACGCCAGGGCAACTTTAAGGCCGCATTATAACGTCAAATCTAATGTTTTCTGACAAAGACCAAAAGTTTAGACCCTTAATTTGGACTTTGGCGCCAACTTCCACTGAACAGCGGCAAGTATTTGGTCATAGACAGAATGAGACCAACTCTGTGGCCTAGAAAGTGTCTGGGGTTAAAACGATTTTACCCTTCTGTCTTAAACACGACCACAAAAATAAATGAGGCCACTCTCCTCCAACTAAAAAACCTGCAGGCCGTGTGCTGCTGCTGCTGCTGGTCTGTGTTACACCGGCAGTAAATGGGACAATGTGCCTTAAATGGGCCACGTTACCACAGACTGTAATGGGCGTGCCATGTTAAGGCAGCACAATGTATAACTGCAGCGTTCGCTCTCGGCTCGACTCAGGCAACCTCATTCACACAGACACATTAACAGGAAAAACGATGCCGATGGTGTTTTTTATCTATTATTTATTCATCTATTTGATTTGGACAGTGCACTTTAATGAACAATGTTTGTGATGTAAATATGACAGATTATAGCAAAGATTCCTCAAATACTATATAAGCTAGACCGGTAACATTTTAGATTACAGCCCTCGAGTACCATGTATATACTGTCAATGTTTTACATATTCTACAGGGAACCGGATGATATTTGCACAGGCAAGTACAGGTAATTACATAGCAAGGTTTAGTGGTGTACAAGGTGTAGTTGGAGGTGTTTTGGTCGTCATATTGATGTGCCAGCTTTATAAATGTCAATGTCAACTTCATTTGTATAGCACATTTACCACAACACTAGGTGCCCAAAGTGCTTCACATGCAAGGTAAAAAGACACAATATAAACAATATAAAAATAGAGAGTAAAAAAAACATAGTATGAGTCAAAATGCAGCTGAACTTGAACCAAACGGCAATGCAAACAGATGTTTTTTTTTAAAGTTTCTTAGGTCGGAGCAGCTGTAATGTTTTGTGGGAGGTTGTTCCAGAGTTTGGGAGCAGCCACACTAACAGTCCGATCTTCTTTAAGCATCTTTAAACAGGATCTGGGCGCATTCAAGCACAGCTGATTCGCAGACCTCCCTGATCTGACTGGGACATAAACGGACAAGAGCTCAGAGAGATGCTCGGAGTCGAGTCCATTAAGGCATTTGAATACGAGCAACAAAATCTTAAAGTCAATCCTGACAAGGAGCCAATGGAGGGAGTCCAGCTCAGGGGTGACATGTTCCCGCCTCCTTGTTCCTGTCAGTAAGCGCGCAGCAGCGTTCTGGACTTGTTGTAGGCGAATTTGTCCAGCCCACATTAGAGCAAGTTACAATAATCAATGTGCAATGATTTAAACATATGAATAACTCGGTTGGAATCACTATGCATAGACTTAGGGAAAATGACCATATGACATAACTAATGTGTAAATACCTAATGTGTATCTAAAGTGAGACGCTATGGCCTGTAACTCAAGGAAACAAAGGAAACAAAGGAAAGGAAACAGAGAAGATTAAAGAGTAACCAAGTGGAACAATGGAAAATGACTGCATAACTAATGTGCAAATACACCATACCTAAAGTGTAACTGCATGTCAATAAGACTCTTATTGGACCGTGTACGCCTTTGTTACATTCACAGCTTTATTAAACCACCTTGCACTTTATGTGTCAATACCTGTAATTACTTTCTTGTTACCTTAACAGGTCTTGAACTAGCATTCCTCTGTACTAGATTAGACAGCCTTTTGCATATATATATGGTATTATGTATGTCTAAACTGGGTACTGAAACGACGATGTTTTGCCTCTCATCCATGAGTCTGCTTCAGTAAAAGTCTTCAATTGAATAAAGTCCAGACCACATGGCTGCTTCGCTGAAAACATTTGCCACAATTGAGCATATTTTGATAACTCAGATCCGACACAGACATACTAAATTAGATCCACCACTGACAGTAACCATAACAAAGACTCAGCCAGCAATTTTTCTGTGATGCTGTAGATGTTTTCCATGTTTTTCTCCCGACCTGTCCGTTCTACTCTTCATATTTGCATACAGTAATTATTATAGACATGTGGGAGGGCAATGTAAACGGCTTAATACAACAGATTCTGACGTTTAAGTTTCAAGCAGAGAGCACCGTAGATGTGTTGCACCTTTGTTCAACCCTGTGTGTCCTGAATAAACCTCCACCCTCTGCACTCTTTGCATTTGACCTTGGCCCGCTCTCCCTATAGACCACATATTGATCACGGCTCCAGTTAAGCTTTTATTGCTGATGATGGCTCGCTGGGAGTCACTTTGTTATGACTAAACCCCCCACTGGATTTCTTTCTCCCACTGTTCACCTCTCGTGGTCATCAATATTCCCATGACCCACCAGAAAAACTCCACTTAGCATAATCGATATCTTAAACAAACACAAAAAAAAAGCGGAAAGTCAGCGTTTTGAATCGGGGAATGGGGGGGGGGGGGTCTTCTTATCCGGCCAACCCCAATGCGCTGCTAAAGCCCACCTGCTTGTTTACTCATAGAGAATCGATAGTAGCTCGCAGCCAGGACGAGAGACAAGGACATCTCGCCAAATAAAGATAATGCGGTGCGCTGTCTTATCTATTTGTCCCTGTCTTTTATCTCATTTGACGGAGCCCGGAATAGCTCAGACATGACACTTACAGCACAAGAGGTTTGCTCTGGTTTAGTCTTCCTCGTATAGACATGTGAAATTTTCTGCCAGCGTTGACCTTTGAGTGAGAATGATTTTCTTTTCTTTTTACGTAACCTTTCTCTTTTCTTTTGAAGCGGACGGACGGGGAGACAGGCAAGCGGCTCACATAGGATGCTGCCCTTCTCTGGGTTTGCTATATCTATATATGTCTCTTGGGACATGATTGACACGGTGCTGGTCTATGGGCTGATATAAAAAGAAGAGAAAAAAAAGAAGGGATCTCATCACATCTCGAGGCGATCATTGGCGAGAGAATGTTATATTATCATCAGCTAAAGCATATTTTAGGCTCGTAGCTTCAATTGTATTCTCACTTGTAAACGTGATTGACGCACAGCAGCACCCGTGGGACACAGGAGGAGGCAGAGGGCACAGAGATGGGTGTATATGCCGGTCAGGACGGGCCTCCTTTCATCCACCCCCTCTGTTTTCCCGCTCCTTTGTGTGGCCTGTCGCCGCAGCCTCACAGAGCGGTGGCTGTGGAGAGCTGCGAGATAAGGAGCACAGGTGAGGATAATGCTGCTGTTACGCCTCAGACAAACAACACACGGGGAGATTTTCAATTTGTCTCAAACGCTCAAGGCAAAGTGAAGCATGTTTGTTTACTCCTGGACTGCTGCTTCAGGATTTTAATCATAGACTGGGAGAGAGATAAAAGAGAGTACTGTACTGAAACAGAAATGGCCCAAAAATTGAGTGAATCTGTTATAATTCCATTGGTTTGAGGGATAATGCGGATCTGATTGTATCCCCAGATGTGAAATTTCCAGAAATGACATTTATGAAACCACCTGTTTGTTCATTCATTTATTCATATTTAGGTTGTTTATCACAACAGCGCGTGTTTAAAAAAGAGTCACACGCCATGCCAGATCGTAGCCATTTGCAGCCATTATCCCGAACGTGCACTCGTTCACAGCGTGTACACAGACAGTGAAATCGTGGTTTGTGAAGTGTCTTGAAGAATAATATTTGACGAAGGTCAGTGGGACCGAAACGTTGCAAGAATCAGAATCAGAATCAGAATGTTTTTTATTGCCATTGTTTGAGAACAGGTTCACAAACTATGAATTTGTGCACCAGATAACACAGAAATAAGCTATAAAAACGTTTAAACTATAAGGATATAAGGGCATGCATAAAGAATGTTGAAATACATAAAGCAAAATATAATAAGACGACAACAATTTGACATAGAACAACAGCGGGATTGTATTTACAGATGTGCAGATGTACAGATTATGCAAGTGCAACACAAGAACGTCATGAACTATTACTTTACTGTTTGGGATTTGCTAAGAGGAGCCGTTTTTGTTGATTTAATTTGCTACTAAGGCAATTCCTCAGTCTGGAATTGCCGCATAGATCTCATGGTTAAAACCTAATTATACATTAAAAATATTGTGCCGTGAGCAGTAGCTTAAGTTGTGTAAGTCTGAAAGGAGGGAGAGGGCCTTATAAGTTATAACTAACTTCTTCCTACTCCCTTTGAGCAGCACTAACCTCTTATGTTGTGAATAATTCTGTATGTTATATGTATACTATACCTGTATGCATCTGATGCTCAAATAAACAAACTAAACTAGATTCCAGGTCCAGATTCCATTCATGAGTGTAACTGACTTATTGGGTGGACCGTAGCCTCCTGCCTGAGGGGAGAGGGGTGAATAGTTCGTGTCCAGGGTGAGAAGGGTCAGCTGTGATCTGACCCACACGCCTCCGGGTCCTGGAGCTGAACAGGTCATTGAGAGATGTGAGCCCACAGCCAATCACCTAGTTTCCAGCACCACGCACAATGCGCTGCAGTCGATGCTTGTCCCGGTCTGTAGCGCCTGGGAGCCACACCGTGATGGAGGAGGAGAGGATGGACTCGATGATGGCCGTGTAGAACTGCACCAGCATCTTGGTGCAAGCTTAAGTTTCCTCAGCTGCCGCAGGAAGAACGTCCTCTGCTGGGCCTTCTTGGTGAGGGAGCTGATGGTTGGGATGATGGTGCCCAGGAAACGGAAGGAGACCACGATGTAAATGAAATAAAGCGTTAGACAGTGTGCGGGAGCTATTCTTTATTCTTCAAGTTAAGTACTCTCCAAGAAGGTTAAAGTGTCTTGCCCAAGGAAGCAACAATATACTGGTCAGCGCTGGATTTGAACTGCTGGCCTTTGGATCCATGGATGAAGCTCTTACGACTGATTCAATGTGACCCAAGCTTACAGCACCTGGTATTCCCACAGATATCGGCCATCACGGTATTACCGCCTCGCTTGGCTTCTGATATCTGACATGATCAGGTATTCTCAAGATCATATGACAAAATACTCATTACTAATGATTTCAGACTTGGATTTCACACAGACGAAAGGGCCACGCTTTGCACAATCCAAACACTGCTGGATAAGGTGAAGTGAAACATGATTTATGTGAGAATGGAAAGTAAACAATTTCACTCCATGAAAAGAGAGATCAATGTCATTTTATAATCTTGTTCCAACTAAACAAAGTGAAACTAAACCGTGCCAATCCAATGTTCACAGATTGAAAACAGTGTGGTTTCACTTCACCGTTGGAAACATTACACCATGAAGCATCGCCCCAAACTGTTATTGATTTTTAAAGTGGCTAAAGCACATTGCTGTAGACACAAACTAAACTGCTAAATTGTTCAGCTTTATCTGGATGTCCAAACATTGGTCTCTTCCCTAAATGAGGACAATTTTCATCTTATACGATTGATCCTATTTAAACCCGAGCCCTCTAGCAAAATCTTAAATATATTCAGGAAGGGAATATGTTTGCTCTCTTCGATCACTTTTCGATTCACTTATACTCCTGGTCCGTTACTCGTGCCTGCTGTGACCCTTAAGTCCATAGTGATATTTGATATTTGAGCCGTGGTGGTCGATGCAGCCCTTGTCCCATGTGAGCAGTGCCAGCTGGAGTCGGGACGGGTAGAGAAACATGATCTGGGTGGCACTCTGCTGGGAGCATCTGTGCTGGTAATACCACTGTGTCACATGTGGCGCGCACGAACCACAGTTTGAGTACATTGAGTTTCATATCTGTTACATTTCCCCAAGTGGGAATCATCGTACTGCCTTTCCAAGTATCTTTTGTTTTTTGTGCACTCCATCTGTAGTCCATATTGGTTATTGCTTATCAAATTTGTCATCCACGCATTCACACCCAAACTATCTCAAAAACCAAAAGACATTTGCTTGGGCTTTCTTCTTACATTTGAAAGAAACAGAAAAAGATCTTTTGAAAGAGATCCCCTTTACCCATTCATGTCAAAGAGCCGTCCTTAATGCCACATCACTACTAGACTGGACCATGGGGGGGGGCACTACTTTTTCAATTGTGGCGCCAAATACCAGGGGCATCCTGTGCTCCCCCAGACTTGCCCCACAAGCATTCACCTCCGCATCTGCTGACACTTGCATAATATATCAAGTATCTATAGGAAGTCACAGGAGGGTGCTTGGACCATATGGTACTTTTACGGCCCATTGGATTGGGGTTAACTTTCTTGTTTGTCGGCGTTTTTGTTACGTGCCTCTTTAATTAAAAGTCTTGTGTTTACACCTCTTCACTTTGTCCTGGTGCCCAGTGGACCATCCGTTATCATTTGTGCTCACACCAGTTTTTGTCAGCCCTCAGGAGATCTAGATTTTCTTTTACTTAAAATATCATAGCCTATCATCATAATGTGAAGAAATGAGTGTTGTCAGAAGAGACCAGGAAACCTCACGTATTGTAGATGACTTGAATAATTTACAGATTCCCAGGGCAAAAGGCAGCTGCCAATTTTGACCCAGTTTTAATAGACTTTTTAAAATACTTTTGTCACATCATGAAAGAAAATGCCTTGGAAACAACTACTTAAAATAAGATTCTGTACAACTTTAAGCAGAGCCAATTTTTTTTTTCAGCATGATTCTCCACCTTCCTCAAATCCCTCTTTCCCTCCTGTCCCGCTCTTGACTCGATTGCCTCTCTGATATCATGTTTCAGTGACACTTTTGTCCCTATGTCCCCCTCTGTAACGGGCTGCTTCTGGCTCCGATGCCAAAGTCATCTCCATCTGGCGTCCTCCTGGCAACGAGACGTGCAGAAGATTATCCACCTCCACTCAACTCGCAATTCGCCTTCCTTAAAACCAAAACAAAACACAGCAGCCGGGGCAATGTCTGTGACCTGAACCGTGGGTCAGGCTGAGAACAAGAGCATCCCAGGACAGGAGGCTGCAGGGTTTTTGAATAACCAGGAGTTTGAATGGGGGAAAGCTTTATGTAGCATTCTCTACCTCCACTGGTCCCTCAAAGCACTGAACATTAAGGGCAGTATACTGGATTGTATCCACACAGAGGGACAGATAAAGGGAGATACCTAAAATTCAACTGTGGTCAAGTTTTCTAACACCCTATTCTTAATGAGGATAAGGTAAAATGGATAAGTTTCATGATTTCAAACAACCAGCAGAGCTCGCTTCAGTCAGTGTAACTTCAGAGTCTGCAACTAAAAATAGTTCATAATATAAATTGAACGTGAACGTATAGAGCAATATACAGATAAAAAAATTGGGTACAGCCCCTTTAACCTCTTAACCCGAGTGTTAACCAAGCACATTTTCCCCAGTTCAGCTTTACCCAAATCTCAAACCTTCTTGACTGGAGCTAGTCATATTTTTGCCATGTTTTCATCTCGTTTTCGTCACATTTTCGTCACATTTTCGTCACATTTCCATCACGCTTTTGACACATTACTTGTGTCTCTATCACAGCTACATAACGTGACAAAAAAAGCAATGAGAACGTGAAAAAAAAGAAACGGAAAGATGACAAAATTGCAACAAAAATGACTACAACTTGACCACGAAAACAAGGAAGAAGCTTTGATGAGTTGTGTGGTCCTTAGCTTTCAAATGAGGCGTTTCCCTGGCCTATGAGCTTGTAGGCTCTCAGGTCAAGATTTGGGTAAAGCTGAACTGGAGAAAAAAGAGCGCAGGGTATCTGAGTCAGGTACTCCAGCTTTAAGGCGGGGTTTAGAGGTTAAGGAAGTATCAAAACACTCATTCATCAGTGTACACAGACAGTGGAGAAAAGGCGGTTCCTTGCCCATTAGTAGACACACACTCTTCACTCCCCCCCCCCCCCCCCCCCATCTTGATAAGTGTTACATTACCTTTCATTTGTTCACACAATTGGAACAAATCTCAAACTCCCAAACAGGTGAGCCTAATAAACATAGTTTGTGAGGAAATAGCTCTCTACCCACAATGCATTTCTCCAGCCCCTAGAGATGTTGATGGATAGGACCACACTCCAGCAGCTGGACTGGAGGTTTGGAGTAGAGGCAACAAACAAATTTGAATGTTTTTTTTACTCTCGCGTCTTTACCAAATTGCTGTATGATTAATTATTCAGAATAGTCCGCTGCCGTCCCCGCGGGCAACTCAACATCTGTCATTTATTTAAAGAACAACAAACTCGCAGGGAATCAAGTCACAAACGCATTACTGCTTCATGTTTCATCTGGAAGTCCTGGCACACCTGCTGTTTACAAAATAGCGGATGAAATTGTCTTAGAGAAAAATGTTTTTATCTGGTGCATCTCCTCTGGGAGGCTCCCCAGTCCAGACAAAGGCTTTTGTTTCGAGATGAGCCCAGAAAATACACTTCAAAGAACAACAGAAGGAGAAACAGGAAATTATTTGGATGTTTGAAAGGCAGTTTTTGTAAATTGCTTAATTACCCAAAAAGGGACACGTGTTTACAATCAGTTACTTACAGATGTTGTGTCCTAAATTAATACACCTTGAATTGTAAAGACTTACAGCTTAACCATTCCCTCTGTGTGCATCTGATTATGACCAAAAGAGCTCACACACATTGAGGCATGGTGGTTAGCGCTCTGGTTTCACTACAAGATGGTCCCGGAGTTGATTCCCAGACGAGGTGGAGCCTTTCTGTGTTTATCTTACACGTGTCAGCGAAGACTTCCGCTGTTTTTCCCTGTCACTAAAACATGTACATAGGGCAGGGGCAGGCAAGTTTGCATCCTGGAGGGCCAATTTTCATCATTGCCAAAACACCCAAGGGCCGAACCTTGACATTGTAGCCTAAAGTTAAGAACTATTTTCTGCAAATGCCAATGTTCTACATCAGTGTTTCCCAAGTGGCAAGACTTTGGGACCCACCATTACCCTCGGATGACAAGCCGAGGACCCAAATAAAACAATATTTTGTCATATATTGTATAAAATATTGTATTTTACCACACAAGTTTTTGTTGAACAAGCAGTAGATTTCCCTTTAAGATGGAAATTATGATCAAAACAACCCAATAGCATTCATTTTTGTCAGACAGAGTTAGTGTTTCTGTGCAGTTTCAGATGGAAAACATTGAATAAAAGTTCCCTATAGCCTCACGACCCACTGAAAATGGTTCCGTGACCCACTTTTGGGTCCCAACCCACCAGTTGAGAATCACTGTTTAACATTATATATGACCAAGCAGGACATTTTTAAAATACTGACACTATTTCTTGTATTTTTAGAGTACTTTAACAGGTATTTGATCTCTTATTTGCACAATAATACTTCACATAATCATCTTGAGGACCAGAGGTTTTGTGCTGGAGGGCCGGATTTAGCCCCCGGGCCTGACGTTGCCTACCCCTGACATAGAGTCTTCTCTGGGGCCAGGCCTGCACCGAAACCACATTTCCACAGACAGGGCATCAACTGTTTTCTCTTCATAATTTTAGTGTGGTAACAACAAAACAATAACAGTTTTGCCATCACTCCCTTGGAATGAAACATGTGGCTGAAAAGTAAAGTAAAAGCTTTATTACCGTAGTTCAGAATAGCTAATTATTTCTTCTTATCATTGTACTGTGCGATGAGTGTTTCAGGCCCTGGGACATGTTTAACTGATGAGCTAAGCAGACAACATTCAGGCAGCCTTCAGACACAGATGTAAAAATACCCTCAGGCTTTTATGATGTTGTTGGTCTGTCTCGCAGCCATGTCCCAGGTCCTACAAAAACGGCTTTTACAAGTTTAGGAAACACCTCCCTCCAGATCGTCTCCAATGACAGACAGAGAACCACTTGATTTTGCAACTACATTTATTAAAAAACGGAACCAAAAAAAAAAAGAAAAAAATCGACCGAAAAACAAAAACAAAAGCAACAGGCGTCCCACCGGGATGAGACTGTTTTACGGAGAGACATTTTCAAAGCAAAACAAACCAGCGAACTGTCATCTAGCAGCATCCAAATGTTGGAATCTCCAAAACGCCCTCATTTATATATTTAAATATATATGTATTTTTTGCCCTGTCAAGCTACACACTTACTTTACACAACATACACAGAGCTCTCCTTAGTGCAGAAAAGAAACAATAACCCTTAATAAAATAAACAACTTTCAGGTTAAATAAGCTTAAATAATAGTGTTAAATACAAGACACTTCTGTGGCAGATATGTACACGAATAAACACATTTGGCATTGTAGTTGTGGTTCACTGGCGCTTGCTCTAAAAAGCTCTAAAAACACTACAAACAATATTAACATTTCACAGCCGTTCATTTACATACGTCCGACATTCACGCACACAGTTTCTATCAGTGAGCCACAGACAAGGCTTGTGTTTACAAAAGAGACCCAAAGCAAAGAAACAATCCGTTTACAACCAAGAGTTTTAGGCACAGTCTCTTCCTGTTTTAGCAAATGCGACTGCTTTGTGCTAGCGTTTAGTCTTTTCAAATGATCCACAGTTTTGTTACTACCACTTTTGTTATTGCTAGGACATTGTTGTGACAGTGAATGGAAACTACAGACAAAATAATCACGTTTGTGTTTATAAGGGAGAGAGAGAGACAGAGAGAAAAAAAAGCACCTTCAGAAACATTTCACCCGACTCCGCGCTCACAACACCGATGGAATAAGGAGGAACAAAACTGGTCCGAATATCCATAAACATTGAAGCTACATTCATGTTTCAAACCCACAGTACTTGTCTAGACTCCTCTTGGTATAAGTACAACGACGTCTCATCCAATACATTCGTCCGATTTTCCCCCATCTTTAAAGTCCACTTTCTTGCTCCTTGCTTGGGACAGTGTGCGCAGTATGATACAGTAATTCTGAATGTACATTACAGTAGACCGACGTGACAGACAGCAAGTAGGTAGGTTCTTCTATGTAGATGACTAAATTAGCTTTACATTCCACTAGAAAGGCCGAGGAATTGATCCAGGGGCTTTTTTATCGAATCCTTTTAAGGGCTTCTGAAAAGTTTGGAGAAGTCAACTCTAGATGGAGCAGATCTCAAAAGTTCACGATTCAGCGGCTACAGTCTCCAAATGGGCTGGCAGTCTTTAATGTTCATATGGGGTGTCAAATGGTGGCGTCTTGCTCATTGTTTCTTGTCGATGGAGTGAAAGAACCACTCGGTGAACTTCCTGAGCTGTGCGGCCGCCGTCTGGCTCTCCTCCTGCAGGCGCATGTTGTCCTGCCTCAGATGTTGGACCTCCTCCTGAAGCATGGCCTTGTCCTCTTTCTCCTAAACATCGAAAAAGAAACCAGTTAATAGAGCGGTTAAAGCAAAGATATGGTCTGAACGCGTAGGGTATCAAGTGCTCCGAGGGGCACTATGTTGAGCCCATTGTGATTGAGAGGCATTATGCAGTATTTGCTCCGCTGTTTAATTAATGCAGTCAACATAAAACGGCTGCATATTCAATGAAAACGATGAGAAAGACGAGTTATAGAAATGTGTGCCAATACAATAGAGTACAAAGCAGACAAAACTTAGTAAATTTATCAGCAAACATAAGTTCAGATGCCCTGACAAAACATTTGCATCACGTTCTGTTCTCTGGAGCCTGTGCTCACAGGGGCAAGTGAAAAGGGAAAGAGAGAATGGAGACAGAGATGTGACTGACCCTGAGCATGGAAGTAACTCAGCTTCTGGGGGGCAACATACATCTAAACTCAATTAATTAATTTCTAAAACTACTTTTGGTGTACAGTAATTTCGTGAGCGTGTTTAAAGCAGAATTAGGTAACTCATGCCCCTACAGGCCAAAAGCATCACTGCATGTAGCTTTTTTTTTACTCATTAATTTTGAGAGTAAACTATGCTGACAGAAAAGACAAAGGTAGAGAGGGATATTGTACATTGTGCTACAACTCAATTACACAATGGAGATATTTCTTTCCGCTCAAATTTGTCTGTAATTACTGCTAAAGTGGCGCAAGCCCACAGTTAGCTTTGCCCGTTAGCCAGTTCGCTTCTTCTTCGTGATTCCATTGGTGTGTATTGCGCCTCTTACCCGGAGGCAGGGGAGTTGCAATTGTGGTTTTCTGGCCAGAGACACCAGGGGGAGATGAAAGACCCCCCAATCATCCCATTAACACTTGTATTACCCCCAGAGGGACTACGAAAAGGATTTATTATGGTGAACACGTTATTTAGTGCTGCTTTAATTTCAGTAAGCTACCACTCCACACTCCCCCTCTTCGCCCACATTTTTTTCTGCTTAGGGCACCAAAATGGCTAGCAGCGGCCCTGCAAAAATATTACTGTATTATATTATAATCATTCTCTAACGATGAATGTGTACAGTGTGTGGAGAGCATTAAGGAACATAATATAAAATAGGCTATGACAGTTGCAATTAGTATGAGCAATAGAAAAGCCCATAGCTCTGGAACTATCTCTCAGCTGTAAAAGAATATAGTATAAAAGTATAGTAATTTTTTAAGTCTAGGTGGTCAAAGCTACAGAACGTTATTAAGCAGCCTGAGACCCAATTAATGATGCACACTCGTTTCGGCTCGAAGAAAAAATATTCTATGAAACGTTCATTTCTGTTTTGTGGTTTTCTAAATGAATAGGTACATTCAGTTACTGATACTACAAAAAACAGCATAAGTTTGTACAATCTGCATTAATGATTTAAAAAAGAATTTCACATTGTACTGTCTGCTGCTTTTCCACACAAAGAAATACAGATACAAAAAAACAACAACCTCTCAATCAACAAGGAGATATGAGGCATATGCCGAAAGAGCACAGCAGAGACCGATAAAAGGCCTATTATGAGCACATCCGTCTGTCTTCAGGGCTGTAAGAATGGGACGCATTAACATTAGCAAAGCCGGCCTTTTCACTGTTGCGATTAAAGTGCATTTCCTCCTCTGTGTTTTAAGCGCATTAGCAGAGGTGGGGAAACATCGGACCGGGGCACAGTGCGGAGAGGAAGCAGGATATTGAATTAGAGAGACAAGTTTGTATCGCCGCGACCTCCGGGCATTATTGTTACTCACTGCCTATTCACCAGTGTGACAGACAAGCACGGTCGAGCGACTTGAAAGAAGCCCCAAAAGAGCAAACAGAGATCCAAAAATATGACAGCGCACCTTTCTGAGGTCGTTCTGCAGTTGCCGCAGGATCACCTCCAGCTGGTTGACTTTGCCAGTGAGAGACGAGGGAGGACTAGAGAAGAGAAGGAAAAGAACATTCACGTAAAAAGAAAGTTTAAAATCCTGGTTGTAGCTGCAGTAGTAGTTTTTGTAGTGATTTCTCACCAAGCTATAAAAAACAGGGCATTAATCATTGTCTGGAACAGCGGTCCATGTGCGAGCTGGTTTATGAAGAAGCCTATCTATATCATATATGTATGGAAAAATATATCCTACTCAATATGATGAGGTGGGGGGAATTGTCTGTTTTTCTGTATCATGGTCTTTCTAGTATAAGGCAGGGAAATGATCTAAATCCCAGGAAGTGAAATGCAAATACCAGGTATGATTACATTATATCAGGAAGGTCAAGTTGGGTACATGAGCAGAACGATAAGATACTGTAGGTAGAAAGGAAAAGAGGCAGTCAAAACATTCCAGTGTGTGATTTTTTCATTTTGTGGAAAATGAGCACCGTTTCCTGATTAAAACACCAAGGAGCTATCAAAGACAAATGATAATTATTACATCAGTATTTTTTCTAATCAAGTCTGAATACTTTTTAGATTGAAGATGGCGTTCTTCAATCAAGACCAAGATCTCACAAAATCAGATCGTATTTTTTGGAAATTGTGAATGAAACGTACGCAGAATCCATTGCTGCTCCCTCCGCCTCAGCGACCCGCCTGGTCAGCTCTTTGGAGATTTGCAGCGCCTCGGCCCGCTGCATGTCCGTCATGGTGCAGAAAGAAGCCACGCGCTGATCTGGACAAGAAAACAGACACCAGGTTAAAGGTTGTACAAAGAACAAGAATAATGGCTTATACAGTATAGCAGCTAATAGGGTAGAAAAGGGCAACCACATGCAAACATTCATACTATACATGCTCTTTAGTGTAAGCTATGGAGGAACACATACGGCCGCTGCAAAATGTACACTTTTTAATGTTTTATGTTTATACATAGGTGTGCTGATGCAAACTTTTACCTCCTATTATGTACCGTGATATGTGTAATTGGCTCATAATTTTTCCCAAAAGTAATGCAATGTTTGTTAGACTATTACTACATACAAAAATCAAAATAAGAAAATATATTGAGAATGACAGTTATTCTAAGATTCATGTTTAACCTCAACAATAATAATAAAAAAAGAATTGACAAGAAATATACAAAAAATGAATCGAAATATATTCATAACAGTACCATAACTTTGGCTACTCTACCTAACGAGGCATAATACAGTATGCAGTACAGCATCCTCTTTGTTGTTTGTTCCTTTATTCCTTTAGAATTCCTTTATTTGGAATATTGCAACAGACAAGAGACAACATGGTTGAAACAAAGCAAATGCAGTACAGTTCAAGGCATTCCCCAGGGCTGTGCGCTAGGACCTACTGAGTTTGCACTGACAGCTGTTGAAGTGGTAAGGGGGCCGCATCGCATAGAGCTGCAAGGCACCGGTCACGCTTGTTTTACCATATCAGACCCTTAAGCTCAATCACATCCCCACGGAGAACCTAAAGTTGGCATTTTTCACTTGGGGACTGCTTAGTTGCTTTACGGCTCTTCTTCTTAAGCCCGTCGGTCTCTGACTAAAGATACCAGGATCTGCATATGCATGAAAAAGATCAAGAAAACCCCTTCCATTAATTTAGCCCCAAATGAAAGCTAATCCACTCCGAGACAAAAAGATGATAGGCCCCGGAGTGAGAGGAGACACCATTTACATATGAATGAATATTTTCGACATATTCTGCATCAGGAAGATTAAAGACTTTGAGGAAAGCAGTGATGGCGACAATACGGCTACTTGTCATTGAATTGAAATGTTGTGTGTTATAAATAGCTTGTTACAAACTTTGGGCATGTTTATAGGGGCATTGATATTAAATTACAATTTAATTACAATTAAATTCAGTACAAGAAGGCATTTAGGTATATCAGCATTTAAGCAGCTTTGGTAGAGTACAAGGCATTGTTTCAGTTTTATGCATCAAGATAGGCCTTTTCTGTGTTCAAATCAATGCTGAAAATAATACTATTCATCGGTGCATATGACAACTGATAAGTGTTTTATCTGCGCTCTTTGCTTTTAATTCAGTATTACAATGACTCTTATTAATGCATTTCTGCACTTTCAACATGCCCTTCTTGTTCTGCAAATCCATTTCCATTATGCATTGTACTCTAATATTTGCCTTACCTTGCTTTAAAATATTTTCAGATATTTTTTTCAGCCAAAACATTAAGAACAGATTCTCCTTTACACTGTTGGACTTTTAAACCGCACTTAAAGGGAAACAGAAGCGGACTAACATTTATTTTCTGTACATTTTTAAGGGTGCGTAAATATCTTAATGAAGAATTAGCCAATTTATCACAGTTTAAAGTAGAACAATTGTTTGATGAAATATATTTTCTTCCCAAACACAAGACAGAAGACATTTTTTAGTTTTGAAATGTTTGTGATTCCACACGTGACCAGGGTGCTTTGAGGCATTTCGACCTGTCTGTTTGCATCACCGTCTTTAGCAGTCTCTGAGCCTGACCCAGGTTATAAAGGCTATAAAATGCTTTAGCTCTTTCATTCGCAGCTCTAAACATCGCTGCCTAAGCACACATGGCACAAAGGCAGCCTGGAGCCCATCTCTGCTTTGGCAACTACGCTCCAGTTTACACAGCGCTTTCTGGGCCAGTCCCCGCTGCCGTGACAACCCCTGTTCGGGTGCCAGATAAGCCCATGCCTTTCCACGATTTCACCGCACTTAAATAATCACGCAGCAATGATCCGAGAAGAAAAATGCGCATCAAGGAATTAACCATTTCATTAAATATGCCAAATGAATGGTCACATGCGACAGTGCCTACTTATAGGTCTCTGAGGTCAAGTTGAGTTCAAGTGGAAAAAATAAAAAGGCTTGTGGCATGTTAAGGCTTTCGTGATGTATGGCGATCAAAATGTGCTTGCGGGAAAATGGCAGCAAAAAGACCACAAGCGATAATGCTCGATGTGATGTGGTGGAGCTGTTCAATGATCGTTACATGTAAAAAATGCATGAGTGATTGGAAACATGACTTACTTCGGGGCACGACTGCATCGTCTGAAAAGAAACAGGAGTTCCTACATTACTTCTACATCTAATACTACCTAAATCACCTTATAGCATTAGTTACTGTAAGCATTGTCTGCGGTATTAAACATCAACACAAAAAGCTAGAAGCCGAAATGCTCTAAACTATCAAGGGCCCAACAGTGTAAAAAACCTTGGAGAAAATCCTTCCCAAGTGATGCCTTAGTGAGCTAGCAGTGCCAGAATAGTCTCCATGTCGGCATTGAGAGTGAATGGCATCACAATGGGGCTCCAAAGCCAGAGGCGCAAAAAGCAAAAGGATTCCCCAAAGAAGTCCCGGCGCTAAAGCTAGCAGCACTTAGAGGCAGGCACACACACAATCGTATGCATTCAAGCAAGAGGAGAGGTAAGTTAAAAGGGCAAACACACACGCTAAGCAACAGGGAGAGTTAAGAGGGATGTGGGGGTTGGGGGGTTAGTTAGGTAAGGCACCAGTAGCAGTTCTTGCAGCTCTATTCCGGTTACCTTCGAAGGCCCGGGCCGCATCGACCAGGTGGGACCAGTCCAAACCAGAGGCCGGGTCTGGGAGGGGCATGAGGCCAGGGTCGCTGAACTTGGATCGGTCCGCCAAAGAGCCGTCCGAAAACCAAAACTCATCTGCAGAGACAGGCAGCACCCCATAAGAGTCTACGCCTGGTCTATTCTATTATGGGACAGGATTTTACCATCAGAGGGGGTCAAGAGTTTGGAAAGGAGTGGACAGGTTAGGGCAAAGAGGAGATAAACAGGATATGCTTGGACTAAACAAAACATCATAGAGGCTAATGGAAACAGGGTTCTTAAAAAACTTTAGGGTGTTAGTATCTCCAATTAAAGGACGAGACAAGGCCAACGAAACAAAAACTAAAATAAACAAAGATTAGCTCTAGACTCTATTATGCATAAAGTACAATTTCGAACCACTTTTGCATTTACATTACCTTCAAAAAGTCATTGACTAACTTAAGCTCACATTTACTTAGTATAAAAGTCACAAAAGGATTCTTAAATCTAATTAAATCTCAAAATTTCAGCATAACCAAAGAATGCCCTATAGCAGATTACACGTATTGTTGTAAGTAACCACCAATGTTTCATTGTGGCCTTCCTCCTTCCTCTTTACTTAGGGTTATGAGAGGCCTTATTTTCTATAATCCATGCTGTATTTTTGTATACAAAATTGCTTCAAATTTAACCAAACAAAAAGGCAACCTTGTGCACACTAAATAGCTGTCCACTATCGATCAATTTCCCTTCTTATCCTGTGTCTACCTCACTCAAAACCCTGAGAGACAGGTTCAATAAACAACAAAGGCTACCATTTGGATAAAAAAAAGATATGGAAAGATCGAGATCTCGAGGTGACCATCCCTTTTCAATCTTCCCAGGAGCAGAGGAGGCAGAAAGAGGACCTCAAAATCCCCCGCAATTCCTTACAGCAATCAGGAATCCATCAAGTTTGACAGGGAGAAGAGGGTAACAGAAAGAAATGTCCTTCCAAAAGCTATTTTCCATCCTAATAACAGCGGTCGGAGATGCTGAGGATAGCTTTGAGATGGGACAGGAGAGTACAGAAGGCATGCAGGGACAGAGTGGGTGAGGCGTTATGCATGACAGACTTATGACAATTCTGATGGAAAATCGGTGTATTCATGTCACAGTAGATGCACAGTATTTGCAGCGGCCAGGCAGGACACATCACATGTCTGTAGCAATGGTTCGCAGCTATGACACAGCTCCAATAGGAACATTTAGAACTGGCTTGTATACGGATTAATCACGGTTAAATCTAGATGTGCACAGGTTCAGTTCAGGCCAGTTTGGTCTTGAGTGAGACTTCAATATCTGGGTGAGAGATTGGTGCTACAAATCCGCAACACTTTCTTTTGGGGGATGATCTCTAAGGTAACATACTCAGAGTGCCAAACGAGCTGTCATGGAGTTCGCAACAAAGATCTGAGGCTTAGTCTGGTTTATCCACGAGACGGACTGCACCGTCTCTGTGGCATGATCATGAGTGACCGCTCAGCGGCGACTCAGCCGCCTGTTCCACACGAATGCGCTTACAGCTCCACAGGAAAAACCCAGCCAGACTGCTTTATTGTACCACTCATTCAGAGATGCTCACGTCTGGGTGACTCTATCCAAGAAAGAGAGTCGTATCGAAGAGTTTGAAGTTTAAACCCAATTTAGTCCTGGTTTAGTCCCAGTTCGAGCCAAAATGAATCCTGGTTTTGTCACTTCTTTTGCAACTTAACAACTTATCTATTGGATTTCACCGAAGCCTCTCTGTGACTTTTGCATATTCATCGGGAGAGAGCAGCGTAGCCAGCAGTGACAGGTGTCTGCTTAATTCACAGGCACTGACAGGCCCCTCGTAAGTTCCCAGTGTCTTCTCCTCCTCCAATTATCCGACTATATCCACAAGTGTTGTTCAAGTGAGCGCCAGGCGGTCTAATGATATCGGATGGACTCGAGTGGCTCTCCCACTTAGAGTCTGTATTCTGGCTCTTATCTGGCGCCACCGAGGAGAGAGTGATAATCCCAGAGCCACATGCAAAATAAGTGTTTGTCAATTTAATACGGTGCTGTGGAGGATACTGTCAACAATTTAGGAAGGGGGGAAGCTTTAGAGAACTTAAGAGTGTGCGTGCTCTTGAGTCGAGGTGTAATTTGACATACAGGTGTATCCCATAAGACAACATATTCTTGTACTGGTTGCAGCTTTTTGAAAAAAACTGCAGTGACATGCATATTCATTTAGCATTTTGCATGTGGATTTATGAAAGGTGGCTTCCCGATTCAGCCCATTAAATGCACCTGGGCTTGGAAATTTTATCTTATGTCGCTCGAATACATTTTGTTGCTTTTATTTCTTTCATTACAAAAAGATGTTGTCACTTTATTTTGACAACAGGCAACAAAGCATGAGGTTTAAATACAGTATATATATTAAGTCCTTATCCAAATGTTTTATTGTGTGAAAAATAGCATTGTTGGTGTCTTGGTGATCACAGAGACATGTTTAGTATTTTGTTTGTTCATGTAACCTGGAATGTTCTGCAGTAAATCACATCATTATTAATCTCCAATATATTCAATGTCTATGGACTTTGATCACTGTATTCGCCAGTACTCACTCCTCAGGTTGGAGGCTCCCTGGTTGTGGACCATTCGCGGAGGCAGCGTACAGTGGTAAGGTGGGGTGGTGCTGAAGAGGATGTCGTTGGGCACGGCCTGGTCCAACATGGAGCTGTGTGAGCTGGCGTAGGACGCGCACTTCCTGTTACTGCACACGCTTTCGTCCGAGAGTGTCCGGTACAGGGAGCGCCGGGGGGACAGGCTGCCCATCACCGAACCCTGAGAGACGAGACAGGAGGAAACAGCACTGTCACAACATGGAAGGGTAAAACTTGTCGAAAAAGCAAAGTTTAGAAAAAGTTTAGACTAAAGCTGCAAAACACAGGTGAAATCTGGATAGAACAAAGTACCAGGACTAAACGGGCGCTACCGCGGCACGGTAGCGCAGCGGTTAGTGCTCTCGCTTCACAGCTCGAAGGTCCGGGTTCGATTCCCACCAGGGACGGGGCCTTTCTGTGTGGAGTTTGCATGTTCTCCCCGTGTCTGCGTAGGTTTCCTCCGGGCACTCCGGTTTCCCCTACCACTAAAAACATGTACAATAGGCCAGGATGAATGATGTGTGAGTGAATGTATGGTGGTGGTCAGAGGGTCTGTTGGCGCAGACGTGTGTAGTCGCGAAAGCGCCTCTGACAGTCTCCCCCAGGGGTAACTGAAGCTACAAATGTAGCTTTCCACCACCGAGTATGGAGTGAATGTACAATTGTCTCATGTAAAGCGCTTTGTGACTATATGTCTGTGAAAGGCGCTATATAAATAAAGATCTTCTTCTTCTTCTTCTAAACCATTGCAAACACAGGGGGAAAAAAACAGGTCTGAATCATGGTAAATGTAGGACTAGACAGAGCAGCACTTCTTTCACACAAATCAATACTAAAAAAAGTGGAGTCTGACAGTTCTCCCTGTGTCTGTGTAGGTTTCCTCTGGGTGCTCCACCGTCTATTAAAGCAGAACTAAGTAACTCATGCCCCTAGAGGCCATAAGCACCACTGCAGGTGTCATAGCTTTTTGTGTTAAGCTTTTTTTTACTCATTAATTGTCCGTGAGAGTAAATACTACACTGACAGAAAAGACAAAGGGAGAGAGGGATATTGTACAATTACACAATGGAGATAAAGTTTTTCACTCAAACTTGGCTGGAAATACTGTTAAAGTGGCGCTTAAGCAGCTTTGCTTGTTAGCCAGTAAGCTTCTTTTTCGTGATTCCATTAGTGTGTATTGGGGCCTCCAACCCGATGCAGGAAAGATGCAAGTGTGGTTTTCTGGTCAGAGACACCTGGGGAGATGAAAGACCACTGAATCACCCCATCAACACTTGTATTACCCCTAAGGGACTACGGAAAGGATTTATTGAGGTAAACAAGTTACTTGCTACTGCTTTAAGTGCAGGACAACATATGGCCGTTGGTTCATTAACATGCACAGTCCCGACCACTTAAAACAAAATTAAATTACAATTACAATTAATCGAGGTCTAATTAGACCTTAATTAGGTCTAAATCAATATTCAAAACAATGTAGGACAAACCAGGAGCTCAGCTAGAAGGTGTGATGTGACCATAACCAGGAGTGACCCAGACACTGAAACAGATACTGTATCACCAAATGCACTCCTGCCACTTCACCTCCCTATATATTTTCGCCACATGTTGCTTGTAGCTTTAGTCTTTAGCTCTGCAGGCTTACTCGAGCGGGCAGCTGGGCGGGTAAGTCGTGAACATCAGGGTACAATGACAGGAATCAATTACATCGTTTGCTCTGAGGAAAACGCGCTCGGATCCGACACAGCTGGAGCGTGTCTGCGCGATCAGGAGGAGTGGAGGAGGAAGAGGAGGCCAGTGCAGGTGGTGACAGAGGGCACTGAGCTGTGGCTATTGAGCCTAATGTGAGAGACAAGAGAGCGCTGCCCCTGGTGATAACGCCGGACTGGGTAACATTTTTTGGGCAGCTCACTGTATAAACACATCTATGAAATGAATGCCAGATGAAAAATGAAGGCATTTTTCTGTGTGGATAGCGTAAGGCAACTGCTACAAGGTAAAATTGCAACTGATACTGAAAAAAATCATCCGAGCTTCTACAGCTATGCACTCAAGAACCTTTGTCTACAATGGGCAACCAAGTACAACTGAGAGCTTACACAGACAGTTTATGAAATGATAACGTGCCATTAAACAGGAAAGGTTTGGATTTTATTTCTCCAAAGTCCAAACCAGGTGCCCTCAATGTCAAAGGATTGGCTGTAGACTTAATCTCGCCGAATCGAGTGCATTTTCCCCTGTTTTTGTCACAAATTGTAAGCCCTTTTGTCCTGTTTTCATCTGTTTTTTGTAGATTTTTTTTGCAACTTTTAAATTATTTTTTCATTGCTTTTTTGCAGCGTTTTCGACACGTTTTTGTGGCTTATTTGTTGCTTTTTCATCGCTTTTTTTCATCGCATTTTGTTGTGTTTTTGTCACTTTTTTGTTGCTTTTCTGGTATTTTTTTGTCACGTTTTCATCTTTGTTTTTTGTTGCTGTTTCAATGCTTTTATTAAAAGCTTTTATGTGCTTGGTTAAGGTGGGGGTTAAGAGGTTAAGACCTTAGTAATGAGACTGCATCAGGAAGGGTACCTTGTAAACTATGCCAGCAAAATTCACCAGTAATGTCAAACTAGGGGGCAGATGATTTACTGCAAGGCCTCCATGTGGAAAAAGCCAAAGGGACAGAACAGAAGATTAACTCACTATGATGGGAATAGTCCGGCATGTGGGTGCATGCATGCAAGTCACATAAATAAATCTTTGCTGACTTCGTTGACCGTATTTGGCTGCCCACTAAGTTACAGTAAAAATACAATCACTGAATCCTAACCTAATGCCCTGAGTGTGCTAAATTACACAGCACAGCGCTGCTAGAGATAACATGGTTTCTTAATCCCAGCTTGAGTTTTGACAGACGAGCTCCCGTTTAAACACGTGAAACCTCAAATACCAATCCGGTCCGTCAGTGACTCGTTCTGCTAACATAAATATTACCGACTTCAAAACTGACCACAAATGACACGGGCTGCCGTTTGCCAGATGGGAAAAGCCTCTGTCCATGGCTTTCCAGCTGCAACCGCCACTCGACCGGTGTCCCCACAAGCCAACACCCAGCCATCTCTATTTCAAAGAGGCCTCTACCCCGCAAAATCCCACGGTGACAATTTAACACAGATCTAGTATGTCTTTAAAGCAGCGACGCAGTTGAATTCAAAGGAGGATAAACATCGCAGCGATCTCAGGAGCTTTCGCTTAACAAAGTTGTCTGTTACTGCCACTTTTCCCACCCAGCTTTTACGAGATTAGACCCCCACATGGCGCTCTCGTATAAAGCGAGAAATAGCCCAGATTTAAATGTGCTATAAAAAGAGTCACGGTAAGTGAAAGATGGTGTTTTCTTGAAGCGTCATCTCCTTTTATTGCATCTTCAGAGAATTGCAAGGATGGTAGGAGAGATTTGCCTCCGGATATAAAGCATGCAGTTATAAAGCATGGTTTGGTGGTGGATTATGTTATAGCAGTACTCAGTAGCTTGTTTACCTTAATAAATCATTTTCCTAGTTCCTCTGGGGGTAATACAAGTGTTAATGGGATGATTGGGGGGTCTTTCATCTCTCCCTGGTGTCTCTGGCCAGAAAACCACAATTGCATCCCTGCCTCTGGGTCAGAGACGCAATACACACTAATAGAATCATGTAGAGGAAGCTAACAGGCTAACGGGCAAAGCTAACTGCGGGCTAGCACCACTTAAACAGTTTTAAATGTTAAGTTTGAGTGAAAAAAAATATCTCCATTGTGTAATTGGATGTACAATGTCCCTCTCTCCCTTTGTCTTTTCTGTCAGCGTAGTATTTACTCTCACGGACAATTAATGAGTAAAAAAACGAAACATGCTACGACACCTGCAGTGTCGCCTATGGCCTCAGACCAAGTTTTGAATCTAGTTTTACCCAGTGCAAAACCAGTTTAATTCCTGGTTTGGCCAATTTATTGTCCTGTTTTTATGTTAGTACTTGAAAAGCCAAATATTAGGTACTTTGTGTGAAAAGTGTGAACGACATTCAGCACAACAATGTTCAGTAAAACATAAAAGGTATATATTACTAATAAATACAAAGTTGAGAAGGATTCTATGATGAACTGAGTGAAATCTGCAAGAAGGAAATGAAACCAGTTTGCAGCATTTCCCACGATTTCCCCAAAAGTACAGCATGGAATTCTTGCATCAGGATCACTGCACTCTGTCGTGTTATACCAATAACACATAAAACAAAACAAAGCTCTTATCAGCACAAGCAGAAGTGGCACACAACATGGTTTGCCCTAATTTCACTGCCCGTTCTGCCAACACTAAATAAAGTCAACAATCGCCATATGGGAGCTTTTTGAAATGCCTCTTGGGAGGATGTGTTAGACAACCACCTATTCAGATGCCTTTTCCTTCCCAGCGGAGCTTCAAAAGAGGAATGTGCAGCGAGAACAAGCTGAAAGCGGCTTTCCTTTGCGTCAGACACACAATGGGACGCCTGTCTGTGGCTGGGACGTCCCGGAGGACAACACGCCTGGCAAAGAAAATCTCTCTGCACCTGCTCCCCCTCACAATGAACGGCATCCAGTGACCTTAGCGGAAGTGACAAGAGGATTAACCTGTAACTCTCCATGATGTACAAGATGCAATATGTTTAAGATTAGACCGGCTGTCGAGCCAATGTGCTTTTTTACTCTTTTCATTTAGTGCATATATACAAAGGTATGTTTTCTATTACCTATTTTGATGGGACAAAGCTGATGGCAGTTTTAAACCAGTGAAGTGGCGTTTTATGAAGAACTGTGTTGCAATTTTTTACATTAAGAAATATTAGAAACATTTCATGAACTCTGACTCCCTCATGGCCCATTGGTACATGTGCAAAAGTGGCAAAGATGGTAGAGCGGGTCATCTTATGACTGGAAAGCTGGCGGCTCTCATCTCAGCTCCACCATGTTGGACTGTCGTTGTGTACTTAGGCAAAAAACGTCACCCGCCTGGTCCATGTATGAATGTAGTGTCAGTGATTGGTTAGTGGTGGTCGGGGGAAACACTGAAAAACTGAGGTCAAAATTGCTAAATATTTACTATTGTGTTGCAACTTGTCCCATAGGGTGACAGTGGATTTAGATGCGACATGAGTTGAGTACCACTGCTCAAATTTGCGTCTTTATGATAAAGAGCTTGACTCTCTCTATTAGTAGATACAGCTATAAAAATGTAATGTTTGTATTACACATTACTCTTTCGAAAATGTAGCTGAGTTAAACTACTTTTGGCAAAATATCAACCGAAAATAGTAATAACGCCACCGAGCAAAAGTGCAGTCAGAGAATTCCCTTTCCTTCGCTTTCCCCTATTCTCTCCATTTGTTGTTTTGACAACGTTAGCTACACGCAACTGCAGCTCTTAAACACCATTGTCCGTTATTTGAGGGGAGTTTGGCTTTTTTCATTCATAAGTTTAAATGCACTTGTAACTCGAGTTACCTGAATTGTAATGACTAATATATTCCGGTATTTTGTGTAAGTAATATGTCACATTCCTTAGTTACTGAACAGAGTGATATATTTTTGTAATACATTGCCCCCAACACTGGTGCTGGCAGTGGTCAGAATGGGGTATGCACAGGTTAAACTCGGAAAATTAGAATAACGTTAAAAAGTGCATTGGTTTTTCAGTTCGGCTTGAACTGTGAAACTGATATATGATGGACTCATTACATGCCAAGTGAGATACACGTGGCCTTTATTTGTTATAATTTTGATTATTATGACTCACAGCTTGTAAAAACCCGAAATAAAAAATAAATGCACTTTTGAACGATACGCAAATTTTCCGAGTTTCACCTGTAAACATAATTTCCATTCTACAATATAAGCTTACAGCTGGACTCTTTGTGGCTTTTGGGTTTATTCAGGTTATAGCCCGCATGCTGGACAATCAATCAATACATTGTAGTGCTAACAATGAAATATAGATGTGCAGACAGTCATTTACAGTTGCTAATCCCCCATATGCGTGCCTTTAGTTGATGGGATTCCCACTATCGTGCCCCGCTGCCCTACTTATCTGTAGTTATATTCATATAAATATGAGCATGACATTTCTAATACCCTTTGCCTTTTTAAGCATTATTGCATTTTGATTGCTCTGTCTTGAAATACATCAAAACATCCCAGAAAAAAGAAAAAAAAAATGATTGTGTTCTCTGGGATCAGATGCGTCTACATGGATTAAGTCTCTGTGTTTACTGTACCCTTCTTCTTTTAGCTCGATTCTTAGATTGCTTTTCCACACGTGATTTTATCCCGATGAATCAGACAGTGGAGAACAAGATTTACAACAAAAGCCTGTATGCCTCTCGCGGTGCACTTTTGTGGAGGCTAGCCAGGTCTTACTTCTCTGTGGGAAAGAAAACAGGATGAAAAGCAGGGAAATGAGAGTACACCTGCCTTCATTTGGACAGGAAGTGGGGCTGCTGCTTTTTGGTCAGACATTTACTTTACAAATTGTCCGCTCGATGCACAAAGCAAGACAAAACTAATCAGTGCAGTGAGGGGCACAAGTGATCCGTGCCAGGAGCTGTGTGTCTACGCTTCCTCGAGGGATAAAGTGCATTTGTATTAGAAATAAAGCAAGCAGCATCCCAAAATAACCCATTTGAGTGTCTCTAGGGGTCCGTTCTCGGTAGATAATGGATAGGGGGAAGGGGAAAGCAGAGGAAACTGAAGATGCAATTAATAGAGTGTGCAGGACCCGGGAACATCAAACATCGATGCACTCCTGCCACTTCCTGGCTCTAATCCATGTCATCCCGACTGAGCAAACTCGGCCCGTTAGAAATTTAATTAAGCAAACAGTATGTGCCAGTCAATGAGAACTGAAAGGTCTTTGGGAAGACAGAGGGCAGGCTTCATATATAGTGCTATCACAATATTGTTTGCCAGGGAGCAGGCGATGTTTATGTGGCAAAACAACAATCAAAATCCCAGCTTTTATCATTTCTGGCATCGTCTCTAAAAACAACCCGCAAATGGAAAATGAATGACAGAAAATACATGCCTTGTTTTCTTACACTTGGCCTTTGCTTTTTACAGTCAGAGCTGTGTGTTTTTGTGTGTATTAGTGTTTAAATGGGATGCTGTTGTTGTTTAGGTGTATCTCATTACTTGATGCACATACATCTACAGCACTGCAATTGATCTTTAAAGCCAATAAATTGCTTTGCTTTAAATAAGTATAAGTATATCCAACATGCGGCTCAAACACAGTACATTAAGTCCTCTTCCAAATGCTTTATTTTGATGACCCAATAAATAGCATGATCAATGTCCAGCTGATCATAGGAGCCAACATACAGTATAACCCAGGATAGTGTAAGTTCAGGTAATGTCTGACAAGCTGACTAAAGCAAATGTTTATCTTTCCACTTGCTATAGCCATCGCACGCTTTGGAAACCACTTGTAAGCAAAACCACTCCAGATCCAATCAAGCACAAGCCCATAGCATTGCATGTTGCGATAATTGCATGCAACTTCCCGCTGACGATGCAGAAACTGTATTGGTTCGTCAATCATCCCCCCTACGTGAGAGTGACAGGCCTCACCTTGCGGCTCTCTCCCGTAGGACTGTCAGGCACCATCATTTTCAGGTATTCCTCCTTGGACTGCCGCTGCAGACTTTTCCCCTCCTGTTCGGCTTGAAGGCGGCAGGCGGCCTCTTGAGCATACAGCTGCCTGCAGATGAGACAGAGGGCAGAGAAGGGCACAGCTCGTCAGACATATCCACACGCACGGCGCACTGAGGGGGAAGCTATAAGCCATCACAGCGGGGGGGTCAAGAGGCATCCAGCTATTCACGGGATCACGCGAGGGCTTCAGGTACGGCGCTATTAGCATGCTAACATCATTGCTAGTCATGGAGGAACAGGGTAATGGAAGAAGACAGTAATGTATGTTATCCTCCAATGGGTTCTTAAATTTATTATTAGGCAGTGGTTCATAAAGCTTTCAGACCTCTTTTATGTTTTTATATTTCATTATGGAGCAGTGCCATAGGAAAATCTAATATATTAATTTTCTATTGGTAAAAACAGTGAATGAGAAATAGATATTTAAAAAGTAAAACTGCATAGTAACATTTGTATTGAGACTCTATACAGCAACAGCACACGCATTCATTTGCTCTCACTCATAGTGGTGCTGTTATTGTCCCATTTATTGTATGTGTAGGGTACTGACCACATCAATTTATAAATATAATCAAATATTAGGAGTTTGAAAGCACGACACCGGTTAATCAGCTGTGTGCAAGCATTGTATGGATGATTGCAAAATGATTTTAACACTTTTCAGTTTGTTTTTCAATTCAACATTGTGTGTTTTATGTCATTGAGTTAAAGATATAGGCCACCGTTTTTGCATACTGAGATTCTTTACATGTGCCGTCACGCAAAAAAGACCAAACATGTTGTTTATTTTAGCCATTTAGCCTCTCCTCCTTTAATGCACAGACGTCAAAGTGCTCCTAAGGTATTATTACGCCTTACAATATAGACCCGTTTGTAAACATCCCGGGCTTAGCTGGATGCAGGAAGCTAGATTCCTATCTATTTCCATTGTAGCTGTTTTCATAGTAACGATGAACAAATGTATAAACTGTTGTTGGAAATATAAAATAAATATTTCTCTTGATCACTTCCTGCCTCCAGCTGATGTCACTGATGATGTAAGCAGCGAAAGGGTCTATAGTACCCCTTTTTATCCACTTATAAAATCGACATGTTTAATTTTGTGTAACTATACTTGCCTCGTGTAAAGGCTCACGTAACCGTATTTAAATAGAGAAAACGTGGAAGAGCTTGGTAGCTTCTAACTTCACCCCCGGGGAGGAGGCTAAATGCTAACAACACGTTCACTGTTTTTGCGTGACTGAGTGCACGTAAAGACCAGACAGGTACGCATCAACTCGTCTATGCTAAGGTAAGACCTTAAAAGTACCTTAAAGGAACGGTGGCCTCTTCCTTTAACACACGTGCTTTTAAACTCTTAACAATAACATGCTAAAATAAATATTAATCTTATTTTTTTCACTTTCCGACCACGACACGTGACAGGAAGTGGGCGGGTCTGTTGAGCTGTATTTGAAGGCCTCTCTTTATCCAGGAAGTAAAGATCCCATTCAAGATCATAATAATCTATGTGCAGGAAGATTTATCTGAAACTTTGTACACTGCAAAGTTCACTATATGTTCATAATTTTAAAAATATTCAGTGATTGGTACAAAGCTGGTTGTGCCTTTAAACCTTGATGTTAGGGTTTTTTGGAACTGCACCAAAGAACAACAATAGCAAGAATAAGACATTAGTGACAGGCAGAAATCGCATGTAAACAAGACAAGTTGAGCCTGCGTTGTAGAGGAGTGTCAAAACAACAAGGAAAAGTGCTCTGTTAGACAGGGTTGAGTAGAGGGTTAGAAACAAAGTACACATATACTTATTTAATACATTTAAATCTTCTGCTGTTCGGATACAGGGACACGGGGAACAAACGGCCCGGCAGCCTGTGTGGTCATGTGGCTGTGAGACTTCTGCCTGAATGGACTGAGGGCTGTTGGCAGCGCGTGAGTCGACTGCAGGGACGAGAGCTAGACAGTCAGACACGGGGACGGCCTGACCAGACACTTCAGCTGACTTTTGCAGTGTTTTCAAGCTAGTACCATCATAGCAACCATTCCCAAAATATTGTGCAGATGTCCACGTTCGATTGCCAGATGTGTTATGATGGATTTTCTAAATATGACACACTGGGTTTGGAAACCTGCTCTCAGGAAAAACTGTACTTAAAATAAATGCCTTGTAAAAAGAGAAAAACTGCCTTAACTTAAGCTTTAATCTATTTAAGAGTGTGATATTTCGAACAGAGTTGATTTAGATATTGTGAGTAATATCTAGGGCTGAGTACCGTTTTTTTTTTTTTTCTGGTACCGGTACTTGGTTTTTGATACCTATACTAAATGATTTGTCATAATAGAACAATAAAACAGATTAATAGTGATCAAATAATTAAGTGCTTTTATTATTTTGCATTAGTATCATTTCTTTGAGGTGAAACAACCAAGAAACTTGTTTTAACAACAAAAGGACAAAAAAAACACTTTCCAAGTTTTCTTCTTCCCCCCCCATTTTAACCAAACTTTCCATATTTTTTTCCGCTTTTCCCCCAATTTTATTATAATAATTTTTTAATTTTAATTTCCCCAAGATTTTAATCTTTTCCCCCCCAATTTTATTTCATTTTTGCCCCCCAATTTTGCCACAAATTTCCCCACCATTTTGCCACATTTCCCCCCCAATTTTTTCTACTTTTTTGCCCAACTTCTCTTTCCCTTTTTCTTATTTCTTTTGATGACCAGCTGCATCAAAACCTGAAAATAACAATTTCAGAACCTGCTTTCGATACCTTTATTTTTTCAACAGCAGTAGTAACTAAACCTTTCTTTCCAATACCATACTGGTGTAACGGTACCCAGCTCTTGTAATATCTATTAACTTTATCTATCACACTATTATAAAGAGTATCATCGTCTTTCTAAACAGAGCCCTCAAAGTTCAAAGATTGTCACATCAAATAATTATTTCTCTTGCCATGCTATACTTTGATATCACTTGTGTTCCCGGTATGGCTCAGGTAAATTGCTTGAGAATAAGCCAGCAATCTATACCAAGCTAGTTTTGTGTGCCTAAAGACTTAGCACAATGATAATGACCAAAATAGGAAAATATAGCTGGATAAATGTGTTGATAAAGCTTATCTAAAACCAAATGTATAAACGTGAACATTTCTTAGGGTCTACATAATAGACAATGAAGGGCTGGGTAGACAGTGCTGTTGTTTTCCTGTCGGCTAAGTGAACATTTGGGGTCACAAACAGCACTAAAAGGTTACTGGGCGCAGTTTGTCGCAGTGGGACTCGGCAGAAGACACCACAGAAATGTCACAGCCACTGAGGCACAGCTGGTTACTCTCCCCTCTCTTCCACATTGGAGGGGGGCACACGGCAAACAAACCAGCACTGCGTTTTTAGACATGCCGGGATAGGACAGAGGAGCATGGGGAGGAGAGGAGGGGTAGAGGACGGGTGTGGCGGTAGTGGTAGTGCATGTGGGATCGGGTGGTCCGGGTCAAATTGGGGCCACGGGGGTTGACTTTGACTGACTGTGTACCTTGAGCGCTCTGACAGCATTTGGAGAAGGAAAGCTAACAAGCTCTCCGCTCCTCTGCAACAAGACGAACAACAAGCAAAGAGAAAAACAGCCCGAGGTTAGAGACATTGTTACACATTAGACGTAGGACGGTTAGTGCAAATGAGAAAAGTTTTTTAAAAAGGAGGAAAGAGAAACTTCATTATGGGGAGAACAATATCTGCGAGTTATATTAGCCCATTTATCATAAAGTGCTGTTGCGTAAGAAGACGAAATATCTAAACAAACAATGGGGACTGTAACTGGATTAGCGGCGTTTTCATAAGTCGACTGAAGATGACTTTTCTGCGTGCGATCAGTCACACAGCGCTTAAGTGGCAAATTTCATGGCTTAAATTAAATTACAAGGAGCTAAAGCAGGAGAGTAGATCTCACATTCATTCTCCTATTGCCCCCCAAAAGCCTAGAAGCCCTGTAAATAGACACATTTAAACAGGCATGGACACACGCCTCTCTGCCAGCGCTCTACTTTACCAACAAAGGGCCAGTGTTCTGCCTTTAAAACCATTTAATCTTCTGACACTCTCAGTCAATCATCATATTAAGAAGCTGCACCGCATTCCAATCTTAAGTAAATGCATTTGTCTTTATCTGTAGATGTTACAGAGGTTATTTTGTGACTTGTCTTTGCCTGATGCTCATGATGTTTCTAGGTAACGAAAACATAGCTCCCTGTTCTCGCCTCTGGCATCAATGGGCTATTTATTCTCATTACACCTGCACAGTATGAGTACATTTAATGTTGCACACAATATACAGTAGCTTTTCATTGTTCAATTCTGTCTTTAAATCATGTGCCTGTAAGGTCGCAATGATTCACATTTTGATTAAAATGCGTGAGATTAGTTCAAATGCCCTAACTAAGGCAATTTTTTCACCACCAATAACATAGATGATTGTGTTTCATTTTGTTTATTTGCTATTACTTTTTCTGTTCAGGGTGTCACTTTGAGGACCATTCAAAAGATAGAGCATTTTGTGTTGAATTGTCAATCGCTATGGCAACGGCCCTACTTTTTCACCACTTGAGACCCATGTACAGACATTTGAGTCCAAGTGTGTACACATGCTGCACTTTGTAACGACTTCTCAGTATTCTTTCCATCAAAAATCTAGGGCAGTAAGAAGGTCCCAGTTTAAATGAAGTACAGAAACGCGGTATTTCATTTCACTGTACATTCCTATCCTAAGTAACTGCACACATTTGTCTTTATTTGGTCTGGAGAGGGTTTCGCGGCTCATGCCTTCGCGCTGGCAGCGGGTCTGAATCCCCGCAGATTTGCCGCTGATCCGGTACCGGCTGAGGCACCGGTCCACGGGGAGCCGGCTTCACGGGAGCGATCAATAACCGCAAGTGACATGTGCCAAGTGTACTATGTCCACAGCTTCATCGAGCTTATTTATTTGGTGGCTGTCGGCTTCAATCAGGGACAGTTTTCATGCACACCGGCGAGGTGACCGGGAAGGAGAAGGGTCTGTACCGAAAGGGGTTTTGTTCTGATAATAAAAAAAAGCCTTGAGCATAAAAGGTCCATGATGTCAGCTGTGTAGTTGACAATGACACTACTCGGGCTCTGCCAAGCACCTTTGATATATTGCTTTCTATGGTACTGGATGTGAAGATTAGAAAGTAATGTTTCAGATTCGGTATTTGGTCTTGTGTCACGACTTTACATACAACTGTTCACAGTGTTTAACGTCATGAGCCTTAACCGAGCACATATTCTCTAGTTCGACTTTACCCAAATCTAAAAGCTTATTGAAAAAAAAAGCATCAAAAGAGCGACAAAAACACAACAAAACAGTCGACGAAAAAAGGGATGAAAAAACAACAAAAACCTGACAAAACAGGCGACAAAAAAAGTGTGAAAAAGAAACAAAATCACAACAAAAATCTGACAAAAAAGCACAAAAAATGTGACAAAAAAAGTGTCCACAACCTACTTTTAGTAGGTAATAGCTTTCAAATGAGGTGTTACTTTTGCCTATAGTCTGTAAGCTTCAGTCGAGAAGCTTTTACATTTGGGTAAAGCTGAACTGGAGATAATGTGGCCTCACTTCCAGAGTGAGTGTAGTTGATTTCTGGAGATATATATTTTTGAATTCATGCAGTCCTTATATTTGAAGAGTTTAGTGATGCTGAACCAGGAAGTTGATGCTGCTCAAATATAAGTTCTTTTAAATGCAAAACGGTTATATATCAAAAATGATTCAGTCAACACAGACATTTATATGGGTAGTCTGGTGTTGGAAGTGATTTGCCTCAGGTGCACTGTTCTTGGGCCAGACTGTTTTTAATGCAGGCTACTAGTTACCATAGACATGCACTAGCCTGGCACTAGCCTAGCATGAATAAACTCTTCAAATATAAGGACTGCATGAATTCAAAAAAATATATATATCTTCAGAAATCAACAACACTCTGGATAACTAGGAAATGAGGCCATATGTCAAAAATCCTGAAATATCCCTTTAAGGCGGGGGAATACTGTTGTTGAATAAAGTTCTAATGATACATAGCACATTGGCGTATTATAGGTATATAGAGGTGTTTTGAAGTCATTGTTGTAATTTTAGTTCAAAATGTGGCTTAAATTGAATTATTTTCAAGATGGGACCTTCTTCTCACCCCAATGTTTAAACGCAGACTCTGGTTTTCTGAATACTCTACACTAGGAGTTGCTATACCATCTTGTCCTCTTACATAAGAACACTCCAAGTCTCCTGTGGAAAATCGCCCTGCCCCTGCTAAAATATGCATGCTGACACAAAGATTAGAGCAATTGCTTAGTTTATTGAAACTTGACTGTGGACCTTAATAGTATTGTTCCCGGTGACTTCCTCAATTCCCTTGCTCTCTCACTCACCCACACTGTGAAATGTTCGGAGGCCCCTCAATCTCTTCCTCTTCCGCAGTGGGACTATCCCCTGACGGGACACTGGCGCTGGGCTGAGGGCGCGTCTGTCCGCAGGGCTCTGAGCTGGGCCCCTGTCCCAACCCAGACTCAGCCCTCTCTGAGCTGCTGCTGGCGCTGCTGCTGCTGGCCTGGGGGATGGTGTACGCCTTGGAGGAGGAGTCAGCGGACATACAGTAGCGCGCACCGCGGGCTAATGGGCTGCCCGAGTGATGTGACCCACTGATTGAAAAAAAGAAACAACAAAAAAGGAAAAAAAACAAACAAAAAACATAAGGTAACTCAAAGATGATTGGAAATATCAAAGTGTAACATAAACAAAGACAAAATTAGGAAGAATGCATGAAAAGAACATGACAATGAGAAATGTTTGTATGTGATCAGCAGTAATGGAACCACTAACTCCAGGCAAAGGGGGGGCCGGGACCACCTAAGGGGGTCACGAGGCATGAGCAGGAGCTCCCAAGAAGATTTCAACATATTTATTAATCATACTTAGAATGCATTTTTGTCCAGAACAGCATTTAGTTGTGAATTGGTACTAAATAAACTACTGGAATGAAAGTCTTGCTTCTTGAAATGATTTTTTTCTTTTTTGTTTAAGGGTGCCGGTTCTCCAGTTGATTCCCTGGTTATTTTGAAACTTACTGTGCTATATAACATAAGTTAAAAGCTAAAACTAAAGCTAAAAGACGTTACTTCAGTTCAGTGATTGTCTAAAAAAACGACTCCTGGCTGCAGAAAAGTTGTCACACAAAGTATTTGGATATTAAAAGTTCCACCTTCATAAAACAAACATTAGATTAGTTAATAAAGATAGCTAGAGTAACCAGAACAATCAAAAGTTAAACCCGAACTAGCGAAAACCATTACCACCGGAACATATGGACGTGATCAGGACAAAACCTACTGTTGTCTTAAGCTGAACTGAAACCAGACTAAACCCTGTTAAATACGGTATAGAAATGGACTAAGGATAACTTTACATCAATGGGCTCTAATACTTGTTATCCCCAACAAAAGCAGCACTAACATTGATAAAATTCAGCTTCTACCATTTGCCATGTATTAAAAGCCCTCCTCTACAATGGGTGACTTAATTTCCTCCTATAGTAAAATGTACAGGACATTGTGGCCCAAAGCTGGTTAAATTAGGATGACTCACTCGAATCCAGCTCATACAGTAGGAGTTGACTTTTGCTGAACCTTGTCCTTTTAATATCCACAACTGTCAGCTGACACAAGGGATTACAGCCTCCCTCTCGAAGACGCACAGCTTTTCCTGCTCGCTCTGCCGCTGCCTCGGTTGTGCTCAGGTTATTTAAACTCAACAGTAATTAAATGAAAGGGCAAGAGATACGTGAAGTGTGATTAGATTATGAGTGAATTATGAAGAGGTGCTTGATGTTGACTAAATAAGTGGAGCTATGTTGGCTCATCTGTAGGATCCCATTTTACTCATGATTATTAAAATTGTTGCCAACTTTTTACAGTGCGAATACAGAAGCAATGTTAAGACTCAAAGATTGGACTTTTTTCTTTTTCATCTATGATTCAATAGTGAGTTATGTTATGAAGTTGCCCCTTGCCCCTGCGCAATATATTACCAGTTTAGCATTATTACTGTATTAGGTAACGCAATATCTATATCGCTTTAAGCCACAATGTACTTGAAAGATCAATGAGGTTTTTCCTCTGACTGGGATTAACACTTTATTTTCGCTCTAACAACATAAAATGCATAAAAAAAGATGTGGAAAAGATCAGTTGTAGTCTAATATAATATCTAGTATAATTTTCCTAATTCACTTTTATAATAGCCTTGTTTTTGTCCAGGCAAAGTATTTTTTAAAGTCTGGTTTATACAAGACAGTTACTGAATGAAAATTGCAATTATTTGATCAACCCTTCTTGTTACAGTCAATTATTCTAAGGAACTTATGGTGAAAGCCTGGTTTGCAAACATCCAGTCTGGATATGTGTGCTCTTTGTGCTTTTGTTTTCATATTCGGCAGTATTTGCTTTTAAGAACTTCAAACCCCCCACAGTTTTAAATGCACAGGGACTTAAAGTTGGCATTAGCTACAGGCTCTACCTCCAACTCTCCCATTATTATTCATGACCATCTGGGCCACGCCCGCAAAGTGCACTCCCGCTGCTTCTCTGTTTGCTCGAATGACACGCCACGTCAAAGACTATTATGTAAAAGGCAGCGTGCATCGAACTAGTCAAGGTGATGGCATGGGCTCTCTCCTCACTTCCCCCGACCGATGCGCCGATGCCGACGGCGACGGGACACCTTTCTAAACAGACCAATGAGCTGAACAGATTGTCGCAACATAATCTTGAGTGGCGCCAACAAATGCCATTTCAAAGTGGCAGACAGAGCATGGGGCTGTGGCGCGCACCCCTCTGACACCCCTCTTCTTCCCCCAGATGGGTGCATGTCTGGCGGGATGAGGTAGTGGCGATGATGCATGGCCCCCGCTGGGTGGAGCTTCAGCCTGGCACTGCGGCCCAACCACTGCGGCACAACTGGAGGAGTCAGACGAGTGAAGTCCAGAGCGGGGTGAAAAGGTTAACTCACAGCCAGTGGCCAACCTTGAACTGTTGGTATGTTTGCGTGACAAAAAGTGTTAATGTAAGGCGGTGCATATAGATTTGCACGTACTGGGATAGTAAAAGTGATTAAGGGGTGACAACTTTCTCCCCGGGCAAATCAATGAGTCAGCACGTCAGATAGATGTAGGTTAACATGAATGAGGTAAGACACGCCTGGCAACAATAGCGAGGTCACTGCACTCTATAGAACACTGCCACCCTATGTAATGTAAATAAAGTATAGGATTGATCACATGCTCAAATAATTCCCTGTACCTGATTTTTTTGCTGCTTACAAACAATGAAAGAAAGAGTGAAGTTTAACATTTTTAGCCCATTGCATTTCTGACATCCCATTTCCTCACTTTGATGCGTTTAAGTATGTTTCTCAGCTTTCAGGGCACGGAGAAGAGCTTTACTGTCACAGTAGTGCCAACAACAACTGCTAAAATCAATAAGAACTGATTCATAAATAATTAGATGCAAAGTCACAAATATCTGCTTTTATAATTTACTCGAGGACAAAACCAGGTCCTTTATCTTAGCACAATTATGGACTTCATTGGTTTTCCACTTAATATGAGCCATTCTGTTCCTTTAACAGTGTTTCCCTTGTGCCATGTGTTTCAATAGAGAGGCTTTGTTCTGAAATGGCTGTACTTAGGATTTCTCATTGTATTTTGTTACATTTTCATAAGCGAAATAAAGAAAATAGTCAACTTAAGGGTTGAGCAAACAGCCAGTGGCCACCTTTGAACTGTTGGCGTTTCTGCGTCACAAAATTGTGCAAATGTAAGGCTGCGCACGTAAGTTTGAATGTGTAATTAAGGGGTGAGAAGTAACTCACGGGGCAAATCAATGACTCAGCAGTTCAGATAAACCCAGGCAAATGAATGACGAACACCACTGAATGAAGATATGACCGGCAGCAAAAGGGAATTAGGTCAAACCATATGGAAAATCAACACAGTGACTGCCAAGCTTTAATAGTGGTATAGCAATCTAAACATAGGGATGTGGGATTATCATATGCTCGTGTAAAAAGAAAAAAAGCTCTGACTTCCTTTTGTTTTGCCTCTTTTTTCTCCATCTGATTGCTTCTCCAGTAAAAATGTGTCTCACAGTGTGTTGATTGTGTAAAGCGTATCAACAGAGTGGTTCGCACCCTACTTAAAAGTTGATTTTCTTATTGTGTTGAATCCATGGCATTCCCGCATCTGAATTTTCACCAAACTGTGACCATAACAACATTTCAATTATACAATTAGCTACCTATTCATTCGCTCGAAAGCTTGAACTTTATATTGTTATTGTCCATTGTACTGCCTTTGTCTACACACCAATTCACCAAACGACAAAACTGCTATTCACATTGCACTGTTCATTGAGTAGCGTAAAAATAAAAGTATTTCAAAGGGAAACAAATAGGTTTAACATTTATGTAGCACACAGATAGCACTGGAACAAAGCACCATTACCATCAAATAAGCAACATTTATAACATTAAACACAACAGTTTGTTTGGGTAACCAGCTTATTATTCTGTTGGCACTCCGTTACCTTGAATGTGAGGAGATCTCGCTGAGGTCCCCGATGCTGCCCTCCGTCACGTGACCCGACAGCACGGCAGAGGCGTATCCTTGTGGCAGATACATTTTCCCGTGCTCCTCCTCGCTGCCCCCGTCTTCGGACATCCTCTGCAGCAGAACCCTGGCCCCGGGAGCCACGCAGGGGTTGGTGTCTATCCCGCTGTCCGTGGAGGCTCCTTTGATGTAGGTTAGTCCCAGCATCTCGGGGTCCATGAGGTCTCCCGAGCCAAAGTGCTTGTCGTCGCTGTTGCTGGAGGCGTTGCTCGACAAAGTGTTGCTGCTGGAGTGACTGGAGTTTTTGTCACCGGTCTGGGGGAAGAAAATGTCAGGGATCTAATTAGGAACTTTGGGAACAACAACAAGTAACATGGGGCTTCATGGAGCTTTATTTACAAATTCCTCTTTTTGGTGGAGTTATGGTGTGTCAGAAAAGCCCTATCAGAATTTGGAAGAAAGAAACTACTGAGCAACATGAACTAGGAAGGTGAGGGAACCTTGGCTAATGATTCTCAGGGGTGAAAGCCTGTGAAAATAATCGCTTACATCCCTAAAATGAGTCACGATTAGGGCTGGGTACCATAAAACGATACCAGTCTGGTATCGACAAAAAGGTTTAGTTACCACTGGTATTGAAAAATTTAAAGCAGAAACCGAAAAGAAGCATAAAATCTTTATATTCAAGTTTTGATGCTGTTTGTCATTAAAAAAATAGAAATGAAAAAAGAAAAAGTGAATGATAAGTAAAAAAAAAAAGGATTAAAGGGGGAAAATTTGAGAAAAATTTGAGATAAAAATTTAAACATTTGGGAGGAAACAATGGGAACATTTGGTGCAAAATTGGAAAAAAACAAATGTGGAAAAAAGTGGAAAAATGTAAGGAAAAAATAAATTTTGGGGAATATTGGGAAAAAACATGTAGAAAAATTGAGAAAAAAAGTGGAAAAAATATGGAAAACAGGGAATTTTTTTTTTAAATAAATGTGGAAAATTTGGAGAAAAAAATGGTTAAAAATGGGGGGGGAAATAAGAAAAACTCGGAAAGTGCTTTTCTGCCCTTTTATACTTTAATGACGTTTCTCGGTTGTTCCACCTCAAATAAATGATACAAAAGACATTAAATGGAAGAAAAATGAATTTATTATTTATTAACAGATTACATCTGTTTTATGATCCTATATGAGAAATAATTTAGTATAGGTATCAGAAAAAGTATAGTTCAGGTATCGGTATCGAAAACCAAGTAGTGTTAAAGTTCCAGTATCGGAAAAAAGTGAATGGTGATAGTGACGATAACAAAATCTGGCAGGAAAATATTGCGATAAAGGATATTATTGAAGACCTTTTAATGCTGCAGAAACCACCGTAACTCTAAAGCCCACAATAAACACGATTTACAATGAAAATCACTTTAATTTGGGTAAAATATAATGTACGTATTATATTAGAAAAGTGGGAAAAATGCGAATAAATGCACAGACGATAAATATTGAGCCCAAATGTATTGTTTATCTGTCATTTATTGAACAATAAGTAGGAGGAGATTGTCTGCTTCCTATAGAAATTGACAGTAACACGAGAGAGCATTTTTTACTCCTTGTTTAAGAATTGGAAGCAAGACATGAGCAGGCCTAGAATACGAGTACGTTTGCAAATGCCAAACAGTGACAGCTGAGCACTGAATCCAAGGATTTCTGAACCGGCAGATTCTCTCCTCTTCTTGGAAGAGAGGATCTGGGAAAGGTCCAGGAGTGGGATTGTTAGTGATTCATCAGCTTAATGAACAACTTTCATCAGGGAAGGAAACTGATTTGGACTTATTATTAACCACATCGTGTATTGGGCTGTAAAAAAGACTGTTGAATGAATGGGGCATTGAGCTTCTAGAGATTTCCAAGGAATAGGTTGTGTGTTCACCTTCCACAGAGCCTAGAGTTAAATATTGAGGAGGAAAACGTGAGATTTAAAAGGCAAATATTGTTCAGTGAATAACTGACACAGTGCCGATGTTTTAACCTGAGGTATGATTTATATCTCTGTCATTATTGGACCTGTGCAAATAAAAACTGGCATAGAGTTCAATGTCTTCTGTGTTAGCACAAATAAACAGAGGTGATTTTTTTCCCACTATAGTTTAAAAACGTGTCAACTGAAGTATATACTTGCTTGGGGCAGTTGGTTCACAGTATGTTAATATATCTGATGTTAAAGTCTATAGAGCTAGGCGATGTGTCGTCAAAATCGCAAAGATTTCTGGGATATGGGTGGCACGGTAGCACAGTGGGTAGCGTTCATGCTTCACAGCTAGAAGGTCCTGGGTTCGATTTCCACCAGGACAGGGCCTTTCTGTGTGGAGTTTGTATGTTCTCCCCGTGTCTGCGTAGGTTTCCTCCGGGAACTCCGGTTTCTCCTACCACTAAAAACATGAACAATAGGCCAGGATAAACGAGCGTGTGTTTGAGAGTGCACATGGGGGACGACAGATGGAAATTAGCCCAAGGTTAATTAAATGCATGAGACCCATGTGTGTTCATTAACGTGCACTGTCCTGACCAAATAAACCAATAAATAAATATATGTAGCGCATTCAATCATGACAAACTAAAAGAGCTTTGAAAAGGTAAACTATAGGTTGCATTATAGAAGGCTGTTGGAAGGCAGGTGCCAATACAACTCTATGGGAGAGAAGCAGGTTTTGAAATAAATTTCCAAAAAGAAATATGTCCAAATGTTTTTCCTGGTCATTATTTGATAGTGATTGGATCACAAACCTGCCATATTATTCCTGCCATACAAGTCCTTTCTACTGTCCTTCCCTACAATCACACATATGTTTTTGAATATTGTCATCACTATGTGCTGAAAAAGATGACTTTGAACTTTGTGACAGTTTTTGCTCCATGTGAATTGGTCTAGGAATTACAAAGAAATTAGCAAAAAACTAAGACTATAAATCTGCATTTTGACAGTTACCATAGTTACCGCCATGGAATTTTCAGCTGCCCTCCTCCTCAAAAATGAACTACAGGATGTTTAGACTGTTGTGATGTCACTCAAAACAACAGGACAACAAAACTTGCAAAAACATGCACAAGAACACGCTCTTCTGAGTTCAGGAGGTTTATAAAGTATTGTTTGACCTTCAACTGAATATTATAGACCAGACTCCAGACTAAAGCCTTAGGAGTAAACGGTAAAATGAATATAATCTTGGACCGATTTCTCACTCCGGCTTTATGCATTAGGGCAGAGAGATATATTTTTTAAATCTTTATCCACGGGGCTGGGTTAATGCAACAGTAGAATACGTCTTTAAATTAAGTTGTTAGCTGTGTTAGCCTCCAGCCTTAGAGGGGACAGAGGGAGGTGAAATTAGAAAGTCAAGCACTCTTAATTTATTCAACCTTCGAGGAGGAAGACGATGTCCTAAGGAAAAAGTGGGCGACAACCATATTCGGTGATGAGACGAGTCGCCTGTTAGCATGCTGATGAAGGGAAGTGATGAGAGCAGTTAACAAAGCCCCAACTGAGCTAATCAATACAGCATACCCGTTTAACAGGAGCAATCTCAACTCAAAGTAATGAAAAGATGACATGGGGGAATGATGTAATGAGTAAAAAAAAGAGAAAAAAAGAAATTGTTGTGAAGGTGGAAATGTTTCGTGTTTGAACCAAATTTACATATTCAAACAAGGAATTACCTTCTGTTGAAGTTAAAATGTACTTCACTCTCAGAGTCAATGCCAATTGCCAGGCCTTATATCAGTCATTGTTGTTATGAAGTTTGGGTGACCAGATTTTCCAAATTAAAAGCTATGGCACAATGGGGATTTGCCGGGGAAGTCAAATCGTGCCTTTCCCCCTAACCTTATCATTAAAACTCTTTTTTTGTGAACGTCTAATGTCAATTTCATGGACTGATCGACATTAAGACATTAAGATAATAGACTTTTAAGCTTTTTAACTGGTTTATAATTTGTGATTGAGACATGGCCTGGAGACTGTTAGTTTCAAGCCAAAATGTCGTGCTTTAGGAGCTATTTTGTTTCCAATATCACAACTATGCCAACGCATATTCCCTTGTTGATCAATAAAGTCTGCCTAAGTCTAAGCATTTGATGGCGCTTGTATAAAACTGGAACAAATCAATGATTTTGGAGAAATCTGCAGGGACACGGGATAAAGGGCTCGAAACTGGGACTCCCAGATAAACTGAGATGTCATAAAGAAAGGTGCACACTATAAATGTGTGGGGAAAACACAAGGAAAGTTATATGTTTCCTATCAATTTACTTTCACTCAAACTGATGTGCTTTAAAGGGCATTACTCTTACACTGAATCCTGTATAAAATAAAGAATCGCTCTGCCTTATGTTAGATCCAAAGATATGTTAGAAAATCCAGAGCTAAAATCTGCAATTCTCCTGCAGAATCCACAAATCATTCTTAAACTAAGAACCAAGTCAGCAGTTGGTCACATCCTGATCCTATTTTGTCACTAAAATATGACTGGGACACTGACCCGGGACAGCTTGTTGGGCGAGTCCTTCCCTTCTCTCTGCTTCAGTGGATTCAGGATCTTCGTGGAAGGGATGTGCCATTTAGCTTCTGTGGAGAAAAAGATTATCGCAGATGTTTCGAATAGGTCATGCCTCAACGTCTGGTAATGCAATTTCAGTTTTATGGGCCTTACCTGCCGACCTGGTCCTCTCCAGTGTGGGCTCTCTCTCCCGGTGCATGTCCCCATCGCCCCTCTGGATGTCCCCTGCGTGCTCGTGAAGGATAGGGGACGGACATCTGCAGATTAAATGAGGAAAAAGCAAAATGGATTAGGTCATTTTTTCTCTCCCCCCACTGTCAATACAAATGGCAAAAGGACATTTTGAAAAGGTTCACCAGAGTTGTTGTGACGGAGTGACCCCGTCCGAGCCCGCGGGGAAGTTACCGCGACCCACCTAGGACCTAACGCGCACACATCCACACTCACCTGTTGCTCGGTCCCGTTTTCCCTCCGTCTGTTCCGCGTTTGCGAAACGCTAGTAGTTCAACGTCCATCGCGGGGGTCTTGGGTGCACACTAGGCCGTCGCTGAACCATCTCCCTTCCATAACCCCGTGGTCCACCAAACATTCTTCCATAACTCCGTGTTCCCCATCCATGTTCCCACGAGCAAACCGAGCGTCTGCACTCTTCCGGGTATATTGCGTCACACGCGGGACGCCGGCGCATGACGTCATCATGGCCAGCCCAGTTTTCAGTGAATAAATTATAGTAAAGTTAAAGGGTAGTTTCTGGGCTCTGTGAGTATGCTAAAGTAGTTAGATTGATATTCTGTGTGTGTAGTAAATTGTTCAGGACTGGTTGATACTGTTTTAGGGTAGTAAACAGTACACTGGTGGTGATTGGCTGGGGGGAGGGGCCAGTGAGTATAAAAGAGGGGCGCCCTCTCACCCCATCCAGTCTGCGTTGGTCCGTCTACAACAATGGCCGCTGGCTGCCCTGCTTTTTGACCACAAACGTGGGGGCCGCCATTGCTCCGCCGTTGCTGTAGTACCTCCATATCGCCGCTAGGCCCCCATTGAAAAGCATTGGACTTTAGACACGTTAAAAACTACTTTAAAGCCTGGTTTCAATTGTTTCAACGCTAGACTAGGCTAGATCTTCCTCCTGAGATAACGCTGGGTTAATAACAATATATGAAACCAGGCTGGTTTTCGTAATATGATTTTTTGAAATCTCGTATTTAACGAGGCTCGGACTGTTAGCATTGGAGCAGCGCGAGCTACACGTCACGCAAGGGCCGAGTCTACGGTGAAAATCCCGCCCGTATGTCCTTTTTAGGAACATGCTTCGTCAGAGCTGGGGAGGGGGAGCCTGTAAATCCGCCATGAATTGCCCCACGGCCGTGGTCATTCTGGTAAACGGGGAGGAGTGAGCATAAGACGTCCATTATTTTCTACAGTCTATGGTCTACAAGGGAGTAAGCACCTTGGGAACGTCGTTTGTATAAAGTGAAAATAAACAGATGGTGTTATAAAAAACGTACAACCTTGTCACGCCGTTTCTAACACTATCAGCCATACGAGCCCCGTCACAGTTGTGCAGCAATTAGCTCCAAGATCACTTGAGGTCGAATCTCTCGAGCTCATAATGGAATAAAGAGGTTGCCAGACAGGGCTGACAAAAGACCTAATTTTTTACACAACAAAGCATGCCAGGCTCTTTCTTTTTGCTCAATCCTTTTCATTTGTTAATTAGAGTGCCAGGGTTACATTAGCTGAACCAAGGCCAGAATGTGTTGTTCCCTTACGATTGCTAAGCGCCATTTCTGTCTGGAAGATCAATGGATTTGTCAGCAGAGCTTTAAAATATACATACACATTTAGTTTTCAAGAATACATGTGCAATATCAAAATAGTCCTAAATCTGGAATGCCCTTGTGTTGCGTCATGCAGCATATTAAAGCAGAACTAAGTAACTCGTGCCCCTAAAGGCCATAAGCGCCACTGCAGGTGTCGTAGCATGTTACGGTTTTACTCATTAATTGTCAGTGAGAGTAAATACTACACTGACAGAAAAGGCAAAGGGAGAGAGGGTTATTGTACATACAGTTACACAATGAAGATAATTTCTTCACTCAAACTTGGCTGTACTGTTGAAGTGGCGCAAGCCCGCAGTTAGCTTTGCCCGTTAGCCTGTTAGCTTCTTCTTCGTGATTCCATTAGTGTGTATTGGTGGCTCCGACCCGTCGTAGTTGCAATTTTTCTGGCCAGAGACACCAGGGGGAGATGAAAGACCCCCAAATCATCCCATTAACACTTGTATTACCCCCAGAGGGCCAACGGAAAGGATTTATTAAGGTAAACAAGTTACTTAGTACTGCTTTAAAAGTAGAATGCTAGCCGTTCCTTTATGCGCAATAGTTGTCACTTATTTCAAATGCCTTCAAATAAAAATGAAAACTATTACCACTTCTATTTTGTAACTTTGAAGAATTTCCTTTGTGAGGATGAACAAAGTAACTCTGAATTTGTTGTGATAACTACTTCTCTGTATTATTTAATTACTTTTGACGAATATTTAAAATAGTCTCAAAAGGTCTCCTATCCAAAAGTGGTCAAAAATAGCTAAAGGTAAAACTCACAACACTGATAAAAAAAAATCCAAAATAATTAGTAATTTTCCTGTTCCTAAGTGAATTGGGTCAATCCGTCTCCACTGTACTTTTGTTGAATGAACTTGTCTGGCTTCACAGTGCAGTGCTCAGGCGGGGCGCGGAGTTCAGCGCACTTTTGAGGCCTCTGACAGGAACGTGGTGGAGCGGAGCTAAGTCTCTTGTCATGGTCTGTAACCACTTAGACAGGCAGCTCTCCATTCGGCTACTTTCATGTAGTCGACTCGGGGCTGGCAGATGGCGAGCAGTCAGCAAACTACAATGCCCTGCAAACCATTATGAGATTAAAAAAAAGTGTGGGATCTGCAAGCAAGCACTGTACTGATTAATAGCGTATGGCCATCTTGTATAAAGAAACAAATGAATGTGCAAAAAAAATGGAGTTGAGCGATAAAATCTGTGTTGACGGAAAATACATGGCTCCCTTTGTGCCAACACACGCCACATATGTCGTCTTTGAACTTCAATCTATTGGCAATGGTGGAATTTAGGGATATAAAACTATGGTAAACGAAGATAATTATGCTGTTAAAAGCCGATGATGGCTTTGTAATTGTCTTACAGCTGCAGCTTTGAAGCAGACGACAATCTCTGGAAGTCAAAGAATCCTTTTGCCATTGCATCAGCATTTATCAATCCAACAGCCAAGTAAAAAAAAACAGTATATTGTATTAAAATGATAAATGTTCATATTCTCTGCAACGTTCTTCTGTGTGAATAACACCTTATCTGGGGCAAATCATTTTCTGAAAATATGTATTGATATTGACAAATACGGATAGTGTTTTTTATATTGCACACAGATGCCCTAAATAAAGCTCTCTGAGGGAAACCTGGCTGTCAATCTGCACCAACAGAATAACCTGTGACTAAACAAAGTTTCTTCTACAGAGAATCCTGACAAAAATCTGCCTGCAAAGCCACTTTTATTGCACATAAAACAAGATTTAGTGGGACTGGATTGGCTTGTAAATGGCTGAAATTGCAAGCACATCATCTGTATTTGGTAGCTGAAAAACCTAAACTTTTGATGGTGGCTTTTTCAAATGGCAAATTTAATGACAGACTTTTTGCAGATCACCACCTGCAGCAAAATCACGATCCATCTTTTCTTTTTGAAACTGCCTTTCCCTTACCATTTCTCTTGCATTCTACAAAAAGGATGACTAACCAAAGAGTGCAGTAATCATATGGCTATTTGGGGTGGCAAAGATTGCTGTCATTTTGCAAAATTACAAGCCCTTTGTAAAAGATTGAGGCTGATTGGAGAGGCTTTCAGGACAGAATAGAAAATTCTCTTCATGAGACAAATTGTTTGATGTTACTTTTTTTAACGTACATAATAGTGGCTGGGCATCTTCTTACAGGTTCTATAGTGGAGTCGAGTCTGTAGGCTCCCAAAAGCTTTTCAAAACTCTAAAGTAAAAAAAAAAAAATGGTGCAGACTGTCACGTGTCGGCCATGTGCTCATTAAGTGTCAAATACACACTGAGCAGCACATTTATTTTGAGGCTTGTGTTTGGGCTGTTCCTCGACAACAATGCGCTTGTACTTTTTTTGGAAACAAAGCTTTTGAGGCGGATTATGACCAGGATTGGATCTTACGTATGTGTCTGTGTGTCTGACATGTCTGATATGCGCGATGCACTGGATCGATCATTCACCGCAGCCTGGTCATCAGCAGGGGAACTCATTACAAAGACACGCAGATTTTATGTGTTTTTGGAGAATGTCACTTTGCAGGTCTTCAGTTTAGCAGTAAGTGATGATGACACAAGTGCGCTCTGAGCTTCTAAATAAAAAAAATATAGGCTAAAACTTGCACCATCACTTTAGTATGGTGCATGTCATCAGATTTTGGGCCAGAATAAAAGAAGCCGGGCTACAACTGCAATGGCAAATCATTTCACTCACGCAGCTGTTCACAAATGAGACCCATTGAAGTACTTGATGAAAAGTTTCTCTCTTACCCGTCATATCCGGGCTGTTGGGACCACGTGCTGCTGCTCCCACATGGGCCGGGGTCGCTGGACGAGGACTGGTTACTGGGCGAACTGCGATAATGCTGGTCCCCTTTGTTGCATGAAGACACCTGCGGGTTCTCCAAGTCCTGCATCGTCCTAAAAGAAAGAACAGACAATAATAGGATATTTAAAAAAACATACACATCAGGCAACATCTCCTCGGCACTGTAAGGTAAAGTAAGCTTGAGCTTTCAGATTGAATATTTGAGTGAGCTTTATATATGTACAGTGGGGAAAAAAGTATTTTGTCAGTTTCACATAGACATTCTATTGGATTTTGGCCAAATACTTTTTTTCCCCACTGTATGTGTTCATCATCTTGTGGCGTGTTCCTGGTCTGCAGTCACTGGTCAGTATGAAAATTGATCCAAGGAAGGAGCCGTGGTGAGCCAGTGATCTGTGATGCTCTTTGAAAACAACAGCTGTGTGAGTTTATATATATATTTATAGCACAAGCTGTAGTGCAGTTGAGCAATAAAGTGGCATTTAATAAAAAAAAATAATGCAAAATGAAAGATGACTTTTTAGTACCACTTGTCTGAATAGAAATTGTTCTAACCTAAACTTTATTACAAGTTCTTAAAACAAACAGGCCGTATCGGAATATATGAAAGTGAGATCATATGTTGAGTTCAAATGTCTGTGTTAAAACTAGGTCATAATCCACTGTGCACATAAATATTTAGAGAACATATTTATTTGATTAAAATATCAGCTCAAGCTTGCAAGTGTATTTTGTGAAGTTTCCACTGGGCCTTGGCTTGATTTAATATTTAGAGACGGGAGGTTGCTTTGCTTTCCTTTGCCTGTCTGTGAGAAAGAAGCGGACGGCGGTGCGGAGTGAAAAATAAACACAGAGTTGGAGTTATGTCTCCTGCCTAGAGCCCTTACTCTTAACAAACACTCCAGAGTCGGCGGCATCACTGAGGCAGGAATAACACAGCGCTGATAGCTTTTGCACGGAGGCCTTTACAAATCCAGAAGCCAGATTTGTCCAACTTTCATCTCATCTGTGAAAACAGTGGGACTGGTGGAAGGTGGTCAAGATCTTTAAGTTTGTAGCTTAAGATGAAATAATGACCCCATTTCTTATAGCAAAGCAGGTGTCGTAGCATGTTACGATTTTTTACTCACTAATTGTCCGTGAGAGTAAATGCTACGGTGACAGAAAAGACAAAGGGAGAGAGGGATATTGTACATTCAATTACACAATGGAGATAATTTTTTCCACTCAAACTTGACTGTAAATACGGTTTAAGTGGCGCTAGCCCGCAGTTAGCTTTGCCCGTTAGCCTGTTAGCTTCTTCTTCGTGATTCCATTAGTGTGTATTGGTGCTCTGGGTCAGAGCAGGGAAAGCTGCAATTGTGGTTTACTGGCCTGAAACACCAGGGGGAGATGAAAGACCCCCCAATCCTCCCATTAACACTTGTATTACCCCACAGGGACTATGAAAAGGATTTATTAAGGTAAACAAGTTACTTAGTTCTTCTTTAAATGCTACTCTCATATCTTGATTAAGATGTAAATTATTAATCGAGAATGTAAGAAAAAGTGATAAAACACAATTTAAACTAATGCTATACTATTCTCCTTTTCAGCAAGAAGGTCCTGGGGTCAATTCCTGTGCTGTGTGAGGTCTCCCCAAGGGGAGTTTGCATTTACTCGTCATCAGGAGCACATAAGCTAAGCAATGTACTCAAAACTGAGTATAAATGCATAATATGTTCAGCAACATCATATTTGTGTGTGTTGTGTAACTCTAAAAAACACATTACTCACATACAGTAATTGTAAATGTCCTAACATAACCTTTTGGCCATGTAAATGTGACCAATTACTTTGTACGTCTGGGTTCGATTTAAAGCATTATGTCAGACAGCCTCAGACAGTGGACGGCCAATAGACGATAATGAAGACCGACATTATTGACCCATGGACTGTCAGGACGTGGAAGAAATCTCAAAGCGCTACCCTTGTGAAGAAGCAAAATCATTAACTGTGCTGAAATTAGATACCGAGTTTTGTTTATATGACAATTTTGTTCATGTGAGCCTCTTGAAACCATATTTTGCCTATTATTGTAGCCTATGCCCAGCAGGATGTAGAGGCAGAACAGGTCGATGTAAAATTGCCCATTAACATGCGATAATATTAGAAGCACAATTTAAAACTGCTTGTCTGATTGCCTATTCTCAGTGCCATCACTTTACAATATCATAATCAAGCTTCCATTTCATAGACCTCAATGGAAAATCCCGCAAAACTGCTGGTAACTCAATCACTTCACGTCGCCGAACACTTTGGCCGCATCGGTACATTTCCTTTCACTATTGGCTCAAGTGTCCAATGTAAAGCAGCACCAGATGCCTTTTGTTCCTTTGTCTTCCGCTCTTAAGAAAAACGGACGGCACAGTGGGGATATAATTTCTCCATGAGCCGCAATAACATGCGAGTGAAGACGAGTGGAAAGAAACACTTGTCCATGGTGGAGACCGCGCTGGGGGTCACTGTGAGGGCAGGGCAGAGAGGAAAGGGGAAACTATAGCAGCTGCGAAACAGAGGAAGAAAAATATGATGCATCCAAACATATTGCAACATTTTTTCTGAAAGTTCCCATTTCCAGAAGCGTGATGTGAATGTTTGTCACCCATTCAAGAAATCCAAACTGCTGATTGTAATAGTCGTGCCGTGGATTGGCTCATGCACCGCTGCAAACAAAAATATGATAAACTCAGGACGTTTGACGTAAACATTCATTGTATTTTATAATCAAATATTTGGTCCTCAATCCCAATGATTCTCATTTTTTTGTCTCATCTAACCAGCTTTTCACAAGGGTCTGTATACGTGTCTGTTTATTTGTAACAAGACTACTTCACGTCATTGTGAATACAAACTCTCCTGCGTGTTGAAAATGTTCCAGTGCCCGGTTTGCCCCGCACAGTGGCTGCAAATCCCTGGCTGGAAACCGCTGCCTGCTCTATGCAACGCAGAGATAACAATGCCCAATAAACACAAATGTCTTCCCCGACTAGACATAACTGGAAGATCTGAACAGAACATGCCCTGGCTCCTTTTAAAGTGAAGGAGCAGCATCTTTACTCTGAGCTCCTCTTAACAGATTAAGCTCCTCACAATATCCTAGACCTCTTAACCCACGCCTTAGACAAGTGCATTCTACCCAGTTCGGCTTTACCCACATCTAAAACCTTTCTTGACTGGAGCTAACACATAGGCCAGTATAGCGTCTCATCTGAAAGCAAAGAAAAAGCTAAAAGCTGATCATAACTTTTTTTGTCACCACATCTATGTCACATTATTGAAGAGTATTTGTCGCTTTTTGTTACTTTTTCATTGCTTTATTTTGGTTTTTTTGCCGCTCTTTTGTCACGTTTTCATCACCTTTTTTTGCCTTTTCATCATGATTTTGTCGCTGTTTTGTCACTTTGTTGTTGCATTTTCATCCTTGTTTTCTTCCCGTTTTAGTCACTATTTTGACGCTTTTTGCAAGACGGTTCTAGATTTGGGTAAATCCAAACTGGAAGAAATGCGCTCTGTTCAGGTGGGGGTTAAGAGAAGGGACTTCCCTAAAACAGCTGAAAAGTGTGTGAATAGGGAGGTCTGGGCTTCTCTGCCTCTGGCCTAGCCACAGATGAAGTGAAAGAGGATGAAAAGATAGTTCATGATGTGATTGTGGGCTGAATTGTTATTTGAAAAAAATATTTTCAGTATTTACCAATATTATTTTATATAGTACTGACATGAAACTGCTTTAAAAATCCTCCCACAAGCATCTAAAACATACTTATTTATAGTCTGATTTGCTCCAATGTAACATTCAGACCACGTCCTCTCCTCCCTCTCCAGTCTGCAGTGTGTCTCCTCTTCTCACACTGCGAGTCCCTCTGGGGTGCTCCACATCCCGGTCTGAAGAGGAGAGCTCTCCCTTTGTTTCTGCAGTAATTGGCTGAGATATGTTGAACCATGTCAGTGTCCCCAGCTCCACCTCAGACACAGCGGGCGGCAGGAAGGAGGAGAGAGAGATGAAGCCGCGAAGCCTGGTTATTAGACAGGCAAGGCGGCCATTATCCTCCGACACAGGCAGATATGGCAGCACCACCAGGGGAGTTAGGGAGTAGGGGGGTGGGGGGGGGTGACACGCAGGAAAGGTTATCACGACTGTGGGGGTTTCATTAGAAAGAACAAATCACCGCAATGGAGACGTTGGAAGGAGAGAGGGGAGAGAGACTGGCCAATCATCTAACAAGTGATGAAAGCAATGGCCCGTATTTATTGGCCTCAAACGCTCCATACATTTATGCAAATCCATCAACGGGGTAATGGCACTCAAACAATCACGGACACTTTATGAAAATGAGAGGGATTTCAAACACGATGCATCTCCGTGGATAGTGTTTGAGTGTTTAGTAATATTTCATCCACAGCTCGCCTCTTCAAAATTCAACCGGAAGCAACAAGATCTTTGTAGTGTTACTTTCATTCTTACAGTACAGTTGAAGGAAATGTGTGAGTACTGTTGAATTAGAATAACGTTGGGAAAAAATTAAGCTGTTGCAGTATTTGTATTAGCTGTAGTCTTAGTAGTAAAAGTAGTAGCAGTAAAAGCTTTGTCATGTTTTAGCAGTAACCATGAAAGAAGTAGTAGAAACACACCTTGATCCATCTGGCAGCTTCCTATCGAAGGAGGTGCTCCTCGGGATGCCTCCCTGGTGCTGCTGTAGAATCTGCTGGCACTGCAGCCGCTCGGGCCCCTGGGTGGGGGAGCCCCGGGACAGCTGCGGGCCCCCGGCTGTGGGCATGCGGTGCCACGTAGTGTTCCTCCTGAAGGGGGTCTTGTACTCGCAGGGTGTTCCCTCACTGTCCACTTTGTACTCCACCATCGGGATGCGGTACAGCTCCGAGCAACCCCTGGGGAAAAGACGGAAGAAGATACTAACTTTAGCACTTTAAAATATGTGACAGCGTTATGTCACTTTTACATGTTTACATTTGAGAACGCAAGTTAAAAATACAGTATGACTTTTGTCAATCTGAAAAGGTCCTTGGGTTTAGAATGTAGTGTTGGGCAAAAAAATACACATTTTCTAGACTAATTGCTTCACTGCACTACTTTGACTTGGCAGATATTTTGTTTTTTTGCTCTCAAAACAAGATGCTTGGCTGTGTTCCAAATGACACTTTCACCCTCACAGCAAGTATCTATATAAAAAGCTGTTGCTATGGACGGTATATGATTCATAATTGGTGGAAATACAGAAGTTAAACTTTTTGTCACTTTATTGCCATGGTGTTCGTGATTGCTTTAGGCACCATGTGGAGAAAGAGAGAATGTAGAAACTATAACTATAACTACAAGTCAAAAGTCTAAAGTACATGTTATGTACTTCAACTAATGAGTGTCCATCCAGTGTTTTCCAAATGCCAGGTCAAGATTCTCATCTTGACCTGGCATTCACTCAAGAAACTCACATCATATAATTTTAACACACAATAATGCACCACTGTGACTGTCACACTAACAGGCATTACAGGGCCACTGCAAGACAGGAACCTAGTATTGGTTTGACAATAAACCACAAATGTTCAAATTTAGCCACATCTCGACAAACTGTAGAAGCTTACAAACCAGCCTTTAGCTGATGAGCATACACAAAAAGAAATTTGGAAATAATATGAAAGACAATAAAGTGAAATAGCTTTTCATGTATACTATACAACAGCTACATTTCTTACAATCATACAGTAGTTGTGCCTTTGTCAAACATTCCTAATAGTATCATTCTTGGTCAATATACATTAAGATAAACATAATATTTTCAGTGTCAGAGTAACGTATTGACATAGGAAGAAGTATAGGGGTGTGAATACCTATTGAGTATACCTACATACTACACAGAGGCTCAGAGGCACAAGACAGACACTTAGGAGACAGTGGCTACAAATCTGGTAGTCAAATAAAGCCGGAAAATGTGTGCCCGACACCTAATCAGATATGAGCCTCCCTTGAGCGGCTCTGCTCAGGAGGGGGGTGCCAGGATTTAGCCCTGTCTCCCGGGGTGGACATATACTACTAGGGCCTACAGTGTCATTTCATGCAACATTAATCATCGGGGCGAAGGGGAAGACTCTCATCTATGCTCAGATAGAAAGAGGTCTTCGTAGGGCAGCGGTGATGGCTGGGGGTTAAACAGCCAAAGAGATCTCCAAACCCTGTCAAGCGTGACCCACAAGATTAGACTCCCCCCCCTCGCAATGCACCGAAGTCATCGGAGGGACAGAGGTACAGTATATGTGCACTGGACTCAAATCTGTAACTAAATACTGTAGATCATTTGACTTAATATCTAAATGAGTATGCAATCATCAACAAAGTAATAGCAAAGAAAGAGTTTTGGTAACACTTTATATTAACTACACATTATTTATGTAACTATCCTTTTAGTCGTTTCACTTTAAAGCAAGGACTTACTTTTATAGAAGGCCAGCTGATTGCTCTGACCACACAAGCAGAAACATGGACTGTCCATTATTAGTTCATCATAAGGTCCCTTTCATCAAACTGGGGCAGGGGAAGCTGCTGTTTATTCAAGGTGTCCCATCGGGAGAGTGCGTGTCACAGGATCTAAGTACCTCGCCCCCCCTGGCTCACCCCTCCATCTCCTCTGCAGCATCTCTCACATCTGGAGACTGCCAATGTTGTGCTAGACGGGGCCCTGAGTGTCCACTGTGCGCTACATGTCCCTCGAGTTTGCATCAATTATTTACTGGATGCCATGTAGTGTATGTTATACGCATGGCTGGCTGGGCAGATATGGAGCAGTATATAATGAGGAAGGCCAGTGTCCGATGAATGAGGTCTTTGTGTTGCCAGAATTGACACGTCGAGTGCAATCGTCTACGTGTCCTTCCTGCATGTTTTCAATAGCTTTCAATTTTCTATGTTATATTTGCCAGAGAAATGTGTGTATACATACGTACATACATACATGCAATACATACATGAAAACAGTTCCAATGAATGGTTAAAGTGGGTATTGTGTAGCACAGAACAACTTGAATATAGCCCTGGACCCACACATTTTAAAAGCTGTAACTATTACAAACATGTAATTAAAATAGACAGAACATTTCCACTTTAAGATAACACAAGAGATTAGCCAACACTGCCAAAAGCTTGTTGTTTATTTTCATTTTGATATTTATGGACTGCATTTAAGGCACTTAGCACAGCGTCGTGAGCATTTTGAGGATTGTCCCAGTGGGGCTGTATCCACTCTTGTTTTCTTTCCCACAGTAAGAGCCATCTATTTCCAAGCTTTGTGGCACCAATGGGGTAAGATTTACTGTTTTAGCGAAAGATGAGATACTGCGCGGGTGCAGGAATCACTTCACTGACCAAACAAACTAGGTGTAATTAGAATATGCATTAATTAATACAACTTGTAATTTGTTGTTTGGTGAAAATAATCTGCAATTCAATCGAAAACTGCAAAATACAGACAATATCAAACATTATGACATTTTAGCTATTTATAACATAACTGCAACTTAATTTGAAACCTATATACTATACTATGCATACTGTAATTGTTAATCTGCATTCCAAAATGAACATTTTCCTTAATTTTCATTCCTCCATAAATCATGCTCTTTTTCACCATTAAAAACCCTTGTTGTTTCATATCATTTCCGGTGCTCTTTGTCACATATCAGGACACTAATAAGCCTGTTAGCTCCTTGACCGTTGCTCCATTGGTCTTCGTAACAGGGCTGTGAACCCGCTCATTACCTTGATTAACTGTGTATGTGTGTTGGTGCCAGGTTGCCACACGCCATTAGACCCTGAATGGGCTAAATCCACATAACAGCTTGTCAACAGGAAAGGTCTCCGATGCTGTTCCTTGCTGTGCTTTTTCACAACAATGAGCAAGACGTGACAAGCTTGAGTTCCTCCGGTGGTGACCTTACTAATATTTCTTCTCAGTGCCCCGGATGATTCAGTGGGAGCGGTGGGTTGTTGATTCCTCTCATGGGCTTGGCTTTTTGGGGATTATGTCAAGACTAAAGTGACATGACAGGCCTGGAAGAGTTCTAGAGGAGCCCATGATGGTTAACGAAGGCTGGAGCAATAGGTGTTAATTTAGCGTCTGTCTTCATTAATAGTTAAGTGATGCCTTGTAGTGAAGGTTATTTGAGAAATGAAATTAATGAAAGCCACTAGAATAGCGGATCTTACTGGCTACAAATCACAAAGCAACACCAGGACATGATTGTTTGGTCAACGGCTATACCTCCACCCGCGCCCATATCAGATGTGCCTCTTAGAGTGCCTCTTATTGCGGCTCTTATTGTAGCTATTAGCAGAAAGTGAAGGTTGAAAATGGGAGAAATGACACAGTGCCAGCTTCCTTTTCCAAGAAAGACCACTGAGCTACGCACGAGTGGCTATAAATTATACCACGACAGCCGACATAAAGTTATCCTGGAAGGACATGTGAAAGCACTATACAAATAAACTTTCACTCCATTCCAAAGCTTGCAGAACAGTATTAGTTTTTGTCTGATGCTGGTTTTAAAGCAATATCATTATAATTGATAGGAAAATATAGTAATGTTCGGGAACTGTACTTTCATATATCGCTTTTTGCCTATTTCAATCAATGCACATCAATGATCAATTTATACAGCAATGTTCAATACCTAACTATATAAGTGACAATATAACAAAGTAATTTAAACTTTTTCACGTAATACAGAGAATCTCAATTTGCTTAGATCTGGACTGCAGCAACCAAGATCCATCAACAAGAACTTTCAAACTCAGATACCAAATGGACCAAATATATACATTTTGACACAACAAAAGTAACTGTTGTGACTTAAATACGAGGAAACATCTTACTCAGCCTTTTTTCTCAATGAATGAGCAGATCTCCTGTGACCTCTGACCTCAGCGGGTGAACTGTCAGTTTGATGACACGTCCACGGAGTGAGTGACACGTTTAGTCCATTCACGAGTCTCGGCCACAACCAAAAGCCACAGAGGTCACCACCTTCCACTGCGGCTTTGCAAACCATTATGGCGGCTTCATTTAAGTGCTCTGTATAGGTTTTCACTGGAGAAGACCTGAGGTTACTTCTGCAACAATTGATCTGAAAGAGCAAACAGTTCCTGTGAAGAATGGCAAAAGGATTCATTTGTATTGAAGGGAGTTTTTTGTGCATTAACTTCTTCTTTTCCATCGTGGTGAGCGGCATGGGAAGTGAGAAATCCGGATGAGCGGCGGTTCAGATGAAAATGCGTAATGACAAGTCTGATGACACTTCAAAAGGAAAAGGTCACAAGTGGCAATCTGAATGTCACACCAAATACTCATTATCCACAGAGCAATTTTCAAATTTGAGTTTAGGAAAGAGCTTCATAATGTATATCTGAAGCAGGTCTGCACACAATGAGAAAATAAATGTGAAATTTAACTGCCTTGCTTATTGAGAAAACAATGTAATTCTGATTCTAATTTAACACAGCAGAGCAGGGGTCCAAATCCAGCTCATGCCCTCCAGTAGATTAAAACAAAATCATAAATATTACCTTTAAGTATATTCATATTGTTTGTGGTAAGACACTAATACCTTCACAACACAGCATCTGTCGCCAAATGAAGAAGCTTTCTGCCTTCTTCATCAGAGCCCGTATGTCTCATTTTACCAGGCCTCCTTTGTTTACACTACGGACCTCAGACAACCACACTCTTAACCGCAAGCCAAACAGCCAATCACTGACATGTTCTGTACATCGCATTCTTGTTTCAAAGCACAAATCTTTTTCATCTTTTTCTCATTAGTTTGAATCAAAGTGAACATGCGGAACTTGTTTAAAGCTCTTCAGTGCAGTGATGGAAAGGCCTCTGGTGAAGCAACTGGCTAAACCACATCCTGCTTCAAATGTAAACAAATACACGGGAAGGTAAAGCTAATATTAGCGACACAACCGTGCTTTTCATGAAGGTGGGATGATGAAGTTTGAAGTACTTTTGAAAATAGCGCTCCTGCTCTCTTTGATATCCTAAAAATAGGGGTATAATCAAGACATAGCTGCATATATATTTTTGAAATCAACTTTGAGTCATCTTATTTCCATATTGAAATATAAGCATTTGTTAGCGTTATTATAACAGTTATCTCACTAGGCACATCATGTTGAATGCCACACATCTTGAACACAGTGAATAGATTTGTACTTCATTACCAAAACATGCCACATAAGCCCAATAACTTATTCACTGCATGAGCTTATGAAAACATTTCTCCCTGTCATGGCCGCAGTGTGAAGCCGGGTCTCATTGTCTGGAGGTCATGGAAGTCTTGTCATTGTTAAACAGCTCACCCCTCTCTCTCTTTCTCTCTCTCTCTCTCTCTCTCTGGCCACAGGGGACTTCAGCCCGGGCCTTGAAGACCAGCGAATTCCTTTCCTTTGAGGCAACAGAGAAGAAACTCAAGCTCCCATTGTTGACGGCCAAACACTTTCGCGGCTCAAAGATGCTACGGTGAAAAAACAGCGGAGGGCTCTCGAGATTTTTCAGGTGAACTTTGACCTTCGGGTCGGTGGGAGTCTTGGGAGGAAGTGCGGAGATGCAAAGACGGAGAATGGAAGACCTCTGGAGACCGTGGTGGGAAATGTTAGGGGTGGGAAAAGGGGATTTCCCATTACAAATGCAAAATAGTATATTTCGGAGGAGCTCTTGATTGTGTCGCCAAAACGGCTAAGCTCTCTGGGGTGGTGCATTTCAACTCAAGCTTTTTCCAAGTGATTTTGAATTTAAAATAATGTTCACATACAGCATTTAGACACAGATGAATGAGTTGACTTTTATGTAATTTATGCTTAGTTAAAACTTCCTAATAATTAATGGACAGTATGATGCTAAAAATAGTTTCAATTATGAGTTGTAGCTACAGCAAGGCTCAACATCAGCCACTGGTTTGCTCTCTTTCTGTTAATACCTACTAATCTGCTGGATGCATCTGTTGAAAACACTATATATATGTAAAGGCCTGGCTCGATCCATAAAGCATTAAGCCTCATATGATCCATTATAGACACTTGCATGATCTAATGCACTGTTTGGCTCAATACAGTGATGTAATGCGGACCAATAAATCATTGTTTATCAGCATAAGGGTAAAAAATACTAATCTACTGGATGCATCTGTCTGTAAACACCAGCAGTATATAGGCCAGGCTCAGTCCATAGCACATAAAACCCCATACAGTCCATCACAGACACTTACAGCATGATCTAATGCACTGTTTGGCTCGAAGCAATGCTTGGTTATGCACTACTAAATAATCTTTTAGAACTAGAACAAGCAGTGAAAATGATATTATTATATGTACCGTACACTATACCTCGTTCATGTTACTTTTTAGAAAACCTGCTGTCGCTTCAGAAGCTTCAGTAAAGTTGCCCAAACAGCTTGGCTCCTTGCTAAGCCCTCCCACCTATGGCTACTCTTTGAAGGCGGGAGACGCAGGTTGAGAGACATTTGACCAAATTCGGGAGGATGTTTTGTGTGCTTCTGCTCTCTGAACAGCGATTATGATGGTATCAGTGAACCATCGTAGATCGTCCTAAGAGGATTAGGCGGCGGTTGTGCCAGAGAGGCTTCAAAGACTGAAGCTGTTTGTCCGCCATCTGGGGAAGTAAATGTGTCAAGTCTGTTGCCGGGCGAAAGCACAAATTTCAGAGACAGTTGCGCACACTTTGTTTGACATGTACACCAATCACGCATTTGACACACTCTTCTATCAGCAATTCTTCAGTAATCTGAGCAAACATTAATCGTGTAGCCTCTCTGTTGGGTTACACAAGCAGTCTATGCCCCCCAACTGCATTCATCAGAGGCAGGTAGTGCTCAGTAGGGGTGGGCCATATCGTTATCACGATATAATTTTTAAAATATCGTTTTCATTTATTTTTTTATCATTGTGGAGACAAAGAAAATGAAATGAAGGATGTAAACTGCTTGAGAAGATCATATTTGCGAGTTAAAGAGTATAGCGTTGAAAAATATATATATATATATATATATATATATATATATATATATATATATCACTGAATTAATCTTCCCAATAGGCGTAAGGCTGGGATTTTGAAGTAACGGGTCCATTGTCAATTATATCATCAACTATATCGTTATCATGATATAAATATTAGGCCAGATCGCCCTACCCTAGTACTCAATTACATTAACATTTTACGTATACATACTTGAGTTACTTTCAGAAGTGACTGTAACTTTACAGTATGTTTGACTTTTACTTGAGTAATATTAAAATGAAGTATCTGTATTCTTACTACAGTAAAAAAACGTGTCACTTTGAGTAAATCTTTGAGGGAAAAATCTTATCTCAATCTCATGGTATTTTTTTTGAGAACATCACAGTTTTCACATGATTTCATGTTCTGTTTGTCATCATTTATGACACCACTGAAACATGAATCAAACTTTTACGCTCAAACAGTTACTCAAGTAAAAATGTACCCAAATACTCTTTCTCTTCCTTGAATCAAATTTTTTGGGTCACTACTTTTTACTTCTACTTCAGTAAAATTATTAGTAAGAAACGTTACTTTTACTTGACTTACTTACTTACTCTGCAGTTTATTCATTGTTTCTATAGGACTCATTTTGACACTGTCCAGACCTAGAAACACAGTCATCTCGTCGTCACTGTCAAACTTACCCAAATCCTTGACCACCCTCTTCTTACACATCAAAATGTAGGATAAAATGCTCACATACTATAATGAACTCCCATTATTTTCATTTTTTACAAACTTAGGCATATTGCAGTTACAAACTCGACACCCACTGCTTGTTGATTGTCACCCATCTAGTTTCAATGTCAAATAAATGATCTCCTTGTTATGTTCCTTGATAAGTGCTACTCATATTCACAAAGAAATAAAGTTGGCTAACCAGGCTTCTACCCTCCCACAGCAAGCAGCTTTTGACGTGTTATTTTCTGTTATTCTACTTTGACAATTTGTAAGTGCGAAGACCGCATTTGCCAACACTCAAATCTGCCAGTCTGAATCACCGACCAAACAAAGATGTCATAAATATGCGCGCGAGAGAGTGATGGATGCGATTTCCCAGCTCTGTCTGTCGCTCGAACGCACCGCGCAGGCACATGTGGTTTACAGGGCTTTCGCGCGGGGCCATCCTTTAAGCGCCTCTGCACACAAAGGAGTCATTTCAAAGTTGTCTATTTATTATCACGGGAGTCTCCCTTCAATCATAAAGCCGACACTCCCTTACTAATTGCTGAATAGGAGATTGTGCGGGGAAAAAAAGCAATCTCCAAATGTGAGCTGTCAGACAATGGCAGCAGGAGTTGAGCCATTAATCAAAACGCTTCTCATTATCATTAGCAGGATTGCTGACTGACTAGAAGTGTGTACGTGTCTGTGTGTGTCTATAGCACCGCTGGAGGTTTTTTTTCTTCTTTTTGCTAACAACAAAGCCATACTGATACAAAGCAAACGTCCCTCTCCAGAGAAATCAGAGCAGGAACATAATGCAGGTGCAACAGAAAAAAGGTGTGTAAGCATTTCTTTATGTTAATAAGCCAAAATATAAGAGCAAAATGTCAGGCTAATTTCTCCCAGCTGCGCAAAAAGTGAGAAAACTACAACAATTTCATGGGGTTCGAGACACCTGTTTTATGGCTCACAATGGCAGCGTCTGGATGTCTTAATTTGTTGCAGAAAGAAAACGGGAAAGGCTTCTGTTTTATTGTCCCACAGAATAACTTGTGCACAAAACTAAAGATGTAATTCGCACATTGATTTTCAAATGATGGGAGAAAAACCAAGTGCCGCACAATGGGATGGGAAGTTTTACTTGTAAAGCGCTTTTCACAGACAGGTCCCATGAACAATTCACTCGGTGGTGGAATGCTACAGTATGTATGTAGCCAAAGCTGCCCTGGAGTAGACTGAAAATAACTAAGATTTCACTTATTTGACATCTTTAAGGCAAATAATCTACAGAGATTACTATGAATGAGAAACACTAATGACCAGACAATGGACATGTTTCCTTTTCCCATGTACACTACCGCTCAAAGGTGAAGGTGCTTCAGCAGTGCTAGCATAATTGCACTAGGGTTTAATCATCAATTACCTTCAAACACGATTAGCTAACACAATGTACCATTAGAACACGAGCGATGGTTGCTGGAAATGCACCTATGTACGTATGCACCTATGTAGGTATTCCACTAAAAAAAAACCCACCCGTTTCCAGCTACAATGATGTTGCTACAATGTCTAGACTAATTTAACGCAATCCTCATTGAAAAAAGCAGTGTTTTTCTGTCAAAAATAAGGACATTTGAACATGTATTGTGCATAACTGCTCATACCAAAAGACCCATTATCACAAAGGGTGAGGGGGAAAAAATATTTTAAAAATTGTGCTGCATATGGAATTGGTATGTAAACCTGATAACATGCACAACTCAATAAAAACTTGATCACAAAAAAAAAAATAAGTGACCCCAAACTTTTGAGCGGTAGTGTATCTAAAAACTAAATTCTGAAGAAATGTCTGGTTTAATATTCTGTTGAGGTTTTAAAGCAGTAGTTGATGATTGGGGGTCTTTCATCTCAACCTGGTGTGCAGCTTCCTGCACCGATCCAGAGGCGCAATACACACAAATGGAATCACGAAGAAGAAGCTAGCAGGCTAACGGGAAAAGCTAACTGTGGGCTAGCGCCACTTAAACAGTATTTGAGAGAAAAACATTATCTCCATTGCGTAATTGGATGTACAATATCCCTCTCTCCCTTTGTCTTTTCTGTCAGCGTAGTATTTACTCTCATGGACAACTAATAAATATAATTATAAGTAACATGCTAAGACACCTGCAGTGGCGCTTATGGCCTCTGGGGACATGAGTTACTTAGTACTGCTTTAAAGGGTGAAGTTATAGTATGTCAGAAATTGTTAATAAGCTCTCATTCAGGCCCAGAAGGCATTCAGTCATGCAAAATGCATAATACTAGTGGTAAAATAGATCATCACACATTTTCCTTACCAAAAAGCACATTTCCGTTCATTATTGCAGTACATAATTTTCAACATAATGCATGTCCCATATAAAGCAGCGTTACCTTCTCGGTGTCCCGTCCTCGTGCGGATGGATGATGACCACTTTGACAGAGATGGATGTCCGTAGGAGGTCTATCATCTGCTCGTGAGTGAGAGTCGCCACAGCCACTTTACAGATCTCCACCAGTCTGCTGCCCTGCCGCAGCCCGGCTTTCCAGGCAAAGCCAAAGGGCTCCACGTCCGCCACGATGCCCTCGAAGTTCACGTGGAAACCCAGCTGACCCAAACTGTTCCTCCTCAGAGTCATCTCAAACGTCTCACAGCCACGAGTCGCAATCTGGAAAAGAGAGAACAAACAAAATATGAATGCAGCTTCAGTTATTTTGTAAAATGTTTAGACTTACAACCCTGTTTTTCAAGAGTATGTACGTCTTTTTTTTAGATGGTCAAAATGGTCTTCAGAATAGTGTAATGCAAATGATCAAGGCACAAAACCCCCAAATATTGTTGTTTTTTGTTTAATGTCTTCCCTCACCTGAACCGAGCACATTTTCTCCGGTTTGGCTTTACCCAAAACCTCAAAACCTCAAAATAGTGATGAAAACGCAGAGAAAAAAAAAGTAACATGAAAACAAGGCAAAAACTTGACAAAAAGCAATGAAACAAAAAAGCCACAAAAAAGTGACACAAAAAAAGGTCTTAGATTTCAAATGAGGAACTACACTGAGAAGCTTCTAGATCATTTGGGTAACATCTAACTGGAAAAAATGCACTCGGTTCAGGAGGGGGGCAAGAGGCTGTGGCTTTGCTCTGCCTGATCCCGTCAGACCTTGGAAACTAAGCAGGGCCTGGTCGGTACTTGGATGGGAGACAGTTTGGCAACACCAGGAAGCCTGGGTGAATGTAGTGAGTGAGTGAGTGAGTGATTGGTGGTGGTCGGAGGGGCCAATGGTGCTGATGGGTTGCAATCAGTCTACCCTAGGGCAGCTGTGGCTACAATAGTAGCTTGCCACCACCTTATATGGAGTGAATGAATAATGCAATGTAAAGCGTCTTTGAGTGTCCAGAAAAGTGTTATATAAAACCATGCATCTTTATTATTATTATTATTAATTTTATTTCATAATTTTCATAACATAAATAAAACTGTATGAATAACCTCTTGTTTACACTGGAAATAGCCATAGTTCAAAAAAATAAATCGGCGCAAAGTGTTCTTGAATGACTTTCGTAGATACTGCTTCCTGTCTGTGGTGCGTATGCAACAAAGCCAAACACAGCCAGATGTTACGCTACTACAAGTTAAAGTTCAATCCTTTGTGCATCCTTTCAATTTAGTCATCTGACCGAGTTTACTACACATTGGCTTTGGCATAATCCCTTTAATGCAGTTCAAGTTCAAGTTCAGTCTGAGTTCAAACCGCAGCGATAAATACAAAACTGTGCCCGTGTGGTCTCCTACCATGTACACCTTAATATGTGAGGTGGGTTACAGTCAACAGCAGTGGACAGGCTCCCTCCTAGGCTTTATTATCGTGGCAACCGCTGGAAAAAAAAAGCTACGCGGTGCATCGAATGGGCTTTAATCACCCATCGGATTAGTCCTGGTTCAGTTGTGGGTGACTGACTCCATTTGCGCAGAGTGGCAGCTGGCTTCAGGGACACATTACTGAGGCTATGGGCTTGTCAACACAACACCAGATTCTCACACGGGCAGAAATTCTACCCCACTGTGAGGGGGAGAGAGAGGGGTGAGAGGGGAGAGACGGGTGAGAAGGGAAAGAGAGGGAAGAGAGACAGAGGAGGTCAGATCACTGTGATGGACACATATTGAGTGACTTCTCACAATAACAGACTGTGGGAAGTAGTGAGTTTTCTGCACATGTGACGCGCAAAGGGACAGGATTTTGTGCTGTGTTTTTGGATATTATGGAATTAAATGAAAGAAAACTACATACTATTTTATTTATACAAGTATCTATCTAAGTCGAATAGTGGGCAGAAGGTTATGGGACTTTCTAGTGGTGAGGTACAGCGCACTATAGAGTTTCAGTCTTATACTGTGATTATCAAACTTCACAGGCTTGTTTTTGAACCAGGAAATAAAAAAAAGTTTGTTCATGACTTTTCTGGGTTTACGTTCCCAAAATGCAAAGTCCAACTCACTCGGAGTCCTAAACCTGAGAGTGAAACAAAGACGTTTCCAGACATTAGGACCATTAAATCAAACTGCCCTGTCTCTGAAATTCATTAGCCCCAAATAATGGCCTCTTAAAAGCCTTCATTAGCAGCTTTTAGTCTCTCCGTATGGGGCAGTAAAGTGTCCGGGGCTCCTCTGAGTGGCCGTAATATGCTTCACGCCGCATTTCCACACTTCCAACTGTCTTTCCGAGTTTCAACTTTTTGATAGGAGGGTTTGCATTCAGGGGGTTGTAGAATTTGATGGCATAATGTCAGAATAACACAATCAACAATTTTCCTGATTTAGTTACGTTTTCGCCTTTGTTTAGTGCTGTTTTGTATCATAGCATTCTGGCCTTTCATTCACCAGGACCAGAATATAGCCTTATGAGGCTGTCACATGGCCTTGCTTTCTGCTTTTCACAACTTTATTTCAAAGATCGCACTAAAATGTATATGTGACAGGCAGATGGACTGTCCTTCACCCTTTTAAAGCAGCGGCAGTGATGAGTGGTTTAGACGCGGCTGATCCCGGCTTTTGAAACTTGTCTCCGTATGTTGACAAAACAGTGTGTCAGTCCACTTACACTCAAAGAAGAGGAGCCGACACTGGATCTCAGGGGTTTTAGTCCCTTTGAGCCGAGTGTTTGGGCTTTTCAAAAGGTTTATCATTGACCAGGAAGAGAAATGTAAGGGATCCAGCAACTCCTTTTGAGTTGTAAATCACCCTCGGAAATGCAGACAAAACAACATCATTCATTCGGACGGTGGCTACAGATATGTTAACTAGTTCTTCCTTAAAATAGGGACATCAAGTCCATGCAGTTCTTGTTAATTATAAACCTTTTATTTTCATCCTGGCTTAGTCTTATACATCAACACATGTTGCTTATTTTTTTCCCATGAATGTTTTTGGGTAGTTTCTACCAGATGCTCTTCCTGGGTTAAGACAAGATAACTGCAAAAGCTCTTCCCAATTGCAGACAAATCTTAAATCAATAATAACGGTAAAGCACCCAGAGCTAGAACATGGAACTAGGGCTGAAACAACTTTATTAAGATTAAGATTAATTGCTACTAATCAATAATTGAAATAATATCAACTAATTTAGTAATTAAAGGATTGTCATGTGCTGAGAAAATAAGTTGTAATCACTCAGACAGGCAAGAATTACATTAAAGTTACAAAGGAAACAGGAAATGTTGTGTTTTTGATGAAAAACTTCATTTATCTGAAAGTGCTCAACAAAAAAATCCATCTTTCTTTGAAGGGATGGTTCAGGATTTTTGACACAGGGCCTCATTTCCTAGTTACCCAGAGTGTTGTTGATTTCTGGAGATATATTCTTTAAATTCATGCAGTCCTTATATTTGAAGAGTTTAGTGATGCTAGTGCTAGGCTAGCGCATGTCTATGGTAACTAGTAGCCTGCATTAAAAACAGTCTGACCCAAGCACAGTGCACCTGAGGCAAATCACTTATAACACCAGACTAACCATATAAATGTCTCTGTTGACTGAATCATTTTTTATATATAATTTTGCATTTAAAAGAACTTATATTTGAGCAGCATCAGCTTCCTGGTTGCAAGCTATGCAGCGGCGAAGTGATCTGCTAGGTTACCAGATCTGCAGTAGTTTTTTTTTTACCTGCGGCCGGCATTACTACACGTGGAATTCACAAAGGAGCTTTCTACACATCAGATATGTCAAAGTTTGGAGGACAACCCGATGATTTTGAAGAGGTTTTTAATGCAGGCTACTAGTTACCATAGACATGCGCTAGCCTAGCACTAGCCTAGCACCACCAAACTCTTGAAATATAAGAACTGCATGAATTAAAAATATATCTCCAGGAAATCAACAACACTGTGGATAACTAGGAATTGAGGCCCTGTGTCAAAAATCCTGAAATATCCCTTTAAGAAGGTGTTTTTTTTTTCCTGTCAAATGATTAACAAATAATAAAACTTTCACCAGATTAATGGACACTAAAATAATAATTTGTTGCAGCCTACACAGAACAAGGTTGTATTTTGTTGTGTCATAGAATGTCAGCAAATCTGCAAATCACATATATTCTTTCATTCAGAACAGACACATTTACGGTCCATTTAGATTTAAAAGAAAGCAGCAAAAGGCAAAAAGGCATATATGATCCAAGCATGCTGTATACGTGTGTGTTCATGTAACAAACTCAAAGGTAACCAAGGTAGCTACATTACGTAAGACTTTCATGCCCATTGTGTCATCTTCCATGTTGCATCAGAAACTAAATGGCACCATTTCCACTAAACAAAAATAGCCTTCACACCGAATGCAGCCGGGGAGGTTTGTCTTTTAAAGCTAAACACGTATCCATCCAACTCCACAGCAGCAACACCCAGGAGACTGCACCGGGACCACTCAGCCATTAGCTTTTAGCCCTATGCTCTCACTGCTCTCACAATCTTTCGGCTGCTGCTATGGCCAGTCAACAGTTCGCATTACATCACAAGTCGAGCAGCCTGTAAATCCCTCCAATGAAACACGAGAGCACCCAATCTCCAGACTGCAAAAACACAGACACCTTCGGGACATAGTATAGAGTGCGTGGTCAGCTACGGTACCCAATGTGCCAGTAACACAATCAGACACTTATTAATACTTTTGCACTAGCCTTGCGTGTGAGATATTCTCCGCAAATCCCCCTGCGGTAAGTCGCTAGAGAGTGTGAGTGCAGATTAGCATAGCGAATGAGGAAGTGATGTCCTTTGGCTAATCACAAATGTTAATATATCCGGCACTGTCCTTTCCTGGATAAAAGAAGTGCAAAGTGACTGACAGCTGTGTTAGGATTAATTATTCAAATGGTCTTCAGCGGCGTTTTAAGATATCTTGCTATTCAAACGTCTAGTTTTAGTCTTCCTTGTGCCTAAGTATCTTTGAAATGCAACACACAAAAGAGCGAGAGAAGACAAGGAAAAGACGAGGAGAGGGAGTTCAGGAATGGAGAGAATATACTGGTATCTGAACATAATATGTGGCTTTAGGAGAAGTAGCCAAGATAAACTGTACATTTGAGCTAGAATAAAGCAAAACTAGCATTCTTGTTATTATTAAAATTCTGGAATTCAGAGAAAAAATGTGATGAATGAAAAAGTATTGTGGTAGTAGATCTCCAATTTATTCTAGGTGCTCAATCAGAGCTGGTAAGGCACAGTGTGGTTATTCCCGATTTTGATTAACATGGCACTTCTTAATGTGCTCTTATACATTTGTACACGTATTTTCAGGCAATCATCTGTACAGGGTTGTTTTAGTGTTGAAGACGTTCTGCCTCAAAGGTTTCATCAGAGGTTTTTTATGTCTGTGTAGGCTCTCAGTCGTACAGGAGTTGTCCATCTTCAATGAAGGTTCTTGAGTCATCGTCTGTGCTCTGTAGTTGAAGTCTCGAATGTTTCGCCTCTCATCCAAAAGGCTTCGTCAGCGAACTAATGTTCAGCTCAGTCCGCAGCCCAGATAAAGACCACATGGAGGAGTTCAGTTTGGCCCGGCTCCTCCGCTTTAATCATAGCTACTCTCACCTGTGGGAGTGTTTTTATGTTTTCAACTTGCCAGGGGGTCTGCAGATGAAAATTAGCCCAAGACTAATATCTGGCATATAATTTGTTAAATGTTCATTAATAAGCATTGTTCCTCCTTTATCTCTCAAATAAATAAATATGTGGATATCTGTAGATATAAGATGGTCCGTTGAGAAAACCTAAGCAACGGACCATCTTATATCTACAGTCATTGGTACATACATACAGTTATTGACACATTGGCTCAGTATGCAATAAAGGCTATATTCCTACTAAATTGTTGTCTATGTTTAGCTTGCTGCCAAAGACCATTAGTTGCTGACGAAGCCTCTTGAGGTGATAGGCGAAACATCCTCAACACTAAGACAACCCTGTAGAGTTGATGGCTTAAGAAGTTTTGCCTACGATGGAAACCTTCTGTAGGACTGAAAACTGACTTACAAAAGCATCCATGATTATTTTCACTGTTTATATACTTACTCTTCAGTATTGCGTGTGAATACTCTAAAAGGGCACCGACATCATTATATAATCCAAGCACAAGTCTCTCTTGACCTCAGCTCTTCCCTTAAGCACTCTGTCCCAGACGAGTGCCCTGCAAAAACCTGTGCTTTTATGACCCATTTTACACCAACTAACCCCGAAATAGTGTTGCAGCGCTTGGCCATTTTAGATGAGAAAAAGAATGAGGACTTTGAAGTAAGTGGGTAGCTCAAGCAGTCTTAGGGCATGTCGTCTCTATTCTTAGTCCGTCAGACCCAAAAAAGTCTCACTTTTTCATTTTATCTCCTTTAAAAACTGGGTTGGTGACCCGTTTTAAGCTGCCATTGCCTTACCTGCACCCATTCAACACCCCCCAATGGTTTCAGAATGGAGCTTTAATCCCTCTATCAAATAAAGTGTCTGGCTTTGATGAAATTGCTTTGGCTCGTTCATAAAAGGGACTAACACTTAGATAACATCAGTTTGACAATGACCTAAACTGCTGGCTGTAAACCTGGTCTGATTATGTGCGATGAGCCAAAGAAAGCTGCCGACGGGAGGGCCAGTTAATCCTCTCACTGCACAGGGATTTTTTATATCCAGGTGCAAAATAAAAGGGAACAATATTTTTTGCATCGTTTCGTTCCAGATTGTGTTCATAAATCATCAGTCATTTGGAGCACAATAATGGCAAATAAAGTAATGTATTAAGAGGAAGAAAATATAGTATAAATATCATCTTGGTTAATAATCAGTCGGGCATAAGTAGCTTTTTAGTGTATTTCTTTTGAATAAGTAGATCATGTAGCTCTCTGCAGTAGCTGTAGCTGTAGCTGTTGAATTTCGCCTGCATAGGACACGTATGCACACACAAACAATGCTAAAAATAAACATGTGTCAGGTGGTCGAAGCCGAGGTCAAAGTAGGATGGAGAAGGAAAAAAAAGAGTACAATTTAATATGTAATGTTGAAAAAGAGGTTGTAAGCCTCTTAGGATGATTGCCAAAGTGAAATTTAAGGTTTCAGGAAAAAATATAATTCTCTCTGTTTTTTGTTTGTTTTTTGGAACAAGGCTTCTAACTGGCTGAGGGCACTGACTTAGGTAATTATAGGATGTTGCAGATATAATATCAGAGATGTGAACACAGGGAGTAAAGAAGAGAGGCAGTGGGGAAACAACACCTATGACAGTACGGTGATTAATCAAATAGCTTAGTTTTTTATCTCAGGGCTCTACAAGAACAAGAAACAAAGGAACAACACAAGGCTATGGTTGCATGTTGTCAGATTGACGTTAAGCAACCAACAGATAATGAAGCAAATAAAATAACAGCCTGTGGTGAGCAGTAAAGCCGGAATGGGCAAAAGTAATATCAGTAAAATGCATTGTTTTACCACAGAGAGGCCGCAGAATTGGAAAATGCTTCAATGCTCCATTTGCGCTAAAGGCAAACATTACCACTGAAATGTCTGGGCAGTGCGTGTGTGTTAGCGTAACGTTAACCATTGTGGGTTTATAGGGGAATTTATATGACAACATGCAACTGAGTGTTTCCCTTTGAAATAAGTAGGATACACAATTATTGTTCAACTCATGCACATGACGACACCCGGGTGTGTCTGATCATGAGTCCTACTATAAGCCGGATAAGATATGATGATGCTATGTCTGCACTCTACAGTCTGCATTAAAATAATTAACACGTATATATTGTGTTCTGTTTTGAGGGGGTTATTCAATAGTAAGCTTTACCGTGTGCGTACATTCCTAATGTGTGTTGCTCTTATTTATTAGTAATATTTCCAACTCCCAATCCTCATGTACATAATAAACATGAAAGTATTTTGCCATCCCCTCCAAAGTCAGTCGTCCAAAGTGATGTTTGACAGTGTATTTGGTGGCAGTGAGCCGTTAACCCAAAGTGTGCAACAAAAAAGAAAGTAACACTAAAATGTTCATTTAGTAAAGTCTGCAGCCTCGAGCTCTGACTGAAATGAAAAATATTACATCAAAACAAGGCTGAGGAAAGAAGTACAAGAAGTTTCTAACAAAAGATATGCTACAGTATATTGTGTTAATGTAATGTTAATGTCAAGTGCCTTTTTGACTTTTTGAAAAATATGTCAGCATGAAAAGGCGTAGGCACTAATAAGCTTCAAGCCTCTGCCTACTCCTTTTTGGCATCATATTTGTTTCTTTCTTGTTTTGTTTACTATCAACTGAACAATTTGAAACCAAGCAGCTTAAATAAAAGAAGAGTGAATGAAAGACCGTGGTACTTAGAAACTCTCAGTGCACATGAGTCATAATGAAGTCAAGACTGTGATCTAAGCTAAAACATTTTTGGGCATGTCACCCACACCTTGCCATGCATAAGGTTTTGCGGTAGTTAGGTTAGCAAGTATCAAAATAGCGTGGACCAGTTCATAGTTAAAGCAGTACTAAGTAACTCATGCCCCTAAAGGCCATAAGTGCCACTCCAGGTGTGGTAGGATGTTGCGTTTTTTTACTCATTAATTGTCCGTGAGAGTAAATACTACGCTGACAGAAAAGACAAAGGGACAGAGGGATATTGTACATCCAATTACACAATGGAGATAATTTTTTTCACTCAAACTTGGCTGTAAATACTGTTTAAGTGGCGCTAGCCCGCAGTTAGCTTTGCCCATTAGCCTGTTAGCTTCTTTTTGTGATTCCATTAGTGTGTATTGGTGACTCCTACCCGGTGGTTTTCTGGCCAGAGACACCAGGGGGAGATGAAAGACCTCCCAATTATCCCAATAGCACCAGAGGGACTACGAAAAGGATTTATTAAGGTAAACAAGTTACTTAGTACTGCTTTAATAATGAAGAAGCTAATGCTAGACAAGCTAGGACAGAAAGGAGTCACCAATCCATGCATTGGATTTGAATAACTATTTGACGATCAAGTAGAGTAAGCAAGTAGAGGGTTTTGCCTGATTAGAACAGTTAAAACTTCATTACCAAACATTGCTTCAACTGGTCTTACCTCTAGTCTCTGCACCATCTCCCTGATGTCCTCTCCGCAGTTGTCATGGGCCGACAGGAGGATGCATTCTCCTCTCTCGTAGAAGATCTTGATGCTCATAATCCCAGAAGTCCAGCCAATCACATCCCGACACGAGCAGTTGAAGATCACGTTTTTAGACTCCTCTTCTATGAGCACAATAAACTCATTCGAAATCCCCAGCAAGCAATCGGCATCCATGGACTGGCCGAAGTCCCTCGCTCGGACGCTCCAAGTGACCGCCCCAACGCTGAGGAGATGCGCGTCCTTCCTCGGCTTGACCTTCTCCTTCTTCTTGGCTCCTAGAGTTATGAAGCTGAATTTCACAGCGGCGTCGATGGTAGTGGTGCTGACAAAGTTTTCAGCCAGGTCTTTCAGGTATTCCTGCCGCGTCCGGGTGGCCATGGCTCTGAACTTTTCCGATTTGTGGGCCGCGTTTTCGCCGTTGATGACCTTGGCGAGTAAAAAGTCCCTGAAAACTGCTGATTTGGGGAAAGTCACAGATTTGGGGATGGGAGGGCCGAAGGGAGGCACGTCCTTAGATCTGGAGACAGCCACGCTTGAGGTGAGAAGCAAAAAAAAAAGAAAAAAATCGATAAATCAAAACAAGCACTTAGGATGTGAGAACAGCGAGACAATAAAAGAAGTGAAGTATTGAACCGCAAGTTAAATGGACCTTTTAAGTTCGAAGCAGCACGTCGCTCAGGGAAATAGCTCCCGCTAAACTTGATAACCTTTTCTCTATACAATAAAAGAGCCGCTCAAACTTTTTACCCACCGAAGGCGAGTGCTTTAAATCATTACTTTTGAGGTGTCTGTGAAGATAATAAGTGTAACGTCACCGAGGAAGCACATCAAAAGAGCCCCACGATTCCTGCGTCTTTGTGAAGTCGAGAAACTGCAGTTAGCACCCAGCAGGCGATTTTTTTTTTTTTGTTCTTTCAAATTAAGTGCTCTTAAAAGTTCACATGACGCCATTTCATTGCAGGGAAACGTTTTGAACAAGACACATCAAAAGACTCGCTTATCAAATTGTCTTTCATTTCTTTAATATCCCACAGCACTGCCCTAGTAATTTTTATACTATTATTTTATGGGCAACACTTTACCAATAACACATTTAGGCATCATTCTTTTGACATTTGTTAATCATTTATAAAAACATAGCAATTAATGTTATTGATCCAACATGAATACATTAAAGGAATAGGCCACCGTTTTTACATACCGAGATATGTTCTTACTTCACTTTAGCCGAGTTAATATATCCCTGTCTGGTCTTTGTCCGTGCACTCTGTCACGCAAACGGAGCACATACGCAGCCTCTCCCACATGTCATATAGCTCCAAAAAAGCTCACGATAGAAGCTACCAAGCTCGTATCATTACGCCTCACAATATAGTACCACTTTTTATCTGCTTATAAAATCGACATGTTACATTTCTGTGTAAATATACTTCGCATGAAAACACTTCACGTAACTTTATTTAAATAGGGAACACGTGGAAGAGCTTGGTAGCTTCTATTGTGAGCTTTTTTGGAGCTATATGACATGTGGGAGAGGCTGCGTATGTGCTCCGTTTGCCTGACAGAGCGCACGGACAAAGACCAGACGGGGATATATTAACTCGGCTAAAGTGAGGTAAGAACATATCTCAGTATGTAAAAACGGTGGCCTATTCCTATAATGGTAGGAATAGCATTTCCCTAACCTTATCCTTGACACAAGGACAGTGAGCAGTGTTACTATGGCAACACATACAGCATCTAAGAAGGTGCTAATAAATGGATTAGAAAAGCTTTGTTAATTTGTCATGTAGAAAATATTAACAAAGGTTTATCTAACTGACTCCATCTTTTTTTTTTTTTTTTTTTTACAAATCTGGTTAGCATGCTCATAGCGTTTACCTGTAGCAGACGTTCTCGGTGCAGGGGCTGTGGACTTTGACAATGACAAACACGTGCTGGAAATGCGATCGGATGTTTTTGGGAGTGAAAGGAAGCGCCCCGGGCTCCTGGAACACGATGGTGACAATGTCGTTCCCGATGTGCCGCTTCCGTAACAACTGTAAAGCCACACAGATTGATGCAGTTAGTCACATGATGTAATGTAATATAGAACAGGCAATGTAGGAAAGAGAGAGTAGTAAAGATTCCCCGAGCCACTAAAGAATGTGCTTATCTATGTAATGGTTTTATCCTATATCAAATTACAGCTTAGAACAGACAGTAGTATTTGTTTTACTATGATGTCTTCAGAAGGGTTGGGAATTTAAGGGGGGACACTACAGGCTAAGCTTATTCAGCTTTTGGGCCAGTATGCACTATTCATATATAAACTTTCAGAGTCACTGTTTCTCCATAGATGTATCTTCTATGTATCTACCTTTTAGAAGGATGCTTTATTCAGAAGGATGTTTCAATATCTCATTTCTGGCCTGATTTATTGAGCTTTGTACAATAAAAAGCATGCCATACAGTACATAATAGCTATGCAGTAACAGACCTTTACAATGACAATATAATGTTAACCTATTGCAGACACAAAGTACCTGTTTATAGAAAAACATGACATGCATGACAGCACTACTGAATTCACGATATATTGTGCGGCCCTTGTGTCGAAGATAAAAGAGCCTTTTATTTTCCCCGTTGACTTCGCCTTACACTATCACCTCAGCTGACTGCTTGTATTGTTGTTTTGTTGCCGTTAGTTAACCCCGCTCTCCGCCCGCAATGAAGCTGTCAGCAAGGATCAAGGAGAGGGCCAAACAAGCCGGATTAGGAGGCTAAGAGGTGAATTGGAGAGGATGACGAGATGAGAGCCTATGGGAAGATTAGACTCCACGGATTAAATTAAAATCTCCCACTGTCCTGCTCAGATACAATAGAAGAGTGTGGAGGAAAATCCAAATGCAGTCGAAGATGTTTTCAATGCACAAGACGTATTATTGACCCTTTAGTTCAATCATCTTACACTATATGACTACATCAACTACAGCTACTCCCACTACCTTACTTTTAGACTCCTATTTCAACTACAAATACTCCTATAACTACTCTGTCTGGCCTCTATCTACAGTAGCCTCCTCCTGCCCTAAAAAAAACAATGGGCACATTATCACATTAATGAGACGCACCCAGAAGTGGCACAATAGCCAGTTCACAAGCAGATACCTGTTCAGAGTAAAGAGGTGGTAGAGCAGATACTCCACCCAGGCAGAACAATTGTCTATTGATATGGCCAGGGTTTAGTGCCACCAACCCAATGACCGTGGGTATCTGGGTGCCCTTTGGAGCTTTTGGGCCCATTTACCAAGCGCTTGCTCGTGTACAAAATGAGTAACATTTTGATAATTTTCCCAATTCTACAGTTACACTGCATTGTGTCATTTACTTTCAACTAAGATTTGTTGCCCAAATATTGGAATACAATCAACAAATATCTATATGCTTATTTGCACTCACTATTTAGCACCTGTCCTGATAAATGAGCCCCATGAACGCTTCAACGCAGCTCAAAAAAGGCTTGTGACCCTTGTTTTAGGATATCAACAAGGTGGAGCTTATGGTAAGGTTAACTCCTCCCCTTAACTCTCCTATCTTAATCGCATTTGCAGAGTGAATTGCAGAGCAATGAATGAGTATCAAAACAACCAAGTACATACGACTACTGAAACTTTTGAATCCAATGCTACTATGAGTCGCCAACTTGGTACTGCTGTCTAGATGCAGTCCAAATTAACTCCAATATTAGCCAATTTGAGGCTCCACTGTTGAAACAACTGTAATATCCCTGTATCCGGCTATAGCTTGGCAGTCTCCCATTAGCTTCACTTAATTCCACTTGTTAGTGCAGACAGACAGACACAAAAGCTCATCTAAAGCCAACTCCAGGTCCGGCCCCTGGGGAAGCATTGATTAAAAAGCTTTGGAGGGGTACAGTTTCTATGGCAATGCTGGTGAACTCTGTACTTTGTGCTGATAGGTCATTACTGTGGCAGAACGAGCCACCGGGGAGGATTGGCAGGAGCCCGGCTTGAATTTATTGATATCCGAAAAATAGGAGCTACTCAAGAACACATTAGCAGCATTAGACAAAGGCCTCAGCATCAATGCAGAGCTGTAGTGGACCCTTGAGATTTGTACCTAAAGTGGCAAAACACTCTCACACGCGCTGCTATGATGAATAGTATCCAGGCCTTCTTGAAAAACACCGCAGTACATCTCACCGCACTCGCCATTACAAACCAGTAGTGGGGATAATTGCCACTCTCCCAGACAGGTCTTTGCTAACACACCCAGATTTATTGAACTGTGTGTCCTCATAAGATTTTACTCAAAATTGGGTTCAGCTTTACTTCACACTAATGCATTTTCAGTAACCATCTCCTGTGTCTGTTTACAAAAGAGTAAACACTTTTAGCATCAAAGAAAGCAGATTTATTTGTCCCTTAACTAGGAAACTTTTTATACAGGGGACTGGGATGTCACTCTCTATTTTGGAAAGGCCTGACCCCAGACGGGACACTATTGTACATGCTTATATAAGAGTAAACAAGAGAACCCTAAGGAAACCTCTCCAGATCAACCAGAAATCAAACCAAGGACTTTCCTGCTCTCAGCGCTAACCCCTGTGCCACTCACAGCTTATTGTTACCATTAAGTGCAGCAGGCTTGACAAGGGGTTTATAGTACATCACATGTGTACATGTGCCGCCCTCAACGTTTGGCAATTTCTATGTCTCCCCCTACTCTTTACCCACTTTCATGCCATACTGTCAAGTCCAATGAACTGAGTCGATAAAAAAAACATAACAATAGACTATTAAAAGGTGGCAGCAGAACCAACCAATAAAAGCTGGTTGTCAATATTCTGAGCAGAAAACATTCAACCTGACAACTATTGCGGAAAAATGTCTAGCGCTCGACTCTAAGCACTCAAAATAGAAAAGGTGGGATAAGCGTCTCCAAGCACAATACAATGTAGGAGACAGAGATGAATCGAGAATTTCCTTTTCTCATTGAGGGCTTTATATCATCTGTGATAAATGAATAGCAGTGATGAGTACTGACCTGCTGTCTGTTGTTGGGAGTGTATGGGAGCATGGTGGACACATGAAACATCAGCTCGTAGTCCTTATAGGTGGTGTACAGCGAGTGGGTCCCAGTGGAGTCGGCTGGAACAAAAGAGAGAGAAGACGGGCCTTTTTCAGGACAATGTGGTCAAATATACAGCAGCAGAGTGGGGAGCCTTTTCCCGAGTGTTGCTCAAAAATGGAAAGAGCATTACTCAAAGAATTTCTTCATCTAACCCTGAGGGAGATAGAAACTAGACATGCAGATCTTTGCAGTAAATGATGTCTTCAAAGGTTAACGTTTTATTTTTCTCATTTGAAACACTGGTTGCATGTATGTATGTAGTGCATTACATTTGCTAAATTTCCAAGAGAGCTGACAGAGAGCCTGCAGCACTACATCTAAAACTTCAAACTTCAAACAGGACCAAATGTTTTTATAGAGTTTAAAGCAGATACTGGACGTGTGTGTCTGGCCAGAGTTATATATATAAAAAAAAAACAGGATCACAAGATTAAAGCTTTATCAGATTCAAACCAGACCAGGACGTGACGTTATCCCTAATGTCTCTCAGAGTGCCGTGTTGTATCTTACTCTTGTTATCCAGCTGCGCTCTGTACTTGGTGAAGCCTTTTAGCCGCACCCTCTGTCCGAGCAGATCCAGGAACTCTTCCAGAGCCGGTCCCGCGCTCTCGTTGTTGTACATCTCCTCCTCCGTGCTCTGTCCCGCCTTGCAGTAGAGGACGCCAACTTTGTGTTGGAAACTCAGCTGCAAAGAGAGAGGGAAGCACATACACAAGACACTCAGCGTTAAAGTGTCATTTCCTGTAGTCCGGTGCGTGTAGTGTACATTAGGCACTCAGCAAAATGGAGGGACAGAGCTCTCCATCACATCGCAGCTAGCACTGAGGCCGTGTGAGAGTTTTCAGCACACGATATATCAAGCTGTGCTCATAACAGCTACTTAAAAGCAGTTGTGGAGTGATCTAAAGGAAAAATGAGTAGTGCAGTGTATAGGTTACATCCTAACCATTGTCTAATTTATTATAGGCATGTTAGTTAGTTACCAATTGATTAAATTACCACATAAAGCCAACTGTGCATTTCACTTAAGAGAAGTTTATAAGAGTACTTACAGTATAACCTATCGCTACTCCACATTACAGCTTATAGATTCATCTCTTAACTCTGGAGCAGGCGTAGGATACCTTTCTGTAGTTTTCTCCAGTTTAAAGCGATTATAGGGAGTTCAAAAATGTTAAAATTAATTATTTTCCTCCCCCTACATGTTTCAGCCATGTCCTAATATGTAGAATGAGCTCAGACCTGTTCACCACAACTGCCTCTAAAATCCTGCACTGTCACTTAAAAAGGTGTCACTTCGGGTCCGAATTGCCGTCATGCACGAGCTTAATATAGAAGGTGCAGTTACACATATGGCCTGAGGTGGCAGTAGTGAGTATAAAATGGCCAACTTGCATCCAGCCCCTTTATCCTCTTAACCCCCACCTTAACCAAGCACATTTTCTCCAGTTCGGCATTACCCAATGTAAAAGCTTCTCGACTGGAGAGCTTACAGTCTACAGGCCAGAGTTTGAAATTGTATTTAATTTGAAAGCCAAGACCTACAAAACAGATCCAAATGTGTCTTTTTACACGTTTTTTCCCATGGAAAAAACGTGTAAAAAGACACTGTATGGGAAAAAACGTTCCCATACAGTACTTTTTTCCCATGGACTTCGGTGAATGACTTGATCAAATACAAAAGTAAAACAAAACAACTGGTTCAGATTGTTATTCTGATTCATGACTGTGACCAATCTAAATATAATTAAGTCCTGGCTTAGACAATCAAACAGCCCAGTTAGTCCTTCGGTGGTTCTTGGTGTTACAATCTTTTTTTAATAGGAGAAAAGTTTCGATCCTCCGAGTCCTTTGTGCTGCCTGTGTTTCTCTGAACTCCAGGTAAAGCTCTGAGCGGGGCACAAATCAACCTCGGCTAATAAGAGCTACTTAACAACTGTGGAGCGAATTACAAATACTCTGACAAACCGCGGCTCGGGGAAGAGAAGTCCGCTACAGAAAGCAATCCAAAAAGAGATTCTCCCCAAAGCAAAGTCTTCATTGTGGTTTGTCAGTGGCTGAGAAACTATTAACAAGCTTTACAGCGTCCCACAAATAATACTATACGCCTTTGGTTATTGTTCCCCTCTGAATACAAACAGATGTCTAATTTTAGAGAGGAAAACATTTGTTGACATTTCCAGTATAAATTTAAGCAGAGGGGCTTGGTAATTTGTCAGACAATACATAATTGACATAATTTTGCTCATGGTAATTATAATCAGCATGGGATAACCATTCATTGGGAAAACATGTCCCAGCTTATCCAGCACAATAAAAGACAAATCTTCCACTACCACATCATACCACAATGAAAAACAATGACAGTGCTAACAAAACATTATTGTATTCTTTAAGCGCGTCACAGTGATTCAAATCCCATTTTGCCTTCGAATTTTGAATACAGCCTCAAAAGCTGCCCTTGAGCGAGACTGACAGAAGTGCGGCAACACCGATCAGCACCAATGGACTCTCTGGCCAAATACTCGCACTCACACACCGCTCACCCAAGCTACCTGTTAGGAGGAGTAAGTGACTACTGTGCGGACCCCTCTCCGGATTTTCAGCCATGATCTTGTCAGGGTTTTTAGCTAATTGCACGTTTTAAGATGTTCTCATTTACAGTAAAAACATTCAAACTCTGCACAGAAAGGCCCCACCACCTAGGAGACAAAACCCAGGACCTTCTTGCTATGATGTGAGAGTGCTAAGCATATAGCCACCATGCTGCCACACACATTACTATCTTATTGCTACATAATTATTGCATACAACATACACACACACATCTCATCCCCAAGTTATTTTCCTCCAAACCCTATGTCCTGTCCATAGACATATTAATAATAGACAGTCATTACTCACTCCCCCTGTTTGCCATAATAACTACGTTCGAGGGGGAAATCATGGCAGATTTACAGACTCCTCCTACCCAGCTCTGACGAAGCATGTTCTGAAAAAGGGCATAAAGGCTGGATCTTCACTGTAGACTTGACATGTAGTTCGGCAACTCCAATGCTAGCAGTCCGGCCCTTATTAGTATACAATGAGTCTAAAATGTTTCTCACGAAAACCAGCCTGGTCCCTTTACTTGCGCCTAACTCAGCGTTATCAAAGGAGCAATATCTAGCTGTAGAAAGTAAAGTAAGGGACCAGACTTTACAGTTGTTTAGCACGTGTATAAAGTCCAATGCTATGCAATGTAAAACTAGCTTGTTCTGCCGCCCCGATATGGAGGTACTGCACCATTGGCGGCCAATGCCCCTAGCATTGTCGTTGTGAATCTCTGTAACACAAACGGCCGTTGGTCCTGTCACTGAAATCGAGTGATATTTAATCCAGCACAAACCGCTTGTAGCTAAAGGCCGTTAAAAATAGCAGAAAAGGCTTCCTTCTTGAGCTCTACCTGTTGCGTTCCACTTTACATTTTAAATTTAACCTTTGGTCGACACCATGGTCGACACATCTGAACTAAAGATCTTCTCCGATGTTAAAGGTAACATATAATCTAGTAAAATAAATTGCCATTGACTTTTCGGGCTCGCGCAGGTTAAACCCCCTCGTGGTGGTCGTCATGGTAACTGAGCCCAGGTTGTGATGGGAAGTGATGATAGCGTCGGGCCCTGCAGAAATGGCACAATGCATTTTTTTTTTTTTTTTCTTGTTTAGACCTGGATTATATGGGGCTCACTTGACCTGGCTCACCTCTTTAACAGACTGGCAGAAGGAAAGGACAACATGATTGGCCTTTTGGAGGTGAATCTGTCCCCGTCTGAGAAGGTGCAAACACGTAACAACTGGGACAGAGCACCCGCAGGTGTGGCTCATGGCGCGGTCCGTCTAAATGAGTTTAGACAACCTGTTTCAACCAGTGAGGACTTGTTGCTCCTTAGTATAGTAGGTCGTGTCCATGAATATTGCAGTTTTTGCTGATGCTCATTCAAGGGCATTCGGTTTATGTAATTTTCAATCAACTCAAAAGTTAGGGGATACTAAGAATTGTCTCTATGGGGTCCCTAACTAATTCAGCTCAAGGTCCAAAAATATTTCTTTCATAACTTTCGACATATGTCTAGGGTCCAGGTTAAAACATGAACAGAGGTTGTCTATGTACAAAGCAGACCTGATTTATGAATGAAAAATATTGCCATCTTATTTCAATACCTTCATTGAAGATGGACCACCCATGTACGACTGAGCGCTAACACAGACATCTATTTCAATGTTTTTCAAATTGTTTAGATAATTTTTAATTCAGCCTTAGAAATTAAGTATATTGAGACGATGAAAAGGCTTTGGGGTCCGGATAAAAGCCGCTGGAGGTTCTGGATCTGGACCCAGGTCTGCCAGTTGGGGACCCCGTTTTAGATCATTCAAATTTTAAACAATAATTACAAAAAATGTAAAAAAAATAAAAAAAATAACACACTATATTCTAGTGAATACTATGCATCCACTAGAGTTGGACAAAGTGGCAAGAAACCTTACAACAATGTTAAATGAAGTTCCAGTAATGTGGAGTATATTTAAAGTTTAGTGAAATATAACATGTGAATGGTGCCTTGCTATTTCCATTACCGCAAGAACGGAAATATATACGCCACATTATTACCATATAACTGACATAATGGGGAAATAGTAGAAAGCATATCTGACATCTGAATATATACTCTACATTTTGCGACTTCCCACTTGCTCCAGAGGCAAAAAAAGTACAATAATAGGAGTTACTAAATAAAGAAGGAAATAAATTGGGGCATAACTTCCCTCCGGAGAGCTTCACCTGAGGGAGACAGCAGTGTCCTTTTGCTCTACACAACAGTACAGCAGCATCTGCCAGCACTGCAGCACTGATCCTCCTGTATTTAAGGCTTAGGGAACTGGGTGCATCTCCAAAATGCAAAATCACTTTTCCCTTTCAAAAACTGTCTTTATTCTAATTAAATAAAAGCAGAACAGTGGAAATTGCTAACGCTCTTTTGTCCACAGAAAATGGGCGAGGTTATCAACATATTGTTCCAAACGACCCCAAAAAACCTTTGCTAAAAATTGGTTTGAATGAAAGAAAGGGGTCATTTGTTTTGCATCATTAGAAAAGGAAGATTACTTGGCTCTTCCTGACCTCGCTAAGGTGAAATATTATTAAGTGTAATTATAGCTTCTAAAAAGGCACCAGCGGGACAGAATAACCCTTTATCTTCCCCCATCTCTTTTAAATCACCCAGAGTGCGAAATGAAAGCAGAACGTGACATTTTCATCTTTGCCTCAAATTGAATTACGTGATAAAACATCAAGCAAGAAGAGATGGAGAGACACATTTTGTATTATATTTTTCATGTGTAATTTTACAGCCTCTCTCCTGCCTCAAAATCGGGTTTCCAAATCTAGTGGCTAATGCATTTGCCAGTCCATCCACGAACAGGCCCCGCCGCTCACTGTGATGTACAAGGTTATTTAAAACACTTTCGCATATGCGCCGCTCTCCCCTCGCAGCCACACAACACTGCTTTCAAAGATATTATTTTGGGCAAGAAAGGAACAGAGGATTTTTTTCTGAAAGCTCCGGGATACTTTTACCTACAGGCCAAGTTTCACTGTGAAATAGCGCGCACATTTGGAGACCAACAAACAAGGGGGCTCACCCAGTCTCCCCCCCTCTACAAAGCTGTAATGTGTTTTGGAAAGCAAAAACAGGGAGATGGGCTTTTTGTCTTAGTGCTTGCACTGGTGTCCAAAGAACAGCTATCAAAAGGTAATTATGATCATGGTTGTGAATGTGTAAATGTAGGAGAAAGACAATGCCGTAGATGGGCTTTTATGAAGAGCTTGTGAGTTGTGGCTGAAAAAATGTGTTTCAGAATGAAGAAAGAAATATCTGCATGTCTATTGCATAGACAATAGACATCTGCCAAGGCACTGGCTGTGTCCGAAAGCATTTAAAATCACTTTGCTTGGATGTCAGATGAGAATTATGTTAAAGCAGTACTAATTAACTTGTTTACCTTAAAGTGATAGTCTGTAGGTTTGCTAAGTGAGGAGAAATAGAGTGAAATGCGAAAGAAAACTCCTCTCTTGGACCAGAAAGCCCTTGAGGAGAGCAAGAACATCATTTTCAAAAGTAAATGATCAAGGATACTACACTCTGAATAGCTGCAGAAATCTGGGAAGGAGGGACTTTACAAAAAACAATGTTGGTATATTTGTACTTTACAACAAAATGCAAAACCAGGTGGTCGATTTTGCACATTTTATACAATTTGTAAAACATTTATACTTCCAGACTATCACTTAAATAATTCCTTTTCGTAGTCCCTCTGGGGGTAATGAAGGTGTTGATGGGATGATTGGGGAGTCTATGGCCAGAAAACCACACTTGCAGCTTCCCTGCTCTGACCCGGAGGCGCGATACACACTAATGGAATCACGAAGAAGAAGCTAACAGGCTAATGAGCAAAGCTAACTATGGGCTAGCACCACTTAAACAGTTTTTTACAGCCAGTGTAGTATTTACTCTCATGGACAATTAATGAGTAATTAATTAATGGGGCGCAACATGCTACGACACCTGCAGTGGCGCTTATGGCCTCTAGGGGCATGAGTTACTTAGTACTGCTTTAAACACACTAACAATATTTCCTTTTGTCTATCATGAAGTGATCTTGGGACTAGTAGCTCAGCGCTCCCTCTTTGACAACCACTGCCCTATTCACCTTACTCCAGAGGTTCCCACGAGTGCCGCCATAAATTGTGTCCGCCCCTTCATAGGACTGCAGATGTCAAGACAAAATCAGTTTCTACACGGACACAAAGCTGTTTTCAGGCTGTTGGCGTAAATGAACATTGGACATTGTACACAAATCAATCTAATGTGCATATTTTAGCGGTCAACTTTTCACCTTGTTCTCCACTTGGTGAACGGACTGTATCACGAAAAGGGAATTGTACCGGTGTCTGAATGACCAGTGAGGAAAAAGAAGTGGACTCAATATTTCCTACGGTACCTCATGAAAAGTTGTCGAAGTGTAGCCAACAGCAACTGGTCCCTGAAGTGGACACAACAAGCCTGAATGAAACAACAGCCTGATTCATTCTGTCAATTTATAAACTAAATAAGTTGTTACAGTGAAAAGTTGCTAACATAAGCTGCTTACATTTAGCTTTAATTATGAAATGATTGATAGCCTCCCTCTCAGTCCAGTCTGTAATCTTATTTAAAGCTGATCTTTGTGAGATAAAACATGTCTGACAAATACTTATCCATACATAATGAACGGTCACTTTAATTTGGCCGGTCTTTATTAAAGAAATTAATTACTGGAGTTGAGGAGAAAGTAGTGAGCTGCGTGTCTAGATCACCAGAATGAGTTCACTACACAGCAGAAACTACAGGGTAAACATTAGGACCCAACTAACCGTATGTTGCTAGAGTGAACATACAGCTGCTCAGACAGACCTGACCTCTTAACATGTTTCTTTCAGTGGATGAAGTTTATATCGAACCAAAAATATCCAAGCTTTCCTAAACCATTGCTGCACAAAACAACTATTCCAAAACTACAAAAACTACAAACAACTTTCTTCTGCACACTATAATAAAATAAAAAGCACATGGGGCCAAAGTTTTAATGGCTAAAACATAAATCCGGACACAGAGCTGAGGAGTTTGGGGCTGGATCAGAAAAAGGAGTAGCACTTGGCGAAGCGCTGCGTCCTGCTTAGATCTGGCTCTCCTCCTCAGAGTCATTTAAAGGTTTCTTATTACTCTGTTCACTCCTTTATTCCTCCTCCACAGAGTTGATCTGTCTTAAATCCAACACAGGATTTGCAGACAGTGCCTCATGGCAAAGGCATGGAGCTGTACAGCAGGTGGACAAGCCCATACATATTCCATATAGGATCTATGAGACAAGAAGGACTTGTTGTACTATTCTTTTCAAATGGACTAATGGTGTGGCCCGTAAAAAGATGCTAAACCCATGATCTGTCTCATTTGGGCCAAAATTAAACACAGCCCATGTGCTGCTAGTCACTACAATGCAACTTCTTCAACTCTAAAAATGTAAAAACCATCCTTTCTCTGTGATTATTTGAGTTTTTTTGTTTCTGCAAAGCCTCCACAGTCAGTATTTAAGCTGCTCTGGGCGTTAGCATTAGCCATGATGCAGTAAACAGCTGTGGCTCACATCTGTGGGTCTTTATTTAGAAAATCGGTAAATACAATTCCAGTATCAGAGCCGGGGAAACCATACTCAATTCAGATGTTCATCTTCATTGGGGAAATATTGTGTATTGTTACTTTTTTGTGTACTATGACTCTTTTATTGTGCTTTTAAACACAATGCTGCTTGCGTCTATGAGCAGTGTGCAATATTGCAAACGCCATTAACTTGCCATATCTTGACAAAGCTAACAAACATTAATTACAGTAATAAGCCGCTGATTCTGATCATCAGACATGGACAGTCTAATCCCGGAGGCTCCGCTCAATCTTGCATTTTTATTACACGTGAAATTAAAGGCCACAGGATCAGCCGATGGATCCATCTCTGACACTGGTGCGCACAGAGCCCACATCACTAATGGCTATTTTTGTCAAATGGGATAACGTAATGTGACAGCCCCTGCCAGCCAACCTGAATATGAAATCTTTCAGGTAGAGACTTGGGCGGCCCTTGTATCAGCCAAGACAGTGTCATAATAGTCAGCGCTGAGTCGTATCGATTCAGTTTAAAGCTATTTATTAAGGCATGTGCGACCAACTCCAGTGATAGAAATAATGAAACAGAGAGAAAGACAACTGGTGTTTTCAAGTTAATGCTGTGGTATTAGATATTGTTTGTTTTGATGGATTACAAAAGTGTCAGAGATGGGGGCCTTAATTGAAGATCAATACTGAGCTGAGCTATTACAATGTGTTGTTCATGTCCCTACTGTAGCGACCAGAGACAGCCACAAAGGCTTTGGAAAACAATGAAGAAAAACTAAAGCGATTCCCAGACTTTCCAGGTCAAGTCATACCTCAGGAAAAGAAAAGATTCAATATTGTGGGACATTCTCAGCGTCAATACTGTAATCATTTTTCTCAAGAGTTATGCGTTAACAGCTTTAGTTTAAGCAACATTTTACTACAATAACTACAAAAGTATAGTCTAAGCACGAGTTCTTGTTTCCTGTTATTTACTAGATATTGCAATTTTGCATATCTAACAAAACGTGTTCAAAGCAAATTTTTAAAGCAAACTAAAACAAGACCTATCTATCGTATGCATAGATACATGCATACGATTATGCATGTATCTAGTTATAAACAAGGACCAAATCCAAGTCTACAGTAGAACAAGCAAAACTCAAAACTTGCTTATCAAATGACTTCCAAAAACTGCTAATCATACACCACTGTGACATATAATAAATGCAAAGTTGCATATTTAATTAATATTTAATTTAATTTAAATAAATGAATAAATATTAAAATAAAAAAAAGAATGATGATTATAAAAAATGTGTATATAGGTGTATATATATATATATATATATATATATATATATATATATATATTAGAATATACACATTTTAGGAATTAGAATCCCATGGTGGGGAGTCCTTTTCCATTTTCTTCATACATGGCAGCTTTGATGTAGTATAAAACAAGGATTTTTTTTTTGTTCTGATTTTTTTTTTTATTTTTTTTTTAGCTACCATGTATGAATTCAAACCACTGTCACAGCACATCAGGTATGTAATAGCTCCTTTTGTTTGTCGATTTTATTTGCTACACAAGGGGAGAAGAAAAAAAAGAAAAAAAGACTAAATATTGTGTGTAATAACAGAAATGCAAAAATGCACACATTTAAAATGTAAAACCACACAATATAGTAAAAAAAATAAAATAAAAAAAAATGCATATTTAAACAGCTTGTATAATCTTACCCCCTGCTCGTCCAGTTTGAGTAGCTGCTCCGGGACTTTGGGGGAGTTGTTGGCCAGCCGCAGACAGGAGATGTTGAGCTCTGGGATCACGTATTCCAGCACCTCTTTGAGTGGCAGCCCGCGGGCCGTGCCGTGTCTGGCAGTGGACGGGATTGCGTCTTCCAGAATGGCCCCGCGCAGCGTGGTCAGCTAACAGGAAAGACAGATGGCAATTATCATTTCAGTCAATAACAAATCTGTCCAATGTATTTTGTGTTGGGAAAATCCATCTGTTTTTGTGATCGCATACGGTCGGCTTTAGAAAGTTTTCAGATCTATTCCAAGTCCTTTCGTTTTATTATGTAGCACGCCTAACCCCCAATTGATATAAAAAACATTCTTTATATGTAATATTCATCACTGACTATCCTGACTAAAAGATATGGAGAAATTATGAAACAAAGAAATAATTATGTTGTGTGACATACATTTTCAGACAGCACTGCTTGTAATTTTCCTGGCAAGAATTGTAATTTGGTTTGTGAGTTCCATTTTAAAGTCAGAATTCAGTCCACAGTCCACATTTTAAACATGTCAAGGAGCACAATACTTGAGAGAAGATTGAACAACAACAAAAGAGTGTGTGATTTGCTAATTGCGGTATCGATTCAATTATAAATAATTGGGCAGCCCCTCATTTTTTTATTTATTTGCTTTGATAAAGACACTGCTCTGATACAGAAAGGGGCAGACACTTCTAACGCCTGCATGAAGAATATAATGCGAATAAAAGTAATAATTTTCAGCACCAGATTTCAACATAATATCGGCATAAACAGAGGGGTATGAAAACTTCCTGAACCCACTGTATTTTGAATGACAATGTCACTGTACTACATTTTTCTACTGCTCTGAAATCCTCAATGAATGGTTTTGTGTCGTGCCATGTTATTCACAACAACTCAAGCACGTCTCTGCGCATGAGCCTTAACAACTCACATTGTAAATAATTGAAAGTAGTCAGTAGCTGGAGTGAAACTACGATGTTAAGTGGCGTCTTCCTAGTGTTAGCCACAAATGTGCCAGTGAACGATGACCCAGAATGCAGTTTGCGACATGTTTTTTGCTAAATAAATCCCCCTTTGATCCACTTTGGGCTCGGAAGTTGACGTCAGCAGCCGGTGTAGCCACAGCAGAAGCACGGAGGAAAGCAGATTACTTAACTGTGTGGGGTGAAGAGAGTAAAACGTGAGTGAAATTAATTTTGCCCCTTTTTTAATGCGGTGCTGTGTGTTTGTGAAGCTCTAGTCGTAAGTTTACATTACAACGCTGCTCTGCTCCCTGAAAGTGTCAAATTGGCCCATAAACTCATCTCCGCAAAGAATCGTGAAGCTAGGAATCTTCTAGGAGAAGCTAGGGCTGGGCAATTAATGGAATTTTAATGTAATCACGATCACAATCACGATAATAGCGCGGTGCGTTTTAATCGAGGAGAGAATTGGCCAGTCCTGTCGCAATTCGGGAAAAAAATATGGACAGCACAACGCTGCAGCGCCTGTCAGGTCAATCCCAGGGAAACACTTGACCCAAACAAACAGGAAGCACCGGATGGCACATGCGGAAGCCAGAGGAGAGGACCTGGTGATTTTACGTGTAAGTTACGTTAACTCGTCTGTTGGACCTACCAGAGGACCAGGATGCGCACCCGGGAATGAAGAGTTTACCTTTGAAGAGGAAAACTATCAATCGCTATTTGGACCGTGTGGATTTGTTTTGAGGTCTGCTTCTGATATTCTTCAAACTTTACACCCTTTGCAGATGCTTGTGTGTTGTTGTGAGGGCATGTTGTACTGTGACGCTAGAAGTGTAGAGCTCGTTTTTTGCATGATTATTTTTTTCCCAAAATCGCCCAGCCCTAAGAGAAACTAAGAATGAGTTTGGACTGCAACTTTTTGGTGTGATAACAGAAATCAATCAATTAAAGAGCCTTTGAATTGTAATTTTGATCAGACTGTGATATTCTTGCTGTCAGTCCTGCAATATCTGTCTGCATCGTTATTGACCTTTGTAGATATTTTACCCAGCATTGTTTTACTCTAGACTCTACTGTACATCAGGGTCCTGGTGTGCCGAATGAGAGAGTTGTATATGCAAATAGACACTGGGAGATTGGGAGTTGCCACTTTCTCCGAGCTGTGACCCAGATCCATTGTCTCAGAGGGAGTGGTGCTCTAAACCAGGTCTGGCGCTGGCTATCGCTGACATTTCTCTGCCTGTCACAGCTGGGCTACCTGAATTATTCAGAGCAAAAGGCCACCCAGCGCGCGTCAAGGAAGGATTTACTCCCACAGAGGACAGCAAGGACAAAATGGCTTTTTCGGTCATATGTTGACTCCATTTTGACTGGTGTTAAACTTGACATTTTTTATGTTGTGAAATGTGCTATACTGTGTGAATTCACTGGATTGGATTGATTGGCAGTGCATCAAACAATAATCGCTTACTTAGAATACAGCATCTCACTTTCTACCCACCTCTGCACAACTGTATTCAGTGTTTTGAGACTTTGCTCAGCATGGATGGTCGATTCTGTCAGCTTCACTGGGGCACTGGGCCTATGAGCCTATAGGAGAGTCTGCTGTTGTCTCCAGTGGGAGTGAAGCCGACTGTTTTGAGCGGCATGACTGAACCTGATGCTGAGTAACCAACACAACAACAGAAATATCCCCGGAAAGTTTTCTGGAGTTGGCACAAGCTGCTGGGGTGCTGAATTTCCCCCCTCTTTTCCAACAAATTCAGCACAATTTGAAGTCCAGGAGTAGCAAAGGCTCTCAAAGCGGTGTTATCTTGCCATGACCACGCTAAACCCCTGAATGCTTGTTTTGTGCTTGAATTTGCTGTTGCAACAATAGACTGTGGCTGTAACACACTCACAAACATACCTTGCTCCTGAGGTGAAAATGAGATCAAGTGCACAGGTAGTGGATATGATGAAGTAGAGTATAAGAATACAATAGATCTGTGTCACCGCATTGTTATATTAGCATACAGTATATGGTTAATAATTACAGTAATAATTGTAAGTAATTTTTTCATAGTTCATAGTTTTTCCACAGTAAAATTGATATTAAAGCAGTACTAAGTAACTCATGCCCCTAGAGGCCATAAGCGCCACTCCAGGTGTCGTAGCATGTTGTTGGGGCCCAGGGCATGAAGGTTTCTTATGGGTATTTTCATTATTTTCAACAGAAAATAGGCTTCTTCATAGACTCCTGAAAGTGCTCTCCTGGTCCTGGGGCAAATTATCCGGTTTGTTGTTGATTTAATCTCATGAGGCTGACATGATCAATGCTCAACTCAAGATTCATATTTGGCTAGACTGACCCACTTACACTGGTCCTGCAGCCCACTTTTGCGTCCCAAGTTAACCCACCATTTGGGTCTGGTTTATTTACCTGGCTGGTGCGAAAGGTCACTCTGTAGTTGTACTGTGCTCCATCCTTCTCCCTGCCCTCGTCCAGTTTCTCTCTCCGGACGCTGACAGCCACCGGCCCCAGGTTCTCATCCACCCCAAAGTAGTTCTGATGCTCTGAAAGTGCAAAAAGGGGAGAAGAAAAGTCAATTACCGAATCACTTTTTACTTCACATAAATCAAAAAAATCCTTTCAGAGTGTATGTATTTTTCATGAGGGAGAAATTTGTTGAAAATTTGACACAGTGCTTTATGGAGCAGATAAGGCCAGGCTTGACAGTGATTACGATGGAAAGCAGATGGATTGAAGCGGAGACCTAAAACAGTGCAATCAGATTAGAAATAGAGACTCATGGGCAGGATTGGGATTTTGGATGAATGAGTAAAAGATAAATGTCCTCCCTGGAAAGTTTGACCGATGCACGCCACCCTGTCTGTTGCAGCACAGCCATTCTGCATAACAATGCACTCAATAAAAATAATAAAACACAAGTACTTCTTCTTTTATTACAGCGGTTACGAGTGAAATTTGATTGTTGCTGCTTTGCGATATAAGTTCAAAGTAGCTACGTTTATGCTGTTATGGCGGTGACTGTTTCCACACCGTGTTTTTAATAACGACCTGACACAGCTGAGCGGGAGAAATATGAGGAGAGACAGACAAAAATTTCCTGGCTACATTTAAATGCGGATGTAGCTGTTAACACTAAGCCTCTGGGATATCCCCTGCATATGGGACGGGGTATTTTGTGTCATTTAGTGAAACATAAGCAGGACGGCTATTTTCAAATTCAAGGATTGACATGTTACGATGAGTTGGTGAGTGACAGAAATGAACTTGCATAAAAAATATCAACAAGTAATAACTTCAGCCTTGTGTGATGCTACTGTGGTGTTATTTCTAATAATGATAATGCATCCATGTTTCCTATACTGATACTTGAAGTTTGTTGTAAGAGACTACAAGAACAAACGTTAAATATCTTTCGTTAGCTGTGAAGCCCTACAGTAGTAAACTTGTTTGAAATTGGTCTAATAATAGCTGAAAAAGCGTTGTATGTTTAGACTATGGACAAGCTGTGCACACTTGGAGTGGTGTCTTAAGCAAACAACCTAATCCAGAGTAAAGCCGAGGAAAAAGACAGGGATTCACAAGACAACAAAGAAACCCTCAAAGGAGTCTGACGCACTGCGCTCCTACTGGCCTGTGTGGCTTAAAGATGCTCTGTGTCATGTGGAGCATGCAATGTAAATGCGCTGGTCTCTGTCACTTGTGTGTGGTTAACGGATGCACAGATGCAGGGCTGGATGTGGCAGGGACTGCGGCACAATACTCCGTGGTGCATGAGGTCAAACGGTGATGGGCTGTCCGTGCAAAGCCTCAGTTTAGCACCCACACAGCGAGAGTGGAGAGGAAGCTTGTCACTTCCTCCTCTGGTTACACACGCCTGTCAGTAGTGACACTTAGGGCTGCATGGTGCCACAAGGTTCATGACATTGATTGTCATATCAAATAAAGCATCTGCTTTTCATTTCATTCTGGCAAAAATATATATTTTTCAAATCCAAAAGAAGTCCAATAGTTACATTTTCTAACTTTAAAAAGGTCACACGAGGCAGAACAAGCCTCTTCTGCCATCGAACCATAAGTAACCCTGACCTGTTATAACAAGGCTTGGCCTGTGGGTGTGAAGGAAACACGGTGTCCATTAGGACGTCCCGGAGAGAACACTCCTGTTGCTGTGGGAACTACGGCTGTAAGCAATCAATGGGATCAATGTTCAGCTCAGGTTGATAAAAGCTCGCTCTAAAGTGGTGACACACGGCCTGTCTGTGTGAGTGCAGACAGAGGTGATGACTGGATTGTCTCTCCAATAAAACACCTCATGGAAAAAGTGCCATAACCACAAACTGCAGTAAAAGCAGTGCTGTAAAAGCCATAACCTCAGAGCCATAAGAGCAAACTGCAGCGTTTCAATTATACATCACTGTGCCGCACAGCCAGGGGTTAAACACACAGACAACTGCAAAGGGGACGCTGGGCTCCATACAATAAGATTGTCAGTGACGCTCCTCTGCTTTACTCAAACTTACTTTAAATAGAGACAGTAGATTCATGCTTTCATTAACCTTGACTGGAGCTTAACCCTGTGCCGCCGGGCATATTTTAATACAGAGTATCTTTGTGAAACAGTTCAGGCATCTCCAGTGTGAAAGGTGAAGCAGCTGTTATCTAGAGGGGCTTAAGTCTGTAACACAATCTGCTGAGAGCGCACGGGCTCTGAGCGGAGAGAGCAGTGGAGTATAATGTAGCGATTGCCCGACTCGGTCACATAGGTGTTTTAATGAGAAAGCTTGAACCTCTCGTGGTTGTGTTGACCCTTCAGTTTGTTCGGAGGGTCGCGCTGGCACTGGGGCCCCACAGGGAACAGCTGCGGGACTCACCTCTCTCCTCTCACATGACGAATCACGGTCTCACTTCAGGGTTCAAGCCAATATCACAGAGAGGACACGACCGCTTCTCTTCTCGGGAAGTGAAAACGCACCCTCCTGCTCCCCACACAAGCCTGCTATTGTTCTGGACACTATTTCATCTGCTCTTACAAAAATAACTGCGCTGTCAAGATATCTGACCCTCAGTGCTCTGGCTGTTCCTTCAGGAAAGCAATTCAAACAAAACACATTGGGCCTGTGTGGTTAGTAATCCTAAAACATAGCGTCATCCCTGCCCCACTACACTTCCACCGATGCTTCACTTTATGAACCGTGAAATAATACGCTTTGTATTGGCGGCGCTTACCTTTTCCATAGAAGAACTTGTGGTAGTAGTACGCTCCCAGGTCAATGTGCTCGATGATGTAGCGCTTGACTTTTTCTCTGTGTATGGGCTGGTTCTCGCGGGGCACCTCCAGCACAGACACCCCGGCGTTGGTGCAGTGTGAGCTCAGAGACGACTCGAACGAACAGCTCTCGGAAAACCCACTGTAGTTGGAACTGTTCACCCGGGACAGGGAGATCTTCCTCTCCCCCTCGCCCCCGACTTCGTTGCGAAAGTGCGGGCAGCTCAGCACCATATTGTTACTCTTTCCGTCTCCCTCATCGGCATCCAGGTTCTCCTTGGGGTTGAGGTCCTCGCGGCTGCCCAGGGGAGACTCAAACAGGGGTACATTGGAGCTACTGCACGCCGCCATGATATTTTCTATCCCGAGCCCAGGCATTTGACCAGGACCGGCCACTACTCCTGTCCCACCTATAGCTCCCGCAGATGCCGCTGATGCCCCTGTTGTCATGTTTTTCCTCTGGCTTAAATTCGCTCGACTCGCTACTGCCTCGCTTATATTGAACAAGACGCTTTGGACGTCATAGTGAGCAAAGCATTTCTGAAAACTTAGCGGCCTTCTGTCGTCTTCAAGAGAAAGCCTCAAAGCGTCACTCTCACTTTTTATGGTCCGTAATTTTCTGAAAATCGACGGCTCAGACGACTCCGACTTCAAACGCCGCATAAAAGACTTCTCCCTCTCCCTGCTGTAGAGAAGGGAACTGTCTACGTAATCGTATCCAGGAATGTGCACTATCTCTCCCCTCGCTATTTGAGCTGCGGTTTGCAAACTGGGCGACAGGGACGCGTCGCAGCGCAACAGCTCGGGGAACCCCATTGGCGGGATGCTACGATGGTCCATGGTTTCCACTCTGTACCCCCTGAGCATGGTGAAGAAGCCCTCTCCGGTAAGGCCTTGTCGGTCGATGGAGGACGTGCTTCCGTACTCGCGGTGTAGAGACGCGCCTGTGTTCGGATTAACGGCATTCTGGTCCACAACGTCCTCCGAATCGATGTCGCTAATGGTCACGTCGCTGTTGCTGCGCTGGCGAATGGGGTGCAGGCCTTTGAGCGGCGAGTGGCATAAAAGCTCCTCTATGGTGTACTTGTCTGAATAGTCTACTTCGACGCACACCGCTTCGCCTTGCTCCACGATTTCAACCGTGTGCTCTTGTCCGTTCTGAAACACAGGTATGACGCTTTGATAGTTCGGTGACGGCCTGCCACCATCCCAGCCGTCGGCCCTGGGGGGCCACTCCGACACCCGGGCTCTCACCCCCATTTTAGGCATAGCTGGAGTCCCGTTCGTTTTGCCGTCAGACTTCCCTTGCATGTTAGCCGTCGGCGGTCCCATGTTGCCATTGAGCGCTTTGAGTTTTCGGCTGAACAGCTCCTCTGACTGCATGACTTTGGAGAATTCTTCTGGGCCTCCCACAGCTCCCACAAGGATTGATTTTGTGTCCGGGCACGAAACACTCATATCCCGCTGGCAGAGGAGAGGGGCGGACTTGGAGGATGCTTCCTCATTACCTCGTGCGGTCTGGTTCACTGCTGAGGAGAGGAGGGGAGGTGGTAGGAGCCAGTGTCCCAAATGAATGCAGCGGCCATAGTTACATCTCAAACAGGACGGAGGGCCACATATTTAAAACATGCTGCATCAGGAGGTCCAGGAGAAGTGTCTTCAACATTAGTATTCAGACCTATGGAGACAAGAGAGGAAAAAAAGAAAATGAGTTAACTTTGAATCTTGAAATAACAATAATTCGACAGCAGCTACACTCCCCAAACATTTAAGTTACTTTCTGTCATCTGAAGTAGAGGGAAGCAGTAATAGCAACAGCACTAATAATAGTAGTTGCAGTAGGATGTGGAGGACATTTTATACAGAACAGAATCACTCTTATTAAAGATTTGAATTTCTCAAGATGACCTCAAACCATGGCACATTCAGTTCAGCTGTAAAAAATAATCCTATTCCTGACCTAAATTGTTCGCATGATCCAAACTGTTTGTGAGACTACGCTGAATTCACACCGAGCATCTTCCCAAATGCGGGCAATTAGCTTTAGCAAGATTACGCTGACAATTATTGAGTACTATTTTGAGTTCACAAAAAAGATGGATGCTTATCTTTGTGTGCGCTTAGAGCCAAGTCTTAACAGATGGTAATGAAAGAAATTACGGCACTGAGGGCAGATGTTCAGCGAAATATTCACATGCAATGACATCTCATACAAGCAAACTGCCGTCAGATTACACAATGGGGAATAGCTTCTATGTTTGACACAAATCCCTTTTACCGTCTATGTGGGATGTAACTGCAAATGAGGCTATGAAAAAGACTATTAGTTTTATATTGCAGAGTGTGTAGACAAAGTAATCCTCTGAACTGATGTCAATTGTCGAATCTTGGTGTGGTCTTGGTTTAGTCCTAGTCTGAGCTAGGATTAGGATTTTTATAGACTAGTTCTAGGTTAAACTTGTTTAGTTCAGGTTGTGTCCTGCTTTAATTCCGCCTTTATTTTGAATTGACATTTAACATGTCAAAAATGCGCATAAATGGCTGTTTTATCACATTATCTAACCAAGTAATTGCATTTAACTTTTTTCTAACATTGTACTTTGAAAACAATGACAAGCTAAAGCGCCCAACTCAGCGGTTTTATTCACGCGCCCGAACATTGGGAGGACGCAGAGTTTGTCCTTGAAAACAGCTGAGAATCCTCTCGGGCTGGAGACAAACAACGGCATTGCTTCCTATTTTAAACTCGAGTACATCATCCGCGTCGAGATACGGGGAAGAATTAGATACAGCTGAGCTTCCTTCCGCCGTGAACGACAATAAGGCTAATGTAATTGAGATGGACAGACAAAGTCGGTTGTGTGCTGAAGGGTCAGACAGAAAGTACCTCACAATGTAATCTGCACAGTGTAACGAATTTAAGTGCTTCTGCTTACCAAGTACTACCACAACTACCACTTCTTCTGATACTGATTCCAGTGAGATTCAGAATCTCTCTTTTAGAGGGGGCCTGGAGAACCAACAAAGGGGGTCATTCATCAAGACGGGTGCATTTACCATTTGAAATTGCCTGTATTACAGAATTGATTCCCCAAATCTGATATGTATATGATAGAATGCAACAAGACCAAAAAATGCACAAATGACTCGGCTACTGATCCATTTTTGTTAACACTTGGTAAATGACCCCCAAAGTCCATATAGGCCCTATTCCATATAGCACGTATCTACTGCCACGCCACGTATCGACTCTACCCAGAACATGCTTCTGTTTCCACCACACACCCGCGCACTCATTTGTTGTGGGCCCCCCACAAAGGAGCACGCTGTACAGATCGTCATTAAAGGTTTTGCGAACAAATGTGGACAAGTGCTGCCTTCTGGTGGGGGTCATGGAATCATTCAGAGGTGCCAAGGCTAATAAAACAGAAATGCAACACCTAAAACATGAACTATGAAGGTAAGCAACATGCAAATGTTATGCTAACACCAGCTAAAGTTGCACTAACAGCGGCTAAATGGTAATATCGGCAACATCCCCTTTAGAACAGCGGAATGATGTTGTGAAATATTGAATCTGTATGACCTGCATGTCAAAAGTGAGGGCTGTTCACCACAGCTAGAGGCCGGTCCCAAAACCAACACCCGGTCAGATTGGTTGACCAAGCATTGGGCTGATGAACATCTACCTGTGGAAAAGAGACTTAAAAGCCCCGCCTGGTCAAGGACGCGAACCGAGGACCTTCTTGTTGCATGGTGTCACAATGACATCAACACATGAATGTTACTGAAGACACAACTACTCCCACTAATTGATTGTATCTATGTATATTGGCTTTCTGTCTTCTTTTCCCCCTTAAAACAGCAAAAATGTAAAAAAAAAAAAGAGGATATGTTTTTTTTTTGTTTTTTTTTCAGATCCAGCAGCTTCACTTGCTTTTAGATGTAATTGCTTTGTTTTTCTATTTAGCTATTAATTTCTTAAAAAGTAGCCTAATCATCAGCTTGAATAATATTTCATTTGTCAAAGTTGTCCCTCCGAACACAATCCACGACTATTTACTCCAAAGTATCAAAATTCATTTCAAGCATGTTTTTTTTTTTAGGTTAAAGTGTCTAGTTCCTGTCCACGTCAGCCCACACCAGCCCATAGAGAGCTGGTGACGCGGGTGTTGCAGCACATTTAGCCCTGTTACACTGACTTGTGCCTGAGAGATCTCCGTACACCGTTCACAAATACACACGGCCCTCCCTGCTACTCTGACCTAAATGGTTTTTCCTTGTTCACCCTGCGCTGGTGGTATCCGCTGCAATCAAGTGAAAATCCCACGTGTAATTGAGTAAACCTCGCACTTTACAAAAAAAAAAGGGCAGCAAAGTAACACTTCACTTTGTTGCCAAACGTCACTCGCAACGCTAATGACGTGACTTGTTAGATAAGAAGCCGTGCCGATTTAGATCTTTCTAGTTTTGTCCCAGCGGTGTTGAATGAGATTGCAGGTTTCGGGGCAAATGTTGATGTTTTTTTTGCCATTTGCGGAGGAGAAAATGTGGGGCACCTCGAGATTAGCAACGAGCGAGACAAGACCGAATACGCGAGGGGCAAGTCAGAAAGCTTAAAATAGAAAGTTTGCGCCTCTGAACGGGCCAAATACGGGTTAATGGCAGTAATGCATGCATGACCCAAATGCGTACTAAAATATTGATAAGATTTTCCTTTTCTTCAGCTGGAGGAGAAAATCCAAAGTTCCTATCTTTTCTATTACTTTCCATTCCGCTTATGACCACAGATTTGAAGGTAACTTGATACTTTTACTTGAGTCAAAGAAGTGGTGGCATAAGTATAAGCCTTGCTAGTGAGTGAAGTATAAAGGCAATAGCATTAGTAGTAGCTCATTAGAAAGAGGCTCTCCTTGTATGAGTTTGCAGGTGGTGAAAAAGCTGGCTTTGGTGGTGGGAGATGGTAACTTCAGCATTACACCAGCCTGAAGATGCCTACAGGGTATTTGCCTTGGTAAAAAAATGCTTTGTTATGATAACAGTGTAATCGCCATTGCAATATTAGTAGTATAATTTGTTTTGTATTGTATTGTTAGTCTTCTACCTGCCCGCAGGAGTTGCCACAATCATTTATAATATTGTCAATATTGTTTTCCACAACTACGGTGAGAAAATTAGACCATGGGGGTTACCTCAGCCTCTCCCCTATAAATGGGAAACACTGTAATTACTCATTTTGTACTTCTATTTTTAACCAAGTGAGAAACCCCCACTCGTATCGCCGTTTAACCGGGTGCCCAGAGAAGACAGTGCTATATTGTGTTGTGTCATGTGTTATGCATAATGTAGGACCGCGCTGGGAAATATGTCCATGAATGATGAATAATGGATCATTTGACCAGAGCAGAGCAGCCAACAATGCAATACTACGGCCTCTTCATTTCAATACAGACGTCCAGTGTGACGAGCGGCATTCTCAAGTGTCAGTTCCACATGACAATGCTTTACGGAAATCATATTATCAAAGTGAAATTGACCTAGTTTCATTTCAGGGATTTGTCCAGTAATCTCCGAGTAACAACATATCCCTATATAAGCCTCATGTCTTTCTTCTCGGTCTGGTTGGCAGGGTGTGGAGTTGCATGTACCGGTATATACTCCCTGTGTCTGGGTGGTTTCATCTGGCCACTCCATCAACCCAAAACATGCACAACAGGCTATTCCTCCAGAAAACTTTCGAGCCGGCCCTAACCTCATACCCCATGCATGAGTCAAGCACATTTTCCGTTCGGTTTTACCCAAATGTAAAAACTTCTCAACTGGAGAGCAACAGTGTAATGCCTCATTTGAAAGCTAAGACGAAAAAGTGATTGGAACTTTTTTTGTCAGGTCGCCGTGTTTTTGTCACATTTTTTAAGCATTTTAGTTGTGCTTTTGTGTCTTTTTTCTATCTTTTTTTGTCATGTTTTTGTTGCTTTTTTGTTGTGTTTTTGTTGTGTTTTCGTCACATTTTTGTGTCATCTATTTTTGCTTTTTGACTCATTTTCACCACATTTTTGTCACTTTCTTGATGCATTTTTGTCTCTTTTGTGTCTCTCTTTGTTGCTTTTTCATTGCCTTTTTGTTGCGTTTTTTTCTTTTAAGCTTTTAGATTTAGGTAATGCCAATCTGGAGAAAGTCTACTCAGTTCAGTTGGGCGTTAATCTCGGGGGCTGTGTTTTCCAACGATTTCAGCATAACTTTGACAAGATACATTTTTGAGTTGAAGTTGGCAGAAAGCTTAAAGCCTGAATAAAACATAAACTTCAACATCCAGGTTTTCGCACAGGGCACTGGGTCTGCTCCTTCCGTCTCCCGCTGCAGCTGGAGTGACGGTGGCAGTCTGCAACTGAGTGAACTCTGTCTTCCTCTCTCACAATTACAGCGTCTGACAGCGAGATGTGCCACCTGTGCAAAGCTCTTTATCAACGCGACACTTCGGCTCGAGCTTTCACGGACGACAGTGAACAAAGAGAGACGTACTATAATCACTGCACATCACAACAGCACGGGAGACGTCTGCTCAGATCGGTATTTTTCTTTAATGCCGCTGTATGGTTCTAGTACACAAAGGCAAAAGTAGCAATTCTAGGCATCAAACATGAGTAACTGCGATGTAAATGTGAATGGTTGACTAATAAATACACCTAGATGATTCAATCCATGAGTTTTCAAGGTAACTCTACCATGTTAACATAATGTTCTTAAGTGTTGTGACAAAAATAGCACAATAAATGAAAATGCACACATTTATGTCTGCCCTGTGTAATGCAATCATCTCTATCGGCACAAATCCGGCTGTGGTTGAGCACTACAGCAACAAATTTCATCTTACAACGATAAAATAGAAGAGAAGAAAACTGTCTTAAAAGAAAAAGAAAAAAAACATCCCTTGCCAATACTAAAGGGCAGCCAGAAATTCACTGACATTTATTGTGACCTGTAATGACAATATCACACAGTGCATCTCCCCTGGTTTTGGAAGACTTCAGGTGCGAAAGCTGCTGACAACAACACAACAAAAAAAACACACACAAAAAACAACCAAAACTCAATAACCTTGTTTTTGTGTGGCCGCCTCGGGTCAGCGCAGGGGTGAAAAGGTCTTAATTTAGTTCAGACACAGGATGAAGGCAGAGCACGGAGGTCTGTGTGCCCTTCTCCTCCGCTGCTATTAGCCGTTTCCATGTGACAGTGATTAATGAACACGCTGCTCTCCTTCACCCCCACCGCCACAAACTCCCCATCAGCGAAATATGTGTTCTATGAACCAAAGGAGGCTGTTTAACAACTGAGACACTGTAAAGCTCCTTTTACGGCTACTGCTCTTCTACTATAAGCACACTCCCAAGGTCAGCAGAAGAATCTCCTCTCTGACCCAAAGGAGGACACTTAAGGTATTGGTACTTTGTCCTTTGGATTTGACCTATCCTTCAATATCACAAGGGAAATGTGCCACAGGGCAGCTCCCAAAGATCTAGAGGATTGACCAATTGTGCGTTACTATACCATTACTATATCCAGTATTCATTACTAAACTGAAACTTTCTATTCTGTGACATTTCATTACAGCATTTATAGTCCTAGCTGCCAACAGTTTGGCCGCTACTTCAGGGAAAACCAAGATAGCCACGGCAACAACTTTCGCAATTGCTAAGGCCAAGGCGGTGAGGTCCCTCAATCATCCAGAGATTGTTGAAACCTTTTGCTGCTGCTGTTGAAGTTGAACGCCTATACTTTTTGTCCCTGAAGAAAAACTTTGTTCTCAACGCCTCCTTCAAAGTGGCAAATCCGCCGAGAAAAGGGGAAAACATTCAAACTTCACAAGGCCTCACGCGGCCCTGTACCTTCTTTTACTGTGAGCTCTTAGTAATCACAAACTGGCATGTTATGTCTTGTTCTGCAAAAATGCATCTTTTCAGTAGCCAAAAGGTGTCTGCCATCAACTCCAGTGCTTTGTGTCGTGTTTAGGGGAAGCAGCAGATGGAGGGTAGGCGTTCCGCTGTCCTAACAACCCTTTATTATGGGTGTAATGTACGGCTATTATGTGTGCTTAAGATACAAGGCAGAGAATGGCCAGAGGGAAGGGTTAGCAGAGGAGAGACGGGGCCTAATTATTGTAATGAACTCATTTCTGCCTCCACCATCTATCATCTTGGTCCATCCAGAGAAGGTTTTAAAATCATCCTGTGACATTGAGGCCTGATTAAAGGCACAATACGAGTTAATACGCTGTCGTTAAACTGGACACGCACTGCCCGATGTGGCTCTGCAATAACACACAGAACCACACTTCAATGTCAAGTGAAGACAAATGAAAGGAGATCACCTATACGGGGCTGTCGAAATGACCATAAAACAGGAACAGATTTTAATAGGGCTGTCTCATAGACAACGTAAGGCTTTAAAATGCTCTTACTCAAGTGCAAGGGCAAACAGAATTGACATTGCATTATTATCTGGTATCGTGTATTAGTAGTAACGACAAACAATTGAGCTGGAACGAGTTGAGCTGGAACTAGTAAGCTTAAAGTGTCTGTGACTTTGTTTGAAAAGTACTTCTTAAAGCAGAACTAAGTAACTCATGCCCCTAGAGGCCACAAGCGCAACTGCAGGTGTCGTAGCATGTTGCCGTTTTTTTACTCATTAACTGTCCATGTGAGTAAATACTACGCTGAGAAAAGACAAACAGAGAAAGGGATATTGTACATTGTGCCACAACTCAATGACACAATGAAAAACATTTTTTTTCACTCAAACTTGGCTGTAAATACTGCTAAAGTGGCGCTAGCCCACAGTTAGCTTTGCCCGATAGCCTGTTAGCTTCATCTTTGTGATTCTATTAGTGTGTATTGCGCCTCCAACCCGGTGGAGGGAAAGTTGCAAGGGTGGTTTTCTGGCCAGAGACACCAGGGGGAGATGAAAGGCCCCCTAATCATCCCATCAACACTTGCCCAAAAATTCATTAATCTGAAGTCGATATAGTAATTATCGTGACAGCCCTATGCACTATCTATCCACAACTATCTATTTTCACAAAGAATTACTATACAACGACGACTATACTGATCATGTATATGGATTAAAGTAAGCTAATATAAAAGTGGGCTTTACGAAAAAATAAAAGTGGACTTTACAAAATAAAGTCACACCACTACTGAAAGAAACACAGCATAAAATGTCCCTTTGGTTACAGCTTCATATCCCAGGCTTCATTATTTCCCAATTATGCCCAGCACTGAGGGCAGACTTGTACTTTTATGTGCCCAGACTGGTCCAAGACAAACACACCTGACATTTTACAAAATACATTTATGGAAATACAGTTATAATGAGGCAATGTTCAATAAAAGCGCATTACATTAACAGCGCGGTGCTATTGAATTTACAGCTGCAGATTCGATTTGTCGACAGCGTTATTATGACTAATCTACTCAGGCCTGGCTGCACTTTAGGAAATTAGATGCATGCAGCAGCCTTCAGACTCGGTGATGAGCTATTAGGAAAGAAACTGTTTAAAAAGAAGGCAAACACACTTGTCCAAATTGGCGGGAAAAGTCTTGCCCCGGACTCACATTAATACCTTAGCGTTAAGTCTTAAAGTCACAGCTTAATGAAAAAAATCATCAGCCTATACATGACACATTTAGAGGACCCTGCCCACGATTCAGGAACTGCAACCCTCCCATTTTATGCTTTGTTGAGCTTTCACATTCCTCTTCTCCGCAGCCCGCATAACCTTATTGCACTTGGGGTCACAGTCAAACATGTTTATTTAACCCTCACCGCACTGCTGGACCCGGCTCTGTCATTACACACCATTATCTTTAATAAAGGCAAATGTGATTGAGCTATTTTAATGCTCCTCTGTTCACAGGAAGCAGGGGCCGGCCTTGTCCCCTCAGCGCCTCGACCTCCCATGGCCCAAAGCAGTGATATGCGCCGCAATGAGCCACTGAGGGTCTAGCAGAGGTGACAGGGCAAGACTATTACAGCTATTATGGAGCGCATGGCTTATATCATAATGTGACTCCGGTGGCATTACTATCTGCAACTAATTTACAAATTATCCTCCAGAAATGCAACTTTTCTGAAGGATTTTCTGTTAGCACAATGTTGGGATTATTCTGTGCAGTCCATAGAGTCATGTAAAGCACAAAATGACAACAGTTAACAATGTACAGAGCAGTATCGAATGCATATATGCATGGGCGGACTGGCCATATGTCCATTCTGGAAGAGCACAGAAGGACCACTGGTTCTTGGGCCACTGGTCTGGAATCTAAATTTCCCCTTGACCAAGCTTTACCCAAATCTGAAGCTTAAAAGAAAAGCATCAAATAGTGGCGAAAATGAGGATGAACGCATGAAAAAAAAGCAATGAAAAACCAACAAAGACATGATTAAAAAACAACAAAAATGCAATGAAAAAGTGACAAAACTGTGACAAAAACACCACAACAAAGCAATGAAAAAAAGCAACAAAAAGTGACAGCAAAAACGTGATGAAAACATGCCAAAAAGCCACAAAAAAAGGAACGAAAAAGCGAAATTGTCAAAAATTTGACAAAAATGCGGCCACAATGTGACAGTCAGTCCAGGGCCGTTTTTTAGTCCCAGTCCGCCCCTGCATATATGCACAATGGGGGAATGTACATAACACACAGAATGGGAAAGTTCAGCCAGACTCCTTTTGTTTTTGTAATTGTGGGGGTCATTTTGCCGTTTGTCTGTCCCTTAATTACCTCTCCTCTTTAAAATGTGCGCTACAAGTGACAAAGATGCCGCTTAATGAGGATGTTGTATCTTCTTGACCTGAGACAGCTTTCTGTATTTTGGCGGCAAAGCAAAGGACACATTGCTAAAGAGTGTTTTAAAGGTGATGTGCTTCTCAACTGCATTATCTCTACTGGTCAGCCACACCAGAGAAGTACCGTGAGACAAAAGCCAATTAATAATTACTGGAGATTTTTTTTTTTTTGTGGAATTCATGCAGTTCTTATGTTTGAAGAGTTACGTGGCGCTAGGCTAGTGCAAGGCTAGCGAATTTCTACGGTATCAGCTAGCCTGCATTAAAAACAGTCTGACCCGCTCCACAGTGCACCTGAAGCAAATCACTTATAACACCAGACTAACCATATAAATGTCTGTGTCGACTGAATCATTTTAACCATTTTGCATTTAAAAGAACTTATATTTGCAACATCTGCTTCGTGGTTGTATAAGCTACGCAGCGGCGGAGTGATCTGCTAGAAAATAGTCCCTCAAAATGCGATCATTCATGTGATGCAAGGTCAGTTATATTCCAAAAATGATTCTATCGACACAGACATTTATATGGTTAGTCTGGCGTTATAAGTGATTTGCCTCAGGTGCACTGTGGAGCGGGTCAGACTGTTTTTAATGCAGGCTAGCTGATACCGTAGAAATTCGCTAGCCTTGCACTAGCCTAGCGCCACGAAACTCTTCAAATGCAAGAACTGCATGAATTCCAAAAAAAAAATATCTAAAAAAATTAGCAAAACTCTGGACAACTAGGAAATGAGGCTCTATATCAAAAATCCTGAAATATCCCTTTAAACGGCATATGTCCTGCCAAAATTCAGGGTAGCATCCAATATGCAGAAACATTTTAACATGAAGAGATGTGCGCCTTGGAGTGCTGATAATTGATGTGTGTTTGTGCTTATTAAAACAAGAATAGTCACAGAGGCCCAGTGTTGTTTTCCACAAGTCTTATTCTTAATGAAATTGCGGTAATGACTGAAAAAAAAACAATACAAATGTGTTGCTTTGGCTACGCGCCCTGTTATTTGATTTCCTTATCAAAACACAACAAAAACAATGAATCAGATATCATGTCTCTGCATACTCAAATCCCACCACACTCTCTCTCTGCGGGGTGTAAATATTTTTCTTCCCAAGGAGCTGATAACAACAAGGTGCGAGCTCTGTTTTCACTCCTCCATTGTTAGGAGTTTTCTTCATTCTTGTGTAGGGAGTAGAAAGGGCCGCAGTTTCGGGCATTCGAGATACTAAACCACCAACAAAACACCGGTGCGTGCAGCATTGTAGCCAAACACAAGTATCGCCTTTTGATGAAATGGTTCGGCTTCACTGGAGCGACGCTTGCCTCGTGACGCTTACTGCGAAAGGAAAAATGCGGGTTGGGAAACAGCAGGTGGTAAGAAGAGATGGCAAAGTACAAAATGTAGCACATGTCTAATGATCAGCACGAATATTGCATTAAAAAACACAATTTTTGAGGATATATAATTTGGTCAATCTCAAGTATCAAGTATTTACTGTGCACGGTCTAATGTCTTGAATCGGACTCGTAAGATGCCACTTTTCTATTTGGTTGTTATTGATGAATGCTAAACTCGAGATCACCTATTCATTCCTCTTTGTAGCTACACCATTCAGCCTCACCACAGGGAGGACGCCGCCACCAGCTGACAGCCAAATTAGCACCGATGCTCGAGCCCTGCCATTAACGGCCCCTGTTGCCCTCTCTTTCCTGTTTAGGTGCAGATAAATTACGACATCTGAGCCAGTTAAAATCCAATCATCTCGCCGCCTCGCTCCGTTTTTTTCATTTTTTTTTTTTATTGTGCCCCGGACCACCAGCCGGACACTGCCGACGCCTGCCGGGGGGGAAACAGAGAGGATGCTGGGATTTTGATGGTGGGTGTGAATGAAGGGTCAGTGACTTGGAGGGAGGCAAAAAAAAAAAAGAAGTGCAAAATGAGATTTGGCTCTGCCTTATCTGGGCTGATAAGAAGAATCAAATGTGGTATGAAGAGTCCAAAAAGTCCACAGTTGGGAAAATAGCTGCTGAATATATATTTGGGTTAAACAGGGTCAGTAGAATTTGAAATAAGTCACAATATTGGACTCCGAGATTGACTGCAGTGCATCATATTGTAAGGGGTTCCTCCTTGATTTCAATCACGTTGCTTCTATTTACTGTTATGAAACCATTGATCAATCAAATGAAAGACTATTTTGTTTTGAAGAGACCCATGGACATTTATATTAGAGCTGTTAATGTAAAAAAAATCTTACATTTCTTACTCCAATAAGAATTATGAAACTATAGCTGTCTTTAAAATCCCAGTCCCCTCACGGAAGCGCCATCTTTGCGTGGTGTAGGGGTTTGAGCGCCTGAATGATCCTGGGAGCTCTGTTGTTGGGGGCTTCCTACCCCTGGTAGGGTCTCCCATGGCAAACAGGTCCTAGGTGACGGGTCAGACAAAGAGCGGTTCAGAAGCCCCTTATGAGAGACCAACAGGCCCGGTTTGAACCACCACCTGCAGGAGGAGCCATAAGGAGCTGGGGCAATGTGATTTGGGCAGCTCCAACGGCTGAAGAAAATGGTTGGATGGATAAAATCCCAGTCTCGGAAAGACCAAAACTTGAGCTGAATCAACTCTAAACTAGAAATAAAACAGGATGTACATATGACCTTAGTGGTTCTAAACAAAGACAAACCCAAAAAGGACAGAAACACAAAACAAAACTGTCACTAAAAGGCTAGAACTGCAGAGGAGAGTCCCGCCCTGATCCAGCCCGCACACCACAGTTTGGAAAACATTAGTTACGCTAGTGTTTCTTTGCATCTAGCAACAATGAAAAGCGTGCTGCGTCTCCCGCGCTGCAATAAAGCAACTGACAGCCATCACCCAAGCAAGACATTTCAATAGAGCGCACTTTCTTTGACCGAAAAGTGTTTATGGGTGAACGGGAGGGCGAAATGCATTGCTTTTCGAAAAGGGACTTCTGTGTACACAAAGGCATGAGTCAAGGCAGTGTCACTGACTATTATGACGAAGCGCAACTTTTCTGGAAATGTCTGCAACACTCATACTAATGCAAAAGTCATCCAAAAGTCGACTGCGGTGGGATAAACAGGAAATTCAGACTTCAAATGAGTGATACATTGGAGGATTCACCGCAGCAGAGATACAATTAGGCCATGTTTGTTTATATCTGCGCTCCCGTAGACCTGAGTTGAACCAGAGGCAGCGAACAGCCCACCGAAGAGATAAAAAAGGAGGTCAGGCAGTTTCAGCGAGTAAACAGAGACGCTCACCATCCGCTCGCAATGCACCCCGGGCGGGAAATGCCCACGCTCGCCAGGACCCAGTCAGTCAGTGCCCCGGGTGCAATGGAGATGACCTCTGGCACCCAGCACACTTCACAAGTCATTCTTCATGCTCCTTTTGCGTTTTGTATCCAACGAATGTCTTCATAACCTCACACCACACACAGCTTTACTGCAGCGGCAAGAGTCCAATAAGGAGTAGAAGAAGACAACTCCATTCACTGTTAAGACAAGCAGCAGCTGGAACGCATAAAGATAAAGGCATAAATAGTTTCTAAGCTCATAATAAATCTGAAATATGTACTAAGCTTAAAGTTAGATGTATCACAAGTCTTGAAGAGGAGACAACCTTTACCGTAGCTTGGCAATTATGGTATATATGATTCTTATATGACAAATGACTTTGTTTAAAAAGAAAAAAAAGCCCTGAATGCTAAATGATTTAATATCGTCAGCTACAGTATGACTATGATTTCCGGAAATATTTATCATGTTAGTTTTTCTGTACTAGATAAGTTCAAATCTGGCAACCCATGGCACCAATCCATTGTGTCAAGTGAATGTATGAATTGCTCTCATGCATCTCATATGTTGCTAGGAGCAACAGAAGCTAGCATATTAGCCGAAAACATCTTAACAAATTGATGACACCATAAAAAGCAGACCAACTCCATCGGGTTCTACCTATTACCCAACAAAATACAGAGCAATTTTGTATTTAAAAAAACTGCTAGTCCGCAGTTAGCTTTGCCCGTTAGCCCGCTAGCTTCTTCTTTGTGATTCCATTAGTGTGTATTGCGGCCTCCGGGTCGGAGCAGGGAAAGCTGCAAGTGTGGTTTTCTGGCCAGAGACACCAGGGGGAGATGAAAGACCCTCCAATCATCCCATCAACACTTGTATTACCCCCAGAGGGACTACGAAAAGGTTTTATTAAGGTAAACAAGTTACTTAGTACTGCTTTAAGATTATTATTACAGAAAGTTATGTGCTTCAAAAATAGGCAAATTTACCAGAAGTGGCCATATGACAGGGAGAAGAAAAACATTTGTGCTCTTATCATATCTGAACTTGTGGCTAGCCTCAGCTCAGCGCCCTGTTACAGTCTTCAAGCCGCACCTCATCTGTCAACATTTATCCCTTCGGCCGTAAAATTAAACAAAAGATTGCTGTTTGCTTTGCCTTGGACTCTGTGGTTGGTGCTGCTGGACGTTTCTTATCACAGTAGCTCCAATGAGGAATGCTCTACTTTCAGTCGGGCCCGGATTGCACAGAGGGCCTGCGCCAATCTGCCTAAATGTATTTACTGCAAATGTTAAATTGTTTTCATCCTTTCGCTCGCACACATTCAAATCTCATAATACCAACCATATGGCACACAGAGCGGAGACCGGCTGCCAGAACAGAGCAGTTTCAAATGCTTGGACTTTGTGTGTGTAGTGTATAGAGGCCAGGGGAGTGCAGGGAGGCACAGAGAGTCAAGGTAAATCCAATTATTTTTGAGCCAAACAACATGACCGCACATATCTTCAGCCCGGTCGCTCCGGAAACCTCAATGTGGGGCTTTAAAGGCATTGATCGAATGGAGAAAACATCAGCGTCTTAAGCCTATAGTGTCACCGAGCCTCATGCTCCACAGCCTAAACCTGTGCAATCGAGCCAATTCTTCGACCTACAAAGTGATTAAAAGATATGTGGAAACAGATGTGTTGTAATTAGGGCTGTAAAAACGATTTTTCCACATTGCAATTATGGAATTACAAAGGCTATAATTATTTGAGGATGATCTTTGTCCTACTCAAACAACAAACATGTGAGTCTCCCTGAAGCACCACAAACTCTCCTTGAAATGCATGTGATGTTACTCCAGTCTCTGTGTTTATCATGTGCACTCTGAACTTAATCTTACGTTGCAAACATGAAAGACGTCAATTGTTTAGCCCCTCCTTCAATGGTAGTTCCAGGCTGCTGAAGAGTGTTGGTTTTTATGAAGGAGGTAAATAGTTCAAAATGAGCTCCGGGGCATAATCCAACCACATCGTGTAAACTGAAACAGCTGAAGTTGTAATAACACTGGCACCAGCATCTGCTCAACGTTACATTTTGATACGCAAAGTGCACGGCGAACTATGTTGCAAAGCGATGTGTCAGAAATAGAGATGCATGGAGGTATTGGTTCATAGCTTTTCAGGAGGTTGAAAAAACAATCTTGAATTCTTGAAATCGCAGTACTGTTGTATCCGTTGTAATAAAGTCTGTCTGGTGCATCAGGTCTCTGTGAATTCCACTGTCAAATAATGCATTAAGATGACAGGCATTGATAAAATGAAATTACAGCAGCTGCTCTGGAATGACGATCTTTCTGTGCCAAGATTAACATAATTACTGACTTCGATCCATCAAGTGGGGCTTAGCAGAGGCACAGAGCTGGAGGTAGCTGCACAATGACAAGGTGTTTATGCGATGTGCACGGTCCGGCGTGTGGAGGAGAGAATGCCACTGTTTGAGAGTTGAATCAGGTCTGATTTAAAGCAGAGTTGGAGCTGCTTTCTCTGAAACAGGGAGTCTCCCGCTGCTGCCAGCTGGCCCCGAGCCCAGCGCCTGCCGGCAGCACACTGCCATTGTCCTTTAGTTTCAGGGCGAGCCGAGAATTAAAACAGACAGGCCAGCAGATTCAGCCTGTTTGTTCACATGAGGACAGGGAGGGAGCACTGCGGCGACTGATGAGAGGAAAAGACTCAAACTGACAGAGTCGTGTTGGACATCTATGAAACAGAGTGTCCCTGTACTTGCGGAATTAATAAACAGCTCATGCAGCAAATGGGAACACAGTGTTATTTGTGACGATCCGGACTTTCATAAAGCACTTAGTTAAATGTCACTCGTCATTATGTAACTGCAGCCTCACTCACACGTCCAGCGTCCACAGCGGAGAGTCTCAGGTTTCACACACAGCTCAGAGCTCCAACAGAAGGAGTGCATGTTTGCTGTTGGCTGCGTCACTGGAGCCCCACGAACACAGAAGTGAGCCGTGGCCCCGCTCCAAAAGGGACCATCTGTGCCGGGACGGGCCCACTCCGGCCTCCTCACCACGGGACGCACAGGTTTGATGTGGCCCAGTGCGCTTCAAGAATAAACCGCCACCAATTTCCATTGACACACATCCCCCGCTGCTTCACGGTGGCCTGCTGCCTGTCAGCTCTGAGGAGGAGGAGGAAGACTGCAGGGAAATGGTGTGAAGTGTGTCTGTGGCGGAAAGCTGCTGGAGCTGTGAGAAAAGCTTGAGACGCACAGTGGAGGTCAATGCGAGTCCAGATTGTCACATTATCACTGAAAAGTAAGAGGCCTGTGTCTGAGAAACGGACAACAGTGCAAGAACTCCTCGCACACATCAGTCAGGGAGAGCGTACACTTCACTTGCTCTAAACGCAGACAGCTGTCAGACCACTCTCAAATTCAATTTTATTCTATCAAAGATGGGGTTTCCAGTTGTTGGACAGGGTTGTTTGAGTTGAAAATGTGGTACCAAACCTCCAAAAAGCTTATGCACACTCATCTGATTAGATCACGTCGAAAAACTCCTGGACGACTGAGAGCTTACACACATCTATTCGATTAATAGGCTTTAGTATTTGTAGAAATACTCGGGCAGCACGGTGGTACAGCGGTTAGCGCTCTTGCTTCATAGCTAGAAGGTACCGGGTTAGATTCCCACCTGGACGGAGCCTTTCAGTGTTGAGTTTGCATGTTCTCCCCTTGTCTGTGTACTCCGGTTTCCCCTACCACTAAAAACATGTACAATAGGCCTGTATGAATGCACAGATGTTCTGTCAGGGGGAAATGATGCAACATAGTCTATACTCACCACCGAGTATGGAGTGAATGCAAAATTGTCTCATGTAAAGCGCTTTGTGACAATGTTCATGCAATACAAATACATTTTTTCTTCTAATATTTTCATTACCTCACTGTAAGAGAAGAAAATTAAACTGCCATTTATCATATTGGGTCACACTGTATGGGTCCTGCCCTGTATGTTTTGGCTTGCATATCTGTATGACGCGTAACAGCTCTTTATGTAGAAGCAAAGCAAATGTCTTGAGTTCATGTCTCCGGAACCCGCACTGACGGTAAATAAAGTTTTTCTGCATATCCAGACTCCAGTCTATATTTCATCTATGGTCTCGGACACCATTGTTTTTTCTCAATAAAATAGAAATTTAAAAGTTCCATAAAATCCCTCCCAAAAAATGAACAATTTCATTTCAACGAATTAGGTGTTAAACATAAGACCCCAGGGAGACAGTTTTGTTGATTTAAAACGATCTTTTCCCGCCTGAATACCCGCAGTCTTTCCAATGTGATAATTGCGATCATTGCACTTTCAATTTGAATCCAATAAATTGAGCGGCACTAACGAATACATCCTGAACTGACAGAAGTGCTCCAACTCCTTCCGCTCGTCCGTCAGGAGAGCGTTTACTCACCCTTTTCTCCACCATATATATTATTCACACATTATACACACACATGCTCTGACAGACAGCTCCAACATGCCAAGACTCCGCTACATCTCTGCCCCATCTTTGTCACGTCAGCATTTCTTTTCAGACTTTGTTTTTTCACACACAGCCCGCTCTCGCTGCTGACAGGAATCTGGCACAAAGCGGACGATTTTTGGACTCGCGGATCGCAGCTATAGGCTCGTAGACAATTAAGTGCAGTCAGCCGGGGGATGTTACAGGAAGATAGCTGCAGGGAGGACAGGCCCAAGTGCGGATATACTGATGAATCACTGTTTATTCACCACGCGGGGACTTTCAGTGCTGCTGTAGCCAAAAAGAAAACATCTTTCTGATACACGCCACAGGCCAGACAACTCTGATATGTTAGCCTATGGTTCTTCTGGGAAGCAAAGCTGTGAGTAAACCAGGACTCTATATATATATATAAGACTAAAGCAGCAGGACTTCATGGGACAGGACAAAATGATGTAGTGATTGAGGAAGAAAGTTGAAGTATAACAGAAAGGACTGTCTAACACTTCAAGGCGACAAATGCGATATTATTTTTGAATGATTAAATTGTAGCAAAAGCGGTTTTCGGGACAAAGAGTGTTTCTTAGAACATGAAGAGAAATAAAACACTTTCAACTCCAAACAACCCTATTGAAAACTGCTCTGGTTGAGAGCTTGCACAAACAAATATTCACTAAACCATCAAATACTTGCCAAAACAAACACTTTTTAGATACTAATTCAGGTCTACACATTAGGAGCAACCAGTGATCAAACCAGGAGAAAACAAAGACTTTAAGTTTTAACCAAAGCTTCAACAAAAGCAGATCAAAAATAAGTAGAATCGAGCTCAACTATGACACGACCTGCAAAACCTCCTCGACACCAGTGTTGCCCATGTACTGCAGTTTGAGAAGCACAACTCAACGTTACCTTTACTAGCTGTCAGCAGTCGCCATGCTTACCTTATTAACGGACAGCCTTTTCCATCAAAGCCATAAATCCCAAGAAGAGAGGACAGGATGCCGTGTTAGCCGCCGCGGTAACAATGCTACCCGAGTGCATTAAATCCATCAGCCACTTGTTGAGTCGGAGCGATCCCAAACATCACAGAGGAACTCCCTGCCACAAGACGGCGGTCCCTTTGCAACTTCGTCCGAGAAAAATACAATTGCAAAATATAGATCAAAGTGGAGAGTTTAAACAAGTCTGGTCGCCATCGCAGAGTCCACTACGGGAAATGCATACAGCTGTCCCTTAATGCCCAAAGTGCCTCGGTCCCTCCTCCCGCCACAAAGCCCCCCAACAGCTGAATGGGACAGGGGGCATTAGCATATGTAAAGGGGAAAGTAGGTGGCTGTGGTGCGATGGGCGGGGGACGTGCGCTGGGGTGCTGGTTGTTGGGGGAAGGGGGGGGGGGGGGGGGGGCTTGACATTCAGAGCTCCTGGGGACCAACAGGAAGGACAACCAAAAGAAAACATAACAACAGGCAAAGACTATTGTTCCCGGGAATGAAAAAAAAGAAAAAGAAAGATGGCCCGAGCCGTGACCTCCGGGGGTTACTTTTGATGGGTGACATTTTGGGAGATGCGGCCGTCAGCTGCCAGATACAATATGCGGAAGATGCTCTGCAAAGACAACTTCAAAAATAACGGCAAGAACAACATGTTTGCAATGAAACAAGAAAGCCGGGAAACCATTTGCATCAAGTTTCTTGTCCGAACGCGTCGTATAGTGTAATGCCAGATGCTCTTCCAGAAATAGCCCATTTGAATTTGTGACCTACTAAATAAGGGTTGTCTGGCTTGTGACCCTAATTATCCTAATCCACAATATTAAATGAATGATGTATTGTGCAGAGAAAGGAGAGAGAAAAAAAACTTTTCCCAACAGTCTGGACTGTAAACAGTGAAGACAACAGGAGACAGGAATGACTCTTTTTATTTCAAAACCAAGCAATCCCCACATCAACAAGCCATATGCTGAGCCTGCATTTTTGTACCGCTGGGGGCCTGAGGCGGGAGGAGGGCAAGCGGCACACAGCGGGACGCCTGTCAGTGAGCGCAAAGGAAGGGAAATGTATTAAAAAAAAGGGGTTCACCTCAGCATGGGGCAAGTCCACAGAGCCCCCCTTAGAAAAACAGCTGTGTGATTTCAAGGACTTTAACGCGCCGTGGAGAGCGCAAGAGAAGCAGCAAAGACAAACATGAGGTAATCCTTTAACTTACATTATCTGGCGCTCTCAAAGGGAAAATGAACTTAGGACGTGTCTCGCGAGGTCGCTGTTTGTTTAAAAGCTAAAAAACACGTCTTTGTTATGCTGAACAATTGGGAGAAAGTGCTGGATTACCACAGGCTAAGTAAACTCTTTGTCAATATAAAGTAGTGGGGTCGATTTTGCCATCTTTCAACTCAAGTGGCTGGCTCAATTTCCTGTCCAAATTTCTATGCACCTCAGTCATGAAAAGTCACTTATCTAAATTTTTTGCATCTACGAATTGTTATTTGCCTCACATTGATCCGACGCTTCTGCTCTGAACTTGTGAACATGCAGGAATTTATTACATTTTCTGCATATTTAAAACCAGTATAACACGAACTCCTAAATATTCATATGACACCGGCACTTCACACAGTCAAGCGAGAGAGCCTCACACCTCAAGATATTTTATGAATTTTGCTGGAAAAACAACTTACATAAACCATCCCAGTGCGTTGAATCTATAATTCATTAAAGGTCAATATCTTTCTTTATGCTCTCGACACTTGATGGTGAGAAAGTATTCAGTTGTTTAGTGGAGCTTTCGTTTTGTTTATTGATTCAAACGGCAAAGCCAGACAGCCTAATGGACCGTGTGTTAGCACAGTCTGTATTAGATAACAGTGAACGTGTTGAAGGTTAAAATGTCTTAACTGTTGGTTTTGAAGTCAAGGCATAACGGTGTCTGACACATGTATTACTGTAGTGGTAAATGATATCTTGATGCTTTCATACATAAGAACTTTTGATAGCTGCTGTACTACTTTGTTTATTTCTTCTCACCATTGAAACTATTTTTGATTGTTTATATTTATGTTTGATGCCATTAGCGTCAGCAGCGCATTCAGCTACTCTTCCCAGGGTCCCTTTACAACACTCACATTTCTTTACAGGTCTTTATTTTTAGCTTCCAAGGGTTTTTCATTTGAATTAAGTCAGGAAGAATAACATTTCAGAATCAGAACCAGAATCAGAATCAAAATCAGAATTGTTTTTTATTGCCATTGCTTGTAAACAGGTTCACAAACTAGGATTTTTTCTTGGTGAGATGTGCAACATTAAACATAAAAAAGCAGAGTTTAGATAAAAATAAGTTATAAACTTTTAACTATAAGGCTTTAGGGGCATGCATAAGAATATTAAAATAAATAAGATAAAAAGAAGAGGTAGAATATGGTAGACGACAACAATTGACATAGGATTGGATTTACATATGGTGCATAAAGTGATAAGTGATATGAAGTGATACAGAGATAATTGGTGCAGTGCAGTAGTAGTGATCGGAGTAATAAGGAATGTGGCATATAGATGACAGGAGTAGTAGTTGTGGTAATGGTGCTAGGAGTAATAGTAGTCGTAGACTTTAAAACAAGTCTCTCTGTGGCCTCGCTCCAAACATCTTCGAAATGTTAGCACCATATAAACCATCTCAGTCTCCTGCTGGTGCCCAGAGTCGGGACTAAACGTGGTGGAGGTGCGTTTCAGTTTTCTGCAGCCAAAATATCTGGACTTCCAGATAATGTGAGACAGGCGCCTAGTCTCACATTGTTCAAATTTAGGTTGAATTTAGGCTGCATTTAACAACTGAAAGCTTTTGTTTCCAATACCAGCAATAGTGCTGCCACAGTGTACATCTTGGGCTAATCAAGCAAAATCCATGCTTGACAATGATGCAAAGTAAATGATTTCTTTCTCCATGAGTCATACTGTTGGTTACGTTGTAGATGTATTTGATGATACATTTCCTTCCGTGAACATAGCAACATAATCACCTTTAATTAGAAAAGCACTAAATCCGTGTCACTGCACCACTTCCTGGATTCGCAGTCCTAGGCAGGAGGCGCACGTTAATTGCAGGAAACTGCAGACTTTAATCTGGCTAAATGAATGGCAGTGAGTGCAGGTCTTTTGCGGCGTCTGCGTGGGGAGCTTTGAAGTAGCCAGGTTTTGAGGTATAGAAGCCTTTATTTTGCAGAGTGGTTAGCCCCCGGGAGGTAACACTTTGCCGTTTCTTGTCACTGTATAGTCCAGCAAAACAGACAAACCATTCATCAGGACACACACATGTGGAGGAGTCCCACTAACACCGCCGGGGCTCATGGGTAATTTACATACCGAGGCTAGTCATTACACAAATGGACCCACATGCACAACGACCTACATCTGCAAACACTGGGAAAAACATCTCAGGACATTTAAATTCTTTATTACGCTTTGAGAAGTCTGAATGAAATACACTTTCTGAGTCCCTTCAATAGTTTTATATGTAATTATCTGTACATCGGCAATTTGCACATTACATTTTACATATATATATATGTTTTTTATGCTTCATTACTGTGTTTGAGTTTTTAGGTTATCCGTTGAAGAGTTTATTTAGATCTAGAAGCTCAGATTATATAACCCTGGACCTATTTTCACAATTTCAAATCTAAAACCAAATCTCAACTCATAATCAATCCCTGTTGAACATCACACAGCACAGCACTGTCATGCTACACGGTATAGCTACACAACAACTATTCCCTGAGTGTTTTATGTGCTTACTGTCTTAAGTTCGATATGTTTGATTGTCTATTAATAAAAACAACAACCTGCTAACCGTGCCACCACTCCCAGGTTGATGATAGCTGAAAATGTTTCCTATGACATGGGCACAGAGGCACAGTGTTTCCATTCTTCGACTATTTATTCTGACTATAATTCCAGTGCACAGGAGAAGCCCACCAGGACATGTTTTTATCCAAAATCGACGAGTCCATTACAGCAACAACAAAAAGCTCCATAACAGCTATATTTACTTGGTACTGGGAAACAGCCTGGAGCTTTACAACTTATTTTGAAGCCAGTGATAAAAAATAAATAAAAAAAACTCCGACTGAACTCAGCACGGAAGTCATTGACTCCCCACTTGGTAATTACACAACTCAACAACTTAAAACAGCATAATGTGTTAAGGAACAAAGCTCTTCCTGATTGCTTCCACCAGGGGACTTTTAATAATGTGCAGAGAAAGAGAGGCACCTGTGTCCGTTTGGTTTCGGGGGAAGAGAGGAAAGAGAGAGAGTGGCGTCCTGGGACGAGTAGTGATGCATTTGCTGTCCAGTATTTTTAGTCCCGCTGATAAAGTCGTGCTGTGGTGGGACAAGTGAGAGCTCAGTTATGCAGAGGGAGAAAGGGGGGGGGCAGTTTAGAGAAATGTTCTGTTCACCCTGCAGAGAGGGGGAGAGGCAAAGCAGCTGGTGGGACAAGGAGCATCTCTTACGTAACGTCGCTTCACCAAAAGCTTTTCTAGTTTGTTTTGTACTTCGTGAATATTTTAGGGATGCCAAATGTAGAATTGTGAATGTTATGGCAACTACTCAATTCTCCACGGGGTCTTATTATATCAAAACCTTCCAACTCTAGTCCTTGACAGTAGAGTTTAGTAGAGTTAGTTTAGCAGTTCTTTCAAATCATCTTTCAAATGTTAATGTTCCTGGATGTGTTTAAAACTTTAAAACATACAACAAAAAATTAATTGCAATTGCAAAAATTGCAAGCTAGATAATTGTCCAAACTTGTGCAGCCCTATTACAGCTAGTCATGGGCTGGGTACCGTTAAACAATACCAGTCTGGTGAGTGAGAGGGCGAGTGAGCGCTGCTGTGGGTTAGGTATCTTTGCCAGTATCTTCCAGGATCCGTACGCCAAAAAGCTAGCTCTGAAGACAAAAAAGGAGGTCCAAGGCACAACTGACTTATAAGTAAAAATCCTTTAAAGCAGAAAAAATCGTATATCTTGAGCTCCAAGTTTCGATGCTGTTGGTCCACTTTTTTCCCCATTTTTGCCGACTGTTCACCCCATTTTTCACCCAATTTTTTCCTACATTTTAGCAAATTTGTTTTACTAATATTTCCCAATTTCTCCAATTTTTTTACCCATTTTCCCACATTTTTCCCCCAATTTTAACACAATTTTTTCCAGATTTTTTCCACAATTTACCCCCATTTTTTAATGTAAATACTGTATATAGTAAATTTGCAGATTTTCCATTGTTGTTCTGTTTTCTGGTTCTAGATAACAAATATTTTAGTATAGGTATCTAAAAAAGTATTGTGAAAGTACTGGTATTGAAAAAAAAATGCAACGGTACCCAGTCCTACAGCTAGTCATGCAGCACGGGCAAAGCAAACTACCGGAAATACACAATGTGTATGTGCCTGAGAAATATTATACGTCTCAGAACTGGTATATCCCTGGCACTTTAAGAAAAAAAAAAAACAATTTCTGAACAAATTCTCCAAAACGTACAGACAACAGTTAAACCGTCATATGATGTCATCGCATATTTTTCCAATAATGTACATCAGATGAGGTGAGGAGGCTGCACAGTGTAAACCTGATCCTTCTCTCGGGCTGTTGCTATGGAGACGTGTTCTGCCTCCTCGGCCCCGCGGTGAGTGACAGCAGACCTCCCTCCTAATCAAACCCTACAGTGGAGCACAGAGCGGCGGGACCGAGGCTGCCTCTCAGATTGGCTTATTGTTGTTGAGATTGAGCCGGCAAAATGAAAACGTCTCTGTGAAGCCGCAATCTCCAAAGGAAAGGTGAAAAGTGACTATTTCAGACTTGCAAAATGTCTATTATTCTGCATTTGTATAAGTCAGATGTCAGTAATGTGTACTTTAATTCAAAAGCGCTGTTCACCTTTAGCGTGATGCCTCATAAAACATACCTGAGAGATGAAATGCTTCCCTTTGAAAAGAGTTTAAATGATCTCAAAAGGGACAAAAGCAGCCGTTGAAATTGTCCTAAACTAATGACAAGGGTTTTGATAAAAGACAGTGAAACATTTGTAAACCTCCAACTTTCAAATGGCACTGCGTGGGATATGACGAAAGCAGCACTGACCACATTAATGACCAAAACTTTTTGCTTCCAATACCGACACTGATACTGGGGTTTCCGATTTACCGGATTTTTGACACTATCCTTTGGACAGGCTATTTTACATTAACAGCTCACATAAAGTGATCTGAGCATTACAACTTGTGCACTGCTTATATCAGTTATTCTTTAACAGCATTTCATAAACTAAAATACAAACACTTGGCGGCTCCAGCAGTGGCTGATTTTATTCTATTAACTACAAAACTGCCACCTTAGGGTTAGGGTTCAGGTTAGGATTAGGGTTGACAATTATTTACATCCAAATCTCAAAGCGAATAGACTGAAAAGCTTTCATATGCCAATTTGAAAGCCAAGGCCTTCTAATTTCTAAAAATCAGTCTGAGTGAAACACAACTTACATCCCATTTGCCGTTCTTAACCCTAATTATATCAACAGGTTAATCTACTTTAGGTATTTCTATAATTTCTGTATCCAGAGTAGTTGCCGTTAGCATTAGCATACAGTCACAAGCATTAGCACACTGTTGCGGAGGTTAAAACTAACTCAGAGACTGAATTCTCCAGGTTCTTAGCTTCAAAATGACATACAACATGACCATATTCACTTAGATTTAATTGGTGAAAGTTGTGTTTTTTAAAGCTGTGAGCCAAAACTGGTATCGGCTAAGTATCTGATATTTGTAGCCAATACCCAATGTCATATTATTTCCAGTATCGGCTCCGATATCTAACACCAGTATCGGATTGGTGCATCCCCAGCAAAAACATTCAACCACATGCTTTTGTTTGTCTCTTAAAAGGCTAGATGCAAGTCAGCCATTTTATACTCACTGCTGCCACCTCAGGTCATACGTGTAACTGCAGCTTCTACATTAAGCTCGTGCATGACGGCAATTCGGACCCGAAGTAACACCTTTTGAGTGACAGTGCAGGATTTTCTACACAATAGGACATTGCTGGAATATGTAGGGGGAGGAAAATACATAGTTTTAACATTTTTAAACTCTGTATAGTCCCTTTAAATATTATACGAAACAATAAGCCTGAACTAACTGCAGTTTATATAAGTCCAAACTGTTCTCAGAGGGTGCGCAAAATACTGATAATTCTGCTCGAACAGGAAAAGCCACTTGCGTAAGGGAGAGGGTGATAATCTTTCAAAACCAGTAATTGCTTGCATAATTTCTCTAACAGTTCATTTAACATTTCTTGAGGCAAACGTCCCAATATATACCGCAACATTTCAAATTGCAGTTTGCTCAGTTCGCTGCTTTTCCTCAACTTGCTGATGTCAAGCTCCATCAACTCTTGCTTTTATTACGCAGTTTGCCACATACTGTCTTTTCCTACGAGCGTATGAATCCGATTTGTGTTAAGAAAAAAAAAAAAAAGTGCCAGAGGCTGCTGAGCGCCGCTGCAACCTAGCGCGTTCGGTAAAAGTTGGCAGGCGCTGATATTTCCGGCTTGGTGGGGCTGCCCAGACAAGCTCTCTCAATATAGGGCAGATAAAACGGCTTTATTTGATCATGTCTGGGGATAAAATTAGCACATGAATAATAATCACTGACCGGAGCGCTGGCTTTTAGTGGACACTTGGCAGGAGGAAGCAAGTTGGCCGGAGAGAAAGTTGACACTAAAAAGGCATATTGTGAGTCTATGGAAGCTCTCCCGGTGGCATAGGATGAAAAGGAGTAAGCCAGATATCCCGCTCCACCAACGGCTTTCGAGGAGGAGAGAAAAAGCGACAACCGCAAACAAACAAGGAAATGTCAAAAAAAAGTTAGCCTCGGGAGAGCGGCAACTCGCCGGTGAGCGAGGTTCGATACGAGAAAGAGCAGCAGCGAGAGAACTTTTGGGGGGGGGAGAAATTTGGATGACAAAATGTTTTCCAAGTCAACAATGGGCCATCTGGAACACACATCGCATCTTCCCCGTCGCTGAGAGCGTTCGCCAAAACTCAATGGCAAGTTGGTGTGATGTGTGAGGCAAAAAAATAATGTGATGATTTGCCAAACTCAACAATCTGATCGAGATCCTGGCTCGAGATCTGGAGGGAAGGTCTCGCGGTTCGGCACGTTAGACGCCTACTGACAGGTTTAACCCCAGTGGCATTGAAGAAAGGGACAAACACAGAGAACAGATTTCCCAGGGGAAGAAAAGCATGCTTTAAAAAAAATAAAATCAGATAACCTTCACAAAAAAAGAGGAAGAAACAGCTGCAGTGATTTCTTTGCAACACGTTCAATTTGGTGAAATAATGGTGGGGAAAAGGAGCATTTTTCGAAACAGCAAACTGGATTATCACAGCATTGTTTAGCTGGCTCTGACTCAATTAAAATTTTTGGAGGACAGAGTGGTTTGTTGTGCAGCTGGCATCTCTTTGGTTTCAGAGTCACTTTCAAAGCGCTTTCTTCACTGGCGGCATCGAAAAACATGTGTTCCCGGAGCAGAGTTCGCCACATGAGAGACGGTTCATGAAGTCCCGCAACTGATGTATCCGAGAAAACAAACGGCCACATTGTGACGGCGATGATGACAAGATATTTGGAAAAAAAGACCTCCAAGTTTGCTTATGACTCAAATTGTTGCTTTAACCTCTCACCGTCTGCCTTAACCGAGTGCATTTTCTCCAGTTCGGCCTTACCCAAACCTAAAAGCGTCATGACTGGAGCAACCTATAAGCCTCATTTGAAAGCTGAGACCTATTTATTCATGTATTCATTCATTTACGATGGGACAGTGCATGTTAAAGCTGGGGTACCTGATTTTTCCTCTTCAAACTTTGACTTTTTTTGTTTTGGCCCAAACTCATCTCTCGCTGTTTTCTTTCTGCACATCAGAATTGTTCAAGGAAATGTATTATATGCACGTTTCAAGCCCGTGTACAGCTTTGAGCCATGGCAAAAAGAAGCAGCAAATTGGGTAAAACTTTATTTTACTACCCTTGATACATTGTACCTAACTACATTTAGTACAATGTAATGTGCTCTGTAACAATGTGAAATGACTTGCACCTATGGGTTAGATACACAATGGGATAATATGTATTTGTAGTTTGTAGGTACATAATGTAATAAGACATAACCCTAACCCTAACCTTAAGCCCTAATCCTAAGTGTCTCGTGTCCTATTACATTATGTACCTACAAAGTACTAATACCAGTTATTACATTGTGCATCTAACCCATAGTTACAAGTTATTACAGATTGTTACAGAGCACATTACATTGTACTAAATGTAGTTAGGTATAATGTATCAAGGTAGTGCAAACTAAAGTGATACCGCAAATTGTAGTCATTTAGATTCTACTTTTCTCTTTCATGGCTCAATAAATATTTAGGCAAGACAATGCAACAAGGTCTGTTATTTTTGCAGCATACTCCGAGGTGATAATAAGTTTACTTGACAACAAAAAAGTCAGGTACCCCAGCTTTAACTAACACGAGTCCTCAAAATCCACATGTAAATATGTTAACCACAATGGCTAATCTGTAGTCCCAAGGCAGGATGCTGTTCACAGACAGGGATTGCCACTTTTTGTTGTTTTTTCGTTGCTCTTTAGTGGCTTTTTTATTGAGTTTTGGTCACATTTTTGCCATTTTTTGTTGTGTTTTGTCACGTTATGGTCACATTTTAGCTGCTTTTTTGATCCTCTTCTTTTTTGTTGCTCTGTTTGTGGCTTTTTGGACTCTATTTTTTGGTTGCCTTGTTTGCTTTTAGATTTGTGAAATGCCAAATTGGAGAAATTTGGCATTTGGCTCGGTTCAAGTGGCAGTAAAGAGGTCGGGTGTACCTTGATTAGATTGCTTAGCTTTTCAAGCGCTTCTCATACTTTCTTGTCCCCTTGGAAACTACAGATGTTGGAAGGGCAAGTTAGTGGCCATGACCATTTCCATGTATACATCATTCAAACAGGAAAAAAAATGTTCTAAACGGTCTAAATTTTAAACCATAAACATTACGACAGCACACATTCCTTGCAGCCAGGCTTGGATTGTGAACATATTATATACAACTGAAATGACTGGGAGCGCACACATGTCACAGCGGCCGCCAGTTCTCCTTTTACAGACAGTGGGGACACTCCATAAAGGCTGTTGTAAGATTTAGCACAATCTTCTCCCTTCTGAGTAAATGTGACAGAAACAGAGAAGCCTGAAGAAAAAGGTTAACCACAGGTGGAAAAGACCGAGACGAAAGTGTTCTGGACGCATTAAAGACTCAGAAGGACGAATAATTTATTACCTTGTAAAATTGAATGATCGATTCAAGACAGGCCTGCATATATATAACTATCGCAGTGACCAGGCAACCACTATTTTTTTTTTTTTAAATCAGTGTTCCTCGGTCTTCCTCAGAGATGTGCAGTGCCACTTGACATCTCCTGCAGTGGAACAATTTGACCTGCAGCCCCTCTTGTTAGCGCCAGAGAAAAGCTACCGCGTCCGGAGTGGATTCACGAAGTCTTGGTGGACGCTCGGAGCGGCGTGAAGCCCGGTGCATCATTACAGAGGCGAGCGCAGGTTTGGTCCGGCTTGACTCGCGAAGAGAAAGTGTGAGAGAAGTGTGGGAGGGCGGCGGGGAAATGGCCAGAGTTATTTCCATTCGCTCACTTCATGGAAACATTATAGAGTGTAAGGTTCAGTTCTCACGGAGGGTCTGACTATAGAGGGAGTAGAGTAATGGGCAAGAGCATCAAAGCCAGGGAAACCTTAAAAAGACTGGGTACAAAATGCAAAAAGCAGGCATTAAAACTTGAGTTGAAGAGAGAATGCGGAAGAAATGCTGCTCGCCATTAGCTGTTTTCACTGGGAAGGCCCGGCTCTGTGTGTGTCCGTATTGTGCGGCGAGTCTAGCCTCTGGCAAGGGCCACAAAAGCCTCCATTTATCTGTCCCCAGCATCGCGTCTCATTGAGAACATGCAACCATCGTATGTGCCAGGCCCCTTGTTAACACTTAAGACCCGCACTCAGTCCTCCCAATGAGCCAGCGAGATTATACCACCGCCGACAAAACGCTAAAAAAAAACGACCAGTGCATCTGTTGGATCTATTTGCATTTCTTTAGTTAAAGCCACAATGCAGCACTTGACTGGATGCAAAGGGAACATTCTCAGTCAGGCGTGAGAAACACCCTCCCTGTTAAAAAATGAGGCCTCTCTTCCTTTTTTTTTTTTTTTCCTCGTCTCCAACTCCTTTAGTTTCTTGAACCGGAGAAAACCACACATCCCCACGAGCAGCTTGCACCAAACACAATCTGTCAACTTCACAACAGACGCGGAAAGTTTATTCACTCTCCTCGCCACTCATCAGTTGCTATTTAGCCAGGCTGTGTTTTCGGGAGCAGAAAGGAGTGCATTTTTTTCTTTTTTTCTTTCTTTCAAGGAGATCGTTTTAGGACATTGCAATGCGGGCTATTCAGCAATCTGTGGCTCTAATTGCAGAGGGGAGAGGAATTTTTGACATCTCTCGTATTGAGGTCTAACAGCTGCAGCTGGCATGGCATGTGGTGGGCGGGACGCAGGAGGTGTGGCAGCTAAAAGGGTGTCAAAGTCGAGCCTCCCACCCAGAGCCACCCACACGCGTAGCAGCCATAAACACACAATGGTACAAGAGCCTATGGATGGATTTATAAGTGCAGACCCACAACGCGATGTCGTTTGTGACAGGCTAATAAGCGGAGGTGCTTCTAGGGACAGGGCTAACACCTGGCATTAACTCGGCTTTATAACTGACATTTAGATCCATAGCTCAGGAAAATTATATATTGGAATTTTTTTCTGTATGGATTGCAAATTGATTTCTCAAGCCACATTCACCTTACGGATGAAATATGAAGAAATAGAATTAGAAAAATAATACATGAGTCATTTGCATTTCAGAAAACGTTGGTGTTATACATTAGAACACCCCATGGATCAGAGGTATTTTGCAAAGTTCAATATCTCCAATAAAATGACACCTTTGCTATAAAATGAGACCATTCAAATGACAAAGAATTCAAATTCAAATGAATACTTAAATATCGAAATAAATAAGGCGACAGTGGGGCACATGCTAGAGCGGGTCAGGGGTTCGAATCCCGCGTCCTGAAGGTGCCCATTGCCTTAGTGTCCTTGGGCGAGACACTTCACCCACCTGGCCTCCAGTGTCTGCGCACATTGGTGTATGAATGAGAGTGTAAATGGGTGAGTGGCTCCTTACTGTAAAGCGCTTTGAGTACAAGTTGAGACAATTTACCACTGAAATAAATAGCATTATAGTATAAAGGTGAAATAGGACCTGGTTCACACGATGTTATAGGGTTTCAATTGTCAGTGATGATGGTCATGGACTACGTTTGATTCTCAAAGATTGTAGGACACCCCCTGGATGGACAGTATGAGGCAGCGCACCATAACAACACATTGGCTAAGAACACCAGCCACGTTCTGAACGCTGTGCAGTCACCATCAGGGTGTCGGTACTGTGTGTCACGCTTTAACAGGGTCAAATTGAGGAACAGCGGACAGTTTTTCATGTCTTTGGGAAATGTCCTGTGTCGTGTCCTTGCATTTGTGTTGATACAGAGCAGCTGAACAAATTTCAGATCCTCGGACCTTAAATGTAGCGCAAAACACTATAATAACAGGCCCTTTTCAATGAACATCACCACAAATCAGTCGAATCCTGCAGCTAAACATAGCACTGAATTGCGAATGTACCATTTAAATATATTATGTCCTGGGTCTGGGAGATAGACAGTCTTTGAGTCTTGCGTCTAGTATGTGAATATTTAAGTGTGCAATGTCCCCTCCAACGGCCTCAAGAATCCAATACACGTACAGTACATTTTACAGCAGCCAACCACAAGGCAGAGCAGGCCACAGAGTAAATTTAAAGAGTCAGCAGTTGTAAAAATACCAAGACTCTGCATTCCTCAGCAGCAGCAGGTGACCCCCTTCCCATTTTCAAACATGCACAGTATCATCATTGATCATACGCTATAACATAAGGACAAGGGTGGCATTTCAGAATACTGTTTGACGTACATAAGTCTGTACCCAGTTTTAGAATGACACAAAAGATGCTACAACTTCACTTACAAACAATGAAAAACACGTAAGGCAGTGCTTCTAAAACGCTTTAAACCAAGTAAACCAAAAGCTCTCCAGCAACCAGATCTATAACAAACTCAAAATGTGGGCCGGACCAACTCTAATTGGGCTATACCATGCCCTATGTAGTACCAGGACAAACCCAAAAGAGGACAAAAACATATCATATTGAACACATACTAGACCTACAGACTGCAGATACACCTGTTGACAAATACCATGGTGGATTTTGCCAATGATGCTTGTTTTTTTGACATATCCCTTTGCTCTACAGTATTATGAAATATCAATATTGTACAACGGATGTAAAAAAAAAGATCATCCTGAGTGCAAGGTCCACGGCGCCCACCTTTTGTCCTCGGTCCGCCTCGTTACGCGGCGTGCGGCACCATCCCCCTCCGCGGCGGCGGCGCTAAGAGCTAAGTGGGCTAAAGACGAGCGTGGGTGAATTCATTTCCTTCCCGGCGATCCCAGTGCACTGATGTGACCTGACATGAGGGTCCCCCGTGATCGAGCGACCTTTGCCCTCTCGAACTGATCTGATGAGGTCGTCCCCGTGTGGAAGGGGGAGGGACGTGTCGGGGGAAATATTGAGGGCGCGTTTTAAAACACACGATATGATGGATGAGACTGATGAAGCTTGTCATGAAAAATGTAGATTAATGGGTGCGTGATTGAGTTTTGCTGTGTCTGTGTTTTTAATCTACTTCAGTGCATCTGTCTGATTTGTCTTTGTTTACCAGCATAACTTTTGAGCAAATGGCGTGTTCGGAGGTGCAGAATTTTGGAAAAATCTGACAATTCCAGACGGTTCTTGAGTCATCATCGTCTGCATTGTATGTTTAGCTTCTCATCCAAGCAGCTTTGTCAGCGACACTAAAGAATTCTGCTCACAGCCGGACCAAAAAGACCACTCTCTCTGACAATTGCTGTAACTGAGAATATTTTTTTAATCAAATCAAGATTCAGCCCACAATGCAAACATTTTGAACATGTCCAGAAGCATGAACATTTGAGAGAAGACTGAACTATGAGTTTCTAAACTAAGATTGGTGTTTCTAGCACAAGCTCCATGAGATCTCCACTGCCTGCCCACAGCTAAGTGCTTTTATAGCTATCAAAGTCATGAGCACTCATTATATTCTAATTTAAATGAACCATTCTTTTTCACCTCAAATAGACGAGGTTGAGTCAAAACGTAGTTGCAAAAGATCCTTAATTCAATCAACTCAGTCCAGTCTAAGGATGGGAACCTCAGGGTACCAATATGCCGATACTGTGATAATCGATATACTGCACAAAAACAACCTACCATACGTCGCAATAAAAAAAAAACATGCCACTTTTAACCTATATTTTAACATACTACATACTACTGCTGATGCCTCATTAATATGCATGATGTCGCTCATTAATATCCATGACATCGTCAAAAGTGCCGATATCGGAATAAGTCAGTATCGTATCGTCCCGCAAAATATCGCGATATATCGGAAAATCGATATTGTCACATTCCTAGTCCAGTCAACGATATTTGAAAATCTCCACTGCAATGGACAACTGTGAGCCAACACAATCACTCTTCTTCCCCTTGTAAGATCTTGATATTGTGTCTATTATGTTCATGAAGAAAAAAATAACTTTAAAATTTGTCTTTGCTTTGAGCCTTTAATATGTTCATTTGATAATAACAGCTACTAGAATTGACTTTTTTTGCCGATAATAAGAGCTTTATTTTGGAAATTTCCCATTTTATGCCTTTTGAAGAGAATTCCCCAATGCTATTAATGACTTCTCTAGTAATGACTTCACCTGTGAGACCAATGTCCATCTTTTTATGTGTATCTCAATCGTGCGCCGTTTCATAGCGTCATCTGAAGGTTTAATTATATTTCTAATAAAGCTTGGCTATTTTTCTGCATTTCAATACATGTTCATTAACAAGCGAGCCCCATTTACCAGGTATCCATCACAGAAGCGCCAACAGAGCCATTAAGCTCGGCCAATTCGCTGCAGGTTATCTACATTTGACACTCCGGGGACACCGTAATGCTTCCTTTGTCTGGCTGTTAGTAGACAAAGCGCGCATAATGAGCATGCTTCCTAATAGCAATATCGTGGAGGCTGAGCACAATGGCTTACAGGAAGGCCCCTGCAGTGAATGGGCAGCTAGGTCCATCCGTATTAATATTAAAACATGCCTGAATGAAAGAATACCTGAAGTGCCCATGCTTTGCACTGGCGTGGTTTGGAAAAAGTGCACACAGGAAGGAGTCTGGCCTTAATCTTAGCGCTTGGCACGACTTTACAGAAGCGTCCCAAATAAGCAGTGATTTCCCTATTCCTCTCGTCCTTATCTCTGAACTACAGCCGCTCTGAGGAACGTCTGGGCGATGGCAGGGTTTGGAGAAAGCGACGGGAGCAGGCAGCGTGTCCCAAGGTACCCACGTCTGGGGTCACAGCGCTGGAGGAGGCGAGGCGGGAGTCTTGATTTCATTACGGTAGATTGGAAACAGCGACGGTTCGAGCGGAGATTGATACGCTGAACTCCCACAGAACCACAACGGCTATAAATACCGATGTGATCCTGGTACTGAGATACAAAACCTCCCTGATACGTTGTTAAAATTAATAACCCTCTTGGATTGACCTTGAAGTTTTGCCTCAAAAATGTAAGATATCCCTATTCCCAACAAGACAATAAGCTGGGCATTGTGGTCGGCAGTAATACTATTCAATATGAAATCAATAGCAACCACTGTCTTCCAGGAAGGAGGCTCCCCGTTGGCCAAATCCTTACAAGCAAGAGGCTTACACCCAAGCTGTGCATCCTTATTAGTATCAAGGACAAGGAGATGTTTACTAAATGTAATGCATGAAAAGTCTTGTATTGCCATTGGCGTGTTTTGTAAACCCGTTGCATCAGTAGTGATTTGAAATCCCTTCACACCACTTCAGAAAACACACTGCCCGGCCAAAAATGTATTCAGGCCTGTTAGAAGAAGGTCTGAATGAAGAACTCCTGGTTTTCCTCTAAACCTGGGACTTGGCTGCATCTCATCAGCAAATCCTCAAAATCCTCAGAGAAAATAAAAGGAAATGACAGGAAACAATTAAGCTTCATTCATTTTCTCTCCTCCTCACTTCCACGCTCTGATCACAAAATGTCATCGCTGCAGAGGAGGAGCTGGAATGAGGTTAGCGAGTGAGAAGTCATCAGATCCCATGCATGCAGTGGGGAGGGGAGATAAACAGTCACAGCCACCAATGGCTTATAGATCTATTTCAGTTTTGGAATGGAGACGGATATTGACTCAGCCAAGCTACGCTCATAAGCTCCTCTATGATTGGTGGATCTATTCTTTTTGACCTTTCAAGCCATCAACAAAACTGCTATGTCTAACTCCCACGGTGAAAAATGCAATTTGTCGAGAAGAACTACTTCATCTGGGCTGACGGTGGCTCTGTAAAGCAGTCACTCCAATCAGCCTGTATGTGTTGTTGTGTCCTCAGGCAAGACACTTCCTCACTCTCGCCTTGTCTGTGTGAATGTGGAGAGTGTATGAGTGATTAGTGGAGATCGATTGCTGAAGATCGGTATGAATAATACGATTCGAAGCGCTTTAAGCATCAAGAAAGTGCTAAAGTGTAAGACATTATTATGTGTTGACATGTATACCCTGATGTTTCTCTTTTCCATAGCATAAAATCTATCACAAAATAACACAAATAGTAATAATACAAATCTTTCATTGATTTTGTCGATAGGCTCTAAGATTGTGGGAAGACCTCAGAGACCTTTGAGTGAGCTGTACAAGGAAAGGACACTCGAGCTATTGCCTCTGACTCTGCTCAGTTTGAGCTTCTGAACTCTTGGAGGCGATACAGAGTCCCACTGGCTAAAAAGGCTGTGTTTAAGAAATCTTTTGTCCCCTGTGCTGTGGGAATTCTGAATGAAGCAGCGACCGAATGCAATCGCCACAGAAATGATCTTGAAATGATCTGTTCTTATATATGTGTTTTTGTTTTATTTTTAGTATTGGGCATGTTTGTATTGTCCATAGTCTTGTACTTCTATGTGTCGGTGAGCCAAAGATTTCTACCTCGGTAGACAATAACATTTTATTTTTATGCCCTTCCTCTGCTCTAAAGAGAAGGGAAGAAACATCCTTGCTTAGAACATAACATTCAATTAGAAAAGTCAATTTGATTTCAAGGAAGGAGTTCGGAAAGAAAGTATTTGAATAGGTTACTTTCTAAAGAGCCTATAGTTTAACGTTGATGCAGAGGGCAGTTGAGCTGAAAATCCCATGGCGGTAACTATGGTAACTGTCAAAATGTTGAACTGTTTATTTGCTAATTTCTCTGTAATTCATGGGCCAATTCACATGAAACAAAAACTGTCACTTTAAAAGTCATCTCCTCCAGCACATATGAACAATGATCTAATTATTTCCTCATAAAGGTGCCGAAAAGTGTGGACAACATTCAAAAACATGTGTGTGATGTTGTGTCAGATGGAGAGCATTAGAAAGGAGGGAATTTACAAAAACTGAGACACAATTTTGCCCAATTATCACCTGCTACATCTGTGACAATCACACAGTTTGCTCTGATCCCCACTACACGCCTTGTACCGAATGAAACCTGATATCTCGGAAACACTCCTCCATGTTTACCCGGCTAACGATAAGCAGCTGGAGACGGGACCACCTCGCGCCTCGTCCTGAAACCGCTGCGGATCTGTAAACAGCCCGGACGTGCGCGCTGACCTCTGACCGCTGCAGTGTTTGTGGGCTCCTGCTGAAGACGCAGCCTGTTGACGCAGATAAGGAACGATGTAATTATCCAGCTGCTCCTCGGGCTCAGATCCGCAGCACCTGGTTTAGACGCGTCCGTTTTGCGTCAGGCTTCTCAAAAGAACTTCATTGTGTTAACATGTCAAGTGTGGTGGCCATTACTTTGTTACATTTACTTCAGTAACAAGAAACATCTCATTTTTGCTACAGATTCATTGCGTTTGAGTAAACACTATCCTGCACCGCATCCAACCAATAGTTCTATTCAGTCCTTGGATAAACATAGCTGCTGGGTATTGTAAGAATCGAGATCTTTTGTTACGATCACACAGACTAGGACATGAATGCATTACGTAATAGTGTGTTCTTTTAGGACACTTGTACAGAAGAATTGTCCCTCTGGCACTGAGATCCTGGGACTGTACAGAGAGAGGATCCCTGTTCTAAATATAGCTTTTGCAAATAATGTCACCAGCAGTGGTACAGTAGCTATATACGTAACTAGGGCTGTTAAAATAATGACTATATCGACTTATCATTCAATAAATAACAGATAAATTATATATTTTTGGGCTCGACATTGATTGTCTGTACATATATTAGCATTTCACCCTATTTTTTCTTTGTAAAACTTTCATTTTCTTGTGTGGTATTTTAGGATATAATTTTTAGAACAAAGGTTTACTGTCATTTTTATACCTGAGAGTTGACAGTATCCAGTATCGTTAGAGTCAATAATTTTGTTAATCGCGATACTTTCTTGCCTCAATATATCGAACGTCAAATGTATTATCGTGACAGACCTACTATTATTTTACTAAACTAAACTTGGACTAGTCGTAATGGTGATGGGCTCAGGTCAGGACTATTCCCAGTCTCAGATTTTCTCTCAGTCGGTTGAGTGGTGGTCCATAAAAGGAGCATTGGCAGTTTGATCTCAGCTCCAACCAGGCATTGTGCAAGACACTTCACCCCTGCCTAAGAGCCCACCGGCGCACAAGTGGCAATTGTGGAAATAGTAGTCGTTTACTACCATTTAGTGTGGGAGTGAATAAAGCGCTCCATATGAAGTCCATAAGTCCACTTATACATCCCTATGAAGTATAAGTGTAAGGCATCTTTGTTGTGCGTTTTTGATCCATATATCGTGCAGAAATGTAAATCCATGTGCTTGCAAAAACCCATGTATTACTAAATCTAAAATTATAGAGCTACAGTATGTGCAGGCCATTGATGGGAATGAGGAAATCATTTGTCCATTCATCGCAAAGTCTTTATCCAAGCATGATTTTTAATAAGATTCACAATCCGTCATTAGTAAAACTGTTACTGGGGGGGTCCGTAGTTATTAGCAACATGAGGCTTAATGGGTTTCGGACTGAACAAGCTGATTTATGGTTTCTTTTAAGTTTGTGTAATAAATCAGTGGTTTGTTTATGCCAGTGGTAACAGCTTGAGAAGTGCCACTTCAACAATACCCAATATGGTTGCTTGTGTCCTTCCCCAAACTTTTTTTTTTTTCTTCCTCATTTTGTCCTCTCCCAAAATAAAAGAAACATCCAGCGCTGCCTTCAGGCCATTCCCTGCGCTCCTCATACACCCCCCGTGGCTAACCTCCAAACGTCCGCCGCACATTTCATTGCACTTCACTGCCAGCGGGAGAGGCAGGAGGAGGGTGAGGGGCAGATCTCCTATACACACCGTCAGACGATAACACGAGCAAGACACGAGAGAAGAAGAAGGGAAAAAAAATCAGGTCACTGTCACTCCAGATCATTATCCTCTGTCAACAGGCCCTTTACAGATCGCATAAAAGCCGGCCAGACCAAACGCCGATGCTTGGAAAGGAGAAAACACAAGCAAGGTCTCCCTCTAAGCTTCCCATTAGCGTTGCTCGGGTGCATCCAGGCTTCTTAAACACATCAGACTTGAAGGAAAAGGCCAGGTCGGATACGGGATTACCACAGTTCAGCTCCTCTCTTCACTTTATAAAAGACTTTGAACACACAAGTGACTCCAGTATGTTAGCACTGTCAAGTATAGCCCCACTAACAGCAAGATACAAGAATAGATCACATGCAATATCATGTACTGTATACGGGCATTTCGTGCCTCAGGGAATGGACACAAAGGAGACATAATAAAAGATGTTTAATTGTGTGTGTAATACAGTAGCAGGGTAGTAGTGGTGTACTATGTGTTTACTATTAAATATACACGGCTACTTATTCAGGATCATGCCTGTTATAATTAAACTTTTTATGGAGAACGAAGTCACTCCTGCCCCTGTAGGCCCTAAGCACCACTGCAGGTGTCGTAGCATGTTGCGTTTTTTTACTCATTAATTGTCCGTAAGAGTAAATACTACACTGACCGAAAAGACAAAGGGAGAGAGGGATATTGTGCATCCAATTACACAATGGAGATATGTTTTGTCACTCAAACATGGCTGTAAATACTGTTTAAGTGGCGCTAACCTGCAGTTAGCTTTGACCGTTAGCCTGTTAGCTTCTTCTTCGTGATTCCATTAGTGTGTATTGGAGCTTCCGACCCGTAGGCAGGAAAGCTGCAATTGTGGTTTTCTGGCCAGAGACACCAGGGGGAGAGGACCCCCCCCCAATCCTCCCATTAACACTTGTATTACCCCCAGAGGGACTATGAAAAGGATTTATTAAGGTAAACAAGTTACTTAGTTCTTCTTTAACAACTCTACTCCAACTATGGCGGCCACAGAAAGAAGGTCCTAGGTTTGATGTGTGCAGCATTTCAAGAGGTTTTCTATACAGAAATTCCCAGACAGTGCGAGCTCAAAGTCCTGACCATGAACCTGGCTCTGTGGTCACTGCACTGCGGCTGCCCCACTGCTCCTGATCGGTTGCCCCAGAGGCTTTATTTCCCTACAGTGACAATTAAGCACACAAGCATACCAAAGCACGTACACAAACATACAAAGGCTTCATATTCAAAACACTGCTCCGGCATGATTCAAATGAAAGATATTTTTCGTTTGAGAGAAAGAAGCTGTTTGTTTCTGCCACGCTCTAATTTTTCACTATGCAAAAACACAATGCTAATGACCCGGGTTTTGCAACAGTTCAGGGAATTCCCACAACAAAATATTCAGGAAAAATAAACTCATTAGCATTTAATTCATGAGCGGATTGAAATTGTACCAAAAACAACACTGCAAATTGCTACGTAGGCGCTTTTTAAAAAAATCACAAAGACAAACTACCGGCCATGACCAGCGCCGGCTCATTTGTCTCGTGTCACCGAGCTGGTAAAAACAAAAGAAGAAGCCGACTTTCTCACACTATAAAGACGAAAGCTCCTTCCTGCTGCAATGAAAAACTGCAAACTTCCTCATAAGCCGGAAAAAGCATGTAGGGAAACAAAAGCAGTGTTTTCAAGGATAGGGTTTACTCCAATTAATCTTTTTTTGTTTGTGTCATTTTAATCACAGTTGTAAAGTTTAACTAAGTATTTTTGACTACATGCCTTAGTTTTATAGTTTTCGTACTTATAATCAACTTTTTTTTATCAGCACTTCATTTGCATGTTGAGTTACGTACAATTTTGCTGTGATGTCTCTGCTAAAAGGTCACAATGAGGCTCGGAAAGGGATGCTACGCACTTCAACAGGCACTACATCAGGGCCTAATGCGGGCTGGACTGGAGCAATGCACTTTATGGCACATCTGTCACGGCTTTGCTCCATTTGACTTGTTAATTACAATCAAGCTCTCTCCCAAAACAAGTCGCGGCACTTTCAACGCTTTAGGAACAACTCATCCAGCGGCCATTCGCTCCACAGTTCAGGTCAATTTGACAGTCAAGGGCGCAGATGTTTGTACAAAAGGAGACACGGTCAAGGACTGAGGCTCGTAAAACTGCTGAACTTCGGCTTTTTTGATGCGATCATGCCTTGACTTTGTTAAAACCTTTTTCGGTTTCTGACAAGAAGACTAAAGGACACAAAAAACTAGAACTGCACGATATGAGAAACACATCTCAAAGAAATAACTGTGGAAGGAGATGACATAAAACATAGAAATGCTGTTATCTTCATTCTGCAGTAGAAATTTTGACTTCTGATTTGCATAAATAAATCCCTTGCCAAAGAAGTACCATTAAATCAAACTGAATTCAAAATCCGTGCTATCCATGATTTATCTTGACAGCTTAACTATCAAGAACCAACAATGTTGATGAAGTCAAATGTTGCTGCAGTCATAAACCTGGCAACTTGACAAATCTTTGATTAAGAGACATACTTGAATAGACAGCTATGCAGACGCTCCACCCAGTTTCAACCCATTGAACTCAGCACTGTCTGTGTAATCACTGTATAATCTAATGTCTACAATCACTTATGTTTAAAAAGTGAAACATGCCATTGAACTGAAAAGACAAGCTATTTTTTTAGAAACAGAGGCCAGTTCCACTAACTATTGGTTCACTCAGATATACTCTTGGCCTACTTAATCATGATGAGGAATATTTATTGTATGGATGGACACAGGTGCTGTCAAAAATCACATATTGAAAAGGGAGCGTGTACATTTAAACTGTTGGTTGTGGCTCCAACTCATTCTGAAAGCATTTCTAAATTTTCACAGGGATGAATTTATAACCACCAAGCTAGTCTCATGAGACGCCAGGCCTCTCTCAGACCCTCCACCAGAGCCTCAGTCAAAAGGGACTGTGTGCTCCCAAAGTTCAAAACATCAACAGCACAGTCAAGCTTCTCCTTTGAGGGGGCTTGACTGAACTCTCTACCCCACTGGACTCAAACTGCAGACTAGCATTAATATCTTTAGTAGAGAGCTCAAACCAGCGGAGAGCTCAAACCTTTTACAATGATGCTGCTGTATGAAGGTTTGGCTGTTATAGCATGAAAGCCCCCCATAAGGACAAGTGCTAAGTGTTTGTCCAGTGTCATTGCTATGTCTATGGTGAATAACCAGATCAATTTTATTCCTCGAATGTCTGCAAGAACATAACATATTTTATTCCACATTAAGAAAGAAGTCAGGCACAGGGTCTTAAAGATGAAAAATAAAATGCATATGATCTCGGTGAACGCCCCTGAAGCTGACAGTCACGCCATTGTTCTTGTGGACAATGCACAATGCTGCTCATATCAAGGGTTAACTGACATTCCCGCTCATTGCATTAACTCATCAGACGAACAGACAGCAGATAAAAATGTCTGGACTCTGGCTCTGGTGTGGCTTGCTCCAAATGACCCTTTATTTCTCGCTACAGTAAGAAGCAGGTATGCACAGCAGCATTAAACCAAATCCCTTCTTATCTCCCGTTGGAGCTGGCTGGGACTAAAGGGGTCATAGTTGTCCCGACTGTGAGCCCCGCCGCCGACGGTGCACTGAGCCTGGGTTAACCCTGTAGGTCAGCCCTGGCCGCTGGTCCTTGGACTTTTCCGACCACAGGGTTAATGACCGGCCAGCGCTCATCCACTGCCATTGTATCACAGTGACAGATATGAAGACAAAACATCAGGGTGGGTCAGCAACTTTCCCTGGCCTTTTCCCAACATTCCTGATATAGAAACTAATGAGGCCCCAAGAGAACAAGACGTGGCCTCTTAGGTAATTCATCAAAGCAAGGCACGTTCCTTTATATGTTCCTTTACTATGGCAAATCTATAATGTATGACAGAGATGCACTGGGAGTGGCATTTGATGTCATTGGCTTTGTGAAACGAAGCATGATGGGAGCATGTCCGGATACAAGTCTGTGCAGTAGGTACGGCTGATAAAGCAGGGAAAAGATAAAAGAAAACAGGCCAAATTCCTCGTGTTCCTGTTGTAGATGCTTGATGATATAAAAAGATGCCAATGCTTTAAAGGTCCTATTATGCTTTATAAAAACCTTTTGAAACACTTGTGGTTGATGTCATAGTACGGCAACACACAGCATAACAACAAAAAGCAAAACATTAAGGTGTTATTTGTTTTGACAGAGCATTGATGTTTCTTTTCTCAAATGGCATAAGCCTGAGCCAGTATGACTTTTCATCAGTGAACATTGTTATAATATTGTTAAAAGCATGAAAGGTTAAACAGGTTAAAGCAGTACCAAGTAACTTATGCCCCTAGAGGACATAAGAGCCACAGTAGGTGTCGTAGCATGTTGTGTTTTTTTACTCAGTAATTGTCCGTGAGAGTAAATACAACGCTGACAGAAAAGACAAAGGGAGAGAGGGATATTGTTCATCCAATTAGACAATGGAGATGATTTTTTTCACTTAAACTTGGCTGTCAATACTGTTTAAGTGGCGCTAGCCCACAGTTAGCTTTGCCCGTTAGCCTGTTAGCTTCTCCTTCGTGATTCTATTAGTGTGTATTGGTGCTCCAACCCGGTGCTGGGGAGTTGCATTTGTGGTTTTTTGACACCAGGGGGAGATGATCGTCCCATAAACATTACCCACAGAAGGACTACAGAAAGGATTTATTAAGGTAAACAAGTTAGTACTGCTTTCAGAAGAAGAAGAATGAAGGTTTATTTTTAAGAACAACAAACAACAGACAGAGCAAAAGCCTCTTGAAAGAGTTTGCAGTCTCTCTTGACACTCCGTTGGATTCTTAATAGTTTGCCCCAATACCCAAACTCATGCATATTAGTGAACTGGTGACTCTGAACTTATAAATTAAATTAACATTATCAAACGCCTGCGTCAATTCAGTGATTCCAGACCTCCATAGCATAACAAAGCTCCAGGCATCACATAAACGGTGCGAAATCCTGCCAAGTCACTTTTGAATGAGAAAACTGTGAGATATTCCAGCACACAAATCAAATCGTATTCACTCTCGAATGGTGCTGCTATTACGCTGTGTCATTGCGTTCCATTGTTGATCTGGAAAGGGCAGAGCTTGTCTCCAGTAGGTCAGTAAGCATGTGGTTGGCTGCATTGTGACTTAATGTGACATGATGACGCCTGGAGAAAAAAAAAAGACCTAAAGAGGCTGATGGTATGGATCAATTGGCAGTTAAAAAGCAATGAAGCTAAAATTATATGTTACTACAAATTATGTAATGTTTTGCTTATTACAAAACGTGAACTGTCTTGGTGAAATACTGACCCACTTCTCTCAGTTGTGTTTGCCAAAAGAGGATTAATGGCTTTTCTTCTCAGATGGACAGCATCTTCTGGCTGCATCTGTGTTAGTAGGATAGGCCACAGCTGTAAGCCATAGCCTCTACTGTTCGGATCATATACACAACACTGTCTGCCAATGTTAGAGAGAGAGACACAGGGGAGGAAGAAGGGGGAGAAATGAGATGGAGCTTAGTCCAGAAAACATGTAGACTTTGTTGAGGTCACGGCTGAGCGGTCTAAGCTGGTCATAGGACACAATAATATCCCACATGGACATATGGGATATTATGGGCAGATCAATATGTCACATACATATCTACTGTTTGTCACAAAGCATTAAAAAAATCTATATTCAGAAAATAGGGGAAATGTACATTTGTCAGTCAGAAATCTAGATGGTCACCCAACTAATGCACAGGGTTTCTGGTATGTGGTCCGCTATCTCTTCACAAACACATTCAGCAGATCAAGCACAGTTAAGTAAAGTATTTTCTGTATATATGTTTTCCATCTTCTAAAATGACAGCCCCATACTATTATCAAACTGTGTACCAAATTCTAAAAGGCGATATGGCTAAAGTAACGTTGTTGATGTCATTGTGTGTCCATCTGGAGCTATATCTAATCTCCTGCATCCCTCCATTAGTGTGCAGACGCATGCAGCGATGGCAGGGTTGTCAGCACAAGATCAGCCCTTTCACCTCCAGTGGGTCCGAGTGTCCCAGGACAGTCAGGGGAGCAGGTCTGGGTCAGACCTGGTTTGACAGGGTCCAACTGGCAAACAGCAAGACAAGCATTTAACTTGTGTCACTTCACCATCTGCTTCATTCACAAACTTGCCCTTTAGACATTTGTTTCTTTGCACAAGGTTGGGGCTGTTCAAAGTCAGCTGTCTTAAATGTATTTGAAGCCTGAAAAAAACGTCTCCTTTGTGGATCTACTGCGCCATTTCTCCCTAAACATCTCAGTGTTACAAGAAAATGTTTGCCATTTAAAGGTGCTAAGTTATTTTATGCATCACTGGTAGATCATGAAGCGTGTTCAAGAATGTATTGACAAAGCCCTACAAAGCCACTCAACTTAAGATGTTTCATACAACAGCATACTACAATAATTGAATACCATAAACCTGGCATTCATTTGAACACAATCCACTAAACCACTCTAGATTAACTAACAATACACTCACAGTGCTGCATGAGACAGACAGTAATCTGCATACATCCTGAAGCAACGCGCCTTATTCATAACATATCGCTTAAATGAAGTGGGAAGAAGATGGCCCTTGTTGCAGTGGGCCGTTTGGCATCTCCATGGATCCCAGAGATGCACAATGACATATGCCAGAGCCTGAGCAAGCTGTTAAACATGCTGCTTTAATGCCATTACATTGATTGCACATGAGTAGCTGAAAGAACGTGTGGAGTGGTGGGACGCAATAATGAGAAACTGGAGGAGAACATGGCGACCTTGGAAGCGTTCGAGCAACATGATCTTGGAAAGTGATGAGAGTAGTTCGAGGAATGACATTTTGAGATTTGCACGGAATAAAAGGAAAAGATGGAGATGAGTCTTAGCATTGGTGGAACGAAACGCACAAAGGATTGAATTATGTTGGTCTCCTAATGTCAACATGCACAGAGCTTAATGTCACGTTGTTCTGTGTCTCACAAAAAAAGGGAAAAAATGGACATTGATTGAGAAGTGACAAAGCATTAAACAAAAGGTGTCAGATTGATCCATTAAGTTTATTCTTTTTGAATTATAAATATCTACATGCATGGTCTTAAGGTCTTTTGCTGAATGTGTTTCAACTATACCTTTGCTCTCACAATATTGAGAATAGCTTGTACCTGAATTAATAATTAAAATAGTGTGGAATTATCACAGGTCATATTCTGCATGGCTTTTGTTGTGCTTTGTTTTCCCCCTTGAAGCATTTCTGCAACTATGTAGGATTGGGACAGGAACAAAGAACACAAAGGCAAAGGCTTGTGACATACAGTATATAACTCGATTCCCTATAGCAGTATACATTTCTGTACCATATTTATGGCTACAGCTAATGATAAATCATTCCAAAACAGCCTCTTTCCACTTGTCTATGTCTGTCTAGCGCCGCACCAACATCCATCACAAGCAGCAAACCCCAAATGGACCATGGGATCAATTATTTGTACAAAAAACGGCAAGCAAATGACGGCATCTGTGCTTTCCCTGACAGTGATGAGTGGGCCTAATCCTTTCAGAGGGCCAGACTGCAATCAAAACAGAGGCGAGCAGAACCAGTCTGAACTCTCACAACAGCAGCGGGCAGCATGTGATCCCCCTGTGTGCTGGTTGGCTGGATCTGGAGCAACAGGATTTGGGCTGGAGGGGCCTATTGTGAGTGCGGGCCAGAGAGGCGCTCAGTCAGCCCAGCCCAGATCAAACCAGGACCCCCCTATGATCCCCGTCACATGCATCCAGTCTGCAGGAGGAGCTGGAGGGGTATGGAATGAATTATAGGACAGAACTTTGTTAACAGGCTATAAGTTAACAAAGTATTTGCCGTCATGGCATTTTGCTGATAAGGCCCGCTCCCACAACACAAGAATAGCATGTTCCTCAAAGTGGGAGTTATTATTCACCTTATTGGTCCAAAATCCTACATCAAACTGTGGGGCATACTGTGTATATTGGGGGTAGGCAAATTTACTCAGGCCAATTTTCTTTGTATACTGAGAGGCCATTTTTAACCCCGGGCCTAACGACGCTTAGCCCTGGTGTAGATGAAGCGCTACTAAGCTGCAGCATCACACACTTAAATATCATTGTACAAAATAGTAATTGCAAAATTTCTATTGAAACATTAACCTCTTAGCCTGAACCGAGCACATTTTTTCCAGTTTGCCATTACCCAAATCTAAGAGCTTCTTGAAAAAAGCGTCAAAATCGAAACAAAAAAGTGACAAAAAAGCAGTGAAAAAGTGGTAAAGATTTGATGAAAAAGTGACAAAGCACAACCAAAAGTGGCAAAAATCTGATAAAAAAAAAAAAGTGGCAAAAATGGGTGGGAAACACAATAAAGAGAGCCCCAAACAAACAACAAAAGCGTGACAAAAAAGCAATGACAACACAGCAACAACGCAAGTGAAAAATCCATTTTGATCAGTTTTGTAGGTCTTAGCTTTCAAATAAGGCGTTAGACTGGCTTATAGGCTGTAAGCTTTTAGATTTGGGTAAGGCCGAACTGGAGAAAATGCAGTTAAGTTAAGGCGGGGGGGGTAAAAGACAAACATCCTCCACATTTCAATAGATTAAGCCCATGAGTCTCTAAAGCGTTGTACAACAAAGAAACAGAAGTCAAAAATCAAAAGACTGGATATCACATGATGGAGATAATTGGGCAGTTATGCAAGTGCAATGTTACACGAGGAGGAAGCATTTCTCACTTTCATTATAACCAGCACGGCGGCTGGAGTTTGACATGTGCTAAAGCTATTCATTTGGGAGCCATCATGATACAATTGGTCCACATTCTTGTCGTTGGTCAGAATGGTCAACGCTGTGGCAGCCGACCATTGTAGCCACAAAACAAAAGGAAGGAAAACGAGCTGACCGACCATCCAGACGTGACGAATTGCTTTAACAAGACAAGCTTGAAATAATGTCCCGAAAACCTGCCTCTGTTATGGCAATACCCTGACGTAAACACAAGCGTTGTAACTCTAGCGTCACATCTTCATACCCACGAGGCCCTGAGACGACCTAAGCAGCCCGGCAATGACAACAACTGGATATCGCTTGCAGGCATGTCACAGGACGGCTCTTCTCTGCCAAATCCAGAGAGGTGCCTTATTGTTCAGCCCGAGCACAAATTGTACACACAACTTTATTTTTGAAAGACACATCCGCCTCAATTACCCACTGTAAAGTCATGCAGAAGGCGCTGCTGTTAGGAAAAAGAAGGGGTTTCTTCTCCGGGGCTTGCTCTTTCTTATGCCCTACTGATGCAGAGATACCATGGAGTCCTACTCAAGAAGGACACTCACTGGTGTTCCTATTATCACAGCTTCCTCAAGAGATGTAACAACAACAAGCAAAGTCTCATTCTTGTGCAACATATGTTTCAATCCTTGGCGTATGCAATAAAATACCAATTTAATCTCTTGGAGGACTTTAGTCATAGTTTCTGTCCTGTTGACCTGGTTTACACTTAGTTTTGCCTTGGTATGGGCCTTTAGAACTGGTTCAATGCCAGTTTGCCCAGTTATAATCCAGGTTTCGTTCTTGATTTCTCCAGTTGAGTCCCATTTTGTTCAGTCCAAGCTTTAGAAGTGTATAGTACTAATATACACCCTAGGTAGTCATACGTTCGTCCTGGTATATATACAATTGTGAGCAAACATATGCCCTCATTTGACAAATATGAAAACATGATCTGACAGATACATTATACTTAAAGCTAGCATAAATGCACAGATGCGATTTCATGCAGAAAATTAATTAACTGGTGTAAATGAGCATCTTAATGAGGTTGTTATCCACTTTTGTTAACAGTATTTTCTACACATCAGTTCATGTGTCAGTCATTTTCAGAGGTGGGTGGAGTGGCCAAAATATATACTCAAGTAAGAGTAATGTCACCTTGAAATAATTTAACTAAAGCACAAGTAAAAAGTAATGACCCAAACAATTAGTAGAAGTAAAAAAAAGTACTTGGAGAAAATGTTACTCGAGTACTGTGAGTAACTGAGTGACTGTTTGAGCGAAAACGTCTGATTATTTTAAATGACGCCATAAATTGCGCGAAATAAAACAAGAAATCCAATTCCAATTCCAAAAAAATTGCATGAAAATACAGAAAAAAAAAAGAAATAATTCTAAAGAGCACAACATAACCTATTTACAGATAATTTTACTCAAGTAGAAGTAAAAAGCACCACATCATAAAACTACTCTAAGAAGAACTACTTCCTCAAAAGGTTGCTCAAGTATAATGCAAGTTGTGGCTGATTGAGTGGAGCCTTTCACACCTATCAAAGTATTTTGTGTTGTAAATCCCACAATGTATAGTTGTAAAAGGGTGAGTCAGTCAGTCGTGTATACATGCACCTTTGTAGATGGTACAATTTTAAAAATATATTATCGTGTACAACTCAGCAGCAAGACAAATTGCAGTTACTGGGGGCTTAAGACAAACACTGTTGGTCCTAAATGAAAACATATAAAATGGTCCAACACATCAGAGTTATGTTAAAAGCCCTCTTGTGTCTAGTTCATCCATTAGTGCACTGCAAAAATGTTTCCCAGGCAGACATGGGGTCTATCCAAAAATAATGGTGTGTTTAGATATTTTAATCTCCTCCAAAGGGAACCATTAAACAAAACTATATTCCTAATGGAAACTTTCACTTAAACAAGTCTGGTGGTTGTGTCTGGAGCTCAACAAACAATGAAAGGGGCTTGAGCTTTAGCCTTTATATAGAAAAAGTGGCTATCTTGAGGCTAAACTTCCTTCAGGAAAACTGAAAAAGATAGGAGCTGGAAGGCAAACAACGTCCGCTTTGTTTATGTCCCTGTGGGGTGTACAGTGCTCAGCAGCAGCCAAAACATTGCACTGTGTATACAAAAAAAGCCATCCAGGTATAATTTATGTAAAAGGCAAACAGCTGGAAAGACAGGGGAATTACTCTATTCAAACACATAGCCAGCCACACATTGTTGCAAATGTGAATAAAACATGCACAAAGGAAATGAGGAAATACACCAAAACACATACAACCTTGCTTTCTGTAAAGCTAATGGATAACCCCATTGTGTGGGGGATTAATCATTGCCTGTAGCCTCCAATACATAAAGGCTTTATTACACAAAAAACCTGCCGGACAGTGTTGCGTCTACTGCCCCCATCTGGCAAGAAAGAGAACTGAAACTCAATGTGTTCATTCAAGAATATTTCAGCCTGCACAGTATTTTATAGGCTACAGCACCGTCGGACACAAAAAACACACCAACCAATAAAGAATGAAGTACTGTATGCTTTCATAATGAGAAGGAGAGAATACACTTGCAAACAAATGATTTAACATAGCTTGCAATTAGTTTGGATTTATGTGACAAACGTGGTTACAAGTGAAAAGCGACTGTATCATAAATAAACAGGGTGGATGACAAGTCAACGCGTCCTCGGTTCAAAGTGCTGAACTCGTAAAACAGAAAGTAATGTGGGCTAAATATAAACTTCAGTAGAAACATGGCGTTCCCTTTTATGTTTGCATCGCGCTCAGTGACAGAAAGTAACTTTATCCTTTGTGTTGAGCCAGTGCAGCCACGTACAGCCCATGAGTTTGAACGCGTATGGCTGGTCACACTCCACTCTCCACACTCCTACTTTTACTTGCTGCTTTCAGAGAAAAGGGAAAACGCGGAGTCTCGTACCTTTTTCATAAGTGATGCCCAGGCCTGGTCGATGAGTGAAGAAAGGTGTTAGTTATCCGTAAAAAAGGTAAAATGCAGCTGTGGTGGCGGTCGTCTGCCTCACATCGCTCTCGCTCAGTCGCAGCCTCCAAACTGAAGTACTAGACCATAGCGATATCCATCCAGCACCTTTCTCCGCGATGACAACACACAAGGACCGAGGCTCCGCCCACTCGACGCCTGATTGCCAGGGAGCTTACCTTGCATTGGGGGGGAATGTTTTTAAAAAGTATTTATTTTCATGGAGATTATTATAAAGGATCTCCGCCAAAAAAAAAAAAGAAGAAGAAGAAGAAAAGAAATGGAGCGCAAACTAACTCGCCTCCAAACACGCGCTCAGTCAGTCAGACTATTTTGGTCTGTTAAGCTCAGTAAGCCCACCAGTGGCACCATCTGGTGAAGTGTTGAAAGTCATACGTGGAATACAAATACATAACATAAAAAAAAAAAAAAAAAGTAGGGCTAATTGGATTTCCAAAAATGAAGTAGAAGTTAGACTAGAAAGAAAAGAAAAGAAAAAAGTTATTTTAGCAAGGTATGCTAACACATTCCCAGCCGTGTAAAAGATAGAAACATATCCACTGTTCATGCGGGTATATTTCCAACATAGGTCAAGGAGAAAGTGTGAAAAGGTCAGCTCAATTCAATAATGAGCTATGTAGTTAATGATATGGGAATCTAAAAATAACAATAATAATAACAATCATAATAATAATAATAATAATAATAATAATAATAATAATAATAATAATAATAATAATAATAATAATAATAATAATAATAATAATAATAATAATAATAAAAAGATTCGGATCACAGTCCAAAATTTTGGACTGTGAAAGTATTTGGCAACCCTTTTTGGTTATTATGAAAATGTGTTCGATGCAGACTCCTTTGACTAGCAATTTAAGACAGTATATCCCTGCTGTTTTTTTTGTTTTGTTTTTGTATTGTATCTATTTATTTTATTATTATTACCATTATTATTATTTATTTATTTATTTTTCATTTGTCTGTTTGTTGGTTGTAGAGTTGTTTTTCTTTTCAAAGTTATTTGAGATATTTATATGTGCATTTGATATATATACATATATTTGGGGGGGGGGGGGGTATTATTACCCTGGGGTGGCTATGGTAAAGTTTATTCAAGAACTTTGTCCTTGACTATTTGCCCCAGTATGACAATGGAGTGTACATGGATGTGTGTTTTCTGTGCTTATTTTCAAAAATAATAAATACATTTTGAAATAATAAGAATGATAATAAGAATGATAATAATAATAATAATAATAATAATAATAATAATAATAATAATAATAATAATAATAATAATAATAATAATAATAATAAATGTTTCTATATTTTTTCAAGAACTGCACTTCCTACATTTCCCATGATTCCCTTCGTTTGATGACGTAGACAATCTGCGACCGTGCGACGGTTGTTTCCATGGAGCTGACAGAAGCTTAGCTGCAGATGAGCCCATATTTATCCAGTTGGGGATATTATTTAAGTTTACATAGTTAACGTGAAGCAGTAAATGCAGGAAAACACTCAAATGGAAACTTTATTCTCGTTTGAGCTACTTGTGGATAATATTCAAGTGGACAGAGAAACAAAGGTGTCGGACGAGCTGGCTGTGGCGCTGCGTCTCCTGGACTTTCCAACGCTTATTATTTATCAACCCGAACACAAAGAGGTGAAGGGGAAAGACGGTGAACACACTTTCAGTCGAGGCAAGGCTTGTTTCTTCAAAATGAACATGGATTCGCTGCATCGTCATTTGTCGAGCACGCCTCTCTATGCAATGGTGCTGGACGCCAAAGAAGAAATGCCCAAGTTTGTCGGCAGCTCTCAAATTTCCCTCGCGAATGTCATGCACAGAATCAGACGAGATGTGGTTGAACGAGGGGTGTCTACTCCCTCCTCCCATGGACAAAGAGGCACTGTTGGTATATCTAACCTCAAAGGGGAGAAAGTTGGGACCATCTCCTTGAGCTTTAAACTTTTGAGTCTGGGGAGTAGCCTTCTGCCGCATGTAAGCAAAATGGACTCAAAATACACGACTGGAGTATGTTTGAAAGACGGTAACGGCAAGAAAGAAGCAGAAAAGCTAAGTGCAGATTCTGAAAATATGCAAAAGTCAAATCCTGATGAAGGGAGCAGGCTTTCCGAGAACGGGGAAGCCACGGAACAGGAGACATTTGCCTCAAAGTGCCAAGAAACTGACAGCTATGGAGAGGACATGTCTGTGTTTTGCCCACCACATCTGTATTACAATAACTCAGCAGAGGAAAGAGCTAGATCTGAAGAGGAGGGTCGCGAACAACTGAAATCAAACCCGGACGCTTTTGCATTTGAGGATACAGAGGATGCGACTGATCATCATGTGCGCCTAAAGGAACAGAAACACTATGTAGCCAATTCAGTCCAAAAACAGCAACAAGGCCCTGGTGATGTGACCCCAAATGTCATGGGTCAAGCCTTGCAACAGATGCCTTTGCTCAATGCTCTCCTTGTTGAGCTTTCATTACTAAATTCTTCCAACCCCAATCAATCTCTGAACGTTCACCCCGACTTGGCTTGGATGTACAAACCTGCATCTACAGAGGCATCAGCTGTGGAGAGGAACACATCGAGAAAATTACAGAATGAATCAAAAAATAGGCGAGCTGCGAGTCCCAAGTTGAATGATTTATACTCTCCGAGACACTGTTCCACACCAATACACGGAGAGAGGAGAAGCACTCCAAAGAAGAAGCTTGTGTATGGCACAACAAAGTCATTTAATCTCAGACTGAAGCGAAACTCTCCTGCTATCGGGAAACAAAGAGAATGTGTAGGCTTAATTGAGGGCAAAACAACACTTATTTCGAGCAGAGAATCCAAAATTGTTAAAAAGCTTACCAAATCAGCCAAAAGGTCTACCAAACGTTCAAAGCTGACTGAAAATATAGAGACAATGATTCAGAGCATCACAGCTGAGTCGACGCCGCAGGAAGCCACTGTAGAAAACCGGACACATTTGGATGCTGCTACACCTATAGGGACACCACAAGAAGGTAGAAGCATTGCTGAAAAACCTTTGTTCTTTGAAAGTCCCTCCAGGCACTTACCCACTAAAGTTGAGCGCCACAACATGGTGAAAATGAATCAATCAAGTCCTGACAGCCACACGGGGAAACATTCAGGAAGTAGCCGTAGCAGTGTGGATTCTTCAGTTTCTGATCGCAGCGGGGGAGAGGACGACTACGCTGATGACTTTAACAGCTTTGAGCCCAGTGATGCCTTTTCGCCCGACCCCATGAGTCCCAGTCCAGAGCTGCAGAGACCGAAGACCCCAAAGTCCCATTCAGACCAGCGAAGATCTTCAGACTCTAGCCCAGAAAGTGTTCAAAGGAGTATTAAAAGTAGACCAGTGATTCCAGTCCCGATAAAAGCATCAAGGTCTCCACAAAGAGCTCTTAGGGGGACTTACACAATTCCACGTCAGACTTTTGGGGTCAGCTTTTCCTCTGAGGATGGAGACCGAGACAGGGCATCCTCGAAACTATCTGCATATTCAGCAAAACTATTTAGAGACAGTAGCAGAGAGGAGAGAAGCTCTGGAGAAAGCTTACAATCATCAAGAGATCATAGAAGTGAAATGGACAAAAGTAAACAGACTATAAAAAAGATTTCTGATGAATCATCATTTGATCATAAAACAGAGGAAGATGATGAACTTGGGACTCTTGATTTCAGAAAGGGGTATAAGCACATATCTGAGTTAGTGGCACACAAACTCCCCGGGTACACAATGTAAATGCATTATATGCAACATTTGAATGTCAAATCTGGTTTAATGCCTTTTTATTAAGTAATATTGTGCTGCATGAAGCAAAAAACAACCCATGACAACTGTACATGTCTTTCAGTTATACCTTCCTCATAATTTCAATAAAGAAAACATTATGAAAATGATGCCAGTTTTATCTACGTTTATCATGGTTGTTTGCATATGAAGCGTGGATATTTCCTTATGGAATGAAAGGCTATTGTCTATCATGCAAATGAGTGTCATAATAGACTGGTAATTACTGCAGTACACTTTATTGGCCACGCTGTTTGATTATCTCACAATGAACATTTTCAAAGTGAAAAACGAAATGAAGCTAGTCAGTGAAACTATTAAATCTGGGTGGAACTAACAGCATAAATCTAGCTGCAACCCTTAATGTATAATGTAACACATAAATTAGTGACACAGAGGTCTAGACAATGCGAACTAAAAACTGGAGAAGAGGTTAGTGAATATTTTACAATCACTGTCATACCGTTAGAGAGGATTAACCTATATTTAAAAACGTTGTATTACAAGTACCATTGCGCATGCGCAGGCTGTGTGTGTACGGAAGTGCCTCAGCAGCAGCGTGGCTTTGGGCGAATGTTGTGAATGAAGTGAAATGATCAAACACGTTTTCTTGACAGGACAGCCAGGTAAGTCTAACCCCTCTGTGAGTAAAGGACATTTTTAGTCGTTATATCCACACGACTCACGAAGCGAGTTATGTTTGACAGTTTGCGTCTTTCTCGCAGAGCATTGACTCCAACTAATGTTTTTTTGATAACTCGTCGTTATTGTAAAATGTGGGTTAGTAATAGCATACACATACCATGTTGTAATTATCCAGTGGCTTGATATACATGGCTTTTTTAACAAATTGTTAAGTAGACTGTGGAAATTAAATTTAAAATGTGGATATTAGTTTTTCTCTTCAAGATGGATCTACATTGACTACTAAACACTATGAAACATGGGTTATTCAAGTAAACTAAAGCAAGTATATGGCAAAGTTAATATTGTATGCACTGAGGTTCACAGTGATATTATTGTGGCATAGACTTGTGTCTGTATTGTCTTGTTTTTATTAAGGTCATGGGTTAAACCAGGACTACTTTATTGTCCTTGAAGATTGATTACTTTGTATTGGATTCATTCTTTCATCCCTTTGCCGATTAGGAACATGTAAACTCCAGACAGCACGGCCCACATTGTCTGTGTAAGCTCTCAGTCATACAGGAGTTTTTCAATTTTAGATTAATGTTCTTGAGTCATCGTCCTTTGTAATTGAAGTGTAGGACGTTTCGCCTCTGACCCAAAAAGCTTCATTAGCAACATTAAGGTTTTCTGCTCACAGACGGACTACATATAGACCACTGGGAGATGTTATCTTCTTCTAGTGCCCCTTTTATATTCCACCATTGAGCTGAAGCCTTATTGTTGCTGATAAAGCCTTTTGGATGAGAGATAAGCTTCAACTACATAGTACAGAACCTTCATCTAGGATGTAACATATTATGTTACATAATAAACAGAGTATCTTTAAACAACATGTAAAGTACAGTCCGGTGTGTGCTCTTTGCAGGTGTGGGGAAGACCACTCTGGTACAGAAGGCCTGTGAGGCCCTGGTGTCATCAGGGGCGACTGTAGAGGGTTTTTACACAGAGGAGGTGAAGGCAGGAGGACGGAGGGTTGGCTTTGATGTCGTCACTCTGACAGGGGAGAGGGGACACCTGTCCCGAATCAGGTATTTTGTCATTGTGAAATACACTCTTTGTGTATACACTCTTTGTCTTTAGTTGTCACTAAAACATCCCTATTGTAATTCACAGAGACATGGCTGGTCCGTCTCATGGCAGACAGGAGTACACAGTTGGGCAGTATGTGGTTGATTTGCCTTCATTTGAAAACCTAGTTCTTCCCCTCTTCAAAAATGTAAGTCTCTAAATATGTTTTTGAAATTTTGGGGGGAAAATGTATACATACAGTATATGTTGGGGGCAGGACAGGTTGATCTTTAGTGATATTTTCAGAATTGTATGAATAACGTGTGAGGAGCTCATTTGCAAACAGAGGATGTCTGGAAAAAATATCTGGATATTGTATCTGGTATGACAGTGTTTTTAAAGGCCACATTAAGTTCAGTGCAGTCACTCCTCCATTGTCAATAAACTGAATTTTTAGCTTAGTTGGTCTTTCTTGTAGAGCACCGAAACCAAAAGAACAAAACTTTTCTGACAAAGTTAAAAACAGAGATGCCTGTTAATGCAACTGAACTTTTCTATTGGATTCTTGAAATTGAGCTTTCTTTTTATCAATGAAATGCAAGGTGGGCCACAGCATCTGCAAATGCACTACAGCAATTAGCATATTCATCACTGCTCCAACAAGTCAGTGCTACTTAAAAAAAAACTTGCACTATTAACTCACAGAGACACTGTTGATCCCTCTCAATTCCCTTTATTTTAAAAAACTCTTCTTCTCTTCAAATGTAAGACCCACATGTACTTAACCTAAATTACCATCATCAATAGATCACACCAGGAAAACACTTGTCTCTGTCTCCTTTTAAGAAATCATCAGACCTTTGATTTCCATTGAATTGATGGAATAATTTGAAGCTTGAGAAAGGCATAAATTCCTCTCTGACGTTTTTAGTGTCGCTGGTGCCGTCTGGCTGTCACTGTCCGTGATTAATCCGGCATGTAAAGTGAGCCCGGAGTGCTGCCTACACAAGACAGAGAGCTGGAGATGTTTGAGTCCACTTTCATCTCACGTAGAGCTACTCTTTAATCACGGCTAATCACCCATTACTGTAATGTACTGTAGTCCCATAGAAGCACTACCTTTGAGGCTAATACAACAAGCATCAAGCACAAATTAATGTGTATAAATTGTTATAGCATGTACTTTTTTCTTTTTTTTTTACCTGAAATTAATCATGAGATAGATGCACACTGTATCCCGGACAATGGATATTTCAGAATACACCTTGATTACAAAATATAGTTACAATTAGCATCAAGTGAACCCTACATTGGATGTGGTTCCACTCTGTCTACAACACATGTCCATTCCCATGTTCAGGCATTCAAAAGACATTGCCTCAAGGACAAACCCGTCCATAAATTTGTTCTGTTGCTTAAAATATGGCTTCACGTTCACCCCATTGACTCCGGCTGTGTGAAACTGGCTGTGGGGCTTTCAGACCGCTGCGAAAATGAACTTTCAACCTAAACCAGAATGTAAGATAACCACTAAAAGAAAGAGCCACCACTAAAACATGCAGTAGGATAGAGGGCAGTACTAGGGCTCTCTGAACCCACATTGCACTGTCGATATGCAGTGATGCAGCCCGTAAACTTTTAACCTCTGCTGCGTCTTTTTAATAATTCAGTAAGATCGGTGACTGTCATCGCATATGGCTGATGTGCACACAGATGTCACGCCAAGGTGTGTTTGTAAAGAATCTCTTAATATTAGGCCAGCCACTTATGCTTACACTGTCATTTTAAGTCTGTGGTGAGCAACGTTGGGTCCGTACTACAAGGGAATGAAGCTGTTAAATTAAATAGGTTCTTGTTGAAATACATTAAGCTCAAAGTCATTGATGTTGTCATATTATTTATAGGAATTTGTGAAAAAGAACAATTCACTTTTGAATAGAGGGAATTTACATCTTTTGGAGTGTTGACGCTCTAGGCTTTTGCAATGACTAGTTTTGATTTTTGTAACTTCCCAAAGGGTCATAATATGAAAGTCAAAATCTTAAACAGTTTGCATGGAAGAGCAGTTGGGGTATGCAAAATAGGTAAGTGTAGGTAAAGAAGTCAAGTAGGTACTATTTAAAGATTCATCTTCAAGGAAGATGAATCTTCCTTGAAGGTTTTGGTAATTCATATTTCATAAACCGTCTACTGAAATGTGAGTCCATTTGGGATGTTGCGAAGTGAATTGGTCAAGCAGAGAAAACACACTGTACTATTATTATGGCATAGACTTAGATCTTATATAAGATTTTGAATAAATGGCAGAAGCTGTATAGACCATTGATTTTGAGTGTGCTATAGAGACCCAATCCAAATAACCATGTTTGACCATGTTTTTAATCAAAAGTTGAATTCATCCATCCATCCATCCATTTTCTTCCGCTCCCACTTTTCGCGGGGGCAGCAGTCTCAGCAGAAATGCCTAAACTTCCCGATCACACCTCCTCCAGCTGTTCTGGGGGGACCCCGAGGCGACACCAGGCCAGCTCGGAGACTTCCACCAGCGTGTCCTGGGCCTTCCACGAGACCTTGTCCCAATAGGACATGCCTGGAACACCTCCCGCGGGCGGGGACCAAAAGTTGAATTCATTGAGAATAAATGTTACCTGTGTGCTTTTGTTGACAGGTGGGGTCAGGAGGCGCGGCCAAGAAAGTCTTCATCATCGACGAGATCGGTAAGATGGAGTTGTTTAGCCAGTCATTCATCAGGGCAGTGAGGCAGACTCTGGGCAGCTCCTCCTGCACCATCCTGGGAACCATCCCCGTCCTAAAACACAAGCCGCTGGTTCTGGTGGAAGAAGTGCGGGGCAGGAGTGACGTCAAGGTCTTCACTGTGAGTATTTTCAGAAAGTCAAGCCATGCATGGTATAGAGATGGGTAGTACTAGTAAGTCTGTTTATGAAAGAGGAAAATGTGGCTTTTTTCTAACACTGTATTAGATTTTTTTATTGAAGCAACAGAACTCACTTTCTGCAGCCAAAAAACAAAAGGAAAAAAACGCTCTTGATAACAATCTGCACAATCTGTTTCTCAAAGCCATCTTGATTCTTAAATTTATGATCATTTACACCAGAATAAACCCATCTACAATGTATTGCTGATAATGTATTATTTGCTTTTTCTGTAGTAGTTCAAATCCTTTGATAGTATTAAATCTTTATGTTTTCACTGACATGGAGCTGCCCTTTGTAATAAATTACATTGACTCTACTTTATAATGAAATTGAAAACATAGGAATTAGGTCAGTTTTGGTGTTGTTATGAGTCCTGCTCTCTCTGTAGGGCGCTGCTTTAGAGCATTACCAGGCTGCTTTACAGCATTACCAGTAGTATCTGTGTACATGGTCACAGAAAGGCCATGGCCTCCATTATCCCTCTCTTATAGAGGGATTAACTCTAAATCATGCGTGACTGATTCAACAACAAAGGCTGGTCTCAAATGTCAAAATAATTCATCACGCCAGACTCAGTTATGGATATTGTCATGCAAAACGCTCCGAGGATGACTAGCGGCTCTGTGTTACAGTAAATGCGAGCGTGTGATCTGGGAGTTTGTTACCATAAGAGGAGGTCATGTGATGATTAATCAATGGTGTGTTTAAGAAGCACAGAAGAGATGAACTATTGGAATATGGATTTAATTTACTATCAGTGTTGGGCAAGTTACTTCAAAACTGTATTAGATTCTATATTAGTAGTTATCTTTGAAAATGTTTCTTAGTATGTAGCTTAGTTACGCTACTTAGAGTTACTTTTGAGTTACTTTTGGCAGAATGTAAACGGAAAATAGAAATAATCAGATCCAATCGTTTCAAAGGAGTTCACCCCTCCCACCTGAGAACAGAGATTAATTGTGAAGATTCAGACCCTTGTACAAAACGAAATGAGTACGAGGGTCTGGTAAAGCCAGGCTACTACCGAGCAAAACTGCAGCCATACATTTCCTTTTCCTTCTCTTTCCCCATTCTCTCTTTTTTGTTTTGACGACGATAACTACCCACAACTGCAGATCTTTCCTTCATTTAAATGCACTTGTATCTCGAGTACTTAAATTGTAATGACTAATTTATTCCCATATGTTTTATCCCTTTGTTACTGAAAAAATTTAATTTATTTTTGTAACTCATTACTTTTGTAATACAATACCCCCAACACTATGTGCTATATAAAACCTTCTGAAAGGACATTAAAGGAACAGGCCACTGTTTTTCCATACTAAGATATGTTCTTACCTGAGCTTAGACGAGTTGATGCGTACCTGTCTGGTTTTTGTGCGTGCCCATGGAAGAGCTTGGTCCCTTCTAACTTCACCTTGTTTGGAGATATAGGAATATACTGGGAGAGGCCAAATGCTAGCAACACCTTTGGTTGTTGTGCGTAACTGAGCGTACGCACAACAACCAAAGATGGCCAGACAGGCACGCATCAACTCGTCTAAGCTCGGATAAGAACATATCTCAGTATGGAAAAACAGTGGCCTGTTCCTTTTAATGCTATTGACTGCACCGACTGATCAAATTTCTCAAAAACATTCCCCTGTCGTCAAAACCTTGATCACAATTCATGGTGTGTCAAAAACTAAAAAAATAAATAAATCTATTTTAATATAAATTATAATATAAATCAGAAACAAACAAAAAAAAATAGCCGGTGACAGCAAGCAACATGGTGTGTAAATTGAACACATACATAGTTGCAAAATTTCAGTTTCATGTGAAAACACAAGAATTGCTGTGCTGCATGTTAGTATATCTGCTCTATGTGCAGGTTTTGACAACAGAGTCCATGTTTTTACAACAGAGTGCGCTTTTGGGTGCAGTCGGTGCTTTGTGGAATTTGTCCTAAGAAAGAGTGAATAGTGAGCAGTATTTTAGGGAAACTGTAATACACCTTGGTCTATTAGAAATTATTGTTGTCATGTTGGAAAATGGTCTAACATCCAGACCAACCATCTGGAAAAATAAATACTTTATTGCTTGGTAGGTACAGATGGAACCCTGAGTTTGCAATACAATATTTCACACAAACCAAACTGAATCCCAATAATCTGGTCAATCTGAATGAATTTAAACATAATTCAATCCTTTTTTTCCTGTTCCTTCAATCCTGTTTTATTTTCATGTGACCTTTCAGATCTCCAAAGAGAACAGAAACTCCATCCTCCAGGACGTCTTATCCACTGTGAACGAGTGTCTCAAACAGTGACCAGCTACGGCCTTCTATACCAGTGTGTGTGTGTTTATTTAAAGCCTTAATCCCAACAGAGTTTGTATATACAGGCGCAAAACCCGCAGATAGGATACTTGACATTGTTTTGACCCATCCCTGTCTGCTGATGAGCGGCTCTGTCACATGCATACATTCATACGCCCCATTCAGTGTTTTCCCTAAAGTGGATTGCATTGTGAATAATTGATTGCAAGATAGAGCAGTGAAGGGAATTGCTTGGTTATTGTGTAAAATACCAGGAAACGGCTTCATAGTATTTCGTGAGTTATCTAATCTTTAATTCAGCCATTTTTATAGCATTTTTATTTGGACACAATGAAAATGCATGTTTCTATTTGTTTTCTGGGCGCATGGATCATCCTTTAACTCTTCATGAAAATGTGTCCGATGTAAAGCTTTTGTTGTGAACCTCATTATTAGTTTATCAGTATTTACAGTAGTGTTATGTGTAATCCAGCATGGTTTACTCATAGCCAGTGTGTGGAGAATAAAATAAAGAGAGATTGTGCATCCAGTTTTCTGTTGTGGATTGAAGTTGCGTGCATGCGGTGAGATTTAACGACGGCAGATGCATAAATTATTTGTTGGATTTTGGGATGCGTCCTTGAAGAGGTTTTGTCTATCCGGCTCTAGTCAAACTAAAGTAGCATCTCACTGGATTTGTTTACGTGAATTCATGTGATTAGATTATGTGAATAGTGGTGCTTTGGGAAGATATGGAAAAGTTCAACATACAGTTGTGCTCAAAAGTCTACATGCCCTGGCAGATTTATTTTTTTGGGGGGGCTATTCAAAGACTATGAAAGATAACACTTAAGGTTGTTTTTCACTCATAGTTAGTGGTTGTGTGAAGCCATTTATGGTGAAACAACAGAGTTTGCTATTTTTAAATCATAATGAATAAAGAAAGTACGAAAATGACCCTGATCAAAAGTTTACATACCCCAGTATTTCAAGGAATAGGCCACCGTTTTTCCATACTGAGATACGTTCTTACCTGAGCTTAGACGAGTTGATACGTGCCTGTCTGGTCTATGTGCCCGTGGAAGAGCTTGGTTGCTTCTAACTTCAACCCATTTGGAGCTATAGGAATATACTGGGAGAGGTCAAATGCTGACAACATCTTTGGTCTTTTTGCGTGACTGCACGCACAAAGACCAGACAGGTACGCATCAACTCATCTAAGCTCAGGTAAGGACATATCTCAGTATGTAAAAAGGTGGCCGGTTCCTTTAATGCTGTGTATTGTCCCCTTTAATATCAATGACAGCTTGGAGTCTTTTGTGGTAGTTGTGGATGAGGTTCTTCATTGTTTCTGATGGTAAAATGGCTCATTCTTTTTCGCAAAAAGCCTCCATTTCCTGTAAGTTCCTGGGCTGTCTTGCATGAAATGCACATTTGAGCTCTCCCAACAGTGGTTAAATGATATTGAGGTCAGGACACCGAGATGGCACTAACAGGACCATCACTTTATTCTTCTGGAGCCAGTGGCATCAGGGAAACACCTCCATATTTCACAGTAGGTGTGGTGCACTTTTTTGTTGTCAACAAGGCTGACAGGGTTTGTAAAGCTTTGAGCACAACTGTATGGTCAAAAGTGCAATTTAAATAGATTTTGCTTTATAATTGCTTTTGGCTTGCTTTTCTAGAGCCCCCTCAGTTTGTACATTTGCAAAAGATGAAAGTAAATATTGGATCAAAATGTGTTTTCAAGTAAATGTGATTTGGAGGGATTTTAATTCTGGAACCCAGAGCGGGATCATGGTCCTCCATTGTGGCTGGATTAATAGTATACTGTGCATATTAAAGCACAGAACACTGACTCTAACAGAACAAAGAAAAAGGCTGTGTACTTTTCGCTTTGTCATAAAATATGGAGTCTTTGATGGTTTTGAACAGGTTTCAAAAGCAACTTCACTGCTTGAAAACTCATTTGGCAAACCTATTGCGATCGATTGTAATTCAAGCAGAAATGCTGAAGGGATGTTCGTTTCAGCTGGTGGAAATCTGGCGGCTGTGAGCTCGTTTGGCAAAAATGTGTTATTGAACAGCAGCGGCGTCTTCAGGTCATTTCAAAGTGAAACTCAATCAAAGAGTGTTTTCCCCCGTGTTGGCTGCTGTTTCGCTGCACAGTCTCAGTGTTACATGTCGTTTTGGCCGCGGCCCGAGCTGCCAGCTGTGAAGTGCGTCAGACCTGCCACTGAGCCAGCGTCTGCAGCTCCATCCACCACGGCCTACATTCAGATCCAGCGGCACAAACAGGTTTCAAAGCAGTGCTGCAGTTGTGATTCCAGAAATTTCCAGGCTGCAATGCCCAAAACCACCAGAGAAAAAAACTGAATATCCATCACTGCAAAAGGTGAAGGGCGGTTACAGTGATTTCAGGTGGAAAAGTTAAGTCGTGTGATCATTTCAGTGCATCGGCTTTGCAAAATCCTGCTGATTTTTGTCAGCCTTGAGGTCAGTGTTTGAATCAGCAGATCTCTATAATACGTTAAAGGTGGGCTCCCGAGGCTACAGCAGTTGAGAATGATCTATTTCACTTTAAGAACATTTATACTATATTTTATATTTGACAGATCTTTTCTCCATGAAACCAAAGCCAGTGTTTCATTATAATCAGATGCTTTTATGAAATGCAATTTGTAATCCACCTTTATTTGTGTAGCACATTTTGCCAACACAAGGTCTACCAAAGTGCCGCACAGAGTACAAATCTAAGAAACATCAAAGGCACTATACCTCATTTTGTCAAAATATGACAAAATGGGTATCTTGAAGAAATAGGTAAACCCCTTTTCGTCACATATTGACTATTTGGTTTGACCATACACAACATCAACAAATCATAATACAGCTCTAATTTCAAGCATCAGGCTGATTTTTTCCACAAATGACTACTTTTACAAATACTTTTACGGAGCAAAACTTATTTTACTAAAAAAATTACAGGTATAGCTCCTTTTAAGGACTCGTGTTAATTTATACTGTCTCATCTTAAAGGTGCATTATGCAACTTTTTAAGTGATATTCATGCGTTTTTGACCTTGCAGTGACCCAGCGGCTGTATGAGTGGTCAGCAATGCATGACGCCTTTACTTTCCATCACACTGGTCTCAACGCTCCAGGATCAATTGTTAGGAAGGTTTTCATTGCTGACCAGAAAACATACAAAACATTTCAAAACATCAACTTTATTTTATTATTTATTTATTTATTTGAATGGGACAGCCTGTATTAATAAACAGCAGGAGCTGTAAATGCACCTGGATTTAGCTCAAGGCTAGTTTCCATCCATAGTCCCATGAGATAGGGGCAGCAGGTACACAGAGAGACATACGGTACATGTCACAATAAATACATAACATAGATGAGACATACATGTTTTACACATAAAAAGATAAAATAAATAGAGAAATATAAGCAAATACTTCTCAACTAATTGCAACATTTGAAAAAGTCTGGCCATTGCCTCATTGGCTGGACAAATGCATCGCTCATTCCCAGAACTGTACTGAGAGGGATTTGAAACAATGGTCTTCCAGGTACAGAATGAAATATGTGGAACACATGGAGACCTGCTGACAAAGTGTTTGCATCCAAAAAACGTCATAACTTTACTTTTCTGTCATTGTATGGGATTTTGTTTTCTGACTTGCTTGAGCTGTATCAACCCCTAAGGCACACATATCTGGCATATATTATAAAATCACCCGTCTAAATAAACACACACATTTTGCTGTATGTGAGTCTTACTGTGCCACAGTAAATATAACATGTAGTAACTGCTGGCAGCTGTTGTTCATATCGTCTTTCCTCTCCGCCTTGAGGAGGAATGTGTACAAGCCTTCATTCATGATAAATAAGAGTGTCTACAAACTAAAGCACTACTATGGGAACCATCCCATACATGTCCGAGGAGGTTACACAACAAACCACAGCATAAATGCATTTTTCTGTTTATGCCATTCTACAATAAACTAAACATTTCACAATTATATAAGAAAGACTGTCAAGCCTGGTGGCTGATCATGTTGAAAACAGATAATATGTGGGTTTGGCGGCATCTAGAGGTAGATAGTTTTTTTTTCTCAGACTGTGTAGTAGTCACATTCAAAAGCCTAATTTGACAGACATTTGTTTAGTGTTTAGTGGTTTATTTCCCTCAGTATTAAGTGCCCAAAAGACTAAAGCTGTCTGAATCAAAACAGCTTTTCCTTTATGCAATATTGCTGTGTAAGGCTGGAATAAAGAACAGATAAGATAAGTCTTTATTGATCTCACAATGGAGAAATTCACTTGTTACATTCCACTCTCAGAAACAGGGTGTGCAGGATAGACAGGAAATGTGCAATTCAACAGTTAAATAATTAATAGAGGTATCTTATATACAATGACTACCAAAAACGTTTGACCTTTTTGCAATATATTGCAATACTTCTTTGTTGTGATACACATGTTTGTACTTTGAACAAGTAAAACAAGTCTAAAAAAAATGACTTAAAGTTGGTATTGTTAATACCAGTTTAAATAAACAAAGCCAAACATGGAAAGAAAAAAACCCTCTTCTATTTGCACTTTTCTAAATGTTTTACACTGTGTCAGACTGATTTCTTTTTAATTTAGAACTTTTGGAAACTGAACTTGTGCTTTGTTATTCAGTGCTTTCAAGATAAAGTTGTGCGGTTTGTCATCATACAAAGCTTGATTGATCGCTCTTTCTCTCTCCTCATTTTGCAAACTTACAGACTCTCACTTTAAGTTACACTGTGTCATTTGCACAACTCAAATTCTCCAAACATCCAAATGCATGACTACTGGACAGTGCATGCTTTGTATTCAATGTCTGTCATCTTCTGGTCTATACACTGTAGATAGATCTCTTTAGTCTCTGCATCACATTAAGCTGAACTGTTGGGGGTAAAGGACGTATTGACGCGTCCTCCGCAGAAGGAGATATGTCTTATAGAAAACCATGAATCAATCTGAATAATATCCATATCTCAAAGAGACATTCGCTTCGTATAGTGGGACAGATGTCATCCTTCTCCCCTTATCCCAACAGAGGATGCAGAAACACAAGGAGCTTACACCAATCTGGGACAAAAGAGGGTGTCCTGCTGGGAGGGGCGGTCTGGAGAGAGGGGTGGACGTTTCTCTACGATTATTGCACTTGGAGGCGCCACGACAACTGAACGGGGGCGTCGTGTGTCGTGATTTATGGTACAGAAAATGCCTGAGGACAAAATGCCACATTGAGCTGGGGAAAAGCTGATACAGGAACAGACAGATGACTATATAAATAAGTCAGTTCTGGGTTGACACCAGCTTAATTCATTCAAACTGTCATGATAGAAAGAAAGAAAGTTGTCTTGTCTCTGTCAATAGGCAAATCTGACAAAACTAAAACAAGACAAGAGCAGGTCTAAGCACAGCCACAGTATGAGACCCACTGATGGAAGATGATATAAGCTAAATCTTTCTTCCTCTCTTCTAAGCTCCCCAATCCATAGACCACAGTGAGAGTTTTAGCAACACTCCCTCAAACACCAAGGTCATTTCTCAGCGTGGTCCGTCGATGTGGGTGTCTCCACCAGCCACAGACTTGACAGGCAGACATTAGCGTTTCAGATTTATTTCCACTGAGCTATAATCATGGTTTATAATGGAGCCGGCTAATAGGTATAAACTAAGGTCCACTGGTCGGTGCAGGTGGGCAGTCTCGGTGTCGGGTCTGCGTCGATAGATCTCGCTTGTTTTCTCCATTACATCACCTTCATTGGCTCCCCGGGGCCTGAGGCGGGACGAGGCGGAGGGTAGGGTTTCACAGACAGTAGCACGCACCATGAAAGAACCGAAAACCGCAAGAGGAAATGGGAAACACTTACATAATGGTAGATAAGGTGTCTCAATGTGTGGTGTTTGGAGGAGGTACTTTGTTGAGGTTTTACAGGAACCTTACTGTGTAACATTTCATCCGAAGAGTAGAATGAAATACTCGCATTAAAGGAACAGGCCACCGTTTTTCCATACTGAGATATGTTCTTACCTGAGCTTAGACGAGTTGATGCGTTCCTGTCTGACCTTTGTGAGTGCCCGTGGAAGAGCTTGGTAGCTTCTAGCTTCACCCAGTTTGAGCCATAGGAATATGCTGGGAGAAGCCAAATGCTAACAACATCTTTGGTCTTTTTGCGTGACTGAGGGCACACAGTTCTTCCATACTGTGATATGTTCTTACCTGAGCTTAGACGAGTTGATACGTACCTGTCTGGTCTTTGTGCCCGTGGAAGAGCTTGGTAGCTTCCATCTTCACCCCTGTTTGGAGCTATGGGAATATGCTGTGAGAGGCTAAATGCTAACAACATCTTTGGTTTCGCACAAAGACCAGACAGGTACACATCAACTCATCTAAGCTCAGGTAAGAACATATCTCAGTATGGAAAAACGGTGGAATGTTCCTTTAATGTGATCACTCATGTATTTATTGGTTCATTCATAATTCAAAAAACTAAGGTATACAGTTTATCTCCTGTGAGTGACTTTTGACCACATGTATCCCTTATCACTTTACAAATCGATCCTGTGTTACCCAGATCTACAGAGTCCTAATGATTTCTGCCCCCACATTCGGGATGGTCCTGAGGGCTTCAGGACATCCCTGTATCTTGTTTCACCTCCCTCATGCTTCCCTTTGATCTCCGGATCTCTCTGAGCGTCTGCGGTGAGCCTTGTGTGACTCACTTTTCTGCAACATCACAAAAACCCTGCCCTCTCCTCCTCTCTGCGGAGGACGCGTCACGCGAGAAGTAGCAATTTGTGGTCAGAAAATTGAAGAAATGCAATGGCCAAAGTGTGCAAAGCTGCGTGGGTGTTGTGTTTTTGAGGCGCCCGTATCCGCTGCCTTCCTGTCCAGTGTTATAGCCGACGGTAGAAGCTTTTTGCAATCTGGATTTGGAGCTGAAATGCCTTGGAGCTAAACACAAAATAATGCAAAGGTTAAGGGTCAAAATAGAGGTCATGCGATCGATCGATGGTGATGCATTGTCGCTTCAGGGCTCGGAACAAAGTGGATGTGACAGAAAAGTTGACAGCATTAATGTCTTCATTGAGGAAGCAGCTGCAGCTAGAATCAAGTTGGGATATTGACATTGATATAGGCCTGAAAACTCCATACCTTTTCACTGGTACTGGTTTTCTTTTTTCTTTTATGTATTTATAGACGTATTTACTCATTAAAATGGTTTTCACAAGCAGTGTGGTACCTGCACTTGTAGCAGCACTAGTAGTTATTGTATTAGTATTTGCTATAGTTATTGCAGGTGGTGTTCATCATTGCATGAGTTTGTTGAAATGGGTCCTCTGCGGTACACCCGTGTCTTGAAGAGTCTTGCCCAAGGACACAGCAATGCTTGTCTTTTGTGATGGCACATTCGCCTTTGGTTTAACAGCTTAACAGTTGGTGACTCATGGACCTTTGCTCCTCTTTCTCACTGATCAGAACCTCATTGTCTCATGGCGTCTACTAAAAACATATCTAGATTTGTAACAGGGATTCTGCAGGTACAAACTGCCGGCTGATACACTGTTGCCTGAGGTTGAGTCATGCAGCTTATTATGACTCACAGTCTGCTGACTTGCACAGTAATGTCCGCACAAGAAACCTTTGGCGAATTGGTCCCACAAGCTGTAGTTTTTTTGTCGTTACTTTCATTTGTTTGTCACTCCCCTCTGAGGTCGTCTGCCTCCTATAGCGTGCACTTATTCACATCTTAATTTGGCATTGATTACACCCTTATTTATCTAGATTTGAGTCATTATACACTCCTCTCTGCTCTCCTGAACAGGCCTACTCTCTTGTTCTCCACAGTAATTGTAGTTGTTGTAGTAGTAGATGACAGCTTGTTCTATGATGGGAAAATTCCTCTCCTGAGAGCTGACAAACATATAGTAGCCTATACTTATTTCTTCTACTCACATTAGGCTACATGTTTCTCTTCACATGTACAAGTTGCCAAAAACCACATTTAGTGACGTTTTGGCTCAGAGAGGAGAAACCAAATGTTATTCTTTGTTTCCATGTGATTTCTGCTTCAGTTTTTTTTTAAACACTGAAAGATCCGTAAGGAAGAGCAATGTGATGATACGAGTTGATTAAAAAAACAAAAAAACAAAAAACAAATAATATACAACTGTTCTGTACATTTATGAAAAGTAGTTCATAGAGTTCTTTTTCAGGTTTGCCGAAGTGAATAAAGGGATTTTTCAGGATTTTTGACATAGGGCCTCATTGCCGAGTTCGTGTGAGAAAGTGTTTCATTTCTGGAGATTTTTTTAATTTTTTTATTCATGCAGTCCTTCTATTTGAAGAGTTTAGAGGTGCTAGGCTAGTGCTAGGCTAGCGCATGTCTATGGTAACTAGTAGCCTGCATTGACAACAGTCTGACCCAAGCACAGTGCACCTGAGGCAAATCACATATAACACCAGACTACCGATATAAATGTCTGTTGACTGAATTTTTTTTTTTTTTTTTAAATATAACAATTTTGCATTTAAAAGAGCTTATAGTTGAACAGCATCAGCTTCCTGGTTACACTTCCTGGTTGTAAGCTACGCAGCGGCAGAGTGATCTGTTAAAGTTGCCAGATCTACAGTAGTTTTGTTTACCTGTGGCACATGGAATTCACAAAGGAGCTTTCTACAAATCAGATATAGCAACGTTTGGAGGACTACCCCGTTTTTTTAATGCAGGCTACTAGTTACCATAGACATGCGCTAGCCTAGCACTAGCCTAGCACCACTAAACTCTTCAAATAAGGACTGCATGAATAATAATACAAATAAAAAAAACTCCAGAAATCAACAACACTCGGAAAGGCCCTATGTATGTCAAAAATCCTGAAACATCCCTTTAACAATCTAGAAGGCCCCAGGTTTAATTGTTGAACTACTGTAGGTGTGGCCTTTATGTGTTTGGTTTGAGTATCCACCCAGTTTCCCCGACCTCCAAAAACATATACATATAAAGAGAATAAAGAGCTTGTGCAGTCAACGGTCTGGTGGTTAAGGCTATGGTAGAAGACTGTTCTGTCCTTAAAAGATACATAAAGTCTGGTCTTACTGTCCCCGTCCGACCCTTAAGTGACAGTATGATGTGCAGCACACATGCTTTGAATATCTCCTAATGGCCTGATCTAATTTGCAGCCTCTTTATGCATCTGCCTCATTATCCTCCGTCCTGTCTATAGCAAACACCTTGGCCTCCAGCTCTAATGCATGTTGATCATAAATTTGAGTGCTGAATAGCTGCCGTTTTTTTTTTTTAAATATGCAAAAATAGGCATAATGTCATTAGCCTGCCCTGGCCTTTAATCTTTTGATTCATCTAATCCTCGCTCTCTTCAAAGCCCTCCAGGCGACAGCAAAGCCCTCAGATGAGACATTGTCACCGCCGCTGCGACAACATGGGCTTATCTCGCACTTATGGTTAAACATCGGCTATAATCATATCTTTGCTGCACAAATAGGCTGACACTGTGCGATTACTAAAACCAATGTTACCACTGCTTGGCAATAGCCTTTTTGATCACTGGGCTTTATTTTTCATACTTTTTAGATGCTACTCGGCTAGCCACGTAGTGTTGTTGGTACCCTCTATTTATTTTGTTGTTGAAATATTAAATACAACAAAATATGCAATACCTTGGCCAATATTTACCCTAAATGCCGAGTAAACGGGGAAAACTGGAGCTGCAGCATTCATTTTGGGCTACCTCAAAACAAACAGTCAGATCTAGGTTTGCGTTAAACTCAATTATAAGAAAAAAAAAAAAAAAATCTACCAGCAGAAAATGACATGTTATGTGCTTTCAAAGACAGAAACCAAATGTGAAAATGTGAAAATGTTGTTTTAACGTTTTATTATGAACAAACTTTGTATAAAATTTAATATGGTGAATACAAGACAGGCACAAGCAGTATCAAACTGCAGATAGATTCAAGGTAGAAAACAGAACGCACTGTGCAAAAGGTACAAAGAAGTGGCATCATTTAATGTTAGTCTCTGCAGTAGGTAAACAAAGATTTCTGTCTCAAAGTTATAACAAAGAAGACTTTAGAAAAAAGAAAAATATTATTTATTTTTGTGTTCAAATTGGCCTTGAATTTGAAGTTGCAATGTCTAATGGTTTCTGTTTCTTTGGCGGACACACAAGCATTAAAGACACATACACAATAAGAAGCACAAACTACAAAATAAGACAGATACAATGATGGTTGCTTCGTCTATTCTGTTAGGACACAGCACACACTCATTCAAAATGAACACTTTTACTTAACATAAATGACTTGTTCACGTTTTCTTATAGTGGCATCTTTCATGATTTTAACACATCAAGCATTAAAACAAATGTTAATCTTCAGGTCATAAATACTGTCAGTAGTAGCGGTTTATGCGCACTGCACATGGTGATCGTTTTGTCTCGTGGTTCTCAGCTGGAGTAGATTCAGGACTCACCTACAACATATTGAGACGAGCTGCAGCCCAAATAAACATTTACAGTTTAACCCTCTGGAAAAAATAATACAGTATTTTCTGTTTTGTTGAGAGATCATAAAATCAAAATACACTGTCTGACGAACCAAAAAAAAGCTCTAATACTTGGTTGGACCGGCTTAAAGGGGCTAGACGCAAGTTAGCCATTTTATACTCACTACTGCCGCCTCAGGTCATACGTGTAACTGCACCTTCTTTATTAAGCTCATGCATGACCCGAAGTAACACCTTTTTAGTGACAGTGCAGGATTTTGGAGGCAGTTGTGGTGAACAGGTCTGGGTTCATTCTACACATTAGGACATTGTTGGAACATGTAGGGGGAGAAAAATACTTAACTTAACTTAGCTTTTAACATTTTTAAACTCTGTGTAGTCCCTTTAAGCTTTGATCACAGCACGTGTTCGCTGTGACATTGTTTCAATAAGCTTCTGCAATGCCAAAAGATCAAGTCTTGCATTAATATTTCACCAAGCTCTTTCACAATGTGAGCCCAATGAACCCAGGCATTGTCATCTTGGGAAGAAGAAATTAATTTATTGAACCTGGTCATTCAAGATGCTCAGGTCAGCTGATCTTATTCTTTAGGGACACAGTGGGACGACTGCAGCAACCCCAGTGCTGTAATTTAACAGAACCTATCTTTGGCAAATGGTCACAGTCCACTCAAAATTATTCTTTGATCCACTTTAAAGTCCCGAGCCAAAAGTTAAGAACCACAGATTTAGTCAAAACTCAATAGTCTTTTCTCCCAAAGAACTTTTTGAAGACAGACTTGTTCCTTGGTCGGGGCAGGCTTGTGTAGTACCTCAGGGCAGAGGGCTCGGTGACACCCAGGAGAAGGGGCTGTGTGTGGGTGATGGATGGGACGTCCCGTGACTTGTCTCCCACCAGAAGTGTCACGCAGTAGTTCGAGCCTTTCTCCGCTGCTCTGCCTCCAGGGCGGCTCGACACCGGGCTGATCTTCTGGTAGGTGGCTGAAATAACAAACACTTAAGATTCAGACACATTTTTATTCATAGATTCATACTGGATTCAATATATTTTAAGAAACAATTTGCCTACGTTTTACTTCATAAATTACTTTCCAGGAGTAGTTTTTCGTTTCATTCACGCAGTTTGGATTTTTGGTCACTTTGTATTTTACAACTGAACTGCTCCAATCTGTATTTCTTGGATTTTGCTGTTTGTTTGTTGTTTGAAATGCGTTCCTAGAGTAACTGTCCACATTTTTATTCCCCATAAACCAGCACTCTGCGTCTGTCTGCGTCTATCATGGAGGGATTGGTTTGTTGAAATGCTGTGGTCTAAAAAAGGTAAGCTTGCAGTTTGTTTGCTACGGCAATTCCCCCTCCTGCCAGCGGAGGGCGCCCCATGCAATACATAATATGCTTAAAAGAAGTTCATACCACACAATCATGCATGAAATGTCCACACAATACCTATGCCTTTTAATTGTCATATTTATTGCTCTGTTTTATTTAACTTGAAACTATGTAGATACTAGAACTATGGTACTCATGGAACAAAATCATGATGTTTGATACATTTTCAGCACAAATGAACTCCAGTTCCTTTTTTACACTACAGCATTACAAAGAAAAGGCATCATTCAATCGTGAACGTTGATCTTTAATGTAGATTTTTAAGCAAAAAGATTGATGGCAAGTTTGTGGACTTAATCACTTACAAACAATGTTAAGTTTCAAAGCGGATTCTTTGTTCTGATTATTTGTGTCTAAAACAGCAAACTGCCCACACAGAGTCACATCTGAGATTATGATGTTAAACTCAAGAGAGTCGTGAGTAAAAACTGCTTTTGGTGAATCACCTGAAGTGAAGGAGTGGGAGCGACGCTGGCTGCTGAGCCCGTCAGGAGAGCTCAGAGACGGAGAGAGAGGAGAGGTGTTTGTGAGGCTCCCGGGCGTTTGAGTCACAATCTGCATCAAACTGCTTCTGTCATCTTCATCATCATTGTCACCTGAAATAAAAATTAAAAAAACATTAGTGTGTTTGAGCTATAACAGCCTTAAAACACAGAGGGATTATGAAAAGCATTATACTCTTTGAATAACATGACAATGCTTTGGCTCCCCCTAGTGGTTCATCTGGATTTCTTTTTAATGGTTAGATGGCATATTGAGCCAGTAATTACCTCTTCAAAATGACTTCATTAACTTTAATAGCTTTTATGAATATTTTCCATATATTCACTACCACAAAGTAATTCAGTACATTTAATGTTACACTTCATGACACTTCATAGACAAATCCTGTCACTGTCCCTATGATGCTCACTCATTTTTGTTTCACATATGGCAACGGGTGCAGTTATTTAATACGATTTTTTCTACAAACAACAACATATTTGGTCTCCATGGGGTCGTATTATGTATGAAAATTGCTTAAATTTAGAATACATTATTAATATGATCTGAAATGTACTTGATTTTTATAGCTCTACATATTCGGATTCCCTTAAATGTTGAAATTGTTTTTCACCCATAAATTGTCCAAATACAGCGCCTTTTACTGAGGCATATATACAGCACAATCACCTATATTAGGCACATTGAGTGCCTTATGCTTTATGAATTGAGGTTATTTACAATATACCATATGGTTTAACACGTCTGTACAAGTCAGTGCAGTCCTATGCCACAGTGAGTCGCATACCACTTGCCCCCGCTGTGGAGGAGGGGTCACGCTGCTCCTGTGCGCTCTGCAAATGACTCTGTGACATGTGAGCGAACTCTCTCCGGACGACAGCGGTTTGGGCGGCGCCTCGTGGTTTGAGCCTGGGGAACGTGGAGGTGACTTCATGTTGGGAGGAGCAGAAGCATTTGACCGGGTCAGGACATCCACAGCTCTCAGAGGGTTTTCTGTGAAGGAAAGGAGGAAATCACTACTGTATTTATGCATTCATGTAGTGCTCATTGTTAAAACATTATTTATACTGTACAATGATCTTACATAGAGAGAGGAAAGTCTGTGTCTCTGTAGAGCCCTGTGGTTAAAGATTCAGCCTCAGGACGCTCTGTTAAAATAAAACAAGAAGGAATACATATTTGTGAAGTACTATTAAGAATAATGCAAGTTACTATGTAAGTAAGTAATTAAGTAATGTTTATTTATATAGCACCTTTCACAGACAAAGTGCTTCACAAAGTTACAAATAGAAACACAAAGTACATTCACATTTACAGTCACAAAACATGGTGGTCATAAAACAACCCTTATTCCACTGGAATTAAAACACTTTCTCAAACAAGTAGGTTTTCAATTTGCTCTTAAAGACATCAACACAATCAAGTAAGCACAAGGAAAGCGGAAGATCGTTCCACCTGGAAGGAGCAATCTCCTCTGGTCTTGAAACGAGAGAGAGTGTGCCCTTAATAAAGTTTAGAATTAATCAAAACCTTATGTCTCATTACAGATCTTTGGAAAAAATGCATCTGTAAACGGTCTCATGAAAAGGCCATGATACTGGTGTTAAATGTGTTAAGCCTGAAGCATATTCATTCACAATCATAAAGATGCATAGAAAAACAAAGTGTACTCTGTGAGCATACAGAAATATAACTAACTTGTGAATAATTACCTGTGTTTGCTTGTATTTTCATCATCCATTTTTTCATCATAAAGCGTGAGGAGGCGTTAAGCAGGTATTCAGAGCCATCCCGCAGCCTGAGGGTAAGTGAATACATTTCAAAAACGGCATATGGGAACAGAAACACCCTCAGACAGCACATTAATCTGCCATAGTCTTACCTCAGGTGGAAACAGTTGGGTTTCTTGGTATATTCCGGAGCAGGAACACATTCTGCTCCGATGAGATTCAGCGGCAGGCCACAAATTGAACTCTGAATAGAAAAATGAAAATAAAATAAAAATGTAAACATCTAATATTTATTTATTGTGTTTCCTGGTTTTGCTTACTCTCAGAGTATCCTTTCTGTCCTGGTAGAAGCACAAGGTGTGTCTGTAAAGCACAGCGTGGCAGGAGCTCCATCCTCGGGAGGCTGCCTGAGAAAATAAGATAAGAGCGTGTTGCTGACAGTTTGCTGACCACGGGCTGCTCTTACAATGAGCTGGACCTCTCTTTCTCTTTTTTTAAGCTGATGTTTATTTATTTTTTTACATTAAAATTTGACCCTTTCTTTAGTTGAGTTTTCCTTTAAATTGCTACAGAGGATTTGGCTTTTCTTACCTTCTTTCCTCCCAGCTGCAGCCTCTGCTTTCTTTCCAGAGCCCCCTCCATAGTCTGCAGCTCAGGCCTTCCACTCTGAAATCAAACACTGATAAGTGCCTTGGGAAAGACTTTCTCAAACAATAATGCAATGCAAGTAACAGGCAATGACACAAAGATGAGCTTACCAAAGCAATACAGCGCCCCCCTGTGGTCCATGTCTGATCCTGCGTGTTCAAGTCGCCTGTTGTTGGAGAGGACTTGCTTTGACAGTCATCCTCCTCGTCAGCTTGTGCAGACATAAGGCTCAGTGAAGGGTCCTGTGACAAACAATACAGATTATCCCACACAATGAACAGAGCTGAGCACACGGGTATATTACACAGGTACCCTAACCCTTATGCCATGCACCAGCGCTGCCTAATGCTAATATTTAGGCCCGAGCGCCATCAGGGCTGGTTTTAACTTTTGTCATTGTAAATTAATCAGCAAATGTGCAAATAATATTAATACAAATCATGTTAAAATTTGTATGAGGCATTGATTTTATATCTATTTAAAAAGTTATTGCAAACAAGGGATGTTATTCTTTTTGACGACAACCTTTGTCACTTGCAATTCACATTCAAATCATAGTTTCTCCTCCTGAATTACCCAGGGGTGATTTTAAAGACCTAATACTATTTTTTGTTTATCTTTGTAAAAGCAGACCTTTGTGCACTCTGCATTATATTACTATGTTATGATAAAGGCTTTTTATCAATCAACATCATTCATACCAGTTGTTCACATAACTGTTAGTAAAGCTCCAGTTCCTCCTCCCTGAAAGTTGTAACGTTACTTAAAAACTTGTGAAGATAATGGAATGTTAGAAATACATTAGGAATAAGTTTAAACTTTTTTACGCTGCCTGTTTCATTGTTTGTACACCACATAAATACAGGTACCGGGCCTTTAAACTACCAAGATACAAACTGTTTTACCCTTTAAATAATCTCCTCAAACATTGTTCAGAGGCAGAGACTTTTTAATTGGATTGAACCCGATTAGATTCGAACACTTAAACGGGTCAACATCAACACATCATCACATGCCCTAATCTCACCTTGGAAGCGCCTGTGTGCTCTTCCTCCCCCGCCTCGTCCTCTTCCTCCTCTCTGTACTGGTAAATGTACCTCTGACTGTCCTCTATCTCTGGCAGCTTGACCGGATCGGACGCCGTCTCATTCACAGCCACTGACGTCCCGCTGGAGGAAGGGAGGGCCTCTCTGTTTGGGAACGCGGCCCAGGACCTCCTCTCTCCGATGGCCAGGGGAGGGAGGTGACGCTTGGGATCCCTGTCGTACCCCAGAAGACTTTGGACCGATGGGGGGAGTTTGAACTCCGCTACGAGCAGATTAGGTGCGGAGGCGGTAACCAAATGCCTGTAGAGAACTGCGGGGCTTTTGGGTGATGGGGAGGGCGAGGCAGGTTGAGTATTTTGACAAAGAGACACTGTTTCTTCTTGATTCGTTTGATACATAATGTCTGAGCAAATACTATTCCTAAAGTTTTGACCCCAAATACCCTCCAGCTCCTCCTCCTCCTCTTCGAACTGCTGGTGGTCGACGCGCACGCTCTCGTCACTTGTGGAGAACACATTCTGTTCACCCGATTTACTATTTGCAAAGCACCCCACATCCAAAGACACCAGTTTACCCACAGTTCCTTTGGGCTGCGGATTTTCAGAGCAGGGCACGTCCGAAGAGAGTCTGATGCTGCCCAAACTCGAGACGCCGGAGTCCACGGAGTCTTGGCGAACGCTCACGTTTACAGTCGACTTGAGATTGACCACCATGTGTGAGGCTTGGCTATGACCTTGCCCGTTATGGGGCCTCACGCACTTGTGGTACTTGTGCCCGTTCAAGTCCTTGATAAGCGTGCGGACGCTGAGGCACTCGTGTTTACGGCAAGTCGTGGCAGGGAGATGGTTGGCGTAAATGGGCAGCTGTATTGACGGATTTGGACAATGTGGTTTTTTTGGCTGATCTTTTGGCTGATCTTCATTTACACTTGCATTGCATTCAACTTTTATTTGGTTGCTACACTGCTCTGTAGCCTGCTCACTCTTCGAGACAGGAGATTGCTGTTTCAACACATTGTCAAAAGTGAAATCTTTCTCTTTTTCTCTCGGACAATTTGCAGCAATCTCATCTGAAGAAGCAGTTGCTGCCAAAGCAGGTCTCGTCTGTTTGAAGGAGCTCAGCGCACTTTGCCTTTGTGAATGTGGGTCCGGATCAGCTCCTGCTGCCTTTTTGGACTCTGGCGGGGCGATGGTAATGATATCTTGAATACTAGGAATGAGCGTCATATCCTTAGGCAGATCAAAACTTAGCACAGATCCCAAAGAGAGGTAGCGGCAGTGAGTTTTACTCGCAGGCGGCTTTGGTCCCTCTGAAACAGCGTAAGGCGTGATGTTGTACTCTCCTGTGCATTCGCTTTCAATGTCTTTCAACAGAGAGTTTTTCATGTAGCTTTTTGAGACATTAGCCTGACTCTTTGGCTGCTTCCTCCTGCCTTCTTTTAGCGGCCAAGTCCGAGTGTCATAAATTACAACCTCGGATGCGCTTTTGGGAATTTCCTCCTCTTGCTCCTCCACGCCCATGATTTTCTGAATGGTGTGCCTTCGTGTATCCCTCTTGCGTTTCCTCTTCTTGCCGATCCTCTTGAGACTGCTGAAGATGGAAGTGCTGCCTCCGGTGGACATGTGGAAGTTGTTTACCTGCGATGGGGCTGCAGGTGTGGATGGAGAGGAGGGAGGCGAGGACATGAAGGCGGGGGAGGACGGGGCTGCTGTTGCTGAGTGGCTCTTTTGACGCGGGAAGGTGATACTCTCATACACGGGGCCTGGCGCCAAGTTGTTATCCTTGACATGCAAGTAGGTACTTACCTAAAAAACAGACAAAGTGATGTCATTAATGGGTTATTTCCACTGCAGCTGTGAAGGTGTCATCAGGATGCTTAAAAGTGTTGTTTCTGAGTTCAATGGGATGTGTTCGTGTAGTTCCTACTTAGCCCCATCACAAATGCAACATCATAAAAAAGCCAGGTTTTTGACTTGGAACTTCTATACCTTTTTCTCAAACTATGGTAACACTGGTGGTACCTTTTGAACTGCTTCAGGTGGTGCCTCATGTAAATGTTCGTATTCATACAGCCCTAGACTGTAGCAGTAGACCTGATACAGCGCAGGTTTTATATACTGGTAGTCCTGCATAGACTTGCTTTAGATATGGTCATACCGCCTTTGCTTTGCCCAATCCCGTCAGACCTTGGAAGCTAAGCAGGGAAGGGCCTGGTCAGTACTTGGATGGGAGACCGTTTAGGAACACCAGGAAGCCTAGCGAATGTAGTGAGTGAGTGAGTGGTTGGTGGTGGTCGGAAGGGCCGATGGCGCAGACTGGTTGCCTCGCTTCCGTCAGTCTACCCCAGGGCAGCTGGGGCTATAATAGTAGCTTATCACCACCGAGTATGGAGTGAATGAATAGTGCAATGTAAAGCGTCTTTGAGTGTCCAGAAAAGCGCTATATAAAACGCATTATTATTATTATTATTATTATATGTTTTGGTAGTACTTGGTTTAGGAGGGTCAGAGGACCAGAAAAAGATGTGTTAACTGATGTATATATTATATACTACTGAAATGTACAACACTAAAATTGGTTCTCTAATTTATCTAAATCTTTCTCATTAACTTTGTGTTTGCAATCACAGAAATAAGTGCTGCCTTTGTAAAGGAACAGACATCTGTAAAAAAAAAAAAAGAAAAAATCAATTCTAAAGCAATGGAAGGCACTGTTACTGTGACAGGAATTAGTTTATGGAATAAACTTCAGACAGAAGTGAAAGAGTCAGGAACTCTCCTGGAGTTCAAGAAACTCGGAAAAAGATACAATGTTAAAGAAGACTGAACATTAGACTTGGACGTGAATAATGTGAGATATTTGTTTTGAACAAGCATGAATATGATGGTTGTGTTATTATGACATTCATGAATAAACATGAATTTCTGTATTTTAAAGGGTCTATACAGTTAGAAAATGTTAAAATTAAGTATTTTCCCCCTACATGTTCCAGCAATGTCCTAATGTGTAGAAGTGCCGTCATGCGCGAGCTTGATAGAAGGTGCAGTTACACGTATTACCTGAGGTGGCAGTACTGAGTATAAAATGGCCAACTTGCATCGAGCCCCTTTAAATATTAACTGGATATAAAATACAAAAAACATCAGTGTATACTGTAAAAAAAAAAAAGTTATTATAAGACTTGATCTTCTCTGTTCCGTTTCATTCATGTATTTGCTCGGCGGTTTTGTCGTGATTGTAAGATGTCACGCCTGAATGAAATAAATAAGTAAAATGAGTAATGTTTAAACTGCTGATAACTGTCTACAATGGCAAATACACACTAAATACACATACTATTTCTTATATAACAATGAACTAATCCCATAAAACTGCCAGTTCATTTTCTTTTACCCGGATGTTTCCCGAGCTACAGTTGAAGAATGGCACGAGCCGCAGTCTAAGCAAACATCAGCCGTGTTTAGCTTTTTATCAAAAACGGTTGAGACAAAAAAGGGATTAAGGAATGCACTCACATTTTTCAAGCAACACAGAAACAAAATGAAAAGAAATGACAAAGAAACACGGACATGATGTGGACACTTCAGAACAATCTTAATCAGAATCGTATGGCGCACATGCCGTCATCCACAACTGCAACGGTTTGAACTCTCAACTTTGTGACTAATCTCTTGTTGTCGTGGGACCACTCGACTATAAATCAAACCCCCGTGCAGAGTCTGGGGGCTTGTTGCGAAAGTTCACGACCGCTCCTTTGTCTAATCATCAGGACTACAGTGTTCAGGCCGCGCTGCTAATGGGGGAACGGCTTTCATCGGAAGCAACGGTGAGGTCACTGGTTTTACACAACTGTGGTAAAGCCATAGGGAGGAAGTCAAGCTGGAAGTCGACATCAGGCCTGTCCAGAGGTTTCCAACAAGTAAGTACTTCAACAAGTAGTTTTAGCACACAGTATGAGGGCTGGGTACTGTTAAACAATACCAGTCTGGTATTATAAAAAAAAAAAAAAAGGTTTAGGTACTACTGGTATCAAAAATATAAAAGTATCGAAATCATGTACTGAAAAGAAATATACAGTCTTTATCTTCAAGTTTTGATGCTGCAGGTCATCAAAATGTAAAAGAAACAAAAAGTGAAAGACAACAAAATTGGGAAAAAATCTGTGGAATTTTTTTTTTTTAAATCAGAAAATTTTGGAGGAAAAAGTGGAAAAAAAATTGGGAACATTTAAAAAATAAATAAATAAATAAATAAATGAAACATTTGGGGGGGAAATTAGTTTAAAAAAATTGAGGGAAAAATGAAAAATTTTGGGGGAAAAGTGCGCAAAAATTGGGAGGGGGAAATGAGGATTTTTTTTTAAATTTGGGGAAATTGGGGTAAAAGGTTGTTTCGCCCTCAAATTCAAAAGAAATGAAATGGACAAATGACAAATAATTAGTATAGGCATCAAAAACAGTATTGTTCATGTATCGGTATCGAAAACCAAGTATCGTTTAAGTACCGGTATTGGAAAAAAATAGCGGTACCCGGCACTACACAGTACTATTTACTCTATACTATACTATTACTGTGAGTGTCAATTCTCTTACTTCACTATACGGACCGTCTTCTATTGAATATATGGTGCATTGTTTGGAAATATCAGATAAACATAAATCATGTTCTGCTGGATTACGGCACAACATAAAACAGATTTTACTCACAAGCAGCTGCACAGAACTCAAACATTTCTCAATTTTCTTTTCTCAGTAATTATTTCTCACCCTGCCTTTTACTTCTACTCTGGAGTAAAATTATTTTCGAGTAAAGTTACGGTTAAGTCGACGTTTAGGCTCCTCCACACACCTCTGGGCCTGCGGTGCAGTGACATAAGAAGGAAAGAGAAGCGTCTGTCATCATTCGCAGCAGGAGGAGGCGTCTGTGTGAGGACATTACTCATCAGCCCACTCTGTCTCTGTCAACAGCGTAATCCAGCCGTCTTTCACAAGTTTAGACCCAACGACAAGTTTGAAATGTTCGGGGAAAGTTGTTGAAAATACATGTTCTTTACCCTTTGACAAAACAGACCAGGATCATTTCAGGAAAACTTAGTGACGCATTCACTGTTTATGCACAAAGTGATGAAAAATGTTATTGATTAGTCACTATTTTTCCTCATTCGTAATTTATGCAAAGCAATATTTTAAGTTTTATACTATACTTAAAATCCATGAGGAAAAAGGCATAATAGATGATTTAAACTGACTGTGCCTGTGAGTGCCCTCTGCTTGTCCCGGCCTGACTTTCCCTTCTGCCCAGACACATGTGGCTAATAATGGCTAATCTAAATTGTCCATAATGAATCTAAGTGTTATTGTCTGTCTGTGTTTAACTGGCAGTTGCCCAGTCTGTGCAGGGCCTCACGTACGAAGCAGCTGGGACTGTCCCACAGAGACAAGCTGGGAACAAGCAGGAAAAAGTGACTCGATAAAAATTAAAACTTTGTCTTTGTTTTTATTTTTGGTGTGTTTTTTGTTAACATTTGTCATTAATAGAAACATATTGAAGCGTCGAGTAGAGAGAGCGTAGTCGGGGCATGATAGCAAAACGCGTTACCATACCCAACATATTTATTTAGGATTGAATCCTAATGGCAGCTCTGTGTCACAGAACCAGAACTGGAATATATATGTTTTTGTTTTAAAGGCACAGTGCGTCACAGTTTAGATTATACTGCTGCCAGCAATACAAAACACAATCCTCATGACCAGCTAGACGATGCTATTTTTTCAGTGGGTAATCAAAGAATGGATTTGGATGAGGCCCTAACCCATTCAAATCGCACATTTGGCTTTCTTTAGTCAACATTTGTCAACATTTAATCTTTTGTCAAGACTAAAGTCAACATTTCTGTAGGACTACAGATGGAAATTAGCAGAGTGCTGAATCTGGTGCAGCCATCTTTTTAATGAAACTGCACCACTAAACTAAACATCTCCATGGAGACAAGCTAGAGACAGTCAGGTCTTAGGAGAGATGAGCAAACAACAAAAACACATTTGATTTGCATTTTTAGGCCTTTTTCACTGATAAATATAACTGTAATCAAGTAGATGTTTATATTTTTTTTCTGTGTATTGGGTGAAATGTTACTTTGACCTCTTAACCCCCACCTGAACCGAGCCATTATCTCCAGTTAGGCTTTACCCAAATTGAAAAGCTTAAAAAAAAAGCATCAAAACAGTGACAACAACGAGGATGAAAACGCAGCGAAAAAGCCCAAAAAAAAGTACAAAAATGAGGAGAAAAGACGACAAGCATTAAAAGAAACCACGATGAAAAAGCAACAAAAAAACATGACAAAAAAGAGACAAAAAATGTGACAAAAACTTTTGCTGGTCTTAGCTTTCAAATGACACATTACCCTGTTGCTCTCCAGTCAAGAAGCTTTTAGATTTGGGTAAAGCTGAACTGGAGAAAATGCACTCAGTTCAGTAAGAGGTGAAGTAAAAGTAAAAATAAAATAACGTTGGTCCAGTTCAGCCGACTGACTGAGCTACGCCTTTGGCCATAGTCTGGGCACCTCTGTTGTAATGTTATTTTAGCGATGTATAAAGGTTTGATAGTCATAAATGTGTCTGTAATGGAGTTTGGACGTGGATTCTGTCAAGTCAGTGTAAACCTCTTAAAGATGTGGTTAGCACATATTACTTCACACAGCTTTTTGGGCTTTGGCTGTTTTCATTTAGACTCCCTGGTTTAGAGGAGCAGCAGCAGCAGTAGCCTTGGGAAGCCTTACCTTGTTCTGAGGTTAGCAGAGCATGCTCTCCACAAAAAACAAACACACTCAGCATGCAGCCACTTCACACGCTACGGCATTTACCTCGTTCGCACTCTGCCGATAAATCTTTTTCTTTCTCTTTAAACTACCCAAAGTATTTTCCAAAAGACCCTGGCATCGCCTCCAAAAGTTTTTACGGGCAGGAGGTTGTGGCACAGCGGGCTGATGGGAGAAATAGGGGAAAAAGCAGGACGTAAAGCTTGAGCAAAGAGGCTAGAAGCAGCTGATAGTCAAGAGGGGAGATCCCATGCTGTGGGAAACTGCTGCGAAAACAAATGCCATCATGGAATTATTCTGCAGTGCAAAAAAAACGACTGCCCCTCACCCTGCAAAGCGGCTCAGTGTCCTCCTCTGTGGCCGGGACGTCCAGCACCTGCACCTGGCTGTCCCCCGTGTTGCCAAAACTGAGGATGAGGTTGACGGTGTTGCCCAGACCAGGACTGCTTTTGTCTTTGAGGACGAAGACTGAAGATTTGGGAGACTCTGGCGTCTTCACTTCAGGACTTTGCAGAGGGACACTCTTCATGACCTCGTATCCGTTCTCCGTTTGCTTAGCGGCAGTTTTAAACATACTGGAAGAGCTTTCAGATCCTCCGGGTGACTGTCGGCTCTCTTCTTCATGGGAGAGAATCGGAGAATAAACTGAATGATCGGCTTGCTGCCCGCTCCCTGTCGGCTGTGTAAAAGAAAAGAAACGATTTGATCAGTTTGGAATATGGCAAAATCAACTTTATTATAGCTTATTTTAGCATTACCACTTGTAGGTTGATACCTTTGAGAGTGAAGAGCACATTATGGAGTAAACATTGTCTTGCGCTTCCAGTTTGTGAAGCCACTGTTGTTTTTGGGCTCTCCAGTGCACAGAGATCCATCCAAGCATGCTCCTCAGCTCCTCCATGCGCTCTCTCACCTTCGACAACCACAAAAAACATCAACAAACACAACCTTAAGAAGATCATTCATCAGTTGTAGTGTGTGTAACTTCTCTCACCATCTGGCTGAGGTGATGTTCTTTGTCTAATATGTTCCTCCCTGTAGCTGCCAGCTCCTCAAACTCCTCAAACTTTTGCTCAATCTGCAAATCCAGCTCCTCGGCCATTGGCGCCTTTCCATCTTTCCCGCGATGCAAGGCGGTATCTGAGAAAATGCAGGACCTTGTATCTTCCGTCCATGAGCTAAAGGAAGAGGAGACAGAGAGCAAAACATGTCAGCGAGGAGACGTGTATTCGCAACGCATGACAATGGCCAGACCAGTGTGCGATAGGATACACAGTCATCGCATTGTCAAAATAGACCCAGGAAACATGTGCGCTCCGTCTTCTAGACACGTTTTAACATTTCACTGGGGACCTGCTTTAGACAAGGGAAAGATCCTGCCCTCTCTGAGGCAGACAGGAAGAATCTAATGCTCTCACAAGGTTATTAAAGGCCCTATCCTCCATTTTAGTTGTGGTCCAAGCTCATTTATAACTTTCCTAATATATTTGTAGCATCCCAATTCTTTACAGGGACAAGTTTATTGGAACATTTCACGACTTGCAGGGTCACTTTTCAGGGTCACTTACACAAAAATGCTAGAAAAATAGCCTGAAAGTTCATAAAATGTATACAAATGTTTTATAATCTGATGCACACTGTTTTCCCCACAAACGTTTTAGTTTACAGTACACTAAAGGAGGACAACATACATTTCATTCCATTTCTAGGAGTAAAATCAGGTATAGGTCCTTTAAAGCTGCAGGACACAAGATTAGTCACAATCATATAGCAATTGCAAGGTCAGGTGTCTTCAGTGGTTGGAGGCCTGTGGAGAGGGTTGGCCTTTACATCAATACTCCTAGTCAGTAATTATTAACCTGACTTGATTTATGCAACAGGATCACACATTTTACTCTCAGCAAATCAAAACCAACATCCTCCACAAGTAGCTGAGTGACAGTTGGGTGGTCCCCAGCGCATCAAGGATTAATCTAAGTGATAGTCCGTAAGTTTGCGAAATGAGGAGCAGGATTTGATCAAAGATATGGCACCGGGGAGTCTGATTAGTGACTGAGATCAGCAAAGGGAGGGGCTTCAGAAAATATATAATTATTTAGTATTTATTGTGTTATGTCATATTGCAGGCCTAGGTGGTTAATTATACACAATCTATGAAATGTGTAAAACATTTAAACTTACAGACTATCACTTTATGGTGATGTTGAGCCTGAACAAACATTCAAGACCCCGATTAAAGTCCTCTGCAGAAAACTAAAACTGTTTCTCCATGGGCTCCTATTATGTTTAAAACCTACTAACTCTGTAGTTTAGACCTCGTCAAACAATTTCTGACAAGCATGTAACTCTTGACTCAGTTTATATTTTTAACTTATGTGCTTAAAAGTCCACTCTGAACGGAATCTTGATCTTAAAACATAAATGTCAAAAGCAATTGCACTCACAAAATCACAGTATTTTTCCACTATCGCGTAGCCCTAAAGCTCTCAGAGTGCACCCCGTCCCGACGCCCCGCTTACATCATCCGGAGGTAGCTCCTGAAGAAGTCCTGGAGCTGCACAAACTCTTGCAGACGTGACTTGTTCTGCTCCACGCTCGCTCCCAGCTCGGACCAGCCCTGCAGCGTCGCCTGGATCTTTGCCCCGAAAACGTGCACTCTCTCTGGGCACAGCTCCTGCAAGCGCGAGGCCAGGCTCTCCACGGCGCCGACCTCCTCCCTGATGACCTCATAGTCGATCTGCGGAGAATCACAGTAGTTAAAATCTATAGGATCAGGCCTGCAGGCTGTTCCTAGTATTGCGTTCTCCCCATGACTTCATATCTTTATGCGTATTATACACTAAGAGATCCATATGGCGCGCACATGGCCTGTCACACTAAAGCAAGCAAGCCATCCTGACCACTTCTTTGTTTTTTCCTTTTTGACAAGGCGGTAATTAATAGCACTGAGGGTTCTCTGGGAGCAATGCGTTATAATGTTTCTCAGCTACAGGAACACAATGTGGTGGATGCCTGTCTGCTGACGCCACAGTTATTTCTGCTCTGGATTAGGTCATTCCTTCTTGTGTCCAGAGTCCAGACAGTTGTGTGTGCGATAAACACAACAAGACCCACACAGACTTTACCGCCACAAAACATAGAGTCTAAGACCCCACTGAACTGTGCGCTGTTTCAGTCAGGCCAAGAGATGAATTAGCAAATGCAAAGAGAGCGCACAGTTCACAGAGCAGTGACTAACGCGTGCATAAATAAACATCTTGTGTGGAATAAACGCACTACATGTGTTTGCGTGTGATTTTACTGCCGAGTTTATGTAATCAATTAAACACAGCACAGAGAAAAGAAAAGAACGAAAAAATCTGGCATATCGTTGTTCCACTGTGGGAGGCGAGCAGTGTGCGTGAACAGGGAGTGTTCGCTAATCAATCAAGCCCAATGACAGAACTCTCTTCTTCAGAATTCACCTCAATACTGACTTCAAAGCTGGTCCCAATATAACCAACAACATAACAACATAATAGCAACATCCTAAAAAAAGATCTCAATGGTGACTGTCCAACTTGAGGTATAGAGCTGCACAATATCTTAGATTTAAACACAAAAGGCAATAAATTACATCAAAACAAATGTATATTAGGAAAATCATGTTTAAAACTGCATTCTTTTAGGTTTTTTTCTTGTGCTTTCGATATTGTGTCACCTAAAATTGCGAAAATAAGAAAATATTTGGCAATATATTGTAGCTATATCTTGAGGTAGCACATTCACATGACTTTTAAAGCTCTTTCAAATGTCAAAAAACTATACTATAATAAAACAGCTTCACAGTGTAGTGAGTCATGTGCAATGCAAAGGATTGTGAATGCATTTACAACCCAAAGCAAAATTGTGCACAGCTTCAAGCATCATTGACAACGTTTTATAATGATCATTATTATTGTTATGAGATTTGTGAAACAAGAGCTTGTTTTGACGTAGCCTGGCAGCTGTTTCTCCAATTGAAGCGGACTGTGGCCTTTGCAGTAACGTCACTATGTTCTCATTTTCCTTTGGTTTCTGCGCTTTGTCTTTGTGCAGCACTATTAGCACCACTGAGTCATGTTCAATGTTTAGCCATAATCACAACATAAAACGGGCATCCTCCTCTCACCTCCAGGTGGTCCTGCCTCTCCCACAGAGAGTCCAGACCACAGCGGTCCGGCTCGCATTGTACTGCCATGTCTGTCTCCTTCTCCAGAATGTCCAGGCCCAAGTCTTTACTGCGGCATAAGGACTCCTCCACGCGCACGGCCAGGCTGGCATGCTGTAATGCACAAAGCCATCATTAGCACTGACGTTCTGTCATTACCGTTTATTGTGTACTATTTGTTCTCCAATGAGAGACACATGGCAAATTACTGCTCCTCAAACTCTGTCATGGCACCTCCCTCATAGTTAGACTCTGGCTTTTTTATGAGAATTAGGGCTGCATTATGTTGAAAAAAATACATCTGTAGTTGTAATTTTGTGTTGTTTTTTGCGCAATTGTTTAGTTCACTATACACATTTAAAAATATCCCAGAGCTTCAACATATGAGTGGTCAGTAAGCTTTAAACTGGATATTTTGTGGTTTGTAACAGTTGTTGTATAACCTATATAACTTTTTGTTAAACCTATTAATGTTTTTTTTTTGCAGTTTTCTAATTACAAGCATGTAATGTGCCATTTCATTTCGACTCCAAGTAATTTTGTCAACTAAAACAGTTTGACATAGGTGTAAAATAAATGTTTTTGCTGATTTCAACACTTTTCCAAAAGGGTGCTGAATGACTTTGGGCCTGTTAAAAACACATCCACAAACAGGGGAGAGCCAGATGTGCCTCGCAGTTGGTTTATGCAGCTGTTTGCGAGGAAATTGGGCGAGCTATTTTAGCCTCTTCCAGGATAATTTAGCTTAAAACAATCATGACGGATGTGTACAGATACTTCAGTCGGTGTTTATACCTTGCTCAGTAGCTCGCAAATGGCCTGGTCGTGGTTCTGCGAGCGCCCTCTTTCCCTCACGGTGTCGTTGAGCATCTCCACGGCCTCTCGCAGCTCCTCCACGGGGTCTCCCATGGACTCGATCAGGGGGTCCGCCGCGCCGCTGCTCCGGAGGTCCATTAGAGTCGGTGCTGGGGCCATTTCACTGTGAAGGGGCTGTAATGCACACAACGCTTTTTATTACAAGAGGAATTAGTTTACAATCTGCTCCAGGGTTTATACGGGGAGCAGCAAGTCAAATATAACGCTTTTAAATGCCATTGTCTAAATACGATAATGCCACAAACAAAAAAGAGCTGAGCATGTGTAACTTCTAAACATTTGAACAACGGGCAACTTTTCAGCAGAAACCAGACTTTTTTCATTAAACTTATGCTGTAAAAAATAATTGAGCAAGTTCCTCATTTTCAAAGAACATTTAAGCCCTTAGCTTTGGCACATTTAATTTATAACTAAATTATATGGTTTTGAATAACATGCAAAAACCCTGTGGTCAGAACTTTTGATTTTCCATCGATTGAGAAAGGCCAGACTCTATTGTACATGTTTTTTGAGTGGACACAAAACCTATACAGCTACAGGAGAAAACTACACACAGGGAGGAGGTTTGGGAATCGAACCTGGGTCTCAGTGTGCGGTGAATGCTAACCACTGTTATGCTGCATAGTGGAAAGCAATGTTAAATTGGCCTTGCATAAAACCCGGAGTATTTGTCTCTTTCCAGGGAAATGCCCAAGCAGTAACCCTGGTCAAGTTGTAGCCATGTTTATTGTAATGGACATCTTTTCATTTTCAAGTTCGTTGATGGGAAAACCCGGTGTGGCCTAGTTTTCATTTTAGCATCTTACCTCTTTTGGAATGATTAATGATCTTAGTAATTTTCCGAAAGCGCTTTCAGTATGTCAAGTCTATTTGTAGTGGAACATAAGTATTTCAAATCTGCACAACCTTTCCTACGCTTTTATTCCTGCACGTTTGTTTTATTCTACGAGTCGAACCCTTGCTCGTTGAGGCTTCTCACCTGTCCTAGGCTGAAGCGACTCCCACTGAGCTCTTGGCTCTCCTCAAGCTCCACTCGCTCCAGAAACTCTGCCAGCATCCGCGTGTCCTGCAGCTCCGAACTCTGCTGCGTCAGGGCGCTCTGAACCCGCTGGTACCTGTGAAACATAAACACTGCTATTAAAATGTTTATACAAGACGCCTAACCATTATCCACGTTCAGTCCATACATCCTTCAACACGGCCGCGTTATAGAGAGCTCAAGAGTGCGTTTTACCGCGCTGCTGTGCCATTTGTGTGAAAATATATCATGTGTCCCATAAACATGACCTGTACTTTTGGGTTTATGTTTGTGATAGTAAAGGGAGCAATTCAAAAACGTATTCTTTCCGTAATAAATGATGCTTGAATGGATGTTGCAGCCATAAATAATGACGTCAGACGCTTTTATTCCATACAACACTCCCACTCTGGAAACGCTTAAACCAAGTGCTTTCTTTTCTTTATTTAGTTTGGTCAGGGCTTAACTTGTATTTATGGACACTGGAAGGTCCCGCAATTGGGGCCTGAATCATAAGGCTTTACGAAAAGTATATGGCGCAAGCATTAATTCTCATGGCCAAGCGATGAGAGAGACGTCATTAGAAAACATGGACAGGGCGAGTTTGACGCGTGCTGACAAGCCGCGGGCCAAGTGTGGGACAGACCTGTGGGGTAGACCTCTCTGAGAGCCTCATGAATCGCAAATGTAATAAAAGAGCACATAGAGAGTGTGGCTGCCAGGGTTTAAATAAAACTTACAGGATACATGGATATATATTCTGGTGGTTTATGGGGTGAAATTGTTTGTCTTTAGTAAGGAGTGGATTTTATGAATAAACTCTTCCATGTTGGAGTGCTGCAGGAGCGTGCGACTGCCTGGAAACATTGAGCAGCTCTGTTTCCTGACCACAGCTAGGAGCACCACCAGCGTGGAGCCTGATAGTTCACATTCATAACATTCGTTTTCCACAATGATAGACGTCAGGGCGTTACCCCTGACCCTCATGTCCTCTATAAACTTACTTTGTTTCCATATCCTCCATGCGCGCGGGCAGCCCTCGAGTGAGCGGGTGACTGTGACACTGCAGGCGCTCCACCTCCTGTCTGAGCGCGCTCAGTTCAGGGCCACGTGCCGTCACCTCCCTCTCCAGGAGGCAGCTCTGTCGCTCGGCCATGCTCATAGTCTCAGAGTCAGTGGCCAAAGACGACTCCTTCATGGAAAGCTCTACAGACTCCAGCCAGGCGTCCAGGCTGCCCAGAGCCTGCAGCACTTTTACAACCTGTGTGAAAACACAAGAAGTGAGGCCATGATGAGTCCAACGCTTTTGCCTGAAAACAGAATGTGCTACCCTGTCATGTTGTAAATCCAACTTACAACTTGCTGTCCTCTCTGATCATGCATTTGCAAAATATGGCACAGCCTTTATCCCCTTGTTACAATATATTTTCTTGTAATCCCTGCATGTGCTATGTTAAAATAGGCATACATTGAGGTATCACATTTTAAACCTTGGCTTTAAGACCATTATGAGAGTATCAGATGAATTTCAGCTGGAGTTTGTTTAACTCACTTAAAAAGCTCTTTATTCAGTCAGTGAGAGAAAAAAAGAGTATCTGTCAGTGTATGCGTGCACAGCTTAGGCCCCGGTCCAGAATAAAGCCAGCTATATTGGGAAAAATGATCCCGAGCCGTCTGTCATAACTCATAAGTAATCATTTTCACTATATTTTCAGGAGTGAGCGCGGTGCCCGGGTCAGACTTCAGAGGAGCGCTTGTTCTGGGATGTTTTATGAGAGTCTTACCCTAAAGCCCAGCTCCTCGGAGGCCTGCAAGAACAGCGCGTTTCTCTGGTGCCTCCTCCGCAGCTCTTCCCACAAGACTTCCAGCTGGCCCACAAACTGCTCGATCCTGGAACTGCCCGGGTGCTGCGCTCGGACCAGCTCGCGGCCCTCCTGAGGAATTTGCAATTGAGTGACGAGAGCAGGTGATAAACAAAATAATGGAACTGATGTGAAATATGCACAGAAATCTAGTATTAAGCTAACTGGATCGAAAACTGTCTCCCAGATTTTGCAAGATAAGATTTGAAAAAGAGAGTTTTTGGGTTAGGATGGCGGGATTTGGGGATTAAAAAGGCGATTTCTATGACGTGTTGTAATTTGATGCAAATGTTCTAACATTTATATACAATTCAAACGTCAAGGAGTTTTAACATTTGAGGAAAGCTTACATTAAACAATGAATTACATTTGAACATTTGTAGATGTTATCATACAAAATAACACCCCATGCAGACGAATGACAAATTAATACTTTATTGTTTATTGTGGAGCAGTCGCTCTCACATGTTTTCACACCAAGTGCCACCTCATATAATATTTGATCTTCTATCACCAGGAAAAGATCTAATCAAGACTAAAAAAAGCCTGAAGCAGACCTAAAGTGGACCAAATTATTTATAAACTAGGTGTAAGCAAAAAATATGAATAACTTGATAATAACAATGACTTGACAGCTTAACGTTAAATGCATGATTATAGCTTAACGTCTTACCACCTGCTTGCATTTTCATTTGAAAGCTAAGGCCCATTCAAACGGATCTTTTTCCTTGCGTTTTCTCGTGTTCTTTTCATTGCTTTTTTGTCACCCTTTTGTGCCGTTTTTTATTTTTTATTATCAGTTTTTAGTCACATTTCGTCAAATTTTTGTCAAATTTCGTCACATTTTTGTCACATTTCGTCACTTTTCCCTCATGTTTTTGTCACTATTTTTGTTGCATTTTCATCCTAATTTTTCTCTCACTTTTGTTGTTATTATGTCATGTTTACAAGAAGCTTTTAGATTTGGGTAAAGCCAAACTGGAGAGAATGTGCTTGGTTCAGGTGGGCGTTAAAAGGTTAAATAAGTTAGAGGACCACTGTTGAGGATGTCATATTAACAAATAACAGCAGCCTTTGCGGTTTGCTAACTAAAATGAATTTGTGACTTGATTGTGATTACTCGTGCAGCCCTACTTGGGGGTGTACAGTTACCTTACCCTTTTCACCACCTCTATCCGAGCTCTGTTGTTCAGTATCTCCTGCTCCAAGGCTTGCTGACACCTGCGGGCCGCATCCAGACCCTCAAAACTGGCGACAGAGCAGACCTGGGTGGCCATGTGCACATTGTCTTTGAGCCAGGACAGAGTCTAGGATGGAGATAGAGAAAGACAGAGGCAAAACCCATTAGAAGTCAGCTGAGGAGACGATATAAATTGAATTGGCATTTGTGTGCTATGACAACCAGTGACGAAAATCAAATATTTTCCATAGTTACTGGACAATTACAGAGAAAGTAGCGCAGCACTCAGCACACTTTAGACGAACATGGATGACAACAGTTTGATTTAAAATGTGACATAATGTCTGTGGTTTGCTCTGATGGCGCTATAATAACAAATGCAGCGCTGACCAGAGAAATTAATGTGGGTTTCTAATTTTTCTAGTATGTCACGGTGCCACAAATATGGAATTAACACTCGGGTTGCGCTCATGTTGCAACAGATGCATCACAATGGTTACGCTTTTCCTTTTCACAGAAATTATGTTGGATTAAATGAAAAATAGGTTTGACTGGAGCACTTCTGCAGCAGATAAAGTGAAAACATCACTCAAATCCTTATGAATGAAGCAAAATACTACTCCAGGGATGCTTTAACGCCTTTGCATTTGCATTTTCTCCAGTTTGGTTTTACCCAAACTCTCCCTCGACTGGAGCTTTCCACCTATAGGCCAGTGCAAACAACGCCACATTTGAAAGCTACGACCTACAAAAACCGACCATGATGAAAATTGATCCTTTCCCTTGCATTCCTTGTTGTCTTTTTTCACTTTTTGTGGCTTTTTTTAATTGCGTTTTCCTCACATTTTTTGCCACTTTTTTGTTGCTCTTTCATCACTTTGTTGTTGCCTTTTTGCCACATTTTTGTCGTACTTTCATCACTTTTTTTGGTCACTTTTGTGTTGTACTTTCATCACTTTTTGTCTCTTTTTTATTGCCTTTTGGTCACTTTTGTTGCTTTTTTTGTGGCTTTTTTTGACCTGTTGACAGTTTTTATAGAAGCTTTAGATTTGGGTAAAGCCAAACTGGAAAAAAACATGCTCTGTTAAGGTGTGGGTTTCAAAGGTTAAACAAGCTCAAAAAAGTCGATTTTGCATGATTTGTCTCCTTTAAGGTGGTCTTCGAATCTGTTTTTGAAATAAATCTAAATAGAACTTATTAAGGGGATCTTTGCCAATCACGCTGTTATTGCATTAGCTCGACTTTGTTTTCTTTGTATGACTTGTTTTCCTAAGGTCAGGCAGCCTTAATTCGCAGTGACTTTTACAACAATGATGTATAGAGAAAACAGCATTGTTCCTGGCTGGGGTCCGGTCACCTTGTCTGCAGACACAGTGAACTTCTGGAGCTGGATGTGGAGCTGTGGGTGGCCTGGCTGGGTGGTGGCGGCGGGGGCAGCAGCGGTGGCGGCGGAGGCGGCAGGCTTCGGCTCAGCTCTGGGCTTCCTGCTGCAAAGAAAACAACGCCATGTGACTCCAATTATGACTTACATAAAGAGCCCTCATTATGTAAGTAACAGAGAGACCCAAATGTCACCTTTCCCCCTTCGCTTGGTGTCTGGCCGTGACATCATTCGCGCAGACGGCTGCCTCGTCTCCCGTGGGTGACGAAGGGTGGCTGGACGATTCCTGCTCCTGGGTTTGGCTACTTGATGTCCGACTGATTGCAGCGTCAGCAGTGCCCTGACACGAAAGGTTACCAAAAAAAAAAAAGAAAAAAAGCCTGTTTAGTTTTTTCGGGGAACTCCAAAATATTAGCCACAGGACAAGTGAGTAATGTTTCTTGATTTGAACACATGTTGACAGGCTGGATTAATTTGCTGATTCCATACTGAGTGGTCATAAGACTAAAAGGCGTTCCTGCTCTGCTAATGTGAATGTTACACTGTGGCTGCAGGGTGGACGACATGGACAGCTGCCCAGACAAGTCTAAGGTTTCTCCGACAAATGACACACGCTTTCTAATACACAAAGGTTGGTTATTCTTGGTGAAATAGGCCAGGCACTGCGAAAGATATTACATTGACAGCTGTAATGCCTGTAAGAAATCTTGAAGACAGAACCCACCGAATCTATTACTCTCACTTCATAAATGCACGCTAATGTGTGCTACACTATACCTATGACTAAAAGGGCCATTGATTTAGAGAATATAGCATTTACTGTTTGCCCATTTTGGACAGAAATGATTTCTATGGCAGTTCACTCTGAGTGCAAAGGTCAACACCAGACCTGTACACCCTGTGTCTGGTACAAATATATCATTCATTTTTAGCAATAGAGTAAAAGCAGAACTAAGTAACTCATGCCCCTAGAGGCCATAAGCGCCACTGCAGGTGTCATAGCATGTTGCATTTTTTAGCCTGTTAGCTTCTTCTTCGTGATTCCATTCTAGTGTATTGGTTTTCTGGCCAGAGACACCAGGGGGAGATGAAAGACCCCCCAATCATACCATTATCACTTGCATTACCCAAAGAGGGACTATGAAAAGGATTTATTAAGGTAAACAAGTTACTGAGTTCTTCTTTAAGTTAAAACACACTTTAACATTTTTTTAAGAGTTGTTATCAAGCTCACTTTCAAATAGCTTCTGTACACAGAGTAACAATTGTTTTTGGAATAGTCTAAAAAAATCTGATCAGGGCAGCATAATATGAAAAAAAAAAAGGTAATGATCAACAACTGTCTTGAATATTGTGAGATTGTATACCATTATTATAGCAACATTGGATTAAACCATTTTGGTAAGTTTCCATTATTTTGGCCCATAACCTTTATTAGTCAGAACAGTGCACGGTGAAAGGTGGTGAATATTTGGGCAAACTGGGGAGAGACTTTTAGCAAATTCTCGGATGGTTGTATTCGGAACAATGCTATGTGTATATGTGCAGAAGCCTTAACCACTAGACTATTACTATCATCATGACTATAACAGAACTTGTGCATGTTTTTGAAGTCACTGTGCATTTAAGTTTAAAGTTGTGTTTGCAAAAAAGGTGCTAATCTCAGTCGTGATCTCTGTGATTTTGTGATGCATTGTGGCTTCTTGCGATATGGATATTGTGTCTAACATGGTGATTACGATAATGGTGCAGCTCTAGTGTCAATCAAAGTTCCAGTTGGACCGAAAGCAACAGAGTTAAATATAAGGAATGCATCTGTGTGGATATAGTTCAAACATAACGGTGTTCAGTTTCAGCACCTAAATCTGAGACTGTTTATTCTGATTTTCACTGAGCTTTACTTTCTCTGTGCTTTTCTAAAACGTGCTATAAAGTGATGTCAGCCATGCACTATCACTTTGCACCGAGAGCATCTGGTTGGCAGCTTTCACATCTGGCCACAATTAGGCAGAGAAACAGACTCCAGCCATGTCTGTGTCCACTGGAGTTGGCCATACCAAGATGGAGACCACAGAGCCCGGCCACATATGGATAAGTCATACAGCCATTAATGTGTGCGGACACACTATGTCACTATTCAGGCGGAGAGAGAGGTGTGTGTGGCTGCACTGTGCCAGAGTGGGCTGTCAACAAATACTTAGGCACTACTGTGTCAGCCAAGCGACCTGTACACTGCATCTGGTGCCTCTTGAAGTTTAACATAAATGACAAATTACTGTTAGGCTGTTTTGTTTGGCCTTTGGGCTCCAACGCTTTACAGAAAATGTCAAAATTATCCCTTAATAAACAGTAACAAGCTGAGCTACAAAGGATTTACACAGATTTTCATAGGCATATCATACACCTAACATAGGATTAAAATATATGGCATGTATTTAATTTAAACTCAAAAGTGCAAGACTGCTTTATGTTAAAGCAGTACTAAGTAACTTTTTACCTTAATAAATCCTTTTCGTAGTCCCTCTGGGGGTTATACAAGTGTTAAGGGGATGATTGGGGGTCTTTCATCTCCCCCTGGTGTCTCTGGCCAGAAAACCACAATTGCAAATTCGCTGCCTCCGGGCCGGAGTCACCAATACACACTAATGGAATCACGAAGAAGTAGCTAACAGGCTAACGGTAAAGCTAAAAGCTAAACAGTATCTACAGCCAAGTTTGAGTAAAAAAAATATCTCCATTGTGTAATTGCTACACCACCTGCAGTGGCACTTACGGCCTCTAGGAGCATGAGTTACTTAGTACTGCTTTAAAAGGAACAGGCCATTGTTTTACATACTGAGATATGTTCTTACCTGAGCTTAGACGAGTTGATGCATACCTGTCTGGTCTTTGTGTGTGCCCTCAGTCACGCAAAACGACCAAAGATGTTGTTAGCATTTGGCCTCTCCCAGTATATTCCTATAGCTCCAAACTTGGTGAAGTTAGAAGCGACCAAGAGACCAGACAGGTACGGATCAACTCGTCTAAGCTCAGGTAAGATCATATCTCAGTATGGAAAAATGGTGATCTGTTCCTTTAAGATGGAAGAATGTTTAAGCAAAAGGACCCAAAATCGTAAAGATGTTTAACATTATAAGTCTTTCTCCAATGTTTATCATTCAAAATGAGAAAAGCCACCTGTGAGGAGTTCACATCCTTTGCTTTATTATGTCCTCACCTTCATTTGAACCAGACCACATCTGTTAATATTACATTAATTCAGTGACTGTGCTTTTGTAAGACAGGCCATAATCCAAGATATTATTGTAACCATTAAATTAAACGATTTAAAAATGTTGAGTTCTGGTTTGACAGGAAAGCCATATTTGCTCTGGCCGCCAACTGAACCATGTTGAACAGTCATGGTTTGAAAATCTACAGGGAAATCGACTACATTTTAAAAGCCAGGGAAAATAGCACCTTTAAAGCTCTTCCTGTGGCTCCTACAGTGCAACACTTGAAACATTAGAAACGAGACGCTTGATGAAAACTTGTTGAAAGAACGGACTGGAAAATAAAGAGTAATTTGCTGTTTGTAATGTCTCGCTTTGGCACTGGTCCTTCCCACTAAAACTGTGCTTTAAGGAACTAGGTCACTAAAGCTATCGAGAATCTTGGAAACCACTGACATCATGTAATCCTCCTGTTATTTATAAAAGGGCCTTCACCATGTAAATAAGGCACTTTCCAAACCCAGGGCCACGTGCGTCACTTCACCACCACAGATGCAAAACTGAGCTCATCTTTCAGCAGCTCTGATGTCGCTGTTGTCTCACACACTGCGGTCACTCTGGTAAAAGAAATGCACACCAAAAAAAACTGCTTACCACAAAACCTTTTAGGCGATTCTGCTCCTCCTTCACCTCCTTTCCCATGGTCCTTTGCAGCTCAGTTCCCACGATGCACTGCTCCCTGGGTGAAGTCAAAGGGTCTGCCTCTTCCCTGGAGAAAGTGGAGTTGGTGGAGGGCAGTGCAGGCCGGTCAGCCCTGTTGGACGCAGAGCCGGGGGTCAGAGCGGTGCTGACTGCAGTGTTTTACAGCCCTCAGTAAACTCCTATTATGGCCCGAATCTCTCCTGCCTCTGTTTGTGTTATTGGCTTGAAATAGTTTTAAAACAGTGCAGCTGATGAAACATACCAGATGATGTCATAGGTGTCTAAAAATACACATTGGACCGAGAGCTACTCACTTGATAAATATTTGGAAAGCTCAAGATGTTGATGGCTGATATCTCTACGCTTGACCTTAAATGACCATGACGAGGGATTCTTGAGAAAAGTACATAAGTGATACAAACAAAACATAACTTCTTGTAATAAGTGTAGCTCTTTCTGCACTTCACAACATACAGGGTTCAGACAGTTAACAGGAAGTCAAATTTAATGCTTTATAATGCCCAAACACTATACTGTATGAGGGGAAATGTTGTTATCCAGAAGCAAATTGGACACAAGGAAAGAATAGTGTATAATTTCTGATGAAGGTGTTTTAGACCAGAATCTATGTATTTTTGACAAGCGCATGCAGTAAAAATTGTCGAGTCGACGTCTCTCTATTGTCCCATAAGTTTAGATTTAATGCCAGTTTGAATCCAATTTAATGACGTGTAAAGCTTTAATTTTGGGACAATACATTTAATGACTTTTAAGGCTTTTTAATGCCCTGCGGAAACACTGATATAGGTTTATTTGGAGTATATAGGAGTTTTGTGGCTCCGAAATAGTACAAAACAAGTGCCCTAGAAGTCAAAGGGTTATTGGTGCAATAAGTTTCTCTTCTCCTCCTCCTCCTCTCTCTTTTGCACTTTGAGTGTGGCTGAAGATTGTTGTGTGTATTGTTTTTTATTATTTTAATATACGTGAGTGGACAGATTCGGCTCATATAATTTCATTGCATTTTTGACTGTGTGTTGACCTGCACATGAATCTCATCTTATCTATCTTATTATTGTCATTTAAAGAGGCTAGATGCAAGTTGGCCATTTTAAACTCACTACTGCCACCTCAGGCCTTACGTGTAACTGCAGGTCCCATATTAAGCTCGTGCATGACGGCACTTCGGACCCGAATTAACACCTTCTTGAGTGACAGCGCAGGATTTTAGAGGCAGTTGTGGTAAATAGGTAGGACATTGCTGGAACATGTAGGGGGAAGAAAATACATACACGTCCCTATAATTCAAATATTAACAAATATATAAATGAGTGAAGTGCCTTTTTTCTGATTTTATAAATGCATGTAATATATGATAAACTCTGCTTGCTGTATTATCTCTTACCTGAGGGTTTTCTGAAGAAGTGTCCAGGACTCCTTGACCTCGCTTTGCTTCTGTGTGACACCGTCCGCGAGCGCAGGGTGCAGGTTCGAGAGCTGGGACACACTCACGTCCAGCATCTGCCGAGAATTCATTCATTTCATTTCATTCATTTCATTTATTTATTCATTTGAGCAGAAAAAGTATGCCAACATTTTACAGAAAGAAAAAATACAAAACAAGACTTTGTGCTCAGAATTAAAACGGTTTGGATACAAAAGACACAAAAATAGCAAAAAAAAAGAAAAAAAGGACATACCATGATTTGACCTGCAGTGTCTCGGATTTCCTGGTCTCCGAGCTTGTCCAGCTCTTTGGAGGCAGATAAGCTTTTTCTCTTAAATAAGAAAAGCTCTTTAATCACAGATCATTATTGGAAGAAAACACTATACAACTAATACTTACCATGTTGTGAATCGCCAGTAATACGCTATCAGCTTGTTGGTAGAATGATGACACCTCCAGAGCCAGCTGAAGATGCTCATGGTAGTTTTTCAGACGAGCTTGAACTTTTAGCCACCTAAACGCACAGAGAAAGAGCACATTGGGATGATTGTGAGGCTTTCTTGGCTTCACCGTGTTGCATGCATCATACCAGTTCATCTCAAAGGACCATGTGTACATTTTATTGATGTGTTTCCTTCGACTGGCGATGTTTTTCCCATCTGCCTTCCCCTGCTTCTCCAGTTTAAGGGCCAAGTGGTTGATCTCCTCATAGAGGTTTCTGTAGAGCTGCTCATCCTGTAGGGGAAGCAGAGACAGTCCAACTATGACATCAGCGGTCTGTGCCATACACCCTGGGAGCCAAATTAGCGGCGGTGAAAAGATATTGTAAATACTCATTGGAAAATCTCCAGAGAATTGGGCAATAAGCCTTGAACATATGGAGTTGGTTGGTTTTAATCGGCTGCTCTCTATAACGCTCTCTTTACAGCGCTCACCTGTTTAAGATCTAATATCCTCCTCGTCAGCTGCACCTTGTCAACACTTTCCCCGAGGACACTGACCAGGGACGGCTGCTCTTCCTGCTGGCACACACAACAGCGCTCAGAGCGACCATTTACAAGGAAACAACCATTAGTTGTCCATGAAAGGCGTGATACACATAAAGTCCTTTTCCTTTGCTTTATGTTCAGATTACGCTTTTATGCCCGGGCTACACTGAGACATGTTTAGAAGGAAAACCTCAATCCCAGAGAGGGAACCTTTGAACCTTTGGTTTGCTTGTTATTACACATTACAAATCCATTTATGAATAAAGACATTTTATTTTTAGAGACAGCGGACAATAATTGTCATCTGTAATGAGTCAATAGAAAATGGAAAACATGGCAGTGTATTAGAGCTGGGCAATTTTTCCCCCAAAAAAATCTGCCATTTGATGATTAATGATTCATGACCTGCGATTTTTTACGTAAAAAACGATTTGATATGATTTCTCCCCCCCATTTAAAACTAAATAACTGCGAACTATAAATATATTTGTATAATATATATCTATTGTAGTTTATTAAAGTGCACCAACATAAACAAAATTGCAAAGGCAAACCCTTTCTCTAACTGGAAAGTCACTGTGCAGTGAGCAACAAAGATTGTTAAACATCCAAATTATTTATACTGTATTTGGATTAAGCTAATAAAACAACAAAAAATGCGGTAACTGAGGCACATTTGTTCAGCAGAACAATAACACAGCAGCGTGTTTTTGAACGCACCGACCTTCTCTCTGATCCACGCCTCCAGTTTCTCCACTTTAGTGTTGAACTCCTGCAGGTGTTTAGCTCCGCCCACAGCCCGGGTTTGATTGGCGGCTGTCTGCTTCAGAGTCTGCCACTGGTCCCGGAGACGGCTCAGCTGCTTCTTGACCAGGTCTGAAGTCGGATTCTTCTTGCAAATCAACTGTTCACCCATCTTCAGGGGGGCATAAACATGAATAAGCTAATTTATGCTAAAAAAATCAAACTATATATTTGAAATGAAATATAATAAAAACATTTAATGTTTAAGCATGTCTTGCAGTGTTGCAAATAGCTTCATGTTGCATAAAGGGCAGCAGTACCTGGTTAAGTTGAATCAAGGTATTTTCGAAGTCTTTGAGGTCCCTCTGCAGCGTCTGGGAGAACTCTTCCCAGTCCTGTAGGGGGCATCGCTGAATATTGCTGCCATCTCTCAGGTCCTGAAGCTTTCCCTGGATCCATGCTTCAGCCTGCACATTGCACAAAGCATTTTGAACACCAAACTATTCATCTATAAAACTCTATAAAATGATTAAGAAAAGGTGGAGGACTGTGTCGGGGATGTGTGTCCTCAAATATGTTGAAGCCATTAATTACAGCGACACCTTTCTCCTTTTGAGGTCACTCCAAATACAGTATACTGAGTTTAAAAAAAAGCCCTTCCTTTTCAGTATTACTTTTGTGCAAACGTTTCTGTTGGCTAGTGTTGGGTCTTTTCACAAAAGTTTCGTATCTGATGGCCTCTAACATGGCCTCTAACCCAAGTGTGTTGAAAAAATGTTTGTTTTTATACTTGTTAACTGTGTCCAATAAGGAAGTCTCAGACACACCCATACATGGATTATCAAATAAAGGAAGAATTTCCCTTTGTTTGTTCCAAGAAGACTTTGCAGTGAAACGTCAGTAATTCTCCACGCTAATGAATCCACATGTTTTAGTCGTGTCCCACTGCATAAGAGTTTTGCACAGCAAAGAAAAATAGGCCCTCATTTGGAAATCAATAACTGTCAAGAGAAAATGACAGTCTCTAAACAACCGTTTTCCCCTCCCGATTACAACAGTGATGTCACTTCTGCAGAGGGAGTACAGTCATTAACTTTACAAGGCCCCTGAGGCGACGGAGGTATTTCTGGGTTTGAACAGAAGGAAAAGAGCTTGACAAAACAGGCCTGCCCCTATCTTCTGGCATTGGCTTTCATGGCATAAAATGACCTCATACAGGAAGTCTATGATTCCCTTGTTTCTTCCTGTCCGCTCTCCACAACAATGGTCTGTTTATCCAAATTTATAGTAACCGCTTAGTGCGGCTGCAGAGAATAGAGCTCTAATGTGCATGAATATTACTTTTATATGTCTTCATAGATGGCAAATAATTACTGCATGGGTTGTTTCAAAAGCTTCCACTTGGCTACATTTGTTTACCAAGTTGAGTGTGTTTGCTGCGGGTGCTCTGGTTTTCCCCATCAACCCAATGAATATGCACAAAAGGTTAAGCTTCCAGCTTTGCGCTTCTGACTATAAACCTAGTGCAAGACCTGGAGGTGGGTCTGGGCACAGCACTGCTCCAGACAGAATGTCACAGTGGCTTTGAGGGCCGGGTCAAATGGAGAATACAAATTTCCCCACAAGGACAATAAAGTAAAACTATATCTTAGCATGAACTGTAGTAACGGCATCATAGCGAGACCTGGGCAGACAAACACTCCTTCAACTATGAGAGTATTTTAACCAAAATCAAGGAGTGACGGGTTCACCAAGTCGACAGTGAACAGCTGTTTGCTGAAAGGCCTGCCTGGTGCAAGTGGCATTCGACTTTGCTCTTCCAGTTTAAAACATTAGGGGCCTTTAAAAAGTCCACTACCTGGAAAGCTCACTTCCACTTCTCCTTGCGGCTATGCAATACTATAATAACATTTTATTCAGACTGAGCAGTGAGGGAAATCACTCTACAACAAGCTGGTCCTCTGATGTCTGAGCCCTGGCACAATCTCACTTAATGCTGTTTTTTTCTCTAAATACAAAACAAAGTCATGTCACCAGAGTTTTTTTTTTTTTTACAATGTGTTGCAGAAACATTGGACATATCACAGTAACATCATGCTGTATGTTTCACTTCACCGACACATGACTGGTATGATTTTACTGAAAACAGCCCATTACTTCAAAAGACTCTACTTCATAAAAGTTTTGACAACAGTGAAAAGCTAAACAAAATGTCCCACATTCAAATCCACAGAGAAACCTCCTTGAATGCAGCGAGTGAACGCATGCGGTGATGAGATAACAAAGCCAGTTGTGCTGCTTGGCTGAGTCTCTCTGGGCCATAGGCGTGAAGACACAGAGCCAAACTGTGATCTCATCCTGAAATAATTGCTTCACTTGTGGCGCCCCCTCCTGCTCCGTGGACACATACAGTTCTCGGAACCAAATAAGAACCAGGACATATTTTGTTCTGTTCAAAGCAGGGGTCATGAGACAGGCAAGATCTAGCTTTTCCGCTTTGGAATAAACTCACATGTTTTTGATGATTACGTATCTTTATAATAAAATTGAATCTGTTTTATTGCTTTATGTTAATTATTGGTGAGGTACATATTACTCAATGAGTCTACAGCCAATCCTGCGGCAGTAACAGCTCAGCATTTGGGGTCTGAACTTTGAGGAATAGAATAGGCGCTATTCTGAGTGGATTATACTGCAGTGAAAGGAATTATTTGCTGAGGTTCATCAACCAAATTAGTAAAATAAATATTGTTGTTAATGTTTGTTAAAGGGACTATACGGAGTTTAAAAATGTAAAAAAAATATGTATTTTCCTCCCTCTACATGTTCCAGCAATGTCCTAATGTCCAGACCTATTAACTGCCTCTAAAATCCGGCACTGTCACTCAAGAAGGTGTTAATTCGGGTCCGAAGTGCCATCATGCTCAATAAAGAAGCTGCAGTTACACGTAAGACCTGAGGTGGCAGTAGTGAGTATAAAAATGACCCACTTGCATCTAGTCCCTTTAATGCTAAAAATATATATAGATGTATTTTTTAAATTAATTTAAGGTCGAAAATACTTTTTTCCCATATCGTCCAGTAGGCCTATGAATTTAGTATACAATCAAATACATTACACAACAATTACATTTCTGAAGATTTGAGCGCACACAGTTATATATGATAATAATGTAGGTTATCCAAACTCCCTCTGATATGCTGCAAATCAAGAAGCAGTTTTACACCACAACAACTACATTTCTGTGGATTTCTGGACCAAATAAAACACTAGGCTTTCATGCTATTTACCTGCAGTGCTTCCCTGTTGAAAAGCGAGTTACGTTGAGTGAAGCAGTCCGCTTGGGAAGAAACACCGGGCGACTCTTCAGCCTCAGCAACTGGATGGATTTCTTTCCTCTGAGACTCAACTTCAAGTGAGCAAATCTGCAAAGACAGGGGAGAACCAGCACGCAGTCAGATCTCTGCGCCGCCAATTTGGTGATGTGAGCGTTTACCAAATAAATACTCCATTGCTGTGATAGAAATCCCTCGGTGGAGCTCTCCAGATAAAATAATCTGAGGCAGAAATGTTAGCAAGCCCATGTCTCAACTGGAGACATTATAAACACTTGTCAGACTGACTCCAAGGCCCTTCCGAACTTCACAGTCAGCACCATATTGTATCCAATGTATGAAACTGGCAAAGCTTTCCTAATGGACGTGTTATTCCTGGTGTTGTCTAATCAGGAAACATCTGAGCGCATAGGAAATGAGCCTGTACAGATTCTTGGATGCAGCAGCCCCTTGCCTCTTACAGGTAAACACATCACCTTGAAAGGAATTTGGCAATAAACTGCATCCTTTTCATTCCTGCATCCTCCCTCGTGTACAATTATGTGAGCAATTTGGGTCCACTGAAAGTACAGGGAGATTAGGCATTGTTGTGGTTATTAAATAAATCCACTGGTGATGAGTGGTGCAGTTAAAAAAAAAAAAAAAAAAAAGGGGGAAATGAGGCCACTGCTGTGTCAGGGTGTTATTATAGCCAGCTTCAACCATTTTTTCTTTTGTTAACATCTTCCCTGACCTCATGTTTTCCAGTGGGCCTTGCCTCTGCATGGTCTGGGTCTGCTGCTGCTGTTATAGAGCAGCTTTATCCGCGCAGTGATGACTTCAACGCAGGACTGGCCAACTCCAACAGCCCAGCGACCTTTTACATAATCCTCCAATACTTGCTGTGGATATTTATTTCACATTTGTTGTTTGGGCACGGTAGGAATAAATTAACCTGCGACTGTAAGGCTAATTTTTAGCTTCCTTCCGCCATATGACTTTTCTGTACGCAGTCAGCGAGCAAAGTGACAAAGTAGCTGCTGCACGTGCTACTGGAGTGCGCAATGGTTATCTTTACAACGCACTTTTCGCTTATGGAGTGGCTTCATTAAGAATTAGCATTAGCTATAGCATCTCACCTGCTGAATAGGCTGCTCTTCGTTCACTTTAGACTTGGATTGCATCGATGTCTGTCCATTGCCGCCTTCCTTTCGTAGTAGCACCTGGAGATAATCATAGACTAAGGTGATAACAGCAAGAGCAACGAGGCAAAGTAGCCTTTTTTTGTAATGAACCAAAAAAAAGGCTACATTTACATTTTATATTTATTCTCTCCTTTCCAGATACACATAGAGCATAATAATAATAATAATAATAATAATAATAATAATAATAATAATAATAATAATAATAATAATGCATTTATTATCAATTATTTATTTTGCAGATCTTACCTTGAACTGAGAGCTTGGTTTATTCTCACAACTCACTCCTACAATCCTGGGTAAACTTTGTTCTGTGGAGCTGCTGTTGACGTTGTTGTTGTTATTGTTGTTTTCAGTGGGAACAGGCACAAAAACGCAGGCGGTCTTGTTTTCTGCTCTGTCCTTGTGTCCAGATATTGTGATCTTCTTGATGGACCTGGCCACTGCTGCGGCTGAGGCGATGTTTTGGTTTAGGTGGTCCTCCGCTGCCATGTCCTCCTGTGCGACTGGAGACAGAGACTGAACGACCGGTGACACCACACGTGGCCCATGTGCACAGACCTGCGAGCGGCTTAAGTACAGAGAGTTCAAGCTGTGCTGAAGCGTGCAGTTATCCAAACTAGGGCTTTGAAGATAATTTGGTGAATAGTCCTGACACTTTGACACAGCAGGGACTGACAGCCTTGTCCCAATCGTAAAGGGCTGGACCTTCCTCACTATGCTCTCAGACATGGCCCGGTCCCAAACACAATGTTGTCCAAAGTCTGTGGTCCAAATGATCCTCAGAACAAAGTTATTCACATCCCTTCATTGAGTCCTCTCTCACCAGTTCTGCTTGTCAGTCTGTTCAGCAGGCAATTGTAGGCTCCAAGTGAAAGTGGGCTGGGAGCTTAGCTCTCCACCTTCTTGTGCATGTTAAGAATGCACAGCACGCAGCCCAGGATGGCTTCCTTTGACTCCTGGGATCGGAGCCGGTCCCAGACGTGGCGAAGTGCTGTGCCAATGTGAGCAGCGCCTGTAGAAAGGGCTCTCCTGAGGAACTGTGCCACTGAGCCAGCCAGTCTGCTACTGACGAGCCTGATAACCAGGGTCCGCAGCAGGATGAAAACTGCTGGCATGCTGCCTGACTGCACTGAGAGAAAAAAGTTGAAAAAAGGAGGGGAAAAGTGGAGGGCTGGTTAAGGAGCGGATGAAGTCACTAGCTCTTCACGCTCTAAACTCGTCTCTCTCTCTGTCTGTCAGGACTGACAAAGTGGAGAGGGCTGTAAGGCTGGCTGTCAAAACTTCCCCCCTGAACCCAAAGTCTCCCCAGATAAGAGGCGAGGAGTAATGAAGTCACAGGCTCAAACCTCTGTCAGACCTCTTCAATCACGGCTTATCCGCAATGAGGTAATATCCTCAAGCTGAAACACTTGCACATACACCCACACGGCCCTACCTTACCTCAGGAACACATTCAGCCCTGTCCCGCAGAAGAAATCACTAAACAAACAGTCCTTGTTGAAGAAGAATCCAGGACTGTCTTTCTGTCTCCTCAGAGGTCCATGTGAATGCTGACTGTGCAGGAGTGAAAGTGTGGCTCGCAGCTTTGGACTTGACTTTTCCTCATTCAAGGACAGTTGTCACATATGTTACAGCTGAAGTCTCCGTTCAGCCCCTTTAAGCTCAGAGCTGTTGGCATGACACATGTTAGGAGTGGAGCAGATAACAGTCAAACAGATGATGACCCCAGCTCTCCTCAGAGGTGCAACAGAGCACATGTCAGGCTGAATGATCGGTATGTTAGGGGTGGCGCGCGTTTGTCGAGGGAGCAGGGATTACCGCAGAGGGCAGTGAGCAGAGAAAACATTTGCAGAGAGGGGAATCTGCTTCCATCGGCAAAGCCCTTCCAAATAAGGAACTTTCACTCCGCACTAAAATGACCCCTGCATTGACCCCAACACCTGGTACTGAGTTTGTGCAGCTCCATGTAAACATGCTCATGCTCAGTGAAACATAGCACTTGTTACCTCATATGTAATATTAATCCAGTGGTAGCTTGATTGTATTCAGTTTGTCTTCTAGCGAATATACTGTTTTTGTTTCTCATATATACAGTATGAAAGCTAGGGGTGCTGTTCATTTAGCCTTGATTAGTCATAGTGAACTTAAAAACGTGTTGAATTGACATTGAATAATTTAGAAAACTTTTGCTATTACACTGGTTTACAGCAAATTTGGTGGCTAAGTTTTGTGAGCTGATTTTGGACAAGTTTGTTGTGCTGAATAAAAAAAAATCACATTTTCTACCCCTTGTCTTTATAATGTCTTCTGTCCTGGTGCCTGTCTGTCCACTATTAGGAAGGAACTGGGGTTGGTTATAACATCATTGGCATGTGTGCATATATTTTGGTAAATCACTTATACACAGATGTAGAAGATGGCACTAAAATAAAGCACCCCCCCCCCCAAATTAGAGGAAAATAAGTTTTTATTGTTTTTTTTTTTGTTTTTTTTAGAATCCACAAAAAACCTGACTTGATACAGAAAATTGGATGTAATTTTAGATTCTGTGTTGCAAAAATGTTTAAAACCAGTTTACATTTTTAGACAACTTGCGTAACCCAGTGTTATTTTATTTTACCTTTACCTAGCCCGAAAAGTCCTTGAGATTTCTGAATCTCAATGGAAAGAGTCTTGGCCTCTGAGGGAACCATATTGTACATGTTTTAAATAGTCAGTGAAAACAGATCAGGAGGAAATGCGCAGAAACAGGGAAAGAATACAAACTCCTCACAGAATGGCCCCGCCCACCTGACTCTTAAATCAAACCCAGGACCATCTTGCTGTGAGGCAAGCTGCATTATCATTACTACAAGTAGCCAGTACCACTCAGGATTTGCAATATGTTGATGATAAGTTCTGAAAAGTCAGTGACCGTGAGGACCTAATAGCGTAACATGCAGTTAATTTTAAGGTTGCCACAACTTAACTTTCTTCAGCTCTCCATCTCTCCACAGTGAAATCTGATAGTTATTGCTTGTGCCTATAAAGTTAGCCAAAACAAGTTAGTCACTTACTTCATTGTCTTACATAACATGCTCTAAGAAGAAAGCCATACATGGAGCACCCTAATGTTCATATGACAACAGTAGTAGCCCCGGACGCGACATGGTTAACGGAGCATTGAGAGCAGATCTGGTTTCAGGGTGAAGTCATCAGAGGAAGACTTTTAATGTGTTGCAGCTTGAAAGGAGAGATAAATCCAGCGTCGGCTCAAAGGGTGGGGTTCAAGGGGTTTGGGCCAAGTTTAAAATACCATTTCCTCATATTGGTGACTGAAAGTGTAGTTTATGTGCGCAGCGGTTGCTCCATGGCGTGACTGCTGAAATGCTAGAAGTGTGATAATTGGAGCTTGTGAAAACGTTATGTCATCATACGTTATAATTTACTATGTTTTATTGTCAGCTGTGAGGGCTAAATATTTCTTGTATGTTTATGAAGGTTTAATTTGAATGAATTTGTATTGGATGAAGCACTATTTCATACATTTTCTATCAAAAAGACATGAAGGATGCATGGCGACAATAATTCAAGTAAACTTACAATTTCCGTAAACCATATGGTTTATTTAGACACCGTTGGGCGCTGTCACCCAGTGGTGTGAAGTAACAAAGTGAAAAGTACAATCAAGTTATAAAAAGTACAAGTTTAAAGTAATTTTACTTTGCTATATGATGATTTGTTTTTCTCCTCTACACTTTTAGCTGTATTAAAGGTAGTAGTAGTTTGAATTGTGGATCATATGCATTTATATTTTGTAGTTACCTCTTTGTAAACATGACACAGGTGAAGCTGCAGTAAAGTAATTCTGATCAGAAACATCACAATAATAAATTCTGAAAACACCATCTGTATAACAAGAGGATACTTTTCCACAAAACCAACACTCATTTAAACTTATATACAATCTCCCAAATATGTGTACCTAGCACATTTATATTTTTACTGAAGTCATATTCATCTGATCTGCTTTTCTGCTCCTGCATTCGTACTTTTACTTTAGCCAAATAAATTTGGTCTTCCACCACCGGCAATGTGAACGTGCTAATGATTTTTCCTTTTTCCTTAAGTAAGTTGTGCAAATAGTTTTGTTTAAAACTGTGTTTGATACCTGATTTGAAAAACAATGGTAGCTCCGGTTCCTCAGCTTTGTTTTAAAAATGGTGTTTGCTTAGCGTTGCCATGAGATCAGATTTGAACCAGGTGCCTTACCTCTGCCTGCAGAGCTTGATCAAGCTACTGTAACACCTTCCTTATGTTGTTTACTCTGGAAATCCTCTCCAGTGCGTTTAATTTGCAACGCTCAAGTGTTGCTGCCCACATCCCACAGAAATAACTAGGTCTTAAGCCTCATTCAGATCTAGATCTAAAAAACATGTTTGATTTGTCTTCATCTATTTGCATCTTTGAGGATTAATGTAAAAAACAAGCCGTGTCTGGCCTCACGCTTGATACCATGACCGCCCAAGAAGATAATTAAAACCTGATGTGTCGTTACCACAGACTCACATGCTTGTTAGATATCCCCTGTTTTATTGAAGTCTGTAAATACGACTTGTGAACCTCTATTCAAGGGGTGATGTCACCGGGACGGCCTGTGTAAAAGCTGAGTGATGGCTGCAGTGTTGGAGGAAGATGCATGGAGAGCCGGAGGGGTCTGTACTTTTCCACTCAGACGATGTCATCTCAGAAGTATGATCGGCCCGCTGGATTGAGTTTCACTACAGATAAGATGAGCCGCTTTTGTTCTGCCTCATCAAAGAAATTATGAGGCTCCAAAATGATGTATGGGAGTTTTTACACCTGAACTGTCTGAACAAAAGTTTGCAGACTTTTTGTCCACATGGCAGTGTCTATCCATGTGTTTCATGACTATCATGCACTGCTAACAACATTACAGAACAGGACTAGGACAAAATAAAACACATGTTAATTATGAAGATTTGGAAAAGATTACATTTAACCTCTAAACTATTAAATGTGTAGTAGGTTACAAAATTATGTTATAGCATATTTAAACAAAGAAATGAGCACACACCGAAAAAGAGTCTATCAATATGTCATTGCCCATTTTTCAATTAATATTAGTGGAGATATAGTAAAATGTTTAACAATGGAGAAGTGATGAGACGTTGATGTGGTAGAAACTTAAGCATTGTCCAAAAGAAGGCGAAAAGAGCCCATTTATTTCCAAATAGCCTAGTCCCTTCTTTGACAAATTATCAAAGCCTGTGTAAATCTTTCTTACTCCGAACAGACAGGTTGTATTTCAGCTAATTTCTGCACAACAATGGATTGCAGACTTTTGGGCCCGACTCCAGCAGAAGTCATAAATGCTGTGAGCTCATACATGTGCGCTGCAGTTCATCTATTGATCTAAATAACGCTGAATTCCTTTGTTGTTAGCTCGTATGTCTGAACGTACGTCTTGACTGTGACCCGGGACTGCGCTCAGACGCTTGCCCCTGGGCTTCACAGTCACTGGAGTCAAGTTTATGGCCAGATTGGAATATAAACACATCACAAAAGAAGTATTCGCGACATAATACCCACATGAGGGCTCTGCAAAGTTCAATTTGTCAGCACTTTGGATTGGGGACATAGCGTACTTCATGACATAATTCTTCAGAAGTGGGTAGGAGCTTGTACGTCTACTCCAGTAACGTCAAAACACTATTATTTCAGTGCAATATAATAGGCACACTAAAAATCAGCAAGTAAACGCAACAAACAATTATTTTCGAGGACCTTTTTTTCAAGCTATCTCAAAGTCTGACATTTTCGCCCATATAAAGCAGAAATGATTATGAGTGCTTTGTTGACAGCCCGTGGTGATAATTGACCCAGTGTAATGCATAGTTACGGGCTGACACTGACACACACCTGCGGCTCCTCAACCTGGGAGTCCTGTTCGCTCCGAAACCTGTCTGCTCTTATCGCTCTGAGGAGCCCGAGCAAGTCTGCATGACATCACAGGCTATAAAACCCAATCTGAGTCAGAAATCAGTGTTTTCTGAGGCCACTTGCCAAGATTGTCACATTGCATTGACTGAAGTGATGCAGAACGTATGACTTTTTTTTTTTTTTTCTTTTTTTTTTACACAGTGACATCATTCTTCTGAAACTTACAAGGCTTTGAGGATTCTATTTCATCTTTTTGAAATATGTTTTGGCACGGTAATGGCTGTATTTGATTGAACACAGATATATAGAAAGGTGTATTATGCTTTCCCACCGTTCCCGTATGCAAATAATAGAAACACTGCAATCTGTCGTCTTGAGAGTGGCAGTAAATGAGTGGTTGAGACTGGCAAGGAATTCGTATTTGGAAATATTGTTTGTGTATGCTATAAGCTGTACATGGAGTTTGTTCCTCATGCTAAATACTTTTTCAGTTTATGTGGTTGCACTGGTCTGCCACCTGGGCTCCTCCCTTTGACATGACTGAGACTTCTCATTTGCTACACCCTAAATTTTGGTCTCACCTCATGAAGTGTTGAAATACTCAACCGTCTGAGGTATGAAGATGCAGCCTCATAAGATAGTATATAAATGATAAGACAAGACTTCACTTGTTTCATCAGCTCTCAAGTAACACTCAGGGGCGGCAAAATAGACAGGAAATGTGCAATCAAGTGATAGTTACGAGAGGAATCTGATATACAATAAATGGAAAGCTTTTAAAGGGCATCCAAGAACTATAAGTGTTTCAATAATCGAGAGAAGATAAATACTTCCAAAAGAAAGGGATTTGTGTTTGGACTAAACCAGGGGTCATCTGGGAATTTATACATTTTTGTTGGCTGCTGCAGACCAGCTTGAGACTAGAGACAACCAATTTATTATGTTTTATGTACTAAGGAATGAGCTCATGCTACCTGTGAGTCCAGAGATTGAAAGATTATGTGGTCTCTGTAAAATACACATTGTGACTTTGCTTGTCTTGTACAGGCCGTTCGGACATTACATAGAAGTGAATGACACTCCGTCATCCCTGTTCACATGGCAACTGTTCCCCGGCAGCAGGAAGCAATTTCACCATATCAGAGGTTGAATAACAGGAAAAAGCTGCACCTCTCTCAGCCCCTGTGTGAGTATCAAATCAATCAACTGAAGGAAAGGACAAAATAAACCTTGGTTGTAGAATTAAACAGTTATTCAGTAGAACTATTCATTAACATTCTCTTGATCAACTTAAAAGGTTGTTGTGTGTGTTTAACTTCTGAGGCTTAGCTCCCAGTGGTGCACGCAGTTGTTGTGTCCTCGGGCAAGATACCTTAACTCGTCTTGGCATTAGTGGCTGTAGTATAGCTTACCACCACAGAATAGTTGCTTGTAGCTCGGGGTAGATTATTAAATGCAATACAAAAGACAATACTTTTGAAATTTTAAAACTTTGTTGATTGAAAGCAGTATATTATAGTGAAATTAAAGGAACAGGCCACCGTTTTTCCAGACTGAGATATGTTCTTACCTGAGCTTAGACGAGTTGATGCGTAGCTGTCTGGTCTTTGTGCGTGCCCTCAGTCACGCAAAACGACCAAAGATGTTGTTAGCATTTGGCCTCTTATAGTATATTCCTATGGCTCCAAACGGGTTGGAGTTGTGCAGGTACGTAGCAACTTGTGTAAGCTCAGGTAAGAACATATTTCAGTGTAAAAACGGTGGCCTGTTCCTTTAAGCCAACTATTTAGACATACACTATACTACAAAACAAACATTAATAAACCAGATTGTAAATGTTATGCACCTGAATTCATTAATATACTAATAGCATTTTACAGTGGGGGGTCCAGAGTTATTGGTCTGGGGATATTTGGATTTGCGGCCCAAAAAGTTTGGGAACCCCAGGTTTATATGTGAATATCCGCTTTAGTATTGTAGTAGTGGTTGTGACTTGCGTTGAAGATGTTTCACCTCAATCCTCAGAGGCTTATTCTCGGTCATAATTCAAACAATTTGACTTTTGACAACCATTTCACTTATGACCGAGAAGAGGCCACTGAGGATAGAGGTGAAACATCCTCAATAAACAACCCTGGCCAGTCGACAGTTGAAAAAGTCTTCTACAATGACGACTGAGCGCTTGCACAAACATTTACTGAAGTATTCCTTTTGTACTTTTGCTTGTATTTGAGCAGTTTGTTGGCTATGTTCTTCAGCAGCTACACATTTTGGGCCTGTTTCCACATCTGCAGTCCCCGCAGGAGATCAGCTTAACCTTTGGCCTATGATGTCATTCTGTGGCCAGGTTTTTGTGCCTCAAAGCCCCCCATTTGGACACGGCGCGGTTTGATTTATTAATCGCCCAGACTCGCTTTAATCAAGTGCAAAGAGCCCCCCCATCCACCGCATGCCGTGACTTTGAGGTTGACATTTGTATTGGCGAGCGCTGCCAAGAAAAGGCGCATAAAACACAGAATCAAAGGCGAGGTGAGCCCACGGTACATATTTACATTTGAACATACACAAACCCTGACGTTTGATCGATCTGCACAGTAACTTTCATGTCACACAGAGAAAAAACAGAAGAAAAAAAGCTTTGTGTGAACGCTTTGGGCAACGGGAGAAGTATGGGCATGCCAATCCTGAGTCATTTTTTGAACGGCACAATAGTGTTATAGTTGGGTTGAGGTAATCCTACTCTGTCATTTTATAATTGGGGTAAACAAAAAAATACCAATAAATATGCAGCAAACCTTTTACAGATGTTGTTTTAAAAGCAACTAGGTCAGCATCGAGTTTTATCGCTAAATAAAGAGATTGTTCTGCTTCACCTCAAAAGATTTAATAGTAGATTGTTCTTTTGGCTATAACATAGTGGCCTCAGGGGGGTTATATAACAATGGACCTACCTGAGAGTTTGGCCTTTGAGTTTGAGGGGATGAGATCATTTTGATAGTTTCTCTGATACAACGTGATGTATGATTACTGTCCCAAACCTTTCATTACACGTGCTCAAAATGTGCTGAAAATTACATCTGCAAAAACATAATAATATTTATATTCGCTTCAATTACTTCAATTCAGTTCAATTCGCTTCATAGTAAATGTTATCTAAGGCAGCCAAATCTGAGACTTAAATAGGTTAAGTCCTCATCCAAATATCCATTTTCTGTTTCTAGCTGCTCATTAAGAGATTGTTCTGTATTGCTATTGATACAAAAAAGTCTCACGTGCCTTTAAAGTTGTTTTTTAACAGTGAAAGAATGTTTGTATTTTTAGTTGTTATCCCTACTCATCATTCCTAACTTTCCTAACACATTTTTAACATCACAATTCTCCACAAGGATGGGTTTATAAGCACTTTTCACAACTTTCCGGGTTTCTGTCACAGTAATGCTAACTAAACACTAGCTGCAAGCTCACAAGCTCCCCTGTGGTAGGGGAGCTGGTCACATTGGCCCTGTCCAGATCATTGTTGAGCAACAACAGTCTTACACAGTTTGCTTAGATAAGTTGTTTACTCTCTTGTTTTCTGCCTTATACCACTTATAGTTGTTGAAATCTGGGGTAAATAAAATCCCCAGAACAAATGCTTGGAACTTCTGGCTGTTTTATCTTAATCACAAACATCTAGTTCATAAATCAGTCCTATTTTGTTGAAAGATTACAACTTCATTGATTCATTCTCACAGTTGAGAATATTCTCTGCTGGGATTCAACAGGTGCTCTGACCAACTAAGCGACTGTGCCAGCACAGACAGAACAAAGACAGTGTTTATCCACTGTTTAAGGATGCATTATTAAAGCAAGTAATAAAATATAAATACTGTATATATTTTTAGTCTTGTATGAAGCAGGTGTCACGCCTGACGTGAGGAGCAACAGTTGTGCCTTGAGCAGGTGTGCAGAGCACAGGCTGCAATACAATGAACAAATGTTCTCTGAAGGAAGGGCTCCCATGAAAGCTGAAATAGAAAGTAAGCCACATAAACATAATTAAGTTAACTTGTTCAGAAGAAATGACTGTGCCTGTGCCAGTTGTCTCCTCTGTTGTGGTCACTGTTCATCATCAGGCACTCTGAGTCTGGGCATGTGTTGGCCCACATTCATTTCAATAGGACTGCATTATAAGGTTTTTTGTATCTTTCTTATGTACTTTTACATTTAGCATTCATACACCCTTTCTGTTTATCATGGCATGGGACTCACAGTAACATAAAAGACAAATTCACAAAAAACTCCCAAAATACACTTTCACACCTGTTGGAAACTGGATCTCTTTAGTGAAACTAAATCTCACCCCAGATTGTTGTGTAATGGGAGTAGATTTTCATAAAGTCATAAAAAAAAAGCTCCTAAAATGTCAGCAGTGTGCCTTTATGAATATATGGCAACATTTCCAGTAAGTCACTGCTCTATTTCAGGTATATATTTTATAATCTATAACATTATGTAATAATGAGCTTTCCTGAATCATCACGTGACTGCCTATAAAGCATGGCTTGATGGTTAATTGGCAAATGGAAACGGAATAACCATTAAAAAGCTGCTAGAAAAGCCTAATTTCATCCCTAATTTGAAGAAATTCAAATGAACCATGAGTGAGAAAATAGCTTGAGGCGCACATTCACAGAGAAGAGCTCTGTTCGTTTAATAAGCCTAAATTAAAGGAAAATGTATGATTTAATCATCTGGCCACAAACTCAGATCATGTTCAATGACATCACTGTGGGCACGACCCAAACACTGCAGCGGAAGTCAGGACTGTGTGAGAACTTCCAGGAATATATGGAATACTTCAGCGGAGGCACATGTGAAAGTGTGAAATTCATTTTAGCTGGATTTGATGAACATATCCTGTACGAGAGGTTCAGCAAATGAGCAGGTTCATAACTACATCACATTTTCAACACAACATCAAATAATCCTGATGACTAAACTACATTACATACCACTGCTGTTGTAACCTCATGTGGTCTTGCACAGGGTTCACCAAAAGAGCCATATTAAGTCTAAGCTGTATTTTCCTTTGCCACAAAACATTTCTGAGTACTGCCATCACCAGGCCTGCCCTAAAATACCAAACAGCAGTTGCCTTTTGCAGTTGTTGAAGCTGTGCAGAGCTATGCCGCAGTTGAGCAACTCCTGTTCTCTAAGTCAGGCGTAACAACAGACAGACACCACATGTGCTGCCTGTAAACTTTATAAAACGCAGCACTAAGCAAAAGTGTCAGGAGCGGCTCAGGCGCCTCAGGTGATGCGATGACAGGTGTATGGAGGCCAGGGGTCGCATTTTATACAGAATAATGAGCATGGTCAAGTAGAAGACAGTTGTAGGCCTACTCAAATTCTGTGTATCTGTATATCTGATTTGAAATGTTGTGTAAAAGTGATATTATTTGTTCAATTTAAAAGTTTAGCAAATAACTTATTGTGTGACGGAAGTGCCCCTAAACATGACATCGGCCTATCATGATTAACTGGCGCTTTTTATCTTATGTGTTTCTTTTGCATCATTAATAAACTTGCAAAAATATAACAATTAGGTAAAACAACTCTTATTGGATAGCAGATAAGCTTCAGGATCAAAAAGAGTGGTGTATGACTCTTCAAAGTGATTTGGGAAAGGGTGTCCTGAGTTCACTGCTCTCTACCACATCTGCTGTAATAAGAACGAGTCTTCCCTTGTCTGTTGAAGCACTGTCTGTTCTGTCACAAAATGTAATATAGTAGGCTACTTTTAATATTCTGCTCAAGATGGAAAATACACAGAGATGACATGAAGCAGATGAATATTCACTACAGCACATAGCACTTCTGTGATATCATACTCAAATGGAGAGCATTTCACAGCGAAGGCACAGACAGCTGTCATTCTGAGATGACCCAGACACAGACTGACCATTGTGCTGCGGACACAGCTGGTCCGGGGCAGGAATCCCTCGGCAATGAATCAATCAGTGCCCCGCTGTACGGACAGGACTGGGTCATGAATGATACTGGCTCATCCACAGCAGATGTACAGATACTAATCCCACTGCTCTCACTGAAGACATGGACAAAGTTTTGCCTTTCATTTTTCACAACATTTCTGTGAGTCTGCTTCAGTGTAAAGGGGGGCTACTGTGTTGTTGTAGGTCTGTTGAAAGAGTTTTATGGGCAATGAATATGTTATCATAGCATTTTATAATTGCCGTTTCGTCTCTGCCCGATGCCAGTCTCTGACCCTAAACCTGCATGACAGCGCCATCTGCTGTTCACCTGTTGTTGTTTTTCCCCTTTACCGTAATTTGAGGACGTTTTGGTCGATTGTGTGTGTTTTTTGAGGGCAATTCCTAAAGATGCAGATATGAAGTCCTTCATGGACACGTAGCAACCCAAGAAATAGTTTGTGATAGGATTAAAAGAAAATAAAGTAATCGTTTGATGACGTCAAACAAATGAGTCCATTAATGTTCCCGTAATTGTCGCCGGGTGCGGTGGCGCGCGCCTGTAATCCAAGCTGCTGGGAGGCCGAGACTGGGGGATTGTTTGAGCTCAGGAGCTCTGAGCTGCAGCGGACTATGTCGATCGGGTGTCCGCACTAAATTCGGTATCGATATGGTGCTCCTGGGGGAGCTCGGGAATACCAGGTCGCCTAAGGAGGGGTGCACCGGCCCAGGTCGGAGACGGAGCAGGCCAAAACTCCCGTACCGCTCAGTAGTGGGATCGCGCCCGAGAGTAGAGCCTGCAGTGCAGCCTGACCAAACAAGACACAGTCTTTTTAAAAAGTAATTGCCAATATTAAGGGGGAACAAATTATGATGTTGAAATGGGGCCTGACTTTGCACAAATATTGCACAAAGTAGCTAAACTCAAAATCTAGGTTTGGGATGAACCACCAGGGTTAAGCATCATCAGTGGAGAGCCGATTGTTTTCCTTAGACAACACATGGGGTGCAAAGCCTTCTTGTGCGGCTCACACTCAAACATCACTGCGCACAAATCTTTTTTTAATTTTTTTAATTGAATTCACTGAGATCCAAATTGACCTAATTGAATTAAGGACTAAGCCTAAATGAACACAAGAGGGAGACATAGGCCAACAAAAAACACATTTGTGAAAACTACTCAATAAACAATGGTTATGACTAAATCAACTGAGAATGTTTTTGAATACGGTGGAAACAATTCATGAACAAATTATAATAGTTTATTTGTTCGGTTCCAGCTTCATAAATGTTTGAAAAGAAATAAAGTGTGTGCATCCAAGTTTTAGTAAATGTGATGTGACTTCAAATAATATGCATTTAACATAACAAAATGTATGTACTCTGGCTTACACTGGAGCTGGGATTCTCAAACATACCTGTCCACCACCAATGTCGCTATTTATACTTCACATTTCATGTACTCTGGTGTATTTTCACTAAGATAGACTGGGGAAGGCACAAACTGAGGAAGCGTATTGAATCTGTATCAAACCTGGGGGAGGGCATCGGGGTTTGAGATCCTCTGGGTCCCCTCCTGACCCCCCCAGCACTGCCGCTGCCTGTAATGAAATGACCTCTGCAGGAGGCCTTTTGTTTATCCCAACATCCCTGTGACTCGTCAAACAAACCCCCACCTTGTATGGACTGCTGTAACTTTCAGTGTTTCTCTCATGGAAGCCACTCCCTCTGTGGAATATATAGTGATAATGCTTTGTGTTTAGTCATCCTGGACAAACCTATTGATTATTTACTCATTAAACTCATGTGGTATGTAGATTAGGCCGCCCTTATGACCAATGTCCAGGCTGAGCAGTGAAAATATCTGAGTGATGTCATTGAGTGGGTTCTGTCTCTAAGGGAAAATAACATTGTATGAGAAATTTAAATGTAATGCTAGTTTGAATTGAATTGAATGCTTTTTAAACTCTTAACCATCACCCGAACAGAACTTCACCCAAATCTTAAAGCTTCATGAACAAAGCATCAAAATAGTGATAAAAACCAGGGTGAAAACACAACAAAAAGCCGACAAAAGAGCGTCAAAAAACATGCCGGAAAAGCAACAATTCCAAAGTATAAACGTGTAGAAAATGCAGTGGTTTCAGGTTTAGAGGTTCCAGCCTAATCTCATGCAAACAGACTCAGCTCCACAGCCTTTGTCCTCATGACCCCCGCCTGAAACACCTCCTGAGTGAATTAACATGAGAGCATGACACTCCTCATCCCTGTGGCCTTTGTTTCTCCCTCCTCTATTGTAACAGGACGTCTGGCCTGAAGACCCTAATCTGCTTTTCTGATAAAACTCGTCAAACCAGCCTCGACACTGATTCAAATGTCCTTTATTCCAGTGTGATGCTTGGTCTGTTTAAGTGACACTAAAATATAAAGTTGCTATAGTTCTTAATCAAATTCATGCAGTGTCATCTACAGAGCACAGTAACAAATTATTTATTCAAATTATTAAAGATTACTGCTTACAATACATTACACAATACTGGTCAAAAGTTTGGAAACACTTTTTATGCATCGGCTTTTCTTTATTTCCAACATGATTTACTTTATGTGATTCTCATTGAAGACATTGAACTATGAATGAACACATGGGGTTGTGTAGGAAACAACAAAAGGGTGAAATAACTCAAAATTATGACGACATCGTGAAGCTCAGTGAGAAAATGTCAAACATGCAAAGCAAAAGGAGCGAATCTATTTCTACTTGTTCTGTTTAAAACATAATGTGTTCATTCATAAATGCCTTCAGTGAGAATCTAAAAAGGAAATGGTCTTGCCTGACCGGCAGTGTGTTGTAAATGGACTTTGTGCTTTGCAAACAGTATTCTGCACTTCTACATTTCTTAGCATTTTACATCAGGTTTAGCCACAGAGGCCATTATGCTCTTCTTCATATTTACATAATTCAAAGATTGTTCTTAAAGGAACAGGCACCGTTTTTTCCACACTGAGATGTTCTTACCCGAGCTTAGACGAGTTCATACGTACCTGCCCGTGGAAGAGCGTGGAAGCTTCCAACTTCACCCCCGTTTGAAGCTATAGGAATATACTGGGAGAGGCCAAATGCTAACTACATCTTTGGTCGTTTTGCGTGACTGAGGGCACACACAAAGACCAGACAGGTGCCCATCCACTCGTCTAAGCTCAGGTAAGAACATGTCTCAGTGAAAATGGTGGCCTCTTCTTTGTCAGTGTAAAACCTTTATTATTTAGTCAAACATCCCAATGTCACTGTTCTACTAAAGGCAAGGAGTCCATGTGTTTGAAAAGGTCTCTCCTTTAACTGAGACACTGATCTCAATGGACAAACCTGTATAAGAAAGAAAGAAAGAAAGAAAGAAAGAAAGAAAGAAAGAAAGAAAGAAAGAAAGAAAGAAAGAAAGAAAGAAAGAAAGAAAGAAAGAAAGAAAGAAAGAAAGAAAGAAAGAAAGAAAGAAATCACTTTATTAGTCACTGTGCAAGTGTACAATAGTAATCAGAGGTGGGTAGAGAAGCCAAAATATTTACTCAAGTAAGACTAACGTTGCTTTCAAATTGTTTTACTCAAGTACAAGTAAAAAGTTGTGACCCAATTTCAGTGCTGCGAGTAACTGAGTAACTAACATAATATAAAATAATGCGGAAATTGAGATATTTCATAGAAAATTCCAATAAAATGGAACAAAATAAAGAAAAAACGAAAGAATTCTAAAGATCAAGGAGCACACGACGAAATGAAGCAGTGAAATATTTACTCACAGTGGAAAAAGAGTGAGAAACAGATACTCAAGTACATGTACTTTTTTCCAAGAAGCCTTTAAATTGTGAAAAAGCCAAACTGGAGAGAATGTGGTCGGTCCAGGTGGAGGTTAAAGGGTTAAATCTAAAGTTTGAGTCCCTTAGGTTTGGTTTATTCTGTCTCTACTTCTAACTATACTAAACTATACTACTACAGATCATGTGACAAAACAGCTCCAGCTTCAGAGCAGCCATTCCCAACTCTGCGGAAGAACAAAGCCCAGCTGCATCTCGACACTTCAGACATTATCATTGAAATGCAGTTGGTCCCCGGCTGCTCAGACCTGTTTGACCAGGGGGGGCGGGTCTGTCTCCTATAAGTTGGACCTCAGATTTTCCAGTAAGAGCAGAGCAGAGATGGCAGAGAGAGCTCTGAGTCGGCACGCTCTGACCTGTCCAGTCTGCTTGGAGACCTACAAGGACCCGAGTACCCTCCAGTGCGGCCACAGCTACTGCCTGGACTGCATCAGCACCGTGTGGGACAACTCCAGCACCTTCAGATGTCCTCAGTGCCTGCATGCATACGCAGAGAGGCCGGCCCTGGTCAGGAGCTCAGTGTTGGCCAATGTGGTGGAGGAGCTGATCGCGACAGGGCTCACAGCGCCCCCCACTGGCCTCTACTACGCCGGTCCCGAAGACGTGAGCTGCGACGCGTGCACCGGGAGGAGGCTGAAGGCCGTCCGGTCCTGCCTGCAGTGTGTGGCCTCGTACTGTGAATCCCACCTGCAGCCTCACCGGGACGTGGCCGTGCTCAGGCGCCACCACCTGACCGCGCCCTCCCGCAGACTCCGGGAGAAGCTCTGCCCCGAGCACAGCGAGGAGAGGCGCTTCTTCTGCCGCACGGACCTGGAGATGATCTGCGCGCTCTGCCTCGTGGGCCAGCACAAGGGCCACGACGCGGCGACCTGCGAGGCGGAGAGGGCGCAGAGGAAGGCGCAGCTCGTGGCCAAGAAAGCGCAGCTGCGCCGGGACCTGGTGAATAAAGAGACGGAGCTGAACTCGCTCAGACGGAGGGAGCAGGACCTCATCCAGAACGTGCAGGCTCTGGGGCAGCGCTGCGTGGGCTTCATCATGGAGGGCGTCTTTCTGAGGGAGGAGAGACGCCTGGAGGAGGTGCAGCTTCAGGCAGTGCAGAAGCGGCTGGAGAAGGTGAGGCGGGACGTGGCGGAGTTAAAGAGGAGCGTGGCTCAGGTGGGCGCACTGTTACTCACAGCGGACCAGGAGCACTTTCTGATGCTCTGCCCCCCCGCAGAGGAGCCGGAGCCCAGGGGCCAGAGAGGGGGCGTTGAGGCCGTGACCAGAGCCATGTCCGGCCTGAAGGACAGACTGACTCACTTCTTCAGTGGGATCCTCGAGGTCGATCCCAACGCCATAGAAGACTTCCTCAGACACGCGTACAACATGAGCACTCACGACGACGGGGACGAGGGCAGTGTGTTCAGAGGGACCGCTTTGTAATGAGGCTATGTGGAGATATTTCACTTATTTTGTTTAGAACCTTGGTATTTACCCAAGTCTCAAAGGTCGACAGGCCAGAGTTACACCTCATTTGAAAGCTAAGACCTACAAACTGGGTTATTTCCCCTTGCATTTTTGCGTTTTTTGACATTTTTTGTTGTTGAGTTTGTGACCTTTTTTTTTGTGGTCACTTTTTGGTGCTTTTTTGCTACATTTTTCTTCTTGATTTTGCCATTTTGAGGTTTGGGTTCAGCCAGACTGGAGTAAATGAGGTTAAGAGATTAAGAATGGCATTTGACCTCGACACTAAACTTTGTACAGTTTGATACGAGCTGAAGGACTCAATGTCGCCTCTGTTTGTGAACTTATGCTTTTTGTCAATAAATCTGCTCTGGACACAATCTGCTTCTCTCGGGGAGTTTTTGTTACTATTAAACATTTTTAGGGAATTATTATGTTTTAATAAAAGCATTTTTTAAAGATGTAATTTCTCATTATAATGGAGAAGAATTACATTTGTAAGATGGCCTTAAAGAAAGGAAAAAGGCCAGAAAGAAAGATGTAAATACTCACTTTCAGAGTAAAACGGCCTGTTGTTATTTGTCCAAAACAAAAAGAGGCTGAGAGGAAAAACACTATAGGCTCACTGTGCTCTGTTAATATTTTTTTTTGGTGGTTGACCCTAGAACATCCGAGCAAATACATTTATGTGATTTTCATTATGATGGTTTATCTGAGTGTCCTGGGTCTCTGAGCTTCAGCTTTGTCTTTGACATCTTTGACGGCCTGGGGGTTTTCCTCCAAAACACACACAGGCCCATGTTTAAGTTATTTTCACCCAGTGATAGTGATAGAAGGGTTAATGTAATCAGGCAATCCTGTTCCCTTTCGAGGTTTACATTCAGGACGGCCACAGCCAGGGGCGGACTGGGACTGAAAAACAGCCCTCTGACCAGCCTGGCCCAAATTAGCGTAAATGTGCACATAACTGAGCGCATTTTCTCCAGTTTGGCTTTACCCAAATCTAAAAGCTTCTCGACTGGAGAGCAACAGTGTAACGCCTCATTTGGAAGCTGAGACCTACAAAAGTGATCGTAGCTTTTTGTCGAGTCGCCGCATTTTCTTGTCATGTTGTTTTTTCATTACTTTTTTGTGGCTTTTTGTCACATTTCTTCTATAATTTTTTGTTGTGTTTGTGTCATGCTTTTGTGGCCTTTTCGTTGCTTTTTCCGTTGCTTTGTTGTCGTGTTTTTGTTGACTTTTCATCACATTTTTTGTCACTTTTTTTGTTGCTTTTCCGGCACATTTTTGTTTTCTTTTCATCCTCTTTTTTTTCTCGCTATTTTGATGCTTTTCTTTTTAGCTTTTAGATTTGGGTAAAGCTCGGTTGAGACGGGACTGGTGGCCCTAGAGCCAGTGGCCCCTCTGTGCTCTTCCAGAATGGACATATGGCCAGTCCGCCCCTGGCCACAGCTTTGCTCCTGTGTCTCTGGCCTCACAGTCAGTGAGAAACACACAGTTATTTTAGTCAGCTCCTCATTTATACCCATTCAAAACATGGCATATTTAGTTTCTCTCTGTCCTGCGGCTGTTTGTGCCAAGAACACTAAAAATCTTTGATAATGAGCCAGTCTCTGACATTAGCAGCCAATGAAAACTGGAGCTGCAGCCATGACGTCGCCTCAAACTAGTCCAAACTAACAATATCTGACCCTCATCCTGACAAACTAACAAACTAACCCCAACCTTCAGGACAGTGGAGTTTACAAACAGGGTCTTTCAGGCGTTCAGTGCAAATCTGACCAGTCACGAGGCCTTTACCATCCAGGGGAAAAAGAAAAAAAATGCTTCAACTTTGACAAACTGCATGTGACGTTCATCTGCAAATAAATAAAACGCTCAGATGCTCCATGGTAATTTACTTTGATATGAAATACAAAGTGAAACGGCTTCAGTGTCTTATTTATTAAAATATTGACATCGGGATAATTAACATCAGCTTCATGTTACTTACACAATCTGTTAATAACCAAGTAAACTCCACGTACAGTACAAGGGCCTCACTGTGGTAAACTAGAGTTGATTTGTTTTTATTATATCACAACAATTACACAATTTCCTAAAATCACATGAGGATATAAAGTGCATTAATGCTGCAAACTACTTTGTTGTAAGATCCTTTATGAACTTTTTATCATTGTCAGTAACACAAGACGTAGAAGTTCACATTTGGGATTATTTTGGGTTCATACGTCACTTGCTTAGATTTGGATTAATCCGAGTTTGGGTGTAGGTGCAGGGCGGGGCGACAGGGTGACATGGCAATAAATACAATGTGTATAGTAAATAGATGTTTTCCATTATTGATCTCCACGGTGAGGAGCTGAGGCATCTGTTTCCGATGTCTCCTGAACGCCTCGCATTGAAACGAGGCCCCGGGAAAACCCAGGACACAGTGAAGGGACCATGTCTCTGAGCTGGTCTTTTCTCCAGTTCCGCTTCACCCAAATCTAAACACTTTTTGTCTGGAGAGCAACAGTGTAATACCTCATTCGAAAGCTAAGCCGTGTTTTTGTCACTTTTTTGCAGATTTTGTTGCTATTTTGTGACTTTTTTTGTCTCTTTTGGTCTCATTTTTCTGCATTTTCATCCTCTCTATTGTGATGCTTTTTTATTCTTTTACATTTCGGTGAAGCCAAGCTGGAGAAAATGTGCTCGGTTCGGGCGGGAGTTCAGATATTCAAGCACAAACACCTGCTTTTTTCTCTGCCCACTCCTCCTCCCATTGGCTCGGCCGGTCTGCTCTGAATGAATGACAGAAGATTAAACCAATCACAGTCAAGTGTGAACTCTCAGAAGAAAACCCAAGTAGCTTCAGTCACGTCTTTAAGCAACAAGGCTACTACTTTACATGCATAGTGAGAAGTTGTTTTTGTTTTTTGCCACATCACCCACAATCCCCTTTGTTCCAAGACTTGGTTTGAGCTGGTTTAGTCCTGTATTAGTCCTCAGTTGGTCCACCAGGTGCTTCACACAGCCTCTAAAAAATGGCATCTTTCCATTTCCCGACTCTCAACTACACCCACCACAAAGGTACCATCAGTCCAACTCTTCGTCTTTGCACTTTCAATAACTACAATAAAATGTAAAGCCTGTTTCTTTAGTGTCAGCGCTGAATCCTGATGACGATGTATTACAGAATGAAGAAAACTAGCACCAGTCCTGTAGCGATGTAACAGAGGAGGTGGCGATTGTCCCGGCTCGAGCGGACCATGGTGGAAAAGCGCTTCACGCTCCCGGTCAGCAGACCAGTGGCGCTCATGAAGTTTGAGTCCTGGAAAGACAAAAACATTTAGCCTAAGACAGAGCGACTGCAGAGCCGTGGGAAGATATTTTAGTTAGGGGGCGGTGAGGGACAAAATTTACCCCCAAAATACTTTTTCTGTGCATAAATCCTATTTATTAACCTCTTAACTCCCGCCTGAACCGAGAGCATTTTCTCCAGTTCAGCATTACCCAAATCCTGTAGGCCAGTGTAACACCTCATTTGAAAGACCTACAAAACTAAATGGATCTTTTTCCTCACATCAGATTTTTTTCATCACTTTTTTTGTTGGGCAGTCGTCTCATTTTTGTCAAATTTTCGTCACTTTTTTGTCACTTTTTCCTCAAATTATTAGCATTTTTTGTCAAATTTTTCTCACTTTTTCCCCCCCTCACTTTTTCGTCCATTTTTTGTCACTTTATCTTCAAATTTGTCTCACTTTTTTGTAAAATGTTTGTAATTTTTTGTCACTTTTTCGTCAAATTATTCGCATTTTTTGGTCAAATTCTTATCACTTTTTCGTACTTTTTTTCCTCACTTTTTCATCCAATTTTTCTTACTTTTTTGTAAATTTTTTGTCACTTTTTCGTCCATTTTTTCTCAATTTTTCGTCATATTTTTCTCACTTTTTAGTAAATATGTTGTCATTTTTTGTACATTTTTTGTCACTTTTTCGTCAAATTATTCGCATTTTTTGTCAAATTCTTATAACTTTTTCGTCCTTTTCCCCCCCCGCAATTTTTCATCAAATTTTTCTCACTTTTTTGTCAAATTTTTCTCACTTTTTTGTCAATGTTTTCTCACTTTTTTTCACATTTTCATCCTTGTTTTCGTCTCAGTTTTGTTGCTATTTTCACACCTTTTTTCCAGAAGCTTTTGGATTGGGGTAAAGCTGGAGAAAATGTGCTCGGTTCAGGTGGGAGTTAAGGGGTTAATATTGCCTGCAGTTCACAAACTATCCACCAGGGGGTGCTGCAGCGCCCTCAGCACCCTGGTTTCCCACGGCCTTGAGCGACTGTGATCTTTAAGGTGTTGAATAATTTACTTGACAAGCCTGTAGCTGTGACAATAATATAACAAACCCCAAACAAGCGCGCGAGCCACCTACCGGCCTCTACGGGGATTCCCAGTCCCTGCGCAGGGGTAACGTCTCCGAGTGGCCTAAGCGATTTTACATTTGGACAAATATTGATATTCAGTTAAGTTATGAGGGGTTTGGAAGGTAAGCCGGGAGGTTATTAGATGCGTTAATCGAATTTACAATTACTTGGAAAGGACGATAACTATAGAAAATAATTGTCTTGGGCAAAGTGCTAACAGGTCGGTAGCAGTTGCATCCAACGATCGATTCCTGTGAGTTAGTCTCTCTTTACATACATAGATATCACTGAAAATGTATTTTTTCGGGCACAGTTCTGTGCGCGTGTAAAATGTGGTCTGAATATGAGTTTAACCGTCAAACGGGCGAAACTCTCTTTACCGTCTCCGCCCGTTGATATAGTAAACGTTAACTTCTTAACCCCCGCCTAAACCGAGCATATTTTCTCCAGTTTGGCTTTACCCAAATCTAAAAGCTTCTTGAAACAAATGAAACAACAAAAAAGTGACAAAGATGTGATTAAAACCCATGGGGAAAAACAGTTAAGGCGGGGGTTAAGAGGTTAAATCACACCGAGTAACTGATGGTTTGTGTGATGGTCAGTTTTGAGTTAGTTAATTGAAGTAACTCTCTATGTTGAGACAGTGCCCTTGTGTATTGCTAGAATACCATAACATTATGTGGTTTACTAGAGCTTAAACTAGTTAATTTTATTAAATGGTCGTGAATGAAAGCAGTTGACGCAACGTCAACGGCCCACACCGAACGGGGATTCCCGGCCAACTGCGCAAGGGTTCAATCGTCTCCGGTTTTTTACTTTTCAGACCCTTCTTCATATTCAGGTTAAGTTAAGTTGTGAGGTGTTATAAGGAAGATCGGTAAGTTACATGTCGATTTCACAATGATTTGGAATTGAAGCATTTATAAATGTTTGAGAAGTCTAGCTAGTTTTGTCAGTTTAAACCGGTTAAACCACATCTAATATGCCAAGTTGTTTGACTTTTAATAATTTTTTTGTAAAACATAACAAAACCTTTCAAAAAGTGTTATGAGTACAGTAGGCTACAACGGATGCTAACACTGTCATCTCCACTGGTTGTCATGGTAAATGTATCCAACATGCAGAGTGATGACTTTATTTTTAACATTAATGCCTGGACTTCGGTGTCCGTTAACTAAGCTCCTTCAGATCACCGGTTTGCGATGTTTGGTGTATGGCAAAAACGAAACCTTCAAGATTACATAATTCCGTCACACACACATCCCCGCTCTGCTCTTTGGCCTGGAGATGTCACTGAAATGGGGAGGAAGGAGTTCTTATACTTGGAGCTCTATAAATAACCACCTACTAAGGGGATTACCAACTTCAGCGCTAGGGTTCACTTTATATATATTGTTGCACTGGATCATTGTATCAACAGTTGGAGAAGTTAAAATTAGTACTTAACTTATTACTGCGTGTGCACCACTAAAAACTTAGTACCCAACCATAACGGATCAAGCATCAAAACAGGTTGTACTGTACTAAAACAACATTATGTATTTGTTAAAACTAAAAGATGATTTAATATGTGAGGATATTGGTTTTGTAGACACAATCAATGGTTCCTTGTCCTGTTGTTGATTCTTTGCAGATCAGCGACTACTTTGTTCAGAAAGAATGAGAAAAGGACAGAAGTAAAGATGTCCAGGAACAGTGGCAGTGTGCCGGCCATGAACCATAAGTCCTCACGGCGTAAAACGAAGCGCAGCTTCTGCCGTATGGAGGAGCTGAGCACCCTCATGGACCTCAGAGGCATCGAGGGCAAAGAGGAAATTGATCGGCTCTACGGGGGTGTGGCTGGGCTGCTTGGCAGGCTGCGAACATCAGCCACAGAAGGTAACTCACTCACTCAAAACATGGAAACATTGGTATAGCTGTCTTTTATAATCTTGAATGTATTGTTTTTGTGAGTCTTGTCTGTATATATATATATATATATATATATATATATATATATATATATATATATATATATATATATATATATATATATATATATATATATATATATATATGTATATATGTCTTTTTATGCTATGGACTTAGAGTCTGAATAAAGAATGATGATCTCTTCTTCAACAGTACATATTCAAAACTTTGAAGCGCTCTCAAATCTTTGCATGGTTGAATTATGTTAATCCATGTGACGAATAAATCTGAATAGTGCAGGTTTTTGTAAATCTAGCTCTGACTATGTTGTGTTTTGTGTGACAGGGCTAAATGGAAACGTGGAGGACATAGAACGTAGGAAGCGGAGGTTTGGCTCAAACATCATTCCTCCAAAGAAGCCAAAGTCATTCCTACGACTGATATTTGAAGCACTGCAGGATGTCACGCTTATTATCCTGGAGGTGGCAGCTTTAATCTCCTTAGGCCTGTCATTTTACAAGCCAACCGGATCTGAGCGTCCAAGTAAGTTTATATACATTATGATTATCTAACACAGGGGTGTCAAACTCATTTTGGGTCGCGGGCCGAAATTCAGCTCCCATGGCGGGTCGCGGGCCGCATGTAATACAGAGAAAATGTTTCCAATAAATGAATAATAATAAGCTGTGAATTGATCAAAGCCCCAACTTAACTGTAGCTTCATTAATAACAACGGCTCACACTTGTATTGCACTTTACAAGCCTGTGTCACAAGTTCCTGAAAGTGCAGTAGTCATTATTCATTCACTTGGTGGTGGTAAACTGTTATTGAAGCCACAGCTGCCCTGGGGTAGACTGTCCATTTACCACATGGCTATATAATGTGTTGTTCATATCCTGAGCTCTTACTATGTCAGTGCCCTCTGCTGGACACTTGTGGAACTCTATCCTTTTTTTTTTTATTTAATGCCCCCTAGTGGCTAGAATGAGCATTCTGGTTATTCTTAAAAAAATCATAACTCCGCACAGGAATGGGCTAGAGACTTACTTTTTTTTTGACATACTCTGGAATTTATGCTCTACAGGGCAGGGGCCGGATTAAATCATGTCGCGGGCCGGATCAGGCCCGCGGGCCGTATGTTTGACACCCCTGATCTAACATCAGAGGTGGTAAGAGTAAAAATGAGTATCTTCTACACTTTCAACTTTCCCAACTTAGACTGGGAGACCCAGATTTGACAGATCCAGGTGGTTATTACATGATACATCGTATCACCACCTTGTGGATTAAAAGCCTCCTGTCACTTGTACTGAAACGTGGCTCTGGTGTGTGCAGGTTGTGGCACAGCGGCGGGCGGCGTGCATGACGAGGGAGAATCAGAGACCGGCTGGATCGAGGGCACAGCCATCCTTCTGTCTGTGGTCTGCGTGGTGCTGGTGACCGCGTTTAATGACTGGAGCAAAGAGAAGCAGTTCAGGGGTCTCCAGAGCCGCATTGAGAAGGACCAGACGTTCACAGTGCTCCGTGCGGGACAAATTGAGGCCATCAATACATCCGAGATCGTGGTCGGAGACATCCTCCAGATCAAATATGGTGAAAAATTACGCTGAACACATCTTTACATGATTGAGGAACATGTGCAAAAATGGATCAGCATCGGAGTAATTTACACATTTTCTACTGATTTTTTTCATCAGACTTGGGGCCCTAAATCTAACACACAATTTTAAAGGTGCATTATTTAAGTGTATTTCCGCAAAAGGAAGTGCCTATTAGTGTGTCTTTGACCTTTCAGTAACTCAGCGGCTGTATGAGTGGTGAGCATGGCGCCTTTACTCTCCACCATAGTGGCCTCTAGGACGCTCCAGTTGTTTTTTAGGCTTTCTGCTGATAGAACCGTCTCCATGGTTATGCATTTAGAAAACTGACCAGAAACCCAAAAAACAATGTCTTGATAAGTAAACCTTAAAGGGGCTAGATGCAAGTTGGTCATTTCATGCTCACTACTGCCACCTCAGGTCTTATGCGTAACTGCAGCGTCTATATTAAGCTCGTGATAATCAAAGTAGGGATTGCAATCACGATTAAATCTCGATTTATTGCAGAGTCCTAGTGATTAGGTTATAATAATACATTTTATTCAAAAGCACCTTTCTAAACACCCAAGGACACAGTACAGTGGAATCATAGAAACAATAAAAACAGGAGCAACAGAATAAAACAGAGGACGGCAGTGAAAAGGTGCGTAACTGAGTGGTGTAGGACGGTTAGGTGGGTTTTGAGTCTGGATTTGAAGAGTGGCAGGAAGTCTATTTTACCAAGGTCTGGGGGAAAGAGTTGGGGAGCAGAGAGGCTGAATGCTCTGTGCCCACAGGGATGAGTTTGGCCGGTGGGGCAGCGAACAGAAATAGGTCACATTTATAGTTTTTTTTTTCTCTATCAAACAGAACTCTAGAATATATCAGTCCACGTCGATCTCCTTTTGTTGGTGTTTGAGTGATTTGGTTGTGTCCTTTGTGTAGGGGACATGCTTCCGACTGATGGCGTCTTGATCCAGGGGAATGACCTGAAGATCGATGAAAGCTCTTTAACCGGAGAGTGCGACCACGTGAAGAAGAACGAAAATGACCCCATGATTCTTTCAGGTGAGTCTTATTTATCAAATAAGAAAACTCCCCTCGGATATCCTATTTTCGGTTTGCTTGCCAATAGCTCTCTCTTAAACATTTTGAAAATGTTTGTTTGATGTAAGCAAGCTGATCCATTTTCTTTGTTTTTGGACCCAGACAATTATTTAGTCCGACAGTTTCTACTCTGAACGCTCTCCTACCTTCTTTATTCACTCAGACTCACTCTACAGGTACATTTGCTTTGGGTTAGTGCTGTGTTAATTCAAGGTGCCATTAAATACGATCATCAGAGGTTAGATTGGTTGAGGTCTATAATTAACACAGACAACAGAAGCCAATTGGGGAGAACTGAATGTTTACTTATTTCCCTCAGGCACTCATGTTATGGAGGGTTCAGGAAAGATGGTTGTGACGGCGCTTGGAGTGAGCTCTCAGGCTGGGAAGATCTTCATGCTGCTTGGAGCTGAGGAGGAGGACCAGCCGAAGAAGAAGACCGTGAAGGACATGACAAGTGAGCGCATTTTACTCCGTTTACACAGTTACCACAATCACTACACTTCATAACGTAAGAATGAACAGCAACTTGAACAGGTCTATTAGAGCCATTTTGCAGAACTTTCTAAGCTTTTGGTATGGCACGGTGGCTCAGCGGTTAGTGCTTGTGCCTCACAGATCGAAGGTCCCGGGTTCGATTCCCACCTGGACGGGGCCTTTCTGTGTGGTTAGTGGTAGGTTATAAAAAACATGTGCAATAGGTTAATCCTCCAGCCAGGTGTTTCTGACCACCAGCCTGGCCCCACATCATGGAGATGGTCCCCGAGCGCCGGCCCATGCTGGCAGCTCACTGCTCCTACAGGTCGCCCCATGTGACACTGAGGATGGGTCAAATGCAGAGAACTCATTTCTCTACAGAGATTAATGCAGTATTAAATTATTATTATTATTTTTTGTTGATGCTTTACAACAGCAACTAAATAGTCATGAAACATGTGAGTGATAATGATCAGCTAGACCAACAGTGTGTTATCACAAGAAATCATCAGGAGAAGGAAATATCTTAAGTTTTCTATCAGGTTATATTTTCTTGATTTCTTATGATAATGATCTTGTATGTGAAGCAGTGATATGAAGCTAATGCTATAGAGGATATTTGAATGAACTGCTTGTGTTTGTGCTTGTGGCATGCAGATAAACAGGAAGAAGGTGCTTCTATGGAAATGCAGCCCAAAGCTGGAGATGTGGAGAAGAAAATCCACTTCAACAAAAAGGAGAAGTCTGTGCTGCAGGGAAAGCTGACCCACCTGGCTGTGCAGATCGGCAAAGCAGGTACTGCACCAGGTTTACACACACATGAATGGTTTCTCTGTGGTCGACACAGCACATTACTCAAAGAGCCCTTTGCAGGACTTGTGATTGGCTAATACGGATGTTTTATAGATTAGCTCAATTTGTTCTAACCTAGAACAGTGTGGTCTTTTACAGCAGTGGTTTTCAGCTGGTAGGCTCACATGACCCACCATGATCCTCGGATGACAAGAAGAGACCTAAATAAGAATTGAATAAATGAGTACACTAAATGAGCTCATGAAGATGAAGTTATGATAAAAACAACTCCTATCATTCATGTTAGAATAATCTTTTGTCTCTATACTTATTTACTAGAAAAATTCCCTAGGAAAAGCCCCTGCCCCGACTTTCTGAAAATGGTTCAAAGAGACACTTTTTGGACCCAACTAGGAATGGGACGATAATTAAATTGTGATTAACGATATTATCCCAATAATTGCCTATGGTTAAAAAACATCACTTAAAGTGCAGAAATGATGGAAATTAGGTATTGAAATATTCATCTTTATTGTCTTAATTTCTTTCCCTCATAAAGTAAGCTCACACGGAGGAAATAGTAATGAATTGAATTACTCATTACTGGGAAATCAAACGCAGTTACTAATGCTGTTATTTATAAACGCTGTCATTACCAACACTGGTCCCAACCCACCTGCTGAGAATGACTGTTTTACAGGTACTAGTGCCCCTTTAACGATTGGAAATGAAGGAATCCATCAGCGATATTTCTCCTTTGTGTTTCAGGCCTTCTCATGTCAGTGCTGACTGTGAAGATCCTCATTATTCGGTTCGCCATCAGCACATTTGCTGTTGAGAAAGTTCCCTGGAACGACGCCTGCGCCCCCTTCTACGTCCAGTTCTTGGTCAAGTTCTTCATCATCGGAGTGACTGTGCTGGTGGTGGCTGTGCCGGAGGGGCTGCCTTTAGCTGTGACCATCTCCCTGGCCTACTCCGTCAAGGTCTGTGACCACTCCAGAGCTTTGAAATTACAACACAATATTTACAGAGGGACATGGAGGGCCATTAAAGATTATTCATATGAAGATTTGCTCTGTGGGATAATGGAAGCTGTCACCAAATTCTAATAACCATTCCAACATTCCTGACTTTTTAGATGTTTAGGTATTTGTTTCATAAATACTTACTGTCATACATACCCCTGTCCCCGTCTGAGGGGAATGTGATTATTCTGCCATCTTTAAAGCAGATTTGTTTTATTGCAAAGTAAGTTCTACTGCGTCTAATGTGTTGTTCAAGCCCCTGATACACAACAGTGATTTAAGTCAGCTGGTCAAACCTGAGGCCATGTGTTTTTGGGTGTTATTGGTGGAGTAAATGCACCAGTGATCTCGTAGCTGCTCTCACTCTGCCCTGGAGGCTCCTACGGCAGGATGCAGTGCTGGCACAGGACCACACAGAGATAGATGCTTTTTGTTCGAAGGGGCTCATGATGGGGTGGCACTCAAACTGATGTCCTCTTGAGACTGGTGATGTGGTGTTTGTCCGTAGAGTTTCTCGGTGATGCGCACATCCAGGAACTTTGTGCTGGTCCCTTTCCCGCTGCAGCAATTTATGGTCATGTCTATAGTTTTTGAGTCGTGATTGTTTTATTTTTGTGATTCCAGAAAATGATGAAGGACAACAACCTGGTGAGACACTTGGATGCCTGTGAGACGATGGGGAACGCCACATCCATTTGCTCGGACAAAACAGGAACACTGACAATGAATCGTATGGCTGTGGTGCAGTGCTACTGTGCGGGACATTACCACCTAAAGCTCCCGTCCCCAGACTTCTTCCCCACACACACTGTGGACCTGCTCTTGAAGGGCATTGCCGTCAACTGTGCCTACACCACAGATATTATGGTATGCCACAATCCACAGGAGGATTCAGACATTGACTTTATTAAATTACATTGCGACAGCGGTTTTGATAGCAGCTTTTAAAGTAAAAAGATTTAAAGTGAACCATAACATGTGAACGCCGTCATGTCTCCACAGCCTCCAGAGAAAGAGGGAGGGCTGCCTCGACAAGTAGGAAACAAAACTGAGTGTGCTCTTTTGGGATTCGCCACCAACCTGCACCGCGATTATGACGCCATCCGCCGGCAGTTCCCCGAAGAGTCCCTTTACAAAGTCTACACTTTTAACTCCGTCAGAAAGTCAATGAGCACCGTGCTCCGGAACGAAGACGGCAGCTACACCATGTTCAGCAAAGGAGCATCGGAAATCGTGCTAAAGAAGTGTGTTGTTCTGCTCTGTCCAATGCAGTGGTGTATCAAAGATAATTCTATACTATATTAGAACTTTGACTGCTCTGACTGTGGTTCTTTTGTGGCTTTTTATTTTGTAATCTTATCTTATTACTTTCTATTGGAGCTGATGGATTGGTCGTCCTGTGCAGGTGCTGTAAGATTGTGTCGTCTGGGGGAGAGGTGAAGGCCTTCCGTCAGGCCGACAGGAAGCGAGTGGTGAACAGCGTGATTGAGCCCATGGCGTCAGAGGGCCTCAGGACCATCTGTTTGGCCTATAAGGATTTCCCCGCCTCAGCAGGCGAGCCGGACTGGGACAATGAGGGTCAGATTCTGTCTGATCTTACCTGCCTCTGCATCGTAGGCATCGAGGACCCTGTACGACCAGAGGTACAGCTCATGTCATCGAATGTCAACATTTACACTTCAGTCCTATTAGTGACCTAATCAAACACCTGCATTGGCTTTTAAAGGATACAGATTTAAGAATATACCACATACTTTTTTCAATTTTGTATTCTTTGTACACAAAACTCTACCTTTTTTATTCCGTCGTCCACCTGTGTATTTTTCACACACTGTAGAGATCATTTCCCTCTGCCCGTCTCTTCAGGTTCCTGAGGCCATCAGGAAGTGCCAAAGGGCTGGAATCACCGTCCGTATGGTCACAGGCGACAACATCAGCACCGCTCGGGCCATTGCCACCAAATGTGGCATCTTAAACCCAGGAGACGACTTCCTGTGTATGGAGGGAAAAGAATTCAACCGGCAAATCAAAAACGAAGAAGGCGAGGTCAGAGCAGAAAAACTCCGACACACACCATGGATTACATGTTTACTCCAGTCACTTCTTCATGTGGTTTAGTATTGATCTTATCCACAATTAGAGAATGTTTTGTTAATGGACATATTTAAATGAAACCTTGAAAGAAACATTTCAACTGGATATTTTTACATAGTTGCCCGACGTTTCGAGAGTCATCCAACTCTCTTCTTCAAAGGGACGTTCAAATGTTTTAACAAAATTCAAATGTATTTAACCTTCAATATTGTATCTACCTGGATGAGATCAATCTACAACACCTGTGTGCTTGGAGTGTCACAAAACCCAATCAAACATCTGATGGGACTTAACATCTGTGGCCCTTGGATGACTCTCGAAACATCAGGCAACAATGTAAAATGTACAGTGGAAATATTTTTCTCTCTCAAAAACAACTATAAACTTTCTTGTATATTTGACCCATCAGGCCTCAAAACCAAATCAGGACTAAACCATGTCAAAGATGGACCTGAACTGGGTGTAAACATCAATGAAGCATAATTTAATTTATCTTTAAAATATAAAAGTCTCAAATGTCAGATGAATAAACCCAAATGGGTCCACGGTTTGAGAAGAACACTGATGCCATGTTGTTGTTTTCCCACAGATCGAACAGGAACGAATCGACAAGATTTGGCCCAAACTGCGCGTCCTGGCTCGGTCCTCGCCCACAGACAAACACACTTTGGTGAAGGGTGAGTCTGCACTGGCTCCTGTGGCTGTGGGACAAGCTCACAGCAATCTCCAGTGACGCATGTGTGAAGCATTAGTTTGAATATGAAGTGTAGAAAAAACATGAACTCAAAGGTGCTTGAAGAGCCGTAGGTTTTATGATGTTGATGTTTTTATATATTTTGTCAATATTCCTCTGTTTTGTCAAATTCTTCTTCATGTTTGTCCATAAACACTTTTATTTTGACAGGGATCATTGACAGCAAAGCACTGGAGCAGCGGCAGGTCGTGGCTGTAACCGGAGACGGCACCAACGACGGCCCTGCGCTCAAAAAGGCAGATGTCGGCTTTGCCATGGTAACAGCTTTCAACCATTAAATCGATATTTTAAACACATAATTGTGTACAGAACTTTCTAGAGTGTTTGTTTTGCTCAGGGCATCGCGGGCACTGACGTGGCGAAGGAGGCGTCCGACATCATCCTGACGGACGACAACTTCAGCAGCATCGTCAAAGCCGTGATGTGGGGCAGGAACGTGTACGACTCCATCTCCAAGTTCCTCCAGTTCCAGCTGACGGTCAACGTGGTGGCGGTGATCGTGGCCTTCACTGGAGCCTGCATCACCCAGGTCCGCACACGTCATCATCATCCTCAGAAACACACCAACAACAATTCACGTTTTACTGAAAAATATCAAATGTAGCTTTTTCCGCCGCTGGAATCCTTTGTTTAACCGTTTGATGATCCCGCTCCTCCTTCAGACCCCCAGTCCGAGCCCTGACCCCTGACCTTAGGGGTCATAAATGTTGTTATGCGTTGTCTCAGGATTCACCACTGAAGGCCGTGCAGATGCTGTGGGTGAATCTGATCATGGACACTTTTGCATCGCTGGCTCTGGCCACGGAGCCGCCCACCGAGTCTCTGCTGCTACGGAAACCATACGGGCGCAACAAACCGCTCATCTCCCGCACCATGATGAAGAACATCTTAGGACACGCCATCTTCCAGCTCGCCATCATCTTCATGCTGCTCTTCGCAGGTCAGTGACTGAAAAATCTCAACAATCACTATTTTAGTCACGTCAGACGTATCACAATATTCTACTGAAGGCGGCGAAAAACTGACCATTGTCCAGATTACGACATGAATGAGGCCTGCAAGGACTAATCAGCTATTCAAATAACTGACAAATTATAACTGGTTATAGCTAATAGTTATCTATATCTGCTATATCTGAAAGAAGAAGATTGTTTTTAATATATATACAAATATTTTTTATCAAAATTCATCAATATCTTAAATCTTCCAAGTGTAATGAAAAACAATGGTTAATGACTCGCTGTCTCATCTAAAACGTAAAACATGTGGCTAAATTGTTGAGGACGAGAAGCTTCGCAAACCTCTGCCTTAAACCATCGTGTTCCTTGTTTTAGGTGAGCACGTCTTCGACATTGACAGCGGCAGAGACGCTCCGCTCCATGCGCCGCCGTCAGTGCATTACACCATCGTCTTCAACGTCTTCGTCCTCATGCAGATCTTCAATGAGATCAACGCCCGAAAGATCCACGGGGAGAGGAACGTGTTCGAGGGCATCCACAAAAACCCCATTTTCTGCGGCGTCATCATGGGAACCCTCGTGGTTCAGGTGAAAAAACGCCGTGTTCGTTACTCGTTACTGATCAAATCCTTCTGTGTCTCAAACTCAGATTCTTTAGTTGCAGAAAAACCCTCTCTTTCCTCCTTTTCCATCAGTAATTTCTTTGTGAAAAATTCTAATTTATTCATAGTATTGGTTTGAATAGATTGATATTAGCTCTAAACTTTAGAGCTAATATCAATCTACTTTAGTGTCTAAAGTAAATGTCCTCCACATTTGTACTCCCATGTTCATGGCATGTCACTGTCGTCATGACAACAATAGCCAGCTCCAGAGAAACAGATCAATCGATTAGAATAGAATAGTTTGCAAGTTTCACGTGTGGACCCGGGGACTGACTTGACTAGGGCTGCAACTAACGATTATTTTGTAATCGATTAATCTATCGATTATTGTTACGATTAATCGCTTGGCTGTGAATGGGAAATTTTATTTTTTCTATTTTTTTATCACATTATAGCTTAAGTGGCGCTGTTTGAGGATGTGTTGATGGAGTGAACTAAAGGGAAATGTTTTTTGAAGGCTCTATAATCCGTGTACCGTTCGATCATTAGTTTTAGAAAAACTAATTATGTGGTTGTTTTATTGTATTTCCATTTTCTAAATTAAATTGGAAAGGCAAACAATTCTAAATAAAATATTGACCCACTTCTTTGCTATGCAGTGGAAACAAACACTGCTAAAACAACTTCCGTTATTTTGTTCACTACTGCTACGGTTTGATTTGCTACTGGAAATGATGAGTAACTTTTTCTCTGCCTCTCTCCCTCGCGCAAGAGGGAAACAAAAACAAACTTAAGCATAAGAGGTCGAGCTTCAACGCGGTCTCCTCTGTAACCGTTGTTTATTATGTCATTAGGACTTTTATTTCTCAAACTCGTTGCTGCTCACTTTGAGCGCCTCGTGGAGCTGCAGCAGCAGCAGCCGAGGTGACCGGGGCGGAGGAGGTGGTGGGCGGTGATGTCGCTTCGGAGGCGGACAAGAGCGGAGCTGAGCGAACAGGTGGAAGATGTGAGAGTCGGGGCTCCTGTAGCCACCTCACTCACGGACTCCACACGCCTTTTTCTCTCCCATGGCCCGGGAGAGCTGGTGCCGGGAGCGTTCGGGAGCTCTCTCTCTCTGTTTCCCCAGAGCCGCGCTCTAAAACCCTTTCCCGTCGTGCATTCCCAAACTGTCCCTCTGCCACTCCTCTATCCGTCCACCCCACTTCAGCAGTGACTTTTGTTTTGCAAAGTAATCATGCACAACTAAAGTGACGAAGAGGAATAAAAATATATATAATATCGCGTGTGTCCTCTCCTCCTGGCGCCTGCAGCTGCATTTCCCCGTGTTCGCACTGCTTTCCGCCGGCTTCAGTGTCGCTGCCACAGGACCAGGACCACACGACTCGCAAAAAATATCAAACATGTTTGAAAACCTTGTGACCGTGCGATTTTCACTCGTACGTCCGTCGTGAGCAGCTATTCGTGGCTCGTAGCCCCCTGTACACTGCACGACAGAGACGCACAGTGTCTGCCCAGCTTTTTAAGGTTGTTTTCCAAGCAGAATCTCCTCACGGATATTTCTGAGCAACCATTCCCTCCGTGGTAATATAAAGCATCTCTGATCTCTGCATGTGTTGCCCAATTTTTAAAAAGTATCTGCATAAAACTTTCCAAACAAGTGTAGGAGCTGAGGTCTCTCCTCACTTCCGGTGTCGCAAACAATAATAAAACGAAATAATAGTAACGTCATAATTTTGGGGGGAATTTAAAGGTCCTATATCATGCAAAATCGACTTTTTGGTGCTTTTAGCCATGTTGTTATGCTATTTCCTCATCAAAAACACCCCCAGAGTGGTTTGTGGCTTCATTCACGCAGCTCTCAGTAATCCTCCTGAATCCTGCTCTCTGAGCAGCTGCTCCTCCCTCTCCTGGTGAACGACTGAGTGTTCAGTTGTGTCGTAACAACGGAACGGAAGTGCTCGACGTCTGTAATGTAATGTCTTAATTCTATGCTTACGGCCGGATTTTAATTTGTAAAACAGCGTTTTCATTATTTTTGTCGTAAGAAAGAAACAAAGAGTAAAAAATAAATAAAAAATAAGGATGTGCCCGAAGTGCTTCCTGGTCAGCTGTGGCCAAAACAAACACATCGCGTCTGAACAGATCAGTCATGTTTGCGCTGCAGCTGTGACGATTGAGCTCGTTACCTACTCTGGACACCTGTTCTTCATTCTTAACTAACGATAATGTCACGGAGAAAAAGAAGCGCGTTTGGCTACGAGGACGAGGAGTTTATTCAACCTTTTTCAAGAAGAGGCCACTCGTCTAGCTGTTTTTTTCTCCGGGATTCAGCGACTATCAGCCAAAATATTGTTTTTCTGTGACTGTCTCTGATGGATGTTTGGTGAACCTTCGCCAGAACCAAAGTGGATTAACTTTTATAACCAACGCGAGTCCCACAATGTAAACAGCGATGGACCAGAGCGGTGAGTCAATCCAAACGCGGGTTAGCTTGTGTGTTAGCATATTAGCATGTGTGTTAGCCATTTATGAAGCTGTGTTGCAGATGTCAACTCCGTATAACTGCATCGTGAAGTGACTTCACTTATTGCTGTTTATTTATATTACGGTAAAGTTGTATGTGCGGAGAGAGGGGGCGGAGTTAACTGAATCGAAGCGTTGTGTCTTCCGGGTTCGAAAAATACCTCCAGAAAACACTTATATTTATCACAAAAATGAGTGCTCCATAATGGTAGAGGTACAATATATCATATAATAATAATAATAATAATAATAATACATTTTATTTGTATTGCACTTTACATATGAAGAACACATCTCAAAGTGCTACAATTTACACAAAAAAACAAACAGAGCAGAAACAGGCAGAACATATCAATAGTAAAAACACGAGGAATATTATCAGTTAAAAACACAAAATAACACACTAAGAATAAGCCGCACAAAATAAGTGGGTCTTAAGTTTACTTTTAAAAACCTCAATAGACTGTGGTGCCCTCAGATGGTTGGGGAGGGCATTCCACAGTCGAGGAGCAGCTGCCTGGAACGACCTATCTCCCATAGTGCGGAGCTTTGTCTTGGGGACCAGGAGTTGGTGGCTGTCAGAGGAGCGGAGCTGTCGGGTTGGTTTGTGGCTGTTGATGAGTTCTTTAAGGTACACTGGTGCGCTGCCGTGGACACACTGATAGGTCAGGAGGCAGATCTTGTACTCAATCCTGAACCTAACAGGAAGCCAGTGGAGTTTATGGAGGATGGGTGTGATGTGTTCAGACTTACGCACCCTCATCAGGATCCTGGCAGCGCAGTTCTGAATGTACTGCAATCTCTGCAGGCTCCTGCCAGGGATCCCGATGAGGAGTGCGTTGCAGTAGTCGAGCCTGGAGGAGACAAAGGCATGGACCAGCCTCTCTGCGTCGGGAAGGGAGAGGGAGGGGCGGAGTTTGGAGATGTTGCGGAGGTGAAAGAATGCAGTCTTACAGATATGTTGGATGTGGGTGTTGAATGATAGGTGGGGGTCAAATCGAACCCCCAGGTTTGTATAAATGCCTATACTTAACTTTGGAATGGCTAAAATAGCATGATATAGCTCCTTTAAAACAACTAGAGCCAAAACAAACTCATTGACATTGACGTATACAAGATTTCTTTTTTTTAATTCAAGTTTAGAAAGGGAAAAAAACAAATGAAAATGTTGTTTTTCTGATTTTATTTTGAAACGGAATAACTAATGATCGAAGGGTACACGGATTCTCTATTAATGAAATTTACAATGTACAAAACACGACAGACCCTAAATATAAAATCAAAGTAGGTTTTCATCAAAAATACTACATTTTTTATCTCATTTTTGCTCCATTTTAGTCTGTGTGAACCAGAAAACGATTAATCGATTACCAAAATAGTTGTCGACTATTTTAATAATCGATTAGTCGTCGATTAATCGATTAGTCGTTTCAGCCCTAGACTTGACAGTATTTGTTTGTGACTGTGGCGTCCTGTTGTTTGTGCAGGTCATTATTGTCCAGTTTGGAGGCAAACCGTTCAGCTGTGTCCCCCTCAGCCTCGACCAGTGGCTTTGGTGTGTGTTCTACGGCTTTGGCTCTCTGCTCTGGGGGCAGGTCTGTAACATTTAAACTGACATGGACATTCTGTGTCCAAGTGAAACTCTAACCCGCCTCTGCTCGGTGGCGCCCTCAGGTGGTGACCAGCGTGCCGACACGGATTCTGCCTTTCCTGAAGTCAGCAGGACAGAACACTCAGAGAGACGCCACTCCACACGACCAAACCGAGCTACAGAAAGACGACTTTGAGATTGACCACAGCAAGATGGAGCGGAAGAACAGCCGCGTTCTGTCGTGCCGCAGCGTGCGGCGCCTCAAGTCACAGGTCAGGACCCACATATTACACTACAACACACTACAGTCTAGGGCCGCATGGTTGCATTTCCTAAACAAGGCATAATATAAAAATATATTAGGCATTAATATTGCACTAAAAAGCATTACATTTTACTTGCCACCTTTAGATTGAACAGGAATAAATCCACAATGTGTATCAGCAGTTATGGAATTATGTATCTATTTATAGATTTATGTATTTGACTGTTAATGCTCAAGTATGCCTGACTACTCTACTTCTTAAATAAAGAAGTACCACATACACTACAATTCCAACATGACACAAAAGAGACATTCATTTGCAATATTCATCTTGACTGATGTTTACATTCCGATGGTACATGAAGAGAGCATTCAAGCTACGACACAAAATACAGCATCAGACTCTTTGTGCTTTATGCTTTATGTCAGATGCGGGTGGTGAATTCATTCAGGGACAACGTGTGTCCGTACGAGAGCCTGGAGTCGCCCAAGTCTCGCAGCTCCATCCACAACTTCCAGACGCATCAGGAGCTCGAGACCATCGACGAGGGGCCTTCCTCCAGAAGTTCCAATCCACCCAGTGCCCCGCCCAGCGGAACTCCCAGCAGCACTCCCACTGGGTGGGCTGACCGTGTAGAGGTCGACCCAGGACCAGCCCAAGCTCAAAGGAGGCCCTCAGTGGACATTACCTTGGAGCCCTCTGATCCCTTCAGCACCACCTGAGCTCTTCACCTTCTTCAGCCACTGTTTTTGAGTTCCAGTTGTAGAGACTTCAGTCAAAGAGTACACTGAGGAGCAGTTTGTTCTTTTTAATGTTTGACATGCTTTTACCTGTTATTTAGCTAACTGTAGTATGATCGAAGAGGATTTATGTTTGTTTATGTATGCTACAAAATTGCAAGTTTACTCACAGCTTTAAATGAATTCATTGTCAACATTTCTGTGTGATATTACATTATTACATTAAAGCAAGTTAAGAATATTATGATTACTGCCATTTGATTTATTTATCAGGCGGTTTAGTTGTCGTCTTGTATTTGGATTACAGTTGAAAAACTATTGTTGTTTCATATGACGCTGCAATTACAAAGCTGAAAAAACCATAAACCACGTCAAAACTATATAGCTGATTCTGCTGAAGAATTCTCCTCTGGCTCATTCTTACATTACTTACTCATGAGGCAAAACAAACCAACAGCTCCAGTTTCAGAGAAGTCATTACCTGATGTATCACAGCTCTTAAAGGCATTGTCATTTAAAGGAAGAGGCCACCGTTTTTCCATACTGAGACATGGTCTTACCTGAGCTTAGACGAGTTCATGCGTACCTGTCTGGTCTTTGTGCCCGTGGAAAACCGGAACAAGACATGTCAGGCCTCGGACTTGTTCAGACCAGGGGGCGGGTCTGTCTCCGCTCCCATCAATCTGACCGCAGAGGTGACAGTAAGAGATGGCAGAGAGAGCTTTGACCTGTCCTCTTTGTTTGTAGGATTTCAAGGATCCGACCACTTTGATCTGTGGTCATAGCCGCGCCCTCCCACAGACTCCAGGAGAACCTCTGCTCTGAGCGCGAGGGGCCCAAACCAGCAGATTGGTAAGAGTTCTACACATGTGCATCAGCGTCCGCCATGACAAGAAGCGTCCGAATAGTGCTGTCAGTTCAGAAGGAGGTAGGAGATGGAGCCTCAGGGCTTTAGCATAGGGACCTCTGGTGGTTCCTCACCGGCGATTAGGAGCTATGTGCCATCCCATAAACCACTGCGTTGATTGAGGTTGAGGTGCACTTTTTTACAAACTTTATAAAAGTGACAAAATACATATTAGAGTCACCACAGCAAAGTCCCTGTTTTAAAAAGCCTAAATGAAGGCAGATTGTCCTTTTGTGTTTATTTAGTAGAAACTTAAAACGGATAATTTGCAAACATTGCAGTGGAGGAGCCGATCTCACTGTGTGTTAATAACCTCAATGTGTGTTCATGACCTCACTGTGTGTTAATGACCTCACTGTGTGTTCATGACCTCACTGTGTGTTCATGACCTCACTGTGTGTTAATGACCTCACTGTGTGTTAATGACCTCACTGTGTGTTAATGACCTCACTGTGTGTTCATGACCTCACTGTGTGTTCATGACCTCACTGTGTGTTAATGACCTCACTGTGTGTTAATGACCTCACTGTGTGTTCATGACCTCACTGTGTGTTAATGACCTCACTGTGTGTTAATGACCTCACTGTGTGTTCATGACCTCACTGTGTGTTAATGCCACATCTTTCTCTGAGGATGAACTTGTAACCAGGTAGAGTAGTTTCCTACCTTGGTGCACCTCATGAATGCACCTCCTCAGTCTCTCGGTGTCACACCCTCTTGATTAGCAGTGGCCTTAGTAACAGAGTGGCCTCAGTAACAGAGTGGCCTCAGTAACAGAGTGGCCTCAGTAGCAGAGTGGCCTCAGTAGCAGAGTGGCCTCAGTAACAGAGTGGCCTCAGTAGCAGAGTGGCCTCAGTAGCAGAGTGGCCTCAGTAACAGAGTGGCCTCAGTAACAGAGTGGCCTCAGTAGCAGAGTGGCCTCAGTAGCAGAGTGGCCTCAGTAACAGAGTGGCCTCAGTAACAGAGTGGCCTCAGTAACAGAGTGGCCTTAGTAGCAGAGTGGCCTCAGTAGCAGAGTGGCCTCAGTAGCAGAGTGGCCTCATTAGCAGAGTGGCCTCATTAGCAGAGTGGCCTCAGTAACAGAGTGGCCTCAGTACCAGAGTGGCCTTAGTAGCAGAGTGGCCTCAGTAGCAGAGTGGCCTCAGTAGCAGAGTGGCCTCAGTAGCAGAGTTGCCTCAGTAGCAGAGTGGCCTCAGTAACAGAGTGGCCTCAGTAGCAGAGTGGCCTCAGTAGCAGAGTGGCCTCAGTAGCAGAGTGGCCTCAGTAACAGAGTGGCCTCAGTAACAGAGTGGCCTCAGTAGCAGAGTGGCCTCAGTAACAGAGTGGCCTCAGTAACAGAGTGGCCTCAGTAGCAGAGTGGCCTCAGTAGCAGAGTGGCCTCAGTAGCAGAGTGGCCTCATTAGCAGAGTGGCCTCAGTAACAGAGTGGCCTCAGTAACAGAGTGGCCTCAGTAGCAGAGTGGCCTTAGTAGCAGAGTGGCCTCAGTAGCAGAGTGGCCTCAGTAGCAGAGTGGCCTTAGTAGCAGAGTGGCCTCAGTAACAGAGTGGCCTCAGTAACAGAGTGGCCTCAGTAGCAGAGTGGCCTCAGTAGCAGAGTGGCCTCAGTAACAGAGTGGCCTCAGTAGCAGAGTGGCCTCAGTAACAGAGTGGCCTCAGTAACAGAGTGGCCTCAGTAGCAGAGTGGCCTCAGTAACAGAGTGGCCTCAGTAACAGAGTGGCCTCAGTAGCAGAGTGGCCTCAGTAGCAGAGTGGCCTCAGTAGCAGAGTGGCCTCAATAGCAGAGTGGCCTCAGTAACAGAGTGGCCTCAGAAACAGAGTGGCCTCAGTAGCAGAGTGGCCTCAGTAGCAGAGTGGCCTCAGTAACAGAGTGGCCTCAGTAACAGAGTGGCCTCAGTAACAGAGTGGCCTCAGTAGCAGAGTGGCCTCAGTAGCAGAGTGGCCTCAGTAACAGAGTGGCCTCAGTAGCAGAGTGGCCTCAGTAGCAGAGTGGCCTCAGTAGCAGAGTGGCCTCAGTAGCAGAGTGGCCTCAGTAACAGAGTGGCCTCAGTAACAGAGTGGCCTCAGTACCAGAGTGGCCTCAGTAGCAGAGTGGCCTCAGTAGCAGAGTGGCCTCAGTAACAGAGTGGCCTCAGTAGCAGAGTGGCCTCAGTAGCAGAGTGGCCTCAGTAGCAGAGTGGCCTCAGTAGCAGAGTGGCCTCATTAGCAGAGTGGCCTCAGTAACAGAGTGGCCTCAGTAACAGAGTGGCCTCAGTAGCAGAGTGGCCTCAGTAGCAGAGTGGCCTCATTAGCAGAGTGGCCTCAGTAGCAGAGTGGCCTCAGTATCTGGGTCATCACGGGCTGTTGTGCGGGTCGCTGTGTGTGAGTACACTTTCCTTTTGAGTTTATTTTATTGAAAGCTAATAATGTTCTGTCGCTCATTTTGTTTTGTTAAAGGAACAGGCCACCATTTTTCTTTTCTTTTTGTCACCACCAGACAAAAAATATTCGTAATATTTACCTTCAACACACTCAGAAGTGGCTCATGCTAAGGGTTCGGGCGCTTCCCAAACCGCAAACTCCATTCAAAAAACCTTAACCCCTTAAAGGAACAGGCCACGTTTTTCCACACTGAGACATGTTCTTACCTGAGCTTAGATGAGTTGATGCAAACCTGTCTGGTCTTTGTGCCCGTGGAAGAGCCTGGTCGCTTCTATCTTCACCCCCGTTTGGAGCTATAGGAATATGCTGGGGGAGGCCAAATGTTAACAACATCTTTGGTCATTTTGCGTGACTGAGGGCAAAGACCAGACAGGTACGCATCAACTCGTCTAAGCTCAGGTAAGAACATATCTTAGTGTGGAAAAACGGTGGCCTAGGCTACTTCAGGCCCAACGGCCAAATCCGGCCCTCCAGCATAGAAACTCTGGCCCTCAAGATTTTTGGAATGATTTTGAAGATGATATTATAACACAAATCAGAGGTCAAATGCCTGTTTGAATATTCTAAAAATGCGCAAAATACAGTCAAATCTTTAAAAGACAAAACACCCGATTAGGTCATGTATAGGGAAGGGTACCGTTCAATAACTGGACGATACTTTATCCAACATCTATTCACCTTTTTCCGCCCCGCACCCTTTTGCCACTTTTTGCGTTGTCTCGGCACCTCGTTGTCCAGACACTTCCGGTCGAGCGTGAAGCCCGTTCATTTAAACGGAGAACGAGGGAAAATATTTTCCGCTCAAATCTGATGTTTAGTTGATTGATTTGTGTAAAATGTTCAATGTTCATTTGCACCGACATGTCAACACTGCACTGCGGCCGAAAAACGGCTTTGTTTTCGTGTAGTGACTGATTTTAAGTGGACTTCTCCGGCCCCATGTTAACACATAGGAGAAAAGGGGCGGGCACAATTCATGGCGACGCCCACGCGAGCCTCCGGAATAAGGTGAATACTAAAATATGTGTCGTCTGGAACAAGAAAACAGAACAATAATGTGTGAAAGATCTGCACATTTACAATATCGGGTTCATCTCCAATGACAGGAAATGTGTGAAACATGGGGAATCATTTAGGGGGAAATGTGGCTAAAATGTGGAGAAAAAAAAGGGGCAAAAATAGGGAATCAATTTAGAAAAATTAGTAAGAAGGAAAAACAATTGTGAAAACAAGAAAAACAAAAAATAGGAAAAACACTGCTTTTGATATCAGAAGAACCTAAACCTTTTTTTCCCGATACCAGACTGGTATCGTTTAACGGTATGGCCACAATCATGGACAGACAACGCAGGCATTTGTAGAAAATGGTGCTTTACTTTAGGCTAAAATTGGCAGGTCCGGCCCTTGGTCTTTTTTAAATGAAGAAAATCGTCCCTCCGCCAAGCAAGCTTTCCTACCCCTGCTTTAAGGGATCAGGACAGCTCCGTGTTTGAGGAATTCAGAAGCAACTGAGGTGACAAAGCTGTTCTGCTGCACAGATCTGGAGGTCATCTGCTCGCTCTGCTCCATGGACCAGCAGCACACGGGCCATGACACGGCGGAGAGGGCGCAGAGAGAGGAGCACCTGGAGGCCAAGAGGGAGCAGCTGCAAAAGGACCTTCATCATAAAGAGATGGAGCTAAACAGGCTCCGACGGAGGGAGCGGGACCTGAGCTGCTCTGTCCCGGCTCCAGGACAGCGCTGCAGAGAGGACGACCTTTCTGAGGAGGAGAAACGCAACTTCAAATAACAATTTTTATCATTATAGTGGAGAAATATTACATTTTATAATGGCTTTTAAAAAAACAATAAAGTAAAATGGCCTGTTGTTGTTTGGCCAAAAAGAGGGGAAACTCTAGGGCGGGGGTAATCTACGGCTTGTTCATTCAAAACATGGCTGAACATGATATTTGGACATTGTTTGAGGTCTACATGTAGTTTATTATTTATATTTTAGGACCACAAACAGACACACAGAAACTTTTTGGGCCGATACCTATGCTAGGAGAGGCTAAATGCTAACAACAGGTACACATCAACTCGTCTAAGGTCAGGTAAGAACATGCTCAGTATGGACAAACAGGCCTGTTCCTTTAATCACAGTGGAAATAGTACTTTTTTACTGAAGTGTAACAGAAAAGTACTGTATGACTGTGATTTGATAACAAAAAACAAAACAAAAAAACAAGCACGGTGTCAGATGTCAGTCCATTAATTGCAAAAATGAAAACTACGATTGTTGGAACACCATAAACTCACTTGCCATAAATGAGGAACTCAAAGGTTCAGATGCCTCTTATGAGAGACCAACAGGCCCGGTTAGAATCGTGAGACCGTCCTTCTGTGGACCCACCACCTGCAGGAGGAGCCATAAAAGGCTGGTGCAATGTGATTTGGAAAATGGATGGACAGAAATTGTCTTGGCAAATGCACAGAAGCAGCAGATCAATGCGCATCATGTGACGCACATGCACAGTGTTATTTTAGGAGGAAGACATTAAAAGTGCTTTGTTAATAATGTTTTGCAAACTGGGATGTATTCCCTTGATGTTTGGAAAGTAACTGTATCCTAAATAATCTCAAATGAAAGTGTAACTTTGCAAGAATACAGTTACTCAAATTTAGTATTCTAAATACGTATTCTAAATGCATGTATTTAGTTACTCTCCGTCTCCAACACAGTAAATGCAGGAGATGCATTTTTCGGCAGAACACCTGACCTGCGATGAAATTAAAAACGGAGGCATCGTGTTGCCAGATAACATTTTTTTCCACTTAAGCACCGCAAGTCTCGCCCTTATGTTGTAGCCACTGGAGCCCACACTGGCCTGAAAATCGTAACTTTGATGTGGCAACCCCGTGAATACCCCTGTCTGCTCTCCTCAACCCAGTCTGCAGAGCGGAGCCGCCGCAGATTCAGGACCGTTGCAGATTTATGATTGACTCACTGTTTAGAAAGAAAATCGAATAAAAAAAATAAAGACAGACAAAATAACTAAATCCAACAATATTCTCAATATAAATATGTTCACGCCAATAAATGTTCATCTAAATTAAAACCGTGGGTGGTGAATCTGCTGTGGGCTCCGGTCTGCGGATCCCCCCTTCTTGCCTCAACAGACACCAGTCGACCAACCTCATCCACGGCGGTTCAAGGCTAAAGGTACTAAAATGTGCTATATTTCTCATTCTTTCCGCTACAGCACTGATGTGGGACCACACAGATGACTCTCATGTTGTTGTCCTAGCTTTTTACTTGTTAATGTATTGAGTACGTGTCTGCAGGCTACCACAGAGTTGAAATTAGACTGCTCAAAAATGATTAGCTTTAGCCTAGCTACTAACACCTTATCACTCTGGACAGTTGTTTGCGATCATGTGCAGCTTGCCGGACTACTATTATTGTAGTTTACTGCACCATAAAATGTATCTGAGCCATATTTCTGTGCTAGTAAACAACCCGATCCCGGTGCGCTGTGGGCTAACATTTGCTAGCCTCCACATTAGGCATTTACTGCTGTTTTGCTCCCCCCTCAGTGTGGTTCAATGTCACAGGTTTTTGATAGTCCCTATCAGCAGAGTGCTCCCTCAAACACGGCCAACTGAGGTCATGCAGGGATAAGGAATCTTTTGGGGGGTTCCTTTAGGTGATCAGACCAGTCATTTTCAGTGTTGATGTGTCCTCTTAAAAGTTAGCTGGACAGCAGTAACATGCATTCAAGCTAAGGGTTTGTGTTTTCTTTACAATCAGGATTAGCCACTATATCTCACAAAACCCGTTTTAAATGCAGTTGTTTAGCTGCGATAGGAGGCTAAGTGTGTCCCTGAGGACAACTGAGAATGTGTCAATATTAGAAACCAGATATCTTTTTCCAGGAACTTGTTTTTCTGCACAGCCCTTTTGAGATGCTCCATTATTGTTAAAGTAAATCATTTCAAAAACATGTAACACCCTAAATTATTTTTTCACATCTGACTGGGTGTTCATAAATACACTTGTAGCATATCCACTTTCAGACGCTTGATGTAATCGAGGAAGTGCTGTGCTTGTTGATTAATGATGTGTTGAGTTATTATGGGAGTTAATATTATTATACCTGCTCAATACAAATTCTTCATAAGCAGCACAGTTTTTTTTTTATATTAAAGTAGTATTGTGCCCTAGTAGCTGTTGTGTGTTTGACGTCACCCCGTCTCAGCGGTACGAGATAATAAATGATATAAATAATGCATGGACTCCTTTTTAGAACAGTATTTTTACTTTAAGTTGATGATCTTCACACACGTCTGAATGCAAACACACAGTTAATGGTGGGTCTGGGTCTGCTCCCGTCTGTTGTCCGCAGGGATGTTTGGTCTGGAAATAGAAATGTCTGTGTAAATGTTCTCACGATGAACTATTTTTAAGCGCTAACAAAGGTTGAAGGTTGTAGTGAGATAGCGAGTGAGTGAGGCTGGGATAAGCAAGGACACTGATGGTTTTAGGAAAATGAATCAGTCGGAATATGGGGAAGGGTGAAGGTAGGGTTGTGACTGTGAGTTTTTAATTTTACATGAAATGCAACCAATCCTTACCAGGAAAAGTTTTCAATAGGAATGTTTATGACAGTTTATCAGTTATAAGAATGCTTAAATAATGCTAATAAAAACAATGAATTCAAAGTGTAAAAGAAAGACATTTTGCTTGAAGTGGACTCTACATAACTGTGTCTTTCTAATGGTGATGCAATGTCTGGAAATAAAAAGAAATCGAGGAAGGGTGTAGTTATAAAGTCTTATAGGCAAACATGAGATTATGTGTATAAACTAGGTTAATGATGTGTTGTGTCTGATGTTTAGGAAGCGACTAAAATCTTCACGGAAAGGTCACGTAGTAAGTTTGGGCACAGCTTTGATAAGAACAAGTTAGAATGAGTCAAGTATAAGAATATAGTCCGCCTGCAACATATCCTTCCATCTCCTCAAGCACTTTGCATTTGCATTGCTTTCTGACTATGCAAAGACCCTCGGGCATGGTAAACAAATGACAGCTTTACTTGTGTTGTTCCGATACCAGTTTTTTTTCCATCCAATCCAATCCAATACTGATACTCGGGTTCAGTCGCCAATACTGAGTACCAGTCCGATACGACCTGTAAAAAAATATGCCACCGACACCAGGAAAATCTGTGATATCGGTCTCGGAACAACCCTAATCTTTACCCCTCCTAACCTGCCACCGAGTCCATCACCTTGTTATTGGTGCTGCCCTGAAGGTTTGATAGATGTATACGTAGAAGTTTGAGGTTGTGCAAGTTCAAGTTCGTCTAAAGATCAATAGTTGGCAGTGCTGCAGTGGGTGTGTGCAGGGTGAAAGTGCAAATGAGCCACAATAAAAGGAAGTGGCATGCCCAGGTCTAAGCGCCTCTTAAAATACTCGCTCAGATAATGCAGGGCCTTGGGAGCCTGTCAGTGACAGAAGAGCTGGGGATCTCTTAGCACAAGAGGATAAAGCGTTCCCCTTTTTTGCGATTCGCTCCTCCCACTTCAAGCTACTGTCCCACTTGAAAGCTAATTCCCCGTCTTTTGCTTCCCCAGGTTATGAAGAAGGCTCTGGCGTGGCGGGCTTGCCTCGGCTGACCCATGCCGAGTGATGGTCTAAGGGCTGCGCGTCGCGGTGGAGCTCGGGCGTGGGATGTTGCGCTGGTCGGTGCATCTTGAAGGAGGGCCCAGGAGAGTGAACCATGCCGCGGTGGCCGTGGGGCACAAGGTCTACTCTTTTGGAGGGTACTGCTCCGGGGAGGACTACGAGACACTCCGGCAGATCGATGTTCACGTTTTTAACACAGGTATTTGATGTGACAGATTAGACTGGCAACATGTACATCTAAGAAGTGTTATCACCCTTTGTTTTCAAGCTTTTTTGTGTTAATTTACTCTGTGTTGTAGCTGTTTATGTATTTTTAGTGGATTTTTTTAGTATTTTTTTTATTTATGGGGAACGCTTTGATCTTCCTGTGGGTTTCAAACTTGAGCTTCTTGAATTGGGGAAGTTTTATCAAGTTTCAAACTACGTAGCAACCCACAAATGCTACTGTTCCAGCTGGGTCCGTGCATTTGTAATAGTAGGTGACGCAATATGCACATTGCAAGAAGCCACAACTTACTTCAAAGTCAACACATAGCCTGCAACAAAATCGTGCTTCATGTTCAGTTTCAGTCAAATTTGTATAGTTTTTAGTTCCATTTGAGCCTTTTTGGTCCTTTTTTAGTGTTTTTACAGCCGTCTTTTGATTCAGTTTAATGAGAAAAACAACAAATGGCTTAAGATTTTGTTGAAATGATTTAGTTAATATATTGCAAACACAGTAATATGTTTTTTCTCATACCTTGTAGCCCTGTCTAACTTTTCTTTGTCAACACCTGCTTTGGTTGTTTTTGTAATTCTATTTCTTATTTCTAAATAGTTTTCTGAGGAGTTAATGGGGGTATTTTGCATTGACTGCATCATAAACCGGTTCGTGCTGTCGAAACCACTCTAGTTTCTAGTATCTTGCTAATTTGTTAATACTTTGCATACTCCACATTTTTTGGGGGCTTGTGAAACCTCAAGTATGAACTGCTGCAAAAGAGGATAAATACCGTTTCCACTGCGGCGTGAGCAGATGGCTTAAATGGAGTTTTCAGTTGCTCCACATTTCTCATCGAAACAGGTGTTAGATTTGCTTAATTTCTTTTATAAAAACTGTCTTGTGTTCTACTTTCTGTGATCCGCCACCTGGCTTCTACTTTATTTTACCTCTTGGTGCCACTCGAGAGAAAGACGCAAATAATTAACATGTTTCTTTGCCACGTTAGCTGTTGTTTCTCAGTTTTGTCTCACCACCTTTGTGTTGACATTAGCTTTCATGTTTCACAGTATTGTGAAGTAAACCACTTCTTTAAAACCCATTTTACATACAGATATTCCCACATTTTATTAGCTGCTTTCACTAAGTCCGTATAGAAGCTGCAGATGAGCCTAATAATACCCATTATTGAGCCAACGCCTGCGTATTAAGTTTTATTTATTGATTTTCTCGCCTCTTGAGATGGTACTTTTAAAGGGATTTTAAAAGGGGCGATCTATGTAGAAGGAGATGCTCATTTATTTTTATGTTAAGTCCCAGTGCACCCAATTTCACTGCAGTAACATTCATTTGTATTCCAATATCTGCAGAAAAGAGTGGTGTTGGTGTGTGTAGTTTATCTGGACAAATGCTGTTGATCTTTACTGAGGTTAATGCTTTCCACATTTCACAATTAATTCTCCACAGCTTTTCATCATCATCAAAAAGCAGCCACGAAATTTTAATCTTTACTCAGTAGCTCACTCTCTGCCCAGCAAACTGTCCTTGACCCTTTGTCTAACCTGCATTCGATGATGAATGTATGATTGTAGTAGTTAGCGCTATAGATGGAAGCAATGTCTACATCACATCAGTGGCGCCAAAAGGTTACTGCCCCTTTTTGAGTGATAACAGGAGCTTTCGTCCATAGAAATGAATGAGGAAAGATCGTCTGAAAACTTCTAATTTACATATGGAAAAAAAACGTTATTTATAAAAGTTATTTGTCGAATGTGAAAAGGAAACCATGGAAGTGATCTGTAGAAACCCACTGTGATCGTGACTTGTCAGTAACAGCTTGTGTAACTTTTTCGCTGGTTGCTTTATAATGCCATTACAGCGTCAGCTTTTAGTCTGTCCCTTTTCTATTGTCATTAAATAAAAATCATACAGCCTACAGTGTAGTTTTGACGCTTTTGAGAGCGAATGGTACATGGTTCATTCAACAGCTAATCTACTTGCTGCTATTGCTAACGATAATGTCCGTTTAAAACCCAGAGAATCATTAATTAGGCCTAACTTAAAGGCTGAATATTGCCCAATCGAAGACGTCTCAAAGAGCATAATACACAGCCACCAGGGGCAGCTGTTTCCCCAATAATGAGAACTGTCTTGTGCCACCAGTGTCTCTGCGATGGATGAAGTTGCCGCCGGTGAGGGGCGCGGGACACGAGCGGGTCCGCGAAGTGCCGTACATGCGTTATGGTCACACTGCTGTGCTGCTGGACGATACTATCTACCTCTGGGGCGGGCGCAACGACACGGAGGGGGCCTGCAATGTGCTGTACGCCTTTGATGTCAGTAAGTACAGCTGCCTCTCCCACATGAGGCTAAACTGACTTTTCTTCTGCTGAGTCGCACCTGTTTCTCAGTGTACGTTTGCCTCTGAGAAAGGTGTCTTTGAAGTTTTCATTCAGATTGCACGCCGCTCAAGACAGGGATTTTTATACGTGCCATCTCAAGCATCACCTCAGAAAGTCTTTAAGTTAACCTTAATTACAGAACATCGGCCAACGAGTTGGCAATGTTTCCTTGTACTGTCCCTGTCAAATAAACAAATAAATAAATAAATAAAATAATAAATAAAATCATGACCAAAACTTAGTTTCTGCCAATCATTTAGTTAATATTTCATTTTGTTGAAAAATGTGTAAATCACTGTCAGATGGAGCTTGGTTTTGCAGTATTTTGTTCCTGTTTGCGATATGGATATTGACTGTTCTATTGTCATGAAAAACATAAAGGCATGGACTAAACTATAAAGGAAGCAGGAAACTAGGTTAATAGTAAATTAATATTCGGTCCAATTCAGCTTTATTCCAGACTCATGGTCCATTAAAAATAAATTAAAGGACTAGACAATTATAAAGGCATTTTAAAAAGACACTTATGCCTACGAAATAAAACGGGACTCAACAAAAGATATCCATGGGCGATGTCAGGAACTGAAAGCCTCGTCGGGCCAAATAAGCACATGTATGACCTTACATTGGCAATAAGAAAGAGGAGGTGTTGACTACTCTTAACCCCTAACTGACTAAAACAAAAATGAATGTGCTAATCTATTTCTGCTGTGTAGATACCCACCGATGGTTTACCCCCAAAATTTCGGGGACAGTCCCTGGAGCTCGGGACGGCCACTCTGCCTGTGTACTGGGCAAAGCAATGTATATATTTGGAGGGTACGAGCAGCTGGTAAGTCGTCATTATTGTGCAGTACAGGGAGGCAGGTTGTACGGTTGAACTAATCTCCTTTGCTGTTTTATAGGCTGACTGCTTCTCCAATGACATCCATAAGCTGGACACCGTCACCATGGTTTGGACGTTAATAAACGCCAGAGTGAGTTTTTGGCATTTTTGCCTGTAAGAAACGAAATAAACTTGCAGTGGGTCTGTGGTAGCTCAACCACTTATGAGTGTTTGTGTTGACAGTATTGCTATACAAGTCCCCTCTCAGTTGACAGGCTGTGTACAAAGCTCAGAAATGTAATGCTACTCTCTGGGAGTTAGCCCAGTCCAAAAGCCTCGCGCAGGATTATACCCCCCTCTACACTGGGGAAATGCCATTGGTGTTTGCACACTGTCCCCCAACTCATAAACTCAGGATAGTGAAATATATTTTTGTCTTTCAAACTGCACTTAAAGATGTTGACATGAAAAACCTGATTTACAACTATGTACTTCTAATCATGTTGTACTTCTTTATTTTAGTTATACTTTGGATTGAAGACACTCTTTTGTGCTCATTCTCTACACACTCATGTTTAATTTTATATAGATTTGAAGCAGTAAAAATAATATCTCCTCTCTGTATGACCTAGAGGAGAACAAAAGAAGCGGATTCAGGAGTGAGAGGCTTGTTAGGCTTTACCTGGCTTTGGTCCAGCTGAACACAAAGAGGCTTTACACTCCGCTTTGTTCTTCTGTGCGTTTATATTCCCCTCCGAAGCAGATATCATGTCATTATAGTTTCTGCATGCATTTGTGATCCACTTGGTGTGAGCTTTGCATGTTTAAACCTTATTCTCCTCTGTCGTTCTAAACAATCTCCACTAGATGGCAATATTTACCCAAGACCCAAAGCGGGCAGGCTGTCTCTTGATGATGCTCATATTGAGAATAGATTAGTTGGGGTCACACAAGGTGATTTGAATAAATGCATTACTCTCCACAGAGACCATCACTGCGCTGTTTGATGTTTTCTTTCATCAGTGGAAATTGTGCATATATAAACGACCAGTGTCCAGAGCTTCACTCACTGATCCTTTCTCCACAGGGCACTCCAGCGAGGTGGAGAGACTTCCACTCTGCCACCATCATCGGCACAAAGATGTTTGTGTTCGGAGGCCGAGCCGATCGCTTTGGTCCTTTTCACTCCAACAATGAGATTTACTGCAACAAGATCAAAGTATTCGACACAGAGACCAACTGCTGGCTGAGCACGCCCTCCACGCAGCCGCTGCCCGACGGCCGGAGGAGCCACTCAGCCTGTAAGACACAAACAAAAACAGCAACAGAGTGCATTTTAATGAAAACAAGCCCAGGCAATAATATTGTCACTGCTCTTTGAAGTGTTGCGTTTGACCGTTTTCTCACTGCTCCATATTGCTTTCTTTCATTCTGTGTAATCCAAAGCAAGCAAGCATTTGGCTGGGTTTCAGATAGGCTTGCATCATTATTGCCCAATTAAAGTTATCGTTCAGTTTGGTGACACAATAGTCATCAATATGTGGTTCCATTTTACACTGGATTTTGTGGAGAAAAACAAGCTGCTTACAGCTCGTGTTTAAAGGAATAGGCCACCGTTTTTCCATACTGAGATATGTTGTTCCTTTAGCTTAGACGAGTTGATGCGTAACTGGTCTTTGCACGTGTGCTCTGTCACGCAAATAGACCAAAGAAGTTGTTAGCATTTAGCTACAAACTGGGTGAAGATAGAAGCTGCCAAGCTCTTCCATGTTTCCTCTATTTAAATTAAACATGTCGATTTATGAATAGGGAAAACGTGAAACAGCTTTGTAGCTACAACTTCACCCCAGGTTGGTTGGAGCTATAGGAATATGCAAACAACGTCTTTGGTCTATTTGCGTGACTGAGGGCACGCAAAAAGACCAGACAGTTACGCATCAACTCATCTAAGCTCAGGTAAGAGCATATCTCAGTATGGAAAAATGGTGGCCTGTTCCTTTAATGAGTTATATTGTGGTGCCAGGCTTAGTCAAATATTATAATGATGGTATCGTTACCATAGTATTCAAGAAAGTTAGCAACAATTACACATTTTCCTCATTGTGTAGTCCCAATGTCACAAAATCCTTCTAGAGCCATTTGAGGACCTTAGTCATCATTCAAACGATAAAACTTTTTGTTTTGAATTCCTAATATCTATTGAAGCATGTTTTTACACTTCATCCCTTTGAACCCATAGATATTGTTGTTGAAATACAAAGCAGGTCAAATGTATTGATTTATATGGCTGAAGTGCAGATTATTTGTGTGTGATTTATTCAAATCATTGACTATTATCAAATATGCCAATAATCAATGCTTCAATCATTTGTTAATTTTAATTTAGTGAACTATTGTGAAGATATATTAGAAGTACAGAAATCTGCCCCTAGCCTCCCCCTTTGTGAGAGTGTAATTTATCTACAGCGAGTATTTGTTCCGTTTTGTGCCCAGTTACCTACAATGGCGACCTGTACATATTTGGAGGATACAACGCTCGCTTGGACCGGCATTTCAACGACCTCTGGAAATTTAACCCAGGTAAAGCAAACACAATCCTCATTCCATACCACTTGGTGCAGAGTTTGGCTTTAGATCTGGTTGAATGACTGACTGTATAATGTAGACCAGTAGATGGCAGCACACTGATGAAGTAAACTGTGTGTTGCTATAGAGACTGGATGATGCTCATAATGTATCAACAGGGTTTCTCCTTTTATGGCACGACTGCGACAGCTTCTGTACGTCACTCTCATTGCACTCCGCATGGCTCCGCTGCTTCTATTTCGGAAATCTCAACTTTTGCCGTCGAGTAAAATTCAAATGGTGTTATTTTTATGCCTTTTGCCTTCAGGCGTTGTCTGCTTAAAAATGTTCAAACCAGCAGTATCTGTCAACACAAATAAAGCAAGTGAATTTTTATTTTTTTCCCAGCTAAAAATGGGTTTTTGAAGCTGCAGCCTCTCATAAACAATGCATGAAGTGTTTTTTTCCCCAAACTACATTTATTTATGTTTTATCAAGAAAATGGACAAAAAGGTAGCCTTGCAAGAGACAAGTTGATGTTACAGTGCCAATAACATTAACACTGATAACGGTTTAAATTGTTCGAAGAGAGGACGCACATTTAGCTAAAACTAGGTGTTTTTAACTAATCACAACCAAGTCTCAAAAAAACAAGCCACAAATCCATTAGATATTTACTTTTGAAAAACTATATGTGTATTTGTTTGTATACGCGACAAAACTGCCACGTGATTGGCCCAAGTCGCTGTTGGTTTGGTTTTGAAACTGACGGCGTGAGAAAATTTGATTAGGGGTCTCAAATGTGTTGTTGGTTCTAGATTATATGTTTCCAAAGGTAGAGTTGTTGATAATTTAACAACTTCCTCCCCATATCCAGCCTGCTGATACTGTTAGATGACATCTGCTGATTTCACTCTTGTGTGTGGCGTCAACAGAAGCCTTTGCCTGGGAGAAGGTGGAGCCCAAAGGAAAAGGCCCCTGTCCGCGCAGACGGCAGTGCTGCTGTATGGTTGGAGATCGGATAATCCTGTTTGGAGGAACCAGGTGGGACTATTATGTCATTTTATCATTTGAACCTGGGTGACTTGGGCAAGACACTTCACCCTCCTTGCCTCCAGTGTCTGCGTACACTGGTGTGTGAATGGGTGAGTGGTTCCTTGCTGTAAAACACTTTGAGCCTAACCCATTTAGGCTGGGAAAGCATTGTCACATTTCTGCCATTAAAGCCGGGGCCGCTAAGCTCTCAAATACTTTTAGAATTTTGTTCCTATCTGCTACAGAAATCAATCATTTAGTAGGCGTTAACACATTTGCTGAATTTCCTGAAAAACTTCAGGTTTTTGGGGGTGTTTTCTGAAATCGGCCATAGGTTTTACAGGCATTTTTCCAGTCGTTTTAGCCCTAAATGGGCTAATGAAGGTAGAAAAGCGCTATATAAGTTGAGTCCATTTACCATTTTATGATTTATACCAATTATTTTATGCATAGTTTTTCTTCGAGCCATGTTAAAACCCAGGCCTTCAGACACTTTTGAGAGGGGAAAAAAAAACTAAAGAATTCCATCCAGATTGAAGTTCATTAGCCACGCAGGATTTAACAGTTTCTAAGCTTGTTCTGTTCTTCTTTTTAATTTAAGGACTATACAGAGTTTAAAAATGATTTGAATGAAGTATTTTCCTCCCCCTACATGTTCCAGCAATGTCCTAATATTTAGAATGAGCTCAGACCTGTTCACCACAACTGCCTTTAAAATCCTGCACTGTCACTCAAAAAGGTGTTACTGCGGTTACAGGTAAGACCTAAGGTGGCAGTAGTGAGCATAAAAATAACCAACTTGCATCTAGTCCTTTTTAATAGAAAACTCAACTTTGTTATTTGTTGTCAAAATTTTTCCGTGACGAGCATTACATTTGTGAGACGATACAAACATGAACAGCTAAAATAATACAAGAATCGTGTCATTTCAGAACATGTGTGTAGAAGTCTTAATCACAAAATAAAATGACGTCATAGAGACACCGAGACATTTAGTTTTCTGCAGAGGACAGTATATTAAGTAAGTTCTGTCTCTGCAGTTTCAGTAATCGAAACATTAAAGTGCAATTTCCAAATGATTGTGATTCATTTTGCTGCCCATCGTTGAAATGATCAAAAAAATTCTATAACTGAGAATATTCATATTAAGTCATCAACTCTTTCTGCGCCATTAGGTGTAATGTTTCTCACAAACTTCACTGATTTCCCTCAGTAGAAAACTAACTGCCGAACAAAAAGTTTACAAATTGCCTACTGAGCTAATGTACTGCTGGTACACCGAGGAGCAACTCCTCTAGCATGTTAATAAATACCATATTGCACCAATTTACAGATCCTTAGATCAGGGTGAAAAATGTAAACATCACTCCTCTGCACAGTTACTCGAAAAAGTTCTCGTTTCCAATCCTCCCTAAAGCTGTGATGTGTCCAAATCCTTTTAAACTGACTCGTGCACACCTCGCCTGACACACTGAGCTAACACTTTCTCCCACTCGAACGCTCTGCTGCAGAAGTTGGCCGTAATTGCCCAAACTCTCCCCTCCCTCTCTCTGCTACAGTTGCAACAATCTGAAGCTCTCAGAAAAATAAGACACAATTCTGCCCAATTAACCACATTTTCACCCGTGTAGGAACAGTGGCTCTGACTTCACAGGGATGTTACAGTGAAAAGCCTGTGCACTCACCGAGGCCTGGCTGCACTGCATTATTATTGCACTTTTAGTTGACATCAAATGTTTTTTTTGTAGAAAAGAGCATTCTCTTTGTATTGTATCGACCTCTGGGCGTTATTAGACGACACAGTTGTTGGGTGAAGAATGGGAGGCAGGCAGCAATGTGAATGAGAAACAGAAAATACAAGCTTTAATTTCCAATTAACGGCACACAACAGGTTCTGAAAAGCGAGTACAAGCTGAAAAACTGTGGTTCTATCAATTACACCATAAAATGCAGTCCTCAACAATATATTTTTGCTGAAGAAGAGACCGGTTCACATCATTTTGTTTGAATGACAGGGAATGCTTTACTTAAAGGGACTATACAGAGTTTAAAAATGTTAAAATGAAGTATTTTCCTCCCCCTACATGCTCCAGCAATGTCCTAATGTGTAGAATGAGCCCGGACCTGTTCACAACTGCCTCTAAAATCCTGCACTGTCACTCAAAAAGTTGTTAATTCGGGTCTGAAGTGCTGTCATGCACGAGCTTAATATAGAAGCTGCAGTTACGCACAAGACCTGAGGTGGCAGTAGTGAGTATAAAATGACCAACTTGCATCTTGCCCCTTTAAGGTGTAATTTTAATGTAGCAATTGTGCATCATGAAATATTCTGCCCATGTCCCCTTTCATAGCACCGATCCAACACGCACGATGGTTTGGATTTGTTTCACAGAAATGTTACCTCTATTACTGAGCATGTCCAGTTTTCAGCCCATATTGAATTCCTTGTTGTAATCTTTACGGCCCACCGGCTCCGTCGACCAAATACATTCAGAGGAAAAGTGCCCCATTTGTGGATAAACCTCTCCTGCCTTGTTACCGGCCCAAACAAATGGCCTGGTTCTGCAGACATCAGCCGGTGGCAGTTGCCCTCTCCGTCTCTTAACGGCGCTGATTGCTGGTGGTTTGTACCTGGTGACACTTCTCAGATAGGACCTTGTAGTAGCAGCCGCTGTATTGAGGCAACTACCGGCTCTAGCCCAGTCCCGAGTTTTTAGTCCTGGGCTACTGTTATCAGACAAGGGCCACGTTATCAGCCCAACCCCAGTGGGACGTCCTGATAGAGGGAACCGAGAGGAGAGGGATAAGGGTCTTCTCAGCCCCACTTCGTCTACAGGCCCTTAAGTCCGCGGGCCCCTGGCTGCTGCTAGATTAGGACTTCAACGCTCCACCGGACACACATCAGGGGTAGCAAATTGTCTAATACACACTCAGTAGGTGGTTCAAAAGGCAGCAACAGGATTCAAGTACTTTGACAGAAGAAGAACTTGATTTCCAAATCAGAAAGATTGTGTTCATGCTTAAATTTCAGCTTTCGACCTGTAGTGTGTTATTTTCTTTGTTAATGAAGCAAGTGTTGGCTCTGTAAGACTCACCCAATTTGACACAACACTACTTCTCACGGCTGTGCTATATTTTTTTCTAGATGGATTTCGTAGCCTTGAATATGTCTGTGTAATTTGTTATAGAAGTAAGGTGTTGGAAAAGCTTGAAGTTAAGAAACTACAAAGAAACAACAAAACTCAAAGAAAGTTGTTGTGGGTCCTGGCACATGTAAAACAAGCGTAAAATATACATTCTTTTCTGTAGCAGTAAAAATTGGCTCTTGAAGATGTGGAAGCATCTTGGCACTATGAAAGGATGCCACAATATGTGACTGTCGCTGAGGGATCTTCAGATTAAAAAGATAACCAAAGCCTCTGTTACATAAAAGTGTGAACGAACATCAGTTCTTTCAAATTCTGCAGTGATATTCATACTATTTTTATATAGAAAGTACTGCGTGTAGGTGTCTTCAGCCGGCCTTTATTGTCTCTGCATTACTTGGTTTCTCGCCAGGATTAGTCCGGGATGGATTTCAGGAGTCATGATTTCCTGTAGGGAGCAGATAGGGCCGGGGCCTTTAAACAGGGGTGTCATTGGGCTCATTGGGATGATGGAGGGCACTGGCCATGCACAGGAAGAAATTAAACACCGCAATATCTCCTGCATCCTGTTTGAATGGGCCTGGCAGGGGTCTTATAGGAAACTGGACCCAATATAGACTAGCTATAGATCTAAATATAAATTTAAAAGCGTGGAATAAAAAAATAATATATTGTACTATTGAAATCCACTATTGAAAAAAATGTGTAGCAGAAAAAAAAATGTCTTTGATCTCATAGGTTACACTCCTCTGTGTCTATACATCTGGCGTTTGTTCCATTAACTTCTCCTGTTTATTTGTATTACTCCATATAAACTTTTGTTTCATGCAAGAGATCTCCGTACTACAATTCATATTTAAAATTAAAATGGTATAAAATCCGGTTTACTTTTTAATTTTCAACACGTCCAGGCACAACGTTGAGAGACGTTGTACAAAAGTAGAATAGACAAGAATCACTTACAGTTCAGAATATGTTTACGGTGGATTAAAAAAAACGGGTTTACAGGTTTTTTATGGCATTTGATCCCATGAAGAACAAATATTCTGTTGTGTGTACAGCCTAAATTACTACAGTCTTTGTGTTCAAATTGTACAGGCCACTGTTCTCTTTGTTTCAGTCCCAAGCCTGAATAAATAAAGAGGTTTTAGTCACATGGTCACAGTTGAAGAGGTAATCTGTATATTTTTTACTCGTATATCGCTTAAGTCTGAGTCGGGCGATTGTTTCCTGTTACTGTACAACTAACAGGCTCATCCCTTCACTCACAGTCGGTGTTGTCTTGGCATTGGTCCCACGTTTAGCTCTCCTGAACAACACTGCACATTGCTTATTTACAAGAGCGCTCCTAAGCCTCTCAGACAGGAACCACCATAAGTACGTCCATACACACAAGGAAAGCAAACATCTTAGCCCCTCACAACAATGAATTTACTACTTAAGGCCAATTTGACCCTTCAGTTCAGCTTATATTGGTGATTTGTAAACTTACACTTGTGGAATCGGGCCCTTTTAGCTGCGTTTCATGTTGTTTTGAAGATAAAAGGATGAACAATAGAATTCCCAGTTTGTCTGTATTTGTGGATGGTTTCGCGTATCCTTAATAGAAATGTTCATTTATTTCTGCTACATAATAAATCTCTTCCTCGTCATCTTAGGTTTACACTTGCGTTTGTTCCTGTTTGAGTCAATTTGAGCTGAAACTTCATTAGCCGATGTTTTCTGTGATGATCCCGGGGGTTAACAGACCCACTCGTCTTTATAAACCTTTCAATTTCAGACATTTGAGAAAAAATAAATCTCATCTCTGCCGGCCCCGTGCTGTTTATTTTCTCTTGACCTCACAAACACAAGGTCAGTGCAAAGCCCAACCGCCGCTCCGTGCGTCAGTGCCGTGGACCAGTGTTTGCTCAAAGTGAATTACTGCTGGAAACGTTGCTTGTGTTTTTTTTTTCTTTCTTTTTTCTCCCCCCCTTTGCCTGAGTGAATTGTGCTGAAATTTATGGTTCACCTTTTCGTTGTTTTCCTCGCCCTGTTGATCCAGAGCAGATCCTCTCTGTTGATGTTTATGGTGTTTATTTTACCAGCGGGAATTAGCGCACAAGATCCTATTGTTGTTACTAGAGCACAAGACGGTCTTTCAATGGGACTTTCAAGAATTAGAACTTGTAAAATCCAGTGTTTTGTTCCATTTTTGACCCTATGCCACAAAATAACTTTATTACTTGGCTCAAAATGAGATACTTTGCAATTTATCCTACTTTTTTTTTTTTTTACCACAGGAGGTTAAATTTGAGTGTAAGGAGGATCACAGCACCGCTATGCAGGTTAAATGTTTTCACCAAGCACTTATTTGTAGCATTTTGAGGGTCAATATAAGAAAATATAGACAAGAAAACATTTAGTTTATGTAACTACTAGGCTCATATAACCTTGTTATGTTGTGTATTAGACTTTGTGTGTGGTTTTAAGTGCAGCCCTGCAGTTGTATCCAACATCTCAGATATGCTACTCTCGGCTTTTATTTCATTTAGAAAACCAACACAAGGATTTGTTAGCCGCAGCCTAATCCCTCGTGGTACAGCAATTTACATATTGCATTGTTGTCATTAGTTGTGGCTCGCAATTATTTCAGGTCAGTGGTTTATTTAGAAAGGAAAAAAAATGTCTTCTCTCCTCAATGTAATTAGTGCTTCAAAGGGAATAATTAGACTGCATTATGTTTTCTGATGGGCTTAAAATCCCATTAAAAGGATGTAATGTCCTGTTTGTCGTCGTAAAATGCATTGCTAAATAAAAACACTTTGCACGGGCCACATGCTGCCCCTCAAATAACAGGGAAATGACCGTTGCAAACCCCTACAGTGCTGGATAGGGCACTGCTGGGCTCCACTTACACCAGTATAAAGGGGCTTGTGGGGCTGCAGAAAGGCGCGAAATTCTGCCCCCGTCCCTGATTTATGACCTCGGGGAGCATTCTTTCTCACACGGGGCAATTTGATCTACCCTCAGCCCTCTGCTACACTCATTTACTGGGCTGTGGTCACTGCCCCACGAAGGTCGGCCCGTGCATGACTAACTCCACCTGCACTGGCCTTCACCCACTGCACAGGAGGATGGTTCGCGGGACGGGACTTGGCTGAACTGAGCTAACGGTCGTTGGCCTAGACTTGGTGTCACTTAGAGCTGGGTGGAATTACTGAAAAATAATCCACTTCAATATTTGCTTATGTTGGAAAATGTATTTTTGATGTGTTTGATGAAGCCCTTTGATTTTATTTGGAATACTTTTAAGTTGTCAAAATAGAAAGGTAGTTTTTTTTTTTGCAAGACATTTTGTATGAATCTATTTCTGCCTAAAAAGTGTCTGATCCTTGTCCTGTATTTAGATATTTGCTCTACTGTTTCAGTGAGACGTTTTACCAAAAATCTGCTTAAAATTGATTGAATATAGTATTGAATTCTTTCCAGCTGCAGAGTCAGATAGAGGAAAGTCTCTAAACCTATTTTGTCAGTATTTGGGCTTTTGTGGCATGGTTGGCTTCTTCGTTTTGCTCCAGCGCCCCTTGCCACTAAAACCAAGTACAAGCAGGACAATAGGGCAGGGGTAGGCACGTTTGCCTAGTGGAGGGCTGATTTTCTTCATTGTAAAAAGACCAAGTGCCGAACCTGCCAATTTTAGCCCAGAGTAAAGCACCATTTTCTACAAATGCCAGCGTTTGCATGTACATGATTAGGGCTGGGTATTAAACAATACCAGTCTGGTTTAGATACTACCTGTACTGAAATAATGAAAGTATATAAAGCAGGTACCGAAGAAAATATATATATACAGTGTTGATGCTCTCGGTCCAATCAAATCGATTTTTAGGCATTTGATTTCAGATTTTTGTAATAATATCATATTCAAAATCCTTCAAAACATCCTAAAGGCCTGAGGTTCTATGCTGGATGGCCAGATTTGGCCCTCGGGCCTGACGTTGCCTACCCCTGCAATAAGGTGATCTCTACAGCCAAGGAAAAATATAATCCTTTTATCAGTGGCCGTTTCCTGTATAAATAAATCTCAAATAAAAGCATAAAATGAGGCGTGTCATTGCTATTGATAGGAATTTGGAGTGTGGGTGAGTGTGTGTTGATGATCTGAGGGGCTGATGACACAGATTGGCAGCTTCACTTCCACCAGTCTACCCCAGGGCAGCTGTGGCTACAATAATATAGATGAATGAATAATGACTACAGTGAAGCCCTTTGCAAAACGTGTCAACACAGGCTTTTAAAGGGAAATACAAGTGTAAGCCAGTATGATATGATTTTGTTTCTTTTCTTTTGAATGTATATTTTGCCTCACTTCTGGTTTGATTAATGAAACATAGACGACTTGTATCTGGCCTGTTGAGGAATTGGCACAAACCTTTTGTAGATTATGAATGGAGTCACGGGCATGCGTCACAGTCTTGTACGTGTTCAGGTTGTTCTAAATTAGGATGAGGCTCGGGCCCAGAGAAGAGGTCTTACAAGGGGCAGGAAATGAACAAGGACAGGACAGATTGACCCGCTGTGAGCAGACGAATCAGGCACAGCACACAGAAACCCAGGGCCGGATCGACTCGGACATGAATAGATTTCTTTAGTTACTAACATTATACTTTACTAAACTCCTCTATGGTTTCTAGTAAGAGATGAAAAATACATAGTCAAGTCAGTGTTGCATGGAACAATTGTTAAAAGTACTGCTTGTTTTGAGAAACACATTTGCCAAGACTAAACATTTTTGCCTATTTCGATTGCAAATTTTGCTAGTTTGCACCGCCTCGGTTAAATCTCGGCTAACTGAAATAGGACAGATTTTGAGGACGTCTGTCACTGCTGAGATCACCCACAGTCTGTGCAGCTCGTCTTGGTTTTTCCGGCGCCCGGTGCCAAACTTCTGTGTGCATTGTTTGGATTTGGTGCTGTGACTTTGTGAGTCATGAGCCGACGTCAGAGCTGCCTTTGCCTCATGTCTCCCTGGACAATATTGAGCGTGGCCCGGGGCAGTAAATACAGATGGATCTCGTTCTGATGAATCTTCGGGGTCACTTGTATTTGCAAATAAAAGATCCTTTCAAATGCCAAGTAGGGCTGCACATAATATCGCCAAAATTAGGAACTGGCGCAATATCTCCATCGCAAGAGTACACAACACATCACAAAATCACTGTGATTTTTCATCGGACTACAATTAACTCATCTTTGGAAAACACAGCCTAAAAAGGAAAGCTTGGAAATGTGCAATGGTTCATTTTTAGTCATACATTTCCTAATTTTCTGGCATTTTAGCCGTGTTTTCCTCATTTCTCATATCATGCCAAGCACTAATTTACCAGTCTGCAGACTTTACATGCTCCCAAACTGACCACAAAAGCAAAACAAAAACATACAATTTCAATCAGGATGCCTTGTCTTTTGAGATTATTACCTTGAGCTCCTTCAGTTTAGGTAAATTCAGGCAGAGCAGGACCACATACTGTGTAAGCCCCCCGGCAGCCACAACATCCCAGCCTCAACGTCTCGTTTAATCCGCCAAAATCTCACCGCGCTCCATAATCTGTCAGGAATTTCACTGGTCAATCGTGAGTCCAGTGGCTGTTGTTTAGCGGAGCTGCAGGTCAGGAGCTGGTGCCTTGATATCAGTTATGTTGCAGCTTATCAACTCCTGAAGGGCTGCTGTTACGATAGTCCAGCTGGCTAAGTGTTCCGAGTTATCTCTGCTGAATTTGACAACAGGCGGCATAAAAGAAGGACTAGTATTTATTTCCTTATGATTATGACTTTTCCAGACCTAAATCTTTCAAAAGGATGCTTCTCCGGTTCCGAAAGTTTCCTTTGCTTCCCTGACTGTTCGCTTGTTGTAATCGGTCCCAATCTGCCACAGTCGAACCCGGCTCCGTTGAAAGCATGTTTATCAACACTCGATAAATTTCGGTGCCACAAATGTTGTCTTTGGGCCGCGCGTGTCAAAGGGCAGGCCGCAGAAGTTTCCTTTATTAATTGTGCGCTTGTGTTTGTGTGTGTATGTTAGCGCGGCTCAGATAAAACCTGTCAAACAGCGGAGGTGACCCCGCAGCACACGGGGCGTCCTGAGTGCGCGTGGCCGGACAGGACCCCCGGGGCAGCGGCACAGAGCGGTGATTTACTCTTCAAAGACACGCCGATGATAGTAGTTCATCTGCATCTTAACCCTCCTTAACCCACCTACGGCCTGTGTATATGAAGTGTCACGGGGCGAGTGTTGCACAGCAGCTCAAATAAACAGCTCCATAAGTGAGGCTTTGTGACTCTGCGGCGCGTGTCTCCTGTCCTGTCCATATCGTACTAGTAACTGATTTACTTCTGCTAAACAACTGAGATATTCAGCCAACAATGTGGAGCCAAGAGGGAGTTCAACTTAAACAAGCTTTGTAATTGGTTTTCTAATTCATATGACCTTGGTGAAACATTTAATTAGGCCCCATTTAATAGGTTTTCTTATTCTGCACCTGCAGTCTTTCAGAACACAACTCTTTATCCAGCTACATAATTAGACCTGCTTTAGCGGTGCGCCATATTGTAACAGAGGCTCATTGCAGACGCCTTATGTTTATTCTTGGGACAACAATAACGTATCATTCGGATTATGATTTGGAAACAGTTTTAAGGCAGATACATTGACACAACCCTCAGCATTTATGCAAGCTAATCTGTTGTGTTCTACAATAAGATAAAGGGAAAGGTTTATCCGCCTACATCCGCCCAGACGTCCATGTTGCGCCTTCAAGAATTAGATGTGACAAAGCCGTTTTATAGCTACAGCAAAACAACCAAAGAAATAAAATCTGGACAAGTTTATGCGTTTCCTCTCTTTATGTCCCTGACCTTGACATTATAGACTGCAGCTGAAGTGAGAAAAGGGAAGTCGCTAAACTATAAGCAGTGCAGTATATCATAAAAACTATAGATCTTTGAAGCGTAGCACTTCAAACAGCTGTTCTCAAGGTCCGTACGTTGTCATTTTTATTGCCACCATAGTTTATTATAATAATAATTCTCCTCTTACTTTGTCCTGAAAAAGTCGCTTTAGATGTTTTTCAAAAGAGCTTGCACCTTCGCAAGGCCGGTGTCTGTCGGTGAGGATTATGTTGACTAATTTGAATATCTTGCCAGATTTCTGTCAACATAAGGGCTGCACAATATCAGAAAAATATTAGTTTTGTAATTTCTAAATTCAAGATTCAGTTCACGGTGCACATTCTGTCTGTGATGCCGCAATTTGAGAAGTGATCTGGTTGAATAGCCTAATCTGAAGCCAGGTATTTCTTCAGGAGCCAGTTGAGGTTCTAAACACACGCCAGTCTGGACTTCGGCCGTCTAATCCAGCTGGCAGCCTCTGCTCAGGAGGAGGTGCAGATACCGAGGTAGTAGCTGAGACGGCCAAGATTAGGACAAAACTATTGGGCGGGAATCCATCAGTGATAAGACGGCAGGTACATTTCATGTCAGATAGGCGAGCTAGCAACTGTGACTAATAGCCTGTCAATATGTTAATAGGAAGGAGATTAGTTTATAAACAACCCAATCCACGCAGTGATAAGAGCGATAAGTAAATCAGAGTGTGCCTTTGCAAGTTTTTAGCAGTTAGCGCTCGTGCTTTGCAGCTAGAAGGCCTGGGTTCGATTCCCTCCTCGTGTCTGCGTAGGTTTCCTCCGGGTACTTAAAACATGTACAATAGGCCAGGATGAATAGGAGTGTGTTTGAGAGTGTGCATGAGAGACGACGGATGGAAATTAGGCTACAATCCGGTGTGGCGTGTTCATTAACATGCACTGTCCCCACCAAATAAACCAATGAAACAAACAAACAAACAGAGCAGACAAAGCCTAATAAAGGGCATTGATACATAATAAACCTGTACAATGTTGTTAAATGATCATTCACGCAATCTTAGGCGGCACAATGTCACTATCGCAAGAAGCCAGAATGTATTGCAATGATCCTTTTTACATTTTTATCTGCAGCCTAAAGCCAAAACACGTGTGCAAAAGTTCAATTTTAGTCAATATTTTTTTACTGAAATGTACTGTGTTATTGTGCTGCCCTGATGCATAATTTAGGTTTGTCGGGCAGTTAATAGGTCATATTTTGTTAAGTGGTTCTTGATGCAAATAGCATAAAGTAGTTTTGACCAAAGCAAATGTCAAACCAATACATTTGTACCCACAAAATACCACAGTTTATCAAGAGCCGTATTCTGCCTATCTTCTTCTTTAGGAAGTGTGTTTTGCCTCTGTACTACAGCGCCACTATATTATTTAATGCACATCTGGCCGCCCTGATAAGACTTTTAGCAGGAAGTTGTAGAGCAGGATGAGTTCCTGTGTGGTACATGCTTCAGAGAGACCCAGAGTTCAATAGGAGAGGAGAGAAAGGGAAAAGGATGCTGTCTGATCATATCTCTGCAAGAACGAGGATGCAGCGGCTACGGACCACTCAACTGCAGCCTGTTTACAGCTATTGTGCTGTTTGCAAAGAGTCACTGGTTCATAGAGCTGAACGATTATGGGCAAACCTTTTAAATGCAAGTATTTTGCGATTGTGATTAGACTGAACTTGAACGCAACAATCGCATGTATTTCAAAGCATGTTCGTAGAGGTCTTAAGTACATGTTTCCATGTTTTATCCAGCCTTTGACATGACCTCTCTTTCAGACTTTTACATCTCTACCAGCAAGCTTTTTGTTTCTGTAAAATGCCATTAGTCTTATTCTCAAACTCCTTGCAGACTGAACAATTATTTTCAGGTCATTATAGAGCTTCACGACTGCACCATGCCCTTTATTGGGTCTTAGCTGTCTTCAAAAGTTTCTGGGAGCAAACTCTGAAAGATAATGAGCGCGGGCAGTAGTTCAGGAAAGCATTGGCAATTAGGTGATTATTCTTCCTTATTGAGTGTTGTTTGAATAAGCGGTATTTGTTTTCTTAAAGGGGGGGCAGCATCCCTCCGCGGGTCACAGGGGGGAGGAGCATTTTCACACGTGTCTGTGATACTTTGCTGATCGCGTAACAAAGTCAAACGCCAGGATGTCACATAAAACTGCGCCTTTAAAAACACCATCATTATCATTACCCCTTCCCCAGTTTCCCCAGCCCCTCTTCAGGCTCTTTCTTTTTTTTTGCGGGGGACCTATAAAGCGTCACTGGGGCCTAATGTTCTGCCAAATTTCACACCCAGGCTAACGTCTTCGGTGAGCGCACGAGAAAGCCCTGTCCTGAGGGAAGCCATCCTCGTTTCTCTTGTTAAAGCAGCCTCTTATCAGCGCACTTCCACTGTTCAGAGTCCCGGAGCACGGCTCTCTCTCAATGCGAACTCGCACAATGGCTCAATTACACAGTGGGCATAAGTTGTGATAGCGCTCCGCATGAGACAATTCTGGATAGAGAGGGGAAGGACAGCTTTTCTTTACTTAATGTCTGCTTTTGAGGGAATAAAATGAGCACCCCTCAGCAAATGATCTAACCCCTAGTGTGCAGTGATGTGCACAGTGATTGTAGGATTGTAGAAGTGTAGCAGTGCACTAAAACTATGCTGACTTTTAACAATATAACTCTCACTGTGATACTGTCTTGAATTTGCTTTTTCGATAGACAAACTCCTGAAGGTGCTTGTCGAAGTTGCATCATGAATTAAATAAGAGTTGGCATGGGTTTGACGTCAAAATGAGCCATCGCTAAAGACCATAATTATTTAATAAGCGCTGTTGTCCCGCAGCCAGTGAAGCGACAAGTTTAAAGACAGTGGACAGTTCTGCTGTGATGGGTCTTGGCTGATAAAAGCTGTAGCGGGGCACCTCGAGGGGGGGTAGGGGGTAATGTCTTCCACAGATGGGACCCCTGGGACCTGTGCGCTCGTGCTCTGCGCCTCTCCTGCCCGCTCCAACTCATCACGCTGTTTGTTTAGGGAAAGATTAGCAACGTAAAACCCTTACAACATCCTGAACACGCAGAGAAAGGGCCACGTAGTGGAGAGGACGGGTCTGAACAGGGATAGAGATGGATAGTTCCAGAAACACTAATATGTGAAGTTGAAGTGTGACTTTGGGATTAAAGGGATAGTTCAGGATTTTTCACAGAGTGTTGTTGATTTCTGGAGATAAATATTTTCTTTAATTCATGCAGTCCTTGTATTTGAAGAGTTCAGTGGTGCTAGGCTAGTGCTAGGCTAACGCATGTCTGTGGTAACTAGTAGCCTGCATTAAAATTCTCTTCAAAATCATCGAGTAGTCCTCCAAACATAGTCATATCTGATTTTTGGAAAGCTCCTTTGTTTGTTTTGTCCTCCTATATATACCTGAGGCAAATCACTTAATGACACCAGACTACTGATATAAATGTCTCTGTTGACTGAATAATTATTTAAATATAACCATTTTGCATTTAAAATAACTTATATTTGAGCAGCATCAACTTCCTGGTTGTAAGCTGCAGCGGCGAAGTGATCTGCTAGGTTACCGGATCTACAGTAGTTTGTTTAACTGCGGCCGGTTGTGACTCAAAAACACTATGTGCCCAGGTTATTCCATCTATGGATTTCATCTTCTCTGATGGCACGGGCATATTCCAAGATAACAATGGCTGGATTAATTGGGCTCACGCTGTGAAAGAGTGGAGCACTCGTGGAGAAGACTTTGCTTAGATTGGACTTGTATGCATGTGTATTTGTCGACTCAAGCTGGCACCGGGCTAATGTTGAGGTTAAGGTGCAGTTTATTGTCCTCTGCATTTGTCCCATCCCTCAGTACTGATGGAACCACTTGTCAGGAGCAGTGCAGCACCAGGGGCTCATCTCCAGAACTTGCCCCGGTGTACCTAGCTGCAGGATTTAGACTGTTATACATGTTTTAGGTTGATGGAGGAAAATGGAATTGGACTGCAGTGAGGAACGAGTGCGCTCCGCCATCATGCCGTTTAAGTGCATGTTACATCATATCTGGCAACAAAGCAAATCACCTTTTCCAAAAAGTATCTCGCTCTCATTGCTAGTTTTGAAATCTAGGTAACGCTATCTTACAAATTATTCCTCGTCTACGCCGTGCACATACTCATGAGTTCTGAGCCAGTGGCTTTTCCCAGGTGTATTTACAGGTGTATGTAAACCATGGCAGGAAGCAGATGTGCACTGATTTCATGAGGGGCACTATCAGCCCGCACCACCTGGACGCCCCGCTGCTGCCTGCTTCCTGGGGCTTAAATCATGGCTGCTGGAGATAAGAAGGCCACAGCAGACAGACCCAGTGTTTCTGGGCTATGACAGACCGATTTTGGTCTTTGCTGTGAAGTGTTTCTTAGTGATTAAAGATGCAGCGGTTCAGAAAGTTTTCAGTCCACTTTAAATTGCAGTCTAATACTAAGATCTATCTTCTATTGATAAAAACTTACCACAACACAGTAAGGCTTATAATTGAAAAAAGGACAATGCTCTTTACCATTTAGGCCTGTAGTACATTCCATTCATTGCCCATGACAAAGAAAGGTACAGCCTCTATTTAAGCCTTTATGGACATTTATTTTAAGAAGAAAATAATGATGTTTTTGGATCAGACTTTAACATAATGACGTAAGAATTACCAGACTGGTGCAGAATACTGACTGATGCCCAGAGAGGGTACGAAAGGTGATAAATACATCTTCATTGAGTTCTTAAGTACCTGTGGAGAATAGTGTAAAACTAAAATCAATACCAGAAACAATGCACTTGTCTCATAAAAGTGGAAAGGTGAAGTAGCGCTGGCACCTCTTCAACGCACAGAGACGAGAGGAAGTCTATAAACTAAATCTTCCCAAAGTGTTACAGCGGTGAAACATTGTAAGCTGTCAGGTTTTATTTCAGGGTTACTGAAATTAAACGTGTTTTGCTCTCTTCGCAGCCCCTGTCCCGAGCAAGGAATGGGAGACGAATTTAACCTCATGGATCACTCAGACCTGTACATACTAGACTTCAGTAAGTAATGGGCATTGACCGGCCAGCTTCAGTCCACCTAATTACATCTGCCAGTAATGAATGCAATGTATTTGTCTAACAGAGAGCAATGTAAACCATGCTTAATCGGTAACGCTAATTGGTAGGTTATATCCTTCGGCAAACTAAGAAAAAAAAAGAAAGTTTGCTGCACTTTGTTGATTAATTGGTATAAATTTAGAAGAAATGACATTAGACACACCTTTTTCTTCATGTGCATTCTAATAAAATTGGATTTATATGCACCTTTTGGAACACAGTGCTTTATTTATTGTTGCTGGAGGAAAATTTGTCCTCTCATTCTTCTGGTTGGGTCAGCCTGTCAGGAGCAGTGGGTCATTGCCGTGCATGGTTCAGGATCCAGTCATTTTGAGATATTTCTGGCCGGTATCACTGAGTCTTTTGTGCATGTTTTCGGGAGATGCAGGAAACCAAAGCACCCAGAGGAAATCAGCCGCTCTGCCACCGTCATACGTCTTTTTAATTCCTCCCAATCCTTCACGTCATCCTTAAGCCATGCCTATAAAAAAATGACATGAACCACTTCCGTAGACGGGACACACCAAATATGGGACGTATCCGGCGTTGTTCTTGGGGCAGTGTGTAAAACTGCTGGGTCACAGTCGGGGTTCATGTGTGTGTGGGTTTGCACCGGGACACACTGGGACTGTTTATCACTGAGCATATGGCCCTACAACAAACATGAGGCAGAAATAGGATGCACTAAAATTAGAACAAGGCAAAGTTAATAAGAGAAATCTGCAGATCTGCTCTCATTTTTGTGAGATTTAGCAACTATTATTTTAGCTATTACTCAAGGTAAAATGTATATGACGTGTTAATCATTTATCCACAACTCTGGAAAAGGGTTCAAACTTTTTTCTGAATTACTACTGAAATTAACAATGCGAGAAGAAAATAAGAAATTGATTAAACTCGCAATTTTTATGTCAAACCCTTTCCTCTTACAAACATGCGCATTAGGCTAATCCTCCAGTTGCGTCTCCTGATCTATCCTCACTCAGGATCTTCAGGTGGCTTCCATGGTGCCCACTGCTCCTGACAGGTTGTCTCAGTGAAGAATTGGTCGAATGCAGAGGGATTAAAGGGAGATTTTCTTTTAATTCATGCAGTAAGAGTTTAGTGGTGCTAGGCTAGCACTAGGCTAGTGCTAAGCTAGCACATGTCTATGGTAACTAGTAGCCTGCATTAAAAGCAGTCTGACCAAGCACAATGCACCTGAGGCAAATCACTTGCAACACCAGACTACCCAAATGTCTGTGTTGAAATATTTTGAAATATAACCATTTTGCATTTAAAATAACTTATATTTCAGCAGCATCAACTTCCTGGTTGTAAGCTACGCAGAATGATATGCTAGGTTACCGGATCTACAGTAGTTTGTTTATCTGCGGCCAGCATTTTGGTTTGTGAATTCTACACGTGGAATTCACAAAGGAGCTTTCTACATATCAGATATGGCAACGTTTGGAAGACTACCTGATGATTTTGAAGAGATTTTTAATGCAGGCTACTAGTTACCATTGACATGCACTAGCCTAGCACCACTAAACTCTTCAAATATAAGGACTGCATGAATGAAAAAATATGCATCTCCAGAAATCAACAACCCTCTGGATAGCTAGGAAACGAGGCCCTATGAAAAAATCCTGAAATATCCCTTTAATGACATGCTGTACTGTACGGTGAGACACAATGTTATTCAGGGGTAACGTTTATTTGTCCAGAGGCTACCAAATATAATCTACTCCTGAAGATGGAGCTGTGCAAATGAACACAATTAAATTATGAATATGATCATTATGCTAATCGGTTTCAAAATTACACAATTGGATTTTCATTCAAAGACAGTTTTTTGGCGTTGTTCAATTATATGTAGGACAACTTGGGCGCAAACCAAAGCTCGTCATTAAACCAAGCTTTGGTTTTTAGCATTAACCGCAGCACTTTTATCTACGTCTTCTGATCTTATAAAAATCAATGTTAATTCCCCACAGCTCTGGACTGAGTAACTCCCATGGTTGTTTTATGAATCATTGTTCTTTTCCTCTCTTTGTTCCCAGGCCCTAATTTGAAGACGTTATGCAAAATCGCTGTGATCCAGTACAGTCTGGAGCAGTCGAGCCTGCCACACGACATCAGGTTAGACGCACTCACCTCCGGAGCGCTCTGTTGTTCGCCTTTGCACCTAACGACTCACACGTACGCAACGGTCATTAAGCGCTGTTTATGACTCATTTGGCTGATTTTAGCTGAGTTTTCTTTCGCAGTTTGCCTGAAAGCATCTAAACGCCCTCGCAGAAACGGTAATGGCGCTATTTGTGTTTGGTTTTTGTGTCACTGTGTGAATTAAAGTTTGGGGAGGAACGCGTTAACTGACGTCAGGCGCTGGAGTAGCTAAAATAATTATGAGGTTGTTCTTGCTGATGATGCCAGAAGCAGAGGAAAAGTGTTCTGATGAGTTAATCTGATGATAATTGCATTTGGATGACGTCTGCTACAGAAGTTGGACATACTCATAGTCATCTTCTTGCACTTTTAGCGTTTCTGGCGTTGAACTCACCGGAGCCATCCCTACTCCTCCACTGTGTCCCGAAGATTTAGATTATTACATTTTCAGAGGCTCTCACAAGGATTCCTATAATCACCTATTTATGGCCTGAGAGAAACGACCCGACTTGGATAAGTAAGAGCTTCCTATTGGTAAATTACTGCAGGCTCATGGTCTAAATGTTTCATGCTCCACTTGAACCACTTTTTCACCATAAGAGTGTGATGAATCCTGGCAGTCCACTTGGAATATGCTCGTACCATCAAAAAAAAAAATTTTTTTTATTGTGCATTAGATTTGATATGTCTGTGTAAGGTAAGGCTGGACGATGTGGTAAAAAAAAGAATAATATTTATTTTCTCATACCAGAAATAAATACATGAACTTGGACATATCTTTTATACAAACGTCACAAAAATCTTCCATTGTCTCGTCCAAATTCCAAAACTAGATGCTGTTCCAAAGAAATGGCTGTAAACCTGTCGATTAAATTATATAAAGTCCCATTAAGATTATTGAGATTGATCAAATAGTCCGGTTCACTATGTAATTTCGCTGGATTTTTGTGGAGAGTATCAAACTATACATTTTTGAAAAGTCAAATCAGCAAAACAATGTTTCCATTTGCTCTGATATTTTTTTTTAAAAAGGTGCAATACTCGCAATAATAACATTTATATGGGGAGTAAAAAACGTAGTTTGGCAGAAACTTACAAAATTTGCCAGAAAATTCCATTCGCTCGGTCCAATCAAAAAAGTAAATGAAACCCATGTCATGTTTCATGGAGTTGCCATAGCAACGACCAGAACTCCCCATTTACTCTAATGGAAAAATTGTACAATTTTACCAAATGACAAGGGCAAATGGAAACATTGTTTTTCTTATTGCTTATACCAGGGTTTCTCAACCTGCGGGTCAGGACCCCCAAGGGCATCGCGAGACAAAATTGGGGGGTCGCCAGATCATTTAGATAAAATATACATATTTTCATTAGCATATAATCTACTATTTTCTTGTAGCATGTGTTTGCTGTTTTGCCAGAGTGGCATTATTTGTTCGTAGATTGATTTTAGCCATGTATTTTTTTATTTTTTTTAAAGAATTATTTAGGCGAATGGTTCTATTTCTCACGGTGTGACCCGGGCAAGGGGTCACAAACTCCTTTAACTGTTATAATGGGGGTCGCGGCTCCAAGAGAACCACTGGCTTATACCATAAGGTTTCCAAAAATATGTAGTTTTCATGCTCTCCACGTAAATCCCACAGCAGTGTAAATCTAAACAAAGTGAAACGGACTAAAAGTAGGGATTTCGTTTACATTTTGACCGAGTGCAAGCTCTCAGTTGTCCAGGTGTGTTCCAGTAACGGCATAGAAAGCCCTGAACAAGAAGCTAGTCGAGTTGGAGTCTTACTGTTGCTGTCTTATCAGAAGCATGTTTTTTTATAACACTGATATGTTTTGGAAAGTCTTATTCTTGGGTCTTTAATCTACTTCAGAAAAAGTAATCTGACATCCCCCAAAGTAGACGTGAGCCGCATGTTTCACGCGGACACGTTTGGTGACATGTAAGGGTTAATTACTCTGCTTTCGGGCTCCATCTCTGCAACTCGATCCTAATTACCGCTCTTAGTCTCTCATTCCTCCTGCACCATCACTGCCACCTTGCACGCCGCACACTTCTGATGTTTTCACTTGTCTAAAAGGCCTTTCAGCTGAGGTCACTGGGGCCTGGTTAACTCCCCTCTCTCCCTCTCCTCACGCCCTCCTGGCATCTACAGCCCGTGTGCCAAATCTCCAAAACAAAAAAAAACGAACAAAGCCGCGGAGAAGGAGCGAGCGTGAAACCGAAGCCAGAGATAACAATCTGCCTCTCGACCTTTGGCTTTCGGGTGGGTCAGAGTTGGACCAAGTTGTCAGGCCCTGCTCCGGCTTCTAAAGTTACCCCTCTAGACCTGTCCAGCGATCTTCACTTAAAACACAGGGGCAAATGTGACACTAAAGCTTGACTGAGTGTTTGAATGTCGCTATAACATTTAAAACAATATCAGTATTGAGCTTGTTACATCAGAGTCGCATTTGGGTAAAGTAAAGCTCTTTTTGGAGTCTCCATCCTCTATTTCTGTGCCGTGCTCTTTTAGTTATAAATAAAGGTGATGAAGAGCAAGATATTTGATTAATTTCATACGAGAAGTGCACTTTGCGGCTCTTTTACTGGGACAGGTGCATTGGCGTTGCCGCACACGAAGCTGGTCAAACAAGAAAGCGGAGAAAAACGCCCGCTCCCTGTCGTACTTCCAACACCGGTGATTTATTAGCGGCCGCTCTGCTAATAAATCACCGCTGTGCGACGGTTCACAGGCATTTTCGTGTTTTTTTTACTTTGTACAATGTCAATTAAGCAATATTTCATCACTTGTTTCCACTTTGCACTGCCTAAAAAGAACATACCATTGTTCCTCTTTACCCACCACAACCCCAACATATTTTACAGGATACTTGACACAGGGGTTACAACACCGACTTTTGAGCTCTTTTTTTTGTTTGTTTTGCATTTTAAACATAAAACTCAAAAAACAATAGGGACAGGTGTGTTGGATAGAGGGAGCGACTCGACCCGAACTTAAGACCGAAAGCAGCTTTTTTTCTCTTTCTGTTCTGAATGTACAGTACAACTCAGCAAAAACAATAGTTCAACTGAAGTAATTATCTGTTTCCTTTATGAGTAGCTTCCATGATTACCTATGGACAATGCTGTGTCTCTTGTCTTTGCCTGAATATATGTATTTTTTTTATTTAAAGCCACACCGCGTAAAATTTTACCAAATAAATAAAATTGAAATACAAGCATTTATTTTATGACAGATATTTTCAGAATTGAAAAATACCTCATGAATGTACAAACAAACATTTATGAGACTCACCCCTCCAAAGATATGACTGTAAACTTTACTGGAAGTGGGTGCGTCTCCAGCTTGTCTCCATGGAGATGTGACAAAAGGCAGTAGAATTTGCGATATAAACAGATTAGTTTCTCATCCAAATCCATTCTTTTATTACACACTGCAGTAACGGCATTTTCTGTGTTGAGCTGGTCATTTAGGAGCATGTTTTGTTTTGCCGCAACAGTATAGTCCAAAATGTTACGCAGTGTACCTTTAAGTGATAGGTAATACACAGGTATAAAGTGATGGGTATATAAGATACAAAGTGCATATTTACACAAGTGAGAAGGACACAGGACACAATAGAAGAGACAAATGGAATACATATGGGGAAGGGAGGGTTACGTGATTGGATGAATAAGTAAAACAGAACTAAATGAAAGGGGTTTGATCATATGTCGTCATTACATTGACACTCCGAGCCCCAATACCTGAATATCGAATACTTCAGTGACATCTCTAACTCTTGCTCTCGTGTCCCGGTGCAGGTGGGAGCTGGCCGCCATGACGACCAACAGCAACATCAGCAGGCCCATTTTCTCATCCCACGGCTGATCCGGAACCACGCCCGTTTCCCTGAACTGTTATCTTTTCCTAATCAGCCGTTCTCTGGACGAGTTTGACCCGGGCACGGAGTTAAATCACCGTCCGTCGAATTCTCACAACCACCTGACCAGCGACCGCCTGGGACATTTCTCCCCACGACTTAAAGGATGGTCCGAATCCTTTGACGCGAGTGAGAAGATAATCACGATTGTTTTTCCTCTTGCTATATCGCATCATCAACGATCCAATCAGAGCCGCTGATAATCATAAGCCACAATCTTAAGCACATGAAGAGACGCAAACCCCCCGGGGGCAAAGGTCTTCATATCTCCCTTCAACAATCAATGTGAATTTGACACATGGAGAAAGTGCTGTTTAAGTTACAGGTTATTCACGCCACATGATGCATTTGTCGTTGCTAATTAAGTTATTGTTCTGAGGCAAAGCAGGCTATACTTTTTTTTTGTTTCTCCAAGGCTGTAAATGGTACCAGATGTGTCGGTTTGTTTGTGAAAAATGCCACCCAGCATTAATGGAAGCAGGCGTCTTTGCAAGGTAATGCCATAATGAGAAATCCAACTACCTCCCTTTTAGATAGAGATATTCAAATCTGTAAAAAAAATGCTTTCTCTCCCCTATGAAAAAAAACAAAAAGCCTTTCTTCTTAGCTCATTATTTGTGGCCTAAAGATTGTGAATCCGATGCCACTTATTTGTTAAGTGCCAAACATGAAAAAGGCAGTGCAAATGTCCCTTTTTACACAAGTTGCTAATTGTGTCGACGCTGTCTTTGCTAATATGCATATTTCAGACAATCTTACGGACTCGCCCTGTTACCTGCTTGTTCACGGTGAAATGTAAACTCATTTCCAAAGGCTTAACTGAGCAAATGTTACAAATAAGGGCTTTTTTCCTTGTCAATACTCTCTCTCTCTTTCTCTCTCTCTCTCTCTCTCTAGGACAAATCTTAAAATGCACTGGGACGTCTCTACAACAACTGCAGTATGGACACAGTTGTTAAATGGACATCTTAATCTAACAATCAATAACGTATATACACACGTCTCTGTCTTTGTGTTCTTATGTGGTCCATTTCTTGTTGAACTCTTTGGTTGATTAAACATAAAAAAAAAAAAAAAAGGAGAAATCACCAACTTTAGCTTGCCTACAAAGTGACTTATTAGTGCTGAAATCTACAGATTAGCCCAAAATTATTCATATCTGAGACGAGTTCAAGTGCGTATGACAGGTTTTCTTATTACCTGGTTTGATGGGGTGATGGAAAGTATTAATGGCATCTTCATAACAAAAAGTCTTCTGTTCTAAATCATACGTGATATCAGAAGAGGGGCGATTCTTTATTCTCTTTAAGTATAGAACCGTGGCTCTTCCATGGCCCTTATGTACAGTATGGTTGCAGTGGGGCTGTGTGGACTGTCACATTCTGAGTCCAAGTACCAGTAAGGAATCACCCAAAAAAAAATGCAAACTAGGTAACATTACTACAAAATCTTAATGTTCTGGAAAGATGAACCATCATGCCACGGTTAAGAGTGAAAATATAACTAATAATGACGTCAAAAAGTAATGAATAATTTTGGGCTTTGTTGTAAATATAGTGATACCGAATATTTTGCTGAATTACTACAGTTAAAAGGATTAACTGTATTTGAAGCCCCTCGAGTATATGAAAGCCTTAACTTGTATTAGACGTTTGTCAAAGTTTGCCTAAAAACACTTGTGTCGTACATGTATGTGATTGGACATACTGCATTTTATTTGAAGCCTGGTATGAACTAAAAGCTGCAAATGCGGCTGAGCTTAGGGATAATCTTTTGATGGACAAAAATACTAATGGGGGGGAAAGTGTTGAGAACAAAGCGGAGTGTATAGATTTTACAATTATTATCAGGTCTCCATAACTGTTATTTTAAGATTTTTTTTGTATGTTTTATTTTGGCGGGGTTTCTTTCTGTTAAGATTGATCAAAACTTCCTGTGCAATATGCTTTATATCTGTCAATAAAGCTGCAACAATTTGAGTTAACACTGACTTGGGAACTTTGCCATTTTATTCTGTGTGTTTTTCTCTGGGTGAGAAAGTTAATGAAGCAAAGCATTTTGGCTCGGTGTGATACAAAAAAAAAGAGAAGTGACCATTTGATCCACCATTAGTGCCCCACAATGATGAGCAGTGAGCCAAATAAAAATGTGTTTTCCAACCCATAAAAACATTGTGGTTGGAATCTGTTGTGTTGTTGTTGTTGTGTGTGTGTTTTCATACAGATTGTTGTTGCCCTGTACTTGATTGTTTTTGTTTACAAAGAAAGAAAGCTGGAGGAGTAGTGGTCCAAATTATTTCCTAACTTTCCTAACACGTTCTTAGCTTCTAAATTCTACACAGGGAAGAGATGATAAGCACTTTTCACAATTTGCTGGTTCACTTCTCATAGACACAGAAATGCTAACAAATGTTTTAGGATGCACAGTATTTTTGTCTCCAAATGACTGACTTTACAATATACTGAAGGAGGATTCATTTTGTTCTAATGTTAAAAAGGATTAAATAAACCTATTAAAAGGAAATCAAAGTCAAAAGAACTTGACACCACACATTTTAAAGGAACAGGCCACCGTTTTTCCATACTGAGATATGTTCTTACCTAAGCTTAGACGATATATTCATATGTACCTGTCTGGTCTGTGTTCGTGACCGTGGAAGAGCTTGGTCGCTTCTAACATCCGTTTGGCCCGATAGAAGAGAGGAGGAGAAGCCAAATGCTAACAACAAAATGCTAACAACATCTTTGGTCTTTTTGCATGACTGAGCGCACGCACAAAAAACAGACAGGTGCACATCAACTCGTCTAAGCTTCTAGGTAAGAACATATCTCAGTATGAAAAAACAGTGGCCTGTTCCTTTAAGAGACGCTTTTTTTTTCAGTCACTAAATATATTAAGAAATGCTTCCGATGGGAAAGGCTTGCGACCCATCAAAAAAGGTCCCGGGTCCCAGTTTTGGGTCCCAGCCCACCAGTTGAGAAGCATGAACTGCTTTAGACGACAGTTCATGCTGCTTTGGGGACACAGTCGGCGATAGTTTTAAAAGGAATCTGTGGGAAATACCAAAAAGATGATTGATGATGATTGTTAAATTACCCAAAAACAATTATATATTGAAACATTATCCAAAGCAGGTGGCCACAGAAACAACACACTGAAACATACAACATTATTTTGACCATGCCCTTCTTTATTCAGGCTGAAAGGAACAGGCCACCGTCTTTAAATTACCTTAGCTTAGACGAGTTGATGCGTAGCCTTGCAATATAGTAGTATAGGCGTAACAATATTGCTACGCCTTGCAATATAGTTCCTCTTTTTTTTTCTGCTTAGAAAATTGACATGTTTAGCTTTTTGTGACTATACTTGGATCATGTACAGGCTCATGGAACCATATTCAAATAGGTAAAACGTGGCAGAGCTTGGTCGCTTCTAACTTCTCTCTTGTTGGGGGCCATAGAGGAGAGGAGGAGAGGCTAAATGCTAACGCTGTCTGTGCTCGGTTTACGTGACTGAGGGCACGCCTAAAGTCCAGACAGTTACACATTAAAGGGATATTTCACGATTTTTGACATAGGGCCTCATTTCCTAGTTATCCAGAGCGTTGCTGATTTCTGGAGATTTTTTTTTTGTAATTCATGTTCTTATATTTGAAGAGTTACGTGGCGCTAGGCGAGTGCAAGGCTAGCGCATTTCTATGGCATCAGTTAGCCTGCATTAAAAACAGTCACCTAACAATCACTTATAACACCAGACTAACCATATAAATGTCTGTGTCGATAGAATATTATTTGGAATATAACTGACCTTACATCACATGAATGATCGCATTTTGAGGGACTACTTTCTAGCAGATCACTCCACCACTGCTGCGTAGCTTATACGGTATTAAGGTGCAAAATGGTTAAAATGACTCTATCGACACAGACATTTATATGGTTAGTCTGGCGTTTTTGACAAAAATCCTGAAATATCCCTTTAACTCGTCTAAGCTCAGGTAAGAACATATCTCTGTATTTAAAAAACGGTGGCCTGTTCCTTTAATATCAGGTCTGTCTTTTAACTGAGCCTATGACTGACAGACATTTACCAAAACTTAAAAGAAAAGGTAGCCTATTACCACTGCATTTAAGTAACCCTGCCACCTTGTCTGCCATCTTGAATACTCTTGCCAGGCCATTTCAGCAAGAAGGGCCAACAAATATTGATCTAAGGTCTACATTTGGCCCCTGCTCCATAGTTTGAACGCCCCTTATCAGCAGCAGCGATTACAGTTCGTTCCCGAGTCATGCCAGCAACTAATTGATAAAAAAAAAAAAACGACTGAACAGTAGCAAGTGCTCTGCTCATCATTAGAAATCCAGATGCATCCTGGCCTTTATAACCGCTGGAAGTCTTTGAACCCACTGCTCTGCTTCCTGCCCAGTGCCAGACTTATGTCCACAGTCGTCCCGTCTGATAGCCCTCACTGGCTCCTTCACTGAGCGCTCTGATTTGAGACTATTGCCGCTGCTGCCTGGTCCCTAACAGTGGGACATCTCATTTTGCAGGGACTTCCCAACACAGGCCAGCAATATGTATGAAAAATCAGACATTAGATGAGAAAAATAAGTTTCAAGATAAGATGTGTAAGAACTTGAAATGGAACTAACAATGAAATACAAATGAGTTTTATTGTGCAGCCCAGTGCAGTAGCAGTTTGCTCCTGTCTGTCAGCGGCCGCGTGCTATAAAGCCACTGTTATCTCCCGTGTTAAGTGCAGGCCACAGACGGAGGGCCCGCGCGGAGAGGGGCACCAGAGACACCCTGTCCCGCCTGCTATCCTCTATCCCCCAACCGGGACACAGGAAACACGGGCGCAGTCGTCACCCCCCTCTGTCTCGCCCCGCAGTCGGCCACGGTCAACAACGCCGGCGCTGACGCTCTAAATGACTCTCTCATTTCAGCTCCCCACTCAGACGCTCCCAGCGGCCCTCGAGAGTCAGACCCAGGGATTTGTCCAGAGTGAATTGTTTTGTCTTGTCGCCCCGATCCAATGTCCAATCCTCCCCTTGTCTCAAGTTCGAGTTCGCGGCCTCCAACATCGCCACAGCAGCAGCAGCAGCAGCCGACGGTAAATTGGGGATTTGTGGGAGAAGAGGTATTTGAGAGGCACGAGGCCGTGGAGAATTGAAACTCCTCTCAAATTAAAGCTGAAAGCAAAAAAAAAGAGTCAATTGGTTGTTTGGATTTGAGTCCCAAAACACATTCATCAGGAGGTGAAAGTTAATCCAGTGGCAGGTATTGACTTCAGGGGACTTTGCTTCAACTCTTCCAGTGTGTCTTCCATGGGGTGGGGGAAGTAGCATAAGTGGCGAATTGAAGAATGAAAAAATATATCCAAAATCTAAATGAAAACAAGATTACATTATTGACAGGTATTCATAAAGAATAAAAGGTTTTGTCCAAGAAAATGACATGACATGAAAGAGTCACAAAGAGGCCGATCCTTTTCTGTGGTAACCTGTGAAAGGGAAAGCCAAAGGCCAGGGAAAATAAAAACAATCATAAGTGTTAATTATTGTTGCAAGATCTGCAGGATTAACTAGGATCACGGTACGGTAGCACAGTGGTTTGCACTTGTACTTCACAACGAGAAGGTCCCAGGTTCGATTCCCACCAGGACGAGGCCTTTCTGTGTGGAGTTTGCATGTTCTCCCTGTGTCTGCATTGGCTTCCTTTGCATACTCTGGCTTCCCTAAAAACATTAACAATAGACCAAGATGAATGAGAGTGTGTGTGAGAGTCCGAGTGTGGGAAAACAGATGGCAATTATTCCAAGGCTACAATTATATTCCCGTTTCAAGAAATGTAGCTGAGTTACTTTTGAGTTACTTTTGGCAAAATATAAGCAAAAGTGCAGTCAAAGATTTCCTTTTCCTTTGCCTTCCCCCATTCTCTTGTGTTTTGTTTTGAGGACATACATGCAACTGCTGATCTTATAGTCAACACCAGTGTCTAGCTTAATTTGGCTTGCTGCATTTTATTTGGGGAGAATTCATACATTTAAATGCACTTGAACTCGAGTTACTTGAATTGTAATGACTAATATATTCCCGTATTTTGAGTAAGTAATATGTTATATTTCCTAAGTTACTGAAAAAAGTAATAAAAATGACATGTCAAATGTGTTTGAGTTTGAGTCTCTCAAATATTGTGGACTTGAGCTTCATTAAACAAAGTAAATCATTAATCTAATTGCACAACAGACGTGTTTTAAGTCACTTCAAAAGGTTTCAGAAAGTGCTATAGTCTCAAACCCATCATTACTACGACTATTTCACGATCTCTGTTTTGCATGAGTCATCTTGTGATGCACACGATAATCGTTTCATCTGCGGAGTCCTGACTGAGTCCAAGTGACTGAGCCTCTCTCAGCTACAACTCCAGACCTGTGTGTAACTCCCTCCAGCAGGGCTTTAATGGAGTGACTAACACAGTTCAAAGACGAACTGCATCACAGTCTCTGCACAAATGATGCACCAAGCTGTGATCTTAATGACGGCACTTTGGATGCTGCGGTAAAGTTCTGAGTGCTGTGAATAATGTCACAATGTCACTTGCACTTTCAACAAATTATTATTTCAATTGATTGCTAAATGTTTGTATTATTGTCTTGAAACCTTTGTTAATGGAATAGTAGTGGGTTTATGGCCATAACTCTTGCCTCAGTAGATCCATTTCCAGATCATGTGCAGTACTTTTCTTCTGTGTGAAGTTTGCATGTTCCCCCTGTGTTTGGATGGGATCCGGGTGCTGTTTCCCCACCAACTTAAAGGGGCTAGATGCAAGTTAGCCATTTTATACTCACTACTGCCACCCCAGGCCAAATGTGTAATTGCGCCTTCTATATTAAGCTCGTGCATGACGGCAATTCGGACCGAAGTGACACCTGACAGTGCAGGATTTTAGAGGAAGTTGTGGTGAACAGGTCTGAGCTCATTCTATACATTAGGACATGGCTGGAACATGTAGGGGGAGGAAAATACATAATTTTAACATTTTTAAACTCCCTATAGTCCCTTTAAAACCCAGGCATCCTGACCCTGGCACAAGATCCTCCACTGTCCATGATACTGGTTTAAGGATCAGTCAGATGCCAACTTGAAAAGGGCAAAAAAAGTCTATCTTGGCACCTCTAAAACAACATTGACACAGTTGATAATAATGAAAGTATATTGCGCTTTACAAGCCTGTGTTTACGAGCTTGAAAGCTCTACACTGCAGTCATTCATTCACTCCATACTCTGTGGTGCAGCCTGTTCCACATAGGGACGGTAGGTGTATTGCCCAAGGGCACCACGACAGGATGCACCAGTTGGAACCAGGATTTGGCAGTGACCTTTCGACGAACGCTCCATAAGCCACTGTCACAAGATGTATTATAAAATAGCCTAATAAGATAATTGTCACAAACCATAGGAAGAATGTGTTCATGTTCTAGAATTATATTTGAGTTGGAGGGCAGGTGCCAATTCAACTCTACGGGAGAGAAACAGTTTTTGAAAGAAATCTTCAAAAAGAAAATGTCCAAATGTTTTCCCTGATCATTATTTGATAGTGATTGGATTCACAAAGCTGTCACATTATTCCTTTCTACTGGCCAACATCACGCTCATGTTTTTGAATATTGTCTCCACTTTTGGACTCCTTTAGTTCATATGAGCAGGAAGAGCTGACTCTGAACTTTGTGTGACAGTTTTTTGTTTCATGTGATTTGGCCCAATTACAAAGAAATGAGCAAAAAAAAAAAAAAAATAAGACTAGGGAATCTGCATTTTGTCAGTTACCATAGTTACCACCATGGTATTTTCAACTGCCCCGGTCTTTAGAATGTTGTGACGTCACGTGAGCTTAACCTATATAGAGAGGCAGAGACGGGTAGTACTCAGTTTACTCAAGTACAAATATTTAAGTAACTTTGTGAAGGAACTGTACTAATTAGAGTAGCTGTATCATTCAGTACTTTTTACTTTTACTTGAGTAATATTGCAATGAAGTATCTTTACTCTTACTTGAATAAAAAATAGACTCTTACTCACAGTTTCTCAGAACTTAAGTCAAATTTTAATACTCTTTTATTTTTACTTGAGTATTTATTTGGGTCAACACGTTGTACTTGTAGCTACTTGAGAAAAATAATACGTCAAAGCAACGTGACTCTTACTTGAGTAAATATTTTGGCTACTCTAACCACCTCTGTAAAGAAAATAAAAAAGGGTGGGGCGCCTACATAACCTATCGACCTTATAAACTTCAAATAAGTTTCCTAAAGGCCAAATAATAACATGCCTTTATTTCCATGTGTCCGCATTACAAATCTCATCTTTCCCACGTGCACATACTTTTAACCTCTTAACTCCCGCCTGAACCGAGAGGATCTTTTTCCTCACGTCATCAGATTTTTTTTCCATCATTTTTTTGTTGGGTATTCAACTCATTTTTGTATCTTTTTTGTCATTTTTTCATACATTTTTTGTCACATTTTTTGTTATTTTTTTGGTAATTTTTTTGTCATTTTTTGTCAATTTTTTGTCACATTTTGTCACATTTTTGTAATTTTTTTCAGAAATTTTTTATCAAATTTTGGTCATTTTTTGTCACATTTTTATCACATTTTTGTCATATTTAAAAAAAAAAAAAAATTGTCACATTTTGTCACATTTTTGTCATTTTTTCGGAAATGTTTTGTCAATTTGTTGTGACATTTTTGTGACATTTTTGCCACTTTTTCATCAATTTTTCGTCACTTTTTTGTCAATGTGTGTGTGGTCATACCGTCTTTGCGATGCCCAATCCCGTCAGACCTTGGAAGCTAAGCAGGGAAGGGCCTAGTCGGTACTTGGATGGGAGACCGTTTAGTAACACCAGGAAGCCTAGTGAATGTAGTGCGTGAGTGAGTGGTTGGTGGTGGTCGGAGGGGCCGATGGCGCAGACTGGTTGCCTCGCTTCCGTCAGTCTACCCCAGGGCAGCTGTGGCTGCAATAGTAGCTTACTACCACCGAGTATGGAGTGAATGAATAATGCAATGTAAAGCGTCTTTGAGTGTCCAGAAAAGCGCAATATAAAAGCTATATAAAACCAATGCATTATTATTATCATTATTATTATTACTATTATTATTAATGTTTTCTCACTTTTTTGTCACATTTCCATCATTGTTTTCGTCTCAGTTTTGTCGCTATTTTCACAGCTTTTCTCCAGAAGCTTATGGACTGGGGTAAAGCCAAACTGGAGAAAATGTGCTCGGTTCAGGTGGGAGTTAAGGAGTTAAACTTAATAATATTTAAAGCTTTCGTTACACCATCAGCCCATTTATGTCACAAACATCTCCACAGTCAGTCCTCCGCTCCAAACCTGCGTCTGTCGTATAAAGCTACTATTTTTAGAGTCGCTCCTCTAAGAATATCACGCGTCATAACAGTAACATGAGCCCGTTTTGTCGTCCGCCTGCCTCCTCTGTGTCTTATCCAGCTCCCCGCGGCTCTGTGGATGAGAGGTGCCCGGCTTGGGACTATAAAAGGGAGGGACAGACGGAGGTGCAGGCGAGGAAACCGCTCAGAGCCTGGAGATCGGCGCAGCTCTCGCGGGGTGACATGGTTATCTCTCTAGCTGCACTTTAGCGCGCGCGCCATAGTTTGTGTTTCTCAGATCATTTGCTTTACTTGTTTGTTTTTTCTTCTCCTACAACGTCTATGCTCTTTCTGCGACATCATAAGAGTTACTCAAGTTTTTGGATGAAAATTCAAAAGTGGTGAAAAAGAAACATGAGCATTTGGTGTAACGCGTGCCAGTGTCACGTGAGGACGCCGTGTACGTCGCATCATCTGAGCGAGGATCAAAGCCCCTCATGTTTCTACAGGAGGTTCAGGTGAGTCAGATATGTCTATTTCTTTTTTTTTTGGGGGGGGGGGGGTTAAACGTCCTCTAGTGGCTGAATCGAAGCGGTTGTGATGTTAATAATATTTTTGCATTTTGCTTGCACTTTACAACCCTGTGTCACACGTTTTTCCAAAGAGCTGTTTATGTAATAGTAAAGTGTTAAACTGAAGAGCTGCCAGATCAGATCATGCACATTCTCACTTTTTTCTGCTGCAAAACGTTAATCAATGGAGCGATGTAGAAGTTATGATTTGACACATTTACAGATGAATTCTAATAAAGAGGCATTATTAATTCCCAGTGCAGCAATCATTGAATATGTACAAATTCATTCATTCACTCACTAACTACGGCCTATACTATGGTTGGTAGTGGGCAGGCTGTTCATAGGAGTGGGAAGGGACTGGATTTGTATTGAGTAAACATTTAAATCGACTGTAATATCCTATTTTGATTAACCTCTTAACCCCCACCTGAACCAAGCACATTTTCTCCAGTTTGGCTTAACCCAATTCTAAAAGCTTCTGGGAAAAAAGTGTCAAAATAGCGACAAAAACGAGAAGAAAACAAGGATAAAAACGCAACATAAAGTGAAGATCCGTTTAGATCAGTTTAGTAGGCCTTAGCTTTCAAATGAGGCGTTACTCTGGCCTGTAAGCTGTATCCACTCCAGTCCAGAAGCGTTAAGATTTGGGTAAAGCCGAACTGGAGAAAATTGCACTTCGTTTAAGAGGTTAAACACGAGACTGATGTGGCATTTCTCGACTTGCACAGGTTAAATCTCCCGGTTGTGTGTTCCCCAACAACTCAAAACATGTGCAATAGGGTCCTTTCTGTGAGCCAGGACTCCCATGTAAAAGACAGATTCTGAACCTCTGTTATGTGCGGTGTTTCCTGGTTAAATACAGTCCCGAGTTTCTCTTATTACATAAAAATACAGCGCCGTTTTCATCTAAAACACGAGTGGATATGGTTATAAAACCTCGACCTGTTTTAGCTCATCTTTATTTAGACATCCGAGCAGCGTCCCCTTCATGCTTTTTGTTTTCCTTTTGCGGCTCTGTCTTCATTAGTGATTGTGACGTGGTGGTGTGGGATGCTGTGATGCCTCCCACTGTATTTGGGCAAAGACCCGAATGGCTCCTCCTCTATCGATGTGTCTGTTTTTGTTTTGGTTACGCCCCCTCTCTCTCTCTCTCTTAAGTCCCAGCAGTGGCTATAAATCCCCTGAATGAATGGACTCCAATCCACACAGCACACAAGCCTTCGCTGGAGTGAAACCTAGGGACATTTCAGCAGCCGATGGAAAGCAATCCGAGCTAGCTTCAGCAATAGAATGATTTTAAATGAGCAGTGTTGAGATCTTTTTTTTTTTTTACTTTCCGAAGTTTAAATTGCGATAATGGTCTCTCATAGATCCACCAAAGGCGCATCCAAAGCAAGGCGGGACCACATCAACAATGAAATCAGGAACATGCGCTCCCTGCTGCCCGTCACGTCAGATGAGCAGGAACGCCTCTCCTACCTGCACTCCATGGCAGCAATTTGCACCTACATCAGAAAGTCGGTGCTTTTTCAAGGTGAGCCTTTTTTCCAAACTTCCATTGCACTTTAAAAGTCGAGCGTGTGCGAACTGTCAAAACAAAATACTAGGCTATCGCCAAAAGTTTGCAGCGCTTTAGGGGCCACTCTTTTAGGAGACGTGGAAAGCTACAAAATGCAAAGTCAAGATAACAATGAACTCTCTCTCTGCCTCCCCGAAGGATTAACGTCAAAGGAGAAGTGGAAATGCTCGGTTCCTTATGAGGCCTTCTTGCAAGCGCTTCACGGCTTCGTCTTGGTCACCACCGCTCAGGGGAGGCTGGTCTACGTGTCCGAAAATGTGGTGGAATATTTGGGGATTTCTATGGTGAGTTGTGCCTTCAGTTAAGTATTGTTTGCGCTTATCGTGGTTTCAAAATGAGCAAGACGACAACTGAACTGGGGTTTCCTTAAGCTGCATAATGAAAACATGGGCGCAACTTTCTCCAACGATCCTCATTTGAAAGCTAAGAACTGGTCTCAGCCCTAGGATCTGGCGTCTGTAAGTGTGGGGCTCACTTTGCTTTCTGATTGGACCATGATCTTGAGAACCAAACAAAAAAGCATTAACATGAACGATCATTGAATTTTAAGACGTTTGCATGATTGCGGATGAGCAAATCAATATTCGCTTTGAAAAAACATGTCAAAAACATACCATTCATGTTAATAGAGATCTATTATATATTGAAAAAGTTAAGTTTGTGCAGTCAGTTTTGGCTTGTTGGGTTTGCAAGAAACATTGTGAGTGTGGAGAGACAGATGGGCCAGGATCGGGAGGTCCTAGTTTGGCTGCCATTGGGAAAAGGCTGTGTGTCTCATTACAGAGCCAAAGGCGGGTTGTAATAAATTGTAATTTAAGTTCCTCAACTGAGCAATACGCCTCTTTTGTGCCATTTAGGCTGTTCTACCCACTAGACATACTAAAATGTGATTTTTTTAATATTTTAGGTGGATGTTTTGCAAGGAGACTCTCTGTACGACATGGTGGAGCGATCAGACATCGATGTTGTGAAATCTAACCTGGATTTCAACAGCAGTTCATCGCCTGGTAATTGTTCTTACTTCTGTTTAGATAAAGAATAGTTGTAGTAGTTGTAGTACAGTAGAAGTGGATTGGCTTCAATCTTTTGCAAACCCAAACTGTACCTTAAGATGTGTAAGTTAATGAAGGAAAAGTTTTGAAGGTTGTCTTTAAAGGGGCCAGATGCAAGTTAGTCATTTTATACTCACTACTGCCACTTCAGGTCTTATGCGTAACTGCAGCTTCTATATTAAGCTTGTGCATAACAGCATTTCGGACCCGAATTAACACCTTTTTGAGTGACAGTGCAGGAGTTTAGAGGCAGTTGTGGTGAACAAGTCTGAGCTCATTCTACAGATTAGGACATGGCTGGAACATGTAGTGGGAGGAAAATACATAATTTCGTATACTTCGTATAGTCCCTTTAAAGAATGACAACTATAATAAATTTGCCCTTGTACAGTCATTCTGTTTGGTACATTAGTGATGCCAATTCCAAAATGTCTCTTATTTTTTCCCAGAGAGGAGCTTTGTTTGCGCTGTGCAAACCTCCAAAGCCTTCAAGCTCCATAATGGAGGCTGCTGTTCCATTCTGGTGCGCGGCAGTTTCCAGTTCTTCCCTCTGCCCTGCGGTGCCCCCTCCACCTCCTCCACCCGTCCCGTCGCTGAGCCCCTGTTTGTGGCCCTCTGCACCCCCACAGTCAACCGCCTCCGGACCAAAGACTCCCAGTTCTGCCAAACCTTCAGTAGCATCCACAGACTGGACATGAGCATCAGCCAAGTGTCAGACAAGTATGTGATAATGCAGTTACTGAAACTCATTCTAGCAATATTTTAAACAGCAGCTTTATGCACATTTTTTTTTAACTTAAGCTTAATCAAAAAATAGCAAAAAAGGTCATGTTGCTGAAACCTTAGAAGTGCGCACCTCCAGACTTCGAGGCACATTGCATTATTAATTTTAAGAATAACTTCCAATATTTAATAACAGGAGAAAGCCCATTTTACCACAAGCATAGGAACATCTTTACAGGCAACACAAATAGTCTTTTATTAAAATTTGAAGAAGGTGTGGCAACAGCATAGTCTAATTTTGTGGAATCCCAACTGAGTGTCTGTGTTTAGAAACAGCAATATGTGTCCAAATGTATTACAAAGGTTTGTATAGGTGCTGTTGGGAAACTTAAGTACTTAGAAGGCCTTCAACATGTTGGTTTGGTCATCTAAATACAGTAGAGGCACTTTAAGTACTTCCTCGTGCTGCTCATATTTGCTTGGGTGTCTGGGTTTGCCGCTTTTTTTGTATCTCTGTGTTGTCCCTTTCTGTTGAATCAAGTTTTCTACTCCTTTTTCTCTCCTTATTTAGAGCAGGTATAGTCCTGAAGAATTCACACATGCAAAGCCAAACAGGTTGTAGGCAAGAAAAGCTATTTGTAGAGCACAATTTATACACAAAGTAATTCAAAGTGCAATTAAACAGAAGTGTTTTTCAGCCTCGATTTGATCACGGTCAGAGTTTAGGCTTGATCCAGTACTTGGTATAAAAGTAGAACAACCAGAGGCGATTAATTTTCACCTGTGAACTTTGCTTTTCAGACTGATTTATATCCTTTGTTTCTTTTTTTCCCAGTGTTTTGTATTATCTCGGCTACTCGTCTGAAGAAATAACCAACAGATCTTGGTACAGCCTCATTCATCCTGAAGATCTATCTCGTTGTGCAGAATCCCACAAAACTTTGGGTAAGTCTCCCGCATTTTCTCCAGCAAAACGAAAGCCGCAATAATAGACGTAATGATCCGGACATTAATGTCAGTGGTAAACAAAATCTACTCATATTTCTGTGTTTATGGCACATTGAACAGCCAACAAGCTGTAATGATTTCTTAGTGAGCCCTTTTGAAACTCATTACTTATAATGGCAACAGGCTTTCTCCACTGAACCGAGCTGGATGAGGGTCGTTTGAAGACGCAGTGTATTCACAGCCTGTTGTTTACTCTTTTTTTCTGGGCTATTTTACCAATATTTTGGGGAAGACTCATGATTCTATGGACATACAACTTATTATCACATACACATAAACCGTAAGCTTCTATCACAGGGCATTAAAAAGCATTCAATTAATTTGTCCAAAATCATGTCCTGAAATGTCATTAAAAAGCAGAAAACTAGAACTAGAATTAAATGTAAATTTATTGGACAATTATGACATTGCTCAACAATTTTTACAGTGTTAAAAAACAACAACTAAATACTAAAATGATGGTCTGAAACATATTCAGCTGCCGTTTTGGCTGAAATTTCCCACATTTATTAGCTCTAAAGTTGCCTGTTTTTCTCCAATTCTCTTTCCTCTGTTTGACTAAATGTTTGAAATCTAAAGAAATGCGACATGTGCACATTTTTGTCTGCGTTTGTGGTATTAAAACATAGTATTTGGGCACTAAAAAGCATTAAATTTGACTTGCTTCTGCCTACACACCCTGTATCAAATGCATAGTCTTACATTAGCAGAGCAAAGAATCATGGTCCATGCCAGTAGTTCTCAAACAATTCAGACCAAGTAGCACCAAAGAAAAGTAACTCTCTGGATACCACCAGAACAAAACCAGGTCTGAATCAGGGCTATCCCAGGTTAGAACTTGGGCTGAATCAAACCAAACCAAAAATATGCCACATTGGGGAACACTGGTCTATGCAGTTCCCATTCCATGTAACGTAGATGTGCACCATGCTATTATGCTGCGAGTGAGTAAGGTTTCTTATTGTATTTTGTGACTTCTCTTCCCAGTGCAGACAGATGAGGATTTCCAGCTTCAAATGGTGCTCAGACTCCAGGGAAAAGATCTGTCCTGGTGCTGGGTCTACACTCGAGCCAACAAGACCCCTCAGAGCATCCTCTGCACCAACTACATCATCAGGTGAAAACAAATTCTGGCTGCATGTATGGAGCAAACGTCTGTGTGGTTTAGCTGCTGTTACTATCAGAGCACGGTACTAGTTCAATAGGTCGATAAGGGGGTATGTGGTCTGCATATAAAACGATGCAGCATTTTTAGTGGGTCACAAGCCTTTCCCTGGGACATTTATTTCAATATTTATCCACTGAAAAAGAATGAAGACACAATCAAGAGTTTGATATATTTTTTGGTGTTGCTTCAAACAAACGGCACAGTATTGATTTAAGCCAAAATGAAAAAAACACACTGTACACACAATGCCATAAAAACACGTCGTCTAATCACTGTCTCTGCTCCTGTAGTGAAACTGAGGCAAGATTCCTTCAGCAGAAAATTGACAGTGAAGCTCTTGGACCAGCGGACTCCTGCCACTCTTCAGCTCAGCAGTCGACAACTTCAAATCACAAATCCAGTAAATGTTTAAAGAGGCAGCGCACGTCCGGCAGCCAAAGCGAGGAGCCGTGTGCCAGGAAGGAGAGGAGAGACTCGGGGCCGGACCAAGCGTTTGAAGTCCGTAGTTTTTCTCAAGAAGATTGCTCACCTGGCCCGATGTGTGATAGCCCCGCAATGTTCACCCCTCCGTACACCCCCTCCTCCTGTAGCTCCACCCTTAGCCATGACCTCTTTTTGGATGTACTTTCTTCCCCAGAGGCCTCTCCGTCCTATTTCACCTACCCAACAGTGGCTCCCACCTGTGGACAATCTCCCTCCCAGTCCCCTCTGTCTTTACCCCTCATACAACAATATGAACATGCCCCTTTAGGCTCCTTCAATGCCCTTTCTCCTCTTCCCTCTTCTCCATCTCCCTCCTATGATGACTTCCCAGCTTGTACACCAAACGCCCGATTGGTTCCAGATTGTCTTTCCGTGTCCTGCGAGAGTCCGACGGAGTGCACCTTGCATCAAGACGACTACAACCTGTTGGAGCAACCACAAGGGGGCAGTGTTGCCCATCATGTTCCCGAGCATGCTTTACCCATGCATCCAAGTCTGCTTACTCCCAGCCAGTCTCCCACCACCCAGGGGACATTTGAATACAGCGAGAGGGAGAGAGAGGAGATCAGCATCCTGGCTCAACAAATTTCCTCCCTGGCGAGTAGTTTTGACATATTTCGCACTTTAAGCCCAGTGCAAAACACCCCGTCGTCAACGGTGAATACCCAAACTTTGCCTTGCCGTTTTCCCCAACAAATTCCCCTGTCCCCTGGGTTCAAAACAGAGCCTGTCCTGGACGATTGTATATTTGACAGCATTTTCAGTGACTTGGACTTGGTGACCAGAAAGAGCAGCAGCAGAAATGTCTCTTGTCAAGAACAGCCGCCTCTGGGTCTCTCTCCTGAAATCACAGAGCCGGCAGATGTCAGAATAAACATGGGCCAAAACAATGGGTTGCATCAACTCAACCACTACATCCACAACAGCCTTCAGCGAGGTACGTGTCCCACCCATCGGAGAACGATAAGTAATTACTATGCCGATTTGTCTAATGTTTCTTTCCTTTTTCTCTTTTCAGATGGACTCGCTGAAGAAAACCTGTATTGAACTAAGTCTGTGACTACACCATTTGTATGGCATATTGCCATGTTAATCTTCCTTTGCTGGATTCAAAGTTACTGTGAAGTCAAATGAAGGACATCTTTCCTTTGGCGGTTTGGCTTTTGATTCTCAATTTCTTTTCTGTGAAAGAATCTAAAGTACTTTGTTCGAGCCACAGCTTTGTCTTCATTTACTGAGACTTGCCGTCATCTTTGTTTATGCTGATGTCTTAAACTACTTTTTAAAAATGGTGCTTTCAAGAAACTGTTTTTGACAACACAACAGAGAAAGAGTATATTTTTCTCGTTCTAACCGTTTACAATTGAGCACTTTATCAATGTCAGAGCCGCTTGAATTACAATAATGAGGCACCAGAGGGACTATCCCCAGGTTTCTGAGACGTATGCCAACAGCATTAGTCCATTTAGTGCCTTATAAGATGCTTCGGTTCAGAGAAACAACCTAAATTTGATAGAAAAACAGATTTATTTTTGTATTTGCGTGTTTTATGAAGGAGCTTACTGAGATAAATTGAACCAAATGACCTCATTGAAAAACATTCCAGATTCACTTTATGTATTTATTTAGTATCAAACACTGAGTGAGATTGACTACTTTTATGGTACTGAAATGTGAATTAGGAAGTACATTCATTCCAATTTTTCTTTGATATGGTACTACACTCTTGTAAATAAAGTAATAATGAACGCTAAGGATTTGCACTGTGTGGTTTGTGTCCATGACAGACTAGTGGCTCAATCTGTGGTAGCAGCACAAATAGTTTTTTCTGGTGGTATCCCAGTCCAGTTTTATTCTTACTTACGTATTGCTATTTTGAATTGCAGGCCTTTCATCAGCTTTGGTTTGGTCTTCTGGTTATGACATAGAGCAGCATCAGACTCACTTATACCTTGTCCTTCATTGGTGCAGTTTTGGTGCAGTTTTTCCCTACACAAATCTCAGTGATCCTATTGAACATCTCAAACTTTTCACACAAAGTACCATCTCATAAAACACTTCGAGAATACCACTTTATGAGATATTTGACCTTTCAAGCACCACCAGCCCTACATCAAGATCAAATCAGGACTAAACTGGGTCTACAATAAGACTAAATTGCAAGCAAAATGAGACGGCATACATTTTCATTATTGTCCGTGGTGTTAAACTTGAATTATAAGTGACGGGGATATTAATGAATACATCTTTGCATAAATACGGGTGAAAAAAGGGAAGCATTTATAAAGACCATAGTTTTCACAGTATGGTGCAGTGTTTTGTCTTGTGAACACACTCTGTACACGCAGCCATCTGGTCTGTTCAGGGCTCCATTGATTTCCACATATTACTTACTGGTGCCGTATACACATACTGTGTACTGGGGAATCAATTACCAATGTGGACAGACAGGAGCGCACAGTCAATGCAAAATGAATAGAGGAGCGGAGATACGAGAGAGAGAGAGGGGAGAGAGCTGGCTGAGCTGACTGAGGCTCATCGTGTTTAAATAAGGCTTATCTGCGATGGTGCAGTGCAGGGATTTCGCAGTCGATCTAAACCTGCCACTAGATGGAGTGATCGCGCCGACCCTGTCCCACTGGCACCACATGTACAATCTGACATGGGTGTTTCACTGTGGGCTAGATTCAGTAAGTGACTGTCATTCCTAATGTGTTTTTTTTTTTTAGAATTACTGTGAGTTGAAATATGTTTGGTATGAAGCAGCAGACAGACAATAAAAAGGAGAGGCGCAGGGGAATGACTGTGCCCCGAGCTGAAGATTGAGCTTGGGCGTTTTAAGTGACATCTCTGAGACGGGGCTCTAGACTGCAAAGAATTCAAAGAATACCGTGAATGATTTCTCGCACAGTCTCCTTTGATGTCTTTTCGATGAGAGTTGGTGTAAAAGCACTGGGGCAACAGGATAAATATAAAGGCTCTAAAGGGGCAACACTGGAGAATTGTTGTTGTTTATTCCGACGCTACAAACTTTTGGCAACTTTCTTTACCTTTTCCACACAACATGTAGGCAACAGCAGTGGTCCCAGTACCCCTGGTTGGGAAACACTGGGCTACAAGACTGCAGAGCGAATAAGAGTATAACCTGGAGATGGTTTGAAACATACAAATTCTAGTGTCTTACAGTATTGGCCAGATACTTGAGGTACTGAGAGGATGAACATTGCACGATGACGGTTCAGCATTCTAGCCTCACAGCAAGAAAGTCTCAGGTTGGATTCCCAGACATTGCGGGCCTTTCTGTGTGTGTGGGATGTTCTGGATGCTTGAATCAATCCCCCATCAATCAATAAAAAGCATAGATTCCTCCAGCGGTGCTCCTGACCGAACCCAGTTCAAGATCCGGCGATGATGCTCCTGACAGGTTGCCCGGCACTGAAGAAGAGGTCAAATTTATATGATTCCCTTTATATGATTCCCTTATAAGTGTGTGTATAATGAACCCTCTTGGGCCTGCAGTTTGATGTAAAGCAACATGAAATCATTATATTTTTCAAAAGTCTTTCCTTTTCTCAGCATCATATCGGAGTCTTGCAGGATTGTCAATGAGTTGATCTTTCCGGTGCACAGAGAACGAGAAGGGGCGCTCAGGTCCAATCAGGAGGGGAGGAAGCAACTTTGTTTACTACCTTTGTGGTCACAGGAGGCTGAAGCTTATCCTAGATAATGTGGGCTTTACAAAGGGCTTTACCCTGGACAATGACTATTAATTAACTCAATTCCCCTTTACCTGCATGTACATGGAGAAGATTTCAAATGTAAAGAACGAGAGAATCCACAGGAAGAACACACAAACTCTATATGTGAAACAGTTTTGTGGCTATTTCAAGCATTAAACCCACTTTATTTATTCTTTTACTTTTACAAATGGTGCACTGCTGACCACTCCGCTATCAAGCATCCACTCTGTTTGACAAAATATATGAAAATACTACTACGCTCCAATTGATGCATATTTGATAACATATAGCTTGTTATTCACAGTCTAAAATGCAGCATGTGAGGCTGCTTTGAGACTGTAATGTGCAAAAGGACACAACTCAAATCCATTCATGGGCGAAGTGTCCAGATGCCTGTGTTATGTCCGCCGAGACCTAATTAAGAGCGAAGTGTCTTGCAGGGCGCAGCGGCAAATAAAGTTCGCTAAAAACTCACTGTCTTGTACATCTGGCACATCAGGTCGGCGCATTTTCTTAGAACAGCGATAATGACCTCCCACAGGCAACGGGACGCCAGGAGAACTGTGTCCAACGTCCAGGAGACGCCGCGGCATTGGTCTGACCTCCACCATCAAAGACTCCGGCCTCCAATGAACACCTGCTAACAAGGACAAGGGAAAGTGCAGGCGTGGTAAGGAAAGATGATTTCTTTCTACTGTAGAGGAAAAAGGATTGTGTATAGGGTGCAAGTAGAGGATACCTATAGTAGAGGATACCTATAGTACACACAATGCTGGATGAGTAACACATATCGCCTCACAGCAAGACGGTCCTGGGTTCAATTCCCAGATGATGGAGTTTGCATGTTCCCCCAATGCCCTTTATTGCATTTCACCTTGAAAAGCACCATTGGTCGACAGAATACCTTCAATAATTCAACGCAATCGTTTCTAGGTTTTGTGAAACAATATTCTTGAATGTCAAACAGTAAATGAAAAAGCTTAAGTCTAATAAACGGAGTCCTTATCTGAAGAAAAGAAATAAAAGCCAAAAAAGTAAAGGTTGAGAACAAAGCTGTTTAACACTGCTCTGTTTGGAAGAGCCTTGTTTTACCCCAGTGCCTGTGAACACCTGCTGCATTGATGAGCATTTGCGGCGGTGCCTTCAGGACGCCCTGACGCTTTAATGACTCAGAGGGTCTGTTCGGGTTACTTGTGCCAAATATGTTCAGCTTTCTGAACAGGCTAATCTGAATAATGATCGCTTATGTCTACTTAATGTCGGAAAAGGAATCATTCAAGCGAGTTTCACTTTATTATCCCTATTATATGAGTATTTCAGCATGAAATATTTGAATACTAACTCTTGTTAATGGAACGCCGGATCGACTGATAAATAAGTATTATCATTTCTTACCTCTGCTCATTTTGATGACTACTTGCCTTGCACTACAATTCAAAGATCTACATACTCAAAGATCTACTTGAAATAGGGGATTGAACTTGAGGCATGTATAAAAACATGGCATGAGTGTAAGTGTTGCACTGTAAAGTTATGCATTGCACAAATAGTGACCAAGTTTTACACTGGCATCGATTCGGTCGAGCACCACACTTTCCAACAGATTTGATTTATCTTTATTGACACTTGCGGGAAATTTTGTTTTGGGTGAAGAAAAAGCGGCATGCTTTCGTTTCAATTTCATCAGCTTTATTGTCAATTCTGCTACATGTAAAGCACATGCAGAGAATGGCATTTTTTGTTTTGCTCAATGCATGGATGAAATACCATTGTTTATAGATCTCGAATGCATATGTGCACAATAGGGGGCAGCAGAGAGAGGCGGGGTTTAGCTTCTTGACAGCCTGGTGGATGAAGCAGTTTTCTCCTTGAGGCAGGACTGAGGAAGTGATACCTCCTTATGAGATAATTCTGTCCGCTCTATTGCCGGAAAGCTGGTCGAATGGGCCCCGTCCAGATCATTGTTGAGCCAAAACCGCAAGTGTCTTACACAGCTTTACCCAATGTGTGTACGATGGCCTCAACAGTCAAGACGGGGGCTGGTGTGGAGTTCCCTGGTCTGGATCAGATAACTCTGTTTAGTGTTCTCCGTTTTCTGTCACTCCTCTTGTTGAGATCGATAGAGCAGATCACATCCCCATAAGTTACATTTAAAACAGTACTTTCACTAACTAAGGTCAACAACAACAATGCTCTTCAGTCCACAAAGATGCAACAAAACATCTCCAAAACAGTCACTTGCTACAATGAAAATGATGCTCTGAAAACTAAGTGGGACTTTCCTGGTTAAATAAAGGTCAAGCATACTTATAGCACAACCTAGAATCAAGAAACCGTGCCGAGCAGTACATTTAAAGCTAAATATAGAGTTGCCATTATAACAAAGTGAAGTATAGGCACCGACCCACACACTTTATAACTTAATGCATCATTTAATTACAGCAATGCCGCTCCTGTCTGTGAAATGAAATTAAGTTTATGAGAAATAATATTACCGGTATCTGGAGTCCCACAGGAGCTGAGTAAGAGGTAAATGATGAAGCCGAACATTATTCTGCGGCAAGGAGAGGTGAAGAAGAGCAGGTACAGGGAAGTGTCACCAGCCTCAAGACTTCAATGCTGTTGAAAGGGTTTTCACAGGTGGAGGGCTGCTGGCGGGATAATAAATCCACTGAATGACGCCTTCCTTCTTCATGGTACCTGCATGTTCCATTCCTCCATATATTCCTTGGTCATGGTTGGTAAAAAGCAGCATACATGGGTAAGGATTTAGGGGTGCACAAATAGTCACATTAGAAGAATGAGTAAGGGAATCTCCAAATTGTATCTCTTATGGGGTTCCTGTCTGTGACCCAAGCAAGAAAGAGTGATGTGCCAATAAACAGTGATGGCCATTTGGTCCAGGGTCAGCAGCACTTTGTTCCCTGATACCAAGGCGAGTTTATTTGTAGAGCACAATCTGTACACAAGGTGCTGTACAGAGGAAAAGGGATGAAAGTATATAAAATGGCTCTGTTCATTACCTTTATGGACAGAATTTCTAGGCGCAACCAAGGGCCGAAGGGTGTCCAGTGTGGGAACCTCAGGATCTCATCACTGCTGTTTGCAGATGATGTTGTTCTGTTGTCTTCATCAGGTCAGGACCTTTAGCGTGCTCTGGAGCAGTTTGCAGCTGAGTGTGAAGCGGCCGGGATGAGGATCAGCACCTCCAAATCCGGTTCTCCACTGAAAAAAGGTGGCTCTCCATGTTGATGCACACTCCTTGCCTCAAGTGGAGTTCAAGTATCTCAGGGTCTTGTTCACAAGTGAGGGACGGATGGAGCGTGAGATCGATGGACGGATCGGTGCGGTGTCGGCAGTGATGCGGTCGATGTATCGGACTGTCGTGGTGAAGAGGGAGCTGAGTCGGGGGGCAAAGTTCTCGATTTACCGCTCAATCTACATTCCCAGCCTCATCTGTGGTCATGATTTGGGTAATGACTCATGTCAACAGTCCGTAAACCTGCGTAAGATACTGTTCCTCAAATTGCTAACTCTGTGGGGAAGGTATCCAGTGCATTGGTAATGTAGTAGTTGGTGAAATATTTGGTGGTAACCCACAACATTTTGACCAAGAGCACAGTGGTCTTAATATTATGTCTTACCATGTCAGAAAGAGAAGTCAAAGTAAATCTCGCCTCTCACTTGTTCACTCACTGGATTTATCTCTGTATTGTAGCTGTAATGAACCTGGCTATCGAGGGCTTACCCGAAGTATGCATTGGTTTTGATCGAACAAAGGCTCACAAAGACACACAGCTAGGAGTCTAATATGTCCATTCTGGGGCAGGATTATTGGACAGATCGAGCTAGTGATACGCTATTCTACAGAGGCTACAACAGCCCAAATGTGATGACAGATACTCAATAAATACAAGGAGGGCATGGTCAGACAGTCTAAGCAGCATTAGGCCGTAGTTAAAATGCCCCCAACAATCATTTCAAATATTGATCTTTTACAGCCACAGAACTGAATGTCTTCTCTGATTGAAGCTATAAGCTAAGTACAAGTCAGCTCATTAAAATGTTGCAGCATGGACTCACTGTAGTCTGCATATTAAGTCAGGGGGCGTCGAAGAGTACATTTTGGTGGGTTTCAGGATAATTATAGTTATTAGCATTTATAAAAACAGCTTTATTTGTACGATAATATCTTCTCAATATCATGTTACTGGATAAATCAAGTAGAATAAAATAGCTATTGTTGAACAGCAGTTGTCTCACAGGGCTGCACAAATTTCGCTCATCAAACAGTGAAACAGACAAACGAATATGATGTCCAAAAGAACCGTCAACAGTCAGACAGTAGAGATGAACAGCATAGAAAACCACAAAGCGAGAGAAAAGAGTAGAATCACATTGAAGGGAAGCTCCACTAACGTCGCTATGGGACGGGGGTAATGGGAGTCCATTTGCAGATAGAGTTGAAGATTTTGGACTTAACGCCAAGTCCTTGCAGGAGCTTTAGGACAGTGGGGGGGAAGAGCGAGAAACTTTCAAATGTGGGGAATTCATTTTTACCTCTTGTATTTGAGATCCCTAGCTTTTCAATCGTGAAGTATAAATTATGAGCCATTAAAGCGATAGTCTGGAGTCTAAATGTATTACAGATTTTATTAAAAGTGCAAAATCTACCACCTGGTCTTGCATTTTGATTATTTATTTATTTTTTGGTAAAGTTCTTCCTTCCCGGATCTCAGATGCTAATCAGAGTCCTGTATCCTCCTGCGTTGACCAATGAGACTAGCTTTTCCTGTGAACCAGCCTGTCAGGTCCAATCAGGAGGGAGGGGGAGGAGCTTGATCATTTACTTTTGAAAATTCTGTTCCTGCTCTCCTTATTTTGCAAACCAAGAAGGGCTTTCTGATTAAAGAGGGGAGGAATTTGATTGTTCACTTTCAAATTTCAATCTCTCCTCACTTTGCAAACTTACAGACTATCACTTTAAAACAATGTATATAGTATCATTAAGTCTAAATTTGAAACGTAATTGTCTGCGTGACACTAGAGCCTCAGAAACCGATCGGCTGTTACTCTATGCTCCCATTATCCTGCCTTATCCTGCTTTCCAGTTCTCCTCACCGTGCGCTGGAATCCTGCTTGGTATCTCCATTCCTCCGCTTGGTATTTTCTGGTTGGATTTCATGTTTGCTCCTTTTCAGTGATCACCTGACTGTTCCTGGCTCAACCGCTGCACGCCGCCAGTGTAATTGTGTCAAACAAAAGGATCCAAAATAGTCTATACTCCCTTCTGGACCCCTTCTATTCTTTCTGCTATATTGTACCTTAAATTGCCTTGTCGGATTGAAGTCATGCTGAGTCAACACATCCCGCTGCAATACACGGGGGGACAGCAGCCAACTGGAAACGAGCGGGGGAAAAAAGAGTCACACATTAAACGGCAGGCTCGCTTCCATATGAACGTCTTATCGTAATCTGCTTTGTTTTTACTGAGAGGAATCCAGAGCTCAAAGCAGTAGACCTGTCCGCTGTGTGAGCGCTTTGAGGGTATGATCTTCTCAGAAATACTCTCTCAAATTGTTCGCTCAAAAAAAAAAAAAAAAAAAAAATGTTCACAAATGTTCGCTTTCTTGCCCGAAGCGAAAAACATACAGGTTTTTTGGAAGGCCGATCATTTGGATCTCACATTAGTCTGTTTCAAGGATGAACTCTGAAAGGAAAAAAATGTGTTGGTAATGGAAATCACGCATTCTTCACATGAATGCACGCCCAATGTTTTATTTCAGTTCCGTTCAATTCGCTTTTATAGTCGATTCCACAAGCACATCCAGTGAATCGGAATGATAGTACAATAATTAAGTACATGAATTAGATATTTCATTTAAAAAAATGTCACCTGTTTATGTAAGTCTGTAGCATCAAACCTCTTGTGTTTCCATCATCGCCGTACTGTTAATTTACATTTAGATAAACCTCTTAACCCCCGCCTGAACCAAGTGCATTTTCCCCCCGTACAGCTGTACCCAAATCTAAAAAGCTAAACCTACAAAACTCATCTGAGGCTTTCCCTGGTATAGTCGCCTTTTTGTTACTTTTTCATCACTTCTTTGCCGCCTGTTTTGTTGCATATTCATCTCCCGTTATGTTGCATTTTTCTTGCTTTTTTATTACCGTATTTTCTGGACTATAAGTCGCTCCGAAGTACAAGTCGCACGACCCTGGTACACTGTTGACAAGCCTCTCCCGGCAGCACGTTATTCAAGCACCCACTTACAAACCTCCTCCTCTAGCTGTGGCCATCTAGCTTTTAGCCCGTGATTAGCTTTTGTTTGTTTTCTTCATTGCAGTAAGATAGGCTCCGCTTTTCGCCCGTCCCACAAGTTTCTCGCTCACTCAAAACATTCTTCCTGCTGCGCGATTACCGTTTTCTGCTACCGTTTTATTAGTTGCAGCTTGTAATCTGCAGATTTTCTTTTTGGGGACTTTTAGGTTTAGAGTAGCAGATACTGGTACACAAGCCTAGATCGCCCTCCAGTGGCTGTTAGTTTGAAAAAAACAAATATGTGAAATTATATATTTTGATATATAAGTGAGTATAAGTCGCACCCCCAGCCAAACTATGAAAAAAGTGCAACTTATACCCCAGAAAATATGGTACATTTATGGCTCCTGTTTTGTCGCTCTTTTGATCCTCATCCTCATTTACATATTGTTTTTGCTCGGTTAAGGCAGGGGTTCAGAGGTTAAAATGACTGGTCTGAAACACTGCGATTTTCAAGCCAATGGTTGGATATTGGACTGTCTATTTTGAAATCACAAAATCGAAATCTGGCATCTAAGGCAGAATATGATGCAAAATACATGCATTAGTCTTTCCCCACAAATAACTCCACTCTCTTTAGGGAAATTGGTGAAATTGAATTATCTAAAGCTAATCAGCAGATGCTAATGACTAATTGTAGAGTATAAGCCCTTTAGGAACCCTGGCCGCGGGTTTAAAGACATCCGAACATTGTGTATTTATGACCATAAAGCTCAACCTCCGGCAAAATCAATGCTCTCTGCTGAATTTTCAATACGCAGCGGCCCAGAGATGTATCTCCGCAAAATACACTTTGATTTTCCTCCTGCTGCTGTTGTTCTTGGTGGTAATGAGGGTATTTGAAGAAATAGATGAATCTGTGGAGGCCTGTCGGTAATCATTTATATAGATGGTAATGTAATATTTATCACACAACATATGCGGGCATGGTAAATATGTTTTTCTGCACAATTCCCAGAGAGGAAGGAAGGAAACGGAGGGAAAACACATTGCATTATCGTGTTTACGTGGATGAATGACTTCACTTAGATTATCTTCCATTAAAGAAAAAAAATAAATCCTCAAAAGGAATTTCAAAAGAATGAATTGAAAAAGGTGTTGGCGTCGGATTAATTGGTTCCATTCATAAAGCCATTTCTTGACCTTGTTTTGAAAAGAAAATACAGTACATCCTGTTTAAGTAAAATTGCCGTATTTTCACAGTGTCAGGGGGCGCAAATAGTCTTCAAAAGACTGAACGGACGTGCATTTAGATCTGTATATCTTCCAAATATATTGAAGCTTGCAGTTTATTCCCCTTTTAATTCAAATAGAAGTGAGGCCAATTCATGTTTTTATGCAGTGTAGGTGAGAGGGTCTGGACATGTGCAAAGGGGTATTGATTGAATATAGATACTGAGTGAAGCGCTGCCAGGAAACAGAAGAACACATATGGATGCAAAAGCTCCATATATGTCTACGGAAGCCATTCCCAAAGCCTTGAGTGTTGCGATCCTTATATGGATCCCAGTCTACCCAACCATATTTCACTTAACTGAAAAGAAGCAACAAAAATGCCACAAAAGAGTGACAAAAATGTGATGGAAAAAGCAACAAGAAAAGTGATCGACAAGAGTTTTGTGGGTCTTAGCTTTCAAATACGGCCAGTAGGCTGTAAGCTCCAGTGGAGAAGCTTTTAGATTTGAGTATATATGAACTGTGCTCGGTTAAGGCAGCGGGGTTAAAATGACAAAGACAAAGACAAATAGCAATGACTGAAGGCGAAATACTGACTCTTTGCTTGTAGGAAAATTTGTCCCCTGCATTTGACCTTTTCTTCAAATGCCACTGGGCAAACATGGGGCAATCGCACCTCCTACTGCAGTTCCACCTCCACATCATCAACAAGGCTCATAGTCAGACTTGCCAAGCTAGAGGATGAAGCCTATTGTGTATGTTTTAGGTTTATGGGGCAAGACAGAGCACCTGGAGGAAACCAACACTCGTATGTAGACTCCACACTGTAAGGAAACGGATCTTCAACTCAATCTTCAATAATATTCAAGCTGTTATGAATTGTTTATATATTTGACGCAGAAATGCCTTTAAAGATATAAAGTGATTCTTTACTGGGTCACAGTAGTCTGGCTTTTACAGCTGTGTGACAGACTTTCGTGGTTTCATCCTGTCTAAACTGCTCCTGATATTCATTATAACTAGACTTAATCACATTTGAGTGACGGAAGCAAGAGGCTGAAAGATTATTGCTTTGGCTTTTGTCATTTTTCTCTTTGTCTGTGTTTTTCAAAGGCGGCAGATGAGAGGAAGCAGGCTGTTTTAAAATTCATTACATCCATGAGACCCCTCGCACACGGAGTTAGCCGTGGTTTTAGCTCTCATTAAAAATTCTGACAAAGCAAGCTCACTCAAAGGGCACGCGGTAACAGCTCATGCATAACCACAGGCCAAATCAGAGCAACCACTGCTGCTGCATTTTGGTTATTCCTTTCATTATTAGACCCCTAAAAGTAAACGGCAGCCAGGTTTCATCCCCCCCCCCAAAAACATGTCAATGGAGTCAAACTGGATCCACAAATAAAATCAAACATCAGAGTTCAACAATACAACTTCACTTCACTTCAGTCAGCAATAACAAGTCTTTCTACTTGGAAACTTCTTCAGGACTATATCCCAGGTCAAATATAAAATACATTGATGACGTCAGGGAGAGAAGGTTTTGGAGGTTTGATTTTGATTGACAGGCAGACAATCCTTACTTTACTATATATTTTGTTTACATAAATTAATCTCTGTTTTTCATTTGTTTTTAAAAGCTGGCCCACAGTTCAGCATTTCACAGTAAACATTTTGTTCACAATTGCTCGTTCACATACTCAGTTTCACATTGTATGTCAAAAAGGAGTGAACAAACTAGCAAGACAAGGCAACAACATGTTTGGACAGTGTTGCACAATTGTACAATGGCAAAATGAAGAAGAAAAAAAACCATATAAGTCGCACCAGCCTTGGCAACTACCCGGGCATGAAGGCGAAACTGCACCATTGACAAGCCTCTCCCGGCAGCACGTTGTTCAAGCACCCATTTTCAAACTCTTTCCTCCAGCTGTGCCATCTAGCTTTTAGCCCGTGATTAGCTTTTCTCCCCTTCATTGCAGTAAGAGTAACCTCCGATTTTCGCTCGTCCCTCACAAGTTTCTCGCTCACTCCAAACTGTCTTTCTGCTGCTCGATTACCGTTTTTTTTTTTTAAATCTCCACTAGAGCGCCCTCTAGTGGCTGTCAGTGTGAAATTAAAAAACAATGTGGAATAAGTTGCACTGCAGTATAAGTCGAACCACCAGCCAAACTATGGAAAAAAGTGTGACTTATAGTCCGGAAAACATGGTATATACCCACCGCGTCACATCACTCACATCACACATGACTGTTCTGAAGTCTGCGGCCAAAATATACACAGCTATGAAACAAAACACACAGGTTTGACTAAAAGAATTCTATCACTACTAGCAGGAGACCTCATGAACCTAATAATGATCCTATTTTGGCTAAAGGTATCTTATATATATTCTTTTACTTCTATATTAGGTCGACAACTATAGCTATGACCATTGTAATCATTGCTTTGACGACTAAAAAGGTTGATATAACAAGATGTTCTCATTTATGGTGACATTTAAAAAAAAGTCTTTCCATCTATTATGTGCTGATTGTTGTCATTGTGGTACTGTAGTTGTACACTAGCTTCATGATATTATGTTTACTGCCACCTTCACTCTCTGATTGTCATGCCATCTATGTCGAAAACGTATCAGCCTTTTCTTTGAGACAGCGCAGATTTGGGAGAAACATGTAAATAATACATCCTGGTGAACACTCCTGGCGTTATGGCGTTTTGAGGAGATATAAATGTTTCTCTGTAGCAGCGCCAGTGCTGACGAGGGGAGAGAGAGAGAGAGAGAGAGAGAGAGAGAGAGAGAGAGAGAGAGAGAGAGAGAGAGAGAGAGAGAGAGAGAGAGAGAGAGAGACTGAGGCAGGAGACACAGCAGGGGCAGGAACCTATCTGCTGCACTCAAAATGTCTCCAAGAAACTTCAAACACATCAGAGGGAAACTGTGGGTGACACCGCTGCAAGTAATATGAAGTATAAAAAAAAAAGTCCTTAAAGGAAGAGCTTTTTGTAGGTCATCTTAACATTTAAGAGCTTCGGTTGCTCTTATCTGTCATAACCCAAAGTCATGAACTGAGCAGGAAGGCTTGACGACTGTGAAATGTGGCACAGACAAAATATAAATAAGCACAATGCAAAGGAAAAGAGGATCATGAACAAAGAGTTAGCATTCATGCAAGATGTTTCAAGGTTTGATACCTGCACTGTGTGGGGCTTGTTTTCTTGTATATATAAAAAGGCTCATACTCAGGGCTCTTTTTTTTTTTGCTCTTGGATGCGGCCTCGAATCTAAGGATGAGAGCAGCACAGTAATTGTACTTTGCTCCTGACACGTTGCAACAGCAGCACTTGAGCAAGCATTTGGCCTCTCCCAATGTACTCCTATAGCTCCAAACGGAGGGGAAGCTGGAAGCTACCACACTCTTCTACGGGCATGAGCAAAGACCAGACAGGTACGTATCAACTTGTCTAAGCTCAGGTAAGAACATATCTCAGTATTGGAAAAAAGTGGCCTGTTCCTTTAAAGTAGCTCTTCTTGTGTACTCGTCACTTCATAGCCTTCTCTGACCTGCTGGGGCCGTATGAATCATCTTGGGCTCTGAGAACCTCTGGGCGTGGTCTCCTGCTGGTGCCCAGAGTCAGAACTGAACACAATGAGGCTGCATTTCATCTGGAAGAGTGTTCTTTACCTCCTCTTAACCCCCGCCTTAACCCAGCACATTTCCTCCAGTTATTATCCGGGTATCCAGGCTTCACCCAAATCTAAAAGCTTCTTGAAAGAGCGTTGAAAACGAGATGTAATAGAAGACGAAAAAGCACAACAAAAAACGTGACAAAAAAAGACACAATGAGGAAAAATCTTAGATCGGTTTTGTCTTAGCTTTCAAATGGGGCATCACACTGGCCTGTAGGCTGTAAACTCCAGTCCAGAAGCTTTTCGTTTTGGGCAAAACCGGGGTTTAGAAATGAAAGATTGAAAGATGAGAGACAACTTTTCTCTGACCATCAAATCCAGGCTGAAAAGGGTTCTATTCAACTGTGCTTTTAGTAGTTATTTATGTTTTATTCATTTTACTTGCTCATAAGTGTCATTATTTGAACTTGTTCTGTCCTGTTCTGTTTAGCTCTTGAATGGAATTGCACTTTGAACTGTACTGACTACAAACTGTGCTCTTCTTGTAAACTCGCCTGACCTTGAATGACTTTGTGTACAAATCGAGCTCTACTGAAACTATGCCCTATCCAAGACACGACACATTTCCCTGTGCAGACATTGACATATTTTAATTAGTCTTCCCAGTTTTATTCACTTCACTTTGGGGCTAATAAACCACCAACTCCTTTACCCAAATCTACAGGGGAGTGATGCACTTTGCCTGGGAACATTGACACTCTGGCGGTGCAGTGTGAAGAATAATCAATGTAGTGTGGAAAATGATCAAATCTTGGCTGCTTTTATCTTCCGACCTTTGCTTTAAAACCCCAGACAACATGAAACACTTGTCGGCCACATGGCATGTAGCTATTTTGGAATGGAGAGGATATGAAAAATGCATCGTGTTTGTTCGTTAGACGGAGGCACGCTGTGTGGAGCACGGTGACAGTGTCTTTGTGCATGTACAAAGTGTTCGAGATAAAAGCTGTATTGTTCGACACCGTGTATTCACAATGAGAAGTTTCATCTCCATATTCACGTCCTGCTTTACAGATGTCACCATAGAAACAGCCCTGTAGGTTGATTTAATAGGCAAGACCTGAATAACCGTGATTTCTTTTAAAGTGTGCCCCCTGAGTGGACTTATTGCATTCAGCTGATCATCATCAACCAAAGAGGAAAATGATCAAAGGTTGATCTCATTTCAGTACAAACGAGGTCATGGAGTGACTCTTCATTTGCATGCATGGGTCAAACATACATTTTGCATTATATATTTATGTATATGGCATTACAAGAGGTGGTGGTAATTTGTTGAAATAAAACTGCTTATAGCCAAAGCCAAAACAACGCTACCCAGTGTAACTGAGACAAGAAAATATAAAAGGCGCACAGGTTCTACCAATGTTCCTTTCACATTGATTTACAGAATTTCTCTGCTGCACTTTCAGCTGTTTGTTCTGAGCTCATACTTTAGTTTTGACATTGACGTTCCTGTACACATTCACTAAATCCATAATGCTATTCACCTACATGTTCATTCATTTATGGAAAGCACTGAATTTAGATTTGTGTGTGGGTTTAAAAACATGCAAATCAGAAAGGTATTTTAAACCTTTCTGCCATTAAAACGACTTTTTGCAGCATTGTTAATCATTTCGAACACGTCTTGATAACTATCTGCTATATTTATTGATAACAGCTGATTCAGAATTTTCTTAAACATATCTCCAGGTATGTTTAATTATGCAACAATATTATGCTACTGTATTGAGCTCTGAAAGTCAATTTTGCTAAACATTCCCCTTGACTTTTCAACTTGATGCTTAAAGGAACAGGCCACCGTTTTTATATACTGAGATATGTTCTTACCTTAGCTTAGAGGCAGAGGCATATCTTGCCATTAGGCAAGGCAGGCAGCTGCCTGGAGCCCCCAAGCCAGCAGGGGGTTGACGGGGTGCAACAATTGGCCGTCGCATATTCCCTGAAAGGGCCCCATGAGCCAAACTCACCCCTCCCTCACAGAGAACAGGCACCAGAGGGCCCCCTACTGACATTCTTGCTTGGGCCCCCCAGGTACTCTTACTACGCCACTGCTTAGACGAGTTGATGCATAACAGTCCGGTCCTTTTGCGTGCGCTCAGTCCTGCAAATGTTGTTAGCATTTAGCCTCTCCTAGCATAGGAGAGGCTAAATGCAATTGCTATGGCGCCGGCCCTAACTGGCAGCTAGTTGCGTTGGCTCTGTTACCTCTCTTACACTTTTTGCTTTTATCTTTATTTATAGACGTGTTTTTTTTTTTTTAATTTCATCAAGTAGACTAGACATTGTGCATTTGTGCACAGGGGAAGCTGTTTTTTTGTTGCACTTTCCCTTTTATTTGCAATGTCTTCAGCATTTTTGGGATCTGCATCTTTTTGTTGTTCTCGTTGCCACGGTGACACACACAGTCCTCTTGTTTATTCACGGGAACAGCTTCTCGGACTCAAGGACTCACCTCTCATGCATGTGGAGAGGCCGGTGATCCCCGCCGAGATACGCAGAAAACGCAGAGGCTGCAGAGGTGGACGCAAGAGGAGAAGATGGCTACCCTCCGTCATCCTGGGTAATGTGCGCTCCATCGTGAACAAGACCGAGGAGCTGGCCGCACTGACCCGACATCAGAGGGCTTATCGGGAGTGCGGACTGATGTGCTTTACGGAGACGTGGCTGAACGGGAATATACCGGACTCTGTGGTTTCCCTGGACGGATTTAAACTCGCACGCGCAGACCGGTGTGTGGAGGGGAGCGGGAAGAAGAAAGGCGGGGGAGTAGCTGTGTTTGTGAATGAGAGATGGTGCCACCCCGGACACGTGCACGTGAAAGAACAGATATGCACCCGGGACCTGGAGATGATCGTCGTCAGCATGAGGCCTAGGTATCTACCGAGGGAGTTTTCACACATGGTGGTGTTGTGCTTGTATATCCCTCCCTCGGCCGACGCCGCCGCAGCCTGTGAGCGCATCCACAGTACCGTGACCCAGACCCAGATGCGTCACCCCCGCGCCCTGCTGCTCATCACCGGTGACTTTAATCACGCCTCTCTTTCTGCCACTATCCCCACACTCACGCAGTATGTTAAGTGCCACACAAGGAACAATAAGACCCTGGACCTTCTGTATGCTAACGTGAAGGGCGCTTACACCTCTGCCCCCCTCCCCCCGCTCGGACGCTCAGACCACAATCTCGTCCTACTGCGGCCGGATTACACACCCAGGGTGCGAAGGGAGCCAGCACAGAAGAGGTCTGTGAAAGTGTGGAGTGAAGAGGCTGAAGAGAGACTTAGGGACTGTTTCCAGACCACAGACTGGAACATGATCTGCAGCTCTCATGGAGATGACATCGACGGCCTGACCCACTGCATCACAGACTACATCAACTTCTGTGTGGAAAACACTGTACCAACCCGGAAGGTACGGTGTTTCTCCAACAACCACCCCTGGGTGACCCCTGAACTTAAAGCCCTCCTGAACCAAAAGAAAAGGGCTTTCAACTCAGGGGACAGAGAGGAGCAGAGGAGAGTCCAGCATGAACTCCAGTGGAGGATCAGGAAGGCCAAGAAGGACTATGGCCAGAAGCTGGAGCAGAAGCTGGCGCAGGGCAACGCACGGGACGTGTGGAGGGGACTGAAGAACATCTCCGGTTTTGGACAGAGTGCCAGAGGGACAGCTGATGGAGACCAGCGCGGGGCGGATGAATTCAACCAACATTTCAACCGGTTTGATTCTCCCCCCACTCCCTCCTCTTCACGCGTCTCCAGCACAGTGGACACTGCCCCCCTCCCCCGACCACCTTCACCTGCCTCCAGCCCCCCTGCACCCACGTCTCCAGCCCCCATCATACGGACTTCCTCTAGCACCTGCCCCACCCCCGGCAGTCCACCCCCACACCGGTCCCCCCCTCACTCCCCCCTCTCCATCACACCGGACCAGGTGAGGAGGGAGCTGAGGCGACTGAAGCGGGGGAAAGCTGCAGGACCAGATGGCATCAGTCCCAGGCTGCTGAGGACCTGCGCAGACCAGCTCTCCGGGGTCCTCTGCCACATCTACAACCTGAGCCTCAGCCTGGAGAAGGTCCCCGTCCTGTGGAAGACCTCCTGTCTGATTCCAGTTCCTAAAACAGCGCACGCCAGGGAACCGGCCCACTACAGACCAGTCGCCCTGACCTCCCACCTGATGAAGACGATGGAGCGGCTCATCCTCACCCACCTCCGCTCTGTGGTAAGCCCCACCCTTGACCCGCTGCAGTTTGCTTACAGACCCAACATCGGAGTGGAGGATGCTGTCATCTACCTGTCGGAGCGGGCGCTCACGCACCTGGAGCACGCCGGGAACGCTGTGAGGGTCATGTTCTTTGACTTCTCCAGTGCCTTCAACACCATCAGGCCGGCGCTGCTGCGGGGGAAGCTGGAGGACGCGGGAGTGGATGAACATCTCACCGCATGGACCATCGACTACCTCACGGACCGACCACAGTATGTGCGGCTGCGCAGCTGTGAGTCTGAGGTGGTCGTCTGCAGCACCGGGGCCCCTCAGGGCACCGTCCTCTCACCGTTTCTCTTCACCATCTATACATCGGACTTCACATACAACACGGACAGTTGTCATCTCCAGAAGTTCTCCGACGACTCCGCCATCGTGGGCTGTGTGTCTAAGGGGAACGACCTGGAGTACCGGTCAGTCATCATAGACTTTGTGGACTGGTGTGAGCGCAACCACCTGTGCTTGAACATCAGTAAGACGAAGGAGATGGTGATCGACTTCACGAGGAAGCCACTGCCGTACACACCGCTGAACATCCAGGGGGAGGACATTGAGGAGGTGGACAGTTTCAAGTACCTGGGTGTTCACCTCAACAATAAACTGGACTGGTCCCACAACACCAACGCCCTGTACAAGAAGGGCCAAAGTCGCCTCCACCTTCTGAGGAGACTGAGGTCGTTCGGAGTGAGCAGGCCTCTGCTCAGGACTTTTTATGACTCTGTGGTCGCCTCTGCTCTCCACTACGCTGCCGTGTGCTGGGCCCCGGGCAGCACAGAGCGGGACAAGAACAGACTGAACAAGCTGGTCAGGAGGGCCAGCTCCGTCCTGGGCTGCCCCCTGGACTCTGTGGAGGAGGTGAGGGACAGGAGGGTGTTAGCCAAGCTCACCTCCATCATGGACAACACCTCCCACCCACTGCACGGGACTGTAGAAGAGCTGTGCAGCTCTCTCAGTGGCAGACTGAGACACCCTCAGTGCAGGACGGAGCGCTACCGCAAAGCCTTCATCCCCACTGCTGTCAGACTGTACAATAAGACTGTGAAGTAACGCCGACTGTAACAAGTGAATTTCTCCTTTGTGAGATGAATAAAGGTTTATCTTATCTTATCTTAGGTATAGCTCCAAACTTTGGTGAAGATAGAAGCTACCAAGCTGTTCCACATTTCCCCTATTTAAATACAGACTTAAACATGTCGATTTTCAAAGCGGATAAAAAGGGGTACTATATTGTAAGGTGTATAATACCTTGGGAAGACTTCGATGTATGCGCAGTAAAGTCTATTCCTTTAAGAGAGCAGGGTTCAGAATTTGGAAAGCCTTCAATATCAAACATTTGCCTCCAAATCTTGTAAATGTTCTGTCCAATTCGCTGATTATTTCTCCACTGATTCTTTGCAAATGTCAGTGATTGGAGTCAGTGCTGAATGGGCGACAATTGGCAGCCTTGTCCCATTATTCTATGAGTTGTGCACCTAGATTAATGCCCCGGTTGTGGCCTAACTGACCCTGGAGCCACAGTCAGGTCACCTCCTGGGAGCAGACACACCTCCCGATGAGGGACTAATGGTGGTTATTTGTGTGAGAAAGGAGCTGGGACGCTGGGTGGGTTGGCTGATTGCCAGTAGAAAAATAATTTAACTCCATTGAGCTTTCTCATGGGGGGCAAGAATGCAAACTGAACTGAATTAATCAGAACACATGAAGGGGGGTTTGGCACAACAGGAACAGGAAAACAATGGCACTAAGAAGTGTCAAAAGATTTAATTGAAATTTGATTGGGGACTGACTTTTAGTTCATCAATCCATTTTCTTATGCTCTAGTCAACCCATAGGCAATGAAGGTCTGTTAAAATTGACAGGACAAAAGCAAGTTAAGAAACATAGAGTTAAGATTGGGTTAGGTTTAGCAAAATATCTTTTGACAAGGAAGTTCAGTTCATAGGTTCACAATTATAGACAGTCCAACATTGGTCCGTAGAATTCTACCTGAATTCTACGGACCAATGATATTCAAGTGAGTTCCAATGAGTTGTTATTCAAGAGAGGCAGAAGTTACACAGCAGTTATAAAACAGTACAATCAATAGGGGAGGTGGGCACGGCATCAGGACCCTACAACAGTATATTAAATGTAAGGCTAAGGCTATATGATGGAAAGTATAATATAGCACAGACTACAAGCTTACCAGGTGAATGGTTGTGATGCGGTCTCTGGACAAGCCATTCCTGGACCCTGAGTGTCTGACCCTGCCCAGCTACGCAGAAGCCTCCAGCAAGCTAAAAATAATGAAACATTGATGAATCTACAGTATCAACGACCACCCAGTCATTTCAGCACAAACACGATGCACAATGTAAGTTGACGACGTCTCAGTTGCTGACTTTACGCTCCAACACAACTCATGTACCTGGCACCTCCCCAACAAGACAAGGGAGTGTACAGGAAGAACTGACTCCCCTCAATGTGAAGGCGCAGCAGCTCTACTATGAGCTCTCACTGGGTTCCTTACTTTACTTCTAAGGGAACGTCTTGCTATCCCACTGAAGACGCTTGACCGCTTGTGCTTTTTTGGTCATGACCGTTTTTCCTTTCTACTCAGATCCTTCTTCGCCAGAACAGTCTGACACAACAACTGCATCGCTCTGCACCAATCTGCCAGCCAATCTCACTCTCCACCGTTCCCTCTCTCATGACAAGTCTCAGAGATACTTTAACTCCTCCTCTTGAGGCAGGCTATCTCTGCTGACCAACTGTATGGCGATATTTGTGAAGATTTAAGTAGAAGCTCGTCTATTTTCATAATCAGTGTTATTTACTTTAGTTTATTGTCCCCATGTGTGAGTAAGGGTCCAGGTTCTACAACTTTAAATGTTTTGCTTTTACTTTTCATTTTCCAACAGTAAACACAGTCCAATGAGGGGATATAGGAAGTTCATTGTTATGCACATGATGTGACTGTGATTTATTGCGTGGTCCTGTAATAATGAGTAAACAAGTCTTACTTGCACAGACCTCTGCCGTGATGTTAAGACAATATTGTCCCTGTGGCCCCGTGCGTCCTGTGAGTGCTTCATTAGTGAAACACCAGCAGCATAAAAACACTGAATGTAAATGAGGAGTGATGGAGGGCATCTCCCCGGGTGGCACCGCACACCGACAACAAATCCATACCTGTCAACATCCCATACTTTATCATTTATAAATGTGAATACCATGCCTCATCAAAGTATAATTGGAATTCATTTTACACAGTGTTAATGTGTCGCTAGCTGTGTCTACCTTATGTACTTGTCAGCTGCGTTAATTTAATTTTCTTTGAGATAACACTATATTCATAATGGATAGTGTTAATTGAAGAAAAGTAATACCGCATCCTCAAAGCCACAATATAGAACATCTCTGCTACACGTCATAAAAATTGGGTTATCAAAATATAGATTTGAAGGAGCACATTTACTGTGATCCTCCTGTTCGGCTCTAGTCAAAGCAAGCAACTTAGACAAGCTGGTCCAGCATTGAGAAAAGTAAATAACAATAATATTCGAATGAAATAATTCCGTTTGGCTAACTCTCAGATATTGTGCAGGAACTCTCTGAACACAGTTGACCTTGGCCAGAACTGATATAGATTTTCTTGACTTGATATTTCTTCAGACACAAAGAAACACAGCCCACAGATGTCAGTGAATCTCCTCTCCCCACACAGTTATGAAACCAGACCAACGCTGTAATTTTAAATAGTAAACTGTGTTCCCTTGGCCACGTATTTGCTCTACGTCTTTCAGATGATGTCCCGAGCATCATTTATATTGAAAAATGACCGTGTCAGTTGTGAACTTTTGTCGCTGCAGGTGAATAGCTTTATTCTAAACCGTTTTAAAGCCATGCTGTGTTACATTTGATAAAAACCCTAAATAAAACAAGACAAATCTTCTCTCAATAAGACATCATTGTTTAAACGCCAACGTATCTGCATGGAAGATTAGACGTAGGGTGTATTCAGACCTGCACTGTTTGGTCCACTTTATACTGACCTTTTACGCAGGTGTGAATACAACAAACAAATCCTGGTGCGGATCAAAGAACCGGACCAAGCCCCACTTTTTCATATGGTCTCGGTCCACTTCCAGACGGACTCTGGTCCAGTTAGCTTCAGGTGTGAATATAAACCACTGTTGATCCGAAACAACTCCAGGATGCATGCGCCTTTTTGGGCTTAACAAGCCACTGTTGCAAGGCACCATGGGAAAAATTAGCCCGTCGCTGCTGCTAGCGCTAATACTGGATGGATGCTACAAACAATGAGCCATGGACAGACCTGGAGCTACAAGGAGACACTATGCCTCCTGGATATTTGGCCAGTTGTGCACTCACCCAACTGCTAGAAAAGACACACAAAAATGCGTTTGTGTTCAGCATGTTTAGTGAGAAACTGAAGGAGAGGGGCTTCGAACGGTCTCCTGAACAGCCGTGGCGTCAAAATGGAAAAAACCTTGCCAAATTTAAATGAAAGTGTTAAAGAAGAGTGGAGAAACAAGACCAACAATTTGTCCCATGGACATAATAGAAACAAAGAGCTCAGCAGACGACCCTTCATCTGCAGAAAACACTTTTTCCACCAGCTACTCTGATGAAGCTGAGGTTAATGAAAAGAGGTTTAGTCTCTTACGTTTCTTTTATTATCATAGTAAGCATCAAATGTAAATTTTTATTGGGAGCCTCGATTGTCACACAAATGGATGTGTTTACAAAATATACATGTGTTTCCAGCAACATCACGCATAGTTCCGGCGGCCATTTTGAATACCCAAGCGCAATTATGCAGTACTATAACATGTAGCAATATCTCTACTCAGGATGAAAATGAAAGACAACTGATTGACAGAGGCATTTTTATGTACTCGTAATCATTGCTCAAGAAGAAAACAGCCCCAGAGACGCACGTTTATGTGATATAACCAGCAAATCTCTGTCTGTCGAGCTACAGCAGGATTTACTAAAGATCTGCTTCTCTCTGAAGACTAAATAAACACATCAAAGTGAGAACAGAAAACCTTTCTTTGTCATAACAACATGTCTCTGTCTGAGTCAGTGCTAAGCTGCTCAAGACGTTAGCATGCTACCGGCTAGCAACTATCATAAATCAGCTGTCAATGGCTTCAACACGATAAACAAATGTGTGGCTCACATCTATGAACGCTGAGGAAATACTACAGTAACAGCTCAGTTCTGACCTCTGTCACATGTTGTATCCAAGGCTAGATGTTTGGAGTGTCGTTCAGAGGTCAGAGGTCTGTTGAAGCTAAATGCTAACCGGCAGCATGCTAACCTCTTGAGCAGCTTAAACATTGACTTACTGGTTTCTTCACATAAACATGCGTCTCTGGGGCTGTGTTTTTTTTACTGTTTTCTTCTTGAGCAATTTTTACGAGTAAAAAAAAATGCCACAGTCAATCAGTTGTCTTTCATTTATATCCTGAGTAGAGATGTTTTGTTGTAGTAGGCTGCTGCGTAATTCTACTTCGGTATTCAAAATGGCCGCCATAACAACAAAGGTCACCTTACTGAAAGGCATGTATATTCAAAAACAAACAAAAAACTCTGCTTTTGGTCCGGACCAAACAAGCGGACCAAAGGACTTTTCTAATCGATCCATGAGGGAAATGGCGTTGTCACAAGAGCTCAAATTGAAGTCAAATGAATGAAAGACTATGGCAATTGAGCAGAGTAGGTACTCATGCATGAATGTGTTCCTGCTTTTATTCGACAATAGCCAAACATGAGGTTTAAATGAATTATCTTCTATAAGCTGCCAAGTTTTGAAGTGCTCGCCAATTATGAAAGATTTGCATTTTGAGTTGATGAAACGTGCATATGGGCTTTATTGAGCGCTGAAATCCTCTCCCAGCTTTTATGAATGAAAACAATAAAATGTATATAAAGGAAATCAGGCTTCTCATCTCAGTCTGGAGGGAGACACAATGCCCATAAGTCTCGCAAACAGAGAGCAAAGTGCAAAGTGCCTTTTTTTTTTTCCCCACACACACACTTTCCGGCTTTATTCAGCTCAAACCAATTGCTTTCCTGTCACACATACTGTTGGAAGAGCTGCGAATTCTTCTGCTGAAACGGTCCGGGTGACTCTACGACCCTGGCACATATAGCAGTTATTATCGAGTGCTGAAAGATTATACAACAGTCACTGATGAGGCAAAGTCACAGAAGGTTAGAGAGCAAGGAAGTCTGCAAAGAACCTGAAGACATGCTGCAGATATTGTACAGTCTAAAAATGTATAGTCAAAAGCAGACTCTGTTGAAAGAAAGAAAGAGTAGAGACAATGTAGCTCGTATAAGGTTTTGTCCATAAACCACTGTGTTCCTAAATCAGCTGTGTTTTCTCAGCTGTATTTCTTTATGGAGCTGTAAAAATGCAATACTTAATACTTTCAGAAGGTCAGCAGGTCCTTTTAAATAGACTCTATAATGTGTCCAATCTGCTACTGCATAAAACTCTGTACAGCCAAGGTCTTGATTACATTTTCATGTAAAATGCAGCAGCGAGGGCTTTTTAATGTTAAATTATAGGTCAAATGAAGTCACACTATTCTGAAAAGTCTCTCCAAACTCTGCAAAGATACGCCTCCACGGATATTTATTTGAACAACTTGGGTTACTAATTTAAAACAAATTAATATGGAAAGGAAGAAATACTGTCTTCATTTTGTTATTGATCGATCCACACCCCCTGGTTTGAGATATCTTGCTGCGCGGGGGGTGAATGATAGAACACAGCAAGAACAGAACACAAAAAATACCAATTAAAACGCATTGATCACTCGTAGATGAAAATCCAAGTACAAAGACTTAAAAATAAATAATAAAAAAAGTTCCAAAATTGGTATTTGTTTATTCCAGTTTGAACATTTTAGAAGATTAGGCTTTGAAGGAAAAGAAACACACACAAGTGCTCAATTTGAAATAGGTTACGATATGAAGCGACAAAAGCAAAACTAGTTCCGACTTAATTACTTTTCAACTTGACATTGAAGCCAGGAAAAGGAAACTTTGAAATTAAAATAACATGTTGAATGAGAAAAAAACGTAATTATTATTATGATAAACCAAGTAAAAATTAACTTATTTCAAAATTGAACTTTGTCATTGATGCTCCAGTTAATTAACCAATTTATTTTGGGGTGTTGCTTAGCAACAAGTGAACCAAAAAAGTTTTTAACTGGTTTAACAAAGGTCAAGATGTGAGGCATTTTCTTCAAATAGAGACAGAACAATCACATGTAACACAATACAAAGTCTGTGTACTTCTCTTTCATATTAAGAAAATGCTGGATAATAGACTTAGATAATAATTGGATAATAGATCACAAATAGATCGTGTTCTCGCTCAAAATGTAATAATACCAAACTCTCAAAGCCAATTTATACCTCAGGAGATAATTACATCTTTTTTTGTCTCGTGCCTTTGGAAACATCTTGTTTCATGGGTTATTACTGAAACCTCCCAACAGAAAATCCACAAATCTGCACTTTTAACTGACATTAGCTCTTCTACCATGAGAAAAACAAAAACAAATTAACATCAGTTAATTGTGTTGACAAATGTGTTTTTCTACTCGTCGAGGCCGTTGTAATAAATCCACATATATCACAGAATGCCAATAGAGACATTAATTCAGTTTTTATGATGAAGTTAACATTACAACATTTTCATCAGAAACAATCTCATTTATCGTTGAGTTTTAAAGCATTGCCTTTGTGAATCGAAAGTGCGCTCGGCTCATTTCAAGTTTGTGTCCGAGGAGATTTTACTGATTTAGCACCAAGCTACTCCTGCTTTTTCCAGAGTGAGGAACCTTTACTGATCACATGCAAATTTCTCCTGTTGACATTTTCTACTTTAGATCATGAATGGTTTGCTAATAGTTGGTAAAAGACTCATGGTCATGTCAGCTTCTCAAAATGTTCTCAAAATACTTCACCATAATCTATTTAAGACACACCGAGACATTTCAAATCAATCCGTGTACCTTTCGATCATTAGTTATTCCGTTTCAAAATAAAATCAGAAAAACAACATTTCCATTTGTTTTTTTGTTTTTTTCCCTTTCTAAACTTGAATTAGAAAAAGAAATCTTGTATACGTCAATGTCAATGTGTTTGTTTTGGCTCTAGTTGTTTTAAATTCCCCCCAAAATTATGACGTTACTATTATTTCGTTTTATTATTGTTTGCGACACCGGAAGTGAGGAGAGACCTCAGCTCAGAGCCGCTCCTACACTTGTTTGGAAAGTTTTATGAAGATACTTTTTAAAAATTGGGCAACACATGCAGAGATCAGAGATGCTTTATATTACCACGGAGGGAATGGTTGCTCAGAAATATCCGTGAGGAGATTCTGCTTGGAAAACAACCTTAAAAAGCTGGGCAGACACTGTGCGTCTCTGTCATGCAGTGTACGGGGGCTACGAGCCACGAATAGCTGCTTACGACGAACGTACGAGTGAAAATCGCACGGTCGCAAGGTTTTCAAACATGTTTGATATTTTTTGCGAGTCGTGCGGTCCTGGCCCTGTGGCAGCGACACTGAAGCCGGCGGAAAGCAGCGCGAACACGGGGAAATGCAGCTGCAGGCGCCGGGAGGAGAGGACACACGCGTTATCAGTCCCGTCGCCAGACGTCAGTTTTAAGGGGGGCATATGAAATCCACGGGGGGCACATTTACTATTAAATACATATTTTTCATATGGTGTTCACGCAGCCCTGGCGCACACTGATCATTACATTAAACATAATCAACAGCAAATATGACCAGACCAACTACAGCTGCAACATGAGTCCTCGTGGCGGAAACGTCAGTACAGGAGCAGGTGCGTTTCTCCGAGCTGAACCTCATCAACACATCGTTCTACTCAGACTTGAACTTATGAGTGAGGTCCTTTTCAAAAGCAGCTGAATGTTGCGACTGTGCAGAATACTGCACCGATGCAACGAAAACACGTTTCTGAGTGTGGAAAAACGACCGGACTCTGGGGCTGTAGAACGAGCGCCTGCGCCCCCACACTCACCCCTCACACCACCCCCCTCACCACCGTTTTTGGACCATGAATATGGCTCGGTCAGTGCTGTGGCCGCGTCCACTTTTCAGTCTCTCTCAGCCTTCACTAAAGCTCCAGTGTCTGAGTGTAAAACGCACACTTGGAACACGGGGTCTTTTCGTCAGACTTCAGCGCTTTGTAGTAAAATACACACGAGCTCCTGTTACTGCCTTTAAGAGTCTCTCACGAGCCAGGACGGGAAATGAGCATAAAGAGGCGACATCGTGGACTCTCAGAGCAGAGGATGATCGTTGATGCCCCTCTGTCATATCAGCTGTGTTTTATTTTGTGCCCAGACAACACGGGAGCCGTGCGCAATTGCGCACGAGCGCAGCTTGGAGGGAACCGTGCCAGAGAAAGAGAGAGAGGGGTGAAATGCCGCCGGTCCCCTCTCTCGGTGTCAGGGGAGGAAATAGTTACTTGTTGTGGAGTTTGGGCCGGTCTACTCGGGCAGAAAGCGCAAAAGTAACACTGCGCAAATGAGTGATACGTAGCCTATCTTTGCCCAATTTGTAGTGGCTTCTCGTGGTTATACGGCGTATACCTGCGTATCACGTAGACTACAACACATCTGTGTCTGGGGGGGCACAAGCGTCTTGGGGGACGGGCACGGCCCCCTATGGCCCGCCCATAGCGACTCGTATGCGCGTTATTATATTTTTTTTATTCCTCTTCGTCACTTTAGTTGTGCATGATTACTTTGCAAAACAAAAGTCACTGCTGAAGTGGGGGGGACGGAGAGAGGAGTGGCAGAGGGACAGTTTGGGAATGCACGACGGGAAAGGGTTTTAGAGCGCGGCTCTGGGGAAACAGAGAGAGAGAGAGAGAGAGCTCCCGAACGCTCCCGGCACCAGCTCTCCCGGGCCATGGGAGAGAAAAAGGCGCGTGGAGTCCATAAGTGAGGCGGCTACACGAGCCCCGACACTCGCATCTTCCACCTGTTCGCTCAGCTCCGCTCTCGGCCGCCTCCGAAGCGACATCACCGCGCACTGCCTCCTCCTCCGCCCCGGTCACCTCAGCTGCTGCTGCTAACCCAACGAGTTTGAGAAATAAAAGTCCCAATGACATAATAAACAACGGTTACAGCGGAGATCGCGTTGAAGCTCGACCTCTTTTGCTTAAGTTTGTTTTTGTTTCCCTCTTGCGCGAGGGAGAGAGAGGCAGAGAAAAAGTTACTCCTCATTTCCAGTAGCAAATCAAACCTAAGCAGTAGTGAACAAAATAACGGAGGTTGTTTTAGCAGTGTTTGTTTCCACTGCATAGCAAAGAAATGGGTCAATATTTTATTTAGAATTTTTTGCCTTTCCAATTTAATTTAGAAAATGGAAATACAATAAAACAACCACATAATTAGTTTTTCTGATTTTATTTTGAAACGGAATAACTAATGATCGAAAGGTACACGGATTCAAATCCTCTGCATATTTTGATTTATTATACAAATGAGGTTGATGTGCCCCAGCCACAAAGATACACAAGTTGTATTTATTCCATTCATGCCTCCCTAAAACATGCACAATCTACTGTGATCAAAGATGAGAAGTCCAGCACAGTGTAGTCAATTTCAAGATGCATGGACAGATGATTTAGTATTCTAGGAATTTAGATTCATAAAAATTGTAAGGCACTAAACACCTAACACAGCAGGGGCCGCAACCTTAAAGCCACACCGCGTAGAATTTTGCCCAATAAATAAAATTGAAATACAAGCATTTATTTCATGACAGATATTTTCATCATTGAAATAAATACACAAACTAACATGAGCTTTTGCTGTGAGCGGCTCAGCTCTCCTAAGACATGACTGTCACTTTGCTGGGAGTGGGTACGTCTCCAGCTCGTCTCCATGGAGATGTCGATTGAAGTCAGCAGAACTGAAGATTCAAACAGGATCGGTCCTCATCTAAATCCATTCCTTGATTAAACACTGCAAAAATATCATATTCTGTGTCAAGCTGGTCATTGGGAGCATGTTTTGTACTGATGTAGTCCAAAGTGTTACGCAGTGTACCTTTAACAAAAAGAAGGAAGACACACAAAACAAAAACACACCGAAATGAGTGCACCTCAAACCAAAAAGCAAGATCAGCCACCACCTCTGGGACCTTAAAGGGACTATACAGGGTTTAAAAATGTCAAAATGATGTATTTTCCTCCACCTACATGTTCCAGCCATGTCCTAATGTGTAGAATGAGCCCAGACCTGTTCACCACAACTGCCTCTAAAATCCTGCACTGTCACTCAAAAAGGTGTTAATTCAGGTCAGAAGTGCCGCCATGCACAAGCTTAATATAGAAGCTGCAGTTACCTTAAGTAGCAGATCCCGCCTGCCAGGTCATAGTGCTGCAGTCACGCAATTTCATGCCAAATGTGCATGGTGTTTTGATCTTCTCCCTTATGTGTCTAATTTCCCCTCCTTTTCTGTCGTTTTGTTGCGGCTGTAATTTAGTCCGTACTGCTAATTTAGACATCAGTACTGCGGGGCGCTCTCCTGTGGCGCCTGCCCTTTCACTGTGGTGCAGGAGTGAGCTGATCGGCCCGTGACTGACAGCTTTAGTGGGTGCTAAAGGTGGTTGTTTTCCCCTGGGCCGGATCCTCTCCGCCCGCCTCTCATCCATCACACGCAGTTACGCCGTGTCCGCCCATAGAAAAGGTCACTGCGTGCTTTTATGGCTCAGCGTCACACAGTAGACACAGTAAGGGAACGGTTGCGCTCCGCACCGGGAAGAGACAAGAGGATGATAATGCCTTAAACATGCGCAGCCCATCATTCCTGCGCACAGTGAAAACAATCTTATGAAGTGACACGTGGCAGGGTGGAGATAAATCGAGCAAAACGTCCAAGCCAGTGGTTCCGAAACCTTTCAGACCCCCAAAAACAACAGAAAGCAGACAGACCAATTACCCACTCCTTCATTATCCTTGCAGACACTAACATTACAGGCTTATGCAGTCCTTGTTGCCAGGTTTGAACCCTCAAACTTGTGAGTGTCATGAGCAGGCGGCCGCCCCCCCCTGAGGCTAATGTGGTTATAGAGGTATAATTTCCTCCACGAAACGGGAACGGCTCCATCAGCTTTGCTTTTGGCTTTTCATTCGGGCACGTTTTAATTAGCCTAAAGCAGATTCCGACAACGTGGAAAGGGTCAAAAATGAAAGGGCTCGCGCTTGAGCCGGCTTTTGCTGAGGTCGAATTTCCCGAGTATTAGCAAGTTATTAACGGAACCTAATAGGAAAATGCCGCTCCTCGAATACAAAGGAGGGGAGAGCGCGGCGAGGTGACAATGGCAACGGCCCGGACGCCGAGGCTACGGCGCAGTAATTATAGAGTCAATTCAAGCGTATATCTACTTTAGCACTGGTCACACGTTGAAAGTGCATGTCGAGATGTGCATTAAGTGCCATAGGCTGAATGTGTGGGTCATAAAGAAACTACAGGGAAGCGGTAATATAATGTGATCTACAGTACAGGGCCGGCGTTAACACGGAGGTGTAATGATCACTGCGGGCTCATCGGGGTGCAGTCATCTTTATTCATGCCGTTATTGATTTGCTCACAGATAATCTTGTAATTGTGGAAGCATGCAGCGTCAGGCGAAATGGGCGACACACAGAGAAGGCAATGAGCCAATTTGTTAATGTAATTGTCTAGACTATGGTATTTAAACAATAGGCCTAATTCATGGCGATGCTTGATTTCTCAGGTGTTTCTGCGCACCGATGCTTTTTGGTAATACATTTTTTACCTTTTGACTGTCTGGTTAGAATGATGGTTGATTTAAAAGATAACATGAGTCAGAGCACTTTAGGGATGATTTGTTGCAGAAAATCCCAAAGTATAAAGTACATAACCGACTGAAGGACAGCCTCATCCACAAGACTGAACTCTCTCCCTTCATTGCCCTTCTCCTTCTTCCACCTGCATTCACAAAACGTGGTCCACTCTAGTCATAAGGGCCCTCATTAGTTTTACTTGTATTCAACAACATGCTACTGTGGCGATTTAGTTGATCAACTACAATACGAGCAAGTTACCTAAGACCTTTCCCCCCCCCTCTTTACATCTGGTCAAAAATAAAAACAACCTGCGTGACTGATAGTCTCCGAAACGTCCCTGCATCTCGGACGGATTGTGCACATGCAAAGGGCCTATATCACCGGTGAGTCTCCAGGTAGTCTCCATGAAAACGAACAGGCAACACGAGTCTCTAACTAGTCTCCACGGTTACGCCTTTCTTGCAGAAGCATTCCGATCTGCATTTCCTGGATTTTGCCGCGGCATAGAGTAGAACACCAAACTGTCACATTTTGAAAACCCTTAATCCACCGCTGGACCCATTCACAGTAGTTCTGCACTCAAATGTGGCCGTCAAGGCACCACCAACGTGATGGCACTCTAGTAGCCAAAAGAAAGCTTGAATTCACTGCTCTAAGCTGTCAGTCACTGCTTCCTGCTACTCAAAATCCTGACCAGCCTTGTCTCTCACTCCTCACTTTTGTTTCAAGATTATTAGAACTTATTAAAGCGTAAACTATCTATGTTGAAGTAACTAAAACAATGTTTTTAAGCCTTAGCTATGTATGTGTGGCATTGTCAGTTTTACTACATGCATCTTAATCATTTTATTAAACTTATGTATTTTCAATATTGATACGGTCAGCAGATGGTGCCAGCGGGCATATATAGTATAAAAGCCCACCCTTGTTCACTCTACACCCTCTGTCTTCCTCACAGGCATTTCCGACCTGGCTGGGCTGAGCCCAGGGCGTACGTTGTGTTCGACGGGTCCAGGCAGCTATTTCTCGCTCATTCCCCATTTTTAGATTTTGTTGATCAATAAAGCAGCGTTGCGGCTAGTTGAGAGCCTCAATGCGCACCACTCCATTGCCTCTTGGTGTGTTGTGGTCCGGGGTCTGCTGGGGTCCTCTCGTAGTGTAGCCGGGTGCTAACGATGCACCGGGCCGGCTGAGGGCTGGATGTGGACGTGACTGTGGACTTGCCTCGTAGTTATCCCTCTTTCAGATATTCTTCACAAACTAACTTTTATTTACATTTAGGTGGGCCTAGACGCTGCTGTCTTGCTTCTCTTTGTTTTGCTTACGCTTTGTTAATCTCCTTCTGGACATTTGTTAAACAAACTAATGTGTACAAACTGTGAGCCAACTGAAAGCTCATGTGAGCTAACAGATCTAACAAAGGCTGTGAATATAAATGTCTGTCAACAAAAGCATGAAACAATTACGAAAGATACAAGTACCAAAAAAAGCTGCCTCTGTACTTTTGTGTCGAACCTGTGTGCATTACAGCACATTTTTTCCAGTTTTACTGTGATCACTCGTAATGCTACGTATGATATGTCAACTTTATTGCCTTCTGTATATCTAAATGTTTGCAACTCTTACAGTTAAGCCCCACAATACACTGTTTAAATTGGATACTACTGACTTGATGTTATGAGTTCCTCCCTTCAATTCAAAAATCTATGACAAAGACCCAGATCAATTTTGCTCTTAAAGCTGCTGCAGAAGCAATCCACTCTGACTGTGTGGGAGAGGAGCTGAGAGAGTTCGAGTAATTAACCAGAATAAAACACATTGTTCAGACGTGAAGACGTGTCAATATGTGTCTTGGCTGGATACAGTGTTCAAGAGGCACAGTGGAGTGAAAAGGACAAGAAAAGGCTGAGAACAGAAGATGGTCTATCACTGTACAAAATACGCTTTCAAAAAGGTACAAATTAAATTATAATTGAAGAGCTGTTGAGAGAGACCATGCTGCTGCAAATGATTGGAAAATGCCGTCAAAATCCCAACTGATAGATATTTTAGTTCGAGGATAAATGCTCTTTCAATTACTCCACAACAAAAGGTAACAATGGTCCAACACGTCCAACTCTCCCCCAGTGTCTGCATAGATGAGTGTGTGGGTTAGTGGTTCCTTGATTTAAAGCTCTTTAAATGCCCAGAGAAGGTCCAAAAGTGGTAAATAATAGAAGTGACTATTTGCCATTTACGCCAATGTTTCCTCCAATAAAACACAATTTGCCTCATCTCTCAAAAGGAGAGATATATGCAAATCAAAATGCCCCAGATATACGCAGGCACCTCCGTAAATACGGCAGGAAGCCTTCAATTAGCAGCTATGTTTTCCTCTTGTGTGTTGTGCAGCTTGTACCTGAGTGCTCCCCATGCATCAGTCGGCCTCATTACAGACCCCTCTCTCAAAAATGTCATTAAAATCAGTGACCTTTCAAAAACAACGACCTGCGCGCTCCGTCACAACACTTTACAAGCCCCAGACGCTTTTACAATCCACCGGACACACTTTGTACAAACACTTTACATCGAAACTACAAGGGCAAAGAAAACAATGTGGTCTACACAGCACTAATGAGTTTGGCTCAAAACGGAACAGCACATGTCAATTATGTGGAAAATGTTAAGAAAGTGCTGATGATCACTCTGTTATCAATACCAAAATCTTCAAAATCTCTAAATGTTGTTGTTGCTTACTGTATGTTGGTGTTGTTTTTGTTTCCTATTGGCTAACAAGTACGGTGCCTTGAAAAACACTTGCTTGCATGTGAAAAAGACATATCATTACAAGACAAGAAAGAAAGAAAAATACTTAACAGCACTTGCAAACTAGAATATTATTATTTCTTGATTTGTCTGCTCTGCAATGTTTCAGGAATTGGAATTAGACAGCTTTCCTCTCTTTGTATGTAAAATGATTCGATACATTGGTGACAAGGCTGTACCATTTGAAAGCAAAGGTTTCAACTGTGTCTCAACCTCGGTGATTCTTTTTTAATGAAAGTAACCCCACTTTACTGGATGAATCACTGGTTTGATAATGTCTAAAGCAAGTTTCTAAGATTTGATTTTTATCGTTAATTACCTCCATAGACCCGCAGGGATGATGGGCCACTGGGGGCGAACCCATGTTGACATTTCATTTTCCAACAAAAGCCATCTATTAATTGCACATGTTCGTCATGTGTTTCTCACCTTGACTCAGTGAAGTGTGCAGTGATGTGGATTGTGAAGTCGAGGGAAATTTATCTGCACATTATTATCAGCTAAGGTTATGTTTAAATGGAAGGTCCTTAATTATTTATTCCACATTTGAAAAATTCATTAATATATTTTAGATTATTTATTCGATGTTTCATAACTCACTGAAATGAATAAATGTGGAAACGTTAAGCAAAAGTATGCAGATTAAAAATTCTGTCTTGCTCAAACATGAATTACACAAAACACAACCCGTATAAATGAAACATGGAAAAATGCATCCATTGAAAAGTCCATCCATCCATTCATCCATTTTCTTCCGCTTTATCCGGGGCCGGGTCGCGGGGGCAGCAGTCTCAGCAGAGATGCCCAGACTTCCCGATCCACTCACACCTCCTCCAGCTGTTCTGGGGGGACCCCGAGGCGACACCAGGCCAGCTCGGAGACAAAGTCCCACCAGCGTGTCCTGGGCCTTCCACGAGGCCTTGTCCCACTAGGACATGCCTGGAACACCAACTGCGGGAGGTGACCAGGAGGCATCCGGAACAGATGCCCGAGCCACCTCAGCTGGCTCCTTTTGACGTGAAGGAGCAGCGACTCTACTCCGAGCTCCTCCCGGGTAACTGAGCTCCTCACCCGATCTCGAAGGGTGCGCCCAGCCACCCTGAGAAGGAAAATGGCCGCTTGTATTCGCAATCTTGTCCTTTCGGTCATTACCTAAATCTCATGACCATAGGTGAGGGTGGGAACGTAGATCGATCGGTAAATCGAGAGCTTTGCCCCCGACTCAGCTCCCTCTTCACCACGACAGACCGATACAGCGACCGCATCACTGCTGACGCCGCCCTGATCCGTCTGTCGATCTCACGCTCCATCCGTCCCCCACTCGTGAACAAGACCCCGAGATACTTGAACTCCTCCACTTGAGGCAAGGACTCAAAAGTGTTTTACTGAATATTTTATGCTGAATCTTTGGAGGTTTCATTTAAATTCAGTTCAATTCAAGTTTATTAATGTAGCACATTTAGCTGCCACTACTGTTGACCAAAGATTTCCAGAGATGCAAAACACAACAGTTCACACTTATATAAAACCAAAGTTAAACCAAGACATCCTGACTAACTAGTTTTTTAAGGCCTGGCTAAAAAGGTAGGTTTTCAGCCTAGACTTAAATTGTGCAAAAGACTGAGAGTAACTGACAGAAGGGGGCTGTCCCACAATGTGAGCGCTGCTACATAGAAGGCTCTGTCTCCTTGGCACAGCCAGCAAGAGCTGGTTAGCTGACCTCAGAGCCCTCGGCGGGGAGTAAGGCTGCAACAGATCATGCAAACAGGACGGGCCTAAAAGGTTCAGACACTTAAAACAATCAACAATTGACCATGAAAGCTGACAGGAAGCCAGTACAGGGTTGATGTGTTCACAGCGTTTATCTTTAGTGATGAGCCGGGCTTCAGCGTTTTTGGGAGCGCTGGTCAAACCTGATGTACAAGGTGTTCCAATAGTCCAAGCGTGAAGTCACAAAACAACGGAACGTACAGCTTTATTTTGGCCAAAAGTCTCAAATGGTAAAAGTTTGAACAATTATAACACAAACTTCATACAGAAATGGCTCCAAGATCTACGACTCAACCCCGCACACCTTTTTTTCCCCACCACACACAGAGACGCATTTGTTGTGGGCAATGCCCCCACAGAGGAGCACGCTCTGCAGATCCTCATTAAAAGTTTTGTGAACCGCGATGAGAACACATGTGGACAAATGCTGCCTTGGTGGGGGTTATGGAATCATTCAGAGGTGCCAAGGCTAATAAAACAAAAAAGAAACTGCAAACTACAAACTATGAAGGGAAGCAACTTGCAAATGTTTTGCTAACACCAGCTAACGTTGCGCTAACAGAGGCTAAATGCTAATATTGGCAAAATCCCTTTTAAGAACAGTGGATGTTGTGAAATATTAAATCCATGTGACCTGTGCGTCACTAGTGAGGGCTGTCCACTCTCCCGTTGCCAATCAGAAGCCATGCCGTCTGTTCATGTCACAGGCACTTTGGCCACAGCCAGAGGTCGGTCCCAAAACTTATATCTGGTCAGACCGGTTTGACACTGGCCTTTGTTATGGAAAAGCTTGCCAAACCGATCTGACCAGGCATTGGGCTGATACGCGCCGGCCTGTGGAAAGCCAGCTATAAGCCCCAACCAGTCAAGGATTCAAACCCAGGACAAGAGCATTAACCCCTGCATCATGGGTTATTATCATCACTGGAAGCAGCAATTATCAGAACTCCATGATTAAAATAATCCCCTCTGCTCTGTTGTTGCTAAAAGGATTTTTTTTCTTTTTATCAAATGAAAAAGGGCTATTATAACAGGAACATTTACGGATCGCTGATAAAACTGTTGTCATGTATTTTTTGGAGACTATTGTTGCCTCATTTGAACACACTTTTTTTTGCCAAATGTTTCCATCCCTAAATGCCTTTATAGATGATTACTTCCAACTGTGGGCCCCTCCTATAAGTGAAGCCTCCCAAAGTAGATCAAGCAGATAATGACTTGGCGTCCTTGCGCTAACACCACCTCGCCCCCCTGGATCAATGGATAGATCGACCGGTAATTTCCCTCCGTAGTGAGAGACAGTCTGTGTGTAACGGTGGGAAGAGTGTCTAATTTGCTGCTTCTGTCTCCCCTCTGTGTGTCAGGCAGCGCAGACGTGTCCACAATTGATTAGCACGGCGTCCTCTGAAGCAACCCACTGCGAACTGTGCTTTTACAGCTTCAACCAATAAAGACTAAGGGCCAATTATTACAGTCTACCACTGAGTTAAACTGTTAGTCCCTTTGAGTTATTGAAGGAAGGCAACAATATCAGCACAGTGGTTTTGATCGGTGCCAAATATTCAGTTATTGTTTCGTGTGTTTTCCATGTACAGAAAAAAACATTACATGTGTTTAAACTTTGTGTGCACTGCAGCAGATGCAGCATTATAACTCCCACTGTGACAGGCACGTATTATTTCCACCCTATTGCCGTCTGAAGGCCTTTCCTCATCTTTTGTGTCATTTTGAACAAAGGGATGTGCTTTAACGCTCACGATCACAGCTGATGGATTCTACCAGAGATCTGACTCTACTCTAAAGGCTAAATGGAAGCACACAAAGGCAAATCTTTCTTTGTAGCAGGTGCAGAGCCTACTCGGTGAGTGCATAATCTGCAGTGGATGTGGCACGGTGGAATTGGCGAGTGAGTTGAGAGTAGAGTCCATTTATTTCTTATGGAGTCTAGTTTTTGGCTGTACTACAGAAATGGTACGACCGTACAGCGTGACCCGATGTGAAACAGTGATTTAAATTAGTGACCAGGACGCTGAGAGAGAGCTTTTCCGCTGCTTTGACTTGGGCCTCTTCCTAAATAAGCAGATTGGTGAGAAGTCTTACGCCAAACCAGATGTGCGTCATCGTCCGCCATGATAAGAAGCGTCCGAATTGGGCTGTCAGTTAGGAAGGAGTTAGGAAAAGAATCCCAAATGCTAACTATAATAGCCACTTTAGCATAGGGACCTCTGATGTTAACTAATCGGTGATTAGGAGGTATGTGCCATCCCACAAGCCACTGCGCCGCCGTGTGAAGGATCATTTGGATTCTTCTTTTTTGTTTCGCCTTAAATGTCTTTTTTTGGACACTGTTGTTGTTGGACACTATACAGTTGGTGGCGGAGTTCGCTTTTGTTTGGCCTGCACTCCACCAATAACTTTAAAGAAGAAGAAGAACAGCTGTTGGTGATGTCACTTCCCCCTCCCCTGGGTAAGGACAGTCGAATTGGGAAAATAGTGCTGAAGCTCTAGTTCACTAACTGCATAGAGATCTAACAGTCGACCCTATGAATGGTTAAGGATTAGTTGCTAATGTTAGTACTCAGAGGCTATAATTTGATGGTTTCAGACGCAGCCAAGGTTTTCAACTTTGTGATCCCTTGCCAGGTTGCTGCTTTGCCGATCGTTTCTGTCCCACCTTCCGCTCTCTGGCATGCATAATTTGACTAAACCTTGACCGCAAATACAATTGAAGGCTATATGTAGACCAGCAAATGCACATTTTCAGAAATAATTACAGCTGGTTAATTCTGCTGCCAGGTACACCTCAGTGTTCGCGTCTCGATGCCAAAAATTAACTCGTTCTTCAGGCACTTTCACCCTGAAGCTTATTCTTAAAAAGCAAGCAATGCTGTTTGTGAGATTTTAACAACTGGGCTCTTTCTGAGATGAGATGTCCTCCATTGTCACTAAAAAAAGAGACCTGCAGTTCATTATCATAGCCTGTTCTTAAGTCGACTCTCCTTCACATTTCACATCAATCAGTGCAAAAATGGGAAGATCATTAGTAATTATGATTTTTCATCTCCATTTTTAATGTGACAACTGAGCTTCAAATTGAAATGATGAGTGGGTAAGACCTTGTAATTTAGCTGACTGGTGAAGGTTGTAATAATAATGGTACCTATCGGAGAGAAGACCTTCAGACAGTGTTCATCTAATTAGTGTACAGGAAAGAAGACCGTCACCGTCAAAGATTTTATAGTTAGGCAGAGAATTTGATCCATTCTTCCATATCTCATGCTAACCCACAGGAGCAGTTTCATCCTGATTCAAGAGCCAGGGCCTTTAGTTGGGAGGACCAAGTTGAATGATTGGCCAACTGTGTATGCTTTGGCTAATCGATGGGGACTGCAAAACAAAACACAAATGTGGTGGAATAAGAGAAAATAACATTAGCACAGTAATATCAATCTGGAAAGGCTTTAAATGTTTGGGAAAAGGATGGACTTTTACTAGGATTTTTGCTGCAGATTGGATCAAACGCACAACGAAGCACTGAAGAAATTTAGATTGACAAACATTATTCATGTTGACAAATGTATAACCCACCCACCACTCAGGACAATACTGCCATGTGATTGGTCTGAATTGTCTGATCCACCAGTGAAGTCTTTCAACATAGATTTAAGAGCCTCGCGATAATCCAGCAAGAAACTATAGGTTTATTCAAATGTATTGGTCAGTCAGTTTATAAATGATTGGTGTGCTCATGTGGTTATGGCCTTATCACGAGATTTCTGAACATTTTGACAAACATGTAGGAGCAGAATCACCTCTCGATCATCCTCCACTGTGCAAATGAGGTTCAGGTCTCCAGGATTTATCGGAAGTTTGTTTAAAGACACGACGCCTCTTGTCCTAAACCCTGGGATAAACTCTGCAGTATTTCTGTTTTATTTGACAGTGCACTTATCTCTCTCTCTCTCTCTCTCTCTCTCTCTCTCTCTCTCTCTCTCTCTCTCTCTCTCTCTCAGTCTGTCATGGATCTGAACTGTCTTTGCTGCTTAACCCCAAACTGTAGAGAGCACATAACATCTGTCTTCACCCACTGAACCGGACACATACGATTTAGGAGCGCCGCTCCCAATCCATCGCACTGCCAGGAACTCGATTTGAATAGTGAGAGATGGCATAGTCCTGATCAAAGCTCTCCAAGTTTATAGCTTGGCCAATAGGAAACCACGAAAAGGATATGGCGATATGCATCAAATAAGAGCGGGATGTAGGAGATCACGGAAAAGCATGACCTTGCAATGGGTATGACAAGTTTAATCAATAATAATGTGTGTGACAGAATAATCAATAGAATTGATAATCGTAAGAATGTAATGAATTGTATTAATTTAGTTTCCTTCCCTGTTTATTCAAATTTTACAAAATAGTTTTATACAATTCTCAATTCTGTGCTCACGTTGCTTGGAAACCAGACTCACCGCTGCACCAAAGCAGTGCATACACAGGCAAACAGGAAGCGGGGTAAACCAATCAGCGAAGGGCAGCGTCTGCTGTTGATTATGTGCTATTATCGGTTCTGTGTTAAAATTTGCACAGGATTATGAATCACAAAACTCACCTACTGTCGATGTATTTTTGTTAATTTACTGCCAATTGTAAAAAAGCTCTTTCTCTCTCCCGTCCGTAGATTGTTATTGAGTGACGTTACTCGTGATCAACAAGTGACGCAAATAAACAATCTATTATCCTTTTATACGTTAACAGTGCATTTTGAACTTATTGTACACTTTTTTCCAGTGTGTTCTTTATACTGCAAATGGCTAATAAACTGAACTGAACAAATCTGATTGCACAGGCTGGTTTGAGTTTTCTACTGCCGCCAACGATGGCACAGGTCCCAGACTGATATCTTATCTTACATAAAATACTCTCTGTACAGGATCATTCTGGTCTCGCCAGGCTAGTGCTCACGTGCACAAATTACTGTTTGTTCTTTAACCACGCTTTTATCTTGAAAAAGTTGAAGCTCATATTAGTGGTTGAATTAATATTTTTTGTCTGAAGTTTTTTCTGCCATCAGAAAAAGTATGGGGCTCTGTAGGATGCTGTAGCATTGCCATGGTTACTGCCCTTCGTGCAACACAAAGTATAGGCCTATTGTTGACATATCAGCAATGTTTCTTTTGAGGTTTGATTTACAGTTTTTTCTCAATTGATAAAACACAAAATTTCATTGACTCCCCAAAGTCACCAACTGAAACAGCAAAAAGACAAACTATTAAGGTAAGCTACAGGCTAATGTTGTGCTTTTGTTTTTTATTTATTTATTGGTTTATTTGGTTGGGACTGTTCATGTTATCATGATCATCATCTGTCGTCCCCCATGTGCACTCTCGAATGCACTCTCATTCATCCTGACTTTATCATGTGCTTCTATTTAATCCTCATCTGCTTTATCAATAAACACATTAGTGTGTTACCAATCGATTTGCTCAGAGAGACAAACCTTTTGCTGGTGGTATCAACTAGCCCTCGAGAAAATGACAAACTGAACTCTTCACCTCCATGCGCCGCTCTGACCCCGCGTTTATCAAACATTCATAGCCACAGAGCCATTTGCATCAGCACGACACCGGCAATCAATTCATGCTTCGAGAAAGGTTTGCAAACAACTGGAGGGCCGTCGATAACTGTTTAAGATGCACCGTAGATTTCCCATGCGTGGACCGACCTGTGCTGGACCATGCGAAGGACGTGGGAGAAGTGGCACGTCATTGACTCGCCGACTGAGACGTCTTTGCTGTAATATCTCCAATTCATATGCAGCTGATTCATGTCCAAATTGAATTGAAGATCATAGTTGCAATTTATTTTTTAAATATAGACCACTGTGTTTCATCTACAATATCAGAGGCCTCGCATAGAGCTGTCAAACTGATCAAACTGTTTACCTCTCATTATACTTATTCTTAGATTCATATCCATTACTTTGTTGAGTGCAAGGCAATATCGTGATGACATGCTATAAATAAAAATGCATTGCAAAAGGTTGATTGTTTCATTACCTCCGATTATCCACTCCAGATAAACACTGGGAGTTACAGCACGACTCCACCAGTTTTTATTGCGGTCTATCAGACCAGACGCACGGCTCGTCATCTGGCAAAAGCAAAAGCAGCTGGAACTCACAAAGCCAAAGTGGACTTTATAATGAGCTCTTAAAATGATTTGTTCACTCCACTGCTCTCTCTCAAGTCCCACACTTCTCCCAGCGAATGAACCAATGTCAACATAAACATAAAGTAGGGCCATAATTATGTTCAGTGCAAACAGTGGGATCATATTTGTGGATAAATGGAGATTGGCTATATGTCATTTATTTTAGATACAAAAACTGTCAAATTTAATGTAATTGAACTTCATACATTTCAAGAAAAAAAATGTCCATTGTCATGACCAGGCTTGGGATGGTTGGTTTTATTCTATAATGGGAGGAAGAAACAGACAGGTGAATGAGAAAGAAAAGTCATGCAGGGTGTTGGTGTCATCATGTGGCTTGAAAAATGAAAACCTAAAACTGGAGTAAACCCATATGCGAAGTACTCCTAATTGAGGTTAAAAATCACAGGGGCTTTACCAAATAGATAACAAACAAACAAAAAACAATAAAGCTAACTAACTTTGTTTTTCTTTATGATTCTGTATTTCTGCCTTTTTTCGTTTGCCTTTTTCTTTGTTTTTGTTATTCTATATAGTGTTTGGGAAAATCCATTGCTACCTTGGAAGATCCGCCACGTTTGCAGCTGTTGACCTGCATTTTCTATAGACTAACAATATCTAAAAACGGTATATAAAATGGAGAAGAAGAAAAAAGCCGGGGAATAACTCTGTTAGCTGCCGTGTCATTACTGATTAATACATCTAACTATAGTGTGAAAGTGTTTTGATGCAAACAATGTGTTCTGCCGATCCCATGGTGCTTAGGGATCTGACATCAACCCTGAACTATATTAATGATAATGTAAAATGCCTCATGTAATATAAGGAAAAGCAGAAACGACTGTGAATGTGTACAAATGTTTATTTTGTACATATGTATATCTATGCCTGTAAATAATTAAACAAAAAAAAAAGGATAGAGGTGATGATTAATTCCAGAATAGTTACCATAACCTAATGTCCAGATGGAAATCTAATTGAAGGTTGGGTAGTCCCCAGATTTCTCCCATTGTCAAAAGAAATCTGTTTTTCATGTATTTAAAGTGCTTCAGGGAGACTAGGCGCCCAGAGGAGAAGGTGAAACTCCGCACAGAAAAGTCCAACCTGGGATTTAAACACATCAGTCATCTTGATTTGAGGTTGGATAACTCTGCCTCCGTGCCCTTGTACAAATGCTTCGCTGCCTTTTAGCTCTGCAACTAACTAAACGGATTGAGAGGGTAGATTAACATATCAGATAAATGTCCTATTTGTTCAGGTTTACTTTGGAGGCTTTTTATTTCATTTACAACTTTTTTTAGCCACCATTTTATCCTGAATAATAAGCGATAAAAACAAAAACGGAAAAGCTAGATGCACCCGGCTGTGCGTCTTGCCTTAGGATGTACAGTACTTGTTCGAGAAAAGTGGTTGCACAACACAGGAAATCTCAAATAGTACGAAATCTAACATGTCTCTCTCTTTGGAGCATAACTTTTAATTAGCAGGAAGGGCCAGCGTGGCAGGGACTCGTGCGTCCCTTTGATCGGACCTCTGCTGCGGCTGTATCGTTATTTTGTGTTAAATATCACACCGCTCCGCTGGAGTTTTGCCGCTATGTTTATATTTACAGCTGTAGAAATGTTCACTTTTAATCTTCCTGGTGTTATGTGAGGAAGTGGTGCAGTGGGTTGAGGCAGAGTCCGTTGTGGAAACCTCGTTTGAACGTTGTTTTGGCGTCCCTTGGCAAGACATCTAACCCACATTGCCTACAATGGAGGAAAGCATTCTCCAGGGGCAATACCGTGGCTGTGGTGGTGTAAAGGGCAGAAAACTTGTTAAGTGAAAGCCATCTATCCCTACTATTGTGACCAACAAACGCCCTTAGGAAAGTAATTCTCTGTCAACTACTGTTGTGTTCTGGCTCCAAAAAAGAAATCTTGACAGAATCGCTTGATATGTAGCAGAGAGTTTATTTGTTTTTCATTTGGATCCCCATTAGCTGTCATGAGCTTGACAACTACTTCGTCCTTTACACAGTTCACATAACAACTTTAAAAATATAATGTACAATAATAATGTACACTAATGTTACATATGTATATTCATAAGAACAAAATCAATCATTGCTCTTATTAAAGAGACCCTATAGATTCCGTCTTTCAAAAGTAGCTTTCGCAGTGGTAATCTCAGAGGACGATAATCTGTGCCCGTCTCACAGCTTCTTCAGTCCTGACATCAAGAGAAGACTGCCGGGTTTCATTTCATGCCAGGTCCAACTGACCTGGGACAGCTTCATTCACTTGGCTGTCAGGAAGCTGAACTTACTCTACTGTGACATTTACCTGAACATAGAGAGACATCCTCTCACACTGTTAACTTCATGACTCACCTCTGATTTATGGCTTTAGTGTCATGTAAGTTGATCTGGTATGTGGATGTTCCCCCTGTTTCTCTGTCCTCTGTACTGCTACTACTAAATGTAGCTTTTTTATATATAGTAGTTGTAAAAAAATATCAAATCCCTCTGAATAGACTAAATGGTTATCATTGATGGGGAGAATTTCGCATTAATAAGGCGGCTGTGATGTCCTGGACTTTGGGGAAGGCTGATCTATAGAATAGGAAAATACTTATTTTTCAAAGCGAGAATCACGTTAGTAATAGCTGTTCTTTTCAGATGGATGCATTATTTCTTCCTTCTGCAGACTGCCTACTACAGACTCAAGGGATTTCAAAGACCTGAGAGTCATGTATACATATAGGCTACTATGCGAAAAACAAATTCATCCCATTTCACAGGTTATATTGTATGGCACTTTTAAAACATGCTGCCAGAAGACATTTATATTGAGAAAAAATGTATCTGACTTGAAAGACTTGGAGAAAGCCATCCGCGTCATCAGCTTTTCAGCTCTCTTCATATTTCTACCTTACACCGCTGTCTATTAATTCCACCTGTGTTTGAGCACCTCTATAAATATGCAGAAGAGCTGTATGATAAAACCCCCATCGCTGGAAATGCAAGGCAAGAGGAACCACTGAAAGGAGATGAGATGAAGACAGATCCTGATGGCTTTTATAATTGACCACGGGGCGACGATATGAAGCTACCTGGAGCTCTTAGCCTAACAATTTTAGCATTACAGCAGCTATCCCAGACACCCTCATCCATCCTATTACTCAAATGGTGTTAAAGATAGACAGGCCATGCTTCATACAAATGCGCGCCCCCATTTCAATCTCCTCTTTTCAATATTCGAGGGGTAACGCTTCCTAATGTCCCGTCGCTGTTTGACGACTGAGAGAGACTTAAATATGCACTTCAAAGTCCTCGTGTTCCACATGTATCCGAGCCGCAGCAAGAGGGGGATTTTTCCAGTGTGGCCTCAATTGGACAAAATGTTTCAGCCTGTTTAACTTTGTAAACTTTGTAAGGAGTCTTGAAACTTCAGCTTTGCAAATATTACTTATGAAACTAAAAATCTCTACATTGAAAACTCCACTGTTTGTCCCATGGTGATCCCCCCCCCCCAACAAAAAAAGTAAAATAAAAAAATGATCGGATCGGTAGCAGTAAATTCATGCTCGCAATTACACCAATAATATTTGTAGAATTCAAATAACTGAGTAGCTGTAACAGTTGAATAGTTGGTGCCCCCTCCCCCAAGAATCTGAGTTTCTCTGCCCCTGCAGCCACCGCGCACTCCAGCTCAGACGTGTCTCCCCTCTCCTCGCCTTTCCCTCTTTCCTTTCACACTCGCCGCTGTGAGCACAGGCACCAGAGAACACTACATGATGCATAAGTTTTGTCAGGATCTGAACTTAAAGAGTAACTAAACACCAAATCCACTTTTTTTTGCTGATAAACGGTCTAAATGGTTGTTGAATAGAGTTAGCTACATGTCCCAGTCAATATGTTGACATTTGGTGCAAACTTGTTCAAAATCTCACTTTTGTGTCTAAAACCGCAGGGTTAGCGCCTCTACTGGTTTAACGCAGCAACTACATTTGATATTTTGTGGTTGGAGGAGTGTGTGTCCACGGCGTCCACAAAACGTCATCAGTTCTGCCCGTGGTTCTGCCTCTGTGCCTCTGTGGCCCCACCCACACAGGCCTCCGCCTCCGTCACGTAGCAACCAGGACATGCGTCGCACACACACCGCCTGAGCTCATGAGTCAAACCAGTAGATGGCGCCCCTGCGATGCTCACACTTCGGCTGAGGTGATGTAGAGGAATCAATCCCTTAGAAAAGCTACTGTGCGATGCTCTCTCTCTGTTCGCAGTCACTGACAGCGAGCGAGTCGTCTACCAGCGGCGATCTTTTTTTTTTTTTGTAGTATAGTTGCTACTAGTGATGCGCGGGTTGCGGGTTCCACCGTCGTCTTTACAGCTGGTTTTTGCCGTAAATACACGTCGGATTTTCATAAAACAAGCAGCGTTTTGCAGCTTGTGATCCAGAGAACGCTTTTGTGGAGCTCATGTCTCCTATTTTCCACCGTATGTGCGACTGTGTGTGACTTCGCGCTAGGCCTATCTCTGCTCTCTTCCTCTCTCCCTCTTGCCCAGCGCTCTTCGGAGGGAAAGAGAAAGCGAGAGAGCGCGCGATGACACGCCGGTACTGTTCATACGGATCATATTTGTAACGCGTAATATTTAATGGTTGCGGGTGCGGGGCGGGTTGTAAAAATAGAACAACGTTGCGGGGCGGGCTGGGTCGGGTTAGAACCTGCTCCAAATGCGGGACCCGCGGGTTGAAAAAAACCCTGATGAGAATGTACCAACTCTCCTACGAAAAAATAAACCTTGCGCACAGTCGTGACAGCGGTAACAGCAGTCTGTCAGTCCTGTCAGATCTAGGGGCTTGGTCTGAGACTGTCAACAGAGCAGACCCCGCCTACACACTCACCCCCTCGTCTCCCCCAAAGCCTCCGAGACCACCCCTTTCTCAGCACTTTTTGACTTTTGTTTGTGGCTGGGGAAAGGCTCTGCCACGCCCGTTTAGTTGCACTTTAAGTTTGCAGAGAATTTACAACGTTTGTATGAGCGGGCCGTGCATGTTTCCTCGCGAGGCATTGAGATTCACATTGGCACACACAACTCTTCTTTCTCATCGTTCTCACTGAATGTGGGTTGTTTTGTGTCAGCTGCGTTAATGAAACGGCGGCACAAATACCGTTCAGCCTCAGTGTGGTGTCATTACCATGGCTGGAGTAGGCAATGAGGGCCAAATGCATTGCAGGACCACAATAGTATGTGGCCAGGATGGGCTTGAACCAGTGAGCTTTTGATTGGTGTGTAAGCCTCACAGTGGTTCTCAAACGTCTGTGTTTTGATCACATTTCTGTGGCGTGGAGATTGCCCCATGTGCTCTTTGGTGCCAGAGCTTGAGTGGGACCATCAAAGTGCTCTCTTTGCCTCGGGACACAGACAGTGTTTAACTCACAGTGGGATAAATAAAGTGTGTCATTTGTCCTGTGAGAGCTTAAAAAGAATGTAGAATAAATACTGAATGAAGTACATGAGGCTGCGCGCGATGTTAAAGTAAATGTAACAGGCTGTGTAGTAGTATTCTGCCCGCCAACTGGGGGCGCTGTTTAAAGGCACAGCCTGCCTTTGTTTGGGTTCTGGCCACTTGTTCCTCCGGCTGTCTGTCTACCTGGTGTTGCGCTGGTGGTTTAGCCCAGGGCTCTCGTGAGCAGCTGTGGGTCCGGGTTGCGCTTCAGGCGAAATGCTTAATGATGGTCCTGTAGGTGGGAGGTGTGGTTCCCCACAGGCCAGTACGCCGAGCATGATGCCCCCTACGCGTTAAACCATGGGCCCAGAAGCGGAAGCTGCACCTGCCTGAGTAGACCCCTTTTAGCAACCATTACTGCTTTGTCTACACCACTACTACACTGCTACGGCCAAAATGTAGCATTGACTGATTGAAAAGTGAACACAACAACATGTAGGGTTAAAATGAAGTGTTTTACTGTTCCTAAAAACAAAAAAAAGTGAACAGGCCTTTGAACATTATAAAAAAAATAATGGTATAGAAACTTGATCAAATATTCATGCTTGGTATTGCGGCAAAAACTTACTGCAAACATTGCAAAACGATACAACGTCCCAGCCCGAGTATCTAAGCGAGCTTAACATGGACAGAAATAAACCTCAGGTGCAGAAGTACGTATAAGAGTTTCACATGTTAAACGACGTAACGTGTCATTTACTTCATATTCATTTCTAGTGGTGCTAATTTGAGCTGCTGTGTCTCCTCCCTGGGCGGCTGGGGGCTTCCTCTCTTTTCCTACTCAGTCAGCGGAAAGCACATCCATTTCTTCACCACAGCTCCAGAAAGAAAAAAAAGATGCCATGCTCAAATCGAGTGGGACTTGTGTGGAAATGAATCTTTCACTGTCTGCAAGTGTCTCAAAGCGTTTGGCAGTCGCGGGATTCTTTTGTAGTCCTCGGATCCTCTGTGTTCTTTGATACGCGGAGGAGAGCTCCTGTGTGCGTGCTGCAGGGATTATATGAAAGCTAATACGGGCATTGCTGGAGGGAGTTATTACAAAGAACGCTTTTAAATACAAAGAGCAGCAGGTGCACAAATCTAAAGGCATTATTGTTAAGGCGGTAATGCATTTGAAAAGGTGCGAGTGTGCGTCATTCACAGCACGACCACCTGATGATGCATCTCAAAGCATGTGGAATCTATACGTCCTGCACATGGAAAATCAACAAACAGAGAACCTAAAGAATAATGGATTACGCGTATGTTTTATTTATTTTATCAGAAAATCCCGTTGAGACTCAGAATCTCCTTTACATGCATGGCCTGGCAAAGGTAGCAGCCATTCAAGTCAGTACAAGCAAACTGCACTAAAATAAGATGATATTGCAGGACATTTTTCGAGAACAAGACAAGAACGTGCCTCAATCATCATACACACTTTATATGATCACCTTTAATCTATTTCATACAGCGATTTTTGGAGTTCAAGTCACAAATGCCACAAATCATGAATGTGGATGGAATTTGATGATTCAAAGGCAATGGTCGCAGGGCCACGAATATTGTGCTGCTCCAGGATAGAGAAATCAGCCACAAATAGCCACGAATACTGCGAGCCATTTAGAACTGTCTCGTCCTGTCTGGAATCTGTTAAGAATATAAAGAATCGGGCAAATGCGGTACCTGTAAGTGTGACCCGTTCAAATGTAATAACGTTTTAATCACACAAAATTGTCCTTTTGTTTACTTGAGTTTTGTCCACCTGGCTTTTGATACACTGTGCAGACTTGGTCCTCCAGCCACTTCTTCTATGTTTTTGTTGCTTCTTCGTGTGGCCTTTGACATGCCCCGGTATAAATTTGACCCCTATAATAATAATAATGCATCAATTTTACATAGCACAAACGAGGCAACCAATCTGAGCCATCGACCCCTCCAACCACCACCAACCACACCAGGTGTTCTCAAACAGTCTCCCATCCAAGAACCGACCAGGCCCTTCCCTGCTTAGCTTCCCAGGTCTGACGGGATCGGGCATGGCAAAGATGGTGTGGCCACCTGCCTCTCCCCTTTGTAAATCTGTCATTGGGAAGAGGTCATTCATGCATTGTAATCTAATTTTTTAAGAGTCCTTTTATGAATATGTTGCCTTTATTCTCCTCTGTGCACACATTTGACTTGTATTTCTGTTGATATCGAGCTCCGAGCTTGGTTCGATATTTTCATTTATTCAACACTGTTCATCGTCTTCTCCTCTTTAGTTTGGGCCGGATCTGGTTTTGCAGCACAGGTTGATTGTACTTTTCATTATTGTCTGCCATATTAAACGGACACCACTTCCTAAAGTTTCCACTGTGTCCTGTGGCTCCTTAATGCACCACAAACTGCACAAAGAACACCACGCAGAAGTCCACAGTCACATAAGTATAGATAAATATACACCTAAATAGAAGCGCTCCCATTCTTGTTTGCAGTATGTTGTCGGAGTTTATGCAAATGAGCTATGTGGACTTGCTGTTTTGTTTATAAGCGAAGACAAAACTGTGAAAAGCTGCCCTCGTTTAGGCCATACTGTTACAATAATAGGCTATTTAAACACTGACAACCCTTTGCTTCTGATTTATGCTGTTTAACCTACACCTTTGCGTCCAGCCGTGCTGCTGGCTCCCTCCAGCCTGTTGCTGCTCGCTGCCCTCTCCGCTGCCACTGGGTTTCTATACATTTTAAATAAACAGTCAATTCCTAATGAATGCTGTAAGAATGCCATCACGCTGAATTACGAATCATCACGATCTGTACTGACCTCCACGAGTTAAGGGTGAATAATGGCATTTGTGAACGATTTTTTTGTCAGGCAAAAACATCCTCCATGAACATCACGGATGTCATGAACCGACGCGCCCTGTCGAGAACCCTATTAAGATGCATTAAGTAATGTCACGGGTGTCACGGATGACGGAAAGACGCCGTTCAAAACACACTGCGCCGATGTGCAAACCCAGCATAAGACGGACAGAAACGTGACAGCGCCAATCACCACCACAAATCCCTGACATAGACCATATTCATATATAGGCAAAGTGGTACCCCTGTTTGGGAATGAGTGCTCTAAGTACCTGCACGTGCTCCTGTTAAGCTGAACTTTCCGCTGCAATGAGCCTTTGTTTACTGCACTACCAAGGACAAGGGTCGAGGAGCACGTGGCCTGACACAGTTCTGTAATATGACTTTTTGGTGCAGATCCCCCAAGGTTTCAGCCTTTACATCTGGGTCATTTTGCTGCTATAGGTGGTTCGTGATGCTCTCGCTGCTTTTTCGAGAGAAATTGTACCCAAAGAAAAACATTGTGGAGGCACAAAATGCATGAAGCAGAGGCTGTCCTCGTGTGGTAAGGTCAAGGTTTTTAATGAACAAATAAGTGAGTGGGAGTTTTATGGTTTGGGTAGTCAATAAAAGGGGCTCGCAGGGGCAGTTAATAAAAGAAATGGGCAATGTAACTCCTCAAAGGCCATAACTTTGATGTCAGATCCATGGTCCATTGGGACAAAACGAGAGTGATGAATCCCCGGCTCAAAACCAATACAGCAAAGAAATGATGTTTGACCTGTTTGATTTGACATATTATAATGTCAAAATATGGCACTCCATGTTCTAAAAGATTTTTAAACAAAATAGCCACATGAACTAAAGGTTTTAAACATTTTGGGTAAATCCTTTGTGGTTTATTTACTGTCAAAGCGTGACTTTAAAGGCACACTGAGTAACATTATGGAGAACATCTTGCAGTTTTTACCCCCTCTAAAATACGCAAGACTCGCTCACATCCCATATCATTCAGAACAAACTTTAAAACTTGTAATGCATTGCCGGCTGAACTGAACTCGCTCCAGGACCTCATAATACACAGAGAATCGCATTGAGTCTTTATAAGTGTAAATGGTTCATGACACTTTCTTCCACTTGTTCCTTTGAACAGCAGGACTTTAAAGAAACTTGTCTGGCATCTTCAAGGCTGGTGCCAGAGAGTGCATTTTTTTTCTTCTTTTTTAAGTGTTTAGTTGAGAGTCTCATCTTTGACTTGTCTCTGAATTTCAACTACAGAATTTCCACTGCCACATCTTTGCAAGTATTTTTCTTCCTCAACTTTCAGAAAATCAATACAAATATGCAAATCAATACACATTTTCTTGCTGGTCAGGATTGTGTACACACATGGATATTTGGCGCATATTTGACCCATTGGCTTTATTGGATAGGGCAGTATACCAGTAACCAGTTTAAAAAAACTGAATTAAACAACCTTAGGGGGTGTGACATAAAAAAAAAAAAATAGAAATTAACAAGATACCTTTCTAACCTTTCTAATAGAATCAAATACATTCACACCTTTCTTTTGTCCTTTTTTCTTTTCATCATTAAACTCTGTGCCATACAGACCTTACTCTATATATTTGTTTTTGATTTTTTGCATACAAATTCTGCTTTTGTCCATATAAATCACAGACATCAGAAGAAATGCTTTGCAGCAGTTTATTCCAGATTGTTTATAATACAATGATGATAATTATGAAGAAATATTACTGAACATGACAAGCATTATGACGTAGCAGACCCTTCAGCCAATCAGAGGCGCGGGCTCACCATAGACTGGGCTCACCTGCCCTGATACACGTGGTTTCATTGGACGGAGCGAGTGTTCTTCAAATCCAGTTCAAAAACCCACGAGCTAAACACAGCTGTAATGTTTTTTATTCTTATCCTTAAATGACGATACTGCGGGGAAGTTAACCTAGTCAGTTTCATCACGGACATTTGGCTCAAGAGGAGCTCTGAAAGAAACGCGGGACTTTGTGGAGAACAGCAGCAGCGGAGCCGAGGCCCAACTTTGCCGGGATACAAGAGAAGTTTCCCCTCGTCATAGCCCGGGCAGGATCCGAGGCTCGCAGGAGTCACCGGGACACACGGGTGACACGGACTCTGACACCACGAGGACGTTTGAGGACAGCGATGGAAGCGGACGGATGAGCTTATGGGTGTGGCCATGACGCTTATGGAGGAGAAGAAGGACTCACGAAGACATCAATGGTAAGTTGTGCTTTGGTGTCGCTGTTGTGAGTAAAATGGCGATAACCTCGCTCACCCATATATTATAATATGAGAGTGTTGTGACCGCTGCCGCGGTGGGGATGGTGTGATGCGTGATGGCCCACAGCGCACACTTGGAGAGCCTTTGGCACTGCACATTCAGTTCCTCCACAGGTGTGGCGGGGCTGAAGATCTGGGGCTGCTTTTTCCCGCACATATTGTATGGGGGGCTCATTTTGCAAGTTGTGATTCATTTCTTTGCGTTTGACTTTTGGAATCGTCATCACAGTTGGTCAGTAACACTAGTAAAATAAAGTCGTTTTTGAATTGGGTTAAATCAAATGTAATGTACATACCTTCAATGGGAGCTTGGGGGCGCTGTTTAAGCAAACGTCTTATATGTTCGTAATTCAGGGATAAAACAAACGACCACTTGTGTCGTTTTCTGTTGGAGGACTGTCTCAAATTGATAAAACTAAGATCCGAGAAGGCAAGACTTTTATATATTCCTGAATACTAGTAAGCCTTTTAGAAAACCTAATATCCCACCAACAATCATCAATGATTTCCTTCATCATGTAAAATACCATCCACTTCATAGCTCATGCACACACATACACATAAAAAAAAATAAAAAAAAAATCTACCACGCTCACTTCTCCTTACAGACAAATCTATTAACACATGCACAAATCTTTTACCAACAAAAATGGCTCCATAAATTTTAGCTAAATAGCTCACGCTCCACTCACAGCTCTGATGATGGAGGTGTGTGAGAGCCACTTTATCACTGTCATGCCGCTCTTTAAACTTAGAGGGCCACATTATAAAACATTAGTTCACAAACTGTCATCCTGTCTTCTGCTGCTCCGGGATGTAGAAATCAAACAAACACATGCAAATCTGGGATCAGCTCCAAATCTGATCATCATTATTCTGCAGCTGAAGATTTGAGAAGCACAATTCACAAGCTCTATGGCCGGTGCTGTGTATGTGTGTCAGCCTTTTAAAACGTGCAGCACTGAACACAAGTATTTGGACTTTTTCATTTGCATTTGAAGACTTTATTGTTCCCATCGGGGAATTTGTCTTGTGCATTGGACTCATCCTCAACCAGCGCCTCGGGGCAACCTGACAGAACTGTGAGCATCATTAGCATTTTTAGCAGTCTATTTTTATAAGATTAGCCAAAACAATATAAAAAAGTAGTAAAGTAACATCACAACATATACCTAACAAAAGCTCAAACTGACTCAATCACCTCCTTTGCATTAAAGATGGAATGAACTTGCATAATTTTTATTCTAAACAGTTCCCTGAGTGGCAAAAACAAATATTTACATTGCAGAATTGACTCACAGTTTTGCTTATGTTGCCATGTACTGTATGTCACTGTTTATCACTTACATACCCTCTTCCTGGTACACTTTGTATGTTATCCACAAATGAGTTAATTATCTTTGTCCTTCATTATGTTTTAATCATCAAATGATGAATATAAAATTGTATGGCTAATTCTGGAACAATGCAATTAGTGCCTATAATGTGAGATGTTCTTTTTATTGCTCTATCCTTAGAGTCCCTTTTATAAATTATTCATTGCCAAGTACGTGCATGTAACTAATATGGTATTTTAAAAAGCCCATTATCATCACTGGAGGTTCTCCACTCAGACTGCGCTTACCACGGGGCCATTAGCTAAAAAACGATTTTTTGTATAATGTTTTTAGCAGACAAATACCATCTGAACATCATGTCAAGTTGTTGTACTTGAAATATCAATGCGCACTGCTCAAAATCAGGTTTCCATACCAGAAGTATACATAATATATCCACTTTAAGCAGCGATTACAGTAATCGTAGTGAGTCCATCAGAGGATGGTTTAATAGTCATTGCGGCAGATTGGGATAGTTTGGACATGACCTTTAAGAAAAAAGTTTCTTGGTTTGGACAAGCACAACTTTACTTATGAAAGGAACAGGTTTGAAATATGCATTTTCAATAACCTGTATGAAAACGTTGAATATTAGTTTACGCTGGGTCTGTTTGCACATCATGATGAAATAATATCCCTGGTTTGATATAAAAAGAATAATGAAATTCCCAGGTGCTGTGAAGACGTGAACGCTCAATCTGCATAGAAACAATCGCTTTTGGAAGGTAACAGACTGTAATAAATGCTTCTTGTGTTCTCCATTGGTCCCTTAAGATTTGGATGTCTTCAGCTCATTTCTGTCATTATGCTGAAAACTTAAAGCTCTTGAAAATGGTTCATATTATTAAAAGCCTCATCTCACATTTGAGCTCTTGGTTAGTGGGCTGTGGGCCGTTCTGATCAGTGTTGATCGCAGAGGTTTTGTTGACTGTTTCTTGAAGGCCGTAAAACACAGCTGTCGAAGATGAGTTTGTGTTGCTTTTGGACAAATTTGGACACATTTTAATTTGCAACCTTTTTCAATGTTGTACTATGTTCTGTGAATGGCTCTATACAAATAAATTCCAATATTCCGACATAAGACCATTTACATCAATTTTACGTCTAGTAATAAAACCCTTAGTTTTTCTGAATTTGCGTGTAATATCATATTCACTCTCTGCCAAGGACACAACAGTACTTGAAGAGCTCATTATATTTTCATGACACTGACACAAATCTAGTAATAAAAAACAAAAAGAGTAAAGAGTGTTTTCCAAGCATACCTTGACGTTTTTCAATGGCACTTATAGTTTTTTTTGCAGATGAACTCTTCACTTTGTATCGAACCACCAACGTTGGAAATGGTGGGTGAATGCTTGAGCCGTCAAAATCAGTATATAGTTGGAATTTTCAGTATGGAATAACAAGAACCTGCTGTTCAGAAAGAAAATGAAAGGGAGTTGGATCACTTCAAGCATCATTCCTGTTGCGGCCCACCTGAATGCACACGATCATTCACAACTTTCAGATCAATATCTCAATGTCGTTCAGATGCACAGGGCCTGGGAGTCGGCATGAAAGCCCTAACACAGCGAACAAGATTTTTTTCTTTGTATAAAACGTATTCAGCACCATGTTCTGAGGTCATGGTTGTTACTGTGAATGTTTTATGTTCAGAATCCACTTCTTAGGTCAGGCACCGCTTCCACCTTAGAACTGTTTCTTATTTGAAGAATTATACCGCTTGAAGCAAAGACAACAACTCAGTTTTACCTTGTACACAGTTCTACATGGAAAAGTGTGCTGATTTCAGAGAGACCACGACGTCAATGCGGGGATGGTTCAATGACACCGTTCTGAAATCAAGCTCATTGTTTTAAAATCAAAGTCACCTAATCTTTGTTTAGCTGATGACAACGCGCAGAAAATTCATCCCGGCATGAAGAAAAGGTACACTTTATGTCCCGGGTCTGAGCTTTGGCGCTTCATGGATTCCTGCTGTAAACAATGGCAGCTCTGAAATGTCAAAGCAATGAAGGCAGAAATTGAATTATTGCCCCCGATTGTCGCTGTCAATTTGGCCTGCCCCAGTTCCTGCGCCGCGGTAATAATAACCCAAATGATTGATACCCTAATAATACGTTTTAAAAAGTGCAGGGCTTACAGATGTGATGGTTAGGAGAGTGCTACAATGGCAGTTTGTCTTGGCTGGAAAGGACACCGCAGAAGTTCTATATAGGCCAATTGTGGCGCTGTTAGCTCATTTAAAAGAAGTTGCAAAAATTGTGCAGGTGCAGTTGAGATTTTTTTTTTCTCTCTCATAAACGCTACAAGGCCACAATGCAAACTCATTTATATATTTCAATGTGAAAAGACTCTCAGAAACAGAGTGGTGTTAGGAAGGTTTTATTGTACATGAATTGTAAGAGGAAGATTGCATTGAGGATATGAAATACGATGATGCAGTGTTAATTTCGTCGACTAAAATACTTAGTCTTAGTGTTATTTTTGACGACTAAAATTGGACTAAAACTAAATTGAAAGTTTTTCATGAGACTAAAACTATGACTAATGTACAGATATTTTAGTCGACTAAAATAAGACTAAATAAAAATGAAAGGGAGAGACTAAAATCATCCAAACTTCTATTGACAGTTTAAAAGAGTAAATTCACTGCTAAAGGATCAGCTCTGAGCTTTGTTCATGTGGAGCAGCTCCATGAAGCAGAGGAACAAGATTAAATATGATTATAATGAATATTATCAATGCAAAGTCGACTAAATTCGTCTTAAATTTCGTCGACTAAAACTTGCAATTTTAGTCGACTAAAACTAGACTAAAATTTAAGATATTTTTTTGACTAAAACTAGACTATAATCGAATTACATTTTCGTCAAAAGACAAAGACTAAAACTAAACTAAAATATGTCAAAATTAACACTGCGATGATGAATGATAGACTGAGTCTTCCCCCAGAGCTTGGACACTGGTAGATGGTGGCAGAGGACGTGACCCGGGGCGGGCCAGCTGATAACAACGAGCAGAGGCGAGGCCAGGCGGAGGAGGGGCGGAGGAGGGTTGCAACACAGTTGGGAAACAGGCGAGTGATGGACGAGGGAGCTTAAGAAGGGGATCCTGGGCGATGAATGGGTCAAGCAGCTGCAGTGATTGGCTGTCTCGAAGATGTGGCTCGAGATGGGACTGATCGGATGATTGGTGAGGAGCTGCCGGTGATGAGGCAATGAATGAATGAACGCTCCAGGTGGGTCTTCCAGGTTGAATTTGCGCTGAAGCTTCATTTGCACCATTACTAATATAAACAGTTTCTAATGATAAACCAGGTGCAGCACACTATAGCAACTATCCTACTGTACTTCATTATGGGAAATCGGAAAGAAAAATCATGAACTCGAAGTACCGCAATCAACTGACATTTTTCTATTTTTTTTTGTCTTTTTCAAACTGGTAGCAAATCCATTAAAACGCTTTTGTCTCACTAAGGCTGTGGTTCTCTTGTGGGTCAGGGCTCCAAGGTGGGTTGCATAATGGTTCTTCATTTGCAGCCGACTGTGCAGCACTTAAGAGAAACTGTGTTGGTAAAATGTGCTTTACAAATAAAAGTGAAATGCGGCGAGGATATTCACACACAAAAAAAACATCACTGTTAATAAATGTTTTGACAGCTTTTGATAATCCGCCTCCACGTTTTACTTAAACAGAGCCGAGCTGTAAATTATTTTCATCTTTAAACCGTGGCTTGTTGTGATGTGTTGACGTTGAGTTCTGAAAATTGTCTATTGTTGGATGCAAAATGTCCTGGAGCGTAATGATCAAATCTAGTTTCCTCCATTATCGCTCAAATAATAGATTTTACACAGATAGTGTTTTTCATTCGCATTAGTTTCGTGCCTTGGAGAAAACATGTCAGTTACACCAATACAATGTACTGGTCCCAAACTATAATTATGGCTGATTACCGTATGGCTTCAAGGAGGTGAAACTCTGCGTCTGAGAGGTTTTACTGCTGAGCAAATTAAAATGGTCCATATTTATGCTTTACTTTGAGTTATATTTGTTTGTTAATTAACCTTTACTATAAACTCTGTTCGAAACATTAATCATTTGAGCCGTTCTTTGGCAAAATGACCTGGCCATAATAACAAAACGAATTAGCTTTTAACCGCACTACTATCTTTCATTTCACCTTGCCTGGCCACCATGCAAATAATCTTAGCAATAATGTCCATTTTCAATTAAGGACACCTTTTAACTAACTGTTAAGTAGTATCTATAGTATCCAAGGACGCGGTTTGGTTTTCTATAATCAGGAGGTTTGTGTTTCGAATCCCAGCTCCTGAAAGTGAAGACTGACGTTGAGTCCTTATGCTGTGGTTGGCCTGTGGCGGCCGATGGTGCAGAATGGCAGCCTCGCTTCCGTCCGTCTACTCCAGGGCAGCTGTGGCTACAATAGAAAGGAATGAATCAATAATGACCACAATGTAGCGCTTTGAGAAACTAGTCAGGTCTTAATTATTTCTTCTCTTCTCCTGGTGTATCCCCCTATTCCATTTACTAAGGCTTTTGGGCAACTCTAAAAGGATTCTAACTTATGACCTGCTACAGTGTCATCCACCAGGATTTCACTATTCAGGAAGAAAAAAGTGATTACTCAGGTATCTGGTTTCTATTCTTGAAAAACTTTTGATTTGACTTCTAACACTTCAAAGGGTTTCTGAGTAGGCATTTTCTTGAGGCTTGATGGGCTTAGATCAAACTCAGAAGTCTCACTTTGAAGTGACAGTCCCAGACATCTCCTTTTCTTTAATTGATTTTTTTTAACAATAAAGAAACTCTCTCATCAGCGAATGCACTCATTTTTTTCGGATACTTTACGGTCCACACAGGTATAAGAGTGGGTGATAAAGCAATGTGAAATGGAATCGTCGTACGGCCTTGTAATGATTTGGAGGGATGGGTTGTGATTAAGTACTTTTCTATTCATCCACACAAGTGCTAACCGTGGTAGTATAGCGCCGGGATACTATGAGCCAGGATTCTTATTATGGAGTATCTACCCTGTGTGCTACTTTTACAAAAACAGCAGAGAGCTACAATTGTGTAACGATACAACTTTGTTCAACATAGAGGCATTGCTCTTTGGTTCTTTCGCTCCAGTCGCATTTTAACTGAATCTTTGAAATTCTATTCCTCTGTGAGTTTATGCTAGATATTTCAATTTATTATTGAAAACCCCCCAGTTTGCAAGGGGGACCAAAACATAAAACAAATACATAAAACAATAAATAACACATAATTTCACAAACAAACAAAACAAAACACAACATAATAGACATAATACAGAGAAACAAAGAATAAAGACAAACAATAAACACAGGATTATCTTGCTCGCATAACCCTAATAATAAGGCTAATGTTTGCCGCTAACTCGTGGCTAACAGTTTTGGCGATTGTTACGCTGTTTTATGCCATGGGGCTTATTTGAAGAAGTAACCCAGCAACTAAAAGTACTCAGAAAAAACAAATTAAAGAGATACAGCATGTCCATATTGAGCGAAAATGAGCTGCAGCAAAACAATCAAAATGCTGTAGCTACTCGCTAAGTTGCTATAAACACACGAGAAAATCCACACGGAGCTGAAGTAAAGGTGAAAAAGAGACCATTTAGCTGCAGTAATATGTAACCATCTCAATACTATTGTTAAATAAAAATAATAAAGGCATCCGCACAGTAAAGTGAAGATTACTGCGCAGTAAAGTGAAGATTACTGCGTGGATTTCGAACTACTCCTGGTATTATTACGCCTTACAATATAGTCCCCCCTTTTATACGCTTAGAAAATCCACATTGTTTAATTTTGTGTAATTATACTTTGTAGTGTCACACTTCACGTAACCATATTTAAATAGGGAAAACGTGGAAGAGCTTGGTAGCTTCTATCTTGACCAGTTTTGGAGCTATAGTGGAGAGCAGGAGAGGCTAAATGCTAACGCCGTCTGCGCTGTGTTTACGTGACTGAAGGCACGGGTGAAGATCAGACAGGTCCTAAAGAACTCGTCAAAGCTAAGGTAAGAACATATCTCAGTATGTAAAAACGGTGGCCTATTCCTGTAAGTAAGGCTGTGGTTGTAGAGTAGCCATTTCGGAAACCCTATTGATGAGAATATATCAAATATCATTTTTTCTAACTTTTTGGTGATAACGTTGTTCACACATCTAAAACAGATCTGTAGTGGTATTTTGTTTCATTCGCGCAGGTTTGAGTGAACCTGTTTACGTTGGTCGTTGTTTCTGCAACTGTTGAAACGCTTCGATTTGTATTTTCTGGGGATTATTGCGACACAAAAGCCCATCTTCCATCACTATATTATTTCAAATTTTAAGACCCAGCGCCTTTATTCTCCTATGATATAAACCCATGAATAATCAATCCAGGACATGTGCAGTTTGACACGGTTTAAATTATGGGAAGAGACACAGAGGAGCGACACGAACATTGACGCGAGGAACAACAGTGACTAAATGAGAAAATGTCAGGCTAGTCATTTTGGTTTCAATTTTTAATGGCGTCCTCTGTCTCGCTGCAAATGGGAAGTGACACGATGCCCGGCGTTTTTATTGACCAGTTGACATTTAAACCATTGGAGGATTCCCCTGCCGCATCTAATCACCCCCAGCGCAAACAAGGACTTCCAGGCTATTCTATTTACAGCACCTCTCCACCTCCCTCATGAAATATTGGCTTATCTATTTCAGATCTGTGTCCCTGCATTGGCATTATTCGACACAGTTTTGTAATTGAATGCAATGTTACCTCAAATACAGACGATACATGAAGATGTTGTATTTTTGATGAAAAACTTTTAAAGAGGGGGTATTATGCTTTTTTCCATCACATAGCACCAGTCTATAGCACACTACAATGATGACGAAACCTTCTGTTGGTCTGTAAATGCAGTAAATTAGAATAACTGCCTTGTATAACATTGCTCTCTCAAAATGGCTGTAGCGAATGTCTTGAAATAGGCCTCTGTCTCTTTAAGAACCTCTGACTCTTTCCGACACGCCCCCTCCACATGCTGTCTGTGGCATCAGTGGGGAGGGGGTTCTGCTGAGGAGCAGTGGTTGGTTACTCGGCTGGTGACGAAAGGTCGGAGGCGACTCCAGGAGGTGGGGGCGTTCCTAGGAGGACTCAGGCAAACCTATCCCTAAAATGGCCGCCATCAGAGTTTTTACAGATTGCTCAAAAATACGTGAATGTGCCAAGGCAACACTTCAGGCATGTTTTTAATGAGGTAATGACATAATAACAGGATGTAAAGCTTGAAAAGCTTTAAACTTTGGGTGTGCAGAGTGTTTTGTACATTATAGATTTCATAAATGGTCTGTATGTGCCACAGGACAATTATCCAATCAGAAAGCAGAATTTACTCCACCCTTATTTGTTGCCAGATCCTATAGTTTTAAACCAATTTGGAAATAAAGTTCCTCAATCCCAGCTCTGTCGCCGATAAAGTCCCAGTCTGTGCCAGTGCAGCCCCCATTCGCTAAAGCTTTGAACTCTGGAGGTTCTTAGCTTTCAAATGAGAAATGGCCTGTTCACAGAATTGCTCGTATTTAATTGATTGGTATGAATTGGATCTTGTCAAGAAAATCCGCCATTTTGGGGGAACCAGCAAACATAACATTTAAAAAAAACAGACAGGAAAGAATCTTGGGACACCTGAGAAGTACATGTAACACAGTGTAGTGTTCAAATGCTTTTATAAGAGCGATAACCCGAGTATTTTGCATTTTAAGATCTCCATTGGCCTGTTATGCACCAGGCACATAACCTCTTTAAATCGTGGAGCTCTGTAGACAAAGTTGAGGCACTATGAATTGGGTTGGAAATAAGTTAACCTATTAGTGATCAAGAAGTTCAAGAAAAGTACACAAAGGTTAGTTCTTCAAAGGCTCTGGATCAAGGTGAAAGAGAACGGGTGGTCTTCAAGGAAAAGCCGACGATAAAAGGGTCTTGCTCCGATCCTGCTATTTGAAGAACTGTGATGTTTATGTGGGAAGAAAGATGAAAAAAAAAAAGCCTAACAGACCTGTACTCTCACACGGTTATGCTACTGTTTCGACAGCACTGCATGTGTCTACATCACAGGGCGACAATGGCTCCGATGGTCGACCAGGTCATCCAATAACCCAGAGGTTGACGGTTTTAATCCCGGCTCACGCGGTGCAGATTAGTAGTGACTTGTGACGCGGGCTTGTAAAGCGCAGTACAAGTGTAAGCCATTATTATTATTGATATTCAGGGCATCAAGTCAATTGTTGATGTAACATGTGACTAAGAAGATGATATGTTTGCCAATATGACCAAATACCTGTAAAAACACAACAACCCTGCTTTAAAACCATTTGCTTGCTCCATGTCCACCCATCCTCATTTATCCAGGCATTGGCCCAGAACAAAAGATTCTGACTCGCAAACAATAAAAGGCCATATGTAATAACGACGAAAGTGAAAAGTCAATCATTTACGCTCTCGCATTTTTTCCCGTTGTATCCCCTTTGGCGCGTCCGCCTGAGCCAATATAAAGGCTGGCTGGCATCGACACGCCCGTTGCCTCTCAAGGGCAAGGACGCACATTTGAATGAGGACACTTCACCCTAAAAGCGGCCGGCCTTCGGGGCTATGCATCCCTGAGCAGAGGACTGTGCAGAAATGTTTTTGGACACGATGGAGTGTGATTTACAGCCCACAGTCTGAGCCGTGTTTAGGATGCAGAGAGGGACAGCGAGTCAACAGGGAAATGCAGAATCTCGCTTTCTCATTTTACCCAAAGTGTTGCCACTGATGAGGTGTGGACACACGATACATTTTTGATAAATTGCACCTGAGAAATCTTATCTCTGTTGTCATTATGAATCTCCGGGGCAATGGAAAGCGATACTTTGGATAAACTTTGCATAAATAGAAATGTTGCACATCTAATTCGTCCAACAACAATCCCTCAGTATTTTATCAATGTTGGTCGTCAGATTCCAGTGTAAACTCATGTGAACACTATTCACCTATACCTCGCCTGAATGTACGTAAGTGATGGTGGTCATGGCCGTAGCCACCATTGAGGTCACTGAGGTCCGGACCTAAGTAGTTTTCCAGACTCTCTCTAAAGCGCCGAACGCCGTGAGTGCATTCCTGCAGACAGTGGATAATGTTAGAAAGGGGAGAAGTGCGAGTACGTTTCAGACTCCGGGCAGCAGAGCGCAAATAAGACACCCAAACTTTGATCTTCGACTACAACTAATCTTGTTTTACAGTATGAAGACAGCGCAAACTGTTGATTAATTTTGCAGAGCTGTCCGATGTGCACACGATTATCACTGGGGAGGGAGGCAGAAGGTTCAATGCACGTCAATAACAGCATTTCTCAAGCTTTTTTTATTGGCAACAATGGGCCAAGTTTTTCTGGTTTAATATCGAGACGGGATTAGGCGGTGTTTGTGGAGTGAAAAGTAACAAAGTACGCACATGGCTCAGCGAGCCAGCCCTGATGGGATTTTCCACATTATTTCCTCTGCATCAGTCCAAAATAAAAGCAACAAAAGCAGAAAGTCATGAGTCCTGACAAGGTTTTAGTGTTGTCTGGAGCCTGTGTCCTCTCATCCGAGCGACCAGCAGCTCGCAGACGGTACAGGAGCAGGGGTGCAGCTGACACCGGCAGCAGAGGGACTCAGGGGGCCCCACCGGGAAACACAAAATCTGGATTTTTACCGTTAGTAAATATGCAAATATAGTAAAATCTTAGATGTAATTCTAGTTTTAAACACTGCAGAAGTAATCTAGAAATAAGTAAAAAGTTCCCCTGATTTGCATTGGCAAGTAAAGAAAAAAAAAAGAAACATGTCTCATCACATTTAAATTAGATAATAAACTATATAATTTGTTTCAATTAACTTGAAAAAATATGCTTTTTTTCTCATATATTTTAAGTGCAAAGATGCTTATTCCATTGAAGATTATTATAATCCAGCCTTTTTCTGATTTTTATCAATGTGTAATAACACTGATTGAAATGTAATAAGAAAAGTAAGTATAAGTAATAGAAATTCACAAGATTGCACTAAATTGCATTTGTTCAGTTCCTGGGAAAGGATGAATATGGACCTCACTATTTCTAAAATCCTGGCTACGGCCTGGACAGGAAAACATATCTTGCAAATGAAACGCTTAAGCCATGGGTGGCCATAAAAACCTATCCCGGATTTTGAGAAATACTTCTCAAGTATATAATATATAATGCTGAAATACTGTCAATATACAAAAAACTATTGATCATTATCACAACAACAATGGCCTATGAGTGTGTGAGTATGGTCAGAGCAGCATGGAAGACACTTGGAGACGTACACTGACAACCTTCACTCTATTATCATTAGTATTAAAGGAAAGAAATGTGATTATGAAATGAAACAATCATTATGGAACACAATACATATACTTTTACTTTTTTTAAAAATCAAATTTGTATAAAAAAGGACATGACTTAAAGGAACAGGTTCCAACCGTTTTTACATACTGAAATATGTTCTTACCTGAGCTTAGACGAGTTGATGCGTACCTGTCTGGTCTTTGTGCGTGCCCCCAGATGTTAAAATCTGGCCTCTCCCAATGTATTCCTATAGCTTCAAACGGGGGTGATGTTTGGAAGCTACCACGCTCTTCCACGGGCACAAAGACCAGAAAGGTACACATCATCTCGTCTAAGCTCAGGTAAGAACATATCACAGTATGGAAAAACGGTTGGAACCTGTTCCTTTAAGTCATGTCCTTTTTTATACAAATTTGATTTAAAAAAAAGAAGAAGCAAAAAACATTCCAGTATTCAAACTTAAAAAGTATGTGTATTGTGTTCCATAATGACTGTTTCATTTCATAATCACATTTCACAGCTTTCAGGGAGAGTGACCTGTTACAATTTTAATGTATATTATTATCATTCACCAGGCTAAATGGTTTTGGCATCAGGATTTGTGATCGCTTATAATATTCTGCATACGCCACGCAGCATGTCATCTTCTCCAAATACGTCTGAGAATACCACATAGTATAAAATAGATACAGCCCCATACCATACTCTAAAGGAACAATTTACATTCTGACCTTTACTCCCCATTCAGTACAAGCCACGTTCCTGTCATTCATAATACAATACAAGCTTCCCTGTGTAAAAACTGAACCGTTCTCCCTTTGACAAATTGACTGACACCTCTTTTCATGTAAGCCTCTGACAGCTAATATTGTATTCACGTGTATTTTAAACCGGATCCGTTTGAGTCTACCCTCGGGACAAAGACTTCAAAATGTCACTCAAATTCAAAAGAGAGAAACCTGCATTTTTTTTGTCCCTGTAAACAAAAATGGCAAGGAAAAACAGCAACTAAATGGGGGGGGGCTTTTAAGGTCATGCAGCATATTGATTTTTGAAGCGGCGGCCGTCCCAGATTGGACCCCCCTCTGGCTGCGCGTTTGGCCAAAAAACGAAATGAGCCAAAAAGAAAAGCAGCAGTGACCACTTTATACTTACATTATACTAAACAGCAGGTGCACACTGTATGTTTTTAGAAAGTTGGAAGTATTGCCGGAGTTGCAACTGGTGAACGGGTAAATTAAATAAACCTGGTATTCAAATGGTGCAAACAAAACGGGATACTTATTTCCGCAAAAATCAATTCATGGATATTTGGCTGTAAAATATTCTATAGAGAGTCATCATAAAAGTTTCCTGTGCTATACAGTTCATACTTCATTAAAGTTGCAATTATGTGAAAGAATGTTGCAATAATGGGCCTCAGTATGGGGTTGCACTTTCCCCCGTCTCTATGCAAATGCCAGTGGCTATAAGACTGCTTAGTCATTCGCTTGGTTTACTGCAACTTTCAGCCAACGAAACTTGTGCATTTAAGTCTGGAAATTCACGACACTTCTTGCAATTTATGGAAAAACTATGACGTTTTCTTTTGTACGTGTATTGTGGTTTGTCCACCACTACATACATGCAAATAAAGGTCCATTATTATGCGTTGTTACAGCTTTCTAGAAGACTTTAGCCCTGACATGAAAAATAAAAATAATGTGTCCGATGTCATAATCATGTAAATGAAATGTAGTTATGCAAAAGGTCAGCAGAGGGTGAAGTGCTACATCTACTGTATATTCCGGACTATAAGTTGCTCCGAAGTATAAGTCGCACCAGCCTTGGCAACTACCTGGGCACCGTTGACAAGCCTCTCCCGGCAGCACGTTGTTCAAGCTCTCATTTGTGAACTCGTTCCTCTAGCTGTGGCCATCTAGCTTTTAGCCCGCCATGAGCTTTTATTTGTAGCCTCCGCTTTTCGCCAGTCCTTCACAAGTTTCTCGCTCCCTTCAAACTTTCTTTGCAAGCCTAGAGCGCCCTCTAGCGGCTGTCAGTGTGAAAATAACAAACATGTAAAATTATATTCAGGTGTGACTTCTATATCAAAATCATATATACAAGTCACACCTGAATATAAGTCACACCCCCAGCCAAACTATGACAAAAAGTGTGACTTATAATCCGGAAAAAAACGGTACTTCTATCAAGGTAATGTTAACAATAGCAGCTAGCAAACATGCTAATCCTCCAAGATAGTTTGATGGACAGAATCAGAACAAATTTGGCAAAGGTGTCTGGACTTAGAAATACATAGAAACGCCATAAATTCCTCCGTATGGTGTAAATCAGAGTATGGGCTGGTCTTTTGAGTGTAGATGAAGGAATTTGGCTGAATATGCACCTTATGGTCTTGAAACATTGCAACACGGGTGCTAAAAGGCAGGATAAGTGGACTGTCCAGTGTTGTAGCTGCAGTACCTTTATACATCAAATGCTCATGAAATGTTTGATTAAGTTTCGAAGTATAGATCAAAAATAGTAGACAATTTGTGTATCGTATAAGAATTTTTGCTTTGCAGCGCTGTATCTTTTCTGCACACCTTCATTTTACTAATAGCAATACTATAGATGAATGAACAGGCAGTATTTCACACAGCGCTGATTAAAATAAGTATTAATTACAGATTCATCATTTAAATTATGTGCATAACAATGGGAGAATGTGCAGCTGCAGGGATTATGCTTTGGCTTTTGCAGAAGTCTTTAATATGACTTTATAAATGTGTGGCGCGGTGCCATGGAGAGCATGCTGTCACTTACTGTAAGCCCGCTGCTTCTTCGGCTCTGCGCTGCGGAGCCAACAAGCATTAGGCCTTTTCTATCGCACCTGAATGCTGCATTAAAGGTTGCAGGAGCACTTAAATGCTTAAGGTAAAGTGAAGTTGATGTCTAAATTGCTCTTTTAAGATATGAGTCCAGGAATGGGGGCTGCAGATCAGTCTATGGCCTTACTGTATGTGCATGACACCAGTTGCCTGGCAAAGTTTACTGTACAGTCCCTGTTTTGTTTTATCTTTCATTATCTTTTTATACAAAGATTCAACAACACTTGCTGTGAAGAACAGTATGAAACCATGGGAACAGCAGAATTTTATTGAGCGAATGTGGAAAGTGGATTTTAACACTTACTTCAACAGGCTTTATTCTGGTGTTGAACGGCATTAACAAAAAAGCTGCAATTGACTAGTAATGGGATTTATGCCTCTTTTCTGGGAGTCTTTGGGATCGTTTTATTTCAAAGAGCTGTTCAACAAAAGACTGGCTCTTTTTAATAAACCGTACTTGATTTCTTTTTAATGACACCAACCAGAAAACTCATATCATCTAAGACAGGATCACTTACAGAGACACCTTTTGATTTAAATCATCCAAAGTTAGAATGGATGAAATAATTTTGGTGCAGAAAGCTTTCACTTGTGCTTGGCTGCTCTGTTGTTGGGCTGATTCTCGAATGTGTTCAGGGTAAAGGAAAATTGACTGAAAAAAACAACAACCATCTGGCTCTTTAACGTTTGAAGTAAGAAATCCTGGCGAATAGGTTGCGAGTTAGCTAGTTAGAGTTTGCTTGGTTTCTTCCAAGTGCTCCAGTTTTCCCGATCACCTCAAAAAGGGTACAGTGATCCTCCAACGATCTGATCCTTGCTTGAGATCTGGAGATGGATTTTTTCTTCATATTCATGTCAGGAATCTCCAGCAAAAGTTTGAAATTGATATCTCAAATTGATATATCTATTTTTTTCTCCTTTCCACTGGCAGCGTCTCGCCTTGAGAGCTGCTTCTTCTTCAAACGATTCCAAAAACGGTGAGTTGGCCTGTTGTAAAAATAAAGCATTGCTTCAAGGATATGAATTTATTCAGAAGAAGGATCAGAAAGTGGCGATCATATCCGTGAACAAGTTAATGGTAAGTCAATAGTTGTTTATTTTTGTTACTGTTTGTCATTTAGGTATTTATTTACTTTGCATTATCTAGTTATATAAGAATAACCATAATCAGGGCTTTTTTTTATTTTTTTAAGGCGAGACACTGCAGGTGAATAGGAAAATTGTCTTTTTTTACAGATATCAATTTGAAACGTTTGCTGTAGATTATTGGCATAAATGTGAGAAAAAAATACATTGCAAGTTTTCTGTCATTTTATCTTTTCATATAAGAACAAGGTGTTTTATGCCTAAAAATGCCCGAAATTTCCCATCTTTTCAGCGACGAAATCTGAATAATCGATAGAGCTACATTCAAATTTAGGGTTTCATTTTATTGATGAATGAGTTGCCAAGACTTTTTCAGAGGGGAGTTAGGATATCTTGTTTAGTTTTAAAATAAGCTGTTTTTTGGTGGAAACATTTGTAAAAAATTACATTTTCGCCTCATTTTTTGACATTCAAAACTCAATAAATGGGGCTAGGGATTAGATAATAAAAAATCCCTCTGAAAAAATCTTCCAAATATTGTTCCTGAAGTCTATAGGTCCTACTGACGTGAACATAGTGTCGCCACAATGACAGAAAAAATGTGTTTTGAGAAAAAGGCCCTTGAAATTGCATTGTGCCATATAAGTCTATGGGGGAACATTGAATCAGCGCAATATTTAAACATGTTATTGTGAAGATTAGGTATATTTTTGGTTTCCGGGAGAAAGCTTGTATGTTCAGAGACCAATTGGGCCCAAAACCTGAAAACTGAAAAAATGTAGTTTTGCCGGTAGTGTCTCCCCTTAAATGATGAATCTAGAAGAAAATAGTGTTCAACTTCATCAAAGCAAAAGGACAATCCAAGTTAACAATTCAATTCTTCATCTCAGGCCAATTTTGCTGTGAAAGCCCTCATCATTTGGCACCAGATCGCGCCGTTGCTGCAGTAAAAGAACCTCCACCACAAAATGAGTATCCTTCCCTCTGAGTCTCTAACTGTGTAGTAGTGCCAGCTCGAGCCCGAAATGTTACGTGAGACATTTTTTAAACTTCGCTTTCCAACTTTTGTGCTGAAGAAAAGCAGCTAATGATCGGCTGTCTGCGGAGAGATAAAATTGGGCGCCGTTTGTTGACATGTTCTGGCAGCTCCATCACAGCAGTAACGATTTCACTTTGTGGAGGGATTATGCCAAACTCTGCATATTCTCCAGCCCTGAGCCTTTTGAGAGAAGAAGATATCGATTAAACCAAGCTTTCGCCAAGACTCATTCACAAAAGACGTTTTTTCTTTTTTCTATTTTATGTCTTGCTTCTTCAGAATTGCAAATGATAATGTTGGAGTGTTTGTTTGGAGACGTTAAAATACAATCAATCTGGGGAAGCTAAGAAAAGGAGAGAGTCATTCTAGCGCAGGAAGCAGTGATATAGTGTTGATAGTAGTAGCTGATTCCCAGCACATCAAAGCCCGCTCCAGTCCTCCCATTTTGGAAGTTTCTTTGTGGAAAGCTCTGTCTATGATCCGCCACGTCTTAGGATATAAAACTCCTGACAATGGAAGGATATTGCCAGATTTGAACGGTCAAACTACTGTAATATCTTGAGTTTGTGTCTCTGCGACCAGTCCACTTCTCCTGGAATAGAAAATTCAATAGATATTTCACTGTCTTTATACCAGCTGGAGGACTAGACTACCTGCAAGAATTTCATGTAACACAGTGGGGCAGATAGACCGGTTGCTTTATAAGGTTGGCGGTTCAAATCCTGGCTCCCATATGTGCAGACTCTCATTGCGCCCTATTGCAAAACATTTCACCCTCCTTGCCTGTATGTGTGAATGTGTTGTGTGAGTGAGTGGTACCAGTCAAGTTTTGGATCAACAGCTTTCGACAAGGGCCCTGAGCGTCTGAACACAGCTTAAAGGAATAGGCCACAATTTGTCCATACTGAGATATGTTCTTAACTGAGCTTAGACGAGTTGATGCGTAACAGTCTGATCTTTATGTGTGTGCTCAGTCACGCAAAAAGACCAAACATGTGTTTGCATTTAGCCTCTCCTCATGGACCCAAGCGGGGGTGAAGTTAGAAACGACCAAGCTCTTCCACGTTTTCCCTATTTATATAAGATTACATGAGTAGTTACACAATCCAAGTATAGTTAAACAGAATTAAACATGTCGATTTTCTAAGCAGATGAAAAAAAGGGTACTATATTGTAAGGCGTAATAGTACCTTAGGAGCACTTTGACTTTACTGCACAGATGTCGAAGCGCACCTAGAGCTTGGTCGCTTCTAACTTCACCCCAGTTTTAGCCTGGTTTTACTCACTTCGTTTCGTACAGAGGGTCTGGACCTTCGCAATTGAGCTTTCAGGTGGGAGGGGTGAACTCCTTTGAAACGATTGGATAACTCTTGGGGGCATTCCTTGCGCATTCAAAGGCTTCAATATCAATTTCTGGATATTTGGGAGCCGAGCCAGAACAGATTGAAGAGCTTCCATTGCTTTTGTACCCGACGCCATTGCCAAACTACAACCAGCAAATGCGGCGCAAATGTTTGACGTCACCGACAACACCCGCCTCCCCCGCTCGCTGAATGGTAGGTTGAAATTCAACCGATGTAACGCAGCCACTGAGATCGGGCCCAGACAGACACGACCGGAGTCTACGGATGGCTAAGGCCAGGCTACCCCAGTTTGGGTCCATGAGGAGAGGAGGAACGGCTAAATACTAACAACATGTTCACCGTTTTTGCGTGACTGAGCGCACGCGTAAAGACCAGACAGGTACGCATTAACTCGTCAAAGCTAAGGTAAGAACTCATCTCAGTATGCAAAAACGGTGGCCTTTTCCTTTAATTTTTTAGGAATTAATAATAATTTGAAATCAATTAATACTAAGTTGAAAACACATCCTTAATGCATTTTATGTTTGATCATCTACACCCATATATAGAGATATAAATCACATAAAATGCTGAAGATAGAATGAGGACAAGGCTATAGCAATGAACACGTTTTGATCTGTGGACAGCCCTCATTAATAAATCACAAAGGGTCAACATAACCATCATTATTGAGTCATATTCAACCATAACCTCAAGCAAACTTTTTCACTTATTTATATTTTGGGTTTTTACTCTTTCAAATGGCACCCGCCCGCAGTTACATTTCTATTATGCATACAGTTTCTCTCATTTTCTAAAGCCTGGTATTGACCTGAAAAAGTTGCATCACGCCAGAAGTGAATTATTGCTGTGTATGGTTAAAAATAATCATGCAGTCTAGACCGCACTGGTGTCAAGATGCATACGGCAGATGTGGGAGTCAGAGACTGTGGAGTACATGGTCAGTTTTTCTATCGGTTGCTGCATAAGAGACCTCGTTATATAGTTACCACGCAACAAAAGCAGGAAAGTTTTGCCAGCGCAGTGAAGGGCACTCAACAAAGTTAGCATTTTTGCAAAAGAACACCTTATGAATGTGTATGTCAAGTCAGAGAGAGCAGGTTGATGATGTGAAGTTTATTCCACAGGCTCCACAGCAATTTACCCTGTACCATCCAGTAAGTTACATGAATAGATTATGTAAAATATACAAACGCAACTCAACTTGTGGGTTGTGGAAAACATGGATGTCCCAATTCTTCTCTCTTTTTTCACTGTTTTGTTGCCTGTTTCTTGTTTCTTATGTGCATCTTTTGTGCATCTGAATGTTTAGATGGTGTTTTTTGGATCTTTTTTTTTTGCATCTGTAAGAAAAACTACCTATTCAAAAAATGTAAACAAATGTCTTATGGGAAAGTCATAAGACATTCTCTAGAGCTACAAGCAAAGTGAAAGAAAAAAAGGGGAGTAAATAGAGGAGATGTTCGAGCTGGACCCGGCAAATCCACACAAGCAGCATGCCCCTCATTGTAGATGTCATAATACGCTGTTAGGGACTACGGGCACTGCTGGTGGTAGAGGACGAGACCCGGGGCGGCCAGTTGACCACGATGAGCAGAGGCAAGGAGAGGCCAGGTGGAGGAGGGGCGGAGGAGGGGCGCAACAGAGCTGGGAAGCGTCCGAGTGATGGATGAGGGGACCAAACTTTGAAATTTGCTCAAACAATATAAATTATGACCTGACCCTCTGACCAGACAAAGCTCTTGGCCCCCTGCCATCCCAGGCACTCCTGACGTAATCTAGTCCAGTGTTTGGGATTACATCAGATTTGAGAGACTAAGTTGATAACTCGAGACACGACTTGATGAAATGTACTTTGAACCTGAGAGACACTGCTCCACAAAAAAATGTGTCTTTTGTCAAGCTGTAAAATTAACAACACAAAACCTCACCCCAGTCAAAAACTCAACCTTAGTGTTTATCTTCAGATTCTGTGCACACATAATGCTGAATGTATTCAAAGTTGGCACAAAAAGAGAGTTGAAAACAGACTGACAGAACTGAACAGCCGAGGTCCCTGACAGCTGCGGCAGGAATACAGCAGCCCCAAAGAAACTGGCGAGTTTAGAGATTTTCTTCATAATAATCGTCTGTGACCAAGGCCAAGAATAAACATAGGCCTTAAAAGATGTGCTTCTGCATCATTGGGCAGTAAGTGGCCCGAGGCAGAGAGAAGCTCCCACACAAGGAGGGCAGCTCGGAATGGACAAGTGAGCGGTTACCAAAGATAGGGGAAACAAAAACATGAAAGTGTAAAAATATCACAACTCCTAGCGATACGTGGCATATAATTAGCCAACCACTTGTTGTTTGTGCATGATAACTATTGTAAGAATGTGAGTTTAAAATTCACCCATATTTTTAGACATTAACAAATAGTTGGAAGATAATTTGATGGCTTTTCTTTTGTGGCCTAATGGTCTGCAGTGTTCAGCATTGATCAAGAGTTCCAGAGAAGTATCAATGGAAAGGTGAGGTGAGCGAAGACAACTGTGGGACAAAAAAATGCTGTCGCTGTAGTTCTGAATGTAATACTCAAAAGTACAGTCCTGCTTCCCATTTGGTGTCTCCATTTCAAATTCTTCCATAGATTATAATAATACAGACCTCTTTTTCAGAGTAACTCCATCAAAGCACAAAGTGTGGAGATGAAACGGCCTCGTACTGTGCTTTGCTGTAGACTGTGCAGCATTCCCTCCTGAAAGTGGCTCTTCGTGTGCCTATAATGTTGGAAATGGGGGCAGGTGAGTAATACGGAGGTCGTCGCTGCACTTAAACTCAGTGATGTATGAAACGTCAGCAACATGAGTCAATTATCTGCAGCGCCGTGTGAGCGGTTCGGAGGAGTCAACGGGACTCCTTACATGAAAGCACTTTCAGGACTGAGACTGTCACAGCTAAAGCATCAACTCCGTCACTTCATCACAAAAGCGATAAAGCTGTTCAGGAGGGCGCCGCGGTGATGGTTCAGATGTAAAATCTGCAGCGTAGAGTTACCTTTCTACATTTTGATAGATGTTTGATAGATGTTATAATGGCATAAATAAGCATTTCTTTCAGCCTATTCCTTTTTTGGTTGAATATTTTTGCGTTTTGTTATTGTTCCTGTTTGGAAATTGTATTGCATCAATCAACCAAAATAAACCATTCATTCATGTTTGGAGTGTTAATCATGATTAATAAGTCTTTGTTTTTTCCAATAGAAGTTTGAATCCTGCTCTTGAAAGTTCCCACCGTTGTGTCCTTGGGCAAGACACTCCACCCACATTCCCTGTTTGAAAGGATGAGACAGGAGAAGCTACAGGTACTGACATGCAGTCATTTAAATCAAGTCATTTCATTTCACAAAGTGGTTTAAAATCAGTATCTCATGCCCAACATTACCACCTTCCTCCCTATATAAGATAAGATAAGATAAGATAAGATGAAGTAGAAGAATAAGTAGAAGTTCCTGTCCTCGGCCGGGTCGATGATCTCGTTGTCCTTCAGCCACTCCACCCGCATGACCTTGGAGGATGGAGAAACTGTAGGTGCCCTCTGTCTCCTCTGATCATCTGAAACGGTGCACCGCCTCCTGGGCTTGTCCCCGTCTCAGAGCGTGGTGTCCTGCACTGGTCAGCTCCACCTCGTCCTTCCTCTTCCTCCTGCACAGCTCCCTCCACAGTCTATCACCATCTCCTCGTTGGTCCCTTTTGTTGTTTCCTGTAGCTCCTCTTGTGACGCCTCCTCCGTGCTGCAGGTGTGGGGGCTCTTGGTGCCTCTTCACTGTTCAGTGTCTCAGAAGAAGATGTTTGTAGATCTCAAATGGGTTTAGCTGATAAGCTCGCAGTTTGTTTACCTTCAAAAAGCTGCTTTCTTCAGGACCACTTTGGACTCTCAAAGTAAACAAATCCACTAAACCTCCACAAAAACACGGTAAAGACGTACAAAAGTATCCAGAAAAACAACGTGGTTCGCTGAAAAAGGCAAACAATTCACTGAAAAAGGCAAACAATTCAGCCATGATGATATATATATATATATCTATATATATATATAGATATATTAGACAATGGTCACTCTCACCCACACTCTTGTAGACTCAGCCCCAGGGCGTCTGTGGCTTCAGTGCACCTCCACTGAGTGTGATGCGTGCCTGAAAAATGGCCCTCTGTTGCGCTTTGAGAAGTTTGTTAGTTCTCGCTCCAATTTGTACGTCCGAGCTTTTTAGCAGCCATTAATATGAACTACACAAAATGATTCATTGTCTTAATGTAATGCAAACTAATATTATTTCCTTTTATGAGTGCATTTGGAAACATTCCAATCTAATTTATCACCGCTGATTGCTCTTAATTATGTTCTATCATTTCAACGCTGATGCTTTGTCACAGATCAAGAAAAAACAATTCAGTCAGTTTTCCATCATTTAGCTCCATTAGCCGTTATGAATGCGCTCTACAATCACTGGCAATGGCTTGTTTGATGGTCTTCATTTAAAAACAAAGAGGACCATTTACCAATTTGAACAAATCGAATGCACTCTGTTTTCTGACGCACTACATTACACAGCGTCGGAAATGTTTTACCCAGTATATAAGAGTTACGACTGTGCCGCTGTCTCACCCAAAATGACGATTAGTAGTTTAGAGCTCTTGTGGCGCATCTTCAACCCATCACGACAAGCTGCGGCCCAAAAAACAATATTTATTTCAATTTATACGTCATAAAAACATTTGTTTTATAATTTCTAAATGTGACCTACTATGGAAAACTATTTAAACTACTGATCAATATTCATTTTAGGAAAAGGCCCATGACCCGTACAACTACAGTACAACCTGAAATGTTGTTATGTTTTTTAATTACTCTTTTGGGAAAACAATTTAAAATCAGGACTTAACTTAACAAACTTCCTCTTTAAACTTTGCCAGAATGTAGTTTTTTGCCACAGTCGTCTCTCTCCAACCCACCCTAAGGACTTCACTGATCCTTGTATAATTACTGTGCAGAAGATAATGTGTAATTAGCAACTAGAGTTTCCAATTAAGCAAATCCAAATGCCACTTCTAGTCCCCTCTTTCATTTCTATTTTACAAACACAGCGTAGCCTTTCGTGGCCCTTGTCTCGGCTCACATCATCACAAGGACGGTAGGAATAACGTAATGTTTGCTGGAGTATGTGGTTTAATGAAGTCTGTTAGAATGGCCAGAGGCTCAGCGCCACCCCTGGAGAATTGGCTGTAGATCTGAGTTTTGCGGCATTTGTTCGGTCAGTCCGTCAGTCCATAAGCTGGAGGAGTGATTGTGCCCCGCAGCAGGAGATTTTTACAGTGTGCCCACTTGTAAATGTGGGGTTATAATGAGGAGTGTATGTGAATAATGTTTAACAATAGATCGATATGGTAATTTAATCCCGACTGTTATGTGGGTGTTAGACATTAAAAAACTTACAAGCATATCTGTGCATGTTGATTATAGAGTAGGATGAAATATATTCTGCATATAAATCGGAAGATTGGTGGTTCAAGCCTCACACGACCTTAAACACTGTTATTCAAAAGCCAAAACATGAAACAGCTGTAATTCTCATTGAGCTTAATGTAGGAATTGCTTTTTGTTATATTTAGCAATTAACAATAACTATGATCCCAAAGGGTGTTTTTTTTCTAACAAAAAGTTTCTATTTCTCGCGTATGCCAAATAGGCAAAATACATGTGAAACGGATCTTTGAAGTAGTAAATTATTCCTGTATAGAAAAGGTTTTTAAAGGGGAGGTATTATGCAAAATCGACTTTTTCAAGCTTTATATCATGTTATTTTGTCATTCCCTCATTAAAAACATGCCTGAAGTGTTGCCTTGGCACATTGACGTATTTTTGAGTAATCTGTAAAAACTCTGATGGCAGCCATTTTAGGGATAGGTTTGCCTGAGTCCTGCTAGGAACGCCCCCACCTCCTGGAGACGCCTCCGAGCTTTCGTCACCAGCCGAGTAACCAACCACTGCTCCTCAGCAGAGCCGTGTCGAAAAGGGTCAGAGGTTCTTAAAGAGACAGAGGCCTATTTCAAGATATTCGCTACAGCCATTTTGAGAGAGCAATTTTATACAAGGCAGTTATTCTAATTTACTGCATTTACAGACCAACAGAAGGTTTCGTCATCATTGTAGTCTGCGATAGACTGGTGCTATGTGATTGAAAAAAGCATAATACCCCCTCTTTAAGCACCATATCTGTCATGGATTGTTTTTGCTATATTAATCTGACAACCGGTTGGACTTTTCTTCTGTTTGCAAAACTGGGCTCTTGTACCCCGCCAGTTGGGAGAAAGTAGACTTCCCATTAACTTCTCCCCTGCTATCATCTTGTTCTAGAACCTGCAACCCAGCAAAAATGGCTTAAAGAGGGGCAAAAAAAGTTTCAATGGAAAGTCCATTGCATCAAGGAACTTCCAGAGCCTTCCCCCATTGCCTATCAGGCTTCACAAAACCAAAATGCAACATCCACGTTTTTCACTGCCTATAAGTACAACTGAGAGCTGATCTCAGTCATACCGAAAATAAAAAATAAAATCTTGCTACAATAAAAAAGGTCAGATGCTCTAATATCTTGCTGGACCTTTAGCTTTGATTACAGCACATATTCACTTTGTTTCATTAAGCTTCTACAATGTAAAAAGATCCAGTGTCAGATTTGTTTTTCACCATGATCTTGTTTTGTCGATGGGAGAGTGTGACCACTGTGCAAAGCCTTCAGCAGCACATCACAAACATTCTCATTTGGGTTAAGATCTGGACTCTGCAGTGTCCAATCCATGTGTGACAATGATGATCCGCTCTTTCACAATGTGAGTCCGATGAATCCAGGCATTGTCACCTTGGAATCTGCTTGTGCCATCAGGGAGGAAGAAAATCCATTGATGGAATAACCTGGTCATTCAGGATGTTCAGGTGGTCAGCGGATCTCATTCTTTGGGCACAGTTTGCTGAACCTAGACCTGACCCAATGCAGGTGGACACATTGTTTTTTGGTCAGGCAGTGCATTTTCCAGGATAGCTGAATGTTGTGGTTTTCAAAAAAACAATTTCAAACGGTTTCCAGTGGAGAGAACAAATACAGAACATGTGAACATACCTGTACTCATCCTCTACATCTGCAGCGTTGGCCGTTAATCCTTGTCCCAAAATCTGATCCTACATCCTCCGAACCACACACTCGAAGTTTTGTATATGCCCAAACTTCAGCCATGATAAATCACATCCTGCACCTCCACTCTGACTTTATTGGCTCGCGGTGTCCCCCACAAAATCCCACCCCAGTGCACACCAAAATAACATCCCTCTCCGCCTCTCAGGCTCCAAGCAACACCTCGGTATCAAAATAAACAACTTAAAAATATATCCCAGGACGAATTAGGATTTATACACCCCGGTGTCTGCTTGTATATTTAATTTGTATTTTTTACATTTCATCCCGGCAGAGCGGACTTTTGAGCAATAATAAGTAGATGTAGCCCATGGACATTGTGGAGGATTAAGCTTTTCATTTTCAAACCAGCCAGTGTAGGGACGTGATGAAGATGTAGAAGTTATAGAGCCAACAGAGCATGTGGGAAGCTAGCACGGCAATTTCAATCAGGCCAAGGCGACTAGCTTTAAGATGGTAAGTCGATCAAGTATAATTTCATACAGGAGGCGGCTTCTATTTCCCATGGTTGATAAGTGAAAAAGGTCATTGTGTTGTAGTGAGGAGGGAGCACTTGATCAGAAAGGTTTGGATCAATTTGGCATTTAAGGCGAGACACTGCAGGTGAATAGGGAAAAAAAAAAAAAGTAGAGATATCGATTACTTTTGCTGAACATTACAGATATACATATGAGAAAAAAATGTATTGCATTTTTTCTGTCATTTTATGTTTTCACATAAAAATAAGGCATTTTGAGCATTAAAATGGCCAAAATTGCCAATATTTTGTAACTTGGCTAATGCCATGCTGCTGTGTGCGCTCGAATCATTTCGAACTGCACAACAGCCTGGGGACCATGGCCGAAATTTCGCGTGGATTTGGGAACCAATCACAGAACGAGGAGGGATGGCAAGATGTTTATTTACGGATAAAAAAAAAAAGTTTATTTACGGATTAAACATGACAGCAGCAGACGCGACACTATTTTTCGATTGAGCTTTTGGCCGTCTTCTAAATACTTTAGCTCGAAAGTTTACAGCGGGTACGTCATACGTCATCGGATATGATGATACGATTGGCTGTGGCTATGTGCAGACGCATGATAGACATTCGTAGCGCCCGTAAACCACACCTCTCCTACGAGAAAATGAATTGGTGGTCCCCAGACTAAATATCACTTGTGATTTTAGTCTGGCGTTAGCCAGGCTATATATTTTGGGCAACGAAATCAAAATAATGAATTGAGCCAGATTAAAATGTATGGTTTTATTTTATTGACATATTAGTAACAAAGATTTTTTCTGAGGGGATTTTGGATATTTTGTTTAGTTTTTCAATAAACTAATCATCAGTGAAGAAATCTGTAAAAACTCAAATTCCGCCTGTTTTTTTGGTTTCAAAGCTGAATAAATCAGGCTAGGAAAAAACCTTCAAAATATTATTAAGTCCACGACTGGAAAGTTTGGAGTCTGTGGGAGCTACGATAAGGGCTCACTCGCTGCCCGAGTGCGGCTTCTCTCATTCAGAGAAAACCAGCCCTGAAGTTTTGTAGCGACTGCGCATGCGCGGCCTGTTCTTCGACTCTTCCGCACCAGCGTCTCGCAGGAGGAAAAATACCATATTTGGGTGAAATCGTCATCACGGGGCCCCTTAGCAGGACACGTGGATATAAAATCTGTCAATATTTATGAATAAATACCCGCGGGAAAGACGGCCTTTCTACGCGGCGCAGCAGCTACTTCCGGGTTGCCCCCACCTCGCAGACGGACAAAACATCATAAAATAAACATCATGCGGGTGAGTTTTGTCATTTTTATACTCTGACATGAAAACTACGATGTAAAGGGAGGAAAATAGATAAAAATCTCCACCTCGACCACTGCGTGAAAAATCAATACTTTCACCTGCCGTGTCTCGCCTTAATATCGAAAAAAATCCGGCCTTGAGTCACAACATGCATTGCTATCTTAAATCAGGAGTGTTCATTTAGAGTTGAGCCAGCAAACCTCTTGATATTGGTGGGTTTGTATCATTTTAAGTCGAAAGAAAGTAAGTCTATATAGTAGGGAAAGCATTCTGAAAAAGACCTAACACATTTTTGTTGAAAGCAAAGCAACAAGATCTGCACGTCCAGAGAAATAAGAATGAGAGAACTAGCATAAACGGCATTGCATAGACTGAAAAACGGCACTGTTAGAAAATTGCACATGTGAATTTATTTCTTATAGGCTGCAGCTCAGCAATTGCTCAAGTAAAGGACATAAGCGCCATTATGTGCAGGTTTGAGCATGTTCTATTCATTGCAGCACTATGGTCATAATTATTATAATTTACTAAAAGAAGATAGGCCTGGGAAAAGCTTCGATTACTTGGACATGTGATGCTTCAGACCAAATGAGGCACATGGTACAGAACGTTGCCATAGTAACTCGCTTCAACAGTTTGCCTGATGTTATGAAATCGACAGATATCGGCAGCATGGAGCTCTTACTAAGCTAAAGCTGTAAATCTGACCATATTTTCTGGGAACACTAATTAAAGGACAGGTAAAGCCCCCCATTATCACAAGCAATTCACCCGTTTGAAGTTCAGATACAGTATCTCAAACCCATCTCAGTTATCCATCCAGAGTTGTGTCCTTGGACAAGACACTTTACCCTCCCTTGAATGTGGTGAGTGAGTGATTGCTGAGCGGTCTGATGGTGCAGTTGCAGAGCTTCTTCCAGGGCAGCTGAGGCTTTATATGTTGCCTGCACTTCTACAAGATTGAGTGAGCGCTTGTTCGCGGTGAAGTGCTTTTTGACCCAGCTTGTAAAAAGCGCTATTCAAATAGATTCAATGGAAACGGTCACTTAACCCAACGTTGGCTGACTTCTTTATGCAATTATATAACATTTAAGCATTTGTATGTTTCATATGGGTCAGGTCATGAGAACTGTGTAAGTTGCTTTACAACCTTTAACAGACTTATCTGTACACAAATGTTCTGAAACCATTTGGTACAAGTTGACACGTGTACGTTTGTGCTGTCCTTGCATTAAAAGTATAGGCTAAGGAAAAGCTGAAGGTGCTCTATCTAAACTCTTAGGCTAATGTCCCAATACATCACGATGAACAGGACTAATGGTGCACTTAATTCAATGTGACACGTCCCAATCCTAACTCGAATTTACCCTGAAGTTTGAACATGACAAAAACCACACTTAAATAATTTACGTCCCTCCATTGTGGACTATGAGAGATTTTTTCATGAATAATGTGACACTTATTATCACATCATTAGCCATGGACAGATTTCTGTGGTGGTCATATTTCTGTGTGGTTGTCTTTTTTAATATATATTTTTTATTTTTAGTAATCTGAGGCAGAATTAATTGACATCGATATACTGCATATACTATCAAATGGACTGAGACCACAGACAAAACCAATAAAAACATATGTGGTATTGCCAGTATTAAGGTATTCTTTATTGATCCCCGTGGGAAAACATGTCCTCTGCATTTGACCCATCCCTTTTATGTTACTGGGGCAAACTGTAGGAGCAGTGGGCAGCTGCAAGCCGCCCAGGGACCCATCCCCAAATCTTGTGCCAGCGTAATAGTCAGAACCACATGGCTGGAGGATTATGTTTATAGTAGTAGGGGAAACAGGAGGAACCTACATGCAAACTCCACACAGGAAGGCCTTGTCCGGAACCAAAGCCAGAACCTTGTTCCTTTGAGGCACAATCACTACCTGCTGCGCCATCGTGCCACTGGATTGGTCGAATCAAGGGAGGGATTAGCTTAATTATTTGAATGTGACTTTGGAAAATGTTTGTCTAATTGAAAAAGTCCATAAAATTCAGTATTTTGCATTTTTCTTATTCCAATTCTTTCTCCCTAGATTAAAGGATCTATACCTGACTTTTTTTTTCTATTTCTAGAGAAACATTATTTTTGCCCCAAAAGATGTGTTGTAAAAGTAGTAATTATGATATGTATATCTTCTGATTTGTTAATTTTGTGTATCGATATGTGAAAAAAAAGGGTTGACCTTTTTCGTCACACACTGACTCCAAAGGACGGCCGTGGCGGGAAAAATACTGATTTCGTCACATTTTGACTAATAAAGGATCTTGCTGAGCCGGATCCTGTCAGATCTCGGAAACTAAATGAGGTTGCACTTGCTTGGTGCCTGAATGGTGTGTGTGTGAGTGATTGGCAGCCTCACTCCCGCAGTCTACCCCAGGGCAACTGTGGCTACAAACACACCGCTCTTCCCCCAATCCTCCACGCGATGCTCAGGGCAGGAGACACACTGTTGCCCGGCTCATATTTCAGGCTATGTTACATCAGATGTGCCCATTGTAATAAATATTGTTCAAACAGTCTCAGTCCCCTTTTTCGACAGCCATCTCCAATCCTTTAGGGGACCCTAAGCCTCGGTTACATAGACTCACAAAGTGTATTTAAATACTCAACACAACAAGAAAACGCAACGAGCAAATGTTGAAACTTACTGTACACATTTTTTGTAAAGATATGGAAGTCTTCCTCTCCTGACTCCTGAGGAAGAAAAAAAAGTATTTTCAACACATTTTTCCTGCGCTCACAACAAGGCTCCTGCAGGAAAAGTGTGTGCAGAGAAGAGTTTGAACAGAATGCTGTAACATTTTGGGCAGTTTGCCGACAGCAGACTGGAGAGTGTCTCAGGTGTGTGGATGAGATTTTGTATTTTATTTTGTTTAACCCTTGTAAAGCATGTATTATTGAGGCAGCAAAAGTTTTGATACTTGGCTGTATTAAAGCTGCACTTCCTGAATTACGCCGTTATCAAACCGTGAAAGTCCTGAGTAAAATCCCTCAACTATTGCCTAAATGTTTTTCTAGCTCTCAAAGACCCTCACGCTCATCCCGATTGTTCATTTGAATTCATTGGAGGCACATTTCAGCCGGAGTTCATGACGAGACAGAATTGAGACGTGAACAGGACGTACCGCCAATGCTAGCACTGTGCAGATACGACTTCTTGCTTCGCACTGGAGGGACATGCAACGGCGCACGTGGTCTGTTTTATCTGTCACAAATGTGTTTACAATGTGGATCTATGGTGCAAAAAGAAGAAGCTAAAAGAAAAATAATGTGATTGCCTCAGCTTTAATAGAGGGGATACAAATGTCACAGCATAGCAACTGCATGGCAACAGAAGCCATTAGTGTCAAACGCACATTATTTGGTCTCTGACGCTTAGTATGGATTTTTGAGGTTCTGTTTATAATGAAAATGATGCCAGTGCAGACCCTCGACACACATGTACAGCTTAGACGGATACAATAGTGGGACTCTCGCCCGTGTGCAGAATTTGAATCAACTTATAAAGACATCAAGATTACACAAGATTTTGATTTCATTTTTGAAATGTGTCAAAAAATTGAATAAATATGTTGAATACACGCATTAAATTATGCTGGGACATTTGTTTAGTTTCATTTTATTTTAATACACTTATTTATGCGCCCTTTGAAGATGCCAAACCTACATGGGGCTCATAAGACGCTTACCAAAAACTGAGACAAATATTTGAGCCTGTCCTCACGCAAACAAATGTACAGGTGCAACAGACAATTTACAAAATAACTGACTTCTCAAATTATAATTAAACTCTTAACCCCCACCTGAACAGCACATTTTCTCCAGCTTGGCTTTACCCAAATCTAAAAGCTTCTTGAAAAAAGTGTCAAGTGACAAAAATGACGAGGAAAAAGCTACAAAGAAAGTGACAAAAAAAAGTGTAAAAAAATGCAACAAAAAAGTCACAAAGGAGCAACAAAAGAGTAACAGAAAAGTGACAGAAACGGCAACAAACGGCAACAATGTGAGGAAAAAGATCCTACTACATCAGTTATGTAGGTCTTAGCTTTCAAATGAGGTGTTACTCTGGCCTTTTAGATTGGGTTAAAGCTGAACTGGAGAAAATGCAATTGATTAAGGCGGGTGTTAAGAGGTACAAAAAAAAACCTGTCTGCTCTTCCTCTGTCTCCAGATATATTTACCAGAAGTGACCCCGCAGCCAAGAAAGTATCGTCCTTGAACTACTTTTTAGCCATTGTTCTGACTAAAAAAGTCTTTGCTTCTAATGTTATAACATCCTTAAAGCAGTACTAATATAAGTAACTTGTTTACCTTAATAAATCCATTCCGTAATCCCTCTGGGGGTAATACAAATGTTAATGGGATGATTGGGGGGGGTCTTTCATCTCCTCCTGGTGTCTCTGGCAAGAAAACCACACTTGCAACTTGACTGCCACCGGACCGGAGCAACCAACACACACTAATAGAATCACGAAGAAGAAGCTAGCAGGCTAACGGGTAAAGCTAACTGCGGGCTAGCGACACTTTAAACAGTATTTACAGCAAAGTTTGAGTGAAAAAAAATACTTGCCTTGTGTAGTTGGATTTACAATATCCCTCTCTCCCTTCGCCTTTTCTGTGAGCGTAGTATTTACTCTGACTGACAATAAGCTAAAATATCGCAATTTGCTAGGACACCTGCAGTTGTGCATATGGCCTCTTGGGTGCAAGAGTTACTTTGTACTGCTTTAATTCTACTGAGGTGATGATCCAAAGTGGTTGTTTTTGAAATGAAACACATTTATTCAGTTTGAACACATCTTAATTTTAAATTTCCCACTCGTCTATTTGCTGTTTTTGTATTTTGATGTGGAAACAAAGCAAGTTCCCCATTGAGAGACATAATTATCTTTGTTCTAGTATTATTATTATTATTATTATTTTTTAAAGGCATCAAATGGACCTCTTCTTCACTGTTGATTGTGAATACATACATTTGCCATTGTATATTCCTGTCATGGCCAGGTATCTTCACAGCTATCGCAGTGCTGCATATCCCCGTCATTTCTAAAGTCAATGGCTATTTGTCCGTTTTGTTTTGATGCATCACGAGCTGAAACGTACGAGCACAAACAGATCAATCAAAATCCCATAAAAAGGAGCCACTATAGAGTCAGGGCTAATAGGAGAATGAATCATCTGTGTCAGTGTTGTGTCCAGATACGTGTTCACGAGGGCCCTGGCCAGCACCAGACTTGGCATGAGCTGCATATTTTAGAATGTAAAGTGGTTTGGGGGAAATGCCATGCTGTGAACCGGAGCTGTAAGGGTACGTCTGTGATGTAAAAGCGTGCGATAAAGGCTGCAGCGGCTAAAATGGATAGTTTTACAAAGCTGGAGTCAGATGGAGCGATAGCGCCGTGGTTAATGCATCAGCCACTGGAACAGGTCAGTGCGTTTTCTATTTGCCAGCGACTGCCTTCTTTGTCTTTAGTCGGCCCTCCTGATGTGATAGATTTCAATTGATTTACCATGCTTTTTCTTGGTTGATCATCTGTTACGGTAGTTTTATTGGTTAAAGATGCCAATAAAAACATATAAAACAAAGTGAGAGCTGGAGGCACACTGTTGATGTAAGGTGCAATATCTACATATTTCATCATCATGACACACATTACTGGCACCATTTTGAAAACAGAATTATTATTATTATGTTTTTCAATGTGGCATCTTGACCAGTCACAAGAGATGGTTAACTAGAAATGGTGCCCAGCTATAAGTGAGTAAAACATATATGTATAGAGGGGTTTAAAGAAAAGGAAGACATATTTTCCAGTCGCACACAAATCTGATCCATGCCGTCCAACTCACAGAATAACGTGATACAATGAAAACAAATGATGATACATCCAACATATGTGAACACGCTGGATTTCCAGGTACTAACTATGGATTTGTCCTTGTTTAATCCAGATTTACACTTGTCATGGTTTGTTTTGGTCTAAGTTGATGATTATAGACATGAAAGGTTGGATATACAGTCGTTTTATGGATGGAAGAATGGAATTTGGAAGAGGCCGAACTAGCTTTAAGTTATTGGTGGACTTGGAGTGCAATGGTGTAGATAATAATAACAATTTATTACAGAATTTAAAATGTTCAATGATATTAAAATGGGAATAAGCTAAAAGTAGGCTATAGGTGCAGAAGGTGCAGCAGCAGATCCCACAGGGAGGTCCAAATCAGGGTGTACAATGAGCGGAATAGGTCTGTTGGGTTGCAGATCGAGCACCTCCCGTAGTCTGCTCCCGTAGTCCTCCCCTCGGGCTGACAGCAGAGTGACCAGGAAACAGCTCCAAACACTGAGCACCACTTCGGCCAAAAGATGTCACAACATCCAACATCACTTCCATTTAAGAAGCTCACGTCACGGCGAGGGCTGCGTGTTATTGGAATTGGGGAACACAGTAAAGCAAATCAAAACATGCATATAAAACAACTTAACTATAAAACCAAACAGGAAAATCAAAATATGCCATCCCATTCTACTAGCTCACAGATACAGTAAAGTATTCTCGTACTTTGTATTGTAGGAGTACAAAACCCCAATCTAAAATATCTTGTATTGTATTGTATTGTATTGTATTGCATCAAACCATGAGAGCATCAAGTTCTACATTTAGCAGCAGACCCATGTCAGACTGGAGAGTGTACAACAATCTGCAAACATGCTCCAGTGGCGGCCGTTCACATCACTACAGAGTGTAAACAGGAGTTGTAAGTGTGACCAGGGAACTAAAATACCTGCTGTCACAAGTAGCTGTCAAGGAGCCACTTAGCAAAGCACACTGCATGGTAAGTTGGATACGCTGCCTGTATCCAAATGGAACTAGTTTCAGCTACTTAGACAGCCATTTTGTTCTCAAAGTAAATGTTTCACACTGCCTGTAGCAGTGGTTATGATGGCACATGCTGATTGTGGAAATTATATGCTGTTCTCCCTTTATATTTGATAAATGAATGACCACTACAGGTTAGAAAATGAATCACGGATGAGTCATATGCGTGCATCTTTCAGATCTTAAAATGATGGCAGCAGCACACACCATTTGCCACAAAAATACATGGTTAATTTGCACCGAATTTCAGAGATCTTGAAAAGTTGGTCCTGATCTATTATTGACACCTAATCTCGCCCTATTAGCAGTCTAAAATTCTTGTCTATGTGATATTTCATAGTGTAACAATTCAATATTTGTCTGTAGTCTGTGAAATGATGAGGTATTTGTGTGAGGAAATGCTAATTTGACTCCTGTATTCGTTCCATAGATCTTGTTAAGATGCAAAACAGACTCATTTCTCTTGGCCATTGTGCTGCAGAATCACATACAAGTGCAAATCTGGCTGGTATGCTAACTTTGTCTTACTTTTCCCACAGGTCGATAGACTTGGCAGCGTGATCATTCAAATCCACCGCTGCAACTGCGAACAAACAGATGCATCATTTATAAGCACGCTGCGCAAAGGTGAAAGTACCGAGAGAGATACATTTTTTTACCCTGTTAGTAAGGGTTGTTCTAGGCGAGATTACTCACATCAGTAAAATTTTAGTGCTTTGGCTGTGCCGTAACAAGCAACATTTCACTCCATGGTTAGAAAAGGATATTTCTAAAACAACTCTCCCACAATTGTTGTTATCAGTTCATCACGCCAGTGTTTCTAAGCCCCTCCTTCCCCTCTCTGTCCCCCTTCACAGCAACCAGCGTCACGACCACCAGGAGATGTCCAGCATAGTCTCAGAGCTCTATGTTGCTTTGGCTCAAAACGCAACTGCAAGTATTTTTAAAAAAATAAGGGGACTACATTGTTGCAAGCTCAAAAGCCAACAATGACAATTTAGCATTAAAAAAACACATTTAGACAAAACTACAGACAAATGTAGGCAATTAGGTCAAAAAGTAGTTTAAATGAGATTTTCCCAGTGTGGTCCAGGTCACGTCCTCTGCCCAGTCTCAAAAGTGTGTTGTTTACTTGTTTGTTTTTGCTGTTTTATCTTAGTTAAATGGACATTTTTTGCAACCCTTTTCCCCCACTTTTATTTTTTAAATAAGGTATAAAACATGGAAGAAACAATGAGGTGTCCAAACATCTGTCTGCAGAATGGACTTAAAGCTGTGAGATGCTATGGTGCATCATGGATTAGAGCCTGTGGGGGGGGGTTGGCCTTCATAAATGTGCAGAGACATGCTCTGGAGTTTATTCTGGAAGTCAGGATTCACGCTCCGGGATTAGGAGCTCAGCCGAAACACAAATTCATACTCAAATTATGCAAATCTATTTCATGCTCGACACAGGGTCCATGTATCAAATATGCATGTGGGCTACAGCTGCTGACACTGCAGAGGGTCAGATGCAGCACAGTTATGCTCATTGGCCAACACAGTCCAACAATATTTCAGCGTTTTTACTTGTGTTGGATATGGTAAATAATATTAAAGATATATGGGCTGCATAGAATTGAGTTGAGGTGCCCTGTGTGTGGTATTGAAGATTATCCATACATTGTTGTATTTGAAATTTATACAAACATATTTCTTTATATAAATTTCAAAATAAAGGCCTAGATCCAAAAAAATAAAGGTTGTAGTAAGTTGCTAGTATGATAATTGGTAACTGGTGTAAATTTTGTGTCATTACATTGGAAACTGTAGAACAGGAGTGCCCAAAGTGGGGCCCGCGTCCCAAATTTGGCCCGACGAAACAATTCTGTTGGCCCACCAGAGAGTGACCTACTTTTGCGCTGCGTGTGGTTAAAACTCTCTTCCATTCATTCTCAATGGTAAATATGGATGCAGTACACTTTTTGACCACCAGCATCAAATTGGGGGCGCTGTTTCACTCCTTTTGGAAACACTGTTGTGGTGTCTTGGTATACGAGCGATCGCGATGTCGTCACATCCGTTGGCCGTGGTAGGCATTTTACATTTTCATATTTGATAAACATTTTATTAAAATCCTATAATCAGCAAAAACAATGTCCATAAACAGGGCATTGCTTCTCTTGCGCTGTAACAGATCTATCATTTTATAAAACCGAGTTAGAGGCCTGGATGCATCAGCTGCCTACCAAACATCCGGCGAAAATTGCGGAAGTAAACAATAACAGCGATCGCTCGTATTTATTAATCACAGAGTGTTGTAGCATCATCTTTCAGTTTTCCAACTTTTATGGCAAAGGTTGTTAACATCGACAACAGTATATGTTAAAAAAATTACTTATAAAAGAAATGATGCTGAACTCACACTTTCAAAATAATCTAATGTGGCATTTTCTTTGAGTTAACGAATGAGGTAAAGTTACTGTAGGTGCTGTAGATGCAGGTGTTTTTTTTTTTTTTTTTACATTTTGCACTAAATTGCTGAGAAGATGGTGTTATTTCTCTGCCGCGTCGTCTACTACCACAGCAGTTGGAGTTCAGATGGCGCTACATAAGTTGAGCTATTTTAAACTTTTCTCTCCAGGCCAACAGTCTGCTAGCCTGCTCCTCTCTGGCCTATATATCTCCACACTCATTTTCTCTCTTTACCAAGCCACTTCTAAACACTTTCGGGCATGTCCACGTTCAATGTCTCCCCACAGGCCAATTCCTTTTGATTTTACAGTACATTTGAAACCTAAGTGATCCGCGGGAGGAGCACATAAACAGGATTAGAGCTGGAGGAGCGGAGCCGACTGCCTCGCTCTTTATAAAGCATTTATTTCACTGATAAATTATGAAGCACCTGCCTGGCCCTGTTCCCATGATGGAGAGAAGTATAGGTGTGCAAGCAGGGCAGTGAGAATGTATTACAATTTGTTTAGAATTTGGGGACAGCAGGTGTTATAACAAAACAGGATTAATATTTCTGCCACAAATATTACAGTTAGTCACATCCATCAGTCGACCCCAGTTGTAGCTGTGGCTTCAATTGTAGTTTATAAAATAATAGAGTCATTAGTCTCAACTACTGAATCAACAGATCTCAATTAGGAAATGCAGTATTTTGATATTGAATAGCCCAACAAAGGGCCATGGTTTATTTGTTGGTTTAAGCTGGGTCCCGAAACTACATTGGTTGAAAAAAAATGGTCTACAAGATGATAGACAATGGTTGTGCCAAAAGATTTGGACATAAGAGCGATATAAATTGGATATTGCTACACTCTGTCGTCATCATGCGATAAAGACCATTTGCTTTTTGAAATTAACATTCCTCAGATTCAGGTCCCTTTAAACATCCATACATGGCTTTACCAGTCCATCTCCTATTAACCAAGTTAGAATGGATCAAAGCCTAACCTTGCGTGCAGAAAAACTCTTTTCATTCCTATTATCAATCGAATGCTCTCCACTTGTATGCCTGTACATTCACTTTGGCTTCAATGCAGTGACTCACATAGAGGCAATAGGTTTGCATTGAACTGACAACTGCATATAACAAGTGACACTGAAGAAGAAGAACTTTATTATAAAGCTCCTTTCACAGACATTGTCACAAAGTGTTTTACATTCAGTCCATCCACAGTGGTGGTAAGCTGCCTTAGTAGCTTCAGTTTCCCCCTTCAAGTCCCGCGCCTCACATCGCTGAATGAACACTTTCGCCAGTTACGCAGTCGCAGCGGGTCAGGACCAGTGTTGGGAATAACAGCGTTTATAAATAACAGCGTTATAACTCTGTTTGATTTTCCAGTAACGAGTAATGATAGCGGCGTTCCCGTTACGGAGGTAATTATTTATCAAGGCTTGCAGGAAAAACTGCATCCCTCAGCTCCTGTTGTTGTCTGTTTTTATTTTTTTTATTTTTTTGCCATGGAGCGACTTGTTTCAGGAAGTGAGAAACAGCATGACTTGGGCAACACTGACGTTGATAGGCTGATAGAGGCTGATGATACTTATATCATGCTGTAACAAGTAATGGATAACTAAAACAAATTACTTTTTTAAAGTAACTTGCCCAACACTGCTCGGGACAAACCCAACACCTGAACGCAATTTTGTTGTACAATTGTTCAATGACAAATAAAGCACTTACTGTACATACTGACTTACACATGTTTAGGATTAAAGGGCTGCTGTTGTCCAGTGCAGAGTCCGTAAAATTATCTCGCAGCCACTAGAGGGCGTGTATGTTTACCGTGCAAGAGCAGAAGGCACTTCCTGGAGGGGGCGGGTCAGCCCAAGGTTTCGCAATCATGTTCAGTTGAGTGTTTCTCCAGGAGAGGGCGGAGCAGCAGCTCAGAGAGCAGGATTAGCAGGGGGATGTTTTAGATAAGGGATTAGCATTGTATCAAAGTTGATTTAGCTTGATATAGGACTTTAAGAAACATATGTGTTGAGAATAATGGTAATGATTTGCTTAACTTAGAGTCGAACATTTGTTTGGCTGTTGCATATAACCATTGACAAAATGTGCTGAAATTTGCTTAAAACTGCATGGACCAACAAAATGGCTTCATGTGGTTTTTACTCGGCTCTACGTGATTTACTGGACAACACCACAGCTTCAACAATGTCGGATAACAATGTGCTGCATCACAGGTGGCAGCGGCAGGATTTAAAAGGTTTTCTTGTAGACGCTGTCAGATTATTTCTATTTTGAAGTCCGACTGCGCTACAAAAGATCTGATCCAAATCTAGCAGCATTTAAATGGCAGTGTGATAACATATCCTTGGAAGAAGAAACAGCTTTGAAATAATGCTCTGCCCGGAAAAAGATTCTGGCATTTCTTATTTAGAAGCCAGGCAGCGACAATTTTAGAGGCTACTTTAGAGTTGTCGATATGTAGGGACAGTTGAGTGACGAGAGCTTGAACACTTTTCAGAATGCGGTGCGCTTTCGGGCAGCGGTGGAGCGGATCCGTGCAGTGTGGCCAGCGCTATACTCTCTGAGAGGCATATCCCATAATGAGTGCTCCCAATGTGCAGGCTGTATACAAGCAGGTGGTGAATTGCTGCTCAGAAAGGGAAAGGGTCTTTGGGCTGAGAAACGACTATGAGGAAGTCCACAGTGTCAGTTCAGATTAACAGCAGTACATGGTGTTGTTGTGTCCTTGGTCAAAGTATTTCAGCAACCTTGCCAGTATTTTTTAATGTGACTACATGGAATTGGTCAGAGGCTGTTGCCATATTTAGTGAGTACGTATGATTTATTTAAGTGAAATGCTCTTTGGTTAGGGCTGTGCGTCTCCATTTTCATTGTGAAATACCACATCAGGTCATGTACAACAGCCTGTGCGCATCTTCCACTAAAACAGCTGTAACTGATCATTTTACGGGTAAGAGTAATACTGGGGAAATAGAGTAGAGATTCCAACTCGGAGTGCACTTAGGCGGCACAAGGAGAGGAAATGTCTCTCTTCAACACTGGTCTGAGTCATAGTTTGACACAGTGTGAGCTGGACATCTCACAAAAGGGTTTCAGACCGGAGGAAGCAATAGCACAATTTTCGCGGCTGATGTGGACTGACAAGAAGGGTGCAACCAGAATGCTCTGTACTTCAGAATGTCTCTGGCTCGATAGTTTTAGTCATAAAATATACCTTTTTAAAATTATGTTCTGATGTGATCATTGTGTAATTACATCTTCTTTTTAATCATAAGTCACAAAATCAGGAATGCTCATTCATGTCTTATTACTGTACAACGGTTTAATTGGGAAATCATCCAAATTTTGCATCAGTTCTTCCTCCTCCAATATGTTCTAAAGGTAAACAATCTGTGAGTAGGACAATTGTGTGTGTGTTTCTTTTTTCTTCTCATTTGCTATGGCACTTAATTCAAACATTTAGGCTGCCTGTCTAATTTCTTGCTTAAAATACTGAGATTTATGCAACATTTATTTCTCCGACACAGAATATCAGGAGGTTCTGCACCAAAGCACATATTCTGGGCTCTTTACACGTCAATTGTCATCAGGAAAATGCAACAATGATGTCCTCTCTTGTCTGCTTAAACATAGAAACATAGACCTCTAAGCTAAGAAAGTTTAGCTCGGTCTCGTTTGTATAATGTGGCTTTCTGATGCAACTATGGAGTATTTCAAAGTAAAAGTAAGTCGATAAATTATTTACAAACTGTTATTTGACTAAATATAAATGTGAAGAGCCTAAACGCAGGATATTTTCAGATTGTGAGCTCAGCAATCACCGTTTAGTCCGAGGCTTTAACGTGGCTGTTGTCCGTGTGTCCTGTGCATGCGAGACAGTGGCTGAAAATGGTTTCCCACTGAGTAATGAAACTATCTCCTCCAGATATTTCAGTGGAGAACGTTGTTGGAGGACATAATGTTGTGTAAACGTTATGTCCAACACCAGCGTACCATCGTTTCGTGGCAGTGTAGACAGACCCTTACAATCAGTCAATAGCATTATCTACTAAATACACATTAGTTTAATTTTGTGGAGTAGGTGTGTAGGTTCAAAGTCTCATACATCACACAGTCTCCCATGGGCCTGTTTAATTCACAGCATTTCTGAAATTTTGGACAGCATTGTTGTTTACTGAGAAGGAAAATGTGAAGCCTTTCATTTTGTTCTTGCCCATCTGTTGCTTTGACCAATAGCTTCCAAATCTAACTGACCACGCTCTTCATTGCTATAGCAACCATCCTGGGACGCTGCTGGGGCTTTACCTGTTTCTAGCTGATGGAGCGTGACAGTGGACAGCTACCCACTCACCCCTGGACAGCCTGGCATCGTCTGTCTGTTATTATGTCCCAATGAGAGGCTGTGCTTTTGTGTGGATGAGAAAACGGCTCCAGACAACAAAAGACAATTGAACTTTTTCCTGTGTTGTGGAAATATGTGGACAGCGGACCTCAATGTATAGCGGACGTTCTTATATACTGGGTTGATTTTGAGTCAGTCAGTCAATCCAATCAAAAAGTAGATTCAAAACTCCAGAACATAAACATTAACACCGAAAGACCCTTTCTATCACTTCCCCGACACCTGTCCTCAAACAAGTCTTTAAGAATTTGCAGAATTTGAGAATGTCCTTCGCTGGCAGCCGGCAGAATTCAACAAGTTAAGCCACCATTTTTACATATCGATGGCCACAGTTGTGTTCAGCGCGGCATAGATCAAGTCAGGCGATGCATTATGAGCTTTGAAAATGCAGAGAACAACTTTCAGATTCATTCTGCAACCAAATCCAGGAAATACAAATCGGTGGTCTAATGGAGGCCTCAATTCAATGTCCTCAACATGCAACTTAAAGGAACAGGCCATCCCTTTTTCTATACTGAGATATGTTCTTACCTGAGCTTAGACGAGTTGATGTGTACTTGTCTCGTCTTTGTCAGTCACGCACAACGACCAAAGATGTCGTTAGCATTTGGCCTCTCCCAATGTATTCCTATGGCTCCAAACGGGGTTGAAGTTGGAAGCTACCACGCTCTTTCACAGGCACGCACAAGGACCAGACAAGTACGTATCAACTCGTCAAAGCTCAGCTAAGAACATATGACAGTATGGAGGAACTGTGTGCCCTTAGTCACGCAAAAAGACCTAAGATGTTGTTAACATTTGCCCTCTCCCAGTATATTCCTATAGCTCCAAACAGGGTGAAGTTAGAAGCGACCATTAAGCTTTCCCTATTTAAACACAGTCTAGTTACACAAAATTACACATGTCGATTTTCTGAGCGGATAAAAAGGGGAGCTATATTGTAAGGCATAATAATACCTTAGGAACACTTTGCCGTCCATGCAGTAAAGTGAGATATTACTGCGCGGACAAAGTGCTCCTAAAGTGTTTCTCCTTGTGTAACTAGACTTGGATTGTGCAAAGGCTCATGTAACTGTATTTAAATAGGGAAAACGTATGCACAATGACCAGACAGGTATGCATCAACTCATCTCAGCTAAAATAAGAACATATCTCAGTATGTAAAAACGATGGCCTATTATATTCCTTTAAGGTTCCACAGATTTGCAGTACCATTTCAATCATTAACCATCATAGTTAAGTGTCCAAGTTGACATTCTGAGCTACAGTATATGCCAGATCATTTGGTGACACAGTTGCAGGTTACGGGTGCAATCTCTGTGGAGTTTCCTACCCTTAGCAATACTTATTACTAAAGTGTGTTTGAGTGTCTTTGTTTTTGCCATTTCATGTGTACATTTTACGCAGTACCTTAATTTTGGCTATTTCTCCAAATTTCCATTACACAGCTTTATATGTAATGATATTATGCATTCATTCCTAAAAAACATGCTGAATGTGAATTCCTTCAATTTCGCACTGCCCTTTTGTGATCTTTCTAAAGCGATGTGCAGTGAGTCGACAACAGTAAACCTGCCTGTTCTTATTGCGCTGTGTCGAACCCATGGGCTAACTTTAGCAGCTTCCTATTAAGGTGTATAGCCCTGGATCAAAGATGTGGGCTTTTATCAGCCCTTTCATCTGTGCGGAGGACTTCTGACAGCCCGTCCTCCGGGGGGCCCCAGCGAGCTCACCGCCTCCACACTTCCTCATCCTCAGAGAACACACCCAGCAGCATTTGTTGTTTGTTTTTGCCAAAGTGTCTTTCAAAGTTAAGACGCCTCAAGTCTGTTTTCTGGGATAAAAGGGGAAGGGAGTTCGCCTTTGGTTTAAGAATGATGCAGCGGAAATACAGTACAGTCACTTGTTCATCTGATGTTTTAACCACAAGTACATACAATGAAGACCCAGTTTATTATACTGTATTAAAAGAGACATTTGCATATTATTTTGTGTTTTAGAATCCATTGTACTGCCTACTCAAAAACAAGAAGTTACAAAACAAGCAAAATGAATACGTTTGTAGCTTCAGGCAGATGTTTGAGAGAAATGACAGTCCAACCCTCACCAGTCACTCTCTCTCACACACACACACACACACACACACACACACACACACACACACACACACACACACACACACACACACACACACACACACCGCATCCATACATTATCACAACAGGAGAAATGTCTTGCCTGAGGACATAATGACATTACAATATGAATTTAAATTTAGTAATTTAATTAATTAATTAAACTAATGCTATTTTTTAAATTTAACTTTGTCTCTTGTTGTAATTAAACATAGGGAACAATTATATACAGAGGCGTGCTGGATAATTTCCCCGCAGGCTGCACGATCGTGGTGCTGTTGAATAAAATAATGAATTAATAAGTGAATTAAGACTCACAGTTGTGCTACTGCATGACTCAAGGCTTTAACTGGGCTGCAGCAGGAGCCTGGGCAGCTGTTCCAGATACAACACGAGCGTAATTGTCAGGTAAATCTATCAAATAACGACTGATGTATAAAAAACAGAAAGAATTTTTACATTGAACTTTTTCAAGGGGGGTGTTTAAGTTAAGTGGAACACCCCTCCGTTTTAGTTCAAGTTGGTGCAGTCCAATCCAGTGAAGACAAGTGTCTGCACAAGTCGAGAGAAAAAGGCAGTGAAAGGTAGAAAAGTGCACAAATAAATATGTTATCTACATAATTTGGTGCTGATTGTGAGGTTTTATCAGAGTCTGCCTGTGTGTGCAGTGAAAAAAGAAATTGTTAGAAAATTGTGAAAGCCACGCTTGAACCAGCTATGTCTTGTACTTGAGACAAGTGCACTACAACTGAGCTATAATTCCATATGAAAGTGAGCTGGTCAACTCTAAATTGCAGGGGCTAAATGAGATCCCAGCACACCCCTGATTATAACTGCTCTGTCAGGCAAAATATTGTGATCTGGAGTATAGGGGGAAAAATACTGCATATTTGGAATATTCTGTTGATCATTCAGAGGTTCTGATGTTTTGTTGTTGTTGTTTTTTTTGTAAATAATAACTTAGCTTAATGGTGCGTTCATGTTGTCCTCTGGAACGCGGGCGAATGACTTCCCCAGTTTGGGAATTCACGTGAACGCTCGCTCAACTGGGGAACTGGGGTCAAAACGAGCTTCCCGACCTCCGCACCTGACTGCGGAAATCGTCTAATGTGAGCTTTTTAGTCAAACACTGCTACTGTTGCTGTTAGCAAACAGTACATTAACGTGATATTTTTTTTAAACTAACAAACTAGCTTTTGAGACACATTTAAATGCTTAGCTCAGCTAAGTGCTAATCAATGATAAAATACCATTTTTATTTTATTTTGTTTTAAAATCCCCACTTTCCCACATAAAAACCACATGAACACAAACCAACTGGGGACAATGACGTCACATTGCGGGAAAACGAACACCCCAGTCCACATGAATGCACCATAACTTCTTGCAGCCACAAGTCTTGTTGCTGCATTGTCTTGGTCGTGACTTGGCAATGCTCCGTGTCTGCCCCACAACAATCCAACATTTCCCACTTCCCATGATCGCTGATGACATCGATTCAAAAACCAAAACAGTGTGACATGAAATCATATCGGTGCGAGGGCTCATATTACAGGTGCTTAAATTGCTTCTGCCGCTGGCTATTTCCTGGTAATGAGTATAAATGAATTGAAAAATGTAGATGGACCCGAAGGCGGCTGGAGAAATTGATTCCACACCGGCTGACACAAACAGACGCGGAGCGGACAGACTCAGGACGGGCCGACTCCAAATGGGACCAACATTCTGGACGACCCCCGCGACCCCTCCGCTGTGGATAACACTTCCTGTTCTGCCTCAGTGCATCCTGGGACAATCTCCATTCAGAGTGCTGCTGGATGTAACCAATTTCTATTGTGAAGGTACAGGGCAAGGGCAATGATGCAGGTATATGTGTCACATGGAAAATGTTACTTTAAAACTTTACTTTTAACTTGACTTTACGGCACTGTAATGACATGGTAATAGGACGGGAACATAGTAACGAAGGATAACAAGAGATAGTGCATTTGGTAGACCCATTGTTACTTAATATATACATAAAATATGTACATACAGTGTCATACATGACAAATCATACTTCCACGGAATACAGAATGTGTGCTTTATTTCAATAATTACCATAAAAGAAGAAGAAGAACCAGAACCAGGAAAAGCTATGAGAGACATGGCTGCCATACCTCAGCAGGTTACCATCACCATTCGTAAAACCTGACCATGGCCTTGCCAAAGCATGTGGCTCTTTCACTCTTTCTCTTGCTGATATGTCATCAATCAATCAGCCACTATCCCAATGAGTTTCATTATATATTTGAATAGTATGTTTAGATATTTGCTCTATATGGTATAAGCTAATTCTTCTTGTAACTATTACTTGGTTACTTTTGACCATTGCCCAGTTATTGTTGTGCCTTGAACACTGCAGCCACTCTAGCTTTATCAATAATGCTAATGGTGAAATAAACGACACTGTGATTAATTACTGTGGCTGTGATTTACTGCTCATGTTTATAGTTTATGTTCCCATCTAATTTGTAATGTATGAGTCAGACATGGCCAGTAAATTGTTGCCATATTTCTTCTGTTACGTTCAATGTGACACCCAGAACAATAATCCATCCTCTGGGCATCAAAAGGATTAATGTCCTCGTGTTCTTTTTGTTTGTTGTAAAATGAAAAATAGCTGCAATATCTGACGGATTAAAGAAGTTCATCTGGAAATAGATTAACAGATATAAAACTCTTTTTATGATTTACTACTTTTTTGGTTGATTGATAAGAAACTAAATAGCATTCACGGCACCAAGACTAACAGATTCAAGTCATTCCGAGCAAATAAGGACTATTTTGTCAGAACCTTGAACACAATTCCCTGTTTTAAAACCATTACTCTCTCCCTCTCAGAGCACTGGTATCTTAGCCTTTCAAAGCATGTTTCACTCATGTCACGTCTGTTCTGGCAGGGATTGGGATGCCGAGAAATGAGTGAAGAAACAAAACGGAGGCAAGTTATGTTGAACTGATATGTCCTTGTTTTTAATTTCATATGACAGACTCGGCTTACTCCAAAATGTCTTGTAGAGGCCTAAAAATCAATAGTCTATTTCCATGCATACTCATAACGTGGACAGCGGTGATTATCGACCCACAACAATCCAGGAAAGTTTTTAAATGTGGAGATGGCAAGGAGTCAATTAATGCTGTACATGACCAAATTGATTTCTTAGACTTTAGAGATCAAATGTACAAGCTCCGCTCACAGCAGAATTCTGAGCAGAGCATGACATTCTTCCAAATAAGATAAGATAAGATTTATGCAAAATTAAGAATTTGGGGAATTTTGGAAAAGGTCTCTCCATTTCAAGAGGGTTGGCTAAGTAATGTCACTACTGTAACATGGGTATTGATAGTTATCCTTCATGTTGAGAGGAGCCAGCTGAGGTGGCTCGGGCCTCTGTTTCGGATGCCTTCTGGTCTCCTCCGAGGTGACCGGGCATATCCCATTGGGAGGAGGCCCCTCTGAAAGACCCAGGACACACTGAAGGGTCTATGTCTCTGAACTGGCCTGGTGCCACCTCGGGATCCTCCCAGAACAGCTGGAGGAGGTGTGTGTGGATGGGGAAGTCTCTGCTCAGACTGCTGCCTCTGCAGCCCGGCCCCGGATGCAGAAAATGGCTGGATGGGACTGGGTATTGGGAGCCTGATCAATGGGTATTGGGAGCCTGATCACTCATTATTGATGGGCACATATGCCGGATCAACACCTTTATGTGGAGCTTTCCTAAATCGGTTTATAAGCATCAATCCTCATTTCAAAACATCAATACTTTTTTTATTTCATAAATATTACATGGACAAATGACTAATATTAATTTTAAACGGTTGATTAATCGAAAGTCATTTTTCGTAAATTTGTAATTGGAATGAAACAAAAATCCTCATTGCCCATTCGTGTAAGATGAGATAAGATAGAACTTTATTGCTCTCACAATGGAGAAATGCACTATATTACATTAATCAAATAGTAGTGCAGAGCTACATTATATTTGCATGTGGTAGATAAAAATGTTTAAATGGCACCCACCTGTTTTCACATCTTAAAAATAATGTTTTGTCTGTAGTGTCCTGCAATGCTTAGTTTGCCCACAATCAGTGATGCTGATGAATCTAATCAACGTTATGATGAACCTGCCAATCCCATTTTACAAAGTTAGATGTATGTAGTAAATGTGAAAAGTGAACTGCTCGAAAGAAAATTGATGTTTCTCCTTTGAGGAAATGTGGATGTTCTTTGTGCCTACTTTCCTTATCACACATCTGTCGCAAATCAATTTTAGCAAAATTTGCTCGGCCTTAATCTGAAAGAGCAGAGCTGTATTCTGTCAGAGCGCTCACAGAAAGCTTTTGTGATTCAAATGCTTCTCTGTTCTGGCTAGTCCCTCACATATTTTTAATAAAATATTGTTACCTTCAGTTTCACTTCATCAAATGAAATATCTGAAGTGACAATGAAACCAAAGACCAAAGTCTCAAAGGGTTTAGCACAAATTTGAACAGTTCAAGGATATAAACAGACAATTCTTCACACTGTCTTTTGCTTTTCTTTTCTTTTCTTTTCATACATATTTCTTGAGCTTTACAGGGAAAAATACAAATAACATTAAGCAATGTAATGTATTGTTTATTTAACAAAATCTACAGTGGAAATTGTATTTTCACACAATACACACAACAAAGAATAAAAAAGCATAAGAAAGATCTGCTATGGCTCTAAATTAGTCTTGCAAATGTTATGATAGAGTGCACGTCAAACTCCATATTCTATTTCATGGGTCAATGCTCTTTTATTTGTCCAAAATCAATAAAAACGCAACACAATAAGGCAGCATGAATTTTACATGATATTGTATCTTAGTACTTCAGTTTAAACGGGAGTACAAAACTAATATAAAAAGCACATAAATAAATACATTTGTTTTTTCACTAATTATAATTTTTTGTTTTTAAAAAGTATTACAACAGACATGCGTTATATTTACAAATGGCTGACAGAATTTCAGAAACAAAAGATATTGCACGGTTTTAGAAACAAGAGAAGTTGTCAACACCAGAACTTTTATTTTCTTTATTTGAAGTGGTGCTTTTACGTAGTGTGGAAGATACAGTGCATGATGAAATCCGCAGAAAGATGAATAAATGTTTTGATTTTGATATCGCGCAGTAACACGGTCGTGGTTTTGTGGGTTTGGAATCTGCAGCTTGGCCTTGCTGGCCCAGACTAATCCCAGTCACCCTCGACACTATAAGGAGTGCAGTTAACAAGAGGCTAATCCAGCATAGTCTGCACGTAACACCGGAGAGGGAGGAAAATGTGGAAATTAGAGACAAGTACTTCAAGTCTGTCATGTCGGAAGGATGGTCAGCTGTGTGGATTTGAGATTGACAAAGGCCGAATGGTAGCAGCTCGATGATTAAGAGCGTCTCCGAACCTCCCGCTCTTGGGTGTCCCAGGCTGTGGTGGTCTGTGTCCATCAAAAGTGGTTCAAGGAAGGGACAGTGGTGAACAAACCAGTGACAGGTGATGGATGTGGTGTTCCATGAGTTCCAAGGTCACAGTAGACGATGGTGAGAGAACGCAATGGGCCCTACTTCAGTCTTGAAATACATTTATATTTTAAGACTTTTTCATTATAAGACTTGACAATGCCTTGTTTTGTGATGTTTGCAGTCAGTTGGGCAGGGTTTCCTCAGGGCAGTAAAAAGCATTCATTAATTTAGCCAAAATCAAGGCCTTAAATGTCATTAAAAAGCGTTGCCATGTCATGCTCTGTGTACATACTTAAACAAATGCATTGTTCTTTTCCCCTCGTGGACAAGGCTATCAGCTCCACCCAAACCAACTGTAAATATATTTTCCTTGCATGATGAACGATTTAAGAAAATGCATTACGCTGGTCATTTGTGGTCATTCAGCACATAAAGCTTCAGTGATAAACACTCACTCTGAGCGCACTCCGGATCATGTTTCACTGTGCTGTTGTTGGGACACACACAGTGAAGGGTGACCATTAGTGGCCGGTGTGACACAGCAGGCCCAGGGCAGAACAATGCAGCTGAATAACTACGAGGGCTATGCTGGACCCATACATATTTGAAATGTAAAAAAAAAAGAAAAAGAAAAGTAAAGAAAAACCTGTTCACCATCTTTCATTTTGAAAACTTTAACTTTTCTTTTGACATTTGCTTTTGTGATCTCTTGAGTTAGCCCTTGTGTAGACCTGATTAACAATAATTTAGCCCTTGTTTAAATCTGTTTTAGTCCATTTACAGTAATACTCTCATTATTCATCGGTGTGCCTTAGGCTGTCTACAATAAAAGGACACTCTGAAACGTTCAGTTTTGCTTCAGTGGAGGTGTAAGGGAAGTCAGAAAAACAGTCAGTATCTGGTTTGACCACCATTTACCTCAAGCAGAGCAGCACTTAGAGTTGATCAAGTTGTTGATATGGACAATGATCACAGGTACATTGTATTGATGGCATTTTGAATGTCCCCCATTGAGCATGTTTGGGATGCTCTTGATTGGCATGAAGAGCACGACAACGGGATGTGCTGCACTGCGTGATGCAAATGGCTGTCACACCAGAAACTGACCGGGTTCCTGATCCCCCTCTGACCCCTCCAATGAAGCAAAACTGAACATTTCAGAGTGTCCTTTTATTGTAGACAGCCTAAAGCCCAACACACACACCGAGGTTGCAGTGACGTGCGGCGAAAACACATGCTTTTAACCATCCTGCAGAGGCACAGACGAGCCTCTGGGCTGGGACGGACAAAGAGACCGCCGTGAACTTTGTTGGGAGGGACGAGAGAAACCGTCGTCAGGGCTCAGGCATCAGGGGAAGCATCGTTAAACTCGTGTCTGTCGCCAACTCATTATTAAAGGGGCTAGATGCAAGTTAGCCATTTTATACTCACTACTGCCACGTCAGGTCATACGTGTAACTGCACCTTCCATATTAAGCTTGTGCATGACGGCACTTCGGACCCGAATTAACACCTTTTTGAGTGACAGTGCAGGATTTTAGAAGCAGTTGTGGTGAACAGGTCTTGGCTCAATCTACACATTAGGACATTGTTGGAACATGTAGGGCAGGGGTGTCCAAAGTGCGGCCCAGGGGCCAAATGCGGCCCTCAGACCAATTTATGGTGGCCCTCATTCTCTTATTGTATCGGTACACATCACCAGAGATGGACCTTTTTATCTGAAATGTAATCATTCTATACAATTCTAACTAACATTTTATTGTGAGACAGAGCTGGCATGAAGGTTTTAAGCTTGAATAGAGGCATGGGGCACAAATTAAACCTCTGCTAGTCAAAGGTTTTGTGGCACTAACTACCGATCTACAGCCCTTCACCCCGTGTGCGCTTCAATATGCGGCCCCCCATGAAAAAAGTTTGGACACCCCTGATGTAGGGGGGGGAAAAAACTTTGACATCTTTAAACTCTAGTCCCTTTAACCTGCAAAAAAGATTTACGTTGTCACTCTCTCTTGCAACACGGACATACATGTCTTCGTATATTTATGATAAATGTATAAATCACGTGTTTGAATCCCCGCACGGTTTGAGAAAAGCCTCTGAAGTGCCGTGAAGCGTGTGCTCCGGTGTATGTTGAAATCCCACACGGACGCGTGTCAGATCACGTGTGTTCTGGTGTGCAATAATCATGCATCAAATCAGCATCTTGATATGCGGCATCTGTGATTTTCTGACAAAGCAGAGGAGCTCACAGACACAGATTTGGGAACAATATTTGGGAGAAATGGGCCTATTGTGTCTAATGTCTTGAACAAAAGTGTTTCTCTGGTGATATTTGGTGTGAACAGACTGAGAACATTTACTTATGAATAAGCCTCAAGGGCACGCCGTACATTTAGTTTTCCTTGCCCTGCACACAGGTGCTTTAACCCAATCTGACCTGAGCGATTTGATTAGCAGGTCGACAATACCCCCACGGTTTAATTGTGCGGAATAAAATGTTATTACTGCATACAGCGCGTTTAACGGCACTGCTTTCCTCTCGCCTAACACTTCTGAGAATTAGCAGATGGCGAGGCGCTGCTGAAAAGCCACTCTCAAGTCGTATGATTTAGATTTAGGTCTAATGCTCTTTACACTTGGCAGGGGGAACTGAGCGGGCCAGAGGTGGACCCATTATAGATCATGCATAACAAGGAGGCAGGGCGTTTTGATTTGAGGAAACGCTCTCTCACTCCTCCTCCTCGGATCAAACGAGGGAATCCACGTCCAGTGGCGGCCAAACGACTCGAATAGGCTAATAATACAACGTAATTCTTAAAAAGTGGCCCAAGGGGATACTAAGCTATAACGGGCAAGTCGTAAAATGGAGGAATCTTACAAGAAATAAGTAGATGTGCTGATTTCACTTTTTACTGAAATGTAGTGAGAACTTAGCATTTACTTAACAAGACTTTAGTGTAGGGGTGGGCCGTATCGTCTCGCATATCGATTTGCTGATTGGATGGCGAAGTGCTGCAAAAGATCATTTTTATTCCATCTTGTGCCTCAATAGGGCACTACAAATAGAGATCAATGCGGGACACTGCATGATGTGTGTATTTGTGGCAAATGAGTCTTAACACAACCCCTGTGGATACTGGATGGATTTATTCCATTAAAAAACATATGTCCAAGCAGGCAGATGAGTCATGCTTTTGAGCTAAGTGCTGTGGTCCGGCCATCAGGCAAGCATATAAAACTCTCCTATAAGTGTCAGTAAAAAGAGCAGTGTCCTGGGGAGATGGAGCCTGAAGACAGTCTAAATCAGCACGATTTATGAGAAAGGCATAAATAAAGCAAAATGAAATGAATCACTGTCCATTTTCCCCAAAATGCAAAGTAAGATTTCTTTAATTACGGTATTGATTTGCATAACTCAAGGCGGTGATCTCATTTTGGTGTAATTATGAAACAAAAATATCAAACTTCAAATAACTGAAGACTTTTTCTAGTAGTATTAAAAAGAAGTATTAACCTCTTACCTTCCGCCTTAACCAAGCGCAGTTTCTCCAGTTCAGCTTTACCCAAATCTAACAAGCTCTCACCTGGCGCTTACAGCATATTGGCCAGAGTAACGCCTCATAGTCAAGACATACAAAACAGATCCTTGTCCTCACATTGCTGTCTCGTTGTTGTCACTTTTTCACATTCTTTTTCATCTCATATTTGACACATTTTTGTTGTTTTTTGTCACATTTTTATTTATTTTTTGTCACATTTTTATTTATATTTTTGTCACATTTTTATTGTTTTTTTTGTCACATTTTTTATTGTTTTTTGTCACATTTTTGTCGCTTCCTTTTTTTTTTTTTTACACTTTTTCCAATAAACTTTTACATTTGGGTAAAACCAAACTGGAGAGAAAGTGCTCTGTTCAGGTGGAAGGTAAGAGGTTAAGAAAGGTTGCCTTTAGAACTCAGAAACAGCTACTTTACTGAATATACTTTTCTCGACTGTAACTTTAATGCTGCAGTGCTACAAGCAGGATTTAGATCTACACAGTACAGTAGACCTAAGGCACTTTACACGGCAGGAGCAGTGAGACCATACACATTGTTCATACTATGCTTTATACAATTGTGATACATATTCAGTTTTAGAAGCAGAGTAGAAATGCCATTTCCAAAGTTCATATGTTGCGATGCCTTATAAATGTGAAGATCCCACAAGGGGCCCTCAATAATCATAATTCATTCTACTTTGTAGTGTTTCACAGCTTTAAATTGCATTGGACACATAAAACTAGCAATGTAGGGGCTAAAACAGGGGTGTCCAAACTTTTTTCACTGAAGGCCACATACAGAAAAATATACAAACAACAGTAGAGGTCGGATATATAACTTCAGCTCTATTGTATTAAAGCTAGCAAATTCAATAAAATGTTAACTCTGCTTTTTAATTGAATATGCTTAAAGTGAAAAAAAAAAACACCCTTCATCACAGCTTCCTATTAATGCATTTTCATTAATTTTATACATATTCAATTAAAGCAAAAAAAAGTAGTAGCTTGGGCACCCTTGGGCTGAATACTGATTTAAAATTGTAGTTTTGACAAGTGCATATTCCCTTTTAAACTATTTAGGGGGCCCTGCAGTACATCCCTGTGAAAAAACTGTTATGTTAGAAATGCTTCAATAAAAAAAAACAAGTCTAGGACCATAAGTGCATACCTCCTATAATCAAGTACTAGCCTGTGCTTCCATAGTGGTGGTTCTTTTTGCACAGCTCACTCTTAACTGGCTGGGCATGCAACAATAGGTGTGTTATCTGAGTGAAAAGGACCTCAGCGACTGCAGCGGTGAACAATACTTCTAATTCTGCTGCTTCAGTCCTTGTGGAGAGTCCTGACTCCTGAACAGCCACACCTCTTCAAAGCTGTCTCCTCTGGGTCCTTTGTTGCCTGTATATCTATCACATTCCCCGTTATCTGCTCACCACCAAATGCCTCTGGCTCCAGACAATGGGGAGATACTGCTGTGTGGTGCAAATTGCAAGATTGGCTCCAGTTTCTGCCTCACATTCAGATCGTTTAAACGTGGACTGGTGAGGCTCGGTGGCCAGAATCTCGCATATTCACACGCACCCACACACGCATAGAAGCCTCCCTGTTTGTCTATGGACTGGTGCTTTTGGGTTGCATCCCTCTTTTCAGTGATGCCAGACCAGACCTGACTGACCCAAATACATGTGTTGTGAAGCCGCAGCCGAGGCATATTTTCACTGAGAAAAGGCTCGCTTCTTGCCAAATGAAATGCGCCTCTTCTGGGACTGGAATTATCATATGGCGATCGTTTAATTTGAGAGGGAAAACAACGATGCAACAGTGGACGCTCTGAAATGAGATGGGGAGTGTTTTTGCAAAAATATATACGTAACTGAAATTTAGTTTCTTCTGAGGTTAAATTTGTTTCACTTGTCTGAATTCAACAAGTATATTGACATACAAAAGCGTGCCTAGTCTACCAGTCTCTCTTGCTTTCTGTTCAAAAGCACAGTCTGATAGGTTTCCCACAGCCAATCCCCCATCCCATCTCGGCCCAATGTAAGACTCTGTGTAAGACTCTGAAATCGCATATCACTTTTATACTTTCTCTCAGCTGTAACAAAAGCGTTCAGTGATTTGCCTGTTAATTTGGTTAAAAATCATTTCCCACAGAACTTGCAAAGATAAGACTTGGAGAAGCATCCAGTCTGGGTGGCCAGGCTACAAGTATGTCCTGGTTTTCATACAAAGTGGGTGACGGTAAGTAAATAAGTAAGTGCTTTATTTGTCATTGTAAACCGTACAACGAAATAGGTGTTAGTCCTGAGCACCCGGAGGAAACACACAGTCTCCTCTGATCCTCTGAAACGGTGCACCGCCTCCTGGGTTTGTCCCTGTTTCAGAGCGTGGTGTCCTGCACTGGTCAGCTCTTCCTCCTTCCTTTTCCGTCCTGCGCAGCTCCCTCCGCACCACAACACCATCTTCTGGGGAGAGCTGAGCAATTAAGCTGTTTTTATTCTCCAGTCTAACGTCCACTAGCCAGAACAATCGAAGGCATGTGTGGCATAGCTGTGAGTCTTGCCCGGATACCTCCTCGTTTGTCTCTTTTTTGTGATTTTGTTGTAGCACAATATGTTAAAAGTAAAATGCACAGCTGTACAGTTGGATTTATAGTGGTTTATTTGAGCAGTTAATCGTACATTCTTGTAACTTAACTGTTACTTGCGATAGTAATGCAGTAGTTGGCGTACTAGTTATATTGTTACACTGCGCAGTGCAGCTTCTGTAATCAATAATAACCGATCCGTCTCATATTATTAACTATAAAGGGTATTCACATCAGGATCCCCTGTATGTGCTCCCTCCTTTTTATAAGTGGTATGTTTTTCAAATCCCTTTTCCCTTCCTTGGTTTCCACTTGGACCTCACTCTCCTCTTTTCCTCACTTGAGTTAAACAACACAGACTTGGCTGATTTAAAAACTGACTCCATTTGGGACCGGCTCTGAGCTCACTGGAATTTCAAAGTGCTCCCAATCTGCGCCTCTGCCCTCCACAGCAGCAGCATCACCACCACCAGCAAAACCGAAGGAAAACAGCGTCACAGGACGAGCCAAGCAGGATCCTGAGCCAAAACTCCACATGAAAGAAAAAATGAAAGAAGCAGAGAGATATTATTTCTTTAACACAATTGAGGTCTGTCTGATTTTGTTTGTAGCTTGCAGGGTTTATATATTTGTGGAAATCTGATGACGTAAACGTTTTGGACAAAGTAATTGGTGAAAATGCATCATCGTAAACAGCCAAATAACAGATACCAAAAAGCACCTAAGAGGATTGAAGTTACTGCCGAGTTAATACAGTGATCATTGACCCTTGAAAATCAATCAAGGAAATTGGTGACTTGGAAAAGAAATCCTTAGTGTAATCCTCAAAAAAAACATAAATTTCGTTTAGCTCTTGGCAAAGGATTAGGCCTGTCCTCTAATTTTGTACAATAAAAATACTGTCCTTTAAAAAAAAAATCTTTTTACACCAATACCATGTTGTAAAGGTCTTGGGTGTGTGGGCTCTAAGTTTCCCATAGGCTTTAAGTTTATTTCAGTGTCAAAGCATACGATTGACAGGCGAATCGGTGCAGCAAATGCAGTGATGCATATTGGGCCGTTGAAGCCGAGTTGAAAGGCAAAGCTCTCAATGTACCAGTTGCAATACTCTCGCCTATGACAGCAGGAACACTGTCATGACTGCACGAGATACAAGCAGCTATGATACCTGCTGGATGGCTGGGTGCTGACTTCGAAGCTTGGTCACCTGGGGAGAGCTCGAAGCAGAGTCGCTGCTCCACGTCGAGAGGGGCCAACTGAAGAGTCTTGGGGATTTGTTCTGGATGCCTCCTCATTCGGGAAGTGTTTTCAGACTCCACTATGTGTCCCAGCTGGCCGGGAGGAGCTGGAGAAAGTGTCTGGAATGAAGGAAGTCTGGGCGTCCCTGCTTAGACTGTTGCCTCCCCAAGTGGAAGAAAATGGATGGATTTGTTTTTTTTTAGGTTAGTGCTATGCAAATGTGAACTATAAGTAATCCAAAAAGGTCACGTTAAGTATTTCCTCTGCTCTACTTTCTGCCATGATGAGGTATATATTGCGCAGTCGCCTATTCATTTGAGGGTCATAGCGTTCACTAATGAGTAATATAAATGATACTCCCATTACATGGATTGGACAGTGAGAAAAGGCTTGTGAGAATATCCAGAGAGGACTCATGGCAGAATTATGCAGTGCAGATGTACTGGCAGGAAGTAACTGGTCCGATCCCTATTGATTTACATGGAGGATACATTGTTTACGACACGCATTAATCTTTATGTCTATCTTTATACACTGCGGTCATGACTTCTACAACACAGTTATTGGACAGTGATTATACATGTGCATATATTTATGACACATTGTCCTCATAACAGTTTTTACGGTGCCCGCTGGTGAATACAAAGTGCATTATACGGGATTAAGACTTCATGTTTGTGTAAATGATCCGTTAAAGCAATATTTTACAACTCCAGTCTTGTGTAAAATGGCAACGAAAGCGCACCAACCACCTACTATACCAACGCGGCTACCCATCGTACATACAAATCAAACACAAGGCTAGTTAAATGCTGTGCCCCTGTGGACAGTGGCTGTATTGTCAATTACCGTAAAGTACCGTAAAATATAGATTTCTAGAGAATTTTAGCATCTCATTTAATGTAATTTATCATTCTTAATTTGAAGGTTTGAATGGGTCTGATACCTTAATGAGATGACAAACTCATGCTGGCCCATGCACCACCATAGGTACAGTAGCATGTGCTTCCTGATTTAAAGCAGTAAGTAACTCATGCCGCTTAAGCGCCACTGCAGGTGTCGTAGCATGTTGCGTTTTTTACTCATTAATTGTCCGTGAGAGTTAATACTACGCTGACAGACAAGACAAAGGGAGAGAGAGGGATATTGTACATCCAATTACACAATGGAGATATTTTTTTTCACTCAAACTTGGCTGTAAATTCAGCTAAAGTGGCGCTGGCCCGCAATTAGCTTTGCCTGTTAGCCTGCTAGCTTCTTCTTCGTGATTCCATTAGTGTTTATTGCAGCGAAGTTGCAATTGTGGTTTTCTGGCCAGAGACACCCGGGGGAGATGAAAGACCCCTTAACACTTGTATTAGTACACAAGTTACTTAGTTCTTTAAGCTCTGCAGTCACAACCCCACTTGTCTGATAAAAGGCTGACGTTATGTTACTTTCGTTACTTTCACGGTGCGAGAAACATTTATTGGGAGCATAAAAGCTGGGCGGATCTATTTTGCTTCTTATTTCACTGTTTTTTTTTAATTCTGCACACTTTTCAGATTTTTGTGAGTGTTTAACCTTTACATTGTCTAACATGATCTCAGTATGTCATGTCAACATGCAATACCTAATTTAAAAGTTTCGAGCCTCCAGGATTCATTAGCTGAGCTTAAAAGCAATGTAAATGCTTAAATGACTTGCTTGTGCACTATTGCAAGTGTTTTTCGTTTTGCACATGAGCAAACGCTCGGTAAATGACCCACCACGTTGCCATGTTGTTAATTAGTATCGATAAAAGTGCTTGTTGTTGGCAATTGCAAATCCCGCCCACTCACATCAACACCAGCCTGCAGCACAAGGTTAACAATCTGCAGTTATGTTTTTATAACCGTCTTTTTCAACCTCTGAAAGATTATTTTTCATGAGGTTTGATTTGAAGTTCTTGTATTTTCTCAACACATAAAAAAAAAAAGTCTCTCCACAAAGCGTCGGACGTCTTGTTTTGCGCATTTGAAGCATAAAGAAATAAGCATGATGATGATGAACACATGTAGACCGCAGTAAACAACAGCCGCTAACATTGAGACTTGGAATGCAAATTCATAAAACATAATGTTCTTTGATTTATGACCTATACTAATGTGCCTCATCTAGAGCACCTTATTAAAACTAGCGAATTGACTCTCACAATATGCAATGGACACCGCTGTAATGATTTTTAAACAAAGCGTCCTCCACATACCAAGTGATTAATGGCCACTGTCAGTCACACAGAAACATTATTGCAACCATTTACAAAGCGCTGTGTCCTGGAGCAGCCCTGGAGAAATGCAGAGGGGATTTTGTCAAAGTGTCTTTTTTCTTACATTTCGCTTTCTTGTGTTTCCGTGGCAAAGTGACTGCTTCCGAAGCTGTAGTGGCTTGAATATTGATTTAAAATAAGTGATTACTGTGCATTAGGGTCCATTTATCCAGGCAGGGGGCTGGCACAACAGAATGAATATCGTGAGCCCTTGTGACTATTGCTTTTGTTAAAACAACGTGCCTCAGAGTTGGTGGTTAAATATATTTTTGCCAAAAAAAAAATCTGACCCTAACCTTTGTAAAACATAAATCTGTTGACATATTTGGAAATATCAAAAGTAGGTATTAGTGAAGTCCACAGTAAAAGCTATAGATACATTCTTTGACTTTGTGGATTCAAATCCATCAGCCTTCAAATTAGCCAAACTAATATGAAAGTTATAGCCTTTAGTCTTTAGTATCTTTCTTATAGCAGAACTAAGGAACTCATGCCCCTAGAGGCCGTAAGCGCCACTGCAGGCGTCGTAGCATGTTGTGTTTTTTGCTCATTAATTGTCCGTGAGAGTAAATACTACGTTGACAGAAAAGACAAAGGGAGAGAGGGATTTTGTACATCCAATTGCACAATGGAGATCATTTTAAATACTGTTTAAGTGGCACTAGCCCACAGTTAGCTTTGTCCGTTAGCCTATTAGCTTTTTCCTCGTGATTCCATGAGTGTGTATTGGTGGCTCCAACCCGGAGGCAGCGAAGTTCAAATGTGGTTTTCTGGCCAGAGCCGCCAGTGTGAGATGAAAGACCCGCCAATCATCCCATTAACACTTGTATTACCCTACGAGGGACCACGAAAAGGAGTTATTAAGGCAAACAAGTTACTTAGTACTGCTTTAAAGGGCAAAAGGCCACATGTGTCCTTCTATAGTAGCAGGATTAACTTGCAAAACAGCACAGCAGTAAAAGTGTCCAGTATATATGTTTGATAACAACATTGGTCTGCATTTAGCCCTTTTAGACAACTCCATAAACCACACAGTTGGTATAGAGGCGCTCTGGGCTTTTCCTGACAGTGATTTGTGTTGCATTAGAGCTAAAATCATTGGTACATTTTTTTCACCGGAGCGGCCTTCACTGCAGGGGAAGTGATTAATTGACTTGCGACCAAGAGCATTTAGCCATAAAAATATTTGCATGCTCCCCGGAGGGTGCGTGTGTACACTGAAAAATACATAGCCCGTTCAACATGTCCGCCAACACAAAGATTAAAACACTACACCAAAGTTGTTGGGAGAGTTTCTTGGCGTCTTGGTGTTATTATGAGAGCACCACACAAACCCTGCAGCTACGAAAAAAAAAAAAAAAAGTTGCACAGAAAGTAAAAGTTGAACTCAAAGTGCTTTGTGAGTCGGACCAGCATCATTAGCTTGTGTTACCTACAAGAATGCCGCTACAATAAGACTATCTCTACTGAACCCATATTGATGTAAGAGTAAACTGTCAGGATCCTTGTTTCCAAATCTGGTCCTCTCTCTGATAGATGTGAGCTTAGCTGTGGCGTGTTTCCAAGTAATGAGATTCCGGGAACAGAAATAATAACATTGGCAAAACTTTAGCAAAAATAAACAAAATACAAAAAACTCCTTTTGGCAACTGTATTTATGGTGTTTGTGATACCACCACTGAAATTATTATTCAAATCAACAGGCATTTCTACATTTCTCATGCTACACCTCTGGGCCTTGTGTAGTGGCTGAACAGTTGCTAGTATTACAGGGTTTACAGAACAACATGTTTAGCATGTGCAAAATACAGTCACTTATTTTTAACAAATATCTTTGGACAGCGCTAGAGTGGAACTTTGTATAAGATCACTGGAGTTGTTCAGTGTAGCAAAAGTATGGTCTTCTGGACAGGAAACGGAGGTGTTCATCCTATAACTCGTCCTTAGCCCTAACCTGTTGCTTACATTATATTAGTCTCAGCTCACTGAACTGGGGCTTGTTGTTTGTTGACCATGCTGTCTGATTTTGATCCCATGAGACCGAGGAAGCTCTTGTGTTTTTCATAGTCCTGTCAGTCGATTAAATTAGTTAATCTTGATTAATCTCATGAATGTCATAGTTTACTCGCACACTTTTTTCTATTCTAATTGTTGTCCCCTGAATTATCATTTTAATACTCTTATGGTGTAGCTCAAATTGCGATAAACTTGGGGTGTGGCCGAGTCGGGTTTTTCTCCTTACATTATTAGCTTACAACCCACAAGTGCATTCTTTTATCCAAATATATTTATTGAATTTACAGTTAAAATCACATTGGTCACTCACACTTTGTTCACTCACACCCTTAACTGCATTCGTCCACTCACTCGTTCACTCTGTCACGCACACATGCACACTTGAGGAGAGAGGCGCAATCGAGACTTCAAAACTAAAGGCTCACAGTGGTATAGAGACATTACATTATTTGAGAGAATACTCAGACATTGTATATATCCATCCATCCTGTACTGGCTCAGGATCAGCAGAGGGTCCAGTCCATAGCAACCTTACAACCTTAAGTGCATTCTTATCCATAAATGGCACTCAAAGTAAAAAAATAAATAAATAAAAGTCCAGGTCAGAAAAAAAGCTGATGGGCGCATGACAAGTGCAGTTCAACAAAAAATGAAAAGTAGGTCACAAAGAACGTTAGTCGCGATTGATTTAATGCATTAACAGTGTGATATTTCTATTGTTTGCATTGTGTAGTGCGGTAGCGTCACCGCCTTGTTGTGACTCCCACAGCTCTTGCGAACACGAGGCAGCCATCAGCGCTGAGCACAGCTTGATTAGAAGGAACCGCCAAGAGATGTGCTTTTCCTCTGGCTCCCCTACTCATACATATGTGTTTTTGCCGTTGCGAATTCCTCGCCTCTGTTCGTCACCAGGGACACGGCTAATTTAAGAAGGCTTTATAAATGGTGAAGGCGAGCGGACGCGCTTCACCTTTCCTTCCTGACGACTTGTGCTTAGCCGGCTAATGAGGCACAGGCTGTCGGTGCATGTGCGCTGTGTACAGAGGAGAGAACTCGATAAGGTAATCTGGTTTGAGTCCACTGGGGAAGGTTTATCTTGCTTTCTGCTTGTGTTATGGAAATGTTATCAACTAGCGGGAGCAGAGGCGCAACAAGAAGGAGAGCGCTGTTGCTTCGAAAATTAGGTAAATGTGATGATTATTTCATCCATGAGTGAGCTGTAATAAATGATTTTACTCAGTCGGTTCATGTCAATGGGCTTGGACTCTGGTGGATCCTATGGCTTGATACTAAGAGGGCACAGTATGATCGATTTGTCAGAGAACGCACACATTTTCCATCCCCTGCACAGCCGAGCCAAGTGTGCGCTTTCATTTCTATTATTTCTTTGACTGCAATCCTATCTATGACCTGTCTCATCTAAGGCATGTTACAATGGAAGCATGCTCTTGGATGGTAAGGTTATCCATTCAAGATAACCTTACCATCCAAGAGCAGGCTTGTGTAGCAGACCGAGGCAGTAGCCCACTTGTTAACTGCATTGCTTTACAGTGATCACAACACCACTCTGAATTGTGGGTCAGAGAACCCAGTATTGACTTTACCCCACGCTAAGGTCACACAGGTTCGTTGGACTAGGTAGGACAGAGACAGGTTAATAAGAAAATATATTGTTTTTATTACTTTGGATTTAAATATATTTTTAGTTCATTTCAGTTAAGAGCAGGTTACATGAGTGGTGCAAATATAAAACTTGCAGATTGAAATAAAATAAAAAAAAGACACAGCAAAGGAAACCCAATGGCTAGTCAAGTCCTTGCGGAACGGCTGGCGGCCCAGATTCAGCAGCCCCACGTGTCCATCACACCTTTTACCTGGAGTGACGGTCCAGCAATGGATGAGGGGACTGACGAGGGGCGGTGTGAATCCGAAGCCCTCTGCCCTAACAGACCACTGCTATCAAAGAGGTCTCTGAATTTGGGATGTGCAGGGTTGCGATGAGGAATCAACATACCCTACCCTGTCACACTCGCTTCTATTGTAATGAAACGCTGGTGTGGCCAGTTTTGTTGCCTTACACAGAGGTAGAGTGGAGTTATGTTTTCCCCAGATCCTGATAGGTTATTCCAGTGGTCAAAAGTAGAGGACAAATTTCCCTGTGTATTCCTTTGTGTTAGTGTTCATGCCATAAATAAATATTAAATACACTTCTGCCACTTTAAATGACTTCGTAGGATAACAGTAACATCCCTCACCTTCAGATGGAGGTAATGGAGAGTCTGGGTTGGCTGCAGGTTCTGCTTGTTTGGTTGACTGGTGATTGACTGTGCGTATCGATAAGGAAACAAAATAGTCTTTGTAATTTATGCATGCAAACCCTGGTGATGTATCAAGCGCGGCGGGAAATTTGTGGGTCAGTGTTTTCTAAAAAATCTTCCGCATATATTCCTAATTGAGGTGCGAGCAGGTTAACAAAAAGCCTTTCATCTGCAAGTGCTGCTTAATTAGCTCATCAGAATCAGCGTCCCACGAGACATCAACTTCACAGCATCTCGAGATTAAAGCAGTAAACTGGCAAATGATTTATCACTTTGAGAGTTTTCAATTTAACAGAAACATCAAGCACCACCTTCCAGACCTGGCAACGCTTTTTGCAAGCGATTTTAGTGTCCAGTCCCCATCAGACGCTGTTAAATATTTTAGCAGAGATGGATATCGTTTGTGTCAGTGTTGAGGCCGGTGGCTTTCTGAAATTGATCAAAGGAGCCCCAATCACTGATGACTGCCGTAGTAAAAAAAGAAAAAAAAAAGACAGAAAAAATCTGCACTTTCTATTGAATCAGCAACAGTGTGATCTAAATGTATGAAACTCTATTATTCAAATCTGAAACATTGAATTTTCTGAAAAGAAAATATGCAAAAAATGTTGGTCCATGGCCCATTTGGTAGTATGTTCACCTGATCCGAATGATATTCAAGATATTCAACTGGACATCTGTGAGAAAAGAGCTTTCTCTGTGTATTTTATTATAAAGCAATTTGAACTATTGCAAACCAGCATCTTGTTCCTTGTTGTTAACCTTGCCAGTGCCCTGAAAGTTTTGCAACGTGCTTACTAACTTATCATTGTGAGGAAATGCACTTCAGAAGACAGAATGAATCTGGACAACAACCAACAATTTCAAACCCACGCACACCCACACTATTGCGCACAATACAAGGTCCCGGGTTCATTGGGTGTTTCGGGTCTCGCAAACATCAGACACCCTCGCCCGGGCGACCCAGCCGGGGTTGATCAAGCCCCGACTTGCGTCCCAGCGGAACTCGTCCACGGATCGCCCCTCTTTACCCAAGGTCATCTTGAAGCTCTTTCTGCTGCTTCTGTTGCAGCTCTGATCGCTTTTTTCTTCATGCCCAGCCAAGTGTAGGCTCTAGAGGGAACGCCCTGCAAAGCCCCTGCACCCAACTTCTACAGTTTGCTGGCAGTTTGCCCTCCACCCATTCCTCTGGCAATCCTCCACCGGCTCCTGATACTTGGCAGCTTTCCTCTCAAATGCCTCTTCGATTCGGTCTTCCCAGGGAACTGTCAATTCTATCAGCGCAAGTTGTCTAGTAGCTTGTGACAGAACGATGATGTCTGGACGCAGTGAGGATGCCGAGATGCGCTGTGGAAATTTGAGTTGTTTGCCCAAATCAACCATCAACTGCCAGTCCCGGGCAGAGGAGAGCTTGCCCCCGCTTCATTTCAGAACTCGTTGGGTCTGCTCTCCTGCTTTGACGAAAGGGATGAGAGTATTTGATCGGCTCAGCTGGCTGCAGCATGAGATGACTGTTGACACACTTTCCGCCACTGCCTTCAGCACCTGGTCAGGCCTCCAAGTAACAACGGTAGCGGCCCTCAACCAGGGCAACTGCTCAAAATGTGGTCCAGTGTGCCTCTCTCTGAACACACTATCCCCCCAGGTCTGAAGGTTTGCTGGGCTGGGGAAGGGTGTCATATACTTGTCAAGGTCATGGTCAAATGCACAGGGAATTATTCCTTACGAGTCATTGGTATTACCTACGATTTATCCATGACGATTACATCTACAATAATATCAGACAGCAGAAGACTTTTTGGGCCACATTTTGACAAACTGTGCATTCATACCCGCCCTGTGTCTTCATCACTGATACTTTGAAGTGTGACAAGGGCCGGAATTGGCTTTGTCCTGCACAAGATTCCTTTATCTCTTCTCTCTAACTCTTTCAAAGCTAACTAAGACTTCTAAAACTTTACTTGCACCTCACTGCCTGACCTACATCTTGTCAGGTTTTTCTCTCTCCCCCTGTCTCATGTAATATAGTTTCTTAGCGGTGACTGATATCTTTGCATGTGTGTGAAGTCAATGCTCAGAACAAAACTCTTCTTAATTACGCCAGTGTCATTTCGGGAGAGTGGGGTCGTGTATCTCTTGGCCATTCTATTTTCGACTTCAAATCGTTCAAAGTTTTTCAGACCAAAATAGAAAAACGAAAAACAAACCGTTTTTCATTTTTCTATCACTAATTGAAAAGACCAATAAACTCCAAGAAAAAACTAATTTCAGACCGGTCCATGGTCAGTGTACTTATGGGTATTTGGATTTTCTTCATTGGAATGAAAATAAAAAAAATTTGGTTTGCAAATCCAAAAACGAAAAATGAAAAAAAAAAAAAAAAAGCCATTTTTCAAGTGAATGAAACATTGTTTTTCAAGATAAAGCTAATTTTCATGTTTGCATTGCATATTTAATAAACAAAAAAGAAATTAAGACGAAAACGAAAAACAACCCAATTTTCGTTTATGTAACCGGAAGTTGTCATATTTGTGAGCCAAGAGCGCTAAATATAAACGCCTCTTGTATGAAGGTGCAGTTTGCGCAAAAACATCCGCCTTGTGATTGGCAGCCTGCGGCTCGAAGCGTGCCGCTGTATTGGCACATTTAGGCCACTCCTTTGGTTCGTGGCCAGCAGACACTATAGATGCTATAATAGGAGTGATGGCAATAAAAAAAAATCTTTATATGAGGCCGGAGTCTGGGGTCTCCTTTGTGCACAGTGAGGCTCTGGTGTGAACCGAAGAGCGCAGGATTAGAAATACCAGGGGCTCAGAGAAGAGCTGGAGAAAACCTGGAGGGTGAAGGCATCAGTGGTGCCCGTGGTCGTTGGGGCACTCGGGGCAGTGACCCCCAAACTGGAGGAGTGGCTCCAGCAGATCCCAGGAAATACATCAGACATCTCGGTCCAGAAAAGTGTTCTAGGAACAGCAAAGATACTGCGCAGAACCCTCAAGCTCCCAGGCCTCTGGTAGAGGACCCAAGCAGGAGGAGAAAGAGACCGCCCGCGGAGGGTGAGGAAGAGTTTTCTTTTTTCTTATATGTGTGTGTGTGTGTGTGTGTGTGTGTGTGTATATATATGTATATATATGTGTACATATATATACATATATATGTACATGTGTGTGTGTGTGTACACATATGTGTGTGTGTGTGTGCGCGTGTGTGTGTGTGTGTATATATGTACATATATATGTACATATATATGATCAGCTGCCCAACAACTGCTCAAACACCAGCTTCAAATCGAACGTGCTGCTCCGAGTGCTTTAGCCTCTGTGTGAGGAAAGTGAAAATGAAACTACTGCTTAACGAGCCTGCACTGCGTTGCTTCTTTTTTTCTTTTCTTTTTTTTTACTTTGCAGCTGTACCATATGTTTTCTATTTTGCTTTCACGTATTGTGAGCCCAGAGGTACATTTTATAATAAAGCAGCTTTAAAAGCATTGCCAATTGTATTCTAAGTTATAAATACTGTCTAATAACGAAAGTTAGGCTATTTCATTTCTATACCAACTTATTATTTTTTAGATTGCACTTGCACCGTGATGCACCAAACCACGGGTCCTGCACCGTGAACTGAACCGTGAGAGCGGACCCCCTAATATTTATCCATAAATATTCCACTGTCTCTTGAATTCTATTCCCCGAGTTGTAGTTGTAGTATTTAAGAAAGGAGTACGGGTGCATCAAACACACAGTTTGTTTGAAATTATTTTTAGCATTCAGTAGCATTTGCAGTGGCCATTGTTTTTGGAATGGGTTGGGAGCCACTGGTCTACTTAGTGCGGGTCTACAGCTACACTGAGTGACGGATTATAGGGACTATACTGGACATTTCTTTGTAATAACTCATAATCTCAGAATATCAAATGTGGAGACTATCAGCTAGTAAATACATTAATAACGGAGAGTGCTAATGCTAGCGCTAGCATTACATACAGAGTTTTTTTGTCAGATGTTTCTAATTAGCTACGTGTCTTGTTTATGTTTTTTGTTTTTTTGCGGTAACACTGTTAGGAAGAGTGCTCTTAGTCATTAATAAAGCTTGATTGAATTTAAGGCCCCCTTGCATTTTTGTTGCTAAATACTTTTGTAGCCAAGATAACACACCTACGCTTGTCCTTTGCAGATGAAGCCAAGCCAAGAATGAGGATCCTGTTTCTTTTTAATGGAAATAGTTGGCAAAAAGTGGAGGTGGTGAAGGATTACACTTGTAAAACTACAGAGGAAACAGCGAGAGTTGTCAGCACTTCCGCCTCACGGAGGTCCTCCTTCTATTTTCCGGATTGACGCCTGTGCCTTTTACTTTCTAGGTGAGGTTTTCCTGGACAACCCTCCCTTAAAATACAAAGGAGCTTCATGGGTTTCTCCATGTGACGTTTTCTGGTGTGTGGGATGATGTTTTGAGTGTAGAATGGGATTACTGAAACATGAGCAAACCAAACAATACTCCACTCCAGATATGCGTTTTGATGGGGATATAACATTATAACACTGTTAAAATGTCATTAAAGTAGCTTCCGTGTAACAGTATAAGGTAAAGAATATGCTCGTTTGACTAATTTATAAACTAAAGTGACAGTGTGTTATATACTCCACATGAAATACTTCTGCTAAAATGCAAAACAAACCGCCTGATTCAGTGCATCTGAGATATCCCTAATGTAAAATTAATCATCCGTGCCAAGTCTCCGTTTCTATTCTAGTTCCTCCGCCTGAGCGCCTTTATGCCGGACAGGACGCACCACTGTGGGAATATTATTTACATGCCTTTGTTTTTCGGGTGCTGTGACTCATGGTGAAGATGCATGGAGCCAAAGTCAAAGCCCGCCCACTGGTTCTCAGTCGGAGGGAGGTTGGCATTCAAACATACAGTTCTCCAGATCTGAGAGCTGCCACTGCGCTCAAGAGTGATGCTTAACACACATTGGCAACTTCAGTTTGGAGGAACGACTTAAGTTTTTGTGCTGTTTTAATCATTTTCGAATGGTTGTTATGCTGCATTTTCCCAAATCAACTTCACACATATCAAGAGGTGATTTTAATGTTTTATTCATAGGTTGCTTTGGTAGGGACAGTGCATGTTAACTTCTTAACCCCCACATGAACCAAGCACATTTTCTCGAGTTCGACATTACCCAAATCTAAAAGCTAAAGAGTGACAAAAATGTGCCGGTAAAGCAACAATAACACAGTAATAAAGTGACAGAAATGTGACTAGAGAGTGATGAAAAAGCAACAAAAAAGCCACAAAAGAGTGACAAAAACGCTTAAAAATTTGATTAAAAATACGGCGACAATGCAACAAATAAGTCACTATTATTTTTTGTAGGTCTTACCTTTCAAATGAAGCGTCAAACTGGCCATGGTCTCCAGTCGAGAAGCCTTTAGATTTGGGTAAAGCCGAACCAGAGAAAATGAGGTTAAAGTGGTGGATAAGAGACTAATGAACACACCACACCGGATTGTAGCCTTGGGCTCATTTGCATCCGTTTTCCCACACTCACACACTCAAACACACTGCGTGAGTGTGGGACAATGGTGATAGGTTTATTATTAAGTATTTGAATATTTGAATAGGACTGTGCATGCTAGTACACATATGCTGAGACACATTTATGTGAACTAGCTACGTCAGGTTATAGCCCTCAGCCTACTTCTGTCTGTTGTCCTGCATTCGCACTCACAAATGCCCTCACAGTGTAAACAAGACACTGGAGGAGAGGGCATAACAGCTGTATGCATTCATTCAGTTCAGTCAGTTTTATTGTCAATATTACCACATGTACAGTAAATACGGGCAATTAATAGTAGTAGTAGAAATTTATTGTCCCTGTGGGGAAATTCATTTGCAGTGAGTGGAGATACACAAATACAACAATGACCACAGCAGACAGATCCAAACATTGACAACATACAATTAACAAACCACGGCCCGTCAACCTCAGTTTAGATTATGCTTAGATAGATAATAGCTCTACAGAACAATACGTGGCAGGGGTCGAGACACGTATTGTCTTTCTCCTGATGGCAGGATTGAGGAGGTTGTGAGAGAGGTGAATGGCATCTCCCTCTGAGATAAGTCTTTCCGCTCTACAGCAGGAAAGCCAGTTGAACAGTTGAAGCTGCAGAACAAACCCAGTGGACAAATAGTTGAAGGCAAATGATATATATAAGATAGAAAGGAAAACCTGTGAATGAATAAAAAGTAAATCACCTTTTAGGATGTGAACCATTTCATTAATTTACAGACATAAACAGAAGCTTGTTCATTTCGCACCTTCCAATAAATAGTGATTGCATGGAAAGCCAATTATTTCAGGATTACCATTATTCAATGAGATTATTTTTTCATAATAGCTTCACTCAGTATTTGAATTCAGTTCGCCTAGACAACGTTTCTTAAGAAAATTGAATTCAACAAGGATTTTGTTTGCAAATCCTTGAGTTGGCATTGATTTCCTGTAATTGTCACATTGAGGGGCAGCCACTCCTCCCCCTGTTCGCCAGCTGGTCACATGGGACTAGAGCACAATCAATCATCTGCTAACTGTCAGAGGCTGCACTCTTTGCGCATGTTACACTGTCCCATATTTCATTCGACATCCATTCTGTCAAAGACAATGCCATGGTTTAGCGTTCGTCATCATAGGACTTGGGTAAAAAGACTATACGTATGTTTTCATATTTAATGGGGACTGTCCCAGATAAAGTATAGGCACTATCAATACAAATACTGGCACATAGAGGCACAATCCCCATGAGGCCTTGTTTTAAACTGTAAAATGCATTCATACATAGACAACTAAAATGAATAACTATAAGATAGAGCCTATAAATAAATAAGAAATAAGCGAGGTGAGAGGTTTAACAATTATGATATTGTAAATGGTACATTTGTATCTTAAAGGCACATTATGTAACCTTTTGGACTATACTGTTGCCAACAAAACAAAATGTGCTCCTAGTGATCAGCTACGCACAGAAATGACTATCTTTGCAGAGGATAATAAAAGAATGGATTTGGATGAAGACTTAACCTTTGAAATCTCAAATTCGGCTGCCTTTTGTCAACGTCTCCATGACAACGAGCTGGAGACTCCCAGTAAAGTTACAGTCAGGTCAATAAAATAAGTGCTTATATTTTATTCTATTTATTGGGTTAAATTTTACGTGGTGTGGCTTTAAATAAATGCAGCCTTGGTTAAAGATAAAATTAAGCAAAAATGTTATTGCTATTTTTTTGTTACCTTATGTAAGTACAGAATATATAAATACCTGTATTGAGTTTAATTATCTCTTATATTTCTCTAATGTTATTTGATGATGCCCGATGGACGAATTCTCTCCTGCCTTGTTCTACCCTTATACCCCCACCCCTCCCTCCTGCCCTGTCTAACTGCCCCCTATTGGCCTGCTCTAATAGCCCTCATGGGAGCAGCATCATCCCTGTATGTGGTTACAACCCTGATGGGGATGTTTAAGGCGGGGAAGTCTTCACGCCTCCATTTGTTTTTGCCGCGGTGGATCGATGGCAGACTCAGGGTTACAGCTAATGTGATTTATGTGTCCTATTTCGGCTGTTATGCCTCATGTACAAATTGTCTTTGGTGATGTAAATCCCCCCCAATCTCTTCACAACTTGCTGACACTGAATCCTGGCTGCCAAAACTAAGGCAATTAATCCACGTTTTGGGCACGAGGGCTGCTCTGTTTTCGTGTATTTCCCATTTTTGATAATGGCATTGACTAATCGTGACATCCTGCAAGACATGACACTGTAAATTAGAGCTGATGGGAAGACACGAGCTTCCTCTGGGCCTCCTGGTCGGTGTTTGGAAGAGTAGCCAAAAGCCTTTCACTGAATGTAAAAACTTTAAATAATGACAATTAAGTGAAGTAGTAGCCAATGACTTTTCGTCGGAAATCAAGAAGAGAATAAAAAAGTACTCCGCAACACTGATACAACTGTATACACCCATGTACAGTTGTCAGAGATGTAAAGGAAGAGTATGGGTATTGTGCTAGTTCATTTTATATGCGGCTTACGGAGGAGAGGCTGGGGAGGAAAGAACTTAAAGCCATGAAGCAAGAGTGCTAACCGATGTGCCACCATGTCACCCAGATGATTCTGCTTCTGCTGTGAAGAAGAGAGCAGAAGAAAAATCTTTGTTGAATAACAAAATGGCACAACATAAAACCTTGGAGTCATTGTCATGCGGGTGCAATGCAGCAAATCTAAGAAATACAATTAATAAAGAACAAGACATTTAAATGCAGGGTATACAGCAACTGTTAAAATGACTCTACAAATGTAAAGACGATCTGACTTCATTGCGTCTGACAAACCAATGCACTAGGCTCTGTAGTTGGACAATTGGCAGTGGGTGAGCTGAAGAAACAACACAACAATGTGAGAAAGAAACGACTAACATCAAGTGAAATGTTTTTGTCTCTGTGAGTAACTCATTACATATGAAGCTTAAGCGTAAATTCAACCTGGAAGACCTACCTGCCGCGCTCCATTCATCGCCTCATCTCAGGTTGCACCTCACCAATCATCCGATCATTGCTTCATCTCAGCCACACCTCTGTGACAGTGTATCCCTGCAGCAGAACACTCCTGCTTCTACCAATCATTGCCCAGGATCCCCCTCTTAAGCCCCCTTGTTCACTGCCTCGGCTGTTTCCCAGCGTGCTGCGCCCCTCCTCCGCACCCTCCTCCACCTCATCTCTACTCTGCTCATTAAGGCTCGTCGTTTCCTGGCTGCCTCAGACCTCATCCTCTACGACCTCTAGTGTCCAGACCCTACAGTCATTCATCATGCCCATGTATTTCATACCATCACTGTCTATCACTGTCTTCCACTGGGGTCTGACAACCAATCACGATCCATGTCCAATAAAACTTTTCGAATTCCGCTTTGTTTCTGAGTCTTTTCAGGTTGAGATGTGATCAGTGAAATCAATATTTGACCCAAACGTGTTTTCTTGGGAGGACTTGAACGTACCTTTGACTTTTTTTTTTGTACCACCGACCTCTTTCACAGCACGACACGGTGAATAACTCTTGCTTCCTTGTGCTTGAGTCTTAAATAAATCATCTGTAGTCGACACACAAAGAAAATCAAATCACTGCCGGATGCTTCCTTTGTAATTATTCCACTACCTCCAGCTCAGGTGCGCTCATATCTGCGCTCACTCGATGGGAACGGAGATGCAGCGAATGTGCCGACTGCCAAAACAGGGGGTTCCAATTCAAGCCATAGTAAAAGAACATTGTAATTACACTGGCACATTATCACACATTGTGCACAAATGAAATTATGCCTGAGGTGCAATTTGTACAGGTATGTGCAAAAGATTTTTGAGGAAAATTCTGTTCACTAAGAATGCTTTGATAAATTCTGAATTATATTGTTGCTACACAGAAAAACAACTCTGTTTCCACAAAGAGAAAAAATATCAATTCCTATCTTGAATGACACACTGCAGGCTATTTGAAGCGCACATCTTTAGAAATTAGTATTAAGACTCAACACAAACCCAGGCTATTGTATAACTAAATTAAGAGATTTTTGATATTCTTATGACTGATGTTGATCAGATACATGAAAACGCAAAAGACTGTTCCATAAACCATCCTATTTAAATGCAAATATGCTCCAAACAAAGTGAAACAAGTTGTTTTTTTGGTATATAGGGACATGTACTAATCAACACAGCGAGAGGTGGGGAGAATAGTTGTTGATTGAACGTGCAATCAGTCGCTGGCCATAGACTGCACTTGAACGCACCGTTCCGCCGCGTTGATCGCAACCTATATTTTGTCGGGTCTTTGCACAATATTTCGTAAACATACTCCGTGCATCATTGAAGAGTTGAAGGTAAAGCCTGTGCTCTATTTCTCCTCCCCATATCTTGTATTTTGTCGGGTCTTTGTACAATATTTCATAAATCGTAGAAAAAGGTTAAATCATCGTCTGGACTGGGTTTGGTAAAGTTGAGGACGTTTTGCTTTTAGTCACAGAAGCTTCTTCAAGCTCTTCAGGTCATAAGACACAATTACCCAACATGGATGAGACTAAAACAACTCGAAGAGCTTGAAGAAGCATCTGTGACTAGAAGTGAAACGTCCTCAACTTTACCAAACCCTGTCCAGTCGATGATTTAACCTTTGTCTACGATGGATACTCCCTGGATGAATGAGAGCCTTCACAAAAATATTTCATAAACATACCTCCGTGCTTCATAAAGGAGTTGAAGGTAAAGGCCGTGCTCTATTTCTCCCCCCATATCTTGTATTTTGTCGGGTCTTTGTACAACATTTTCGTAAACATAGTCCGTGCATTATTGAGGAGTTGAAGGTGCAGGCCGCGCTCTGTTTCTCCCTCCAAATCACTCCTGACAAGACAAAAAAATCACAATTGCAGTGTTGTCAGGGGAACATTCACCAAACGCTGAGCTGCACACACTCAGAGATGCTCTTTCAAATATTTACATACAGCCAAATGCCACTGTTTACGGAAGGAAAAGGTTAGATTTATTTCATAGAAACAGATTGGCTTGGCAGCTCATTTGAGCAGTCAGCGTGCTCAGATGGGAGGCTGCGGAGATGCTTTATGTCGCTGGGGAGGAGCTGGCGTTTTATCATCAAACCATCTGATGTGCTGTCCCCCCTCCGAGCCAAGGGCAGAGCAGCAAAGCATCATGGATAAAACAGGAGTACATATCCAGTCATATAAAACCCCTAGAATTTGTGATGTCGTATTTGTAAGTTTTACAGCTTTATTTGGCAGCATTTTAGAAAGACGGCGCGGCATGGCAGCAGAATTTTATGAAGATCTTATTGGGAGATGGGTCCCCAGGCACCCTACTCGTCCGCGGGTCTGATAAATTTCCACTGGCACTGTAAAATGGGTTAGAATCATCGGATAAATGCGACTATGAGGGCAATAAAGTCTACCTTGACCTTGCATAAGCAGCCATGATTGTGCACTGACAATGACAATCATGACGAAGACCAGCAACACTCACTCACTTTTAAGAATTCATTTTCCCATAGACATTCAGCAAATTAGTGGCCTCAGCATTCCACTATTTGTGCAGCAGCCTTAAAGAAGAACTAAGTAACGTGTTTACCTTAATAAATCCTTTCCGTAGTCTCTCTGGGGGTAATACAAGTGTTAATGGGATGATTCGGGTCTTTCATCTCCCCCTGGTGTCTCTGGCCAGTAAACCAACCTTGCAACTTTCCTGCCTCCGGGACGGAGGTACAATGCACATATTGGAATCACGAAGAAGAAGCTAACAGGCTAACGGGCAAAGCTAACGGCAGGCTAGCGCCACTTTAGCAGTGTTTACAGCCAAGTTTAAGTGAAAAAAAAGATCTCCATTGTAATTTGGTTGTGTTTAACCACAAAACTAGTGGTCGTCAATTTCACCCGTTGCCAATTTTTTGGGGCCTGCCAGAGGATGTTTTTGCGAAAAGAAAAATCATGATATAATTCTTAGCTTTAAGGGCACTGACAAGGGCACACAACCTCCGAGAAAGTGGTGATGGGACCCAAAGGTGGGATGCAGAAAACATTTCTTGAAATATTCATGTACTGAAAAAGAATAGAATCACTACTTGAGTGGGTTAAAATGTTGTCGTGTTTTGATTATAATTTCAATTTTTCCACTTTTTTGGCTAATGTAATGCTTATTCAACATTTTTAAAGGAAAGGACAATATTTTACATTATATTATTAGTCGTATTTGGGTCACGGCTTGTCGCGGGTCCTGACGCCATACCAGTTGCGAACCACTGTCCTGAGAGCCATACTTAGCTTGAGTTTTAATGCCAATAATAATGTTTCTTTAACACGTACACATCTTCGCCACAAATCGTGACCGACTCAAAGATTGTTTGGGCGTCTTATGAGGTGAGCTTACAGAGTGCGCACCCATTAAGCTTGCCTTTGTGTGTTTAATAATGTCAAATCTGTTTATTTGGAAGCAATGCAGAAAACACAAGCACCGTGATTGCAATACGATACAGGGCCTTAAGGATAGTGCGGCTCTATTAGAAAGACGATAAGTTTGTTGTGTTTGTTGTCAATTCCTCCTAAATTACAGAGCATGGCCTTGTGTTGGTTTAACAGTATAATTACATTAATCAGGGCGCCATGTTTGACACCGCTGAACCATAGCTGTGCGCATAAATCAGCTTTCCCCTAAAAGAGACAATTCCCCGAAGACGCAGTGATGTGATTTCCTCCGTACTCATTAATTATGAACACTAAGTGAAAGAAGACAAAGGAGGATCCGCTGAGCGCGTCTAAATGGGAAAATTCTGCGGAACAGATCCAGCTGCAGCTCAGGTTAAATGCACAGCTTAATAATGCACCGCCAGACTTTGAAGAACTTAGAGACGCGATGGCATCGACATGATCGTTCACCAACTTCCTGCTGAATGAATAGCTTGCACACGTGACATTGTGGGATTTTATATCAAAATTTAAAATGGGACAATATCACTTTCATAATCCCTCTAGTTGACTCTTTTTTTTGCTCATGAATTTGCTAGATTAGGGAAGGGAAGTCACCCAAAGCACTTCAATATTAATCTTGTGGATTGGATTGAACGCTGTTACCTCCCCACATGCATTTCAATTCACACCTGCCCCTTCCTTGTACTTTTGATGAATACTGACCAGACCGAGAATACTCCCCAAAGCAGCACCTCTCTCTCTCGCTCTCTCTCTCTCTCTCTCCCCATGGATGTTGTCCCTCAGTAAAGGATCTGTCACACAGTCAGTTGGAAAGCTCCTATGCTGGGTTGTTAAAATGGCAGCAGAAGGCTAAGACACGGACTGCTGAAGTCTACAGTTCAGGAGGAGACAGAGAAACAAAAAGATTAATCACAGTCATCCAGGTAGATACATACAGTACATAGGGCCTGGTCTTGCAACAGCATTTCTAAATATGAGTCGCTATCTTGTGCACCAGTAGCCTGAGAGCGTCGCTTAGGGAACAAAATGGGTTGGCTGAGACGTGTACTACAAGCAACGCTGACTACAATGAGCTGCATTCCCTTCACTCCTACATTAACATCGCACACAGCCTGTCGCATGCTATCAAGCTTTTGCAGGAGAAACTATTAACTACTTCTCCCACTGTGAGTTAAACACTGCCCATGTCCTCAGAGAGAGAATATATCGCGATATAGTGAATTAAAGAGTGCGGGGCAAACTCCACACCATCGAAATGTGATCAAAACACTGGCATGTGCGCACCAAACACCTCCACACACAGAATCTACCGCAGTAGTGGAAAACACTCCAGTCGCATATAGTCAGTAGGACGAAAAGCATGGGGAGGGGCCACTAACATCGCCATGGGTGTCGGTCCAGCCCACTTACCAGGTATGAAGCTGAAGATAACACATAGCGCCCCCGTCTGCGCAAAGATTGGGCCCACAGAGTCCACAAAATAGATTCAATTGGACATTTCTACACGTTTCTTCTTCAAAAGGGCCAAAGATGGGGATTGGTAACACATTCCAGTGCAACAGGGGTTTTAGATTGCGCAGTCACCAGGCAAACCATGCCAAATTCTGGTTTAAAAATTCCTAAAGCTCCAGGCTGAGAAGGCAACACTTATTCAACAGGAACGGGAAGTGCAGCCTTGATAGATGAATAAGCCTGAAGCTCACTCACTCACTCCCAGGAGGGCTGAGGGTTATGACAACAATAACAACAACAACCACCACCACCTGTGGACGGAGCTCTGGGAGATGGTATGCAATACTTTCTTCAGTAACTACTGTTTATGGACAACAGCGAAATCCTAACAATTTGATAAGTTTCAGGAATAATATATTCAGGCTAGACTAATTTGACACATTAACTTTTGAAAAACAAGCTGAGCCAGAACTCCTTCATGCTTCAGCCTGAGTCAGTATCTACTGTAGCCAAGTGAATTATGATAAATAATGATAAATCAATAGGTGGGATGTGGGTGGAAAGTGAATGCTCTGATGCACTACAGCATATCGTTAATGTTTTGAGACTACTGGGTCAGTTGTATTTCAGTAATGCAAATATTATGATCTTTTGAAGCAGAGAAGAAAGCCATTTACTTCTCAAAATTGTAAATTTTCAAATGTTTTTTTTTAAGAACAGAACAACGACTGAAAATCTCCGGTAAGGGGTGGTATCGAAAAACTTTTTTTTCCTGTACTTTTTCTCTTCAAACGTCAATAAATGATCCGCGGTGAGTCTAAAAAAGCCTGAACTCATGAGCAGCTTCAGCGCAAATGCAGATGGTTTCTTAAAGCGAAACAAAGCCATAACTTATTAAAGGAATAGGCCACCGTTTTTACATACTGAGATATGTTCTTACCTTAGCTTTGACGAGTTCTTTAGGACCTGTCTGGTCTTCCCCCGTGCCTTCTATCACGTAAACACAGCGCCCACGGCGTTACCATTTAGCCTCTCCCCCTCTCCACTGTATCCAAAACAGGTCAAGATAGAAGCTACCAAGCTCTTCCACGTTTTCCCTATTTAAATATGGTTACGTGAAGTATTACACTACAAAGTATAATTACACAAAATTAAACAATGTGGATTTTCTAAGCGGATAAAAGGGGGAACTATATTGTAAGGCGTAATAATACCAGGAGTAGTTTGGCATCCGCACAGTAAAGTGAAGATTACTGCGCAGTAAAGTGAAGATTACTGCGCGGATTTCGAACTACTCCTGGTATTATTATGCCTTACAATATAGTTCCCCCTTTTATCCGCTTAGAAAATCCACATTGTTTAATTTTGTGTAATTATACTTTGTAGTGTAACACTTCACGTAACCATATTTAAATAGGGAAAACGTGGAAGAGCTTGGTAGCTTCTTTCTTGACCTGTTTTGGAGCTATAGTGGAGAGAGGGAGAGGCTAAATGCTAACGCCGTCTGCGCTGTGTTTACGTGACTGAAGGCACGGGTGAAGACCAGACAGGTCCTAAAGAACTCGTCAAAGCTAAGGTAAGAACATATCTCAGTATGAAAAAACGGTGGCCTATTCCTTTAACACTTTAGTCATTATTAGACATGGCAGAGCCGCGGTCTGAGCCAGCCCAGGACTAAACCAGAACTTACAGAAAACTGGTTAAAAACCAGGACTAAACCAGGACTGAATAAGAAACTAGAGTTCTTAGACAAAGAGAAAAGCAGTGACAACACGGCAATGGCAACACGAAACACATCGGCTTTACCTTTAGCGAAAGCCTCATGCCTTAAGTTACTGCTGTTGTTTACTAAACTCCAGCTGCACCAAATAGCTGCACCGGAGCCATTTGGGATCAAAGATTGTTTGTGGATAAACTCTGCCTTAGCCATATTTGGAACAGTTATGGTAAATTATTAGGGACAGAGTGAGCGCTCTCACTATGTAACAGATCTTTGAAGTGGAGCGCTTTCACTTTGTCGAAGAGTGCAGTGTGTTTAGAAAAGTTTAGCTGAAAGAAAACGGTGTCCTGATGTGGATCTGGTCTGTTCCGGCAGCTCAGGAGGTAATAACGTCCTTTCTCTCTTTTTATCACTGCTTTAGAGGGAATTCTGCTCAAAAAATGAAGTTACAGATGGCGCTGAGGCGGCCTGTGTTCTTTCTGTTGTGCCGTTTTTGGACTTCCTCCTGAATGATACTTTTTATACCCATTATTTTCACTAAATTAACCTGTTCAGGACCGCCGTCCCTGATCAGGGACTGATTCCAGTTCCATTTACTTGCATACAGTATTTAGGCAAATGTGTGGCACAGATTTTTAAACAGACAATTCTGCCCAAAACATCTACTTCAGTCATGGAACACCATCACATAAATCAAAACATTAATTAAGGACAGAAAAATAAAAAAAACATGAAAATCGAGCATTAAAATTAAGCATTTCTTATCCATATTAAATTATTTGTGGTCCAATCATAGGTTGACTGGATTTTTTTGGTCCAAAATACTCAAGTAAAATATAATTGAAACAAAAATTTCAACAAAAAACTCTTTTTGGAGAATTTGGCCCATTATTTTCAATTTTCACGGTCAGAAATTACCTAAAAATACTCCACAAATGAGAAAATCTTCTTGTAAACAAACTTTTTGGCAATTCCAGTTCTGTTCCCTTAATCCTAATGACTATTCTCTTCAAAATGAGCCATTTCCCAAAGAAATACATTGATATTTGTGCTGGCAGTGCTCAGTGGGTGCCTGAAGCGCATGTTAGCCACATGTTAGCCACATTAGCATTTACGCACAAACTTGTCTAAAATGTCCACAGGGCCATTGATTTCACAGTTGACAATGGTGCATCTGAGTAGAGGTCCATTGTCTCTGTCCAACAATATGCCATAGTCCATATCAACAGTGAATGAAGACGTGTAAAGGCTCTTTTCTGAGTAAACAAGGCGGCCATTTTGTTTCGGGGGAAGGGTGTGACTGACGCACCTTTGTGCACTGAGATAAATATGGAAAAGAAATCACCCACTTCATTTTGCTTTGATTTAGTCAATTTTTGGGAGGTTTGTTGTTACTGCTGCACTTTGTTTGACAAATTTGAGAAAATATTTTTGCTTTTATAACATTTGGCACTTTGGAGAGGTTTGTGCACAATGCTAATGAGATATAGCACCAAAAAATTGAAAACTTTACAAATCCAACATACTTGGACCTAGACTTCTGAAATTTTGCACACATGCTGAGTACCAGTAAGGTTCCAACTGTACTAAATTTGGAGTGTGTGCTATGAAGTATATTTTCAGGTAAGACATTTCAGTTTATGTGTAATTTTCGATATATAAAAAAGCTATATTTTTATAAATTTTATAACTAAAGAACCTTTTAACATGTTTTTGTCACAATGTCCTTCTAAATGTACAAAGAAGCTACTTTTTGTCCTGATTCCTATGATGGTTCACATAAGCAATTTGGACAAAGTATGTTTTTTTAACAGTCATTTTAAAATGGAGAGGTTACTGTTTAATTTAGCCAGGCGAGAGTTCATCAAAATAGGTGGTCCTTAACAGGTTAAGACAACATATGTATCGGAAAAAGTACCATTAAAGCACCAGTATCGAAAAGCAGGTATCGTTAAAGTAGTGGTATCAGAAAAAAACGAACAGTACCCAGCCCTATGAGACCAGATAGAAAGCTTTGCGCAATCGAGCCCCTTCACAAAGGTATGAAACGCTTCACTCTCTGATGTCGTGCTCCTCCGTGTTGCCCACTTTAGGCGGATGTGCAGCTCTGTCAGACAGCGGAGTGAAGCCGGACAGACCGTCAAAGAAACAAGTGAAAGTGTGTTGCCCAAGGACACGGCGAGAGTGCACTGGAATGGATTTCGAACCACGAATCTTTGGATCTGAGAAGGAACACTCTAACCGCTGAGCACCTGTCATCCTTTTAACAATGCAGCCACACTTGTCAACAATCTGTTAAATGTATCGCACTTACGTCTCCCCAGCTGCGTCTGAAATTAAAGCCTGTCATGTGTTTTACAATGACTGTCAGGATTTTTAAAAAAAATGTTATGGAAAGAACCCCAACTTTCCAATTTGCCGAGGAGGTTATAATTCATCACTCCACTTGTCAGCGCTCAATTACGGTCGATAAATCCAGAGGAAATCGTCGATAAGAATGCCGCGCAGCGAGTGGCAAACGGCCGGCTCGCTCCCTCACTCTGGGGCCTCCATATGTTTCTATGACAGAGCACATGAGCGGCCATGATGGCAGCTGTCACCTGACCCGCAGCTGCTGAAATTTGCAGCCGAATCCAGCGCCCGGCAACAAAACGCCACATTCAAACGGGCGTGATGGATTGTCATTATGATCGGCTGTCATTGCGCGGCGGGATGAAAAGTGCACAGAAATCCAATACTTTTGACTTTTCAATAAACCCCCCCGATTCATGACGCAGGCGGTAAATGGCTGCATGCTGGAGTAATGAATGCGCCGGGTTCCTCTGAGGAAGGATTAGCGCTAATTGGCCCAGCTGGATAAACAGAGCCGCTGCTGTTAGCATACTGTATAGGAACGCACACGACCAGTCATTTTAGCTATACTTGCGCACCTCCAATGCATCATTACTTAGCTTGCAGATGATAAATACACACAATCCCACCTCATTCATCTGCGGCGTCTCATTAAGGCGAGTTACTGCGGAGGAACGGGACAAAGCGAACACATGAAATAAATTAAATTCAAACTTTCACCGAGATTATTGGCTAAAACTGTCATTTCTCAGTGGCCGTTCAATCTTGTGAAGTCGTACGTAAAACGAGGCAACTGAAATTTCGTCCACACTGCCCGTACATTTCAGGAAGCAGATAGTTGCGTTTTTAATTCTACAATGTAAAGATGTCACACTCTAACATGGGACCACAGGAGCCACTCATTTTATATGATTTTCAGAAGCACTGTATCGAAGTAAAACACGCAAACCTCAGCATTTTGAATCAATCGTTTGAACGACTTCGTGCATCCAACAACAACACCAGAAAAACACAAAATTGATCGCAACAATTGTAATTTTTTTCCCACAGTCTCATCTTAATTATAGAAGCATGTAATGCCGTTTGAAAACCAGCAATACCCAGTTTATTCCTTGCATCACAGGCCATGTGTTAAGGCACTGGCCCCATCTAGCCCTCTTGATTCACAGCTCGACCGATCAATAGAAATCCTCTTGGTCACTCCCAACCCCCCAAACCTCCCCTCTCTCTCTCTCACGCTCTCGCTCCCTCTCTGACCAAAAGACACATGGCATGCTGGGACGACGTCTGTGCCCTACATATCCCATCTTTCTGGGAGAGATGTTTTTTCTGTAAGTGTGGTGAAAAAAAAGAAGACAAAATTGTATACACTTGCATTGGAAGGTGTATAGTCCAATCCTTGAACTTGGAAGTGCACATAACATTCATATTTTTGACTCGTAAACCATATTCTGGGCCTTAAATGATTATCAAATATCAAATACTTGAAATACTGAGTGTGTATGAAAAAGTCATCAGCATGGACTGTGTTTTTTTGTGTGCATTTCTAAGTAAAGTTTTTTTTTAAATTTTTATAATGGTATGCTAACGTAACAACAATGGCGGCTTAAAGAGTGTGAGTGCAGAACTCAGAAAGGGTTCAGTGATGATTAAAGGGCTTTTAAAGGAACAGGCCACCGGTTTTTCCATGCTGAGATATGTTCTTACCTGAGCTTAGACGAGTTGATGCGTACCTATCTAGTCTTTGTGCCCGTGGTTTCGGTATTGAAAAGGAAAATTAAAAGGAAAATTACGTCGGACACTCGTAAAGCATGTCCAAGGCACATAGTTTGACAGAATGGAAATCATGAACAGTACAGGAGAGTCCAAGAAAATACAACATTTCCAGTCAATGGAAGAGCTGGAGATGCTTCCAAAGAGGAGGCTTGACTGAACCAGAAACTGGGGGGGAGGCGCAGGACCTGGCACGCCACAGGTCTTGTACACAAACCTTATAATTTCATCATAAGGTTATAAAATGATAAAAAGCTCATCATGCTGTATTGGTCGCCATTAACATAAAATATTGAAATTAAATGTTTCCAGTGTGTTTTTCACAAGTCAATGAGGCAATGAGGGCATACAAACAAAGCCTGCTCCAAATTCACATTTCGCATTTGGAGCTCGACGATTATTCTTTCTCTGTGAAGTTACGCAATGGTGATGACTCCTCCCTCTGGTAGGAGTTGAAATTACAGAGCACCCATGACAGCCCTTCGGAATTATGTTACACGCCTCGCCGAAAGCACGATAAAATAATTATGGATTTGTTTTATTTCTCGGTATTTCAAGTGCCATTACCCCCAACCGCTCTGTGCAGGGGCTTTCCGAGAAGAAGGACCCCAAAATAGGTGCTATATTTATTTTCCCTAAGAATAAAAGAACCGTAAAATAGGATATTGGCAGAAGAAAGCACAATGTGAGAGAGAGGGAGAAGTTGTGCATTCAGCTTTAGCCTCCTCCTCCTTCCTCCCTCCCTTCCCTCTATACCTCCGCTGCCTTTCCCCACCCCCTGGAAAAACTCTCAGGCTCTTTCTCTCCTCTCCTCTCTGCAGCTGTGGTCTGCCGCGCGTCTCCTCTACACAGCAAGTGCCTTTAGTCGCGCGCAAGAGTGTCTACCCCGAGTGTGTCTGCGTGTGGGGACCACAAAACGGACAGCGCACACTTTTGGAGAGCCGCGACAGGGACGTGCACGCAGGCGGGAGGCAAAGAAGACAGCAATGTAAGAAAGGATCAATTAATAGTGTCCCTGGATGAGACGGTTAAGTCTTAGGGGGGGAAAAAAGATCTGTCTGTGGTGATCGGTGGTTGTTGAAGAAGCAATAAGGAGCAGCATTTTATAGCCGATGCGAGGAGACTGCACTCAGAGACAGAGACGGCGGGGGAAAAGGCACGCACAAGAACTGAATTTTCAAATGGATAGTGGATCAAACTTGTAGTAAAAATCTCCATTCCGCTATTTTGGTAACTTTCTCCTCAGTTTGGCGAACCTCCGATCGAATCCAAGAGTCCATATGTGACAAGAAAGATGCCTCAGACCTAAGTGGATTATGACAATGGCAATGTTTGGGGATTTAGTTTGAACCAGAAAGAGAGAAAAGTGGGGTAAAATGCAGTGGATTTACATGCATCAGAAGAGCCAAAGAGGAGCCGTCTCTTGTGTGCTGGATTACAGATGGGCTTTGTGATCGCCCGGCGCAGTCTCATGGATGATCGCTCGCCGCAAGTCACTAGGATAAAGTACAAAAAGGGACACAAGTGAGTACTCCGGGCTGGATTTCCTATCTGCCGTGCTTAAGCCAGTGTGAATGAGCCTTTGATAGTGATTTACTAGCACTTAATGTGTGAAAGAGTGCTTGGAAAAAGGCACAGATAGCTGGATTTTTAATTAAAGCTAATATACTAAATGTATGTCCGTTAATTCGGCAGGTGGTCCAAGTGGAGATTGATTTATAAAGTGATGAGTCCGGTTAATGCATTCAGGATGGTGGCCAAGGCAAAGGCAATGGAGGGGAACGCCGGAGTCTAGCAGCAGCAGCAGCAGCAGCAGCAGCAGCAGCAGCAGCAGCAGCAGCAGCAAGCGCCACAATCTGATCTGAACTGGAGCCCTCTCTGCACTCGTCCCCTCTCCCCTCTCTGACGTCCCCCCCTCCTCCTCCTCCCTCCCAACCCCACCACCACCACCACCACCACCAGCATCAACAACAGGGCCCGTCCCGCTCCTCCAGGATGGTCCCGCCGCCCCCCACCAACAAACCCCATGTGTGCCTGTCCACCATCCTCATCATGAGCAGCATGGCCCTCATCGACGCCTACCTGGTGGAGCAGAACCACGGGCCGCGCAAAATCGGGATATGCATCATGGTCATGGTGGGCGACATCTGCTTCCTGATTGTCCTGCGGTACGTGGCGGTGTGGGTGGGCGCCGAGGTCAGGACGGCCAAACGGGGCTACGCCATGATACTCTGGTTCCTGTACATATTTGTCCTGGAGATAAAGGTCTACTTTGTGTACCAAAACTACAAGGCGGACAGGAAAAGTTTGGACGCGCTGGCGAGGAAAGCGTTGACGCTGTTGCTGTCGATATGCATACCCGTTTTGTTTATCGTGCTCGTCGCCATTGACCACATGGAGTACGTTCGAGCTTTTAAAAAACGCGAGGAGATCCGGAACAGACTCTTTTGGGTGGTGGTGGACCTGTTGGACATACTGGACATCCAAGCTAATCTATGGGAGCCCCAAAAGAAGGGACTACCCCTCTGGGCTGAAGGCTTGATGTTCTTTTATTGCTACATCCTGCTACTGGTGCTACCGTGTGTCTCCTTAAGTGAAATTAGCATGCAGGGTATCAACATTGTCCCACATAAGATGCTCCTGTACCCCATCCTGAGCCTGGTCACCATAAACGTCATCACCCTATTCATCCGAGGGGGGAACATGATCTTGTATCGGGACAACAGGGTGTCCGGGATCTTGATAGGCAAAAACATCTTGGCCATCATCCTAAAGACGTGCAGCTTCGTCCAGTACAGGAGACAGTTGCAAAGCGCACCCCCGGCGTTTGGGGTAGAGCTGCAGAAGAACTCCCAGGCCCGCCCGGCTCCGACCCCCCCTCAAGTTGTCATGCAGGAGCAGACCCCGCTCCCCGAAGTCACCACATGCGAGCACACATGACAGACGAGCAGAGCCGGGGAGTAATGGGCCGGACGAAACGGGCGGACACGGCACAGAAGACACTCGACTGCAGGACTGAATGTGGATGCAAAATACACGGCTGCATTATGTCACCTCTGAAGCATTTCTCATGGGTTGTTTTCACCGGATGTCATGACAGCCTATCCATGGGTCTCAAGTGATGAAAACTTTGAATCGTTGCCATACGACTAAAAACACAAAAAAAGCCTGTTTTTGAATGGTCCAAAGTCCTTGGAAATTCTGACCATAACAGCAAACTGTGATGTGCCTGAAACCCATGGATAGGTTGTGGTTCATGTTCCAGAATCTGATGATGTCACTATCCCAGAGCAGTCCTGATGGGTTGTAGGAAAAAAAAAAAAAAAAAATCACTCCTTTACACTAAATTTGTTTTGGGAACACATTGTCTCTTTATCAATGGCACTCAAATAGGAATTTCACTCCTCATTTTGCAAAGCTATCACCTACTTCAAAATTCTTTTCATTTTTGTTTGTTTTGTTGCATACACGCCTGTTCTACCAAGTGAGAATGTAAAGGCCCAATACTTGTTTTTAGACATCCAAATCACCCAAAACTAACAAATTAAGGGGAAAAGGTTGTTGATTCCAGTTCCATGCTTGTATAAATGTGCTTACAAAAGGTTCTGACTGTGGGAACTCCGCGAAAGTGACCCCGTCGGATTCTAGAACGTGAAAACGACCTTTAACAAAACCAACATATTTTTTCATAAACTGTACAAATGGTGTAAAAGAGCAACTACTGCAAGACTGGAGAGAGTATATATTTTTGAATTGTACGTGTTGCATTTGAAACTTCGATCTTTAGGGTGTGCTGTGGCGTGAACCTTTGTTGCTGGATGTTGTTTAGTAGTCAGAGGCTTCAAGTCAACGAGAGCCAATGAAGAGATAATCACATGAGATCAAAATGTGTTTTTATATGTAAATCTTTGATAAAGTATTGTGTATAAGATAAAACGATTTCTTTCTTCTATAAGCTGTGTTGAATCACTGTTTCATCGAATTGCGGGATGATTTCAATTTAATTAAAATGCACAAAGTTGTCCTAATTAACCTGGGTTACAGAAGAAAATGGAGTGATTTTCCTCCCTTCCCCTCCTCAGTCATTTAGCCTAATTGCCGAAGTGGCGCCTTTGCAATGTCATTTATCTCGAGAGGATGTTGTTACAGTCGTCTTCGTGTTTGAGCCCATTTGGGAAAAAAGGGCTGCACAATATCCTGCCAATGTTTTATTCTCTCTGAATAAAATATCAATAGTGCTTGATTTAGCTCCAGCTTATCTTGATCTTAGGAAATGCAAAGGAATTTTCTAGTTTTCTTATTTTGAAGCATTCAGAAAGATAAGGCATTTCTCTTATCAATCAATGAAGTTGTTCATCACACCACAAATTGCCCCAAAGGGCTGCACCAAACATTAAAACAGTTTAATAACAACCAATTGTAGTGTCCAAGCAAATTTAGTGTCCAGGCAAATATACTATTGAAACAAATGTAATGTCTAAATAAGCTGTCAGTAGCAGATGGAAACGTGCCGTGGAGCATCCCCCATCCTTAGACCCTCCCTGGCCAGGAAAAACGCAAAAATCCAGTGGGAGAAAAGAGAAACTTCCGGGGGAAGCACACGAAGGAGAGACCCACTCCCATGGACGGACAGGCTCTAGACAGACCCAGGGCTGATGGGAGTCCCTCTGCAGACATGGCTGAAGACTATGGAGAAATGTCCAGTCCTTGTTGCAGCATCAGTTCTTGTTGATGACAGGGGTTCCTCTGCAGATAGGGCTTAAGTCTGATAACGTCCAGTAGCACGTCATTGTAACATCAACAGCCAAATCAAAATAATGTATTTTCCAGTTTAGGCGTAAATGCTCCAATGTTGCTAAAAAATATCTACTACAAATGATAATTTAAGTAAGGTTAGGAATCCTTGACGTCTAAACAACTTTTGCATCAACTCCTGAGTGAAGGATTTTGCTCCCACTAACTATAACTACAAAAGCAGCATCTTTTATAGCACACTGAGTCAGTACTGCAAGGCAAAAATAGCCCAATACTTTGGGTTACTGAGATGATATAGGGATCGGATGTTAAAAATGTAACGTTATGGGCAAAACCCGCCATTTTTATTGAAAGCCATGTTCATGGTGATTGTTACTTTGCATGCATACAATTATTATTATTATTTTAAAGACCTTTGGAACAACTTTCATGAATACAAAAGTGTCCTTACACTTCAGGCTCCAGTATTTTACATTTCAAAACATCATTAGTATTAAAGCGATGTGCAACTAATCCCGGAATACTTGGCAATTTTGATCTTTTCATGTTCCATGTTTATTGCTCATTCTAATCGTGTTCAGACTTGGTCAGCATTGATGTTATAGTGAGGATTACGCAGCCAAGGCCATGCACAAATGTACACATGATGTGAAATAACACTGTCCTGTTTGACACCCTCCTGTTTCTCTCTAACTATCACCGCCTTCGCTTCGAGAGCACGTCTTCTAAACCACTGTCATTCTCCTCTGCACACAGAGGGACAAAATGGATACTTCAGTCCTGAGATGTGGCCAACGTAAACAATAAAATTGCATCTGACAAAATAAGCACTTCTACCGAGAATTACTGCATTTGCTATCAGGAATGGCAAGCAATAATGCAAGCGGACCCTAAGAATTATGAAAACACTGCCTACTCCTGTCAACAGAATAATTTCTTTGTATCAGAGGTCGAAAGATACCACAGGAGACTCCATTGTGCACTTTATCTTGTTGTCCTTATAGAAATGCATTGGCGGATAAAAATAAGCGATTTGAGGCACACTTAATAAACATAAAGCCAGGAAAAAAAATTATGAATGAAACAAACAACTCCAGCTATTGGCTTGTCCCTAACCCTGAACCCTAACCCTAATCTAAACCCAATTCTAACCCTAACCCTAAAACCACATCTTGATCCTCAAACAGTCCTTCAAATAAGAGAGGACCACCCAAAATGTGTTCACTTTGCAAAAATGTCCTCACTCTGTTGGTTAAAAACTCAAACTGGTCCTCACAATGTCGCAAGTACAAGAACACACAAACACACGCACGCACGCACACACACACACACACACACACACACACACACACACACACACACACACACCCACACACACACCTACACACACACACACACACACACAATCGTTTACTTCTATCTTAGTGAGGACTCTCATAGACATAATGTATTACCCAGCCCCTAACCCTAAGCCCCTAACCCTAACCCTTATCTTAACCCAATTCAAACCCTAACCCTAAAACCACATCTTGACCCTCAAACAATCCTTCAAAAAAGTGAGGACCACCCAAAATGTCTTCACTTTTCAAAAATGTCCTCACTCTGTTGGTTAAAAACTCAAACTGGTCCTCACAATGTCATAAGTACAGGAAGACACACACATTTTCAAAGGACAAGTTTTTAAGTAAGTTGCTGTACACACTTATTTGCATCTAATGCCAGACTAGCTATGGACTTCCAGATTTATGTTAGCTAAAAATAGTTCATATTGGACTCTTTTTTTCTTTTTTCTTTTTAACAAATGTCTACATTTACAACTGCAAAAAAGGATTTCACTCTAACACCGGGTAAAGCCCCTTTAATATAAACATTAGCACTTCTTACAACTGACAGGAACTCTTTATGTAAAATCACAAGCCTGAAGTGAATGGATTTTTAAACTGTCAGATTATTGTTCAAATCTTGAGGTGAGCGGTGGCAGAGTGGTTAGCATCTCTGCCCTGCAGCAAGCACACGGCATGTGAATAATGTAACTTTGCCCTTTGTCTCTCTGTTAAAATCCTGAGTGAAATAGTTTTTTCCCTCCTTAGCACGTGGACACACACAGCAGATACAGGCACGAGCTAAAAGACTGCAAAAGCCAGCAGTGTTTGGTTCGTTGTCTTGCAAAGTTCCCCATCAGCATCTCTCTGGCTGTAAAATACTATAAATATACTGTGGGCCTGGGCTGTTTTTACAATGGTGTAATGATAAAGGGAAAACATTCATCTTTGGAGAGATTTATTGAACGCTCTGACTGATAAATTGAAAGGATTTTATAAACAATCCACAAAAAGCGGGGGCCATGTTCCAGCTTTCTTTGTGTGGGCGCCAAACGGTTTCTACGCTTTTGGTTTCTAATGTAATTTACAATTAATTTAAAACAACAGCTATTTTGCAATTGTACAATAGGAGTGATTTATTTAAGTGGTTACATGATCAAATCTGCAGAAAATCTGATTAAAATGATGACTTCACTGAGCGGTCATAAGTCAAACAAACATTCAAAGCTATTATACCATCAAAAGACATTTATTAGTTTGGAGATTTGACAAATAAAAATGCAAGAAAATGAATGAGCGAGCAAACGGTTTTGGCTCTGCCGGCCCACAAAGAACAACCTTGCAGTCAAAAATGTAAAAGTACAATAATAAAGTGAAACAAACAAGGCAGCCTTGCCACTGTTAGAACTGTTTGCCCCAACTAAGTTCTAGCTTTCACTATCCCTCCCGCGCATCATGATTATTCAAGTTATTTCACTGCACTTTGGGGTAGATGTACAACTTTGGCAGACAGCAAAGTGAAGCATGATGGACCAGGGGAATAAATTGCACTTATTTCGGCTCTGTTTCATGTAATCAAATTTAAAAACAAAGAAAAAATCTCTCTCTGAAATATCCCTTTCTTGCTGCTCTTAATTCAGATTTATTGCTGTGAGAAAAAAAGATTCTTATTTTATGCCCAAAACATTCAGAAACATATGCCTCTCTTTAGGAAACGGTGACTGTTTTTACTTCTCCATTTCAGAGACAACTGAGCTTTGCAAACAACTCTTTACACAAACAAGCTGCACACATGGCTTTTCTTTATCTCTCCGTACAAGTGGATCAAGTCAGAGGTTAGTGAGTAGTTCGTTGACACGAAAGGAGCGCATCGGCAGAGCGGCCCGGGACTCTGAATACAGTGATAAACACGCAGCGCACACAATGCTAACAGAGAAATAAGCTTGATTCTTTGCAGTGGCTGATATTTCCACTGTACGTGCATGATATATCTACAGCACACCTGAGAAAATAAAGACATAAGCACATGGTGGAGCGCTCGTCGCCATCTCTCGCAGCTCTATTCACATCAATGGACCATGGTCATTAAAGCAGTACTAAGTAACTCATGCCCCTAGAGGCCATAAGCGCAACTGCAGGTGTTGTTTTTTTACTTACTAATTGTCCGTGAGAGTAAACACTACACTGACAGAAGAGGCGAAGGGAGAGAGGGATATTGAACATCCAATTACACAATGGAATTTTTTTTTTTTACTCAAACTTGGCTGTAAATACTGTTTAAGTGGCGCTAGCCCGCAGTTAGCTTTGCTCGTTAGCCTGTTAGCTTCTTCTTAGTGATTCTATTAGTGTGTATTGGTGGCTCCGGTACGGTGGCAGTCAAGTTGCAATTGTGGCTTTCAGGCCAGAGACACCGGGGGAGATGAAAGACCCTCAAATCATCCCATTAACACTTGTATTACCCCCAGGGGGACTACGAAAAGGATTTATTAAGGTAAACAAGTTACTTAGTTCTGCTTTAAGGCTGACATGGACCAAAATCATGTGCGATTTACGCTATATATTGCAATATAATCAATTCAAGGTGTTAATGCTGATGCAATTTTACCATTTTATGTTGGTGCTGATGCCACTGGAGAGGTAGTATCCGAGGTGGGCTTTTGAAGAGGTTTTCCACAAATAGACTCTCATATTGGCACCACAGGCTATAACCTCAGTGTCAGGGGGGAGGGCTGTATTCTTAGAAGTGCATCCTGGCATATCTTTGAAGTAGAGGGATAACCTTTCATGCCATTGGTTTAATAGACCAGTGTTTTCTACTACTGGGTCAGGATCAAGAGTGTTGGAGATTAAGGCACGCAATTTCAAATTTCACAAAATCTAAATGTCGTGCATGGTTATCTCATGAAATGGTGATTTATAAATTGAGGTTTGAAATTGCCTTACATGACTGGAATCCTGGCTTAGATCTGGAGCAGCGTCTCCGGGCGATGCTCTGCGGTCGCCAAGTGCTTCTGACAGGTCGTCCCAGTGATCTCGGATTCAGTAACCTAGAATGCAACTCCAGTGAAATGAAATGAAATAAAAGGTAAATGTTGCTATATTTAAGTGTGACAATAATCAGTCAATATAAGTTAAGTAAAGCACGGTTTAATTTGAAACATTTTAAAGGTGCTGTAACCAATTCTTCCTGTTATTTTCCGTGCTTAGTAATCATAAACACAGAAGTAGCAGAAAAGAAAAGCAACCATCAAGATGTTAGGAATGCATTTAGAAAGGTACTCAAACCATAATCTGCTTTTTCTTCTTCCATTTCAAAATGAGAAATATTGGTACAGGACTTCTACCTTTAAGAAAGAATTACTAATAGTTAAAGCAGTACTAAGGAACTCATGCCGCTCCAGGCCACAAGCGCCACTGCAGGTGTCGTAGCATGTTGCCTTTTTTTACTCATTAATTGTCCGTGAGAGTAAACACTACACTGACAGAAAAGGCGAAGAGAGAGAGGGATATTGAACATCCAATTACATAATGGAGATAATTTTTTTCACTTAAACGTGGCTGTAAAAACTGTTTAAAGCGTCGCTAGCCCACAGTTAGCTTTGCTCGTTAGCCTGCTAGCTTCTTCTTAGTGATTCTATTAGTGTGTATTGGTGGCTCCGGTCCGGTGGCAGTCAAGTTGCAATGGTGGTTTTCTGGCCAGAGACACCAGGGGGAGATGAAAGACCCCACAATCATCCCATAAACACTTGTATTACCCCCAGAGGGACTACGGAAAGGAGTTATTAAGGTAAACAAGTTACTTCATATAGCTTTAACACTATTTACACATTTCTTCTCATTACACTTGCTTTATTGGGATAAACATTTGTTGAACCTTGTGTGGAATTTGCAATTACCTTGAATCAGGATTTCACAAATACATGTTTTTCTTATGTAAATCTACAAAAATATGAAAATACACACATGGCAGTGAAAACCTCTGTATTACCGAAGACCCGAAGATCCTTAGTTTGGGGTCGGATTGAACAAAGCCAAAAGAGGAGCCACTGAAACGCCGCTCTGTCGACATATTGAGGAATGCTAATAAAAAGCAAAGAGTTTGTTCCTGGATGTGAATCATAATTACACACAGTGTGGTTTGCTAAACGCCACAATGGCAGTGTTTTCAGATGGGGAGGGCTTTGCCAAAATATCTATTGATCCAAATAACAGAGCAAGTAATTACATCACAAGGTCTATGGGCTTCAACACGGTACGCTGAATATAAATCAGGAGCTAATAAATGAAAATGAGGAACGAAGGTTGCCGGATGAAAATAAAGGATGATAACAGCAATATGTGCAATACAATGGAGGGCACAGTATTTCATGCTTCCCAGCTGTGTTGTGCGGTTGTGGGTTCAATTTCCATACGATCATACCTGTCAAGTTTTGGTTTAAAAAATACGGGACATTTTAAGCGCCCGCTGCGAGCCCATTTGCGAGCCGCCTCACCAGCCCAAGCTCCAAGACGGGTGAAATACGGTAGATCAAAACGGGAGACTTGACAGCCGTACAACCTCGCGACAACTGCCACTCAGCCTTCTGCAGGATTTTTTTTCCGCATTTCACGCAACGCTAACAGAGGGGCAAAGAACTGCTTTTTTGCATATTCTGTAATGATACGGGACATTTACGGGATAAAGCTAATATGGGAAGACGGCGGGAAAGAGGGGCAAAATATGGTATTTTCCCGGCCAAAACGGGACACTTCATAGCTATACCATCCAAAATGCACCTGAATATGTTAAAGGAAGTACCACCTCATAAAATACTTCACCTCCTAAGTACCAACAGGCCAAAGATCAAGATCCAAATCAGAACAAAACTGAGTCTAAAATGATGATGAAAATAAACCTGAATCTGACTAAACTCTGTCTAATCCATGTAAAACACCAAAGCACGAATTCATCCATCTCCAATTAAAATGAATCAAGATTGAAACTGCAGATGACGTAAAGTACTACGCAAAGAAGCCCAAGTGGTTCACGTACCACAGTTTGAGAACCACTGCAATAAGGTATATACAAAGTCTCACAAGAATTTGTCTGTAGCAAATTCATCAGATTAAGTTGTCTGTGTCGCACAGGCATTGTCCATCTTCAATGAAGGTTCTTGAATCATCTCGTACTCTATACCCTGAACGTTTCACCTCTCATCCAAAAGGCTTCATCAGTGCACTAAGGTTCAGCTCAGACCACAGGGAGGAGTTCAGCTTGGTTTAGTCCCTCCCTTCGATTAACAGCTATTCTCACCCCAAGGTAAACATCTTTGTAATTATAAGTCTTTGAAATTCGAAATCCTAACGACCTAAATCCCCTTAATGACCCTAATCTCATGTGATCAACTGAGATTGATCTGATCAACTGAGATTAGGATTGGTAATGGCGATTAGGATTGTTAAAACCCTAAAATCAGATTAATCTCATCTGCGAGCTGAGCTGAACCTTAGTGCGCTGACGAAGCCTTTTGGATGAGAGGCGAAACGTTCGACACTTCAACTACAGAGTACAGAAGATGACTCAAGAACCTTCATTGAAGATCAGATTAAGATCCTTACCTCATTCCTCACAATATTTAGCTATGCACTTTAATAACACATTTCAGCTCATTTGTTGGCAAACATGGGCTTCTAATGTTTATGTGATAGACGTTATGTCACATCCGGCCTGTGGATGACTCCTTAACTGAGATTTCTTGGCGTCCTCATTCAGTGTCACAGAGTATATCTGCCTATCATCTACTGTGACTCCATACAACCAAAATTTGAGTAATAGTGTTATTATGTAACTGTCATAATCACATCTTTTGGAATAGCGGTTGACAGGTGTCACATCTATATTCCAGCCTGCAGTGGCAGCCGCCGGTTACATATTTGCAAAAGACCGATTGAGTATTAGAAGCTAACAAAACAAACCTGGAAAAAAAGTATAAAGTCCTTGCCACCACAATATTTATCAGGAGCACATTGTCAAACCAGCAGAAGCAAGTTGTACTTTAATTTGAGTTTTGTGCTGTTGTTGTGAGAGTGTTGTCAAACGAAAAGCAGATGGTGAATCAGAGATAATGAGTTCATTCTGGCTCATTCCGAGCTTTTATCATATGCAGCACTTTCAAATCAATGCTAGCTGAATACATATCGTAAGAGTATGGCACTAATGAACACTTTCTTATGTTTTGAGTTGTGAGTAATGTGTCTCGAATTTTATAAATGAGTTCTTTGCCACGTAAAGAGGAAAGGGATAATAATGGGCCTGACCCAGTTATTCTTTCTTATACTTTTGAAAAACTGGGCTGGAAAAGAGGTTGCAAGTAAACACAAACTGTAGCATCTACTGTACTTAAAGAGAGATGTCATGAAGAAGTCAAACGATTTAAGACTAATTGGCAGATCTGTCCGAATGCTCAAAACTAAATCTTTATCGGCCTACTTTTAGGCTGAGGATAGAAAACACATTGAATTCAGTCTTAAAAGAGTTTATGGTGGGTCCACACCGACTGAGACAGTTGATGCTGCTGCATTACATACTCGATGCTGCGGTGCATCTCTATCCTCTCTCCCTTCTCTGTTTAGAAGCAAAAAAATGACCCCAGATCTGACCTGTATGTGCTTGAAATGTTTTTTGTTTTTTTTTGCTGTGTGGGGCTCAGTGTGGCCATTACTTTGTTGTTTTTGCCGCTGTTATGATAGAGAGATAAAAGGGAAGTGGCAATGATATTTTTTGGTGTGTATTTCGCTGAGTAATTGGCCGCGGCGCTCCGTGAGTTCACTTTTGGGATGGTAAATCCGGCCACGCTTTTCCTGTGCGTCCAAAATCGGCTTTAAAATTCAAACATGTTTGATCTACTACAACTGGGGTCTGCCGCCCACATTACACGATTCACACAACGAGAAACATTTCTGTGTGACAGCCTTCGACCAGTCAAGGCTCGGGAAGACTCACCACAGCTCAACTTTAGAGGACAGAGACGTCCATTTTGCAAGCAAGTGTCCGTAATCATGGAAACAGAAAAATGCGTGTGGTTTTTGCTCATTCTGTGGCGACCAATTTGTGACAGACAAATTTATAATCTCTCAGGCATCATTCACACTCGGATGTATACAGCATTATGCACAAACACTGGAGGCAAGACATATTGAAGTGCCAAAAGAACGCTCGATTAAGTGATCAGTTCATCAACACACTGTATAGTCCCATAATTAGAGCTGAATAACAAAATCTGAAGTCTTTTTGTCTGCCGCAACAACATCATAAATGTGTAGTTTTATGGTCGGATCTAGCGAATGGAGCTCTGATATGTTATAAAAATGTAATTAAATACGATAAATTCAACAAAACAGTGACTCGCAGTAATAATTCTCCGATTCTCCTTTGCCTCAGCGCTCATCAGAGATTAACCTGTGAAAAACAAGGAAGGGTCTACTGTAAACAAACACAAGAAGCTTGTTGTTGGGGGCAGCTCTGAGCTCATGGATGAATGAAGGAAAAACTTCTCATTTGAGAGACCGGAGAAGCTTCGTGTTGCTGCCAGAGAGGAGGTGAAAGGATTTTGTCTAACATGGACTTTTGACAACTTTCTTCAGTAAAAAGTCATGTCTAAGCGGACTGGTGGAGGTAGCGTTACAATGCTAACTAGCTTGTCTGCTTTAGCTACTGCTTGTTTATTTAAAACTTCGGGACAACCCTCGCTGACTTGGACAGACAGTTGTGTCCTGGACGTTTGATGGAGAGAAGATTCAGGCCAGTGAGGCGCGTACGACAGAAGATGCAGGAGAACGTCTTTCATTCATTGAGTGAAACTGAGGAGCTCCAAGTGCTACAGAGGAGGACTCTTTAAAACGTAAGAGGCACTGTTATTTCTCACTGCATCATTTGTCTGACAGTTTATAGCAGACCTGGGCAAAATACACATCGGGCCCGCAAGATGATTCAGTCCAGCCCAATTGTAGAGCATAAATTCATAAGTACGTCCATTCCTGTGCAGAGTTATGATTTTTTTAAAGAAATTACTAGAATGCTCACCCCACACACTAGGGGGCAGATTAAATAAAAATAAAAGTAAAGAAATCTACAGGTGTCCAGCAGAGGACACAGTACATAATGAAAGATCAGGATATAAACAACACATTGTAGTCAAGTGGAAAATGGACAGTCTGCTCCTGGGCAGCTGTGGCTACAATAGTAGCTTACCACCACGGAGTGTAGAGGGAATGAATATTGACTACAATGTAGCAGAGACTTGTGACACAGGCTTTTAAAGTGCAATAAGTGTAAGCCGTTTTTATGAGGCTACAGTCCGGCGATACACTCCCAATATATTCTGGACCCAGGGAAATGTACTTGAGACCCTGCTATAGTGCATCGCTTCATTTCCAACAAACTCCGTTTGAAGGAAGCACAGAGGTGCTTTCAGTGCGATGGTTGAAGTTAACGAGGATAAAAAGTTAAATAATGATGTACACACATGCGCATTCTTGGCTTGACATGGCTAAATATTTACAGAAAATAATAGTCCAACTAAATACCGATAGGTATCAGCTATTCAAAATACACAAAGTTGAGCAGAACAAGTTCCTCCGACTCAATTCAGGCTTCTCATGTGGCCCCTTATGAAAATGAATTGCCCACCTCTGGTTTATAGGTTTGAACCTGTGGTTCTGAGGCACATAATGAGACCATAGCAGGTCTGGGTCTAATACTGTACATGAAATCAAAGAGGAAACACTCCTGCCTTTGGTTCTGTTGGTGCAAAACACAAATCATCTTGTACTTTACAAAAATATGTATAGTGACTATCTTTACACTTTAATTTCATTTAGTCAGAAAAAAAGGTTTTCCAAAAACATAAATTCATTTCATGCTTCTTTATTGTTGTTAATCTTCTGCGTAAAATAACAAAATAAAATGCCCCAAAGATAACTTTCTTTTTGAGATTAAAACCAATGTTTTAAAGTATCTTTTAAAGTATAATTCAAAGTAGCTAGGCAACAGTCCCCCCGGTTTTCACTTCACCAGCCGCCACTGTAATTCAAGCATGTCAGATAAGTTGTCGATATGTTGCACTTCACTTGTTGGCTGACACTCGCCTGTCGTCCTCACACATCACACACTCATCTCTCACACATGACGGATAAACCCAGTATCCTCCAGATGACCATGTTTTTCAGCGTGCACTCTCTCCGGAGTTATAAACCAGGAAGTCAGTGGGGCGCACCTGCACACTTAGCACATTAGCACTGACACGCGGCCGGTGCCAGAGCTCCACGACAAGACAAACGACGGCAGTAAATCCAGGTTTCGACCTTCTCCGCTCTGAACCGCCCGCTCTACCGCCAAACCCATGTATTTTTCTTGGTGAGACATGTTACCGCGCCAGAACAAACCGCTACAGAGAATTAATGATCATCTGCTATTGATTTTGTTGTCTGGAGAGCCATATTAGTAATGGCTTTTCAAAATAGCACTTTCGGGGGAACCTCTTCTGGACACATCATCTGATAGAGAGTGTGCGAAGTAAAGGTTGACCAGGTTTGGAATCGGTCTTCACTGTCTCTGTCAAAAAGGAGGAAAATGTATGTGAATGCTTTAGAATTTCTCACATTTCTGAACAATTCTAAAATGTGGACTGATCTTCATTAAAATCATAAGACAATAATAATAAACAGTGTCTGCTTAAACTAATACTACCCAAACAATTAGATGTTATCATATTTTTATTGGGCTTAACATGTAAACATTCACAGGACACGGAGGAAACAAGTAAGTGAACCCAGGAATCTCGCTCAACCAAAAGTGTTCACATACATTTTCCCTCCACTGTAAATACATGTAGAAACTAATGAATAAATGCATTAAATTATTATTAAATGGTAAATGGACTCAACTTATACTTTTCTACCTTTATCAGGCCCAAAGCGCTTTACAGTAAGGAACCAGTCACTCACTCCCTCATACACCAATGTACGCAGACAGTGGCGGCAAGGTGGGTGAAGTGTCTTGCCCAAGGTATTGGGTATTGTTTCAATAAGCTTCTGCAATGTCAAAAGATCCAGTGTTGCATTCATTTTTCACCAAGATCTTGTATTGATGATGGGAAAGTGTGACCTCTGCGCAAAACCTTCTCCAGCACATCCCAAAGGTTCTCAATGGGTTAAGATCTGGACTCTGTGGTGGCCAACCCATGAGCATTGTCATCTTGGAATATGCCATTTATGAGGTTCAGGTAGTCACATAGTATTGCTGAACCAAAACCTGACCAACCCCAGATCATAACAATTAGTTAAATCGAGGTTGTGACTTTTTTTTTGGTCGGGCTCTGTGTATTTAGACGTTTTGCAAATAGTTTCCAATCATTAACTAAAGTCCGTGTGTTATCGAATCGACTGCTGCTCAGGGGACACTCTGAAGCGTTTTGATGCTGCAGCTCTTCGCATTTCCTTATGATAATGAGTGCTTTAATCTTATATTCACATGCTGCGCTCATGTGAAATGCAAGGAAAGGTCAAGTGTTTCAGAAGACACCACAAGCCCCTTACTAAACATGTTACAGGCCTACAGTATCTATCCAAGGACGCACACTTGGCTTCTGGCGACAACTAACACCCTTCAACGGCTCCTCTGTAATTATCTGCTGCTCTGTCGAAACAGCCGTGCAACTTATCTTAATTCTTATGCTGCGCGCCCAATCTCTGTCTGTAAAATAGGGCCAATTACAGATACCAGTTTAGCCCTAGGACTCTTCTGCATCAGCATGGACGCTTATGAGGACACATTGTTTTGCAGAGATGGTAAGCTGCAATGTTCTGCCGGGGCACGTATAATTATTGCATGAGAATATTTATACGCAGTACATTTACATACCACCTTGAGTGAAATGAAAAGAAGAACAGATGTGTGGTTTTGAGATTCAGGTAAGTACTTTTAATTGTTTCTGCTGATTGAGTGGTTTGGTTGCAGTTTATGTAAAAGTGAAACTGTATAATAAGTATAGTGCAGGACTGTGGCCATAGTTAGTAACTTGGTGAAGTGGCCTCGAATCTGGCATGGATTGTGAAGGTTTTGTACCATTAAGGCGAGGCACTGCAGGTGAATAGAGAAAAAATGTATATTTACAGATATCAATTTGAAACTTTTGCTGTGGATCACTGGCATAAATGTGAGAAAAAAATACATGGCAAGTTTTCAGTTATTATATCTTTTCATATAAGAACAAGGTGTTTTATACCTAAGAATGCCCCAAATTTCCCATCTTTTCGGCGCCGAAATCTGAATAATGGATAGAGCAACATTCAAATTTATGGTTTCATTTTATTGGTAAATGAGTTGCCAAGACTTTGACTTGGATTTCTTGTTTAGTTTTAAAATAAGCTGTTTTTTAGTGGAAAAATTGGTAAAAATTTAATTTTCGCCTTATTTTTTGACATTCAAAACTCAATAAATGGGGCTTAGGAATTAGATAATAAAAAATCCCTCTGAAAAAATCTTCCAAATATTGTTCAGTCCAAGGCTGGAAAATTTGAAGTCTTTAGGTCCGACTGACGTGGACATAGTGTCGCCACAATGTCAGAAAAATGTGTTTTGAGAAAAAGGCCCTTGAAATCGCATTGTCCCATATAAGTCTATGGGGGAACATTGAATCAGCGCAACATTTAAACATGTTATTGTGAAGATTAGGTATGTTTTCTGTTTCCGGGTGAAAGCTTGTATGTTTAGAGACCAATTTGGCCCAAAACCTGAAAACTGAAAAAATTGAGTTTTGCCTGTAGTGTCTCCCCTTAAAATTATAATATAATGATGTATAATAAATATACAAACATGAAATCATATTGGTTTGTGCTCACCACTGTGTTTTCACCTGTTATTTGACCACTGATCAGAGGGCTAGGGTCAGGGGTTAGGCATGGCAAGTGTGATGAAGTGTTGTGTTTCATTCACACAGATCACAGAAGGTCTTGGCTTTCAAATGAGGTATCACACTGGCACGCTGCAAGCTCTTCAGTCCACATGCTTTGAGATGTGGACTCTAACCCTACGATAGGGCTGGGCAATTAATCAAATTTTAATCAAATCGTGATTTTAATAAAGGTCGATCACAATTGTCACATGGTGCATTTTGTCGCATTCTGGAAAAAATATGGATGGCACAATGCTGCAGCGCCTGTCAGGTCAATCCCAGGGAAACACTGTGCCAAACAAACAGGAAGCACAGGATGGCACATGCAGCAGCCAGAGGAATCAGCTACAAAGTTGGGTTTACTCGTCGAATGGGCAAAACAGAAACACGTGAGGAGCCTCAGAGGACGAGGACGTGCGTACGGGGATGAAGAGTTTACCTTTGAAGAGGAAAACTATCGATCACTATTTGGACCATGTGGACTATTTTTGAGGCTGCAGCGCTGGATTAGCTGGACAGTGAATTGTAAGTTTGATCGTCTTTTTTACTGATATGCCCAGGTTACTTTTCATTTTTTAATGTACTTGTTAAAACTGTTTGGCCGTAGCATCTGTTTACTTGCTAGACTAGCTTAGTCTAGGAAAGACCGCATTCATTGTTTTGTTGTAATCAATATGGGGTAAATAATCGTGATTATTTTTTTTCCAAAATCGCCCAGCACGATCCTAAGAAAGCAGTTAACATGCTCCGTCTAATGCACTAGATTTGATTTTGAAATACCCCCTTGTGCCGCAGTTTTCCAATCCCAGCCTCTTTAGCCTCTCCTTTTCACCAAGTGTCACCAACTTCTTCAACATGTTTTTGGTTCTCGGGGAGATATGCTAGTGCCTGTTGGGACATGTTTTTGACCGCGATGATCCATGGGTGACATTTAATTCTGTGAGGGTGCCTTGAGGACCAGTCCAAGAGGGGGTCATTTACCAATTGCTTTACTCATGTGCAAAGTGATTGAAAGTGGACCAGCACTTAGTGTTTGCGTGCCAGTGAATTTTGCACTAATATTTCCATATTCTTCAGTTTAGCACAATATCAAAGTCAACTTGTAACCCCCAGTGTACCCCCTGGAGGTATGCTAAATTCTTCATCCAATACACTATTAACCTCACTCATTTGTTTGTCGCTGTGTAAGCCGTTTCTGATGAAACTACGGGCAGAAATGTTGTAGAATTTCTCCCCTTCTGTACCGTCCTCACAACCTCAGCTCTGACTATCACATGCCGTTTATAGCCTGGGGAGTTCTGCCACCACTGACTTTCTGATCTTTCCAATAATCAGGTCACTCAGTTGGACCTTCTGCCACTCCCCCCACGAGCCAACAGGGAGGCCAGGTATCGAGATGAGAGCGCACTGCGGCTGTAAAAAGTGAATTATACATAGCCTCTTTAATATTTAAACTTGTTGGCACTTTCCAGGGACTAAGCATTTGGATTTCCTGCAAGATTCTGCCTCATTCAGAGTTGACCTATAAAACATTGACGTGGTTTATGAGTTTGCGTGTTAGTGTTTGGATGAGTGTTCCCATGGAGGAGACGGATGGGAATAAAATGTGCAGGAAAAACAGGCTTCAACAGCAACACAAGAAACCGATATGACAACTTCTGAGAAAATAATGCAGCAGTGTCTTTGTCCTTAAGGGCCAAAGGAGCACGTTCCATTTAACTCACAGAAACAATTCAATGCATTTCTCCTTGACATAATTGACATATTAACATCAAAGTTTAAAACCATGAACACAACATTTCCCCAGTAGACCTACCAAAGCGCACACATTTGTCAGTGTTGTGTGTCTTTACTGTGAGTGAGTCTTGAGTCTATCTCCGGAAATCGCCCTTGCTTTACTGTAGTATGTCAAGGGACCTTGATGCTATCTCCGTAAGCCAGTCCAGCACAAATCCAATACAGATGATTGCACGGGCATAGAATATGACGGAAAGACTATGCCATGCCAATTTAATCTCGAAAGAATTGCCGTAATGACCCCCTGAAGAAATTCAATTCAATTCAATACTTTATTAGATCCCCAAGGGGAAATTTGTGTGCAGCCAACAGGAACATACAAGATACAACCATTTAGTCGACAGAAGAACTTAACAAATAGAAACCATAAAAGATTAAATGTCCAATTAAAACACTACTAAAAGTTAGCGTAAGCAAGCAAGTGCGGAAAGTGCATCTTCCTTCCAACAAACTTCCTCCTGTTCCCAGCCCGATCGGCTCTACAGCGTTGGGTTGCTCAAAGGTTTGTGACATACGGGCACTCTGTTTGTTCGGTGTAGCCACGTTGCTCCCTCTGATTGATCCAGCTGAAATCGAACATGTTTTGTTGTTTTTTTCACCAAGACTACCTGGATACTCGCCTTATCTCCAGGAGACGTCTCCTTGCAGACCAGCAGCAGCTCAAGTCTGCAACTGGTCTCCAGGCTTATGAGATAGGCCCTTTACTAAACATAATTTAAAGTGACAACAATCAGTGCTTTCATATAAAATCACCTCTGCACCTTTTTTGGTTCTCAGCAGCTTTGGACTTTGGATAGACCATCAACTGACAGGTTTGTGACTCAGTTTACACTTTCAACTTTTGGTTAAATTTAAATGTCACCACCGCATGCCTCCAAACTTTACTTTCTTTTTCTCTCTCTCCTCCTATAGTAGATTGCTTTCAGTGTCTTGGTGTGCACAGTGTGACTTGTCGAATGTTGTGTAGGAGGCGTTCTGTGAGCTCCTCCGCAGCAGTTGGTCAGCCTGGCTTTAATACATGTGCCAGTCATCTTGATGGGCTGTCCGCACTGTAAAAGCACTGGGCTCACGGCTGATAGAGCAAAGTCTCTGCAGGAGTTAATGAAACCTATGGCTTTTCAGTTGATACAGTAAACCTGGCCTTGGAGCAGAACTGGGCAGCACAATAATTGAAATAACTATGTTTGGCTAGGTCTGACTCCAGAGACTTGCCCCTTTTTGCATTGAAAAATAGAAATTCCGTGCTTTAAAATGAGCAACTAGGAAGGTGCACAACATCATGTTGAAAAAGTGCCTCATTCTGTTACAAAACTGCTGTGTGCACTTGTTGCTTGTTCCATCCATCAATTTTCTTCTGCTTTATCCGGGGCCGGGTCGCAGAGGCAGCAGTCTGAGCAGAAATGCCTGACTTCCCTCTTCACACACATGGCTTTCAGCTTTCCTGGGGGGGTCCTGAGGCGTCCCCAGGCCAGCTCAGAGGCATAGTCCCTCCAGCGTGTCCTTGGCAATCCTGAGGGCCTCCTCCCAATGGGACATACCCGGAACAACTCCCGAGGGAGGCGACCAGGAGGCATGCGAAACAGATGCTAAAGCTACATCAACTGGCTACTCTCGACGAGAAGGGGCAGCAGTTCTACTCCGAGCTCCACTCAGATGATTACTAAACTCCTCACCCAATCTTTGTGGGGGCGTCCAGCCCTCAGAGATTTCTTGTTGCATGTTTTAATGCAATATCAATTATCATCCATCCATTTTCTTCTGCTTTATCCGGGGCCGGGTCGCAGAGGCAGCAGTCTCTGGAGAGATACCCAAACTTCCCGATCCACACACACCTCCTCCAGCTGTTCTGGGGGACCCCAAGGCAACACCTGGCCAGCTCGGAGACATACTCCCACCAGCGTGTCCTGGGTCTTCCACGAGGCCTTGTCCCAATAGGACATGCCTGGAACACCTCCCGAGGGAGGCGACCAGGAGGCATCCGGAACAGATGCCCTTGCTACCTCAGCTGGTTCCTTTTGACGTGAAGGAGCAGCGACTCTACTCCGAGCTCCTCCCGGGTAACTGAGCTCCTCACCTGATCTCAAAGGGTGCACCCAGCCACCCTGCGAAGGAAACTCATTTCGGTAATCAATAATTGATCATATTCAATGTCAATGTTATATGGTTGCTTTTATCTGCCATCTTGTAATATGCATTTGTGAAGCACTTTGAGAAGCCATGTGTGCAAATTGTGCTCTACAAATAAACGTGCCTTGATTTATCCTTCCCTGTCTATCCACTTTCATAACTGTGGCTGAGTGGTTAGTGCTCCTACCTCACAGCAAGTAGCTGCAGGGTTGGATTGTTGGATTTCCTCTTGCCTGCTTTATTATTGCTGAACTTAAGTTTCTCACTAGTTCAGCAAAACCCTTCTGTTCCTCACTGTTAATATTTTATCAACATTTAAAATGTATATAAGGGCCTTAGAGTAACTCCCCAGAAGAGCTCCTATAATGTCCATCTATCCCATATTTCTATTTCGTACGCATTTGAATTGAAACATCGCTGACTTACTGCAGCACCATTGTGAGTAAATGCTGAATTGTTTGATTATTCATTGTGACGCCCTTGGCCACATGGGACTGCTCACTCCCTTTATGTTATATCACAGACAATTCACTGATGGATGAACCGCCCGGCTTCAGTCCTTGATGAATCATGTCGCGTAATAAGCTCTGTTTTGCATATTTTATAAAGACGTCGGGGAATACTTGCGCTTTTGCTTGAATTTTACTCAGAAAAAGAGTTGTATTTTGTATAATACTACCAGTTTAGTCAGAGATTAATGAAGTATGGAGATGAAAGCCCAATGAATTTGCAACTTTCTTTTTCCTCAAGTGACTTTTAAAGTGATGTTTTATTAGTTATGCCACTTGGCTGGAGTGTTCGGTGGTTAGTGCTTTGCCAGCAGGAGAATCTGTAACTAATGCTCACTAAGAAAGAAAGCCTTGCATTGGAGATGATTGTGGCAAGAAGGGCCATCTGCCATGAATTACAATCAAATATTAAATCACAGCATGCTAAAAAGTCAGTGCTTTAACAAATGCCTTGCTATCACCATTATCAGGCCATGCACCAAAACATCATGGCTTAACATCCAGCTGTGCAGTGCAGTAAAAAAGGTGGGTGTATTGTGGTCCGGGGCTGTTCCTCTTCTAATGCCACTGACGAGATCTATTTTATCGAAGGGAAGATGAATGGAGCCGAGGGAAGTTTAGAGATTTATCTGCTCCTGTCCACCGTCAACCAAGAAGCAAGAGGAAAAAGGAAAGAGGGGGGGGGGGGGGGGAGAATGTGAACAAAAGACTGTAAAGCTATGGATAAACTATAAACGCATGCTTGAAGATACAATGATTTCAGATTGGGTCTCTGTATCTCTCTGTAACTGTGGGAAAAGCGAGGATTATTAAGCATGGTCTCTACAAATTTTATAAACAGGGGGAAAAAAGATTACAAGAAATGGAAATCTGCCTTCTCCAGTGATGTACGACTGAATAAAACTGTAAGTTAGTAAGTTTAAGCTGTGCATCTTTGTGAGTTGTGTGGACCTCTGTATCTTTTCTTTACCTTGACTTTATTGATTCATTATAATACATGGATGAATGTGCATTTTCTTGTGTGTTTACTGTTGTACTGTGCCTGAACTGGGGTTGTTGCAGTTGCTCAGGTCTAGGTCTAGTATCTGAACATCCTGTATGCCCCGGGTTATTCCATCAATGGATTTCTTCTTCCCTGATGGGGCACGGGCATATTCCAAGATGGCAATGTCAGGATTCATCGGGCTCACATTGTGAAAGAGCGGTGGTGAATGCGATGGATTGGCCACCACGGAGTCCAGATCTTAACCCCATTGAGAATGTGTGGGATGTGCTGGAGAAGGCTTTGCGCAATGGTCACACTCTACCATCATCAATACAAAGATGTTGGAGAAAAGTCAATGCAACACTGGATGTTTTGACATTTCAGAATTGAATGTGTGCTGTTTTCAAAGCCACAGGTTGTTGTTTTTGTTAATCCCGTGTAAATGTACAATATAAATGAATGGATTACATAATTATTATAGAATCAATGAAAAATAAAGGATACTCATTGAAATGGAAAAATGGCTTGAAAAACGGAAACGCAAATCATTTCAGTCAGTATTATGTCGTCTAATGTTTTACACATTGGTCTTGTAAAGTATCTTAGTCATAGTGGTCTGTGAGAGCGGTGATTTAGCTGTCTGTGGCTTGTCATTTCGGAGGCGGAGTGGGCGGCTGTGGATCATTAGAGCAAATGAGGTCAATACTCGGAGGTGTGGGCTGGATAAATGGATGCCTATACAGGCTCAGACGCAAGTGGAATATCAAGCTCACTCAATTAGTGAAACTAATTACTGTGATACTAATAGTGGTCACTAGTTCATATTGCACATAAAAATACTGTCTGAATTTGATTGCCTTTAACTCTTTTTGCCTCTTCGAGTTTGCACTGATAGGTTTGCAATCTCCTCCAGCATCATGTGCTGGTCTTTAGGTCCTCAGTGGAGTCAGCATGTTTTCCTTTTTACCTTGGAGAATTGATCTAAATTTACTCTAGCAAATGATTGTAAGAGTGATATTGCCTGTCGGTGCAAGCCGTTCAAGGCAAATGTCAATTGGATGTAGCCCATCTCCCCAATTAGTTTTACGAATGTGTTGTTTAGTAGAAGTTTATGGGGCTGCAAAGTGAGAACCATCTCATCACAGTCGAGCAGATCTATCTATCGAGGGGCACACGGCTGCACAAGGTCAGATGTAGGACTTACCCCTATATCGGATCGAAACAATTTTGTTGCACAACTGTGCAACTCTCTCTCTCTCTCTCTCTCTCCCTCTCTCTCTCCCTCTCTCTCTTTCTCTCTCCCTCTCCCTCTCTCTCTCTTTCTCTCTCTCTCTCTCTTTTCAATCTCCTCTCTTCTCTCTCTCTCTCTTCTCTCTCTCCTCTCTCTCTTTCTCTCTCCCTCTCCCTCTCTCTCTCTTTCTCTCTCTCTCTCCCTCTCTCTCTCTTTCTCTCTCTCTCCCTCTCTCCCTCTCTCTCTCCCTCTCTCTCTTTCTCTCTCCCTCTCCCTCTCTCTCTCTTTCTCTCTCTCTCTCTCTTTTCAATCTCCTCTCTTCTCTCTCTCTCTCTCTTCTCTCTCTCCTCTCTCTCTTTCTCTCTCCCTCTCCCTCTCTCTCTCTTTCTCTCTCCCTCTCTCTCTCTTTCTCTCTCCCTCTCTTTCTCTCTCTCTCTCTTTTCAATCTCCTCTCTTCTCTCTCTCTCTCTCTCTTCTCTCTCTCCTCTCTCTCTTTCCTCTCTCTCTTCTCTCTCTCTCTCTCTCCTCTCTCTCCTCTCTCTCTTTTCTCCTCTCTCTCCTCTCTCTTCTGTCTCTCTCTTCTCTCTCCTGTCTCCCAAGCTGTCCAGCCCTGACTGAGGCTAGAACCCACCCAAGCCCCAAACCATCCTCGAACTCCTCCAGCCTCATGGCCGTCTGGGCGACCCCAAACTCCAGCAGGAGCTGAGCCTGCACCATCTTCACAAACAGCACCTCAGCGCTGACCTGACTCTACCCCTGCACCTTCCTCTTCCTGCTCTGATACGCAGTCATCTCTTCTCCCTCCTCTTCTCTCTCTCCTCCCTATCTTCTCTCTTCTCTCTCCTGTCTCTCTTCTCTCTCCTGTCTCTCTCCTCTCTCTCTCTCTCTCTTCTCTCTCCTGTCTCTCTTCTCTCTCCTGTCTCTCTTCTCTCTTCTCTCTCCTGTCTCTCTTCTCTCGTCTCTCTCCTGTCTCTCTTCTCTCTCCTCTCTCTCTCTCTCTCTTCTCCCTCCTGTCTCTCTCTTCTCTCTCTCCCCCCTCTCTTCTCTCTCTCTTATCTCTTATCTCTCCTGTCTCTCTTCTCTCTCCTCTCTCTCTCTCTCTCTCTCTCTCTCTCTCTCTTCTCCCTCCTGTCTCTCTCTTCTCTCTCTCCTCCCTCTCTTCTCTCTCTCTTATCTCTTCTCTCTCTGCTCTCTCCTCTCTCTCTCCTCTCTCTCTTCTCTCCCTCTTCTCCCTCCTCTCTTTCTCTTGTCCCTCCTCTCTCTCCTCTCCCTCCTCTCTCTTCTCTCTCCTCTCCCTCTCTTCTCTCTCTCTCTTCTCCCTCCTCTCCCTCTCTTCTCTCTCTCTTCTCTCTCTTCTCCCTTCTCTTTGTGTTGTTGTCTCGCTCATTTTCCGCAGATTTGAGCAGAGACTTTTGGAACTCGTTACTTCTAGCTATTTCATCTTACAACTGGTGATTTGCACTTACTTTTCTACTTACTTTCATACTTACCTACTTACCGAATACTTTTATACTCAGTTACTCACGCATTAGAATAGTACCAGCTGTTGAAGTAACGCTTTATATTAAGGGGTGCTTGTTAAGTATTAATAGGGCCTTAATAAACATTAGTAATAATAGGCCATCAATAGCAAGCTTGTGTTTTATCAAGTTATTGTCCTGCTTGATTTTACATTATGGGGATAAAAATGATGCAATATGGGGGCCCCTCCGAAAAACCCTGCTGTATAATGCTAGTCTGTTGGTGTGTTTATAGATGCTTCTCTATCCTCTGAGAGAGTCTAAAAACAGCATACAGATCAGTGTGGGTAGTGAAAGTCCAGGGGGCATTCGCTCTTCACAGACACCACACCAAAGCATCTCTATACACACAGGCAGCGGTGAGCGGGGCTTTGCTGCGGCCAGAGTGGAGCGAGGTGAAGACAAAGAGCAAGACTGACCCCACCAGCCCCACGGTCTCACGGGAAATCCCCCATCGCCAAGGCAGCAAAAGAGCGCGGCCGCCTTTCGCCCCGTTTCAACTGGTTTGGTGGATCGCGGTATCGATAGCCACGCTCTGACATACCCTGACCTTCTCTGTATCTCTGGGCACAAGGGGGATTATTTATAAGCGTGTTAAATCCTAAATTCTGGGGGCGCATTAAGCTGCCAAATCTCCCGGCCGATGGAAGAGATGAGATAAAAGAAAGCAATCATGTACCTAGTTTCGCGGATATACAAGTTTAACTTTTGATACCAAGTCGCACTTCTGGAAAATGCCTTTGACTTTAAATGAGCTAATCTTTAATATTATTAACTACATAAAACAAGACAGAGCTAAGACTAATCCCACTTTCTTTGGTTGAGCTGTTCTCATAGCAAGGAGGTATCCCTTTCTGAGTTGTTGCTTCCCTAAAGTTTCCAGATATTCATTTTTGGATCCTGCACACAGCTTTACCTACTTTTGGATGAGTGTGTCTTTCCCCATTGAGCAAATTGTCCCCTCAAAGTTTCCCACAATGGCGCCATAACTTTGAATCAGGGTGTAAATCTGGGTTAAACCATTCCACGTCAAAACCCTAAAGCCGGTCTGAATCCAGTCGTAGCCTGGATTTGAGCTACAAACAGACCGAGTAGACGAGAAGAAGCCCGACACCAGTGTTTTGCAGCAAAAGCAGATTGACTGCATTTCTTTTCGCTCACATCTTTGACTCCCACGTGATCCTTAGGGTTTAATTTGGTCTTGGATTGTACATGGATCGCTCCCGTTGCTTCATTACCAACAGGAAATAGGAACATCGAGATGGAGTCGGGCGGAAGATGGCAGGTTTAATTTGAGGAAGAATTTTAAAGAAGCGCAGTCGTGCAGATAATGTGATGGGGAAAAGAGGACAGGAAATTGCTTAAAAGGTACTTATGGAAGTGGAAAATGTATAACACGTGCAAGGTTAAGGGTGTAGATACTATAAATAGAAGCGCATAATGAATTGAGATACAGAATAACAAAGAACTAATTTACCACGGACTGTCACAGTAATGAAGCAGAATTACTTATGTGCACTTAGGAAGCGATGTTTTGATAGGACCTGTCTATATCCAACAATATCTGGTTACTGGTGATTTATACTATACGATACAGGCGTGAACTTATAGAGCAATGTGCTGCTCTCCTGTCAACATCGCCCTTCAGCCTGTGACATGCCCCAGCTCAGAACAATTACCTGTGGCTGTCCATCATCTTATTACCGGCCACTCTCCCCTTTGAGAACGCCTAAGTGATTAACCTACGCATAAAGCTCACCCCTACGCCCCCGCCTGCTCCACTCAACCCACCTGTCTATTTCTCAGGACGGGCTTTTTTGAAGTGAAAGTGTGTCAGGGTGCAAGAAACCTTTTTGTCTTCTTTCTTTTTCCATCTGTGTGTTTTTTTCTCCCTTGATAACGGAACATTAATCACAGTGCATGTATTATGACGATAAAAAGTGACAGCAAAGGTTCGATTCACGGGCTGTGCGGGACTTTATTTATAGTTTATGTGACAGTCAGGGACAATACACGTTAACAAGCATTTCTGTAAATGTGTCAGTATTAGCTGTTGTCCCTGGTCAAGGTGTATAATGCCAGTGTTAAAAGTTGAGGTTACTTACTTCCATAACATAGCATTTACTCATACATTTCATACTTTGATAACATCTGAATGGTTGTTCTGTAACTTGCACAGAATAGAGATTGTGGTGCAAGGGCAGGTCATACAGTTCAAACAGAAGATTATATTATTATGAAGATTAATATGTAGTTATTAATTACAAAGCAACACCTGTGCAGAGGCGAGGCAAGTTTATTTGTAGAGCACAATTCATACACAAGACAATTCAAAGTGTTTCACATTTGCATAAAACTACAAGAAAACAGATACAATTCCAGATAAAGGCAAGAGTGCAGATAAAATATTTTCAATTGTTAATAATTGTTTTCAGCCATTGTCAGAGTTGAGGCCTGTCTCACGTCTTCGTGAAGACTGTTCCAGATTTTAGCTGCGTGCAACTGACTGATTATTGACTCTGGGAACCACCAGGAGGCCCCTCCCTGAGGTTCTCAGGGCCCGAGATGGTTCATACGGATGTAACATGTCAGAGATGTACTGCGGTACTAAACTAAACCATGTACTAAACCATGAAAAGACTTGTCCACAAGCGGAGCTGTTTTAAATTCTATTCTCAGAGTGACAGGAAGCCAGTGCAGAGACTGGAGCACTGGACTAATATGGTCATGTTTCCTGGTTCTTGTCAGGACTCGAGCAGCAGCGTTCTCGATGTACTGCAGCTCTAACAGTGAACAGGCCGTTACAGTAGTCTAACCTGCTGGAGACAAATGCATGGATAAGTCTCTCTAAGTCTGGTTTTGACACTATTCCTCTGATCTTAGCAATGTTTCGCAGATGATAAAAAGCTGCTGATGTTGTTGCTTTGATGTGGCTGTTTAAGTTCAGGTCTGAGTCCATGATTCCTCCTAGATTTCTAACCTGATTTTTGGGTTTTAGAGAGAGAGAGACTCACGGTGACTGAAAACACAGAGGATGATAACATGTGGCTCAGTCCTGCACCAGGAGATCTGTAGAGTCTAATGAGCACATTGTTGATTTGATTTTAACCTGTGTTATAATTGAGTCCTGAAAGTGTTAAACGTGGGGCATTCTCTTATAGTGAGAGGGATGTTGTTCCAGATGTTCAACAGTCTGCCCAAAGCTGGTACGTCTGAAGGGCACTTCACAGTCTCCTCTAGTCGTAGACCGAATGCCTCTGCCAGAAGATGTTCTCAGTTTTATGAATTCCCTTAACGGCGGTGGTGCAAGTCCATTGAGTATTTTATAAACCGTGTTAGTGAATTTAAGGTATTTAAAATTTTCAAAGTTCAGAAGACAGGTTTTCTGGCAATCTTGACTGACTAACTCTCCAGCCAACACCCTGGCTCAAGAGGGTGTTGGCTCCTAACTGGTTGCCTGGAGGCGTTTGTTGGTGAAGGTCCAAAGGGTCAAAATTTCACTACAGGAAGTATAAAAACAAAACAACAAACGTGAATACAACTAAAAATCCACAGTTCAGGTCTACAAAGAAGTGCCATGGTAATACAAAAATATTCACACTTTTGAACCTGTCGCTCAGGGATTTATTTAGATAGAAACCGGGTCATGAGACAAAATTACCTTTGAAGCTAATGCTTTTTGACACGGCCGTCAATTTTCACTGTGTTAATTTGCCACTTGATTCTTACTCATAATAATAGAGCTTCTGTAAATCTATTAAGCTGCTTCATATATCTAAACCTATGTCTGACGCATGTACAATCCATGAAGCGTCACTGCCAGTCTTGAGCGATATGAAATTATTTATAAATCTTACACTAGCTAATGCCGAACAGGAGCTTTGGGTCTAATAAGATTAAGTGTAGAGGTCTCGTAGGCTGCTCGGTTCGGCTGCCAGCAGGTGCCTGTGCCAAAGCCTCTCTCGTACATAAGGTACAGTGACACTCAGCACACTGCGTTATCAGAAAACGGCAGCGGCTCCTCAGATACGAGCAATATGCCCCCCATGAGACAGGCCATTGTGGAGATTTAAACTCACATCATTTATCGTTTTTTTAAGTTTGGGTCAAAGGTTGGACAGACGTCGATGTTGTTGGCGAAAATTCAAGATGAGGCGGAGTCAGATGAAGCGGAAAACAAACGTATACTCTGCTGAAGTATGAGTCAGGGCAAGACATGGATCAACCCAGGACAAACCCGGCCACTATATTCACTATAAGTGCTGCACTTCAACCAAATAAAGTACGATATTACAGTCAGTCAAATGGGTTGGGTGTTGACAAAAAAGCGAAATCTATTTGCACACTCATTCATTCCACACAAAAAAACTGGGAAGACATGCAGCTATTGTAGATTTTGTGATATTAAATTGTTCTGAAGTAGTTGTATACATAATCAGGCCCTTTTGCTGATTGTATTTCTTCTAGTAGTGGAATACCATTATTTTTAAGCCTTCGGTATATTGTCAAAGCAGACATTTATGAAAAATAAGCCCTTCGTGAGCTGTACATTTAATTATTTATCGATTGTGAAATAACAGGCTGGTTGTTTTATGTTTCTTGAAAGTTGTGAATTGTGGTTTTAAACTCATCTCTTTGAAGAAAAGGGATGATTATTTAATTAGATTTCATTTATTGAGAGGATAAATCCCTTGAGATGAACAATCTTGTTTTCTAGGGGCTCAAGGTTTCTAAATTAGAAATGTGCTCTCTGTTTCATTGTCTGCTTAAAAAATAATAATAATCAGGTATAGATACAGACAGCATCTTGTCATAGAGAAACACATTTTTTCACTCTTTTTAGACACTTTCTGGTGGAATATGATCTTATTTACCACACATAAATAAAGTCAAGTCTAAGTCGGGTCCATATGGATATTTATTCACGGCAGATTGTTCAGCAGAAGTGAAAAAACGGCTAGTTGTAGTGTTGTAGCTAGCACTAGCTAACCGTTAGCATTAGCCTGATGCTAACATAAAGCATCAAGTTAGCATTCTCTGTTATTTATGTTTTAATGGGCTGTTGAACCATTTTGCTGCTCCCCATGTCTCTCTATCTTTATTTAGCATCACAGGGCTGTGGATGGAGCGCGGCTAAGCTAATGCTAACACGAGCTGGAGCGGACTCACGGACATGATTTACCGAACAAGGACTTAATTTATCAAAGGTATTTTAGAGTTGAACAATGGAGAGACTTGGCAAGAAACCGGCTCACATGGAGAGGACGGGGAAATAAGCTATCTCAATAAGCTAGCTTGCACTTCCGGTACCGTGGGAGGATTTCACAACAAAGGACTTACAAACGACTTCAAAATAAGATAATAATCACCTCTGAACCCCCACCTTATCTGAGTGCATTTTCTCCAGTTCGGCTTCACCCACAAAAGTGCTAGTAACATTTTAACCTGTAAGGATTGTAAGGAAATCTGAACAAGCTTCTGAAGCAGGCTTTGCTTACACGCTACTTTCTCTGAAGTCACCTTCTGGTTTTACTTCTTTGTAACTGGAACAATGGCAATAAAAGCCTTTTCTTTGAGACAACTTATATCTCCAGTGTCTGCTTTGGCCATATCCAAATAACTGTTCTCGCGTGATACAAAAGAACCAGATCCTAACAAACCCTAGAACACTATCGCTCAAACTCTGATCAGGAAGAAAGTCTTATATAAATATAAAGGAATGAAATCTTGAATCTTTTAACTATACTGACGAATCAAAGCACAATAACATGAAGAAATCCAAACTTTAAATGCAAATGTGAATATTTATTCAAAATTTGAGGTCACACACACAATTTAAGCATCAACATTATTAAGGTTTAATGTATAACAGCTCTTAAATGGGGTGAATGACAATTACAGTAGTTGATGGAGTATCTTTGTTACATTGGTCTAATTATCTTTAATACGGTTTGGCCTGATCGATAGATTTACGAAGGGTTTTTAAAAGTAATGTAATAAAAATGGTCAAAGGTAGCCTGGTCTTACCTCGTACTCATTTCATACAGAGGGTCTGGATCTTCACAATTGAGCTCCATTTTCAGGTGGGAGGGGTGAACTCCTTTGATAGTTTGAGACGATTGGATCTGATTTCACGTAGGCCATGTAATGCGCCCGAGTGAGTGAAGAGAGCGATCAAATGCTACACCTACAAGCCCCGCCTCCCCTGCTCGCTGATTGGTAGGTTGAAAATCAACCGATGTAACGCAGCCACTGAGATCAGACCCACATGAAACATGTAGGGACATAATCATTGCCCGGAGTTACGGATGGCGATGGCGAGGTCAAAGGGGACATTGGTCAGAGCTGGAGTAGCCTGCGCTCAACACCAAGCCGACAGACACCGCAGGATGGAGGCGATCTTTCACCTGGAGGCCATGGAGGTGGACAGCACTTGTTTTGGAGGACGGGTTTGGCACCGTGGTGGTCAGCCTGGTGGCGCCCGAGAGGAGCCAGGTGCGCCTGGTTTGACCACTACTCTCCTTGTGTGGGTCCCCAGAGGCTCTCCAGTATACTCGCTCAGGCCCAGCGCGGGTACTCTCGTGGAGCCGCGCTGAGCTGCTCTTTAAAGCTACTGCGGCCGGCGCTTGGTCGAGCCCGTCCAGGGCTTCATTATGTTGCAAAAACTGCTTTTAACAATTGTGATCAAAAACAGTTTCCCCTACCACTAAAAACGGATGGAAATTAGCCCAAGGCTGCAATCCAGTGTGGCATGTTTACATGCACGAGACCCATGTATGTTAATTAACACGCACTGTCCCGACCAGATAAACCAATAAATTAATTAATAGCAAAATTAAAAAGAAAATTACATTTGTAAAGTTTTTGTTTTTTTACCAGGATTTGCTCCAAATGGTAAATTGTCGACTTAAAAGGAGCGTATACGATTATACTGAGCTCAAAAATGTATATTTTTATGAAGAAAAATAAATAAACACAAGGTTTGAAATGGAGGGTAGACGAGTGTGACCACGAGGATGGTCACCACAACAAAGAGAAGTTTTATAAGAGAGCGAGATCAGGCCGTACCTCTAATTTTGAAGGCAACATTAATACTCCATCAATTACTGAAAAATATTCAACAAAGAGTAAAACATGTGTGTGACACACATAGTGAGGCAGTTAATATGTACATTAGTCACATTGTCAGTAAAGAGTCTTTGGTCTCGTCCAAGGCCAAGTTTGGGTAAGAGGGAAGGAGTGATTAAACTCACACCAGCTGTTCCCCTTATTTTCCTCTGCAGGCCTGAGCTCTGAGACAACACGTGCTCGTCCCAGGAGGAGAGTGTCCCAACACAGGAGACTTGAGCCTAGACCGTTGAGCTGAAGAAACAACCTAAATGCAGGTACAAAGTGATGCTGCCCGCGACAGCAGCCACAGAACGTGGTCCACTGCAGCTGCGTGGAGCCCTGCCCCTGGGGCCTGCACATGGGGGGGTTTGGTGACTCATCTGTCCCAGAGCTGAACTCAGAAAAGCTATCTTGTCGCTGCCCAGTCCAGTTACACGCAGTACCCTCACGCCCCATAATGTCACGCCCTATCCTCTCTCACGATGTCCTAGCCCTCACTAATGCCCCGCGCAATGTCCTACCCCTCGGTAGTGCCCCGCGCCATGTCCTAGCCCTCGCTAATTTACCCCATGCCGTCCCATCCTGGACTATCAAATCTCTACCAAACTGAGCTCAGTAAAAGCAAATTTTATGCCATTGATGTGAGAGAACCGCCCCCCCTACTCCTGTAACCACCGTCCTGTCCTAAACCTCCCCCCCCTACCCCTGTAACCTCCGTCCTGTCCTAAACCTCCCCCCCTCCCCCCAGTCCTACAACAACTGCCCTGTCCTAATCCTCCCCCATCCCAAGTCCTGTAACCACCGCCCCGTCCTAGCACCGGCCCTGTCACACCAATGGCAGCAAATATACTTCCCTGACGACTAATCAGCCTTTCGTAGGGTCCGCTCGCCGCAGAGGCCCCTCCCACCCCACCGTGCGGGACCCCGGGGTCAGAGGCTTCCAGACGCAGCTGCAGGTCCTCGCTCTGTGGCCCGCTGTCGTTCGAGCAGCATCGTCCTTGCACCTGCATTAAGCTGTTTCCTCAGCTCAACGTTGTCTGGGCCCTGGTCTCCTGTAGGGGGCGCTCTCCTCCTGGGACGGCCGCCTGGTGCCTCAGTGCTCCGGCCTGCAGAGGAAACCAACTGGAGCTGAGATGTGTGTTTATCCCCGAGAAGAATATATTCATTTTAGAAGACACAGTTTTCATTTGACCGAACAACTTTTACGATTAAAATAAATTCAAGTACTTTACTTGAGTAAAAGCATCTTTGTAACTTCAAAAACAGACAGTTCCTGATCAACTCTAAACATTTGTCATACATTCTTACTCTCTTACCCAAACTGTACAGAGTTTAAGAGGGAAGGAGTGATTAAACTCACACCAGCTGTTCCCCTTATTTTCCTCTGCGGCCTGAGCTCTGAGGCAACACGTGGCCGTCCCAGGAGGAGAGTGCCCCCTACAGGAGACCAGAGCCCAGACAACGTTTAGCTGAAGAAACAACCTAAATGCAGGTACAAAGCGATGCTGCCCGCGACAGCAGCCACAGAACGAGGTCCACTGCAGCTGCGTGGAGCCCTGCCCCGGGTCCTGCACATGGGGGGGTTTGGGGACTCATCTGTCCCAGAGCTGAACTCAGAAACGCTATCTTGTCGCTGCCCAGTCCAGTTACACGCAGTACCCTCACGCCCCATACTGTCACGCCCTATCCTCTCTCGCGATGTCCTAGCCCTCGCTAAAGGCCACGCGATGTCCTAGCCCTCGCTAGTGCCCCGCACGATGTCCTAGCCCTCGCTAAAGGCCGCGCGATGTCCTAGCCCTCGCTAAAGGCCGCGCGATGTCCTAGCCCTCGCTAAAGGCCGCGCAATGTCCTAGCCCTCGCTAAAGGCCGCGCGATGTCCTAGCCCTCGCTAAAGGCCGCGCGATGTCCTAGCCCTCACTAATTTACCCCATGCCGTCCCATCCTGGACTATCAAATCTCTACCAAACTGAGCTCAGTTAAAGCAAATTTTATGCCATTGATGTGAGAGAAACGCCCCCCCCCCCCCCCCCCTACTCCTGTAACCACCGCCCTGTCCTAAACCTCCCCCCTTCCCCCCAGTCCTACAACAACCGCCCTGTCCTAATCCTCCCCCCGCCCTCAAGTCCTACAACCACCGCCCCATCCTAACACCAGCCCTGTCACACCAATGGCAGCAAATTTACTTCTCTGACGACTAATCAGCTTTTCGTAGGGTCCGCTCGCCGCAGAGGCCCCTCCCACCCCACCGTGCGGGACCCCGGGGTCAGAGGCTTCCAGACGCAGCTGCAGGTCCTCGCTCTGCGGCCCGCTGTCGTTCGAGCAGCATCGTCCTTGCACCTGCATTAAGCTGTTTCCTCAGCTCAACGTTGTCTGGGCCCTGGTCTCCTGTAGGGGGCGCTCTCCTCCTGGGATGGCCGCCTGGTGCCTCAGTGCTCCGGCCAGCGGAGGAAACCAACGGGAGCTGAGATGTGTGTTTATCCTGAAGATATTCTGAGAAGAATATCTTCACAGTTTTCATTTGACCGAACAACTTTTACTATTAAAAGTGGACTAATCCATATTCTTAGTTTTTTCATTTCAAACTAAGAATAATATTATGAGTTTACATAATTTAGACCTCTTTACATATTTATTTGTTGACACTTAGGTCTTAGTGGCACCATTTCTACAACCGTCACTGAAGTATCGTTCAGAAATCGTTCTAGCTCTGGGGGAAAATCCTCAAATGTTTGCTGGACGTTTTCTGCTCCTGAACTCTGTGTGTTCGTCGTCTGAGGGAGTAATATTTCTGATGTTCTTTTAACTTCGATGATGAGATGCCTTTTATCCTCTTTTAACACGTTTAAGAGAAGCTCCTCACGTACTGCAAACTCTCGTGCGGCGCTTTCAAAGTTTTGTAACTGTGACTTTCACACCAACGTCTTTCATTCTCAAATTGCGTCTCTGACCACTGTCGTTCTCTGGCATGAAAGAACGACAGCCAGAGCCTGTCACGCTCGTGTCTCCATCTTTCTCTCTGAAGGAGACCTGATCTCTCCTCTCTCCACTGACGCTCTCTGTCATGGAGCTCCTGGATCTCTGTTTGAGTCTGTCTTTTTCAGAAAACGCTTCAGCTCCTTCTGTAACACTGTCAGAAGTGTCTTGGGCGTTTTCCATTTTGCTAATGTCACAAATGTTTGTACAAACGAACTAAAAGTCGATCAAAACTGTCAGAAATGTGCTGTGCGTTTGCTAAGGCGGCGTCACAATGTGAACTAAACCAACAAATGGGCAGAAATGACCTGGACTCACCATAGCAACAGACACAGCATTCCATATGGAGCAGGAAGGAATGTGTCATGACACATTTTGGAATATGACCTGTTGCCAGGTTACAAGGTAGATTCCACTATCCCAGGTCAAAGGTCATGGTACATTACACCAAATTTACATTAAATTACAGAAACATGGCTAAAACTGAAAATGGTAAATGGTCTCAACTTATAAAGCACTTTTCCACCTAGGCACTCAAAGCGCTTTACAGCAGGGATCCACTCACCCATTCATACTCTCATTCATACACCAATGTACACAGACACTGGGGCAATGTGGGTGAAGTGTGCACTTTCAGGAGGTGGGATTCGAACCCCCGACCTTCCGATCATGAGACGACCCGCTCTACCATCTGCGCCCCTGTTGCCCCTATAATAATTATTCCTCTCAAAAGGTGCTCCATCTCCTGGCTTTGTCCCTGTTTCAAAGCACTAAAACTCAATTAAAATGAACACTGCATGAGGGCATCTAGTAGTTGTGGTAGGCCGGGCTATAAATAACACATTTCTAGGGAGGGGATCCCCAAACCCCCCCTTCAGAGTGTCCTCCCACACTTTCAATAGGTTCTGATGGTCATGTGGGTGCCAAGCCCCCTCTGATCCATATGCTGCAGCTCCTGATGTGCTCAGTCATGTAGATCGTAGACTTGTTTTTGGCTTAGAATTTAATACGATTACGAGACACTATCACCATGAAAAGGCCCCCCAGCTCGGAACCAACCAATGTCTCATTACAAAGTTTGGTGAAAAGTTGGTAGCCCTGATTTAGTAAAAAAAAAAACTATATTCATTATTCAGCATTTGTTGAAGTAGTTTTTGAATAATTAAAGAAAGTTTAGTTTAAAGTTTTCTCCAAATTGTTTTCCCCTTAACTGTTTTCAAACATGACCGTATATGGGCGATTCCAGAGATGCCATCTGATTATAAATTCAGGTTTTACAAAAGTAGACTGCTTCTAATGACTCATGAACAATAATTGGTGGAAAACTCCAGAATGATTGAGACCATACATGAGCTTCTTAAAACCAAATGTGCTTCTAGAAACAGTAGCTGTAGCATTTTATTTAATCATGTTTCTCAGTGCATTTTATCGGTATAAAGCATCACAGGAGTGCAGTGCGTGGCTGTGTTGTCTGTCAAGTGGCTTTGTTGTTTTTGCGCTGATGACAGTTCCCATAAGCCACGTTGGCATTAAACCCAGAGCAGAAAAATTGAATGGGAGCTCGAGTGCTTTTTTTTTTTTTTTTCTATCTATAGTCTCCCCTATAGATGACCTATTTCTGTTTCTGAGACATTGCACCTTGCGACGCAATGGGATGATGATGACATGCCAGAGGTCCATGAAAAGGAAGTTGGTAAAGGTTTGTTGTCGGAAATTGTTTATGAAGTTACTAGTTCTTTATTTTCCATTATCTACTTTTCCTTCATATTCACAACAATGTACATGCAGAGTAGCAACAATGAGAATACAGACATTATTATTACCTACACTAATCAAACATAAATGGTAGGTCACAATTGCATACAGCAAGTCAAATTAGCCAATTAACTTCCTCTCTTATTTGTTTAGAACCACAATGTGCCACCAGAAATGAATGCTTTGTTCCATTGGATTACCGTGATGATGTCCCATACGTTACGTCTGCACTATTGAGTTTGAAGCTGCAGTTTAATTAAATGAGGAATTGGCCTCCATAATGTTTAAGTGCACCTTTGGGAACAAGCGCTATTTTGGGGGATTGACTCAATGTCCAAATTCTATTAGAAAAATGACTGCTCATAGTTTTATCTTTCACAACAAGGTCATGGTTTGCTTCTTCAGACTGTTGAGAGGTATGGATATTTATTCTTCAACAACTGTACCTCCGGGGCTTTGTGTAGTTGTATGAAACCAGATAGTATTTCAGTGTGATTTTAATAGAAAAGCACATTTTAATGTTTTGTAGTAAAAGGTTTGAATTTTTTTAGCTTTATTTTGAACTCAACACGCTAAATACTAATGAATATGAGGTTAGTTGATCACTTTCTAACTAATTGGCTGCATCCTCTATGTAAGGGGTCATTTGAGTAGAAATGTAAGACAAGCACTAACATGCGAGTGCTGAGAATCTTTTTTAAACATGCATGAATAGTGGATTTCATTGTTATTTACTGTATACTTGTGGGTCGGGATGGTTTTAATCTGCACAGCCCTGTAAAGCACTGTTACCTCTTGTATGAAAAGCGCTTTATAAATAAAGTTTGATTCGATTTGTTAACACCAACCCACCCGCCAACTCTGCTCAGCCAACACCAACCGTCTCCCTCCCATCACCCGCACTACTCGGCCTTGGGGGCTCGAGCCTTCGCTATCGCAGCCCCCACCCTTTGGAACTAACTCCCACCACCCATTAGAAACTCTGACTCACTACCAAACTTCAAATCAGTGCTCAAAACCCACCTGTTCAAACTGGCTTTTCCTTAAAGGGACACTGCGTAACTTTTGGACTATACTGTTGCCATTAGTGCAAAACATGCTCCTATTGACCAGCTCGACACAGAAAAATACTATTACTGCAGGGAATAATCAAAGAATGGATCTGGATGAGGACCTAGTCTGTTTTAATCTCAAATTCTACTAACTTTTGTCACATCTCCATGGAGACGAGCTGGAGACGTACCCACTCCCGGTAAAGATACAGTCATGTCTTAGATAACCTGAGAACCTGAAACACATGTTTGTTTGTACATATGTAGGGATTTTTCCAATGATGAAATGATCTATCATAAAATAAATGCTAGTATTTCAAGTTTATTTATAAGTTAAATTCTACGCGGTGTGCCTTTAAAACAATACTAAGTAACATAAATCCTTTCCGTAGTCCCTCTGGGGGTAATGCAAGTGTTAATGGGATGATTGGGGGTTTCATCTCCCCCATAGTCTACGGCCAGAAAAACCACAATTGCAACTTGACTGCAACCGGACCGGAGCCACCAATACACACTAATAGAATCACGAGGAAGAAGGTAACAGGCTAACGGGCACAGCTAACCGCATGCTAGCGCCACTTTAAACAGTATTTACAGCTAAGTTTCCATGAAAAAAATAATGGTCATTGTGTAATTGGTACAAAAGTACATTTCCGTGTTCTGCGCTAGGGCCGAGAGATGGGCGCGGTGAGGTACAGGCGTCCGAACAGCACCACCGTTTCATTCCACCCCGGTCACACCCAAATGCTTACCTATTACACAAACAATAATACATTTTCATTCTCATCTCCTCCTTGCTCGTTTTTCCCACAAACATCGTGCTGCATTTTCCACACATTCACGCTATGAATGGACACCAAAGTACTTATTTAGTCCCCTGTGAGTTAAAACTGTTCTGAGATGAAGAGCATAAAGCGCTGGTCTTGTTGTAGCGCCGGTATCAAAGCGCTGGCCTCTCGATGCTTTACGAACGTGCCCAATATACTCTGCACGTGTACTCCCTCCCTGTGCCGCAGTCCGGGAGCTGTCCAAGTAGGAAAACGGGCTGAAATACAGGTGTGATATATGATTTCTTGGCCCGAATTTCTTGTCTGGCTCGGACATAAGATCTAAACGCTTTACGCCATTAGTGCGTAAAAATGTACAAATTCGCTGCATCGTTTTATTGGCCGCATGGTTCAGAGAGTGTGAAAAGGGTTGCGGCTTGTAGTTCCGAACATATGGTTATTAACTCACATGAACTATCAGTGTGGGATTGTCTGTGAGAGGTAGAAATGCTGCAGCTAAGAGATATAACTTTTACGGTGTGATAATCCAGGTAGTGTACATCTTTTAGCCGCAGTGTGTTCACCTACAAAATAAAGTTCGCCATACAGTTCAATCTATAACATTCAATCATGAATTCTATGAAAGGTTTTTCCATGAATACTTTGGTGGTGTGAACAACTATTTATTGGTAACATGGCTGAACTGAAGGACATGTCTATTAAGTATAATATGAGAGCCCGAATAGCAATAGCAATTGAAAAACTCATCTTGTGTCTGTCCGGGGGCGTGTAGAAACTAATGGGTTGTGCGTTTTATTGTAAATTGCCGTTTAATGCGTCCGGTGTAATGTGTGTGTACAAGTCACAGTGACACTGATGTGCTTGTTAACTGCAGACATAAAGACTCCTGCAGTGCGCTGACAGTGTGGCTCAATACAAACTCCTCCTCCAAAAACAACAAACACAAACTGGCCCCAAGGTTAGCCCTGGCTTCAATCCCGAGATCAGGTCTATGGGTTTAAAGTGTCAAAGGAGCCCATACGAACAACACTTTCCCGTATCCGCTGGCATAGTCAATGTTTGGACAGTGAGAACAGCAGAGTAAAGTTGTCTTATTTCTCCGCAGAGAGAGCAGTACTGGCAATAAAGTGAAGTGTGAGGTTTTACTAATTGTTTTCCCAAACAATAACAAAGCACGAGCCAAATCTGCCCACTGGTGATGAGCAGAAACTGGCAGCTATTTTAAATGGTTTCTTCTGATAAAGAAAGCGCTCTTTTTGTTTACCTCCATCAGGCATAACATGACACTTGCTACCGCTCAGTGATCAGGACAAGATCAAATTAAAATTGAATTGAAATTGAAATTTACTGTCAATATTATGCAGAATATACACATTTGCTGTGGTATCGTTTCAAAAACCTCCTGAAATGTCAAAAGTGTTGCATTCATTTTGAATCTTAAAGCAGTACTAGCTTGTTTACCTTTCCATAGTCTCCCTGGGGGTAATACGAGTGTTAATGGGATGATTGGGGGGGGGTCTTTCATCTCTCCATGGTGTCTCTGGCCAGAAAACCGGTACGGTAGTGCAGCGGTTAGCGCCTCCGCTTCACAGCTAGAAGGTCCCGGGTTCAATTCCCACCAGGACGGGGCCTTTCTGTGTGGAGTTTGCATGTTCTCCCCATGTCTGCGTAGGTTTCCTCCGGGTACTCCGGTTTCCCCAACCGCTAAAAACATGTGCAATAGGTGAATCCTCCAGCCAGGTGATTCTGACCATCAGCCTGGCTCCACATCATGGAGATGGGTCCCCGGTCGCGGCACGGCCATTGACCACTGCTCCTTACGGGTGGCATCGAAGGATGGGTTAAATGCAGAGGACAAATTTCCCTATGGGGACAATAAAGTATACAAACAAACAAAACCACAATTGCAACTTTGCTGCCTACAAGTCGGAAAGCCCCAATTCACACTAGTGGAATCACGAAGAAGAAGCTAGCAGGCTAACGGGCAAAGCTAACTGCGGGCTTGCGCCACTTAAACAGTATCTACAGCCATGTTTGAGTGAAAAAAATTATCTCCATTGCTTAATTGGATGTACAATATCCCTCTCTCCCTTTGTCTTTTCTGTCAGCGCAGTATTTACTCTCACGGACAAAGTAAAAAAAAAAACGCAACATGCCATGACACCTGCAGTGGCACTTATGGCCTCTATGAGTTACTTAGTACTGTTTAAAGTTGATATTGATGCATATTTAGATTTGTAACCAAAACGTGTAAGATACTGATCAGCATGTGCAAATTATAACCAGCAAAAAGCATGATACCAAATGCCAAATACCAAGTTTTAATGTGAGCAAAACACCTGCTCCTTTCACTTTTCAAAAGCAGCAAATCATATCCACCACAAGTTTGGTGTCAAGCCAAACACAGCCATCAAACGCAAAACAAACTACCCACAAATTTCCATATTTTTCACTTAGAGCAAACTTTATAACTTCCACCTCTGATTAACTGTGTCCCCTGCCTTCATTTGGCTCAGGTTGATGCCGTTTCCTTGCCCTTTGTGTGATTTCTTTATCTCATGTCTCATTTCTTGGTACTGCCGTAATTTGCCACTTATTTCTCTGGTTAATCCTCTTACCATCCCATCCATTGGAGGTCAGGCGATAATGAAGGCTTTATTTTTTTCTAAACATTTACTATGAGCTTTCTGATTTTAAACTCCCTATACCCACAAACCTGTCATTGGCGTTTCCCGCTTCTGTGCGACTCCATTCAGATCAAAATGAATGGGCAGATGTGAAATGGCGTAACCCGGGTCAAAGCTCATAACACTGCCCGTTGCTCTCTCCTTGAGACGCCAGATGCTTTCTCCGCTCCGAGCAAGGTTAACAAGTCAGTCTGAAAATCACGACCCACGAAAGGTCTGCGCTGTCTTCCTCCCGGGGCCGAGAGCAGCAGAGACCAGAAGTGAGAGCCAAGGCAGAAAAAAGCTTTTTCTGCAGTGATACTGTACCCAAGCGCAACCAATATAATAAGACTTTTCTGCATTTCAAGATATGTTACATCTAATAATGACTCTGCACGTTTGTAATGATGGAGCAGCTGAGTGCAAGAACATAGAAAATGTAGTAAATGTTAATAGATGATTCGAAGTTGCTATAAAATACTGTATATAAGATAAGATATATATCGTGGTATAAGATTAAAATGGATACCACGAGCTAGGGCTGGGCAATTAATCAAAATGTAATCAAAATCACTTTGGTCAATCTCGGTAATTGTGGGAGTTTATAATTGGCAGATTTACAGTCATTTCTTTGGCAGAAACAGAATCTAGGTTTGGAGTTTGGATGAGACAATTGGAGATTTTTACGTGTTTAAATGAAGCTGGAGGAACGCATTTGTTTGAGTTTGAGCTGAGCTTTGTGCAAAAGTAAAAGTGTAAAAAATTCCTTGAATCAGCTCAAGGCGAAAATGTGCCATATCATCCAACCCCTACCATTAGTAACATTCATGACTGGGCCGGATCTGTATTGTTTCGCAGTTCAAAACAATACACAAGCACAAATATGTATGATCTGATCAAGAGAATGATGCACTGAAAACTGAGTTACACTATTTTGCTCGGAGGCTGATGATGTGAACAAAATGATCAGCAAAACTTGAAGGCCTTGTGGCACAGTTGGTAGAGCAGGTCGTCTCATGATCGGAAGGTCAGGGGTTTGAATCCCAGCTCCTGATGGTGCACACTGTTGCTGTGTCCTTGAGCAAGACACTTCCCCCACCTTTCCTCCGATGTCTGCGTACATTGGTGTATGAATGAGAGTGTGGGTGACTGGTTCCTTACTGTAAAGCGCTTTGGGCCTGATCAAGGCAGAAAAGCGCTTTATAAGTTGAGTCCATTTACCATTTGTACCGGCATTTTCACTTGTACTGAGATTAGTTTTGTCCTCTTTCATTGAATATGCAGTACACAACAAGCCTGTCCATAATTATAAAGCCGGTTAGAGCTCATGCTTCACAGCTAGAAGGTCTGGGTTTGATTCCCACCAGGACGGGACCTTTCTGTGTGGAGCTTGCATGTTCTCCCCGTGTCTGGTTTCCTCCGGGTACACTGGTTTCCCCTACCACTAAAAACATGTTCAATAGGCCTGGATGAATGAGGCGTGCACGTGAATGAATTGTGGTCAGAGAGACCGTTGCCGCAGATGTGTGCAGTCATGCCCAGGGGAAACTGAACACCACAGAGCATGGGGTGAATGTACTTTATGTTTCTGTGAAAGTTCTTCTTTTATTGATTGTGAGCTTAAAGGCTAGTCTTTGTGAGCATCCCTTTGACGGTGACCCTGAAAGTTGTAAAACATTCCCATTAACTTATCCATCGGGATGATGAAATGTTTGGAATGAGTTTGGAGACATTTAACAGTTTAAAGAGGGGGTATTATGCTTTTTTCCATCACATAGCACCAGTCTATAGCGCACTACAATGATGACGAAACCTTCTGTTGGTCTGTAAATGCAGTAAATTAGAAAAACTGCCTTGTATAAAATTGCTCTCTCAAAATAGCTGTAGCGAATGTCTTGAAATAGGCCTCTGTCTCTTTAAGAACCTCTGACCCTTTCCGACACGCCCCCTCCACACGCTGTGGTTGGTTACTCGGCTGGTGACGAAAGCTCGGAGGCGTCTCCAGGAGGTGGGGGCGTTCCTAGGAGGACTCAGGCAAACCTATCCCTAAAATGGCCGCCATCAGAGTTTTTACAGATTACTCAAAAATACGTGAATGTGTCAAGGCAACACTTCAGGCATGTTTTTAATGAGGGAATGACATAATAATAGGATGTAAAGCTTGAAAAAGTCAATTTTGCATAATACCCCCCCTTTAAACGTTTGTTCCCTCTTTCATTGGTATCGGGCCTTTAATAAGAACTCTTCCCAGTCCAACTCAGGCTTGTGCAGCCCCCTCTGCACACAGCCCCAGCCACAATGAAGAGGTTTATTCAAACAAATAATTGTGTAAACCTGGACACGGTCTCCTCCTGTGGGGACGGCTGAGCGCAGTGTCTTTGTACCTTCTGTCACGGAGATTTATGTTTCCCCCAACACTAACAATGACCACCTGACCACAGCTCCCTCTGAAGCCTGTGTTTGCGTCCCTCCGACCACGGCAGCGGGTTGGAAATCATTTAGTTGTTGCAGTGAATCCGGCACTGTCAGAACAGAGGAGCAGGGGGAGAATGGAGAGGAGCTTCAGCCGGGAGATGGATCAGTGAGTCAGTGGGCAGCGCCTGTCTCCATGATTTAACACAGAGAGTAAATCAAGAGCCCGTCTGAGCGCGAGCAGCCAGCCTCATTTCAATCTGTCCACAAATCTCCGCGGCACACGGGCGCTATGTGGCTCACCGCGGTAACGGCAAAACAAAAATAATCATCCCCGGCAACCCTCTTTTTCTCATGCGTTCGTTCATTAAGGAGATGGGGCGACTATCCATCACTGTGGACCGTGACATGGGGTGGGTAGCATCTCGAGTTTTCATTATGGTGCAACCCAGAACACAAGAGGTCTGGACTCTTACTTAACTAGAGCAAGAGTGAAAAGTTACTGTTTCATGTGGAAATTCTCAGTTATTATATTAACCATCATTCACATTTTGAGTGTAAAGGTACAAAGGGTTCTTTATTCTTTTCTATTAAAGGGATGTTTCAGGATTTTTTTTTTTTTACATAGGGCCTCATTTCCTAGTTATCCAGAGTATTGATTTCAGGAGATTTTTTCTTTTTTCTAAATTCATGCAGTCTCTGTATTTAAAGAGTTTAGTGGTGCTAGGCTAGTGCTAGGCTAGCGCATGTCTATGGTAACTAGTAGCCTGCAATAAAACAGCACAGTGCACCTGAGGCAAATCACTTATAACACCAGACTATCGTTATATGTCTTTGTCGACTGAATATGTTTAGAAATTTAACCATCTTGCATTTAAATCAACTTATATCTGAGCAGCATCAGCTTCCTGGTTGTAAGCGACGCAGCAGTGGAGTGATCTGCTCAGTTACCGGATCTACAGTAGTTCGTGTACTTGCCGCCAGTATTACTACACGTGGAATTGACAAAGGAGCTTTCTACAAATCAGATATGGCAACGTTTGGAGGACTACCCAATGATTTTGAAGAGGTTTTTAATGCAGGCTACTAGTTACCATAGACATGCGCTAGCCTAGCACTAACAACCGAGTCTTTAAATATAGGACTGCATGAACAAAACAAAAAAAGAAAATATCTCCAGAAATCAACAACACTCTGGATAAGGAAAGGAGGCCTCATGTCAAAATTCCTGAAATATCCCTTGGTATGAGTGGTATGTCTAAATAATGACTTACATAATCGGTCCTGGACAGTAAGTCTAACCTGTCCATAACTTACGTGAACTATTGGCTCTATAGAATGTAAACATTGGATGTAGAAGTTTTCATAAATTCTTTTCACATTATTTACCATGGACTGCCTCGTACACTGCTACCTTGTTTCTCAACCAGTGAGTGACCTCTCCAGCCATTTATAACCTGTCCTTCACCACCCCATTGCACTGCAGCAGCAAATCCATCAGCCTCCTCTGCCTCTCAATCTTCATCTCTGTCTAGCCCACAGGGAGACGTATGAGCTTGGCTTTCACTTCACTTTTTGTGATAACCAGGCAGCATCTCAGCTCCAGGGTTTACCTATTAAGACCTATTTTTTGTTCTATTTATGATTAAGATTCAAAAGAAGATTGGCGTCTGAATGATTTACTTCAAATCAAATATATATGCATACCTAAAATGCACAGTGGACCACGGCCCAATTTAATTTGAACACAAGAACTCCCAATCTACTGCCTCCATGGACAATATACTTTGACTGTGTTGGGCAGTGTTTCAAACGGTGGAAGAGTGGAGGAGTCTCTTTTATTTACGATGTTTAAATGCTCTATTGAATGCGCATATCTCTGGCTGTCAGACGACCTGTGTAGAAGCCGATATAGGAGTGAACTGATGCCAGAGCAGGCGACAGGATGATTCAGAACAGACAGAGACACTGTAGTGCTCTATGGAGAGTCACAGCCCCGAGGAACAGACTATCAAGGCCACACACACTACTACACGGAAATTACTCAAATGTACACAGATCAAGTAAGTGTACAAATAATAATAATCACAATCAGCACAGGCATACCAAGTCCTTACATGATTCAATTATCCTAAATATTTCGATTTCAGTAGTTCTCAAAGTTCCACACAACAGAAATGCACCAATAATTTTCCATTACAACGCACTGAATGGAGGGGATTCTTATCATTGAGGGACCTTGTGGGATGCTCAGGTCTAAAAGGGGGCCACAACCGTGCCGCCTCTCGCTCTACGCTCATTAAGCACTGTGCACTCTTACATCAAGTGCTCCGAGGGGCACCACATTTAGGTCATGGTGGTTGAATGGCATGGCTCAGTATTTGCGCCTCATATTCAATGAGAACGATGAAAAAGAAGGGTAAAGAGATGAAATGTGCGGCAATGCGGTCAGAGATCAGGGCATCCATCGCTCCCTGCGTGAAGTCTCCTCGTTCATTCAATGGGCAAAAACGTAAAGCAATCATCACCAAGCATTAGTACAAATATGGATCCGGTGCTCACAGCGGTGTGTGACAGAAGAGAGAGAGGTGAGAGACGCGTCTGAGCTGGAGGGGGCAACAATTACACCATTCTATTTAAACTCTCTTATTTATTATTGAAGAAATTCTACCGTGAATTAGTTTCTACTTAGCGCACCAAAATGGCTTGCAGCGGCCTTGACCACAATGATCTGGGTTTTGGGAATGGCTGTTCTTGTGTTGATCCTTTCATCCATCCGTCCATTTTCTTCTGCTTTATCCGGGGCCAGGTCGCAGAGGCAGCAGTCTCTGCCAATCCACGCACACTTCCTTCAGCTGTTCTGGGGGGACCCCGAGGCGACACCAGGCCAGCTCGGAGACATAGTCCCTCCAGCATGTCCTGGGTCTTCCACGAGGCCTCCTCCCAATAGGACAGGCCTGGAACACCTCCCAAGGGAGGCGACCGAGAGGCATCCGAAACAGATGCCCTAGTCACCTCAGCTGGATCTTTTCGACGTGAAGGAGCAGCGACTCTACTCCGAGCTCCTCCCGGGTAACTGAGCTCCTCACCCGATCTCCAAGGCCCAGCCACCCTGTAAAGGAAATTCATTTCGGCCGATTGTATCCGTTATCTTGTCTTTTGGTCATGACCCAAATCATGACCATAGGTGAGAGTGGCAACGTCGATCGATCAGTAAATCAAGAGCTTTGCCCTCCGACTCAGCTCCCTCTTCACCACAACAGTCCAATTCAGCGACCGCATCACTGCCGACGCTGCACCGATCCATCTATCGATCTCACAAGACCCAGAGATACTAATACTCTACTTGAGGAAAAGACTCCCCACCGACCTGAAGAGGGGAGGCCACCTTTTTCCGGTGGAGAACCATGGCCTTGGATTTGGATCCTCATCCCGGCCGCTTCACACTCGGCTGCAAACCGCCCCAGTGCAAGCTGACGGTCCCTGTGTGTGTGTGTGGATCCTTTCACTCTAAATACTGTTTTTTATGAGCTGTTGAATTCAATAGACGGTACGGTGAACAGCGCAAAATGGAAATAACTTCATTATTATGCATACATGCTGCAACTTGCTACAAATACATTTAAAAGCACTATTTACTACTTATCCGCTTCTAATTATTTTGACAGAATATAGCTGATCTTTTACCTCTGAAAAAGGTCCACTCTTAATAAATAAACAAGTTTTCAAATGGCTGATTAAATAAAAGTCAAGTTAGTTTGTTTGGGGGGATTGCAGAGTCTGGTCACAAACAGCATCAGTATTCGCACAGCGAGTCTGTGGAATTAATGCATCCACTTTGTCAAATGGCCTTAACTGAGGCTTCCCATATTCATGAACGGGGCTGCTATAGATTTATTCAGACGGAGAGGAGATGGACATTCCACACAGCAGATCGCCTGTATTCACGACCAGAGAGCGGACAAACGGTTGAAATCTTGCTGATCTGAATATTCACTACCCTTATGTAAATATTTGGGTGACTAACGTTGCTATGAGTCAATGTTTTGAAGTTTGAAGGGGTCTTAATTGGAGATGGTTGATTTCGCTATATGCAAAAGACATTACATTACCTAAAAAGTTGCAAAATTTGTTGATTTTGACTATTCAAATTCTGACTTTGATTCGATTGCTGTAAATCTTTCAGCTCTGCCTTGAACGTGATATATTCTATGCAGAACCATCATGAAGTCTCTAGTGTCTTTGATAGTGCTTGAGCATATCAACCTGAAAGTGTCAAAAGCTCTTGTTTTACAATCCCGGCTCCAAACAACCTTGTTAGCTGACCTAATTTTAAAGAGCACTAAGTAAAGGCAGCTGTGCAATGTGACAGCTATTAACGGGAGCCAAGGAGCTGCTATCTGCACCGACGTGTCAAAGAATCTATTACAGTACAAATTCAATCACTGAAGTTTCTAGGTGAGGTTTGGGACGAGAGGGAGGCACACAAAGCTTTTAGACCCTCAAAGGTAATTGAATCGAGCACGATTTGGAGCGGAGCCAAGAGCCGGTTTGTGACATGTACGTAGAGCTACATGGACGAACATATTTGCAGCAGCGTGGCATTAAAGGGCGGTGTCACCGGAAGGACAGAACGGAGAGGGCAGAGGAGAGACATAGTTTGTCACTGACACTCATTCATATACTGCAGCGACGGTCAAACTGCACAAAACAAGATAACGTTTCTGTGGACTCTTTTTGAAAGTGTATTATCCCATATGTGTTGCAACAAAGCTATCACCTCAGATTTCTTATCAGTTGTGGTTTTTCTTTTGTTTTTGGCAGCCTTCTTAGTCTTTTAGACAAAAATACTCACAGTCATTTCTAAATGTGATAGTTTTAGTCTGTTTCTGTCAAAGGAAAGTGTAATGAATGGTGTTATTTACCACACTAAGTGGTCCGTGAAAGCACCATATACCAACGCGAGATGTACGGGGGTATCTTTCAAACAGTTGACTAACAGACGTACAATAAAACACCAGCTCTTGTTCAGTACGTGTTCGTGGCGTTCTTTAGATGTCAAGGCGACATTACATGGTGTCAGAAGCGGTGCAAAGCTTTAACGAGCCGAGATGTCCAAGTTTAATCCTCCGTCGGTGTTTAACTTCACGAGCCCAGGAGAATGGCCGGAGTGGAAGCAGAGGTTCGCACGCTACAGGCTGGCCACGAAACTGAACAAAGAAAATGGCGAGGTTCAAGTCTGCTCACTTATCTACGCGATGGGCAGCGAAGCAGAGAAAATATTCGCCTCGTTCGAGTTTGCCGGAGAAGATGATAAGAAGAATTGGGAAGTGGTTCTCGCAAAGTTTGATGAGTATTTTATACCCAGACGCAACGTAATACACGAAAGAGCGTGTTTCTACCAACGAAATCAACTGCAAGGGGAAAAGGCAGAGGCGTACGTAAGAGTGCTGTACGAGCTAGCGGAGAACTGTGACTTTGGGAACAAGAGAGATGAACATATCCGTGATAGACTTGTAGTGGGCATTAAGGACAAAGAATTGTCTCTGAAGTTGCAGCTCACAGCAGACCTGACGCTGGCTCATGTTATACAGCAAGTACGACAGTCAGAGGAGGTTGCTAAACAGATTAGCCTCCAAGCTAGCGGTCCCCAGCAGGAGCTGCAAGTGGCAAGCGTTTCCGCAGAAGGACGTCGCAAAGTACCACACAAAAAGCACACTCCACACACTCAAAGAGAATCCCCGGACTGCGGTAGGTGCGGCACACAGCACTATGATAAAAGAAAATGCCCAGCTGCTAAAAGTTTCTGCAAAAAGTGTAACAAAAAGGGGCATTGGGCTCGTGTATGCCGTACCAAAGTTGTCAATGAACTCAAGGAAACCACCCAGTACCAGTTCTTAGGTGAAGTCACTGGCCCAGCAAACGTGGATAAATGGACTGTCACATTAGACATCGCCCAAGTTCCCCTGACATTCAAAATAGACACAGGGGCAGATGCGAGTGTCATCGGAGACAAAACATTCAGTCTACTCACAAGGAAATACAAACTGATCCCTACTTGTACACCCTTCTCAGGGCCTGGAGGTCCACTCAAGTGTCTTGGGATGTTTGAGGCTAACACAGAATACAAAGGAGAAAGCTACACATTTCCAGTATATGTGATTAAAGGAAACAGCTGCCTGCTCAGCCGCATAGAAGCGGTGAAGATGGGTCTAGTTAAGAGAGTAGAGGAGGTCAGTGCTGTGTTTGGAACCAGCGGCTTGTTGAAGACTGAACCTGTGAAAATACTGCTCAAAGACAATGCACAGCCGTATGCAGTTCATGTGGCTAGAAGAGTCCCGTTACCACTAATGCCACTTGTTAAAAAGGAGCTGCAAAGGCTAGAGGCAGAGGGCATCGTTGAAAAAGTAACCGAGCCCACGGAATGGTGCGCTGCAATGGTGCCCGTACTGAAGCCCAATAAAGTTGAGGTGAGATGCTGTGCTGACTTAAGAAAACTGAACAAAGCAGTTGCACGAGAGAAATATGTGTTACCTACAGTGGAGGAGATAATGCCAAGGCTCTCAGGATCCAAAGTGTTCACGTCCCTGGATGCCGCTAGTGGGTTCTACCAAATCCCACTGCATAAAGACAGTCGTAAACTCACCACCTTCATTACTCCCTTTGGGAGATATGCGTTTTGCAGACTTCCATTTGGGATATCGAGCGCCCCGGAGATATTTCAGCGCAAGATGGCAGAGACATTGCAGGGGCTGGAAGGTACGGAGGTGTATATGGACGACATCCTGGTCCATGGAGACACTGAAGAGGAACACGACAAGCGCCTGGAGCAGGTCCTGAAAGTGATCGAGGCAGCCGGTCTGAAACTGAACCAAGGCAAGTGTAAATTCAAACAGAGACAAATCAGGTTTCTAGGGCACATCATTGATGAGAATGGGGTGAGACCAGACCCAGCAAAAGTAGAGGGGATAGAAAATTTCCCGAAACCCTATAATGTTGCTGAGCTGAGACGCTTTATTGGTATGGTAAATTACCTAGCCAAGTTTGTTCCAGAGATGTCTACAGTTGGACAACCACTATATGAACTGCTCAAAACCAAATCGGAGTGGCAGTGGGGTCCAGCGCAGGAATCCTCTTTCCAAAGACTGAAATCCGCCCTGGCATCTGCACCCGTACTTACCTTCTATGATGCCAACAAGCCCACAAAGGTGTCGGCTGACGCCAGCAGCTATGGGCTTGGGGGAGTCCTCCTACAGCAACATGGAGAAGATTGGAAGCCGGTCGCATATTGCTCCAGGAGGCTTCGTGATCCGGAAACCAGGTACGCGCAAATAGAGAAGAAATGCCTGGCGAGCGTCTGGGCCTGTGAGCGCTTTGAGAAATACCTGATTGGACTAGAGACTTTCACACTAATCACTGACCACAAGCCCTTAGTGCCTTTAATGAACAACAAGGACTTGGACAATGTCCCATTAAGGTGTCAGAGGCTACTGATGAGACTGATGCGTTTTAATGCAGAAGCAGTGTACGCACCCGGCAAGACCTTGGCAGTGGCAGACGCACTATCCAGAGGTCCGCTGGAACAGACCGGAGACGAGCAACTTGAAGAGGACGTGACCGTGCACATCGGAGCAGTCATCAGCCACCTACCAGCCACCCCTCAGAAACTGCAGCAGATAAGAGATCACACTATCCAAGACCCCCAGTTACAGTTAGTGAAACAGCTCACTCAGACGGGTTGGTCAGAGTATGAAAGACAGGTCCCAGAAGCTGTTAAAGATTTTTACAAAGTGCGGGGTGAGCTGTCAGTTGTAGACGGATTGGTCGTAAGGGGCAGCCGTATTGTCATTCCCGCCACCCTGAGATCTGAGATGATAGAGAGAATTCATGATGGTCACCAAGGCTTAGTGAAGTGTAGAGAGCGAGCCAAACAGTCAGTGTGGTGGCCAGGGCTGTCAAAAGACATAAACGCCAAAGTTATGCAGTGTGATTTTTGTAATACTAACAGACACAATCAGATTAAAGAGCCACTCATGTCAACAGTGCTGCCAGATAGGCCATGGCAAAAAGTGGGTGTAGACTTATGCGAGTACAACAAGAAAACCTACTTGGTAGCTTCGGATTACTATTCGCGTTACCTCGAGATTCTTAACTTACCAACAGCCACAACCACGCAGGTTATAGGCAAGCTAGCAGCCACTTTTGCTAGATTTGGGGTTCCAGAGGAGCTTATTAGTGATAATGGGCCTCAATTTTCTTCAGAAGAGTTCAGGCGGTTTAGCGCAGAGTTTGATTTCGTCCATTCCACTTCCAGTCCGCATTACGCCCAAAGTAACGGACATGCAGAAAGGGCAGTTCAGATAGCAAAAGGGATCCTTAGGCAGGAAAACCCCCTCCTAGCTCTTATGGTTTATAGGAGTACTCCCACCACTTCCACAGGTTTCAGCCCAGCAGAGCTGCTGATGGGTCGCAAGATCAGAACCACGCTGCCCACCCTGTCCACGAACCTGGATCCGAGTTGGCCAGACAGGAAGGAGACGCGCTCTGCGGATGCTGCAGCTAAGCTGAAACAAGCATTCTACTACAACCGCAGGAATGGTGTTCGACACTTACCACCACTGGACTCTGGAGACGGGGTCCTGATGAAGTTGGACAATGAGAAACATTGGACTACACAAGGGACAGTACAAGGTAACAGTCCCACCCCCAGGTCATATGTTGTTGTAACGCCTGAGGGAGGTTGTTACAGACGTAACCGCCGTCACCTATTGCGAGTGCCCGCTGCTTCCAAGACTGCAACCACCAGCGGGTCACCGAAAGATCCTCGGCCCGAGAGCAGTGATGTCAGCAGTAAGAGTGTTGAGCCATCACCACCAAAGACAGAGGCCGTTACAATCACTCGTTCAGGCCGAGTGAGTAAGTCGTCGCCCAAGTTAGACCTATAGTCATTTTGATGTGACATGTTCATATGTTATGTTTATAAAAAAAAAAAAAAAAAAAAGGAAACCAAATGTGTTGTTGTAACTAAGAAGTAGCTAAAAAGAATGAAGAGTAAGCTAAGGAGTACTTTTCATGAGTCATGATTATTAACATGTTAAAGCACTGCTGTACATGATTTTCGTGACTGTTGTCAGCACTGAAGTTATGTGTTTATAGAGACTGGGTGGAAAGAACATTGATATAATATGAACATTACTTTCTCAAAAAGAGGGGGAGATGTAATGAATGGTGTTATTTACCACACTAAGTGGTCCGTGAAAGCACCATATACCAACGCGAGATGTACGGGGGTATCTTTCAAACAGTTGACTAACAGACGTACAATAAAACACCAGCTCTTGTTCAGTACGTGTTCGTGGCGTTCTTTAGATGTCAAGGCGACATTACAGAAAGTAACTAATTATTACTATTTCAACTAATGAATTTAGGTCGATAAGTACTGGAAATAAGTATTGGGAATTGGGACGAAGGTTGACAGGTTGTATTCAGCTTTTGACAGACAGATTACACCACAAAATTCACAAGTGCTATTGGGAACATGACCCAGAAAACGTCCGCTTTCCTCATCCTCTAATCATCATATCAAGATGTTGTTGTTTTTTATCAACAGCATATTCACTTTCTGTGTACATACGCATGTTACTTTAAGATTGTATATATTCTAAATTAGTTACTGTTTCAAACATGTAGCTACTTTTGAGTTACTTTTGGCAAAATTGAAATTGAAAATTTCTTTTGCCACTGGGCAAAAGTGTAGTCAAAGATTTCCTTTTCCATTGCTATCTCCGTTCTCTTGTGTTTTGTTTTGACGACATTAGCTATACTCAACTGCACATCTTATACATTAGTATCCATCTTGATTTGGGGACTCATTTTATTTGGGCGGAGTTTGGCATTTTTTCGTTCATACCTTTAAATGCACTTGTAATTTGAGTTATTTTAATCGTAATGACTAATATATTACTGTATTTTTGCTGTATATGTAATTTTCCTCAGTTACTTACTTTTGTAATGTTGCCCCCAAAACTGCATATGCTACTGCATTCAGTGGGGGAGGGGGGAGTGTATTGAGACAAGATAAAGTCCCAGTGTGATCACGGTCAGTCGTGTCAGACCATGGAGCTATAGGCGGACACTGGAGAGCTTAGAGAGCGAGGGGTGCAGCGTTCCACATGTGAGCTCATGGGACTTGGCGGTGCCGCTCTGTGTCACATGATGCATCTTTGTTCGGCGGCTCAAGCCCATCCATCCATCCATCCATCCATCCATTTTCTTCCACTTGTCCGTTGCCCAAATCACATTGCACCAGCCCCTTATGGCTCCTCCTGCAGGTGGTGGGTCCACAGAAGGACGGCCTCATGGTTCTAACCAGGCCTGTTAGTCTCTCATAAGGGGCCTATGAACCGCTCTTTGTCTGACCCGTCACCTAGGACCAGTTTGCCATGGGAGACCCTACCAGGGGCACAATGCCCCTGACAACAGAGCTCCTAGGATCATTCAGGCACTCAAACCCCTCCACCAAGTTAAGGTGGCGGTTCCAGGAGGGTGAGGCTCAAGCCCAAGTTACAAAAATCTGACAAACCACTTGCTCCTTTTTTTGTCTCATCAACGAAACTCGTAAACGTCTTGTGTGTCTTAGTCACCAAAGAGCATTTTTAGCTAACTGTTGAGTTTTTGTCATTAAAAAAAGAGCATCGACGTTATGACTGCATTATAGTCTTTGTTGACAAAAACAACACTGACAATAAGCACATTTTCTGGAGCTGTACAATGAACTTCCTTATTTTTAAAATCTGCCTCTTGGGCTGGTATGGATTGTTCACATTGCCAGAGAATGATACATCGCCTACACTGTCTGCGCTAATGTTCTCAATGCCCAGCACATGTTTTATTTATGAGGAGGCTGTCACTTGTCAGATCCAGTTCAGCCCTGTCAGATAGATTTGTGCATAGCATCACTGGCATCTGCCTTGAAGCTATTGTGTTCTACTCCACAGAAAAAAAAAGATTTACTTCCACTTAAGGCTAATGCGTGATGCAAATTGTCAGGTTTCATAATGCATGGGAATGTGTAGCATTTTTATAAATAATTTGTGGAAGATTTATTTATCAAAGGATGCCGACAAGGAATTTTTCAAAGAGATCTGCGAATGTGCCGGCACCAAAACAAACCCAGACATATTTTCATAAGCGCTCAGTTCAAACAGGGAGAAAATGGCTTTTTAATTAATTGTGTTTATAATACGCTGTTTATAATGTGTAATGTGATTTCTTCAGACTCAGCATTCAGAGCAATTACTCGCCTTCATGTAAAATGTATATACAATGTTTTGATGCGACGGAGCCTATAATTTATCCATAATTATCAAACACTGACCAGAATAAGTCAGTGTCTGCACCACATTTGCATATCAGTTGTCAAGGCTGATGTATTTTTTTTAAAATCTTGTCAAGTTTATTCCAGTGGGCCTTTCGGGTGCAGCGCTCTCCATTTATCCGAACTCAGGGCTGGCAAGAAGAGCACATTGTGAAGGGAGAAAAGTACTTTGAATAACAACATGGCCCAACATCTCATAAATCGTTTCCTCAAAGGGCTGCGCCGAACCTTAAAAACAGTGAAACAAAGCACAAAGCAGATGGAAACGTGCCCCTTGCGTCCTTGTCCTTGCCACCAGCGCCCCGCCCCGGCCTCTGCAGCAAATGCGTCGCTGTTTTGACTTATAAGAAACATTCCACACCACCAACTCCGAGGGTCCTCCGTCACCGGCCCGCCCCTCTGTCCCTCCCCGACAAAAATACGGACGAACTCTATTGTTCAGCTCCGTCAAAGCTCCACAGTTCAGATCGCACCCGAAGGAAATAGAACAGCAACAACATCTGGATTTTCAAAGCAGTTACCCTTCGCACAGACTTTAAAGGAATAGGCCACCGTTTTTACATACTGAGATATGTTCTTACCTAACCTTAGCCGAGTTAATATATCCCCGTCTGGTCTTTGTCCGTGCGCTCTGTCACGCAAACGGAGCACATACGCAGCCTCTCCCACATGTCATATAGCTCCAAAAAAGCTCACGATAGAAGCTACCAAGCTTCCACGTGTTCCCTATTTAAATAAAGTTACGTGAAGTGTTTTCATGCGAAGTATATTTACACAGAAATGTAACATGTCGATATTGTAAGCAAATAAAAAGGGGGACTATATCGTGAGGCGTAATGATACAAGGAGCACAACGTCTGCGCAGTAACTCCTAAAGGTTATTGACGGAAGTGAGCGGGGGAAGTCTTTCGGACAAAGACCAGACGGGTGTATAACTCGTCTAAGGTTAGGTAAGAACATATCTCAGTATGTAAAAACGGTGGCTTATTCCTTTAATTGAACAAAAATGTCACTATTTTATACAATATAGAATATATATACTATATATATATGTATGCAGGTCTCACTAATAAAAATCAAATGACCCAGTTAAGCTTCTATTGCTCTTGTTCATGCCCCTTTCTCCCTCAAATGCAGGAGGAAAAACTTTGTGATCGTGAAAGAGAAGTGGGGGTTAGACACTCCTTCGCAGCATGGAGAAACTTAAAAACCTAGTGGGAGCAAAAGAGAAAAACCACAAGAAGTTCCTCTGGAGATAAGGCCGAGGACTGTGGAGCTACCGTCCGGTCGGTCAGTTCTAACAGGTGTCCCAGAATAGATTGCAGATTATGTGACGCAATCTCGTGAGTGCTAATAACGGAAACATCAATGAGACCATAGACAGCGCAACTACTTAAAGACAAAACTGTACGCGCATCCTTTCCTTCTCTTACCTCAGGGAAAAGACTAGCATGAAAACACAAGCCACTTTCATCTTATATTTCGAGCTCCGCACATGCGCGATTCTCAGGCGTTCACAAAAGTTACTGTCCACACAGCAGTTCCGTGAATTGAGCAGAATCACGTTTACTGCAGATAACAAAGCTATCACAAGTCAGAGAGTCAGTTAGCGCCTATAGCATTGGTAACAGACATTAAAGATCATCCATTATTGAAGTGGTCCGCAGAACAATGCACTGATTAGTTTTCTTTGTTTAAATTCTTTTCTCCCTTCAGCTGTAGCATGAATTCAACAGTATCCATACACGTTTCTTGTTTGTTGACTCTGGTTTATTTTAAGTGCTGATAATTACAAGCCTCTCACAGCCTACAGCTTTACACTGAGCAGCAGCTCTTCACTGCCCATAGTTGTATGCAAATGAAAAATAAGTGCGCTGTTATACGGAGCTTAAGTAGCCCTTTTGGATGTTTTTACACAGCACACTACTCCACTCATAATTGAAGTTGTTTGGAATTTTAAGAATCAATTATTTATGTGTTGGGCAGACAGAAATCCCCCAGTTCCCCGCTGCTATTCACAATAATGCCCCTGCCTGTTTGTTCCGCTGTGAAGGGGTGTGGAGAGTGCACCTTAATGACACTTTATTAACCTTGGTTTCGTCGGGGGCTCATTTGAAAGGCAGAAAGCAAAAAAAAACAATGAATCACAAGCAGCTGAATGCAAAGTGCACAATAAAAGTAAAAGATCAATTTGTTTTATTTGCCTGCTGAACTTTTTCATTGTTTATTTAATAGCTTTAATTTGTCAGTTACATATCTGAGACCGCTCCCCAGTCGACAAGTCTTCTTCACGGACCGGTCCTTCGCCCTGGGACATCTCCAGCTTGTCTGTCCATGGGAGTGAACCTCTCCCCTCAAGGTTTCTCTTTTTCCCACTGGGTTTCTTTGAGTTGTTCCTTGTCGAGAAGGAGGTATTAAAGGGATGGGCCCGATCAACAACAGTGTAGCTCAAGACGAAGTTGGTATCTTACGTACAAACAACGGTGAGTCAGGGATATTGCCAGTGCCATCGCGTGCAGCCATGTGCATGTTATTAAGCTTTTGCAGGACAAATTACAAACTATTTCTCCCACTGTGAGTTAAATTAAAGGAATAGGCCACCGTTTTTACATACTAAGATATGTTCTTACCTAACCTTAGACCAGTTAATATATCCCCGTCTGGTCTTTGTCCGTGCGCTCTGTCACGCAAACGGAGCACATACGCAGCCTCTCCCACATGTCACATAGCTCCGAAAAAGCTCACGATAGAAGCTACCAAGCTCTTCCACGTGTTCCCTATTCAAATAAAGTTACGTGAAGTGTTTTCATGCGCAGTATATTTACACAGAAATGTAACATGTCGATTTTATAAGCAGATAAAAAGGGGCACTATATTGTGAGGCGTAATGATATGAGGAGCAAAACGTCTCCGCAGTAACTCCTAAAGACTTCCCCCGCTCACTTCCGTCAATAGAAGCTGCGTGACTTGTAGAGAGCCTTTTACAACAAGCAGAAAATATATTTTTGGAAAGTACTCGCGCATTCCTACCTCATGGTCGAGGTCCTGAGTCCTGTGTCGTCGTCCGGGGTGAGTTGGAAATCTGTGAAACATTACTACACTATATACTTTCTGCTTGTTATCACAGCCCGGCACGATGCACCTAAAAGGCATTGTTCACAAGTTATGGACGCCTCTTCAACTGTTCTCTGCGAACTCTCTACAAGTCACGCAGCTTCTATTGACGGAAGTGAGCGGGGGAAGTCTTTAGGAGTTACTGCGCGGACGCTGTGCTCCTCGTATCATTACGCCTCACAATATAGTACCCCTTTTTATCTGCTTATAAAATCGACATGTTAGATTTCTGTGTAAATATACTTTGCATGAAAACACTTCACGTAACTTTATTTAAATAGGGAACACGTGGGAGAGCTTGGTAGCTTCTATCATGAGCTTTTTTGGAGCTATATGACATGTGGGAGAGGCTGCGTATGTGCTCCATTTGCGTGACAGAGCGCACGGACAAAGACCAGACGGGTATATATTAACTCGACTAAGGTTAGGTAAGAACATATCTTAGTATGTAAAAACGGTGGCCTATTCCTTTAACCATGTCCTAAAAGAGAGACTATATCGATGGGTCCAGCTCTTGCGCTAATATTAGTCTTTTGCCCACAAAAACACAGAAAGGTTGTCATTGATCTTGAAGCTCTTTAGAACCTAAAAGTGAAGTTGGAAATCTCGGGGTAATCATGGACTCAGACCTGAATTTTAACAGGCATATTAAGTCCATTACCTCAGCGGCCCATTACCATCAAAAAACATGGCTAAAAAAAAAACGTAGTCTCTAAACCAGACTTGGAAAGATTAATTCTTGCGTTTGTCTCCAGTCGGCTAGACTATTGTAAAAGCCTGCTTACTGGCCTCTCTAAATGAGCTGTTAGAAAACTGCAGTACATCCAGAACTATGCGGCTCAAGTCCTGACCAGAACCAGGAAATACGACCATATTGGTCCAGTGCTCCGGTCTCTGCACTGGCTTCCTGTTGCTCAGAGAATAGACTTTAAAATCGCTCTGCTTGTGTCTCTTCATGGTCGGGCACCAAAGTATATAGCTGACATGTTACAGCCGTATGAACCACCTCGGACCTTGAGAACCTCAGGGAGGGGTCTCCTGGTGGTTCCTAAAGTCACGACCAAACACGGTGAGGCTGCGTTTCAGTTTCATGGCTGCAAAGGTCTGGAACAGTCTCCGTGACGACGTCGTGGGAGTCTGTCCAGCCCACTTACTGCACCAGGTATGCAGCTGAAGATAGCACAGAGTGACCCCCCGTCGGCACAAAAGTCTAAGTCTACAGCCTGAGTTTAGAAACGCAAGACCGGGCCCAAGGAATGCACAGGGACAAATATCCTTCAGCTGCTTCACAGTAGACTCCCGGACATTTGGACATTACGTATGTTTGTCGGCGTCACTGTTTTATGTGTGAGTCATTGTTGATTGTCAAACTATTCTTCTGTTTGATCAAATCTTTTGGAAAGCTCTGTGAGGCGGCTGTTGTTGTGACGTTGGTCTTTACAAAAGCAATTTGTCGGCTGACGAGCCCTGTTCAAAATTGGGGATTGTCCTGTAAAGTGGAGGCTTGGGACATGTTGCAGGGGAGTTTTTCTCAATACAGGAGATTCAGGTCGGCTGTTTTGATTGAGCAAAGTAACCGAGCAATGCTGCGCCGTTTTTGTCGACTGACTTGTGCACCACTGGCTTCCTCCAAAACAAAGGTCGTATATTAAATCCCGGGGACCACCTTTACTCTTGTGTGAGCGTAACCCCGCGCCTGTCCCTGTGATGGAGGACAGTGTGTGGTGCTAAATGAGCGCGCTCTCCCGGTGCTGCTGACGAGGCTGGATCTCCGCCGGCTCGTTCAAAGCTCCATTCTCCTCCTTTTACTGCTGTGACAGAGACTAATGCCCCAACATTAACAGCCCCGAACGCTGCACACCTGCCCCTCTCTCTCTCTCTCACACCTCTGACGTCACTGCCTTATGAATTCATTTTATGTTTCACTGATTAAAAAGTCTCCCTCGGTCCCTTGTGTGACCAGCGACACATGAAGTCACAAACGAAATCCACGCCAAAGTGCTCGTAACGCTGTTGCGGGAGGGGTGCACCTGAACGCAGCACGGCCTCCCCTTAAACCTCCATTATGGGCCTTTTTTGGACCGGACATGTCGTCTGCTCCCATATTCATTGGCTGTAAATATTTTAGCAGCGGCGCGAGCAAACAGAGGCGCGGTCACTCATTTGTCAGTGCGTTCCGTGTAATTATTGTCGAGGCGGAGCGGCCAAATGGAACATTAGGAGAATGCATGAGCAGAAGCTGAGATGGTTTTTGGTGAGCACAAGCAGCAACACGGGGGAGGGGGGTTCAGAGTCAGCCAAGTGGATAATGGACATCCAAGTTAAATTTGGGCCTTCACTCACTGCACTTGGAGAACTTACTTTACGGAAGACTTTAACTATTGGAATCAGTGTAGTAAATGTACCAACAAATGAAACCACATATTGTTGTAGGAAGTATTCGAGAAAAGAGTGACATTTGCTTCCACCTCATTCCAGCTGTCAACGCGTTACACTGAATTAAAGTAAATCCTTTCGCTGCACATTTTCAACTTTTTATCATAATAGAATCATTGTATGAATGCGTAACCTTCATCTCAAGAGTCTACAATGAATACAATACAAAGTTTCGAAACTTTGCCTGAATGTCGAGCTTTCTCACACCATTGACAGATCGTTTTGTCGGGGACCCAAGGCAGAGGCACTTAAACTTTTCATCCTTGAATATCCTTGACGATGAATGTTACAGACGCAGTGGCTCACTTCGAGTCGGTTGTCTCCTCGAGCGCCGCTTAAAAACCCACTAAGGTCTGGCCAATTACGGCTCAGTATTAATGTTTCAAGTCTAAGTTTGAGTCTCAGTCCAAACTATTGTGAAGTAATAGTCAGTCAAGCCATCTGGATTTCAATGAACACCCGAGGCTCCATCTGGGTCCGACAGCACGGCTCTTTAATAAAGCGGTGACGATAAATGAAACATTATCAATTATCAACAGCATTTAGTCAGTATTTTAAGCCTGAAACACTGGTTGTTATCAATTACACTATGATAGTTTCCCTGTCTCAGAAGCTTGCATTCATCCATTCTTGTCTTACATGTAACTGAGAAGATGCCTCTCCCCTCCATTGAGGACATTTACTTCCCACAGGAAAGTGGGATGGGGTTAGGGGAGAGTTCAGGTTTCTGTTCTTTAGTCGGCCTGACTCCACAGTCAGACTGTTGTTAGTTTGTGGAGAAAGCAGAGAGCTTGACCAGTGATGTAGTGTTTGTGGACCAAGGGAAGATCACTGTGATGGGGAAGCCCAGGAACCAGTGTTAATTTTGACAACATATTTATTTTAGTTTTAGTCTTAGTCTTTTGACTAAAATGTAATTTAATTTTAGTCGAGATTTAGTAAAAAAAAAGTTTCAATTTTAGTCTAGTTTTAGTCGACTAAAATTGCAAGTCAATTTAGTCGATTAAATTAGTCTTGAATTTAATCGACTAAATTGACATATCGTCGACTTATATTTATAATATTCATTATAATCATATTTAATCTTGTTCCTCTGCTTCATGGAGCTGTATGGAGGACCGTGGCTGCCAAAACTATAAATATATACATAAATAAATAAATAAATAAATAAATTTAAAAAAGATAAAATTTGCAAAGAAATGCGTGCAATTATGAGAATAAGTGCATTTATTTCTGTATTTATTTATTTATATATTTATTTATTTCTGTATTTATTTATTTATTTACATATTTATTTATTTTTGTATTTATTTATACATTTATTTCTGTATTTCTCTATTTATTTATCTATTTCTGTATTTATTTTTGTATTTATTTATTTATTTATATATTTATTTATTTCTCTATTTATTTATTTATTTATCTATTTATTTATTTATTTCTCTATTTATTTATTTATTTTTGCATGTATTTATTTATTTCTCTATTTATTTATTTATTTCTGTATTTATTTTTTTATTTATGCATTTATTTATTTATTTCTGTATTTATTTATTTATTTCGCTATTTATTTATTTATTTCTGTATTTATTTATTTATTTCTGTATTTATTTATTTATTTCTGTATTTATTTCTGTATTTATTTCTGTATTTCTCTTAATGAGATGCAAATCATGGGGTGGGTCGGGATGCCTCTGCTGTAAGCTCATTGGTCAATCTTTTTCCTTGCTCCAGAGCTTGTCCAGCATAGACGGCCATGTTGAGATCACTGTGTTCTCGCTATAGCCATGTCAGAACGAAAAGAAAAAAAAGCATTCTTCCATATGCAGCAATTGCATTGTGTGTGTGTTTTTAAAAAAAATAAGTAAATTATCCTTTGCTCTGGGTCGCTGAACAGCCTCCATTTTGGAGTGGTGAACGATTGCATGTTGGACCTCAAGCATATCTAGTTGGGGACTGCTGTGCTATGTTCTAATGAGCTGAGAAGACTGGCGGACAGGAGAATCTGTAGTGTTGACTATATTATTTTCCGTTTGGATCAGTTACGTAAAGTCCCGTCGCCAGACGTCAGTCTTAAGGCGGCATTAGTATTACTCTAAAGAACATATTTTTCGGTATTCGCGTAGCCCTGGCGCACACTGATCATTACATTAAACATAATCAACAGCAAATATGACCAGACCATGCAACTACAGCTGTAACATCAGTCCTCGTGGCGGAAACGTCAGTAGCCCTACATGCGTTTCTCCGAGCTGAGCCTCCTCATCAACACATCCTTCTACTCAGACTTGAACTTATGAGTGAGGCGGACTTCAGCGCTTTGTAGTAAAATACACAGGAGCACCTGTCACTGCCTTTGCCAAAAGTCTCTCACGAGCATCGTGGACTCTCAGGGCGGAGGATGATCGTTGATACCCCTCTATCATATCACCTATATTTTATTTTGTGCCCAGACAACACGGGAGCCGTGCGCAATTGCGCACGGCTCCCGTGGAGGGAACCGTGCCAGAGAAAGAGAGAGAGGGATTAAATGCCGCCGGTCCTCTCTCTCCGTGAGGAGGAAATAGTTAGGTTACTTGTTGTGGAGTTTGGGCTGGTCTAATCGGGCAGAAAGCGCGAAAGTAACACTGTGCAAATGAGTGATCTTTGCCCAATTTGTAGTGGTTATACAGCAGTTCTGCAGGCCTTCTCGTGGTTATACGGCGTATGTCTGCGTATCACGTAGTCTACTACACCACATCTGTGTCAGGGGGGGCGGGCATGGCCCCGTATGGCCAGCCCATAGCGACGGGTATAACCACTAGAAAACATGCAGGATTGCCGGATAACCACGACAAACCGGACCAAGATACGTATCACTCATGTACGAAGTGTTACTTTGCGCTTTCAATCGGTTTAATACACCGCACGCGACGAGCTCTCTCGCGCAAAGTGCGTACATGTACATTACAGGCGTGCGCTGAGAAGCGCCATGCTGTCAAGATGCGTGTGCCCACTACAAACCTCTACAAATTGGGCAAAGATCACTCAATTGCACAGTGTTACTTTCGCGCTTTCTGCCCGATTAGACCAGCCCAAACTCCACAACAAGTAGCCTATTTCCTCCTCTAGCACGGAGGCGGCATTTCATCCCTCTCTCTCTTTCTCTGACACGGTTCCTTCCAAGCTGCGCTCGTGCGCAATTGCGCACGGCTCCCGTGTTGTCTGGGCACAAAATAAAATATAGGTGATATGATAGAGGGGCATCAACGATCATCCTCCGCCCTGAGAGTCCACGATGCTCGTGAGAGGCAAAGGCAGTGACAGGTGCTCGTGTGTGTTTTACTACAAAGCGCTGAAGTCCGCCGAAAAGTCCCCGCGTTCGAAGTGTGCGTTTTACACTCAGACACTGGAGCTTTCAGTGAAGCTGAGAGAGACTGAAAAGTGGACGCGGCCACAGCACTGACCGAGCCATATTCATGGTACAAACGGTGGCGCGAGTGTGGGGGTGTGTGTGGGGGGAGTGTGGGGGTGCAGGCGCTCGTTCTACAGCCCCAGAGTCCGGTCGTTTTCCACGCTCAGAAACGTGTTTTCGTTGCATCGGCGCAGTATTCTGCACAGACGCAAGGCCCAGCTCATTCAGCTGCTTTTGAAAAGGACCTCACTAAGTTCAAGTCTGAGTAGAAGGATGTGTTGATGAGGAGGCTCAGCTCGGAGAAACGCATGTAGGCCTACTGACGTTTCCGCCACGAGGACTGATGTTACAGCTGTAGTTGGTCTGGTCATATTTGCTGTTGATTATGTTTAATGTAATGATCAGTGTGCGAAAAATATGTTCTTTATAGTAATACTAATGCCGCCTTAAGACTGATGTCTGGCGACGGGACTTTACGGAACTGATCCAAACGGAAAATAATATAGTCAACACTACAGATTCTCCTGTCCGCCAGTCTTCTCAGCTCATTAGAACATAGCACAGCAGTCCCCAACTAGATATGCTTGAGGTCCAACATGCAACCGTTCACCACTCCAAAATGGAGGCTGTTCAGCGACCCAGAGCAAAGGATAATTTACTTATTTGTTTAAAAAACACACACACACAATGCAATTGCTGCATATGGAAGAATGCTTTTTTTTTTTTTTCGTTCTGACATGGCTATAGCGAGAACACGGTGATCTCAACATGGCCGTCTATGCTGGACACGCTCTGGAGCAAGGAAAAAGATTGACCAATGAGCTTACAGCAGAGGCATCCCGACCCACCCCATGATTTGCATCTCATTAAGAGAAATACAGAAATAAATACAGAAATAAATACAGAAATAAATAAATAAATACAAAAATAAATAAATAAATATAGAAATAAATAAATAAATACAGAAATAAAGAAATAAATGCATAAATAAAAAAATAAATAGAGAAATAAATAAATAAATAGAGAAATAAATAAATACATGCAAAAATAAATAAATAAATAGAGAAATAAATAAATAAATAGAGAAATAAATAAATAAATAGAGAAATAAATAAATATATAAATAAATAAATAAATACAAAAATAAATACAGAAATAAAGAAATAAATAGAGAAATACAGAAATAAATGTATAAATAAATACAAAAATAAATAAATATGTAAATAAATAAATAAATACAGAAATAAATAAATATATAAATAAATAAATACAGAAATAAATGCACTTATTCTCATAATTGCACGCATTTCTTTGCAAATTTTATCTTTTTTAAATTTATTTATTTATTTATTTATTTATGTATATATTTATAGTTTTGGCAGCCACGGTCCTCCATAGGAGCTGCTCCACATGAACAAAGCTCAGAGCTGTTCATTTGGCAGAGAATTTACACGATCTGAGGCTCTTTCAGACGGTCAATAGAAGTTTGGATGATTTTAGTCTCTCCTTTTCATTTTTATTTAGTCTTATTTTAGTCGACTCAAATATCTGGACATTTTAGTCACAGTTTTAGTCTCATGAGAAAGTTTTAATTTAGTTTTAATTCCTATTTTAGTCGGCAAAAATATCACTTTGACTAAAATTAAGACTAAATATTTTAGTTGACGAAATTAACACTGCCAGGAACATGATCGCTCTGTCCACAACAGCACCGTGGAGCAGAGGTTACAGTATATTGACCGAAAATTCTTTGTCATTGATGGATATTTTTGGCTTTTACGGAAAATTCGGAAAGCTGGAAAAATATGTTTGAACTGCTGAATATTTTCTTCGTTCCCGGTGAACAATTCGCCCACTCAATATCAATATAAGCCTTGATATTGAGGTTCAGATGATACTTTTACGCACAAGTTTGAACACATTTTTGTAAACGCCTATTAAAAATGCATATAATGAGATTGACTAATGAGAAATAAAAATAGCTCATGAGGGATTTTTTTTTTTACAACCCTGTCCATCAAAATGACGAAGAGAAATTGTCCGTAGTGAAACCGCTGCAGAGGAACAGGCTGGATGTCTGCTCTTCGAAAGTCCACAACAATCTTCTTTGTCTTCTCCACATTTAGAGCGAGAGTGTGCACTACGTGACCAGGCTGCTCATCTCACCCCTGCAGTTTATCCCGTCTCTGTTGCTGATGTGGCTGATAATTGTGTTTATCTCAAATCCTCAGTCATTTTGGGTGAATTTCGGACGCAGAACTGATGACAAGGCAGGGGATATTGAAAATGCTCATGTTCCTAATGCAAAGCTATTTCACCTCTGTAGTTAGGTTGAAATAATCAGTTTATTACTTTATCGATTTTGTGTCAATCAAGAACGTTGGACGACGAGAGTTTGGCTGTGCGTTCGGACAGATTTATTACTGAGTTAAAATATTAAACTTTTCTACAGTGGAACAAGAGTTAATTGAGTCACTGATTAAAAACAATAAAGGATCAGAAATGCTTGGGCAATGGAATCTACTCTTACTTCTTCAATTCAATAGTTGTCTCTTTTTCATCACATTTTTGTAAATGGTCTCAACTTATATAGCGCTTTTCCACCTACATTAGGCACTCAAAGCGCTTTACAGCAAGGATCCACTCAGCAATTCACACTCCCATTCATACACCAATGTACGCAGACACTGGAGGCAAGGAGGGTGAAGTGTCTTGCCCAAGGACACAACCACAGTGTACATCTTCAGGAGGCGGGATTTGTCTCTTTTTTTGTCCCATTTTTGCAATTTTTTCTTCAAATTTTTTCATGATTTATCGCTATTTTGAGGTAGTCTCGCCAACCAGACTCCGCTTCTTTACAGAAGAGGGTCTGGCAACACTCCATTGCACGCTTTCAAAGGAAGTGACGCAGCGATATGGACGGAGCCTACCGACCAATCAGAGCAGCTCCCTGAACGGGCATCACGTTGTTGCGCCTTTGTTTTGTAGTTTTTCAACACAAGCAACCACTTCACGTAATGCTCCGTAATGCTTGTACTCTTAAGTTTTTCTGACATAAACGACAGAAGTCATTTCCTGAACTCCGTGTGGCAGGAGCGCCATTGTTAATGTCCCAATGACGACAACTTTCTTGTCGCTGTTTCTGTCGTCACATCTGCTATGTTCTCATTGGCTGCTATGCGCTTCGGTTGTCCCACATTAGTCCCGCCTCCAGCAGTAGCTTTTCTACGACAGGGTCGCCAAACTAGTCTCCTGTTTATTAATTAATAAACATCGGAGATTAGTCTGGATGCCAGGCTAATTTTGAGTTGCTTAGCAGGACTAAGCAACTCATGCCCCTAGAGGCCATAAGCGCCACTGCAGGTGTTGCAGCATGTTGCGTTTCTTACTCATTAATTGTCCGTGAGAGTAAATACTACGCTGACAGAAAAGGTGAAGGGAGAGAGGGATATTGTTCATCCAATTACACAATGGAGATCATTTTTTTCATTCAAACTTGGCTGTAAATACTGTTTAAGTGCTAGCCCGCAGTTAGCTTTGCCCGTTAGCTTCTTCTTTGCGATTTCATTAGTGTGTAGTGGTGACTCCTACCTGGAGGCAGCGAAGTTGCAATTATGTTTTTTTGGGAACAGAGACACCAGGGTGAGATGAAAGACCCCCGATCATCCCACTAACACTTGTATTACCCCCAGAGGGACTACGAACAGGATTAGAAGATAAACAGGTTGCTTAGTACTGCTTTAAGGTATAAGACTGAAAAAACAAAACACTAGAAACCATTGATTGGTTATATTACATTATTCCAATCATTACAGTTGACAAATTGTACATTGATGGACAACTATTTAAAGACAAGCACATTACACCATGGCTATACTAACTGTCTACAACATTATTCATGCCACTCAAAATAGTCTCAGGTTTTAGGCCATAACCATACGCCCCCCCCCCCCCCCCTCCTCCCGCTCTTCTTTAGCTTGTCACATCGATTCTTAAAAGTTTTGCACCTTGCTCACCGCTACAACACTGTATATATCATGCACTCAAGCCAACTGTGTGTTTATTTCTCTTTGTTACTTTTTGGTCTTTTAGTCTTTGTCTTTCAATACTTGTTTGTTTGTCGCTCCACATTTTGTCATGTGTCACAATCTATGGTAGGCTCACTCACATACATGCACACAGACATGTACATACAGGTTCAACACATACACAGCACTATAGAAGCCCTTCAAATTATAAATCATGCAACTTAAACTTGTAACATGGAATATCCGTGGAGTTGGCTCTCCGACAAAGAAGATGAAAGTTCTCAATTATTTGGACAGTATTCAAGCAGACATTTGTTTATTACAAGAAACTCACCTTTCCCAATCAAATCAAAACAGCCTAAGAAATCTGCAATTTACCACCTCATTTTCCTCCCATTATAATTCAAAACAAAGAGGAGTATGTATCTTGATAAACAAAAAAATACAATTTACCCACAATACAACCATTACAGATCCAGAAGGGCGCTTTGTTATCATTAATATCTCCATCAACAATAACCCAATCACAATTGTGAACATTTATGGCCCAAACTCCGATGATTCTTGTTTTTTCCATAACCTGTTTTCCTCTATTTCAAATCTCTCTCACTGCCCTGTAATTATAGGGGGTGACTTCAATACAGTAATTAACCCATTATTAGACAGATCGAAAACCACAAGTAAATGTTGGCAATCAACAAAAACATTACAGCAGCTCATGAGTGATTTTGGTCTTGGCGATGGTTGGAGGCTTCAGCACCCAACCACCCGTGAATATACATTCTATTCTTCAGTTCACCAAACCTACTCGCGCATTGATTTATTTTTGCTAAGCAATTCTATTATACCAAATATTTATGAATCTATAATCCACCCCATTACTATAAGCGACCACTCCCCAGTAGCACTCATTTGGAAGCCACCTGCTCTACAGAAATTCTCCACTCGATGGCGATTTAACACATCTCTTTTAAAAGATCCCGAATTTGATAGCTTCTTCAAGAGAGAGTGGACATCCTTCATGGAAATAAACGACTCCCCAAAGTCTTCAGCTTCATTACTTTGGGAAACATGGAAGGCAGTATTACGAGGCAAAATAATATCATTTTCGGTCCATAAAAAGAAAAAAGAAAAAGAAACACAAATCCACTTAGAAGAGACAATAAAACAACTAGAGACAACACATGCAAATAATCCTTCAGATACTATTCAAAAAGAACTTAGGAAAAATAAACTCCTGTTAAACGAAATAACTAACAAAAAAACCACATTTCTTATCCACAGGCTAAGACAAGAAGCATTCCAACACAGCAATAAATCTGGCAAGTATCTAGCAAACCAAATAAAAAGAAATAAAGAAAAAACAACAATAACTTCCATCAAAGACTCAGCAGGGAAGCCAACCAACTCACCTCATCAAATAAATAAAATATTTCAAGACTACTACACAAATTTGTATACATCTGACTTGGATCCAAACGAAGAAGACATAAACCAATTTCTCAGTAACCTAAACTTACCCAAACTTAACTCAAATCAAACGAATGAATTAGAATTACCAATCACGGAAAAAGAACTTCACTCTGCTCTTACCTTAATGCCTAACAATAAATCACCAGGGCCTGATGGCTTCCCTGCTGAGTTTTACAAACATTTCTGGTCAACTTTGGCACCATTATTCTTAAGAACAATAGACAAAATAAAACAAGACTCTAATTTCCCAATACATATGAACACAGCACTAATATCAGTCATCCCTAAACCCAACAAAGATCCCACCCTTACATCAAACTACCGACCAATATCTCTCATAAATGTCGACATGAAAATTATCAGTAAAGCTTTAGCTCACAGAATAGAAAAAATCATACCACATGTTATTCATCCAGACCAGACTGGCTTTATCAAAGGAAGGCAATCATCTAACAATACCCGTAGACTATATAATCTTATACATTATTCATCACTACAACAAAAGGATACAGTTATAGCCACCTTAGATGCAGAAAAAGCTTTTGATAGGGTCAATTGGAAATTTCTATTTACCACACTACAAAACATGGGCTTTGGGGAGTCGTTTATAAACTGGATTAAGATTTTATACACTTCACCATCAGCCACAGTTACAACCAATGGACTAACCTCACAACGTTTCACACTGCACAGAGGGACTAGGCAGGGATGTCCACTCTCTCCATCTTTATTCACCATTTTTATTGAACCCCTAGCAGCAGCAATTCGCCAGAACCCACTCATCAAAGGCATTGAAACAACCCAAGCTCATAAAATATCATTATATGCTGATGATATTCTCCTCTTCATTCAAAATCCCCAAGCATCCATACAAGAAGTAATCAAAACAATTCAATCATTTTCTAAAATCTCAGATTATGCAATCAACTGGAACAAATCATCCATTCTACCTCTACATAAAACTAAGTGGGATGTTGCAGTTCAGCAATCACCTATCCCTTTATGCACAGGTCACATCACTTATTTAGGCGTGAGGGTCTCCTCCAAGCTGTCAGAGTTGAGTGCCCTCAACTTTACCCCACTACTGAGAACAATAGAAGAAGACCTACTCCGCTGGCTCAACTTACCACTTTCCATAACCGGCAGAATAGCAGTAATAAAAATGACAATCCTACCCAAATTAAATTATTTATTTTCAATGGTTCCAACTCACCCCAAACCCAGCTGGTTCAAACAACTAGATTCAGTCATATCTCATTTTTACTGGAAAAATAAAACGCCAAGGATAAAACTCACCACCTTACAAAAAAATAAGTCTCAAGGGGGGCTAGATGCTCCAAATTTCCAATACTATTCACTAGCCAATCAATTACAATACATATATAAATGGACACACCCCACTCATCCTGACATTGTATGGTTAGACTTGGAACAAACACTCTGCAAGGACATTCACTTATCAGACATCCCATTCCTTACCCAATCCATTAAACACCACGCATGTTTCAAAGCAATCACAATTGCCTCAACTCTGACGGCTTGGTGGAAATTCCACCAAATCACCAACTGTACACTTGCCCCAACTAATTTCACCCCACTGTGGAATAACCCTGATTTTATTAGCAATAAAAAAATTCTTCACTTTCGCACATGGGCCACAAAGGGTATCACTCACATTAACCATATTTTCAAATCAAATAAATTAATACCCTTTCCATTACTGACCCAGGAGTTCGGCATCGGGAGCAATCAGTTTCTGAAATACTTACAGCTCAAATCCTCACTTCTAGCAAAAATAAACAGATCTACATATCTTCAACTACCACCTGCAATATCGAACTTCATAAACATTTCATCGTCCAAAAAACTACTCTCAAAAGTTTACAAAATAATATCAAAACCCATTCAGTCAATATGTATACCAACAACCAAATGGGAAAGGGACCTCTCAATTGCTCTCGATGCTGACTCCTGGAATCAAATCTGTAAAAATATTTATTTCATGACTAAAAATGCCAATTTACAATTAATACAGTACAAGACACTACACCGAACTCACTACACAGGGGAAAGATTAGCAAAAATGGGATTTACATCAGACATCTGCTCACACTGCACCCAAAATTGCACCGATACATACACTCATGCCACCTGGCACTGCACCCCCGTCAAACACTTTTGGGTAGAGGTCACACAGTCACTCTCCTCCCTGCTGGACTGCCACATCCCACTATCTCCCCTGCTCTGCTTGCTAGGGGACCTCACAATACTCAACAATAAAACAATAAACCTCAAACTAGTTCTCATAGCTCTAACCATCGCCAAGAAAACTATCTTCATAAACTGGAAAAACCGAAATATCATCAATATTACTCATTGGAAAAATCTACTAACCGACTTTATTTCAATGGAATACACACAACCCTCTTACAGTAACTCAACAGAACCCGAACCCGATAATCCAACCCTTTCTGATTTGATATTGCTTTAAACTAATCTCTTTTGCCCCGTCTCTTACTCTTCTGTCCCAGATTTTTCTCTCCTCTGTCTGAGAGCCAACTCCTTGTAAACCCCTCTCCACACCATTCATTGCACCACACGCACATACGCACACACACACGCACACACATGCACGCACTCCTAACCCATTTCCATGTAGTTTTTGTATTTTTTGTTGTTGTTATTGTCATTATTATCTCACCATCTTTTTTACCACCCCTTAAGTGTTGTGGTAGTAGTAGTGGTGGTAACATATTGCATATTAACTCAATCTCTGTCTGTCCCCCACCATCTCTGTGTCTTTTAATGCATCACAGTGGAATAGTACAAAAAAAAAAAAAAAAAAAAAACACACACACAAATGATACACAAGCTCTCAGGTCGGTGGGAAAGTGCTTACAGGGACAGTATTTCTGCCCAGGTGAGCACTTCTTGTCCTTTTAATGCACCTTAGCCCATTTTAGGGTAAAACAACAACAAAAAACAACAACAACAATACAGATATAGATCAGGGGCAGAATGGTGGAGAACAAATGGATGAAAAAATAAATAAATAAATAAGTAATTTCGTGATCATACGACTATTGAACATGACTTTGATTATGAATATTATTATTATTATTACTATTACTACTACTGCTAGCATTATTATTATCCTATTATTAACAGGGTTGTTGTTGATATCTGTATGTATGTCTGTGTGTGTATATGTGTATACACTGCGTTCCAAATTATTATGCAAATGACATTTTTCTAAGATTTTCTAAATTGTCAACTCAAATGAGAGTCAGCATAATTTTTAAGTCTTTACCTGGTAGAGGATCATTTAAATGTGGTGGAAAAAATTTCCTAGTGATAACAGTATTTTTTTCAAAAATAAATATAGTAAAAACCTCAAAATCCACTGTTCCAAATTATTATGCAACTCATCGTTTCAATACATTTTAAAGCTTGTAATTAACTGAAAATGGTCATTTGTTGTATTTGTAGCATTAGGAGGTCATACTTACTGAAATCAAAAGCTATTTCAATCAAAAAAATATTAACAGGTCAAGTTATATTTTAACATAGGAGCCCTTGTGTGAAGCAGCTTCAAAATTCTTAAATCCATTAAACTTGTAAGTTTTTGGACAGTTTCTGCTTGGATTTCTTTGCAGGATGTCAGAATAACCTCCCAGAGCTGCCGTTTGGATGAAAACTGCCTCCCACCCTCATAGAAGTTTTTTTTTGTTGAGGCTCCAAATGTTCTCAACAGGGTTGAGGTCAGGGAAAGAGGGGGTCCACATCATGAGTTTCTCTCCTTTTTTGCCCATAGCAGCCAGTGTTGCAGAGGTTTTCTTTACAGCAGGACATGGTGCGTTGTCATGCATGAAGAGGATTTTGTTCGGGAAAGCACGGCTCTTCTTTTTGTAGCATAGAAGACAGTGGTCAGTCAGAAACTCCACATATTTTTCAAAGGTCATTTTCACACCTTCAGGGAGCCAAAAGGGCCTAAAGGGGCCGACCAGCTCTCTCACCATGATTCTGGCCCAAAACATGACTCTGCCACCTCCTTACTGACGTCACAGCCTTGTTGGGACATTGTGGTCATTCACCAACCATCCACTACTCCATCCATCTGACCATCCAGGGCTACACGGCCTCATCAGTGAACAAGACTGTTTGAAAATGAGTCCTCATGTATTTCTGAGCCACTGCAGCCGTTTCTGTTCATGAACATTCAATTAACCGTTTAGGGGAGGCCCGGATAGAAGGTTTATGCACAACTGCAGCCTCTGGAGGGTCCTACACCTTGATGTTTGGGGGACTCCAGAGGCACCAGCAGCTTCAAATACCTGTATGCTGCTTTGTAGCATCTGTTCTCCTAATCTGATGTGTTTGTCTGGCAGAAACCGTCCATATTGTGCCATTATCTGCACAAAACGGAGTGTGCTCTGAATCATCCACAAATCTCTTATCTGTATGATGATTACGCTTAATCTTTCATGAAATATCGAAGGTTTTCATACCTAGACCAAGGCATTCAACTATTTCACACTTTTCATCAGCAGAAAGTCCCTTTTTCTTTCCCATATTGCTTAAAAATGATGATCTGCATAATAAAGTGGAACACCCTTTTTCAGTAGTTTTTCCCTTAACTGGGCTTAACCCGACAACTAATCATCCCAGGTCTCTGAGATTAATGTCAGTGATTCATAGAGCCCCAAGACACGATACCATCCATGAGTTTCATTATTATTATTATTATTTTAACCTTTTTGACACAAAAATACAATTTGCATAATAATTTGGAACGCAGTGTATATGTATGTGTATATGTATATGTGTGTGTGTGTGTGTGTGTGTGTGTGTGTGTGTGTGTGTGTGTGTGTGTGTGTGTGTGTGTGTGTGTGTGTGTATATGTATATATATGCAAATATATAATAATCATAATTGTGATTTTCATTAGATACAGTATAATGTCAGTATGGATGACGGTGTTGATGATGACAATGACAACAAGGATTAGAATTGAATATAATTTTTCTATCGTCTATTTTTTTTACTTTTCTTTTTTCCCATTACACACGAAAGCTCTCACATGCACGCACGCACATAAGCGCACTCACACACACCCGCCCAGTACGCCTACCTATACAGCCTATGAAATTCTTCCCAAAAGTTTTCTGGTTTAATGTCACATGAGATCTGTTGTCTGTTCTTTGTAATGTCTGTTGTTCTTGTTTTCTTTTCTTTGTAATTGTCACAATAAAAAAAAAAAAAAAAAAAAAAAAAAAAATATTACATTATTCCATTCATTATTGAACCATTTTCTTCTAATGCGAGACATCAAGAGGTGCTTTCAAGAAAGTAATGTCTAAAAAACCCCCCCCCCCGACTGGTATTCTAATAGGCTTTGTAATGCTATCGTAAACTTACCACTGAACCACTCTCATTATCTCGTCTGCCAGTTAATTAGTGACAGACAATATCCCCATAATTACACCATAAGCTCATGTGCTTTACATGTCATTAAGACCAATGTGACACAAGTCTGACAGCTTTATCGCCGCCGCCGCACTGTGATATAGCGTGGGCCTGTGAGAGTACAGCTGTGGGGCTCGGGCGCTGCAGTATATCAGACAGTTGTTCAAAAGACGGCGGCTCGTGATCCTTTTATTAACAGAGGGAGTCCTTGTTTTACCTTTGATAATGACGTACTCGGTTCTATCCCGCTGCTCATACTCGCCGCGGAAGCCTGCCTCGTGTGGACCCACTGGGAAGCGCGCATTTCAGCCACTCTCCGACATTGTTTTTTTTACGTCTTCAGATTAAAGCCCATTGTCTGGAGTGCCCCGCCTCAATTTAGGTCACGCTTATCTTCCGCAGGTACCGCCAAGGCCGACGCGTCAACGGGAAAGAGCTTCGTCATTTTCAGATATGCCCCGTTCACTTTGCAAAGTCCACCAAGAAACCACCGACCAATTTCCTCCTTTATCCCCCAGTCCTAAAACGCTAATCGGTCCTGCCCTGTAATCAGCCGACAGATGCAGCAGGAGCGCTAATAAATGAGGAAAAATGACTTTGTTTAAAATGGACTGAACGCTCGGGCCTTTTTTTTCTTTCTAAATCAGAACGTTCTCGGCGCCACGATAACAGCTTTTTTGAAGCAAAGAAATGTGGAGTCACGGGCCGAAATCCTCCTCGAGCCACTGCCCCCTGCGCTTATTATCAGGAGAGGAGTCTTTTTTAAAGTGTCGGGCCCGCCGCGCCACGACTCCATTGTCCGGGCGGATTGGTTTGTCATACAAGCTCCGAGCCGCAGATTTTTTTGGGGCTTAGAAAAATAACCTCTTATCGCTTTGAGGAAAGTACGGCCATCGGGTGAAGGAGAGATTGGCCTCCACGACCTCCGCTTCCTGTGTTGAGAGGTGTTATGGCATGTTATTTTCTTTTCCTCAGATAAGATTAGAACAGAACTCTGCATCATCTGTCTGCTTGGTTTAATAAGGTCATGTGTAAAAATGGCCCTGCAACCTTCATTCCATCTAAAGACTTTTCTTGTATTGTGATGCAAGGTTTGTTTTTCTCCTTTTTTCTGAATGCTGTTACTCAATCCAAGACATATGCAGTATATACACAATTGGTTACTTTTCCAGCCAGATTCTTCTGACAAGGATCTAGCCTTAAACCCTGAGGAGAAACCCAGAACATCCCTGTGGTACAGAATCCCTTGCAACACCTCATAACTTTGAGCTAATCCAGAACTATAACTTTTCTCTTCTGACCATTTTTTAAAACAAAAGTAAAAATCACCCCTAAGAAACTTCATGTTTCACACCTCGGTAAACTTTTGTGAGTACAGTAGGTCTTTCGGCGATGGCGTTGGTGATGGTGTGACTAATAATAAATCTATGCAGAGTCTGTGAGGTTACCTTGACAATTATGCGCTGAAATGTCCTTATAAATATTCATAACGGCATGGCTGGACTGAGCTGTTGACATTGCAATCATGCAAATAGCTCACATATCACGAATACCTGCCAAATAGAAATCTTTAAAGGCATTAATGAATTATTGAAAGAGAATGAGCACATTATTCTATGCAAATGGAGAGTTGGACAGTTCGCTGCCAATACAAGCCCCTGCACTTCCAAGCACTGTTACAAAGTACTTTAAACTTCAGCATGAGCGAAGCCTCGTTACACTTATCGAGCACTGTCATTTTTGGACTATAAGCCACACCCAGAACCCTGCGGCCTACACAACGATATGGCTAATTTATGCGCTAACTGCGTTGAATTCAGATCTTACGCCCAAGCCCATCCAGAATATCATATAATATGAAGGAGTTGTCCCGCAGTTCAGCCTTTTTTTCCTACTTCGATCGCGACCAGACTGCGGCGCGGGGCGGGGGGGGGTACCTGCTGAGTGTATCGGTCACGTTTCTAAAGCGGAGAGGCCAGCACTTTGATACCTGCGCAGTTTGGTGTCCATTCAGTGCGTATAAGTATGGAAAATGCAGAGCGATGTGAAAAACGAGCGAGGAGGAGATGAGAATGAAACAGCAAAGAGCAGAGAGCGTGTGCCTGTCCCGCATTGCCCTCATGTCTCTGCCCCGGAATTAACGGTATATGATTGTGGTAGAAGCCTCTGTTTCTTTATGCTGAATAATACATGTGAAATAATAAAAAGGAAAAGCAGAGTTTGGTTCTGATATGTACAGTCAGCGAGCCACTCCAGTAAACTCAGTTCAATATTACATTCTTCATCCCTGAGTGGCTAATAAAAGCCACACAGAGAAGTTCAGTAAACCGCAAAAAGACAACAGTGTGCCGCGTTCAGGGACGAGACTGCGGAGTCTACAGGGCGGTCCATCTGACAGAAGAACAGCTTCATCCACCAGACTGTCAGGAAGCTGAACTCTCCCCTAACCCTTCAACCCCCAAACCCCGGGCAACATGCAGCAAGGGAACGAGAGTAACACAATCTCAGTTACTTGTGAATTGACAAAAGGTTTGTCTTATGTCTTAAATAGTAGCTGTGTTGCATGTTTCAAATATTTTAATTATTGAAATTCCTCATCATAAATTGCATTAAGACACCCACTGTTGCATTTATGCCACCCGGTGGGGCCCCTTTCTCCTCATTTGGAAGCACATTAAGTGTATTTCTGTTCTCCCTTCCCCTTTTAAATCCCTTATGTAAATAGACCACATAAATGACAGGTGCATCCTGGGATATCAGCGTGTCAGCCTAATTCTGAATAATTTCCTGAGCTGGGTGACAAATTCCACTTCCCCTTGCACTATGCATAGCCAGGGAGCACGGGCACGCATATCAAGTAGGAGGGAGAGTCAGCCTGGCTCCCCCAAAACTCCAGTCACACAAAAAAAAAAAAAAAAAAAAAAAAAACTGCCATTAACAGTTTCTCTCTGCCAGCCGCCGCAAAAAGCCATGTTCCCCACCAGAAGCCGTCATCCAGGAAGTCTGTCTCGAGGTGATGACGCTCTGGGAACAAGTGGCTGTGTCCAAGAACTTCCAGGCGGCTTCGAATCATTGGAGAGAAAATCAAGTTGCACTTCTCCAAATTAAGACTGTTTTTCTTCCATAAAAACATAGATCTGCCAGTTTGTAGATAAATAAACTTCCACCCAGAAAAGCTGAAATGAGCATGCACTGAATGACTCATTGGGGTCATATTGCTGCATAAACACAACATTATTACACTTCCAACGTTTCTTTTTCTCCAGAATTTGCAACTCTGCTGTCAAAATTGTTTGGATTGATTGTTTTACCTTTGGTTGATGAACAAAATTTAAGTGTCTTTTGAAATGTGCATCACATAAGTGTTAAAGGCATTGGTGCACACTGGCCAATGTCTTTATTTATTACATCCCCTCAATAGATAAGCAAATCCAACAATAGTAATAAGATTATGATTAGCCAAATGCGATTGAGTTCCAGATAATGCAGGGTTAATGTCTATATTTGACCGGGACAGTGCAAGTAGTATAGAAATGTGCTTATTTCGCCCCCCCCCCTCCCCACCCCCCCGCACCCCCCCGTTTTATGGCTCAATACATGTACTTTTTTCGCCCCTCTCCCCACCACCCCAGCACCCCCCGTTTTATGGCGCACTGTTTTTAATGATTTATGACCCACTGTCCCCCAACTGTTGACTTTTCCTCAGTTCCCCCACCACCTGTTCCCAAACTTGTTTATGATGACCCTATTGTCTTAAAGGTCCTATATCATGCAAAATCGACTTTTTAGAGCTTTTAGCCATGTTGTTATGCTATTTCCTTATCAAAAACACCCCCAGAGTGGTTTGCGGCTTCATTCACGCAGCTCTCCACAATCCTCCTGAATCCTGCTCTCTGAGCAGCTGCTCCTCCCTCTCCTGGTGAACGACTGAGTGTTCAGTTGTGTCGTCACAGCGGAACGGAAGTGCTCGACGTCTGTAATGCAATGTCTTACAGCCTGATTTTAATTTGTAAAACAGCTTTTTCATTTTTTCTGTTGTAAGAGAGAAACAAAGAGGAAAAAAAAAATGAAGGAAAAAAAAATAAAAAAGGATGTGCCCGAGGTGCTTCCAGGTCAGCTGAGGCCAAAACAAACGCACCCCCTGAGCGTCTGAACAGACGTCATGTTTGCGCTGCAGCTGAAGATGGAGCTCGTTATAACCTATTCTGGACACACCTGTTCTTTATTCTTACCTAACGATAATGTCACGGACGGAGAAAAAGAAGCGCATTTGGCTACGAGGACGGGAGTTTATTCAACCTTTTTCAAGAAGAGGCTACTTGAAGTTGTTTTTTTCTTCGGGATTCGGCGACTATCACCAAAATATTGTTTTTCTGTGACTGTCACTGATGGAAGTTTGGTGAACCTTCGCCTGAATCAAAGTGGATTAACTTTTATAACCAACGCGAGTCCCATAATGTAAACAGCGATGGACCAGAGCGGTGAGTCAATCCAAACGCGGGTTAGCATATTAGCTTGTGTGTTAGCATATTAGCATGTTAACATTGTTAACATGCTACCCATTTAGCCATTTATGAAGCTGTGTTGCAGATGTCAACTCCTTATAACTGCATTGTGAAGTATCTTCACTTATTGCTGTTTATTTATATTACGGTAAAGTATGTGCGGAGAGAGGGGGCGGAGTTAACTGAATCGAAGCGTTGTGTCTTCCGGGTTTGAAAAATACCTCCAGAAAACACTTATATTTATCACAAAAATGAGTGCTCAATAGCGGTAGAGGTACAATCATTCATATAAATGCCTATACTTAACTTTGGAATGGCTAAAATAGCATGATATAGATCCTTTAACGCCAATAATGACCCACTGTCCCAAGCACTCCCTTGTGTCCAACATCTGCCCCCCAAAGTGTTTACACCTGCCCCAAGCATTATCCCAGGGTTCACATGTCGCTGTACCCAGGAACAGGCCCCCGGTGCCACCAGTGCGTTTGATCAGGATCTCCGCTCACAAGATTTTACGCATGCACAGTGTTTTTACAGGTGGGATGCTTTTAAAGAGTTTTACAGCATGTATTGTGTCTCTGATTTCCACACAAACAGGATCTCCAGCTTTAAAAAAAAAAAAAAAAAAAAAAAGGACAACAGCAGACCATTTAATCAAGAAGATGATAAGGAAATAAGGAAAACAAGAAACATACAACACATAACTTAGTCAAAATTTAAACTATAAAGACAACAACAATTTGACACAGAACATCAGTGTGAGTGTATTTACAGATGTGCAGGTGCATTGAGCAGATTAACATTAACATCAAGTGTGAGAATAGACTTACAAACATTCCACACGTGTATATGGATCCTTCATCGAAACTCGCAATACCCTTGACTTGTTCGCACAATAAGCCAGTTTATCAAAACAATGCTCTTTCAGAACTGCTCTTCATCTTGAAAAGCAGCCGAACGGAGCTCAGTCAGAGACTTTGTGCGAGATATCTTGCTGGTAAAGTGGGTTGCACAATCACTTACAACCTTCAAGCAGATACTAGTTGGGATTAGCAGACACTTGTAGCAAAAGGGCACTCTCATTCGGCTGCGGGTGTAAATTACTTTGATTATAACTTTATCTTGGCGTACTTGCCTGAGCGGCTTCTCTGCACCGTTTGAACTTAAAGTAGTTCGAACTCAGTCCATTTTAACTTGTGGTCTTAACGCTCTTTCCTCGGGCGGCGGTGGAGACAACGGTAGCTTTGGACGTGACAGGAAAATTGTGAGGAGGATTGCACTCCCCGGCTAATTGTCCGCACTTCACCTTAAAGGGAGCGGGGAGATTTAGGAGCGTTAATGATGCTGCTGTAAGTACTGTTTCTAAGACAGTTTGAGCCCTGTCTGCTCTGGACCATTACCCACAAGGCCGTTTGCTGGATTTGCCTGTCAGACTCGTCCTGTAGATCCCCGGCCTGGGATAAAAAAAACCTGCAAGCTTGGATGGGACGCTCACAGCCCCTCCTCCTCCTCCTCCTCCTCCTCCCCTTATTGATAAGTTTGTGCACCTGTCCCGTGCCAAGATCTCAATGAGAATTTCCAGCCAAAGAAAGGGCACGACTTGGCCTGTAGCTTAGCATTTTATTCCCCGACTGCGCCATGGTTAGCGCAGAAGTGTTGTAAGAATATTTTTTGTAATGATAATGATAAGGTAATGTAGTGTAAAATCCTTCATGAACTGAGGGAGTGCGAGTGGAGAGTTTAATGCTGCTCCAACAGGGAGTTTTGGATATTTTACAAGAAAGAAAATTAGACTAGCTTTTGGATTACGAACAAATGCTATGGGTGAGGAGATTTGTCAAATGCAAAAAAATGGATTGTGGGTGATCAAAGCAGTAATGAAACATGGCAATGTTCATTTATTTAACCAATATATTTCAGGAAATGGGCACGGGCTCTTTTTGGCTCAAAAAGAGGAGAGGGGGAAAGGCTTTTTCTGGGAATACAAACGCATTCACTGTACATTACTGTGACGGGGTTGAAATGCCCAGTCTGCTGCATCATGAACCTTTCAGTGTTCATCTGTGTTCTTAATCATTGTTGTCAATGGTTTGGCTACAAAATGAAAAGACAAAAGAAAATCCACTTTGGAGCTTTGTATCATAATGCAATTCCCCTTTTAGAAAAATCAATAGTTCTCTTACGCAGGAACTATTAAAAGCAGAGGTTTGTTTTGATGGGGAGCGAGGGTCAGAGGGGATTTACAGCTAATGTTGAGGATGGGAAACTTTAAATTAGATCAATATAGTATTTTTGCATCTGACTTGTGAGATGTGTTTGAAAACCTGCATAAAGGATATTAATACCTCTGCTTTAAATTCCTTTGTTTCTATAGTTTGGAGTACAGCCTAAAATCACATATGGTGACATGTAGATAAAGAATGTGCCCCAAAAAGCAACCAAAAACTAAAATATTGTGTTCTAAGTCAAGAACTGAATTAACATAAACCTAATGGAAAGTTAAAAATATTGTAAAACGACTGTATTTTTAGCCTTTAGGACACACAGGTAAGTTCCATTGACAAAGGGCACTAGTGTTCCAGTAGTTCAGTAGGATTTATTTGCGACAAAAATATGTTTTTCTTTCATTTAGAGTTCATTAGTATGCTTTTTAAAACATTTGCAGCGGTGTATGTCGAGTCCATGAGATTCAGATTTAACATTTGAGTCCTCCAGCATGTCCTCGATCATAGTACAGACCCAAATCACAGACATCAGGTTTAGGTTGGGCAGCTCTGGTGACTGATATATGCTGGAGTGGCCTAAGTGGGAAACATACGGTTAGATCCACCTTTCGTGCGCTGGACTGAGGGAAGACGCTCATCCACCAAGACCATCGGGGAACCGCAAACCCGCTCTACTGTGATGCTACAGCATTGCACCATGACGCGCTCCCGGGAAGGGACCCACAGTTACGCTAATACGGAAGAGTCTAATCAGGACTAGCATGAAGGATGAATTTTAGAGGTGCATTATGCAACTTTTTATGGGGGATTTTTTTTTTTTTTTTCATATTTGACCTTGTAGTGTCACAGTGGCTGCATGAGTGGTCATCACGGTGCCTTTACTTTCCATCACGGTGGTCTCTAGGACGCCGCAGGATCAATTGTTTTGTTGGTTTTCTGGTGAGAGGGTCCGTCAGCAGCGAAAACCTTCCAAACTACTGATCCCGGAGCGTCCTAGAGACCACTGTGATGGGAAATAAAAGCGTCATGCTAACCTCTCATACAGTCGCTAAGTCATTTCAAGGTAAAAAATGAACAAATATAAACGTTTTTTTCTCCACATAGAAAGTTGCATAATGCACCTTTAAGTAAATTTTGCAACAACTTGCTGTCGGACAGAGAACCCAACCCAGCACCAGGTTTAACAGGATGGGGTGGTTACACAAGGTCAGAGGGCGAACAGAAATAAATTGGGGCCTTTTATAGTGCGCCCCCAGCAGACACAGCAGGGAACAACACTAATACTAATAGCCAATATAAAGTTTGTTATATGTATGTATGTATGTATATTGTATGCTTACTAAAACTCACCCCAGATACACAGTGTATGTAACTTGTACTCACTTTTTGTGGTCAACATAATTTTTTACATTATTTATTATGTTGCAGCTCTATTTGACCTAATTATATGTAAGTCTTGATTTTGTTGTTCGTATCAAATTCCATCTGTTTAGACTCATGCAAAAAGGTGTGCTCTAATATATATATTTCACTTTATCTCATTACACTGGATGCCACTAGACAACAACGACTGTGTTTATTTTACACTTGCAGCGCACTGTGAAATATTAAAATTTAATGTGGGATTTTATGGGTGAGTGTAAAAAATTCTTTGCGGCACTTTGAGGATCAACAAATGTTTCAGTCGTTCTCACTTCATTGGCTTCTAAATATTTTTTCCACTTAGCATTCAATCCGTGCGGACGGTATTTCTGGAGAGCTCGTCTGTTTGTGATGTGTGTGGTGTGACTTTGCTCCGAAATGAATTATTCACACGTACAAAAATACATAGCGCAATGGCTCATTTCCGTGTGCAATAACCAAAGAGCAGAGACAGTACTACTGCCTTAGTCACTAAAACATTATTTAGATACATATGGAAAATGCTGTGTGCAGACTGTGAGTCATGGTGTTTAACAGAGCTTCAGAAAGGTACTTAAGGGAGTAAGTGTGTCCTTGCCTTTTGTCAGTGTTTGCTTTCCACAGCTGAGGTGCTGACATTTTTGTCAGACCTTCCTAGAAAATGACTTTTAGTAAGATTAATTTATTTATTTTTATGAATTTCTTTTACTGAGTGTCAAAGTGTGTGTCAGCCTTTGAAAATGATGCTGGTTGAATACAGATTTGGGGAAAAGTGTAGTAGATATGTCTCCAGACATAATTCACTCACATTTTGTGTGTTGCACCATGTAACATTTCAACCAATATCGAATTTTAAAAAAAATTATTATGTTTTTTTTGTTGAAAAGTACCTAGAAATGAAGAAAGAAATGTGTGTTTGCTGTGACCTGACTGCAACATTACTGGGAGCGGGGGCATCTCCAGCTCGTCTCCATGGCGATGTTGACTAAAGGCAGCCACACATGACACACACACACATATTAAGTAAGGATTAAACAATGAGGAGCCGTGCATTAGACGGTTATAATGCACGACGCGGAGTCAAGAACACCACGACGCGCAGCGGAGTTACTCCGCGAAGTGCATTATAACCGTCTGATGCACGGCTCCTCGTTGTTTAATCCGCTTATACCATGGTCCCACAAACGTAACATTTATAATAAATATTTGTTTCATTTACTAAAGTCACTAAATATGCCAGACCACCGGGACAATTTTATGTTGGTTATTAGCCGGTCACTGAAGGCTCGTCTCAGAGCGAGCCATTCTCCGCAGCTATTACGAGGATCTCAGTCAGACGCAACGAAACAACATAAGCACAGAATCACAACACAACAGGACTAACCCGGCACTTTTCCGTGGAAGTAAACACCGATGTGCGGCACTCGTGGGCAGGAGTTGTTTCACTTTTACGCTGTTTAACCTGAAGCTAGCTAGCTAGCTCAACCAGCTCAACTGTTTATGGAAACAGCTGCGGTGGAGTCCGCTTACACCTGCCCCCCACGAACTGAAACTTTTATGTTTGACTTTACTAATCCAGCCAAATATGTTTAAATGCAGAGATCATTTTATGTACGCCTGAAAATCATGAATAGTGCCTTAACCGTTTTCAATAGAAATGGAAAGCTCATATTTTATTAACAGTAGCTAAGCTAGCTGCTCACTCTCCTCTGCTTCCCATTTATCAAAGATTTTGTTTTGGCCAAAAACGTTGAAATTAAACAAAATCCATCTCATACGTTCATGTCAGTCACTAATTACGTGTTTATCTGATTCAGCTGTGTCATGCGTTGCTATGGCGATGCCCACAGCGGAGTGATATCCCAGTGATTTAACTACCGGACTACGTGTGCGGTTATACCAAAATAATGCACGCTTGTTAGCACCCACCAGCCAATCAGAATCGAGTATTCACCCAGACCATGGTATAAAACAGGTTATTGCTGGGTTGCAGGTTCTAGAATATGATGATGTCACCGGACACGGCGGGGGGCAGGAGCCAGTTTTTCCTATTAACAGCATTACACTTTCGCAAGTTATAGCTTAAAAGAAAATGTATGAATTAGAAAAACGATCATTAGTATCAATCACTGGGTCCATGATCTCTCTGTACAAGACCAATATTTTCCTCAAAAACAAAGTAATTTTTCCTCTATATAATAGTATAGGCCTTTAGAATGCTGTGATGTCACCTGCAACCCAGCAATAGTCCGGTTCACTAGGTTATTTTGCTGGATTTTTGTGGAGATGTATAAAAATTATACATTTTTGAAAAGTTTATTAAATAAGCAGTCAGAAAAACAATGTTTCCATTTGCTCTCATATGTAAAGGGTGCGATAATAGCGATAATAACATTTCTATGAGGGGAAAAAAATGTAGTTTAGAAAGATTCCATTTGGTCGTTCCAATCAAAAAAGTCAATCTATCCCTTGTCATATTTTTCATGTAGTTGCCATAGCGATGACCAGAACTCCCCATTTACTGTAATGTAATAAATTGTATAATTGTCCAATTTTATATAATATAAGATGTCACTATTTACTATTTAATTGTTTTCTGCCTATTTGCACACCCTGAGTGTTTCTAAGAGCTGAATGTAACATTTCTCCATTGTGAGATCAATAAGGCTATCTTATCTTATCTTATCTTAACAATGGAAAAGGGCAAATGGAAACATAGTTTTTTCTCATTGCTCATACCATAAGGTTTCTTAAAATATATAGTTTTCATACTCTCCAAGAAAATCCAACAACAGTAGAAATCTAAATATAGTGAACCGGACTATTATGTCCTCATCCAAAACCATTCTTTGAAAGAATTGCATTTTCTGTTTCGAGCTGGTCATTCAGAGGATGTTTTGTTTTGGCAACAAGAGAAACCAAAATGTTACGCGGTGCTCCATTAAAGTGGAAGTAGTTATTGTACAGAGGATTAGAATCTAAAGCAGTGGTGGAGGAAAAACACATTTTATTTTCTGACTTTGTGTGGATTTTGCATCACACATTTATGATCAAAGCTGCTTTTGGATCTTAAGTAAATATGTCTCCAAAGAATTCTTCAAATGTCAGCAACAGTGTAGATATGAGGACATCTCATGTACCTGGTATCAAGCCTGTAGGGCATAACTGATCGGATAAAGGGCAGAGCACAAACGCGGCTGGTGCTGATATCGATTTTCTCTTTCATGTGGCACACGCTCACACCAAAAGTGCTCACTGCTCATCCATCACTGTTCACCGGCATCACTGTGGGTTTTATTCAACACGCAGCCGGCCAAAAACCATATGAAAATACAATGTAAATCATATGACTTCTGCTCCCACTCGTGCCCTGCTCCTCTCCGTCTGCCGGGAAAAAACAACAGCCAAGACTGCTATAAATATTTCATTGCACACAGTTGCCGACTTTTATTTTAGTTGATATTTGAGGCATCAAGCCACATATATAAAGCAGTCTGTGTATAGATCATAAAGTTTTACAACAATCTCTGACATGCACTGAACTACCGTCCACCTCTGTACCACTTACTTTTACCACTTATTGTTTTAATGTGCTATAATATTAACATTGTTATATCGTTTTTTATACGGTTAACTTGTCTGATTTTTGAGTAGGTGTAAGACACGAGAGACAAATCGTATTTTGTTACAGAATACTGAATACTTGACTTTAAATCATGTTATAGAATCATCATTTCACATTAAAAAATGTAAAATATCAATGCTGAGGCACCCAAAATAATGTTTTAAAGTCAATTTTTAAGCCCCATATGCATGATATGTCCACTTTAAATGTGTTTTGTAACATATTCTCTTACTTCGTCCAATCCAAACACTTTCTCATTGTTTTGTATAATGCTGATATGCAGCACATTATATGTGTTCCATTTACCACTTGGAACACAACAAAGTGCAGCAGATCGCAGCGGTCAAATGACACACGGTGCACTGTTTGATGAAGCTGAAGGGTAATGATTGAGTACTGCTATATATATATATATATATATATATATATTTTTTTTTTTTTAGGAAAGTAGCTGTATTCTAAATACCCCCAAATGAAAAAGTAGCTCCACAGGAATACAGTTGCTTGAAGGAACAGGTCACCGTTTTTCCATACTGTGATATGTTCTTACCTGAGCTTAGACGAGTTGATGCGTACCTGTCTGGTCTTTGTGCCCGTGGGAAAGCGTGGTCGCTTCTAACTTCACCCCATTTGGAGCTATAGGAATATACTGGGAGAGGCCAAATATTAACAACATCTTTGGACGATTTGCATGACTGAGGGCACACACAAAGACCAGACAGGTACGTATGAACTTGTCTAAGCTCAGGTAAGAACACATCACAGTATGGAAAAACGGTGGCCTGTTCCTTTAACCCTATGGGAAAGTCACTGTTTTGAATGAAATAACAAACATATAATCCACAAATGGGGAACCTGATCGTTTCTTAGTCTATCGATCCACCAAACTTTAGCATAAAACTTTAGGTTTAAGTTAAAGAGACTAGATGCAAGTTGGTCATTTTATACTCACTACTGCCACCTCAGGTCTTGTGCGTAACTGCAGTCTCTATATCAAGCTCGTGCATGACAATTCGGATCCGAAGTAACCAGGTCTAAGCTCATTCTACACATTAGGACATTCCTGGAACATTCATTTGTGGTTGAACGATACCACCATGTTTAACACAATAGGGTAAAATATATTACTTCTGGATTTGTTGCATGTGGATCGGCTCTTTGAAATGTCATGACCTTGCGTCGACACGAGAACATAACCCATTGTAGTTTAGACATATGAGAGGTGTTTGCTGCTGGAGTACACAAAAAGTTAATAGAATTGTCATTAACTAAGACAAAAAGTATGGTCATAAAGAGGGAAAAGTGAGAATGGGACAAAGAGCTTTATTCACATTGCATTTTTGCATTAATTCATTGTTGTACCTAATCAGTTTCAGGCTATTATTAAACGGATAATGTCTTTTTGTTGGTGATCCAAATGTAGAGACTAGGTTCAGTAATGAGAGCTGTTACCTGTCACACCTAATGGAAAAAGGCTGGTGTTTTTTCCACGACTGATACAGGAGCTTGTTTACAAAGACATGTTGTAAATGAAAGGAATGTTGTGCCACGCATGCTAAGAATGCAGCGGATGTTTTTCCCATTCTAGGGTTCATAATGCCAGTGGTATTTTAAAAACCAGTGCATGTTTGTCCATTGATACATAGAGAGAAGACGACGCTTGGTATTCAGGATTGCTCCTGCGTTGTGCTTCATAGCTCATTTTCTCTCTGCCTTTGTTGTAATTAGAGTTTCATTCATTGATTCTGAATCCCATTATGGTGATCACCTGTGATCGTGAATGTTAACTATAGGGTAAACTTACACCGAATGCTTAAGCAGACACACATCTGCCACATCGACTGCCACTACGTTTTGAAAATAGATTGAAAAGGGCATATTGTAAGACTGAGATAATTAACAGAGGTGCATGGAGCGGCAGCTGGAGCTTTGGAACAAGTTATCTTAAGACCCTTTAATTAAAGACAAGTAAATGTGTTGTGTTTTTTATGTAGTTTTATTTTAATCATTTGTCTGTCATAAAGCAACTGTGGTGCAATTGCAGTTCAAACCTCATAAGCTCACACTGGCATTATGTATTTCACTCCTTTCTTGCCGAGATTTCTTTATATATCCTCACTGTGCCATTCTCCCAAATCAGCATGACTTTCAGCCTGGCCTTTTCCCTTCTCAACCTGGAGATTTATTCTGTGTTTTTTTGTTTGTTTTTTCCTATCAGATGCTCCTGGTATCTTATTCGGATGGCAGCAGTATTCGCCAAATTTGACAGGTACACTGTGTAATGCAGCCAATCCATCAGTGACAGTAAGAGGTGCCCATCACGCCTTTCCTCTGTCACCTGTGACATGCATTTCCTTTCACTGAGTTGCTACAGTGTATATCATCATCATGTTTACAGATGTACACCCTTACAGTACACTTCATTCAGACTGGTGCTTTTTAAGGACACCATCTAAATCAGGGGTCACCAACCTTATTTCAGCTGAGGGCTACTTTAAGAGCATTAAGTTGTTCGAGGGCTACCAGTTAAAAACAAATCCTAAAGACTTAAACGTACACTGTTCACTTATAAGATATTGACCCCACATTATATTAAAAAAAACTTTATTTTAAACTCATGCTGAGTCACAAGAACCAAAATCACTGTAATTTTAAGAATTAGATTCAAGAAAATGAAGTGTTTTACACTTTAGAAAAAGTCCCAAGGGCTACTGGACATGCCCCAAAGGGCCCCTGGGTGCCCACGGGCACCACGTTGGTGACCCCTGATCTAAATGATGATGTCTGGTTTTCATCAAATTGCAACACAAAGTTCCATCTGTGCTTTGGGCTAATTCGGTCCGGAGTCAACAAAAAAGGCCACATTTGACCCTTCGACCATTGTTTTGGACACCCCTGCTTCATGTATATAATACAAGTTCCAGCCTCTATCCAGCTGACAATTACACTGTGCCGAATGCTTTAGTTTGTACAGAATACTCAGAATAGTCTTTTAAGATAAACTCACAATGATCAAAAACATCCCAATCTCTTTGAGAACTCTATGTTCCAGCAGATCAACTCATGAATGAAAGGCTGAGATGCAGAGACAGAATCAAACTGCACCAAAATGTAGCTTATTGTCTTGTCATATAGTCAGTGGTGGAAAGTAACACCGTAAAAAGTAAGAATTAAAGGTACTTTGACTTTACTTAAGAGGGCTAGATACAAGTTGACCATTTTATACTCACTACTGCCACCTCAGGTCATATGTGTAACTGCACCTTCTATATAAAGCTCGTGCATGACGGCAATTCGAACACGAAGTAACAACCTTTTGAGTGACAGTGCCGGATTTTAGAGGCAGTTGTGGTGAACAGGTCTGAGCTATTTCTACATATTAGGACATGGCTGGAACATGTAGGGGGAGGAAAATACATAATTTTAACATTTTTAAACTTCATATAGTCCTACACTGCGTAACATTTTGGACCATCAATACAATATAGTCATCAACATAATGGTTCCTGTTTTGACCTGGTTTGATTCCAATGATTTTAAAAATCTTAACATAAAACTCGTAAATACTTTTATTTTTTACTTCCAAAGTACATTTTGCAATGCATACTTTCATACTTTTACATACGTTGAAATGTTATCAGATACTTTTACTCAAGTGCATTTGTGGTCCTGTATCTGCTCATTTTACTTAAAGGCACACCGCGTAGAATTTTACTTATAAATAAAATTGAAATACTAGCATTTATTTTATGATAGATCATTTCATCATTGGAAAATTACCTACATATATACAAACAAACATGTGTTTTTGCTGTGAGCGGCTCAGGTTATCTAAGACATGACTGTATCTTTACCGGGAGTGGGTACGTCTCCAGCTCGTCTCCATGGAGATGTGACAAAAGTTAGTAGAATTTGAGATTAAAACAGACTAGGTCCTCATCCAGATCCATTCTTTGATTATTCCCTGCAGTAATAGTATTTTTCTGTCGAGCTGGTCAATAGGAGCATGTTTTGCACTAATGGCAACAGTATAGTCCAAAAGATACGCAGTGTCTCTTTAAGTAAGAATATTGAGTACTTCTTCCATCACTGCTTATAGTTGCTGTGTATAAAACAGTGTTGTTTTAGTACTTACTTACTTACAGAGTTGTTTCATTATTACGATTTTGGAAGCAGAACAAATATTGTCTACAAGCTGCATCAAAAGTGTTCTCTGGGAAATATTCAAAATTATAGTACTAAGTAAATCATCAATGACAAGAAAACAATTGCTACAAAATCTGCTCGTGCAAAAATAATTTAAAAATATTTGCTGTGCAGTCATAATATGAAAGAAATTCCTGTAACTAAGACACATTTTTGTTCACATTTCAGATGGTTTGCACAAATATCACTTGCTTATTGTCATGGAGAAAATCTGAAACCGTGTAGAGATTTTACCATTAGTGCCTGAACCTAAAAATAAGTTGTAATTTAATGAAACTAGTCATGTGAAAGTTTCTTCAAATCCCCCCTCCTGTTTGTGATTTGCTATCAACTACAGCTCGCCTATAGCGATGCATTTCAACATGAGAGCTGCTGCCTGTGATCAGAAAGATAGACGAGATGAAGAAATACACGACCTGCTTCCCCCTTGAGAAATACAGCAAACAGGCGCTCGGGGAAACGCTATAAATGTGAGAGGAGAGCTACAGAAAAAGCGAGACATGTATTTGACCCGACCACTAAAAGATTGAAGATGATCACACACTGGCAACTCGACTCAGTCTGATATGAGTCTTTACAGATTCATCTAACGCTCCGCCAAACGCTTTCTGCACGAGATACCTCCTACAGACCAGATTAGGATCACTCTTTGACTTACAAATATGAAAATGCAGCTCGCCGAACAGAACCAGACATTTGTTCTGCCAGGCTGGAAATAAAGCGTAACACAAACATCGCGTCAAAATCGAAATGCGTCTCCTAGTTCATAATGTCAAAAGCTTGGCTGTGTCACAGATTTGTAGAATGACTTTTGGGTTATTGCTTCTCTGCCATTTCCTCGCTGTAAGTGAGTGTGGCAGATATATACCCATCCAAAACGGACTGCAGCTTATAAAGCAGTCAGTAGTCTTCTCTCAAGGCTGGACATAATGTCTGTCATTGAGGGCTGGTTCCAAGCATATTCAAAAGAGGCTATAGTCTTGGTGCCATCCAGTCAATATCTGTTCCAAGTCTGTGTAAATTCAGAATGTTGTCTCAGCAAATTCATGTGATGTGGCACTTAAATCATGCAATATAAATAACAAGGATGATTGGTCCAGTGAAGGGTGGGTGAAATGTCCTTTACAGTGAAGATAAAGCACTGTATTGCCCAAATGTACTGTATTTCTTATCAATGTTTTTGTTGATGTTATAAATGATAAATAAATGGTAAATGTTCACATTTATATAGCACCTTTGGTACTTTATAATAAGGTTGCATGAAGTCATGCATGAATAACATGAAATTATGCATGTATTCATGTATGACGATATCATGACTCATCATGAGTTAACATGACTTCACATTCTTTCATTGATGACTTCATGCATGAATTCATTAAGTAACGAATCTTGTTCATACATCAAGATCTTAGAATCATGATGAATTAATTAAATTAATTTAGATTTTTTTTTAACAAAACATTAACTAGTCATAATTATAAAGTTTATGCATGAACATTATGATTCATCATGATTTTTAAGAAAATTAATTTGCAAGTTTATAAGATTAGCTAATGATAAGTTAATTACAGCAGTAAGTGTTGCAATTACATCTTGCAAACTAAGTTTCTAAAAAATCATGATGAATCGTGATATTCATGCATAAACTTCAAAATTACGATTAGTTTATGTTTTTGTTAAAAAATGTAAATGTTTTAATGAATTCATGATGATTCTAAGATCATGATATATTAACAAGATTTTCTCATGAATTCGCCTCTCTTCCTGCTTTAGGCACTCAAAGAGCTTTACATCAAGGAACCAGTCACCCATTCCCACTCTCAGTCATACTACAGCGTACGCAGACACTGGAAGCAAGGTGGGTGAAGTATCTTGCCTTAGGACACTTGGGAGAATTGAACCGCCGACCCTTTGGTCACAAGACAACTCGCTCCTCCCTCCGCTATGTTAGAGTACTGCAACTGGACACAACGACAGTGTGCACCTGCAGGATTCGAACCGCCGATCCTCCGATCAAAAGATGACCCGCTTTACTCTCTCTGCCACCGTCACCCCATAAAGAGTGTTGCAGGTAAAGCGTTGGTAACTGGTTAGAGTACTAATTATTATTTTATAAATAACTAACATAATAACAGTAACATTATATGTATTGCGTGCCCAAGTAAGTTGAAAAAGTAATATGGTTTTCAAAACAGTAACACATTAGTTTGGGTCATTTTACCAGTTAGTTAAGAACCCGTGGTTTAAACATTCACTATTGCTTAGGCACTATAGGAGTACTTATGAGCACAGAGGATGGCAGATGGTCTCAGTTTATGTGTCACTTTTCCACAAGCTCTCATAGTGCTTTATATACAGTACTTTACTTTATACTTAATAACTTTATATACATTCACACTTTTATACAACGGTACGCAGACACTGGTGGGTGAAGTGTCTTGCCCAAGGACATAATGACAGTGGACAGCCAGGATTCAAACCACAAACCTTCCAGTTAATAAAAGGACTTACTCTGCCATCTGGGACAACTAATGGCGCTTCGATGGGTGGATGACAAAATGTGTGCTGGCAGTTCAACATTAGTCCATTTGTTTGTCCAACAGATTTATACTGTACATCTGTAGCTACAACTTTCCACTTTCTTTTCACACAGTTAGCTGCTCAGACCAGCGCCTGAGGAAACACTCTGCGGAGGCTAACGCGGTGCAGACGGTCTACTGTGCCCAGTGACAGTGACAGGCTGCAGCCCTGACATTTTAATAAGCCACTATAGGCTCAGGTGGCTTTCTGCCATGCACACAACATTCAGCTGCTGAGACGACCAAGGCCCCAACAAGACTTTCCAATCTGAGGAGAGAAAGACGCAGTGCAGAGCAAGACAGACACACAGAGCGAGAGAGCGAGAGAAGAAGAGTGAATGTGTTATAAGGTTATAAGCACCTGCATACACAATGTTTGTGGGCCTTCCTTATGTGTGATTATGGCAGATCAGCAGCTCGCAGAGATTGCCCTGGGGGACAGCAGGAGAGCACCACAGTACATTCTGATACACCACCGAGTAGAACAAGTTTACGGCTAAGTTAAGGGGGGTTATGAATTTTAATATTGTATTCTGTGGAGAAAAAAAACCTGGGAATAATAGATGTATGAATGCATAAACTAGTCAACTTAGTAAGCTGCAAAATAAAAAAAAGGAACAAACACTGTATTTTACCTTTGATAAACATAATGTGTGTATAATGTTTGAGAAATAAAGCACTTTACCTAATACTTTTGTTTTCCCTTGGGCCAAAATCAGCCTGACATTTTTCATAAGAGTAAAAAGAAATCCTGTTTCCCAAAACCCCCTATAATTGTTTAAAGCCAACATTAATAAAAGTGATTTTCTATGACATGCACCTTAATTCTATTCTGTGTCATTCCAAACTGTCCTCCGGCATTGAAAACTTCACTACAGCCACAACAAGCTGCACTTTTTGTGACCGGATCTGGCACATTTGCGTAAACCTTCAGTCCCTCTGCCCTCTTTCATCCTGACCTAGACTAATTTTAAATGAGAGAGTCTTCCATTTGGGTCGTACATAAAAGTGACTGGTGTTTAGAGTTTAATGGGGATCCAGAGGAGTTAAAAGTGGAGTGGAAATTATTAATTCATGCTTTGTGCAATCAAAAAATGGACTATTAACTTGTTTTAATGGCTTTGACAGAATAGGAGTGAAATGGAGAGAACAAAGGCCACGAAGGGAGACATTTTAGCTGTTACTGTTACTCCACAACTACTACAGTTTCAACGTGTCTGTGTGGGGTCTCGGCCGTAGAGGAGTTGTCCATCTTCACTGAAGGTTCTTGAGCCATCTTCTGTACTCTCTGGTACAGCTGAGAGACAGAGTAGAACGTTTCTAGAAGTGTAGAAACGTTCTACACTTCTACTACAGAGTATACAGAAGATGACTCAAGAACCTTCATTGAATAGAGTTTCAACGTTAATGCCGTGGTTCATTACACTGCAGGGGTCCCATCTTGTGTTTCTGGCTGGAGATTAGACTTTGCGGGGGGTGGGGCCGCCCTGTGAAATCTTCCAGCTCCAGACCAGCCGCAGAGACTGGGCTTGGGCTGGTTATGTAGAACAACATTTTTCCCCTTACCAGACTTTTTCATACTTAGCTTGGATCACAGGTCTCAGTGTGATACCAGTGTGAGAGCGGGACCATTGGTATAGTCTGTTTCTCACGGGCTGTAACTCCCGCACAGAAAAAGTTTGCGGTTTGTGCCGTGAGAGCTTCAAAATGATGTAGCCTAAACGTTGAATGAAGTACATGATGCAGCGCGATGTGAAGGAGGAATAGACTGATGAGGCTGCAAAGGGAAATGCACTCTCAGTACACCACGCCCCATAAGACCTCTTTTTTTAATAAGCAACTCCCTTTAAGATTCTGGATTTTGCCTGTTCTGTCTTTATCTGCTCCGGTTTGCACCTGCAGGAGGTCGTGACCATTTGCCTGGCTCAATATCTGGAAATGGGCCTCCACTGGTTGCTCTTGCAGCATCAAAGAATGGGTCAGATTTTGTTGCACAATCCTATTCTGACACACTTTTAAATGATTATATCAAAATAGTCAGTTACCTTAAACATGAGTAGTTGAGAGTCATTCAAAACCATCAATTGAAGACTTGGGTAATACTTGTATAGATATTGCTGTGGTTTTTAACAATGTTGTCTACCACTGCCCTTATTGTTGAATCATTTGTGTTAGTTAGTAACAGTAATGATCATAGCTTGGAAATGACTGATGTGATGCTTATGTATTGTATTATACAGTATAGAGCTAATATACAACAGCGCACAAAAGGACCAAGTTCTATTGTCAGTGCAATTCATTGTCAAAGTTTAAATGCTGACATTAGATACTGTAGAAGCAATAATAATCCGAGGGGCAAGGCAGGTGAAGTGACACAATGACAGACTGCACCAGGATTTGAACTGACAACCCTCCGCATATAAGACAACCCACATTGCCCACGATAGGCATGAATATATTTATTTAAGAGAAAAACACAGGAGGTCCGCCTATGTAGATCGCATCTTGGATAGCACTGTATATGATTCATCTTAACTTAATTTATCAGTCACATTGTCTCAACATAAAAGCCAATCAATATGACTCTCTTATTTCCATAAAACCGTATAAAACTCCCATGTATCTCTTGGCACATACGTATATAGACTGCATGCAGCTGCATGAATATTAATTTTTCCGAAGGCACAATTTCATACTTCACTGTAACCCAAACATTGTGCCATCCACTGAGAAATGAGCAACTGGGAAATATCCAGTCAGAGTAAATCTTTCTAACTTAATGCATGTCCCCCTGTTTCTATGGAGGTTTCTATGTGGTTTCCTTATGACTCACTCCATCTTCACTAAAATCCGTCTCACTGGGTTGGAAGGTGGAGGTGGTCCCCTGATGGCTCTAAGAAGCCTGTTCACTGGCTCCAAGTGATGAATGAGTTAAATAAAGTCAAGCTTATCCAGTCGTTTGGTCAGGGCACAGACTCAAGGTTGGCCATGATAGAAGCCCAGAGGAAATATCAAGAAAAAATATGGGATATGGGAGAGCTAAACTTAATTGATTGTTATCAAAAGTACGTTTTCGCTGGATGCTCCTAAGCCAGTAAAATCAGTTGGTCTCTTGTTCACCTACGTCAATGCAGTTGGTATGACATACATTTGCTCACATTAGAATCAACATCCAGCATGTTCGATGGTACGAGTCGCATGTTTTTGTCACGTGACAAAGTTGATGTATGCAAATGTACAATGAGAACAATAACATTAATTGTTAAATCGCTGACAAAGATTATGAGATGAGAGACGACCCACTTTAACAACAAGGACAGATGACTTTTATGTACAATGTTCAAGAAGTTGGTGGTTGATTTATATTTATTTCATTAAATCTGTCTAGCGTGGAGTAACCACCACAAGAAACAAGGTAGGGTGATATGATGCTGGTGATATTCATTTGAGAGATGATATCAAAGGTTGACTGTGGAAAAGCCAGTCATGTAGTTCCAATGAAAGATATATGTGTAAATATATATTAGCCATGTCCATTAGTTATTTGGTTATTTATGTATTTATATCTGTTACAGTTCAGTGTGAAAGTGGGTGAAAAGCAGGAGAAACATTATTAAAATTACTCCATACTTAAACCACTAGCTTATATTGTCCTGCTCTTCTATCTCATTTAAAAATGTAAACCAATCAGTTCATAGAACCACTTCCTCCCCTTCCTCCTTTAATAAACACGAAGAAAAACAATTAGTAATCTGTGGACTTTCCAAAGTGAAAACAAAAAGGAAAGATATGATATCATTGGAATGTTACTTATTATTTGTATTGCTTTAAATCCACTCCACATTTACCTATTTTTTTACTCACCAGAGCACAGGAGTGTATACATCACTGCAGTATAAAATGAAAGTGCACATGCCATATAATGTGGCCATTGCTCTACAATATAATACACCAGTCTTTCATGACATATGCTTTGGTTCCCTTTGCTGTAGAAAAACCCCATTCAGTGCGCTGTGCATTTCCATGTGATTGCCGGATAAATGGAGAAATAAAGCCAGAGCTGCTATTCCCCGCCGCAGGGTAATTCGGACAGCAAGATTAGATGTCAAAAATAGGATCAGATATGTTCCCGCAACAAATATTTCCCGAGCGGACGACACATGCAATCTTGTCGAGACACAAGGACACAGCCGGAGATATCGTACGTACGGCATGACTTATGGCCTCGCGATAAAGCATCCTTTAAAAAGAGGAATTTCAAACCGACAGGGCGCGGATGTATGATAGATTAGTTGTGTCAGGTTTTATATCAGGCATTTAACTTGTCACCCCACGCGGCAAACCGGCTCGGAGGCACCACTGCTCAGCACATTTCTCCACTCTGTCTGTGCCGCTAATGCAATGAATCAGAGCAGCGTGATGGAGAGGTTAAGGATGTATGACAAAAATAAGATAAAACGTGTGGGAGTTTGGTCAAAAATGAAGTTATGGACATATAGTGGACAGCGGAGCATTGTGCCAAACAGGTTCACTGTTTCTTTATCTTTCATATTGGACACTTTTTGACATTTAGAAAATCGTTAGTGGCTAGACGACTCCAACGTGACCAAAGTGGAAAACAGAATATTTTTGATGATGGCATAGAGCATATAGAGCCAAGCTGGAAAATCTCTTCAGAAATTCTTGGAAAGGTTTTGGAAAATGAAGCGCTACAAAATGGTACAAGGACAGTTACTTGTTTGTCCATCCAATATGCAACGTTTCAGTGCAAGCAAGGTATAAATAGCTCAATTAATGATTCCACAAGGTAATTAAATGCAGATGGATAGACGGTTTATGCACAACTGCAGCCTCTGGAGGGTCCTACACCTTGATGTTCGGGAGACTCCAGCAGCTTCAAAAACCTGTTTACTGCTTTGTAGCAGCTGTTCTCTTAATCTGATGTATTTGTCTGGCAGAAACCGTCCTCATTGTGCCTTTATCTGCACAAACCCATGTGTGCTCTGAATCAGCCACAAATCTCTTAACTGTACGATGATCATGTGTAACATTTTGTGAAATATTGATGGTTTTCATACTTAGACCAAGGCATTCAACTATTTCACGCTTTTCATCAGCAGAGAGATCCTTTTTCTTTCCTATATTGCTTGAAAATGGTGGTCTGCTTAATAATGTGGAACGTCCTTTTTCAGTAGTTTTTCCTCACAGGCGTCTGAGATTGATGTCAGTGATTCAAAGAGCCCTGAGACATAATACCATCCACAAGTTTAAAGAGACTAGATATAAGTTGGTCATTTTATACTCACTACTGCCACCTCAGGTCTTATGGGTAACTGCAGCCTCTCATCTATCTATCAAGCTTGTGCATGACGGCACTTCCGACCCGAATTAACATCTGCCATGAGTGACAGTGCAGGATTTTAGAGGCAGTTGTGGTGAACAGGTCAGGGCTCATTCTACACATTAGGAAATGAATGGAACATGGAGGGGGGGGGGGGAATACTTACTTTTGACATTTTTAAACTCCATATAGTCCCTTTGATTGATTTTTTTTTTTTTTTTTACCTTTATGGCATTGAAATACAATTTGCATAATAATTCTTAACATAGTGTATAATGCATGCACCCATAAATGCACAATAGTCAAGTAAAGTGACTGTAATTGTTTGTTAAGATGCTGACAAAGATTCTTGGATGAAAGACGACCCTCTTTTTACCACCAAGTACAGCTGACAGCTTGAGAAATTCTGTCTACAATGTTCAAGAAGCTGGTGCTTGATTAATCTTGATTTCATTAGGTAAATCTGTCTTGTGTGGAGTAATCAGCACAAGAAACAAGGCAGGTTCACTGATCTGGCAGCTAATATCGATAGAACGGGCAGAGCTCGCTTTTGTGGTATAGATTGAGGGAGAGTCTGCGTTCACGTAATCGAAGCATTCACTAACAACAACCAAAGAGCATTTTTATTATTACCATGTGTTTAATCTCTCCTATTTTTTCAAGTAATACAAATGCTTCTTGCAAAAAGTATGTCAAAGGCGCATGTTGAGATTGTGGATTTATTCAAGATTACGTTTCTGCAGCCTTCTTCAGATCATTTCATTTTTTGTCTTTTTGGAACCACAGTGCATGGTTCTTTTGGGACTCTTCCCATGGCAATGTTATGGAGTTAATCATTCGATAATGGGTAAGATTTGCTCCGTGTACACTGGATTATTTTTTGGGCTGGATTACACTCTGGACGAAGTTTCTTCAGTCTATACCAGGGGTCGGCAACCCGCGGCTCCGAAGCCGCATGCGGCTCTTCGGCCTACTTGTAGTGGCTCTTTTGTTTGTTTTTTGTTTGTTTTGTTTTGTATACTTTATTGTCCCCGTAGGAAAATTTGTCCTCTGCATCCTTCGATGCCACTGGGGCAACCCGTAAGGAGCAGTGGTCGACGGCTGTGCCGCGCCCGGGGACCCATCTCCATGATGTGGAGCCAGGCTGATGGTCAGAATCACCTGGCTGGAGGATTCACCTATTGCACATGTTTTTAGTCATGTTTTGTCCCAATGGAGCAGCACCAAGTATATCTACAAGGAGAACCGGTTCTGATGAGTAATCCATCAGAACCGCGTGACTCCTTCATTAACGACGCCTCTTATTGATCCGCAGCTTCTTTATACGATAAACCTGCGGAGCCTGTCCTCTTTATATACGCTTATAGTGCAGCTGCTACGTTATTAAGAACCAAAACAAAGCGCAGGTGCTGAAACATGTGCTTTTGCGCGCTTGCTCCTATCATTCAGAAACTATAACGCTGAAGGGCTGAGAATATCCTTCGACCCTCGTTCATAAAAATTGAGTGTCTGCCCCACTGAAATAGCTTTAAATCCCATTATTTTAATAACCATTCTACATTAGCTTTATAAAAATGCTTCGAGGAAGTTTGTCAAAATAGGTAATTTCTTGTCATATTGTAGCCTAATTTATAGCCTATTTCTTAATGAATTGATAAGCGAAATGATAAAGAACCGAATCAATATCAATGGTATTGTCGATAAAAAAAAAAATGGGGGGGGGGCTACAATTCTGTTTAAACCCCGGGGCCTATGGGTACATTAAGGTGGGCCTGGTGGTGAAGCAGGGGCGGAGCTGGTGTCCCATTTACAGTGTTAGAATTTATGAGTTTTGTAGATCAATGCAAGCAGCAAAGTATATTACATCTAAAATGCAACAGAAAGCTGGAAGTGGCATTTTATTATTAAAAACAAAACATAATTAATACTTTTTATAATTATTGGGAATTTTCTTGTATATTTCTAAACAGAACAACAATACTATTATTCAGTTTGTTGGGTTGTTTGAATGTTAAAACTATTGTGGCTCTTTGAGACTTTCGTTTGGTTTGAAATGGTCCAAAATGGCTCTTTGGATGTTGAAGGTTGCAGACCCCTGGTCTATACCAATGAGTGTGCACCGTTTAGCATAAATACGCTAAGATGTGACAGCGGTTTACTGTGGGTCCGTAACGATTAAACTACCACGATAATTGTAGAACTGGTTAATCTTCCCCTCTTGGAACCGCCACCTTAACGTGGTGGAGGGGTTTGAGCACCCGAATGATCCTGGGAGCTCTGTTGTCGGGGGCTTTGTGCCCCTGGGAGGGTCTCCAATGGCAAACAGGTCCTAGGAGACGGGTCAGACAAAGAGCAGTTCAGAAACCCCTTATGGGAGACCAACAGGCCCGGTTTGAATCGTGAGGCCGTCCTCCCGTGGACCCACCACCTATAGGAGGAGCCATAATGGGCTGGTGCAATGTGATTCCTGGCAACGGACAAGTGGAAGAAAATGGATGGATGGATGGATGGATGGATGGATGGATGGATGGATGGATGGATGGATGGATGGATGGACGGATGGATGGATAATCTTAACATAGTTGAGATAAACTTAATCAAAATGTTTTTAGGGACAGTTCACATTACAATAAGCAGCACTATCATGTTAAAAAATCCCACCACAATCCTGAGTAGAGATCCTGCCCCTCAGTATTCTCTCTCTTGTTTGTCCTTTCCCCTCCACGCGCTCATCAGCAGCAGCCATCACTCTTAATAAGCCCATTCTCATTGTCCCTGATCGGAGACGTGCCTCGCGGGGCCCCCCTCCACCCCTGCCACTGTAATGGTATTTTCTCATATCAAGCAGCTTATCAAATCCCAATCTCCATGATGGATAAGTGTGTGGCGACGACGCGCTCCAGTGCCGCGCGCCGCCATCAGTCTTCGTGTTGCCAGGTGATTGTGTCCTACGCGGGATATCCGGCATTATGAGGTCCATTTTGAGGGACCCAGCTGAGCTACAAGAGGCGACTATCGCTCAAAGTCAATTTAAGCGCAGGGATCTCGTGAAAGCGCTCTTTACCCCCCTCCCCATCGGTATCTCCTTAAGAATGTTGTGAGTATTATCGACACAGGCGCCATCTTATAGGTCTTTATCGCGGTTGGAATGACGCCCTCGCAGTCCGTCGTGATTGTTTTAGATGATGCTCATGGGATAAAAAGAGCTTGGCCTGAAGGGATCATTAAAGAGAACACTGGCCATGGCAGTTAAGCACAAAGCACCGCTTTTCAGGAAGAGTCAGGTGGGCGAAGGAAAATAAAGCAATGTTAGCACAGAAGGCTTTCAAAATCCATCAACATTTCAGTATAGTTAGCTCATGTTTCAAAGGGATTTTTGTTTGTGTTGGTCCAGAACATGGTTTAGATTAGAGATGCACCGATCCAGCTTTATTGCTACCGATACCGATAGCCTACTGGGTTTTGAGCATCTGCATATTCTCAATATTTACCAATACCACTTTCTTAAAAGACATTTAATTGACTCGTTTCTCCATTTTAAGATCAATGAAGCCATATTTTATTGTCATGATATTATCGATCAATTATCAATTAGGCTATATCTATTAATAGACTCTTGGATAAACATTTAACAATAATCACTGGACTTTTCTACACTAAATATCCTTGGGTATATGACAGGCTTTAGGTTACATTAAACTGTTACCTGCCAGGATACGATTATGGTTACAGCAAATGTAATGTAAGTTTTGTTTCACTCACACAGATCTCACACGTATTTTTTTTTTAAACTAGAAGGTCTTGGCTTTCAAATGAGATATCACACTGGCACATGGACTGTAAGCTCTCCAGTCATTGTTGACCCTAACCCTAATCCTAACCCTAAAATGGCAGTTAACAGGACAATATAAACAACTCACATGAAGTGAGTCTGATCATTGCAAATATGTTAGATCAGTTATGTCTAAAACTAAAACACAAACAAGCTTCAGCAGTGATATTTTCTTAAGCTACTTTAGGTATTTCTGTGTTAGTTTCTGTCCCAGCCTTGATTAGTTTTCGTTAGTATGTTGGCTTTAGCATACTGATGCTAACCGCGGCATTCAGCGCGGCGACCAACATGCGTTAGCGGAGGTTGAAACTAAGCGACTCAGCGATTGAATTCTCCTGGTTCCGAGCTTTCCAAAGATATACATCATGCCCATATTCTTAGATTTTGGAGGTAGAAGTTCTGTTTAAAGGCGTTGAGAGCGAAAACTGGTAACGCTTCAGTCTCGAATATTTGTAGCCAATACCCGATATTGTATTTTTTTTCAGTATCGGCACCGATATCCGATACCAGTATTGGATCGGTGCATTTAGATTAGTTGCTTTTTATTAGCAGAGGTGCATATTACATTCGGGGCTCAAGAAGACTGAGAGAATTATAGGACTAAATTGCAGTTATATAACCCCTTTTATAGGATTAATTGTATAAATAAAACTTTAACACTTGATGGTGCATTGTTAGCTGATTTTTATGAGCAGTAAAACAATATAAACCACAAAAATGCCCTTGGACCCCTTAAAATTTAGTGTCTTTTCTTGAGCAATAAATAAAGGAAAGGAAATTCTCTCCAAGCGCATGCGAGGAGAAGTCAGTAAATGCATAAGTAAAGCACAAAATCTGTCTCCTGTGTGTATATATGAGGAATCAAATATATAGGGCAAATGTCTCCGCGCAATATTATACAAATAACAAAACGTAAGTTGTTCCAGCAAAGTCAACAAGAATGAAACTGTAGAGCATCCTCGTATCCATAAACGTCCGCTCTCGATGCAGACAACGTTGTGATTCTTTTAAATGCCAACGTTCAACTGTTAGTAATTGCATTGCGTTTCTCCAAACCATTTACAAGCCGAGACGCTGACATTTGTTCCCAACAGCTATTTGGGCCGCATAAATTAAGGTTAGAAAATTGATATTTATTAATGTAACCTTACCGTGGCGCCCAGCGCAAAACAATTATTCAGCTTTACAGCACTCTCTGGACACTTTATACACAGAGTTAGCTCCCTCATGGCTTAAATGAGCGCTTAATATAAAGAGATTTTTCATGTTTTGAATTAATTATTGTTTAAGTGGCACCTTGGGATACCAGGGCTTATCAGCTAATTGGTTTATGATTTTGTACTTCCCATAATATATTAGAATTCAAGTCTCTGTGTCATTCTAAAAGAAAGAAAAAGCACTAAAGAAATCATTTTAGTCCCCCCAGTGATTGTAGGTACATTTTAATATATTTTTTCAGCTATAGTACAACTTCATATTATAAACATTTTTGCTACAATCATTTTTGTTCAATTCCAGGCCAGTTGTGCAGTTTGCGTGTTCTCGCTGTGTCTCTCCATAAGTTTCCTCATCACTTAACCAATGTGGTTTCCTACCCCTGGAAAGAAATGGACTTTCCTGGGTAAATAAAGTTTAAATGAAATAAATAAGGGTGAAATCAAAGTGGCTGACTTCACAGTCTCAGATAACCTTTTCAATACTCTCACTAAGGGTTTCAGCTCACAGGCCGGACTAGATAAAGACCACTGAGAGGGGTTAGCTTGGCTTCGTCCAACAACACTGACAGTTGGGCTTCTTCAGATGGGACTCAGATTATGACTGACTTTATTCATTGTAATATGAGATAATTTCAGGTTAGGTATTTTTAGACAGCTTTTTTGGGAAGGGGGTTTATTTGTGGCAAAACTCTCGATTTACCGATCGATCTATGTTCCCACCCTCACCTATGGTCATGAGATTTGGGTAATGACCGAAAGGACAAGATCGTGGATACAAGCGGCCGAAATGAGCTTCCTTCGCAGGGTGGCTGGGCGCACCCTTCGAGATCGGGTGAGGAGCTCAGTTACCCGGGAGGAGCTCGTCGAATGGAGCCAGCTGAGGTGGCTCGGGCATCTGTTTCGGATGCCTCCTGGTCGTCTCCCTCGGGAGGTGTTCCAGGCATGTCCTATTGGGAGGAGGCCTCGTGGACGGCGTAGGACACGCTGGTGGGACTATGTCTCCGAGCTGGCCTGGTGTCACATTGGGGTCCCCCCAGAACAGCTGGAGGAGGTGTGTGTGGATCGGGAAGTTAGGGCATCTCTGCTGAGACTGCTGCCCCCGCGACCCGGCCCCGGATAAGCAGACATGGTCACAAACTGAAGCGCTGCAAACATCTGCAACAACAGATCCAACCACCAACACTCACCCGACCCAGTTTAGATTTGGTTTTGTCCTGATTTGATCCTGGTGGCACAAGATCCACCAGGGTAATAAAGGCAATGCCTTTGAAAGTGGAAATTTTACATCCAGAATATTGTAATGTCTTCTTTTGCTCGGCTTGTTTACCTCTTGTTAGCCGCCTTAACCGAGTGCATTTTCTCATTTTTTTGCCACATTTTCATTTTTTTTTGTTCTTCTGTAGTGGCTTTTTTGTTGCATTTAAAATCACTTTTTAAACCACTTTTTCATCACTTTTCTGTTGCTCTTCTGTGGCTTTTCATTGTTTTTTTGTCACGTTGTTGTTGCTCATATTCATCCTCGTTTACGTCTCATTTTCGCCGCTATCTTGACACTTCTTTTTTCCAAGAAGCTTTTAGATCTGGGGACAATGTGCTCGGTTCAGGTGGGGGTTAAGAGGCTAAACAAACATGTGAGGAAGAAAGAAAGAAAGTTTTAACGGAAAGTCCATTATAACAAGGACCTTTCGGAGCCTGCCCCCATTTCCAATTAGGCCTCCCGCCGCTAATACTGATGATATGTCCACGTTTTTCACAGTCATTGATGGTGGTGGTAATAAAATCAGCCCAAACATACTAGAAGCATTTTTATTTGAAGAAACGTTTTCCTCTTTCAGGCTTTGCTCTTTATCTTGCTTCGACACAAATGTTGTCACTAAGCACCAATTATGTTTACTATAATAATAAGTATATGCTTCTGTGAAAGGGAAAACCACTCTCTATCTAACTACAGCAAGTGTATTGTTGGATGTCCTCAAAAAACCTACTTAACCCCTCTGCCATATTGAAATGAAGGCCAGAGCTGCTAGTCCATTAAGTGATTAAGCACTTACTGCGATACTGGCGCGTTCACAGACACAAGGTGATATCCCAACCACTGATTAGGTTTGGATCTGACTTCACGGCTCAGAAAGTCCAATCAAATCGCGTGTGTTTAACTGTTTCAGCTTTTAGACTGACGGCGTTAATAATTAGACAACACTGAACACAGCATTTCACGTTCATTTAGCCTGGCAACCATCCATGCTAAGTAACTCCTGTCCTCTTCTATGCAAATTAGCCTTAACATCAATTTCCTCAATGCGCTCTCTTACCTCAAAGCATATATTTTTAAAGATCTTTGAAAAGGACAAATGCGAGACTGGAAAGGTCATAGCTGAAATTGCCCCGGTGGCGTGGCCAAACGGTAGCATTCAGAAATATAGACAAAATGGAAAACAGATTATTTATGACCCCGGCAAAATGTGCCCTGTAAGCCTATGAATATCTCAGGGAGGGTCTGATAAAGCGTGCCATTTCACGCATAACAAAGTCACGCAGCGCTTTTTATTTAATTAGGGCGCCCCTAGTTGCACAGAAGAGAGGGAGAGAGATGGATGCAGAAAACCAGACATGGAAACAGAATAGCTGACACAATGCAAAAGGAAGGAAGGAATGACTTGATTTGTAAAGCGCCGTTCGCAGTCATGGTCACAAAGCGCTGGTGGAGGTAGGCTCCTTATGGCTGCCTTTTGGGTCAGACCGACACGAGCGAACCTTCTGACCACCATCATTCATTCACGCACACTTCATTCATCCTGGCCTATATTGTGCATGTTTTAATGGGAGGGGAAACCGGTGAACCTGGAGGAAACCTACCCAGGCACGGGGAGAACATGCAAACTCCACACAACGCTGGGCTCTTTTAGATGTGAAGCACGAGCACTAACTGGCTGTGCTCTGCTCTCTCTGCTCTTCCCAAAAATGGAATCCAGGACAATCCTACAAAATTATGAGGGCTGAATTATTCATCTGGTTACCATGGCACCCATCGATGACACTGACAGTGTCCGAATGTTCACCGTAGTGCTGCTTGTAGCACACCACGCCTCAGCCGACCCCTTTTTTTTCTCTGAGCGATGCCCCCGGCGCACCGTTGTTTGTTTTTGCAAGATTGCACCTTCGTCTTGAGTAACGCTTTTGTTGCGCCAGGTGGAAGATCGGGCCCTTTGTCACAAACTGAAGCTCTGCACACATCTGCAACAAAAGACCAATTCAAACATCACCAATACTCACCCTTACACACCAGACCCTTTTTTAGATTTGGTTTACCTCTCGGTTCTGATCAGGTGACTGGTATCCGTTGGATGAAGTTAAACAAAGGCACTCTGACCAGTGCAGGACACCACGCTCTGGGGTGGGGACAAGCCCAGGAGGCGGTGCAAGGTTTCAGAGTATCAGAAGAGACAGACGGCAGCCCAGTTTCTTCCGGTTGTGACTGTTTCCCCGAACTCCAAGGTCATGTGGGTCAGCTGCAGCAGCCCAGGACTGACACCAGAATACTATTTCGTTGTACGCTTGTACAATGACAATAAAGCACTCACTTACTTACTTACTCTTTAATAAAGGCTTAAAATAGTGTTCTAAAGGCTCAAACTGTATTTGTTTTATTTGGTTGGGTGCATGTTAGTGCATGAACATGGGACTCATCCACGCCGGATTTCTGCCTTGGGCTAATTTGCATCCGTTGTCCCACACTCGCACTCACACACTCTCATTCATCCTGGCCTATTGTACATGTTTTTGAACAGGGGAAAGCGGAGTACCTCGATGAAACCTACGCAGACACATGCAAACTCCACACAGAAAGGCACCGTCCAGGTAGGAATCAAACCCGGGATCTTCTAGCTGTGAAGCACAAGCGCTAACCACTGAACAACAGAGTTACAAATCATGACACTCATTTTGCTCATTTGCTCAACTTTGAATATTCGTATTTTGGTTGTCAATCTTTCAGGATTTTATTGTGTGATAAAACCAAGTACTTCACAGAAAGACTCTGTTTGCCATACTTGGTAGTGGTCATGATCAGTGGTACGAGTGTTTCACTGGTGCCTTCTGTGTATTCAGTGTTGCAGACGGCATACAGACTCGCAATCGATTGTCTTTGGTGTCTGGGGTGGAGAAGATGAAGCCATTTTGGTTCACAGATAGGGCCTGAGTGAACAGTATAAACAAGAGTGAGATAAAGGCAGGGCCGCAGTGGAAAAAGCGCCTTTGAATGTTGTTGCGTTGGCTGAGTGACTGCGATAAGACGCTAAGAGGTGCTGGGAAATAGAGTCTAGACTTGGGTAACAAAACACTGCACAGTGGGGTCGAGAAAAGATCTTTGATAAGAACATTACAATAGTGTGCTAGTTCAAAAGACTGTATTTGTGGATGTAAAGGCTCCTAGCATGGTCTAAAAAATATTATCAGTGTTAAAGTGCAAATAGTTTAGAAACAAAATGATTATGCGGTAGGACTGAAATGAATGAATGAGTGACAAAAAGGTATTGCTTGAAAAGTATTAAGATTTTAACCAACCTGACTGTTCTTACCAGTTCAGATAGGAGTGATTGTTCATTTTATCATCATTTTCTTACTTAATCCTTTCTGCAGTCTACCAGGTCATATCTCTGGGTACATTTGAATGAAAATGAAAGGAGGTAGGCACTTACAGGCTCTTTGCTTCTGCCTACTCCATTTAGGCGTCACACCTGCTCTTTGTTTTGTTGAATCATCTGCTGAATATTGTGGAACTCAGCTGCTCAAATAAAAAAGATCATAAATTAATAAATATAATTGCCTTTGTATTCTAATTGCCTTAAAGGAATAAGCCACCATACTGAGATATGTTCTTACCTTAGCTTAGACGAGTTGATGCGTAACTGCCTGATCTTTGTTAGCATTTAGCTTCTCCTCTATGGACCCAAACGAGCGTGAAGTTAGAAGCGACCGAGCTCTTCCACGTTTTCCCTATTTCAATACAATTACGTGAGCATTTACACGATCCAAGTATAGCTAGAACAAACTTAAACAAGGGAGTTCAGCTTCCCGATGTTCCTGTGTACGAAGCTGTTCCTCAGTCGACTGGAACTGACCCGTAGATTCCGCAGTCTCCTCCCTGAAGGCATAACCTTGAAGAGACTGTGTGATGGGTGCGAGGGGTCCCTGGCGATTTTGATGGCTTTGTGGGTGAGACGGGTCGAGTACATCTCCTTAATAGAGGGGAGAGTCTGGAGAGATCTTCACTTTACAGCGCGGACTTCGAAGTGCTCCTAAGGTGTTATTACGCCTCACAATATAGTACCTCTTTTTATCTGCTTAGAAAATTGTTTCATTTTGAGTATCTATACTTGGATTGTAACCGTATTTAAATAGGGGGAACATGGAAGAGCTTGGTCGTTTTTAACTTCACCCCCGTTTGGCCCCATAGGGAAGAGGAGGAGGAGAGACTAAATGCTAACAACATCTTTGGTCTTTTCGCATGACTGAGCACATACGTAAAGACCAGAAAGATACGCATCAACTCGTCTAAGCTCAGGTAAGAACATATCTCAGTATGGAAAAACAGTGGCCTGTTCCTTTAACTCTCTCTTTTGGCAAACACCCATATCCCACTCATATACGATCCGTCACTAAGAACAACTAAAATATTAGCTGTCCAGTTCTCATTTTAAGGTACACATTTTGTCAAAGACAGATGTATAAGTTCTTGGCTAAATCAAGCATCGCAAGTGTCAAATGTCTCTCCATAACAAAAACACAATATGGTAATGAGCCTGGACATAATCCAGTCTACTGACCATTACTGCATACAGCTAATCACATTGGATGAACGCTGCGGTGCATCTCATTTAAAAGCCATTTGGAGACTATACTTGTTATACAAGATAATTCTGGGGAGATTAGTGCCATCTGTTCACTCTTCATTATTCTACCACGTGTCTGATGGAAATCCCCTGTCATAATCTCGTTTTTAGTTTGAATGCACCTTATGAAAGAGAGCTTACGTACGGAGAGCGAGGGGAAATGATTTCAATATGTGGGGTACCTTTTTATGTGCCGCGCCATATCAGGTCCACAGAGGCTTTATACGGCAAAACAATCATTCACTTACCATCACGCAGATGTTTTGAGCCCACCCACCCCGAGGCGATAATCTCCTCAATTTCAGAAGTCATTTCATTTTTCCTGAGATAGACGTGTCATGGGCTGAAATTATGGGCACCAGATCCAATATAGGTAAGATAAAGGTGAGGGTTCACTCAGGTTAAAGCATATTTTCCATGATATATTTGTTTTCTGTCATTTATTATCATAAGAAGTATATGCTAATTCCTGCAGCTATAGAGATGGTTTAAGGATAGGCCATCTCCGGGGAAGCAACTGGCTGTCAGCATTGGATATGATGCAGCAGCTCATTTAAGTTCATTTATAAAGCAATGACTTCTTAAAAGGCTAATGTTGTGGTCAACCATTTCTAGCTTCGAGGCATGTTATAAGTTGCTCCTTTCATTCGAACAAATCCACAATTCCCTAGTGGTTTTCGCTTGTTTGTTTGTGCAGTTAGAAGCAGACAACAATCCAGATCTTGGAGAATGTCAAACTTTTGAACGAAAACATGATCTCCCAACAATGAAAAGTGTGCATTATACACCGAACAGTGTTTTCAGCGCTTGGCTTCAACTTTCTTGTATTCTGATCCTTGTAATGTCTCCAACATGCACGCAGCTATACTATTTTCCTTGGCATCCCATCTGTGATTTCTGGAAGACATTTGTTTAGGAAGACTTGGCTGTGTTGGTCATAATCAGCAGTTGTAGCGTGCCAGTGCTGCCTTCTGTACATAGCGAGATTCTGGCACTTCTTTAGCAGACTGCACAGAGCACATAAAATGAAATAAAAGAAAAGTACATATTTCAAACTTTAGATAAGAAGCCAATTAAAGAAGTTGACGCTACTCTAGGGGGCTGTGATTTAAACCCTTATCCTTTTCTTTATGTTTTTTGTCACAACGGAGTAAACTTGGAGGTTTCTTTTTTGCTAAAGCAGCAGATTTTGCGAGATGAGAGGGTTGCCAACTGTTACAATCTCTGTGCAGCAAAGCAAGGCCAAAGAAGTCATGAATATAAAGCCCACCCGCCCAGGTTTCTGAAAACAAGAAAACAATAGAACATAGAACACAATCTCCACATCTCACAGGGATAGAAAATGCTACGATTAGTTTGGTTTTGTTTCATTAGGTTTGTCGATGCTGTTGTAATTTCACCTTGAATTTAAGGGGAGACACTGCAGGCAAACTTTCACATAAAAATACCAATAATGGGTAATGACCAAAAGGACAAGATTGCAGATACAGGCCGCCGAAATAAGTTTCCTCTGCAACTGTAGAGATCGGGTGAGGAGCTCATTTACCCGGGAGGAGCTTGGAGTAGAGTCGCTGCTCCTTCGCGTCGAAATGTGAGGTGGCTCGGGCATCTTTTTTGGCGTTCCAGGCATGTCCTATTGGGAGGAGGCCTCGTTATAGACCCAGGACACGCTGGAGGGACTATGTCTCTGAGCTGGTCTGGTCTTGGGGTTCCTTCCAAACAGCTGGAGGAGTCTGTCTGGATCCGGAAGTCTGGGCATCTCTGCTCAGATTGATGCCTCCACGACCCGGGCCTGGAAATAGCAGAAGAAGTGGACGGTCAAAAAGTAAGGATTCACTGATTCAATGTTCCTCCTTGGATTTAGAGCACATAAGTAGCACATACAAACTTCACATTTTCCAGCCTTTAGACAAGATATCCAAAATCCCTTCTGAAAAAGTCTTTGTAACTAATATATCAACAAAATAATACTATACATTTAAACCTGGTCGATCCTTTATTCAGATTTTGTCGGCAAAAATATAGGACTTTTTTTTTTTAGACATAAAAGCCCTTATTTTCATATGAAAACATACAATGACAGAAAACTTGCAATACATTTTTTTGTCATATTTATGCCAGTAATCTGCAGCAAAAGTTTCAAGACGTCTCTGAAAAGTTTCCACATTCACCTTGCGAGACTGAAACTACATGACCACACAGATCAGGATTCATTTGATGATGCATAATTGATGGGCTATCGCAGATATGAATAGAAGTGTTTTGATAGATGTTAAAGTGATCATGGCCACATTAATTCATTTCCCCGGAGCTGCTTCGAGGAACGAGAGAGGGATTTTGAATTTTAGATGATTCCCTGTGATGGTTAAGTATGTCAGATTTCGCAGCATATATTAAACAGTGTCGTGTGATGGATGTGGGGAGTAATATGATGTTAGCATTTAAATGATCCAGCTATTATGGACACTGAGAGGATGTGTCAGGTGAAATTAGGTTTGCAGAAGTAACTGATTAATGGTTACCAAATGCACAGTTATGAGAAGAGGCATCAGAGCAGCAACAACACTGACACTTTAGCAGGAAGTAAATGCAGGTAAAAAATATGTGCTAGTGTTAGTAGCAACAAGATATATTACACTATTGTCGCCTTGTGGTGCATTGAGAAAGTCTTCATGTGGGAAAAAACTTTTATTAGTGCTGACAGACCCTGTTAACCTGCATAACCCAGCAAAACTATCATGCAGTTAGTGATGTATTGTTAAATAAATTCATCATTTATAAGACATTTACACAGTTTGCATTGTTAACATGTATAAGCCTTGAAACAGAGAGTATTGTGAAAATGTAAACCATGTGTCTGGTTAGGGACACGGTGTGGACATGTTGTATAATTGAGTCTACACACAATTTACTGAATGATAAAGTTAATCACTATTTAGTTGTTTATACTGTAAATGAGACATATGCTACATAATTACAAAATTAAGCTTCAGCGCGAATTCAACCTGGAAGACCAACCTGTATCACTCATTCATTGCCTCGTCGGCAGCTCTTCAACAATCATCCATCTATGCCATTTCCTAACTGTGCTGTGACCCTCCTCCACCTCTCCTCAGCTCTGCTCCGGGTCTCATCCTCTACCACAGCCAGTATGAAGACCCTGGGGGAAGACTCTGTCAATCATTCATCATCCATGTATTTCATGTCATTAATTCAATCTTCTGCCGGGGTCTGAGCCCCGATGATGATTCACGTCCAATGAAATGGTACTCTGTTTCTGTGCGAGTTGAAATGTGGTTTTATTACACAGAGAAGTGAACGTTTTATTACATTTTTAATTATTTAAAAAAATGATTGCACAATTAAAGTTATTAAAATGAGGCTCTACGGATCCTCTCCCCAGAAGAAACTAAATTGATCGAATTTGATTAAAAAAACACAATTGACCTCGGAGCATCACACAGATCGGTGGTCAGTACAGTCAGGTGCATTTAAGAGAGAATTAAATAACCCCCACTTCTTTATTAAGCCTGGAACCATAATTACATTTTATTCTGTCTGGCAATAAAATGTCAGTGTTTGAAGTATTCATTTAGCATGATCCAATTGTAAAATCTATCTCTGGTGAAGTGTAACTTTTCATTTTTTAATTGAAAAAAATAAACAAAGGAATAAAAAAAAAGGAATAAGAAATTAATAAGAAATTAATAATAAAATAGTACATTGCTATTGCTTGATATATTATAACATTTACAGCACAGTTTGGTTTATTTAATTAATTAAATTGTTTGCGATCAATTCAATATTATTAATAACATTGTTAATATACTAAGTTATTAATATACTATGTGTGCAAACAAAGCACTTGTACAGGGCCCAGAGGAAGAAACTGCCTTTAAACCAACGAGTCTGAAATGAACAGTTGTTACAATCAATGTAACAGAGGCAAATGGAGAATAGAAAAATGAATAAAAACATTCAGTTGCAAAACATAGCTTAAAATCTTAGTAAAATTAATTAATTAAAACAAATTCCATCAAGGGTCACACTGGTGCGGCCACAGTACACATGTCGCTCACAGTGGTCCATGGGACTGCTCAGAGAGTAGCTCAGACACATAAAAAATTAGAGGAAACATTGGTGTCAAGTGAATTAAAAAAAAAATGGAAAGCAAAGCAGGAAACCTCAAAGTGCCACAACAGGTGAATAAAATCAGATAAAAACAAATTTACATTTCCATAACAAAACAAAACAGGCACAAGTAGAAAATAGTCGGAGGCTATATAGAAACATCAAAGAACAGATTAACAGGCCTTTTTAAATAAGTATATCTATATTGGTTTATACAATGTGCTTCTTCGTTCTTCTCAGTCTCTTTGCTAACACAGGTTTTCGCGGCTGATGCTGCAGAGTGGAGCTGGTGTGGTCCCGCTGAGACGCACTTGAAGGCTGATTACACTGACACATTTATCACAGACAGGCTCCAGCTATGGACAGATGTTACAGAGGGGGCGCCACCTGGCCCCGTCCCATCACCTACACTCAGCCCACGGTGGGACATGGCAGCTCATCCAAAGGAGCAGACTGGAGACTCCTTTGAGACTGCATCGACTGCTGAGAAAACTTCTACTTCACAAGGATCTGTGCGTATATCTAAGGTCGTCCTGAAGAATGAGAAATGAAGAAAAACTTTCTGGTGGGGGATTATTTATCCACAGTTGTCAACACATACAGCTCCAAAAGTAGTTCACTATTTCAGTTTGTTTTTTGTTGTTGTTTTTCATATATATTTTTCAAGCCAATACCAACACCTTAAAAAGTAAACAGAAAGTTAGGAGGTGAACAGTGTGACCTTTCCATATTTCATTTTGATTTAAATCTTTCTGTGACCTTTCTGAAAACTTACCCAAAACCAGTACATCCAACATTACAGTATATAGTAGGGATGCACCGATACCACTTTTTCTAAAACCGATACGAGTACGAGTACTTGGATTTAAGTAATCGCCGATACCGAATACCGATACGAGTACAAGGCATTTTCTTCAACATTCTTACTTTTTTCACAGCAGATTGGTTTGTAATTAGTAAATTTACTCATTTACATTTCCTTAAGTAAGGTAGGCTACACATTTAAGAGCAGTTATATTAGAATGGTGCTGATGCCATTTATTTATTTATTTTTTATTTTCATTCAATATAATTTTTAATGTTTAATTTTTATTGCACTGTCCATCACAGCCCATGTCCAAAATCTCCCCAATGCCTGTGCTTTATTCATTTATGTATTTTTATTTAACAACAGTATTGAGATGGTTACTGGTTAATGGTCTCTTTTCGTCTTTACTTCAGCTCCGTGTGGATTTTCTCATGTGTTTTGTAGCAACTTAGCGAGTAGCTACAGCGTTTTCATTGTTCTGCTGCAGCTCATTTTCGCTCAATATGGACATGCTGTATGTCTTTATTTTGGATTTTCTGAGGACTGTTTAGTCGCTGGGTTAGTTTTTCAGAATAATAAACCCCTGGGCATAAAGCGGCGTCAGAATGGCCAAAACTGCGCTAGCCGCGAGTTAGCTACGTTAGCCTGTATGTTGTAAACACTGCAGACTTCACGCTGCAGCACGAACAACATTAAGCTCTGGTTAAATCCAGCACAGACTCTGATTTAGAGAGCGCAGTCTGTAATAAAGTCAGCTCTATGTGAATTATTGTATTTCCACTAAAGAATTCTCCAGTTTGTTGCTATTTTCTCTCCTCAGCTGAGAGGTGCGCCTCTAGGTGCGCTCACCGCACGTCAAATGGTATCGGTTTCTGGTATCGGGACCTCATGAATGAGTACGAGTGTGAGTACAAGCCTGTGGTATCGGCCCGATACCCGATACTGGTATCGGTATCAGTGCATCCCTAGTATATAGTCTTCTACTTTATGTGTTTTCCATTAAATTAAGTTTCGATTATATAAGTTAGACAATACTCATTATAAGTGAATCATTTGTAAGTAACATTAAAAAAGAACTACATTTACACCCAACACCTTTCGGCACATTTAAAACACAAGGGAGAAGCGAAAAACAAATATAGTGGTAAGAAAAAGTTCTTCACTTCTCACATTTCTGCCTAAATTGGTCACTAAATGTGGTCTGATCTTCATCAAAATCATAAGAATGATTAAACAGTGTCTGCTTGAACTAATACCACCCAAACATTTACATTTGATCATATTTTTATTGTCCATAACATGTAAACATTCAGAGGAGAGGGAGGAATAAGTAAGTACACCGCCTGAATCTCACTGAACTGCAGCAGTTTTGTAAAAAGGAATGGTCCAAGATTCATCCTGATCTGCAACTACAGAAAAGCAGCTGCAAAAGAAGGATCAGCAGCTATTTAACACAGGGAATCTCATATTTATTCCACGCTGTTGAGAATATCTCAGGTCTTTCTGCAAAGTAGCTTGATTAACTTGTGAATTAACTTTTCTATTGATTATAGCAAGTTGTCCAGGCCCAGAGGCAAAGAAACAGCCACACACCATGATGCTCCTGCTCCAGACTTCACAGTGGGGATAGTGTTTTGATGTTGATGTGCTGTTACATTTTTCCTCCACACATGACGTTGTGTGTTCCTCCCAAACTGCTCCCAACAGCTCTTGGATGCTCCACAACACTAGTGGATAAATATTCAGTGGACAGATGGACTCAAAGTTGAACAATTTGGGAGGAACACACAACATCATGTGAGGAGGAAAAATGGAACAGCACATCAACATCAAAACCCTATCCTCACTGTGAAGTCTGGAGCAGGAGAATCATGATGTGGGGCTGTTTTGTTGCCTCAGGGCCTGGAGAACGTGATATCATCAATAGAAAAGTTAATTCACAAGTTTATCAAGATATTTTGCAGGGAGACCTGAGATATTCACAACAGCGTGGAAAAAGTAAGTGCACCCCTGCATTAAATAGCTGCTGATCTTTCTTTCCTGTAGTTTCAGATTAGACGTTCACAATGATCAGGATGAATCTTGGACCATTCCTCTTTACAAAACTGCTGCAGTTCAGTGAGATTCGGGCGGTGTACTTACTTATTCCATGGTCACTGGTGAATGTTGCATGTTATGGCCAATAAAAATATGATTAAATATAAATGTGTGGGTGGTATTAGTTTAAGCAGACACTGTTTAATCGTTCCTGTGATTTTGATCAGACCACATTTAGTGACCAATTTAGGCAGAAAGTGGGGAGCAATAAAGTATTATAACTGAGAGACTGAGACAAAGCAAAGCTGATCAATACTACCTGTACATAAAAAGACTCAACACATTCATTTTTGCATCTACCACTTTATCATCTTGCTACTTCTTTAAGTCAAGTTCTGTGTTTACTTGTCTTTTTTGACTAACCTTTTTGCAAAGTGTTCAGATACTTCTCAAAGATTCTCAATATAGCAGCAAAAAGTTAGAGAAAAGCGACTGTGCAGTAATAAGAAAGTTATGATGCAAAACTTTTAAGTGTCGATTTCTTTCATTTGACTCGCTGCCTTTGGGCGACTTATGACTCTCATATAACTCTGTGAACAAAAACACATCTCTCTGGCTGTTTGAAATTAAGACTTTTAAACTATTTCACTCTGGGGACATTACAGCTGCAAATTTTGAGTTTTGACTAATTACCACAAAGCGTGTTCATTTTGATAATGAATTTAGGAATTAAAACTGGAGCAATCGGCTTGTATGAATCATCCCACTGTCAAGCTGAAAAACCCATTTGTAGAAAATAAGAGTGTTCAGAGCGATTCACCCAGGGCGCTTCGATGACTGCAGCAGCTTAAATTGTGTTTTTCATGTCAGGGCCATAGCCATGTGTGATTGGATTATCAGTTTCCCGTGAGGCTTGGCGGCGCACAAATCAATGGGAGTACATCGTGGGCTATTGCGGTGAGTGACAGGGGCCAAACGCGGGCAGCTCCTCAAGAATGAGTCATTTCAGTCAGCGTTTGGTTCAACATGGAGCAGATAATGTCCAGTATGCTTCAGGGCAATAGTCCTTAGCTCTATGCTATACAACATATATGATTGTAATTAGGATAAAAGGCAGTATATTCTCAGTGTACGAGAATACTTTAAAGACGTGTTTTGCTACAGAATACTGAATACTTGCCTTACAATGTATTTTGTACTTATTTCTCTCCTATTTCCAGTTCACAGTATAACCACCTTGGGATATGTGGATTGCACCATCCAGTTCTTTATCTGAGTGTAACATATCCCTGGCCAATCAGAGTACTGAAAACTTAAAGCCACACCGCGTAGAATTTTACCCAAAAAATAAAATTGAAATACAAGCTTTTATTTTCTGACAGATATTTTCAGCATTGAAAAATATCTCAAACAAACATGTAATTTTGCTGTGAGTGGCCTCAGCTCACCCAAAGACATGACATCACTTTACCGGGAGTGGGTACGTCTCCAGCTCGTTTTCATGGAGATGTTACTAAAGTCAGCAGAATTTGAGATTCAAACAGGTATGGTCCTCATCCAAATCCATTCTTTGATTACCCACTGCAGAAATAGTATTTTCTGTGTTGAGCTGGTCATTAGAAAAATGTTTTGTACTGATGGCAACAGTATAGTCCAAAATGTTACGCAGTGTGCCTTTAAATACTTTCACTTCAACACACAATATATTATACATACACTCGATGTAGGATTAAAAACGTATGTCAGTTTATTGCACTGCCATTTAATAATCCTGAATTTGCTTATTTAAAAAGTGCTGAATGCTCAGTGGGAGGACAGGTTGTGCTGCCGCTCCAGTCTGCAGATTATGACACTGGCAAATCATGGCTAGCACGAGGAGAATATCTCTTTGGAAACGTTTTAAATCTTTCTCTGTTGTTGTTGGGAGGACAGTCTATTTATCAACCATTGGGAAAATCGCTGCATTACTTTGCATCCAACTCGACAGAGGAATGGTGACATTTATGCATGGTCACTTTCTACCTGCTTTAGGCACTCAAAGCGCTTTACATCAAGGAACCACTCACCTATTCACACGCTCATTCTTACACCAGTGTACGCAGACACTGTGTGTAACGACAGTGTGCGCCCGCGGGGTTCGAACCGCCAACCCTTTGGTCACAAGACGACCCGCTCTACTACCTGCGGCGCTGTCGAGGAGTTTGGGAAAGTGTGACAAACTGCAGCCTGTAGCCTCATCCGCTAAGTTAGCTTACTGCTACTGCTAACAACAAGCAGCTTTCATTCTAAATGAAAGGTAAGAGGACTGAACTACTTTGCCATCTACCTTGTTCTCTCCCCTCCTACTTTGGGCTAGTCCAATGGCCGCTGGCTGCTCTGCTTTGTGGCCACAACCGTAGAAGCCGCTTTGTTTAATTTTGTGTAATTATACTTTGTAGTGTAACACTTCACATAACCATATTTAAATAGGGAAAACGTGGAAGAGCTTGGTAGCTTCTATCTTGACCAGTTTTGGAGCTATAGTGGAGAGCGGGAGAGGCTAAATGCTAACACCGTCTGCGCTGTGTTTACGTGATAGAAGGCACGGGTGAAGACCAGACAGGTCCTAAAGAACTCGTCAAAGCTAAGGTAAGAACATATCTCAGTATGTAAAAACGGTGGCCTATTCCTTTAATGAGGGCCGGACTGTTAGCATTGGAGCAGCGCGAGCTACACGTCACGCAAGGGCCGAGTCTACAGTGAAAATCCCGCCCATATGCCCTTTTTTTACAGACTCCCCCACCCCAGCTCTGACGAAGCTGGGGTGGGGGAGTCTGTAAATCAGCCATGAATTCCCCCACGAACGTGGTCATTATGGTAAACGGAGAGGAGTGAGGAGCTGTCCATTCATATATACAGTCTATGAGCTAGTCCTTGTGTGCATGCCCGGCTGCGCCTGTACTTTATTTAGACTAATTTAACATTTCCTCTTTTTCTTGTGAATCACATACGGTAGGAACCTGAAATTTAAACAATGAGTATGTATTCCCTTGATATTAGCTGTATGCTATATACTCTCTGATTAAAGAGTAACTGTACCAGAATACAGTTACTCAAAATGATGTGTCAGCGGTGCATGTATTCCATTACTCCCCAACACTGGATAAAGGATAGAATTTGGAAAAAGGGCTGGATTATCACATTTAGATAAAAGTTATTTAATTAATCTGGCCGAGGCGTCGCAAGACACATAGAATAAAAACACTTTGCATAAAACAGAGCATTCCGACAAACATGCAGGACAATGGCATACTGTAGAACAGAAACACGAGAATGGATATTAATTAAAAACATGGGCCCTGCTGTTTTTGAAAGATGCGATCGAGCTGAGTTTTACAGATTGGTATAAATGGCTCCAGTCGTACGGAGCAGAGAGTTGAAATGAAAAATGAACAAAAGATGTTTGGGCTTTAGGAACAGAGGTTAATGAAATTTTCTAAGCCGACATTTTCAGACGTGCTGATCAGACATGGCTGTAAACACAAACAGCTGAACAAAATATTATTTTCTCTTTATTATGGCGTTTCCACAGCATTGGCCCACGCTTATGTGTTAAAAGCACAAAAGGCTGGAACATTTATGGTTTTCAGTGCATTTGACATGAGCCATAAAATCGCGTTTAGCATGAACGATGCCGCTTGTTAATGTTTCACGATATGCAGTGGCCCCTTTGTGTACATTTCTCAGCAGTTTTGCCAGTAAAAAAGGCTAACTATACAATCATTTGGTTATTTGTAAAGCCGCAAATCCGTGTTACGAGACTTAATGCTACATTTCTACAGAAATAGATGACCAGTTTTCATCCGGCGATAGAGTCAGTTTAACCTCAAAGACCAAAGAGACACCTGTAGTCAAAGAAACCATTCGTCTGCCCGTCCTCCTGCTGCAAACGCTGCTCTTTCTAAAGAAATCGATCGGCGTCTGCTTTCATTTGGCGAACGTATGGCCCGTGTACCTCAAGGTGAAGGTGCACATCCACTCTCTGCAGTCTCGGCTGCATCAAACCGACAGAGCTGTGGTTCAGCGACTGACAAGGCTAATGCGGGGAACGAGACGCCATCTGAGGCAAGGAAAACCAAAACCATGCGCTGCACTGGATACTTAGCACTTGGTAGCATTTAGGCTATAGTTCGAGAAGTATCTCTGTGGTTTCTGCTCAAAAGACACTTGGCAATTGGCGAAGTGTGTGTTTTCCACGGCTGTCAGGCTTTACAAAAATAATTGGCTGACTGCAGGTATTATTCAAAGACTTGGCGCTGTGCTTTGGCTCATGACTTCCACCTACTCGACTCTGATTTAAAAAAAGAGCAGTGGTCATTTGACTGCAACTGATGGCAATGTTAAAAACTACAATAGCGTGAAAATGTATAGAGTCACAGGTAAGGTGGGGACAGGATTGGATTTCAAAACCTACAAAGTTCAAAACATTTTTTGGTCTCATGCAATAACATTTGTGCCTAGTCACTCGGATCTTGTGACTACAGCATAAGTGAGGGTATGAGCGTAAATCGAACGGTAAATCGAGAGCTTTGCCTTTCAACTCAGCTCCTCCTTCACCTCAACAGCCCGATGCAGCCACCGCACCGATCCGCCTGTCGATCTCACCCTCCATTCGTCCCTCACTCGTGAACAAGAACACGACATTCTTGATTTAATTCATCCCCTCCATATGGAGCTCGTCCACAGTTGGATGAATGGATGAAAACCACACTGCTTCTCCTCTTCCTCTTCCAAATGCTTTATTTGATAACCCACAGCAAAGATAGCACCGTTGGCTGTAGTTGGAACACACCATCCCGAGGGAGGCAAAATGTGTCCCTTGCAAAGAGTTCCCGTTAAATCTTTCAGAAGGGGACCCCTGTTTGATACAAATTCCCTTTTACTAGGGCTCTGAAATCATAACAGTGAATGTCTCTCAGTAAATATTGGACCGCTGACTTTATGTATTTTACATCAGGACTCTCAAATTGTGACACTGTTCCATTTTGTGGCCTGCTGTTTCTCATGACTTCAAAGAATACTGTGGTGTTAGAAAAGCAAACTCCACTAGAGAATGTGTGTTGATCTGACTGAGGATCAAAAAGACAGCAACTAGCAAGATATTTGAGATTTACTTTTAGAAAAAAACAATTAGGTTGATTAGGTTTAGGAGACAGACGGCCAGATCTTGTGACTGGCGCAGTCCGTGCGAAACTCTAAACTTGGCATGTGGTGCAGGTTTTGCGCTAAAGCCTGCGCCACTAAGGAGAGGGCATTATTTAAGAAAAAGCGCTGCTCTTCTTTTACACTGTAATAAATAATATAGCAGTTCAACTTAAAATTCTATGTTAAATTTCTGCCATGAAGATTTGAGCTCATTGAAGGTACTAATATTGTTTCAATCAAGTAAAACCAGTAAGTTATAAATGGTCCATAAAGCTATGAATTGTTTCAACTAAACAGTTTCAGTTTTAACTAACCAACATGTTTTGTTGTGCCAACCATAAACTTGTATTGCTTCTTCATATTAACGCAAGTGTGTGTGTTTTTTAAACTCACGAGGCTAAGTTAAAAACATCTTTGACTTATAATTGAATGTCAAAAGAAAACAATGTTTTGAGCTCTATGAACATATCAGGTTGAGTTATGAACAGATTTCAACTAATTCACTGCAGTTGAATGAAACCAAATATATTTGCTACTATAACACAAAATACTACTTTTTTAAATAATGGTACCACTTACAGTCTAATAATAATAATAATAATAATGCATCGGTTTTATATAGCGCTTTTCTGGACACTCAAAGACGCTTTACATTGCATTATTCATTCACTCCATACCCGGTGGTGGTAAGCTACTATTGTAGCCACAGCTGCCCTGGGGTAGACTGACGGAAGCGAGGCAACCAGTCTGCGCCATCGGCCCCTCCGACCACCACCAACCACTCACTCACACACTACATTCGCTAGGCTTCCTGGTGTTCCTAAACGGTCTCCCATCCAAGTACCGACCAGGCCCTTCCCTGCTTAGCTTCCAAGGTCTGACGGGATTGGGCATCGCAAAGGCGGTATGACCACAATGTTAAAAGAACTCAGATGTTTATGGCAGAAATTGCACAAACACTGGTAAGTTAACAGAACATCTACTTGTAATTCCTGTTAACACAGATACAAGTGACAAGAGACAATTATAGTCAAGGCATTTTAATTTTCCAGCAAAAAATATATACAAGTGCTTATAAAGTTACAAATGTTAAAATCTGATGAAACTTACAAATTTTGTTTACACATTTAAGCAAATACATGTATATTTTTTGTATGCTCTTGTGTAGGCCTGTCACAAAAGTTCATATATATATCAACTTATTGTTTAGAATAATTTTGCATTTTACCTAAGTAAATGTTAATTGCAACTCGTGTTGTTGAAGATCTCTTAACATGTACTTTTAGAACAACTACTTTCTGAGATTTTGTTTTAGTCGCATCAAGTGGTCCACAATATCATTCATGGCAATATTTTTTTTCAATATATTGAATTTAATTGTGTGATTGTGACAGGACTACACTTGTGTTGTAGACAAACTTGGAGGCATGGCAGTGCCTCTGATGCCGCTCTGACAAAAACTGTAATGTTGGTGTTAACAAAAATGTCTCATTTTAAAATTACTTCTAAAAGGGGACAATTAAACAGGCCTGTTACATATCAAAAATGTCTCAGAACAGTGAGCGAGGATGAAAAAAAATACAACAGCATTTGCCTATAATAATGGTTTGTATCTTGTACCTGCGCAGTCCATGTACTCCAGCTGTTCTAGTTTGATTTTCATGATGACCTTTAGCAGAAACGTGACGTTGATTTTCTCACGGTGAAGCACGAGGCTTTCTGCGACCACAACTGCTACAACGTTATGATGTGCAACAGCATCCTGCTCCTCTTCATAGATATTAAGCAGTCCAAGTTCCATTCGCTTCATCCAGATGTTTTGGTGGTCCTTAAGAAAGAAAACTCATACTGTAAGTGTCAAAACATCAAAGCGTCTTTACCTTTCATGATGATGTGAATTATGTATGTCTGGGATTAATATAGTGTAATTTAAAGTGTTTGCCATTAACCTTTGCAATACATTATTCTACATTACTTTTTTACTTGACCATTCAACATCTTTCAGAGCTAGTAGGGTTGACTTACTCCGTATTTAAATACGCTCCAAAACTAGAAGAAACACCCTGTAAGTCCTACCTATAGACAATAAATCAATAACCAGAAAGATACGTGTGAAAATAAAAATAGCGACTGGAAAAACAGGATGATATAGTGTGTGTTGGGACAAATGCATGGACACATGAATGACAGCACAACACTGTACGATACCACACATTTGATAACACCGCAGCAGAATGTAAATTGGGGGGAAATGTGTCCATGAAATTGTTAGTGTGTACTTTTAACGAACATGTTTCATGATGAAAGCCAGGAACGAACAAATATGCATGTAATTATTTCTGTTGTTGATCAAATTTATTGTACTCACCGCACACATTCAAAAAACACTGGATAGCTCTTCTCGGAGGCAGTGGTGATCCCACCACCAGCAGTCCTGTTCCTCTTGTGTTCTGCAAAAAGTGACAAATGTTGTTTATGAGCAACTTTCCTTCATTATGTGGAGAAGAGACGAGACACTGACACTGCTGGTAGAGCGGGTCGTCTCATGATCGGAAGGTCGGGGGTTTGAATCTCACCTCCTGAAAGTGCACACTGTCGTTGTGTCCTTGGACAAGACACATTGCCCCCAGTGTCTGCGTACATCGGTGTATGAATGAGAGTATGATCCTTGCTGTAAAGCGCTTTGAGTGCCTAATGTAAGTGGAAAAGCGCTTTATAAGTTGAGACCATTTGAAATTTTCAGTTTTAGCCACGTTGGTGTAATGTACTATGACCTTTGACCTGGGAAAGTGGAATCTACCTTGTAACCTGGCAACAGGTCATATTCCAAAATGTGTCATGACACATTCCTTCCTGCTCCATATGGAATGCTGTGTCTGTTGCTATGGTGAGTCCAGGTCATTTCTGCCCAACTGTTGGTTTAGTTCACATTGTGACGCCGTCTTAGCAAACGCTCAGCACATTTCTGACAGTTTTGATCGACTTTTACAAACATTTGTGACATTAGCAAAATGGAAAACGCCCAAGACACTTCCTGCAGTGTTAAAGAAGGAGCTGAAGCGTTTTCTGAAAAAGACAGACTCAAACAGAGATCCAGGAGCTCCATGACAGAGAGCGTCAGTGGAGAGAGGAGAGATCAGGTCTCCTTTAGAGAGAAAGATGGAGACAGGAGCGTGACAGGCTCTGGCTGTCGTTCTTTCATGCCAGAGAACGACAGTGGTCAGAGACGCAATTTGAGAATGAAAGACGTTGGTGTGAAAGTCACAGTTACAAGACTTTTAAAGCGCCGCACGAGAGTCTGCAGTACGTGAGGAGCTTCTCTTAAACGTGTTAAAAGAGGATAAAAGGCATCTCATCATCGAAGTTAAAAGAACATCAGAAATATTAATCCCTCAGACGACGAACACACAGGGTTCAGGAGCAGAAAACGTCCAGCAAACATTTGAGCCAGTGAACAGCACCAACATGAGCCAAGGCTACAATAACCACGCTTTGCTCACATTTGGGGATTTTCCCCCAGAGCTAGAACGATTTCTGAACGATCCTTCAGTGACGGTTGTAGAAATGGTGCCACTAAGACCTAAGTGTCAACAAATTAATATGTAAAGAGGTCTAAATTGTGTAAACTCATAATATTATTCTTAGTTTGAAATGAAAAAACTAAGAATATGGATTAGTCCACTTTTAATAGTAAAAGTTGTTCGGTCAAATGAAAACTGTAAAGATATTCTTCTCAGAATATCTTCAGGATAAACACACATCTCAGCTCCCGTTGGTTTCCTCTGGAGGCCGGAGCACTGAGGCACCAGGCGGCCATCCCAGGAGGAGAGCGCCCCCTACAGGAGACCAGGGCCCAGACAACGTTGAGCTGAGGAAACAGCTTAATGCAGGTGCAAGGACGATGCTGCTCGAACGACAGCGGGCCACAGAACGAGGACCTGCAGCTGCGTCTGGAAGCCTCTGACCCCGGGGTCCCGCACGGTGGGGTGGGAGGGGCCTCTGCGGCGAGCGGACCCTACGAAAAGCTGATTAGTCGTCAGGGAGGTAAATTTGCTGCCATTGGTGTGACAGGGCCGGTGTTAGGACGGGGTGGTGGTTGTAGGACTTGAGGGGGGGGGGGAGGATTAGGACAGGATGGTGGTCACAGGAGTAGGGGGAGGTTTAGGACAGGACGGTGGCTACAGGAGTAGGGGGGGGGGGGTTAGGACAGGACTGTGGTTATAGGAGTGGGGGGGGGGGGGAGGATTAGGATAGGACGGTGGTTACAGGAGTAGGGGGGGCGGTTCTCTCACATCAATGGCATAAAATTTGCTTTTACTGAGCTCAGTTTGGTAGAGATTTGATAGTCCAGGATGGGACGGCATGGGGTAAATTAGCGAGGAGTAGGACATAGCGCGGCCTTTAGCGAGGGCTAGGACATCGCGCGGCCTTTAGCGAGGGCTAGGACATCGCGCAGCCTTTAGCGAGGGGTAGGACATTGCGCGGCCTTTAGCGAGGGCTAGGACATTGCGCGGACTTTAGCGAGGGCTAGGACATCGCGCCGCCTTTAGCGAGGGCTAGGACATCGCGTCACCTTTAGCGAGGGTTAGGACATCGCGCCGCCTTTAGCGAGGGCTAGGACATCGCGCCGCCTTTAGCGAGGGCTAGGACATCGCGCCGCCTTTAGCGAGGGCTAGGACATCGCGCGGGGCATTAGCGAGGGCTAGGACATCGCGCCGCCTTTAGCGAGGGCTAGGACATCGCGCCGCCTTTAGCGAGGGCTAGGACATCGCGCCGCCTTTAGCGAGGGCTAGGACATCGCGCGGGGCACTAGCGAGGGCTAGGACATCGCGCCGCCTTTAGCGAGGGCTAGGACATCGCGCGGGGCACTAGCGAGGGCTAGGACATCGCGTGGCCTTTAGCGAGGGCTAGGACATCGCGAGAGAGGATAGGGCGTGACAGTATGGGGCGTGAGCGTACTGTGTGTAACTGGACTGGGCAGCGACAAGTTAGCTTTTCTGAGTTCAGCTCCGGGACAGATAAGTCCCCAAACCCCCCCATGTGCAGGACCCGGGGCAGGGCTCCACGCAGCTGCAGTGGACCTCGTTCTGTGGCTGCTGTCACGGGCAGCATCGCTTTGTACCTGCATTTAGGTTGTTTCTTCAGCTCAACATTGTCTGGGCCCTGGTCTCCTGTGTTGGGTCTCCTCCTGGGACGGCCACGTGTTGCCTCAGAGCTCAGGCCGCAGAGGAAAATAAGGGGAACAGCTGGTGTGAGTTTAATCACTCCTTCCCTCTTAAACTCTGTACAGTTTGGGTAAGAGAGTAAGAATGTATGACAAATGTTTAGAGTTGATCAGGAACTGTCTGTTTTTAAAGTTACAAAGATGCTTTTACTCAAGTAAAGTACATGAATTTATTTTAATAGTAAAAGTTGTTCGGTCAAATGAAAACTGTGTCTTCTAAAGTATGAATATATTCTTCTCAGGGATAAACACACATCTCAGCTCCCGTTGGTTTCCTCCGCTGGCCGGAGCACTGAGGCACCAGGCAGCCATCCCAGGAGGAGAGCGCCCCCTACAGGAGACCAGGGCCCAGACAACGTTGAGCTGAGGAAACAGCTTAATGCAGGTGCAAGGACGATGCTGCTCGAACGACAGCGGGCCACAGAGCGAGGACCTGCAGCTGCGTCTGGAAGCCTCTGACCCCGGGGTCCCGCACGGTGGGGTGGGAGGGGCCTCTGCGGCGAGCGGACCCTACGAAAAGCTGATTAGTCGTCAGAGAAGTAAATTTGCTGCCATTGGTGTGACAGGGCCGGTGTAAGGACGGGGCGGTGGTTACAGGACTTGAGGGCGGGGGGAGGTTTAGGACAGGATGGTGGTCACAGGAGTAGGGGGACAGGGGAGGTTTAGGACAGGACGGTGGTCACAGGAGTAGGGGGACAGGGGAGGTTTAGGACAGGACGGTGGTTACAGGAGTAGGGGGGGGGCGGTTCTCTCACATCAATGGCATAAAATTTGCTTTTACTGAGCTCAGTTTGGTAGAGATTTGATAGTCCAGGATGGGAGGGCATGGGGTAAATTAGCGAGGGCTAGGACATGCCGCGGGGCATTAGTGAGGGGTAGGACATCGCGAGAGAGGATAGGGCGTGACATTATGGGGCGTGAGGGTACTATGTGTAACTGGACTGGGCAGCGACAAGTTAGCTTTTCCGAGTTCAGCTCCGGGACAGATGAGTCACCAAACCCCCCCATGTGCAGGACCCGGGGCAGGGCTCCACGCAGCTGCAGTGGACCTTGTTCTGTGGCTGCTGTCGCGGGCAGCATCGCTTTGTACCTGCATTTAGGTTGTTTCTTCAGCTCAACGGTCTCGGCTCAAGTCTCCTGTGTTGGGACACTCTCCTCCTGGGACGGCCACGTGTTGCCTCAGAGCTCAGGCCTGCAGAGGGAAATAAGGGAAACAGCTGGTGTGAGTTTAATCACTCCTTCCCTCTTACCCAAACTGTACAGAGTTTAAGAACGTATGACAAATGTTTAGAGGTGATCAGGAACTGGGTCGTCTTCAGAAGTTTACCGTCATATTTTTTAAGTTACAAAGATGCTTTTACTCAAGTAATGACATAGCATAATGAATTCTTTGGGACTGAACTTAGAATTAAACTCCTAGGATCTAATCAACAAGATGGATGACTTCCATCCTCTCCAGACTGGCACTCCTTTGTTTCTCCTTTTGCCAGAAGCAAGACCCCCACTGCGATAGCAAGGAACCCGCTAAAAGTAAAAACAGGAACTGATACTAATGTTAAAACTCATTCACAAAGATGAAACTTCCTTGAGCTTTTAACATCTGCTGAAAAGCCACACTCTTCTGGATTCAGGATTGAAATGGGGGTAAGGTGGCCAGCCCTGACTCTGCTAAATCTCCGACATCGTGGCCTTGTGTTTGAGGTCAGACAAAGTTCCCCCTCACAGAGAGTGGATTTCCATGCAAAGACTGTCCTATCACAAAGAAAGAAAGAGATTCCAACTGTTTGGTTCTTTTATGACACTCATGAAACAGGTCTGAAGCTGCTGCTGGCCTTGGACCCTCTGGACGAGACCAAAGACTCTTTACTGACAATGTGACTAACATACATATTAACTGCCTCACTATGTGTGTCACACAAATGTTTTACTCTGTTAAATATTTATCAGTAATTGATGGAGTATTAATGTTGCCTTCAAAATTAGAGGTACGGCCTGATCTCGCTCTCTTATAAAACTTCTCTTTGTTGTGGTGACCATCCTCGTGGTCACGCTCGTCTACCCTCCATTTCAAACCTCGTGTTTCTCATTTATTTTATTTTTTTTAAATATACATTTTTGAGCTCAGTATAATCGTATACGCTCCTTTTAAGTCGACAATTTACCATTTGGATCAAATCCTGGTAAAAAAAAATAGCGTTACAAATTTAATTTTGTCTTTAATTTTGTAATTAGTTAATTTATTGGTTTATTTGGTCGGGACAGTGCGTGTTAATTAACATACATGGGTCTCGTGCATGTAAACATGCCACACTGGATTGCAGCCTTGGGCTAGTTCCATCCATTTTCAGTGGTAGGGGAAACTGTTTTTTGATCACAATTGTCAAAAGCAGTTTTTGCAACATAATGAAGCCCTGGACGGGCTCGACCAAGCGCCGGCCGCAGTAGCTTTAAAGAGCAGCTCAGCGCGGCTCCACGAGAGTACCCGCGCTGGACCTGAGCGAGTATACTGGAGAGCCTTTGGGGACCCACACAAGGAGAGAAGTGGTCAAACCAGGCGCACCTGGCTCCTCTCGGGCGCCACCAGGCTGACCACCACGGTGCCAAACCCGTCCTCCTAAACAAGTGCTGTCCACCTCCATGGCCTCCAGGTGAAAGATCGCCTCCATCCTGCGGTGTCTGTCGGCTTGGTGTTGAGCGCAGGCTACTCCAGCTCTGACCAATGTCCCCTTTGACCTCGCCATCGCCATCCGTAACTCCGGCCAATGATTATCTCCCTACATGTTTCGTGTGGGTCTGATCTTAGTGGCCGCGTTACATCGGTTGATTTTCAACCTACCAATCAGCGAGCAGGGGAGGCGGGGCTTGTAGGTGTAGCATTTGATCGCTCACTTCACTCACTCGGGCGCATTACATCGCCTACGTGAAATCAGATCCAATCGTCTCAAACTATCAAAGGAGTTCACCCCTCCCACCTGAAAATGGAGCTCAATTGTGAAGATCCAGACCCTCTGTATGAAATGAGTACGAGGTAAGACCAGGCTACCTTTGACCATTTTTATCACATTACTTTTAAAAACCCTTCGTAAATCTATCGATCAGGCCAAACCGTATTAAAGATAATTAGACCAATGTAACAAAGATACTCCATCAACTACTGTAATTGTCATTCACCCCATTTAAGACCTGTTATACATTAAACCTTAATAATGTTGATGCTTAAATTGTGTGTGTGACCTCAAATTTTGAATAAATATTCACATTTGCATTTAAAGTTTGGATTTCTACGTGTTATTGTGCTTTGATTTCGTCAGTATAGTTAAAAGATTCAAGATTTCATTCCTTCAGATATGTGTTAATAGATTTATATAAGACTTTCTTCCTGAACAGAGTTTGAGCGATAGTGTTCTAGGGTTTGTTAGGATCTGGTTCTTTTGTATCACGCGAGAAACACTGGAGATATAAGTGGTCTCAAAGAAAAGGCTTTTACTGCCATTGTTCCAGTTACAAAGAAGTAAAACCAGCTGGTGACTTCAGAGAAAGAGAAGAAGTCCAGACCTTTTATCTCCTTTTATCCCAGTCTTGCTCCTCTGTGCTGAGAGGGTGACTGTCTATCTGTGAGTCAGTTGTTTGTGTCTATGTGTTTGCAGATTATCTGTACTTTACGTTATGTTCAGAATGGTCACGTTCAAACCTCCGTACGGAGCACGGGGCTTTACCAGCCCAGTGACCGAGACGGGTCTGCGGCCAGATACACCTGCAGTGACCGCAGAGCGTGGCCTGTTCTTGGGCTTGAACTGCACTAGCTTAGCTTAGCTTAGCACCCCTGCTAGCTTAGCTTAGCACTGCCGCTCCACTAAGCAGAGAAAAAAGGCGCGCAGCGTTGTACAACACAAATAATAACGTAATGCGGAAATGATCGGCAGCAAAGTCATTGCTTGAGTGGTTAAAGTATTTGCTAAACAGTAAAATGACAGCCTTAGTACTAGTTTACCTTTGCACAGACACAAACTCAGATGAAACCTGTGGCATGGCTAGCCCAGTAGCTCCCCTCTCTTCCTTGTCTCTCTCCTTTCTGGGAGACTACACGAGAAAATATTACCACGATGAAGCTTTTAGAGCAAATTAAAAACCCCACTCTTCAAACAGCCCACCCCTTTTGAAGCTAGCTTTAGCACCGCATGGCTTACTTTACAAAAAGTCATCAATTGTGATCAAGTGATCAATTAAATCCTTTACATTTCGTAACTTTGCGCATTCGAACGCTGTCCAACGCGAGGCTGCTGCCTCTCTTTCCCCGCCCGCTCATCTTGGATCTGCAGCCAGTGGCAGCAGCAGCAGCAGCGGAGGGACAGTTTTATTTCTTTCATCTTTATTAACCATTGCGCGCTGCATCGCACATGTTATTAAGTGTCTACAGGACAACCCCCCCTCACAGTCCACCGCGTTCCGGTCTGGGGAAAGCATGGGGAGGGGGCGCCGCTACAACATGGCAATGCGAGTCTGTCCCTTCCCCCTTGTCCTGCCCATTTTTTGTGCCAGGTATGACACTGAAGATTGCAAGGAGCGCCACCCGTCTGCGCACTCGTCTGCTCTACAGCCTGCGCCATGAACCACAAGATCTGGCCCAGAATGCGGAAGTTTTATTGAACGTGAATCATGGTTTGGGCTCAGACCCCGGCGGAAGATTGCAGTAATGATGTGGAATACGTGGCATTGATGGACAATAGCCAGAATCTTCCCCGGAGCCCGGACACTGGTGGTGGTGGTAGAGGACGAGACCTGGGGCGGCCAGTTGACGACGATGAGCAGAGCCGAGGAGAGGCCAGGTGGAGGAGGGGCGGAGGAGGGTCGTAGCACGGCTGGGAAACAGCCCAATGATCGACCGGGGAGTTTGAGAAGGGGATCCTGGGCGATGAGCGGCTGAAACAGCAGGAGGAGCTGCGATGATTGGCTGGCGTGAAGGTGCGGCTTGAGCTGGGGCCATGATTATGTTTGGTAAAGGCGTCCGTTGATTCGCCGATGAATGAAGGCTGCAGGTACGTCGTCCAGGTTGAATTTGCGCTGAAGCTTCATTTCAGTTTGGAATCGGGACATCAATAGCTCGTCTCCATGGAGATGCTGCGACTTTGATTTCAGTACAGGTGGCCAAAAATCAATTATGTCCTCTTCTAAATGCTTTATTTTTGATAACCCACAGCAAAGAGCACTGTTGGTATAGCAGGAGGATGAGTTTGTTTAATATCGCCTCTGTGTTTCCTAATGCTGCACAGTTTCTCTTGTGTCTTAGCAACATACAGTATTGTAATGTGAAACTTTACCATGCCAGATAGCTGACAGGTTTCTTAAATTGCAAGTACGTTTCTTGATTTTACACAAAGTAGCGGTACATATAATAAGCTCGTGTAGAGTGCGATTCCCTCTCATGACGCTCATTTTTACCACCATCTAACACTGAACCACGGGGGGGCTGCAGCACCGACGCTCACATCTCAGAATTCCTTGTATTTAAAATAAACTAGAGCAGGGCTGACAGTATGATCCCTATAAGTTTTAGCTTTATCATTATCAAGAAAATAGGTCTGAATGAAAGAAGTCTCTGTGACTTTCTTGCACAAAACCCAATATAGCTCTGTTGTTTTTCACTATATTAAAGCAAGAAAATGGAAATTAGCAAAGAATAGTTGCATATTAAGTGGTGAGATGCTTTGAGCCACACATGCCTGTTTTTGTCAAATGTATAAAGCTGTATAAATTATGCAGATTTGTGTTTGGCCTTGCTTTATACAATAGTAAAGCTACGTGATTTATGTTCCTGTGGACTGATCAAAATCTTCACTATTCAAACGACCCAGGAAAAGCGGTCGTTCGGGTTAATGGAGATTTCAGTTTTCAGTGTTAAAGGAAAAAAACTTGATTTTCTTTTTTGTCTTCGTAGCAATGATAATGAGGTGAAAATGTGGATATGTCATCATTTGAACTCCTGGTATTTCTGTGCAAAGCTTTTTGTACGTTTCCTTGGCTTTACCTTGGTTGCTTTTGTAAAATTGAAAGCATTTGCAAAGTTGTTTTTCTTAGATTTCATCATTGCAAGGTTACACTGAACATAAGCCTTCAGTTTTCTCTATCCAAGGCACGATAATATAAGAACCTAATTCATTTATTCATATATGACTTTGTCCACTTAACCTTATTGTAGTTTCTGCGTTGTGCTTGTACCTATGCAAGACCCTTTGTTTTGGGTACATTTGTGTCACCAGGTACCTCTGTTGTTTTTTAGTTGCCTTTGGGGGCTCCATGTGTGTGCTCAGTCTTGGCTACAAACAGCCTTGTCTGCTGCTTTCTCCAGCTCATCCTTAAGATTCGGCTTGGACTCGGTCCATGCGTGAAAAAAATATGTCTCATGATCGTAATAACAGCCATACTTTAAAATTCCAGTTGTTCACAAGGCGACAGACCAGTTACAGTTTTCTGCAGTACATATTATTTTAATGGCCCTAATATAGTGCATGCTTTTCTGGCCAAGTGGCAGTGTCAGCTTTTCCCTCTGAATAACAAGTTAATAGTTGTTTTTTTCTCCATTAGGGTGATGATAGAAAGCCAACTCCTGACAACAGAAATTATAAGGGCTCTTCCTTTTTTATAATTTTGCCATTTAATCAAAGCTGTTGCTGCTACAGCTGCTGCCGCTGTAAGTAACTCTCCATTGTAGATAGGAACAAATTGCTTACCATCACACTTCAGTCTACAAAATGTCAGATCTTTGCAGGTATTCTTGCTGCGTGAATCTTGTGTTGGGATGAGGATTGTGCAACCAGTCTCCATGACAGCAAAGGTCATAACAGAAATTTATTTTTTGCTTTAGATAGAGACAGATTTGATACAATCCATCTGACAACCAATATATATATAAAGGCAACTCAGTCATTATGCGTAATTTAGGCTTTATTCAGCTTTTATAACTACTTTGGACACTTTGTTTTGGTATTTTTACAACCCCTAGTTTTGATGATAAGCTGTTATACAACTCAGTTATAAAACACCAGCAGTTTTCCTCTGTTCTACACCAGTGACCATGGCAGCAATGCACAAACAAGGATACAAACAATAACATCTTAAAATGGACCCAGAGCCAGAACAAGGAGGCTAAACTCGGGGTGATGTGCTCGTGTTTCATTCTCCCAATTAAAAGACGCACTGCAGAATTTTGCACTAACTGTAAGCGGGAAAGCACAAAGCGACTGATACCAGTGGAAAGGCAAGGCAAGTCTATTTGTGGAGCACATACACAAGGCAATTCAAAGTGCTTCACACTTCGCATCGCATAAAATTACAATAAAACCAATAAAATCAATAGAACATCAACATAAAAATTAACCAATTACAGTGAAATGCAAGAGTGCAGATAAAATACTTTCATATGTTGTCATATGAAAGTAGTTGTCGTATGAAAGTAGTTGTCATATGAAAGTAGTTGTCATATGCACAGGTAAAAACAACTGTTTTCGGCCTGGATTTGAACATTGTCAGAGTGTCTGTCTCACATCCTCGTGAAGACTGTTCCAGATTTTAGCTGCATGAAACTGAAACGCAGCCTCACCGTGTTTATTATTGACTCTGGGAACCACCAGGAGACCCCTCCCGGAAGTTCTCTGGGTACAGAGCAAGTCTAGAAAAAATAATAGCGTGAACGACCTGCTCAGATGTTTTCCGGGATGAAAAAAAGGTTTCACCTTGGATTAAAACCTGAGGTGACAAAAGCCAGATTTGACAACCGCATTCACTTGCTTTACTAGTTTAAAATCATTGTAAATAGTGACGCTAAGGTTGGTGACCGAGGGTTTAACAAATGAACTGAAAGGACCCAAATCTAAATGGGATTGTCAGAAAAAGGTTTGATGAAGAACTCTGGACTCTGTGACACATTCTGGAGTGTGGGCTAGCGTTTGGAGCCGGTGTACTGTCGAAACACACAGCTTGTCCAGTTGCACTGAATGTTATGCTGTGCATGTGCAGAACTATCAGAATACCAACTTGTATTTTTCATTTAAAACCTAATCCTGTCAAATGATGTAATACAAAGTTTACATGCACAACTCGCACTGGGAGCATGAGCAGTGGAAATCTCAGTGCCGCTCAACAAAGCAGTGCATCTTGACGGAACAACGGCAGCTCGTAGGCCACTAAACGGGTACAGCTCTGCAAGAAATCATTCCTAGTTAAAGTCAATTTTGTGGACATGCCATGTTGTGGTGCGGAGCCCGTGAATAGCACAGCTACTTTAGGCCATGAATCTAAATGGTAAAGCTCGATCTGATTGGAGAGACAAAAAAAGCGAGAGAATCTTGGTCCCTTTATGTCGAAGTAGTGGGAAGAATAAAGCAGACAGAGAAGCTTTGTATAGTCCCCCGCTCCACTGGAAGGCTGCAGAAATAGTAGACTTTTAAAACGGCGCCTCTGGCATTAGCAAGTGTCCCCAAACTTGCTACGACAAGGTTAAGGATTTGAATGTGTCTCCGAGGCCTAGGCTACATGTACATGAATATTTTAACAAACAGACTTCTGCCTCTGTTAGACATGAGTGCTCCGGCAGAACATCTTTGGAGAAGCACAAATGCAAAACGTATGTACTGTGGATTACTGGAACCACAGGCTTTGGAGGAATGTTACAGCAGTTCAGGAAAACTGTGATCATTTTTAAAGTAATTTGACATTGGAGTAGCAAGTATTTTAAGTGCTTTTGGGTAACTGCTCTCATCTCATGGAAACAAGGTGCCAGGTTTGGTTCCCAAACAGCATGGGGTGTTTCACTGCAGAGTGCTGCTCCAGATCTCAACATTCTTACACAACATTCATAGAAGGCTGCATCTTGATACGGTTAATTACTCAAATGAATAATATTGGACTGTAATTTGATCATTTTGATTTAGTAAAAAATACCTGTAATAAGACTCTTTGCACTTAAAACAAGGGGAAAAGAATAGGTTTTTTTCTGAGAGTTTTTTTCTCAGTTTAAGTGCAGAAATGCTTTTACTGAGGTCTCAGGAAAGGCCATTACGAGTGTCGCACCAGCTCTGCCTCTTGGTCCTGACCGTGCCAGGTCCAGACGCACTGAGGGGTGGGAACCTCGGCCAAAGCCACGCTGAGCCACACCAGCTCCAGCCTGGAGAATCTAACGGACAAGACTTGACCGAATGGGGGAAGCTGGGTTTACTAGACTCAAAACATGAATGGAAAATGTTTGCTTGCATTCCGGTTTCCCCTACCACTTAAAACATGTACAATAGGTGACTCATCCAGCCAGGTGATACTGACCATCAGCCTGGATCCACAAATTCTGCTACGGCAGGCAGGCAAGTTTGCGTCATTACCATATTTACCAAAACACCAGGGGACCAAAGAACTTTTTTTCTGCAAATACTAATGTTTTACATCAGTGGTTCTTAAGTGGCTTCAGGACCCAACATTACGCGCCCCAAACAAAACTGTAATTTGTCAAATATTTGAAGTTTTTGTTGAACAAGAATGAAATTATGATCAAAACAACCCAATAGCAAACATTTTATCAAACTCTGTTAGTGTTCCCATGCAGTTTCAGATGGAAAATATTGAATAAAAGTTCCCTTTAGACTCACGACCCACTGAAAATGGTTCCGCGACCCACTTTTGTGTCTAGAGTCCCCGTTTTACATTACGTAGTATGACGTGGGACATTCTGCCAGGACATCTTTAAAACACTGACACTATTTCTCTCATTTTTAGGGTACTCTTATTTGCATAATAATATTTCTCAAAATCATCTTGGGGGCCTGTGCTGGAGGGCCGGATTTGGCCCCCGGGCCTGACGTTGCCTACCCTTTGTCCTACAGGGACAATAAAGTATACCTTAACCTTAGCTTTGTTGACCATATTTAGAAAAAGATAATGCTGTAGATGATGACATGACACTCTGGACACATGCAGCGGACAGAAGTTATCGTGCCTTCAACACGTCTTTGTCAGTCTCTTTTTAAAAACTTTTTCAAGTCAAGGGCAAATTTACTTATTTCCAGAATATTTTACTAATTTCTAGGTTACTTTCAGCAGAGTAAAAAAGTTCCCGGGTTTGATTCTTGGACAATGTGGGTCTTTCATGTGCACGTTCTCCCCTTGTGTCTGGGTCGGTTTTCTCCGGGTGTTCTGACCCAAAACATGCACAATAGGTTAAATGCTCCGGTTAGATCGTCCAGCCCGGGCCTGAGCTCATCCAAGCGTGTTCCATCCCAACCACAGTTATTAGAAAATAATCACAGGAAACCCAGTGCAGATGACAGCAGAAATCTGCGGCGCCATACGGCCCGCCGCTATAGGCTCACTGATGGCTGTGCTTTATGTGTTTGTTAATGGCTGCTTGGTCAAAGGGTCTCCAGGCGCCGGCCGCTGCGCAGAGCTTCGACGGAGGCAGCAGAGGCGACAGCTGCTGAGCCAAACGGTGCGGACTGTGAACATCCAGGTAATTATGAACTCATTATCTCAACCCTGCGCCATATGGAAACCAACCCAGAGCTGTACGTCTTAGTTTCATCTCCAGAGGTGTTTTGCAAAGCGCTGGTGGACTTTTTTTTTTTTCCTTTTTTACAGCTAATTTGATAAAGTCACGGAGATATAAAAAAAAAAAAAAAATGTGTGGATGTTATGCTAAATAGGCCGCTCCCAGATGGAGACATTATTCAAGTTTCGACGCTGAGGGACGGTCCAGGGTGTGCAGGCAAGTCTGTGGGGTTTAATCAAGAAGATAGAGGTAGAAGCTGCAGAGAAAATGCATCTTTCACACATATGCTCTTAGAATCACACTTCTAATTAGATTTTACAATACTTTTTAACTAGTTACAAAACAGATAAGGAGTTGGGTGTCATGTGAGCTTTTCTAGATCTTTGTTCTGATGCACATCTGTTAAAGTGAACTGCAGCTACACATACTGTAAAAGCGGTCCTTTCTTTTTAAGGTGTGAATTTTTAATGTAGTTAATCATCCTTGTAGATTTTTTAAAGCTATTTGTCTCTTTCATCAACATAGGGGCAACTTTAATGAAACGCTTTCCAAAAACAAATTGCCTTTCGATTAATAATAGTTGTGCATTCTGAAGGAAAACAAGGCAGAAGATATAATGAGGAAATAATAATTGCTCACACTTGCATTGTGCTTTACCCACACTATCGCCATGATTCATTCACAACATGCTCGGTGGTGGTAAGCTTCTGTAGCCACAGCCGCCCCCGGGGTCGACTGAGGGAAGAGAGGCCGCCAATCTGCTCCATCCCAACCACCACCAACCACTCACTCTCACAGGAAAATACACTCTCATTCACTCTGGCCTAATGTAAATGTTTTTTAGTGGTACCAGAAGATGCAAACGCCACACAGAAAGACCCCATCCGGCCCGGGGAATGAACCCGTGCCGCCCTAAAAGAAAAAAGTATTTTTGTCTTTGAATAGATAGGTTGCCTGAGCTTACGTTCAAAAAAGTGATGTCTTACATTGTTATCGTTTCATAAAGCTTCAAAGGGACTAGATGCAAGTTGCCGTTTTTTACTCGCTACTGCCACCTCAGGTCTTATGCGTAACTGCAGTTTCTATAAGGCGAGACACGGCAGGTGAAAGTATTGATTTTTCACGCAGTGGTCGAAGTGGAGATTTTTACCTATTTTCCTCCCTTTACATCTTAGTTTTCATGTCAGAGAATAAAAATGACAAAACTCACCCCGCATGATGTTTATTTTATGATGTTTTGTCGCCTGCGAGGTGGCGGCAACCCGGAAGTAGCTGCTGCGCCGCGTAGAAAGGCCGTCTTTCCCGCGGGTGTTCATTCATAAATATTGACAGATTTTACATCCATGTGTCCTGCGAAGGGGCCCCGTGATGACGATTTCACCCAAATATGGTATTTTTCCTCCTGCGAGACGCTGGTGCGGAAGAGTTGAAGAACGGGCCGCGCATGCGCACTCGCTACAAAACTTCAGGGCTGGTTTTCTCTGAATGAGAGAAGCCGCACTTGGGCAGTGAGTGAGCCCTTATCGTAGCTCCCACAGACTCCAAACTTTCCAGTCTGAGACCTAACAATATTTTGAAGGTTTTTTCAGAGGGATTTTTTAATATCTAATTCCTAGCCTGATTTATTCAGCTTTGAAACCAAAAAAAAAAGGCGAAATTTGAGTTTTTACAGATTTTTTCACTTATGATTAGTTTATTGAAAAACTAAACAAAATATCCAAAATCCCCTCTGAAAAAATCTTAGTCACTAATATGTCAATAAAACAAAACCATAAATTTTAATCTGGCTCAATTCATTATTTTGATTTCGTTGCCCAAAATATAGGCAATTTTGGCCATTTTAATGCTCAAAATTCCTTATTTTTATGTGAAAACATAAAATGACAGAAAAAATGCAATACATTTTTTTCTCATATTTATATCTGTAATGTTCAGCAAAAGTTTCAAATTGATATCTCTACATTTATTTATTTTTCCCTATTCACCTGCAGTGTCTCGCCTTAAAGAGCAACTAAACACACATCCACTTTTTGCTGAAACAGTGTAAATGGGTGTTGAATAGAGTTTAATACATTTCCCAGAAAATATTTTGACATTTTGTGCAAACTTGTTCCGAATCTCACTTTTGTGCTTAAAACTGCAGGGTTGACGTCTCCCTCAGGTTCCACGAAACGTCACAGATTCCAGAGAACGTCATCAGTTCTGCCTCTGTGCTCCCGCCCACACACGCCTCTGTCACGCAGCGACCAGGAAATGTGCAGCACACCCGACCGCCTTGTGGCCAATTGTTTTCTCATAGGTGTGTTGGTACATCAATCACGAGTCATGAGAGTACCAACTATCCTAAGAAAAATCGGTCAGTTCTGTCAGATCTGGGGGGGGTTTGGTCTGAGGCCGACACCACACACACACACTCACCCCTCCACGTCTCCCCCAAAGCCTCCGAGACCACCCCCCTCTCGCAGCAATTTTTGACTTTTGTTTGTGGTTGGGGAAAGGCTCTGGCACGCCCGTTTAGGCGCTCTTTAAGCTCATGAATTAGCAACGTTTTGAGTGACGGTGTAGGATTTTCGGCGATTGTGGTGAACAGGTCCGGGCTCATTCTACACATTAAGACATTGCTGGAGCATGTAGGGCAGGGGTAGGCAAGTTTGCGTTGTGGAGGGCCGATTTTCATCTTTGCCGAAACACCAGGGGCCGAACCTCACCATTGTAGCCTAAAGTAAAGAACTTCTTTCTGCACAAACCAATGTTTAACATCAGTGGTTCTTAAGTGGCTTCGGGACCCAGCATTACCCCAGGATGACAATCCGCGCCCCAAATAAAAACTGCAATTTGTCATATCGTGTCATGTCGTTTTAAAATGTTGTATTTTTGTTGAACAAGACTGAAATTATGATCAAAGCAACCCAATAACAGACATTTTAACCAACTCTGTTAGTGTTCCCATGCAGTTTCAGATGGAAAATATTGAATAAAAGTTCCCTTTAGACTCGCGACCCACTGAAAATGGTTCCAAGACCCACTTCTAGAATCCCCATTTTACATTATATAAAATGACCAAGTGGGATGTTCTGCCAGGACATTTCTAAAATACTGACACTATTGCTCACATTTTTAGGGTACTTTAACAGGTATTTGATCTTATTTGCATAATAATATTTCTCAAAATCATCTTGGGGGCCAGAGGTTCTGTACTGGAGGGCCGGATTTGGCCCCGGGGCCTGACGTTGCCTACCCCTGATGTAGGGGGTAGAAAATACATAATTTTAACATTCTTGTCCCTTTAAGTGCCATACCTGTTCTGATGCTAAAAATGTTGATCTCTCACAGTTCACACAATGCACAATTTCACAGTTCATGGCGCCTACGCTGATGAATAAATATTGTTTGATGAGTAGTCCTCTTGACTGAAACAGACAGAAAATAAAGGTAAAAGATCAAAGACAAGCAAACGTCTTTTCTCTGTTTGATTTCTTGCACAAGCAACCTAAAGTAAACACTGTCTGATTCATTCACATCTGTCTAGTTAGCTCCTGCAGTTTACCTGTTCTTCACTGATCTCTTACGTAGAAAGTCATCCCTTATTTATTCATTTATACATCAAACATAAAAGCCCTGAAAACACAGGCTCGCTGCTCTGCCCCCCCATCAGCCCCCCCCTCTCCGTTCCCTCCGGTGAGAGCAGCTGTACATGTAACTGTGTATCATTGATCTATCACATCTATCACACAGAGAGGCTTCTAGGTTTTTGATGTGGGACAATTCCCGCCCTCCACTCTCTATCTACCGTATCTGCAGCTTTCCATATCTATCCAACCCTCTCTTTATCTCCTGCACGCCTCGTTCTCTCTCTCTCTCTCTTTCACCCTAAGGTATAACTTGCAATATCCTACCACAGTATTATCAGTAACGCTTGGACCACTGTAGGCACCGCTGCGTTGAGATCTTTTAAGATTGTCAGCCGACAGCATACACTAAATTTTGTGTCCATCTACCCATGTGCTTCCGCTTTATCCGGGATCACGTCGCAAAGGCAGCGATCTCAGCGAGTGTGCCCGACTCCCCTGACCACACGTCCTTCAGCTCTGAGGCAGATCCCAAGTACGTGTTTGTCTCCTTGGGTTATCTATATGATACCAATACTTTTAGGGTCATTTTAGTCGATATCGATACCAATACTGATATTTTGTATGTGGGTGAATGCATTTAATTCAAGATATATTTCAGAATAGATGTCACTTAAACTGGTTGACTACATGAATAAAATGAATACTTTAAAGACTAACAGAACATAAACCTGCAGTTCCTGTCACCTGATATGGATGGCTCAGTAAATTGTCCTTTTGCGTCTATAATTGCCTTATATTTTACATACTGAAATCAATACTTTCTACCCAGTATCGACACTCAAAGTAGCCATTTGGTATCGATACACAGTGGGAGGAAAAAGTAAGTACACAAGCTTGTAATTTCTCACATTTCTGCCTAAATTGGTCATAAAATGTGGTCTGATCTTTATTTAAATGATTAAACAGTGTCTGCTTGAACTTATACCATCCAAACATTTACATTTTATCAAGTTTATCTGATTTAGGCTGAAATGTGAGAAACGGTGTACTCACTTTATCTATCACTGTATCAATACTATGGTACTGACGCTCTCATCCCTAGTCCCCAATTAATCCCCTGTTTGGGAAAAACTTGTTTCCACCACTGCGCCTTTGCTGTAAGAATGATACAGTTCAGCTATACCAGATATGAAGTCTTCTCAGACATCCAAGTTAAATAAATAATAAGGATAAATAAGCAAAGCTTCATAAATCGAGTGAGCTGAACATTTTTTGATACAGACAACCAGCGTGTCATAAAGAATTAAATCACTTTTCCACGGCTACAGTGCACATGAATTATTCACAGTCACCAGGCAAACTCTGTCAAATCCTTTCTCAGTCAACACCTGTTTACTGCTCTAGTTGAATATACCAGTAATGATACTTTAAAAAGCTATCTCTGAACAGCCAATCCATATACTGTATAAGACTGTAGCCACATTATGGAAAAACATGATCACAGTAGAAGTCAGCATTCATTTAAAAATCATTTTAATCTAATTTATTTGCTACCACATGTGGCAGGATCTGTATTGGTTCACTGCAGCCTCAAGTGTCCTTTAAAAGTTTCACTTTCTCAGTTTTTGTATTCAGGCTATGATCCTTAATCAATATATCATTACTCCCACCATCTGTGTTGACCCGCGCAGCCTTCTGCATTTAAAAAGCGCTGTTTACTGCACATTCGCATCCACTCATGAAGTGTTCTACCTTCAGGCCAGATAAGTGAAATCTCTCCTGCATCGGCAACACCATCGCTGTAAGGCTTCTGAACCGCAAGTAACACTGTGTGACTCACAAATCTAATAATAATGTTCCTGTGGATGCAGGATTACATTTGAACATGCAGAAAACCACCTGTTCCTGCAAGTCATACAGAGGTAATTTGCCACACTGCACAAAAGGTTAAAGAAGACTTTGAAGGGCTTTTATGATTTATTATTATTATTTTTTTTACCATTGGAATGGATTTCATATATTCATAACTTAAAATTATGTAAATGCACCGGACAAACATAATTTTCCTGGTCTCTGTGCACTTAAAGCTTCAAATGTTGCCAACAGAAAATGCAAAAGCAACGTCAGCTAGATACACAAGGCATACTTTGTCGTATGAAAAGTGTCAAACTGCAGTCATTATTCATTCACTCCATGCGCGATTGTTGCCAAGCTGGCCATACACGCTTTCCCAATTCTTCACAAAGAAGAGTAGTCTGGTACTCGGCGTTATCTCCGTGAGTTCTGAAGGGCGTGATTGACAGGTGGATTAACCAATCAGAGGAATCCACAGTCCATGCTGTTCATTTGTCAGACTGGCGCCTTAACCATGTGCGAAAACAGTGAATTTAACTAGAAATATGGGAAATAGTTAGGGAGAAGTAGTTAAGGGAACTACTAAACTATGTCCATTACAGGTGAGAGAAGGTAAAGTTCCTTCTGAATAATATGTGATTGAGAGTCTTGAGAGTCTGTGCAGCTCCATCACTGTGTGGCACGGCGCTAGCACTGCCTCCTGTCGAAGGAGCCTCCAGCCACCGGAGAAGATCTGCGGAGCCCCTCTCCCCTCCATTAAGGACATGTACTCCACCCGTCTCACCCGCAAAGCCATTAAAATCCCCAGGGACCCCTCGCACCCATCACACAGTCTCTTCAAGGTTATGCCTTCAGGGAGGAGACTGCGGAATCTACGGGTCAGTTCCAGTCGACTGAGGAATATTTCGTACACAGGGCCATGGGAAGCTGAAGTCCCTGCTGAAACCATTACATCTCTATAAAGTATGGCAGTAAATGTTTTCATGGAGTGAAGAGTATATTTTTCTATATCTCAAGGACTTGAGTTGTCAACAGTTGTTTCTGTGATTGGACTCTATGTGAGGCACTTTAAAATGTCCTTGTGCCGCAAATGTTCTCTCTGCACTTGAGAGAGTTCAAGTGTATTCAAAGAGAACATTTACAGATTTTTCTTAAAGTATATTCCAAATAGAAAACATTGTTGTATTGTTGATAATGCAATTTCAAGTATTCAAGAAATATTTGACTGAAACTTTTCAGGACTATTATCCAAACCAGCCTTTATACCCTTCATATCGCCCCAGCATCACAGACAGACAATTATTTTATTCTGTTTGGTGAAACAGTTGTTTTTGTTTTAAACTTGTGAAGCACTTTGTGACACTGTCAAATACGGAGGAGGAAATGACTTTGTTTTTCTTTTCAAACAAGAACTTCTTTGAGGTTAAATGTCAGTGTTATATTGTAAACAATATCTTGTTTTTCTACATTTGCCTCCCACAAGTCATCACCCTGTACTAAAACAGATGCATTTTTTGTTGCTGTAATTCTCTTAATAATGTCAAAGAAAGTGTTGGAAAATAATCTCCAACTCCTCATGATGGTGTTGACTTAAATCAGTAAGTCCTAGATTTATGTCATTTTTAATAAACAGAAAACAAAACGTGTTGCATAAATACAGCATATTTACTGAGTGTAATTGGTGGATACCAAAAAACTCAAAAAAGCTTATCAAACTTCAAACTAAAAGTGTAATGTGCTTCAATCTAAGCCCCATTTAAACTGACCTAAATCTATTTTAAAGCAGCGCTAAGTAACTTGTTTACCTTCAATAAATCCTTTTCGTCGCCCCTTTGGGGTTAATACAAGTGTTGGGGGGTCTTTCATCTTGCCCCCAAAACCCCAATTGCAACCTTCCCTGCACCGGGTCGGCATTACACACTGATAGAATCACAAAGAAGAAGCTAACAGGCTAACGGGCAAAGCTAACTGCGGGCTAGCGCCACTTAAACAGTATTTACAGCCAAGTTTGAGTGAAAAGAATTATCTCCATTGTGTAATTGGATGTACAATATCCCTCTCTCAATTTGTTTTTTCTGTCAGCGTAATATTTACTCTCACGGACAATTAATGAGTAAAGAAACGTAGCATGCTACAACACCTGCAGTGGCGCTTGTGGCCTCTAGTGGCATGAGTTCCTTAGTACTGACTCTGACTAATTTGTTCATTTGTCAGACTGGTTGACCGAGCCAGTATCATTTAAGACAACACCTAGTTTCAAGCTTAAAATGAAATTGTAATTTTAGTATAAAAATATTATTCCGTCAGAATAATAATTGCGCATCATAAAGTATGATATATAATGAACCGGGAACATGCATGTGAAGCACCTAAAGAGTATACATTTGGTCCCACATAGACGACTTTTTGGTTGTGATAGACAGATGATATTTATGGGGTGTTTATAATGTTATGGCAGACCTTAAAAAATAAATAAAGCAGAGAAGAAAGTACTGAGATTAACTGATATTTTTCTGACATCCTCCAGACAATTAAATTTAGATGTGCCTCAGTTTTGAGATATTTCTATTGAGTCACACATAACTTAGATGAACATAACATCCCGAAAATGTTGCCAATTTTACAGGGAATTCTGTTCTGAAATTCTAGTTTGATACCGACATCAGTGCTTATTCACACGGGTGGAAATGATGAATTACTTTCCCAAATAAAAAATCACAAAATCTGCACATACTATAATTTGTGCAGTGGACTTTTATGAACGGCATAAATGAAAGCCACAAAATAGTACTTAGTTATAAGTTATATCTGTTCATAAGTATTTCTTGGTGAGGAGACAAACTGCAGACAGCACATTTTAAATGATGGGGGGTCTGGTTTAACCTCTTAACGCCCGCCTGAACCGAGAGGATCTTTTTCCTCACGTCATCAGATTTTTTTTTTTCTATCATTTTTTTGTTGGGTATTCAACTCATTTTTGTAACTTTTTTGTCATTTTTTTGTCATTTTTTGTAAATTTTTTGTAATTTTTTTTGTCAAATTTTAATCCAATTTTTGTCCTTTTTTTGTCAATTTTTTAGCACATTTTTGTCTTTTTTTTGTTGTCATTTTTTGTCACATTTTTGTCATTTTTTCGTCATTTTCTTATCCAATTTTTGTCATTTTTTGGTCACATTTTGTCACATTTTTGTCACATTTTTGTCATTTTTTTGTCACATTTTTGTCATTTTTTTTGTCCATTTTTTGTCCATTTTTTGTCAATTTCTTGTCAATTTCTTGTGACATTTTTGCCACTTTTTCATCCATTTTTCGTCACTGTTGTTGCTATTTTCACAGCTTTTTTCCAGAAGCTTTTGGACTGGGGTAAAGCCAAACTGGAGAAAATGTGCTCGGTTCAGGTGGGAGTTAAGGGGTTAAAAGCTTGCTCGTGTCATAACTACTTTCAATCATAGTACTTTCAAGGCTAATTAACATCAAGGCAAAAGCCGCTCACCGCTCTTTCCAACACAATTCTGCTTCACAATGAGGAAGAGCCGACGCTGACCGAAAAGTGACGTTTCTATGAAGGCTATTAGGCGGTGTTTTTATTTCCCAAAGTACCAAATTGTTATTTGTCGTCCAAACTCTTAACTTTGCTCATGCATTTGTAACGCCTCAGTTCTCCACAGGGATGGGTTTGTAAGCACGCTTCATAACAGTCAGTGACCTTTACTGTCAATCTCACCATAACAACAACCAGCCTGCTTGTTTACAATCAATAAAATGCTTTTAATCCGGATGCTCAGCACACAAAGATCTTTTTTTTTCTCCAACAAATGATCTGCTTTTACAGGATACTATGGACAATGGACAAAACAAATACCATTCCACCATAGAGAAATCAGTCTGTGCATACTTTGGGGTTGTTTTCGATCTGTTTGCTGTGAGACGAGAGAGCCACTGCCGCATATGGATGAAATGCAACACTTTGCTGTTTTAAGACACAGTGAATCATTGGATTTTGGCTTGAAACTACATAATACATTTAAATAGACATGCTTTTTGGCGATGCATATTAATGATAATACAGTGTGCGGCTGTTGAAGTTAGATTTTTGTTCATGCACATTAGTGGAACAAATTAGGTCTTTTTTTTTTTTGGGAAAGAATCGTTCACACTACAAGCGTCAGACTTTTCACAGCTATAGTTTATATACTCCTGCTTCAGAAAAGGTGGCCAAGATGGGCGCCGATTACACGAAAAAGCTTCACTTTTTAATATTTTCTTTCTTGTGACTTTTCATTTCTTTTACTTAAAGGGACTATACGGAGTTTAAAAATGTTAAAATGAAGTATTTTCCTCCCCCTACATGTTCCAACAATGTCCTAAAGTGTAGAATGAGCCCAGACATATTCACCACAACTGCCTCTAAAATCCTGCACTGAAGCTGCAGTTACACGTATGACCTGAGGTGGCAGTAGTGAGTATAAAATGGACAACTTGCACGTAGCCCCTTTAAGCCGAGCCCACGGGGCTATACTTACCCGGATGGTGGACAGATCGTGCTGGAATTAAATGGCACTGGCTGAACGATCGGGCGAGATGTAAATTAGAGTACTGCTTGAACTTCTTGATTCAATACAGGAACGTGCAGGCAACTTGATTGGAAATGCAAGCGGCGAGCCACTTGGGGATGGGAAAAAGATAGTGACACTTGGAAAGTATTATGCACAACATTGGCACCAATCAGCCAGTGCTGTCAACAACTTACAAAGGCTGTGTGGAAGACTGTCAAGTGTTTCCGTCTCGGTTTAAAATGCACTTATGTTTATATATGTATTTATCTGGTTTGAAATTATTTATAAATTATGGTTAAAGGGACTAGATGCAAGTTGGCCATTTTAATACTCTACCATACTACTGCCACCTCAGGTCATACGTGTAACTGCACCTTCTATATTAAGCTCGTGCATGACGGCATTTCAAACCCCGATTAACACCTTTTTGAGTGACAGTGCAGGATTTTAGAGGCAGTTGTGGTGAATAGGTCTGGGCTCATTCTACACATTAGGACATGGCTGGAACATGTAGGGGGAGGGGGAAAAAAAGTTAAAATACCTAATTTGAACATTTTTAAACTCTGTATAGTGCCTTTAAACTCTGACGTCAACTTTGATGAACACAGTTGTTTGGCAATAGAAATAAATGTTGCTGTGTGTTTGGTTACAATGCATAATTGTATGAGAAAGGACAATATGTTTTTTAAAGAGACTAGATGCAAGTTGGTCATTTTACACTCACTACTGCCACCTCAGGTCATACGCGAAACTGCAGCTTCTATAAGCTTGTGCAAGACGGCACTTCAGACCCGAACTAACACCTTTTTGAGTGACAGTTTTTAGATTTTAGAGGCAGTTGTGGTGAACAGGTCTGAGCTCATTCTACACATTAGGACATTGCTGGAACATGTAGGGGGAGGAAAATACATAATTTTAGCATTTGAAACTCCGTACAGTAGCATTCCATGTCAAAACAACTTCTGTCTAGATTTGCAGATAATTAATTTCAGTTTTGTGCGCAACAGCTGCCTATAATTCATATTAAGAAATGTATTTGTTTTTCTAATTACACATTACAGTAGAATTACAATTGAGTTGTTTATGCAAAAATATGTACAGTATGTGTGTGTCGGCCATCTTGAAAAATGGCCACCTTCTTGGATTTTTTATTTTTTTTTCCTTGAAAGAACTCAAGCAGTTTTTAAGTGACTCATTATATTGTTTGGCCTCATGCTGTCCGCTTTTTAGATACAGTAAACACATCCGGTCACAGGCGCCCCCCACCCCCCTGGCAGCGCCCCCATTTGAGCTACAGTATGTCCATGCCAAATTTGGTGCTTGCATTTGCATCATCAAGTGAACGATTCTGTCACTTTTCTGCTCCGCTACATATGAAGGGCCATGTTTTGACAGTCTGTGGATGTTTATTTTATGTCCGTTCTGAAAAGCCGAGTGAAATGTGTGCATTTATAGATTTGCTGTCTATTCCATCTCCATCTGTTGTCACCCTGCTTCAAATTGTCCAATCAAAATACTTTTTTGTTCCAATAAAACTCTAGCAGAACGGCTGGTGCTTGTCTCGGTCTGGTTTAATCCCTCAGCCAGGTAGTCTGAGTGGAGTGTGACTGTGCATGTTAACGGCCTATTGGGCGACGCTGACATTTTTGAGCTTTCAACTAACTTATAATGTTATATTCTCATCCAAAACAACCTGAAGTGTTGTTTTGATTCAATATAGATACAGACGGCATCTCGTCATAGAAGGGGGCGTGGCTTCGCTGAGGGGGAAAATAGAATCTTTAGAGCAGTGTTTTTCAACCACTGTGCCGTGGCACACTAGTGTGCCGTGAGATATTGTCTGGTGTGCCTTGGAAAATTATCCAATTTCACCTAGTTGTTGTTTTTTTTAAAGAAATTCATTATTATCCGCGAATAATGTACCGTTTTCGAGTGTCTGTGCTGTCTAGAGTAGATTAACCATGTAATAAATACTCCATATTAGGTCGCTAATTTCTTTGAAACAAGAGAAGTAGTGATGCATGGATGCGGCAGGTGGCGGTGACTGTGGCACGGTGGCTAGTGAGACTATACAGTGTTCCTATTCAAGACACTTTGATGTGAACGACTAGGCTACAGGGTTACAATTTTTTTAATATTTTCTGCTGGTGGTGCCTCGTGATTTTTTCAATGAAAAAAATGTGCCTTGGCTCAAAAAAGGTTGAAAAACACTGCTTTAGAGAAACACAATTTTCCACTCTTTTCAGCCATTTTCTGGTGGGTTATGAACTTATTTATCACATACAAATACAGTCAAGTGTAAATCGGGCCCATATGGATATTTTCTCACAGTAGGTTGTTCAGTAGAAGTGAAAAAAAAGTAGTTGTAGCTAGCGCGAGCTAACCGTTAGCATTAGCCCGATGCTAACATGTAGCATCAAGTTAGCATTCTCCGTTATTCATGTTTTTATGGGCTGTTGAACCACTTTGCTCCTCTCCATGTCTTTGTTTCATTATTTAGTAGAAAACTATGTTCATATTTTAGCATTTGTTACAGTAGTTTTTGAATAATTAGAGAAAATAAACATTTTTTCAAAATTGTTTTCCCCCTTAACTGTTTTTAAAAATGACCATATATGGGCGATTCCAGAGATGTCGTCTGTATCTATATCTGGTTTCGTCTTGTGGAGTGATCCTTGAGGTGCCTCTGAGTTATAGTCTAGACACCTTCACCGGAACTTTTACAGATCCTGTCCGTGGCCAAGCTCTTTTACCCACAATGATGATGATTATGACCCGGTTATTATCATTATTCTAAACACATTTTTGAATTGCTTCCCATGAGTTGTCACTGAAGCATCAGAGAGGGGAATGGCATTTTGTGTAAGTATTTTATAACCTTGTTCTATGGGGTGTTTTATAGACTTGCATTATTTCATACCACTAAAAGTATGCCAAGGTTAAGGTGTCTACAGTAGGTTTAAAAGCCTGGTTAAAGATTTTCTAACATTTAGCCCATGCTGTATGAAAGTCACACAGCAGCTAGAGTTGCTGTGTGAGGAATTTCTTATTATTCACTTAACGATAATGTTTTTTTTTTAGTTTACTTGAGTCCAGTCCTGAGCAATGGCACATGGAAACAACACAACAATGGCAAAAAAGGACTCTGAAATTGTCTCGAATTCCTTCAGTTGCTTTTCACACAGAATATACCGCTTCATTTCCAGATCTGTGACGCTTATACGGGGGAGACTGTGTCTTTTAGCCATGACTAATAGTGTAACAGACATCTTGAAACATGTTGAAATGTTAAATATGTCAGTTTCAGTGCCGCCACTTGCTACACGCTCATCACGCTCAAGTGCTCCGAAGGGCACCACAGAGGCCACTGTGACTGAATGACCTTGCACTGTATTCGTGCCACTGTTATATTGATGCTGACCAATAAAAAGAACGGCCATGTATTAAATGAGGAAGAGGAGTGAAAGAAATGTATGCTAACGCGGCCAGCAATCAGAGGAGACTTCAGACATGGCCGTGAACTCTCCCCATTCATTCAACGAACACAACGGGGAAAAAAGTCATCAGCAAATAGAAGTTCAAATTCCCCGACAGGAATTAGCAGCTGGTTGTGTTCTCTGGATCCGGAGCTCACAGCGGAGACTGAAAGAAGACAGAGAGGTGAAAAAAGGAGAGCTCGGCTGCAGGGGCGGAGGAGAGAAAATTAGGTTATGGGGAGAATTCCACCGTTTAATCTAAACTCAATGATTAATTGATTTCTACTGTTAATTTGTGTGTAGTTTAGAGAGTGTTTAAGAGGCCACACCTGCTTGTACATTCATGTATCATATAGAAACTGTTTGCATGGGTCTGGTTGTGTGTTGTTGGGATTACTCCAAAAACTGAATACTGATTACTCCTTCTAAAAGTATTCTATCTATCTTCTTTGATTACTTTATTTCAAAAGTAATCGGATTACTGATTACTAGTTACATTAGTTTTATAAAAGGATCAAGCCGGTCTGTTTAGGTCTGTCTTAGTTTTTTGCAGTTGAGAACATCTTGTTTCCACAGAAACGACGACGGACAATATTCATGGCTTTTGACTAAAAATAATGTATTTCCAGCCAGACTTTCCGTGGGTTTTCTACATTTCTGACATTTTATAAGATGTGTCAGTTGTCCAAAAATTACAAAAAGTAATTAATAACAGTCCATTTTAATTTAATTTAAAGGACCTATACCTGACTCTTTTTTTTTGTTTCCATTTGTAGGGAACCATTCTTTTTGCTCCATAAAAGTATGTTGCAAACGTCATTTGTGGAAAAATGCAGCCTGATGCGTGAAGTTTGCATTGTAATATGATTTGTTGAAGCATTGCGATTCGATTGCACTTCCATTAGCTGCACAGCTTGAAAGTTGCATGAATTTCCCCTTTGCTTCTGCACCGCCCTGTTTGCCGTCATCTGAAAAAATATGATTAGCTTTCTAAAATGTAGCGTAACATTTGCTAAAGTGAGTAATGTCCTCACCTGGCGGGGCAATCCTCCAGGGCTATTGATAAACAACACTTTCCTCTCTGGAGCAGATTGATGGAAGCTGTTTATGGCAGCGGCGCCAGTGAAAAACTATACAAGTCATCTGTAAAAGCGGCATCCTTTGGGATCAGATGGGAATGTCCGGGAATGACAGATCGGCAGAGAGGAAACAGAAAGGGGGCGGAGTCATAAAGCGCAGGGCGATGCTCTGAAGATTCATGTTGATAGATTGTGACCCCGAACGTCAAGTTTATTGACAGGTCATGCTTACTTTGTATTATTAAGATACACACCATCGTGTTCAGCCTTTTCACTGGAGTGGGGTTTATCATGCTCGCGGGTAAGCTCAGAGGCCAGCGCAAGATTCTTTTACTGGATTGAAGGGGAATTAAATGTATTTTTGCCCCTACCCACAACCATTCTCTGACCTGAACCATTTTTGAGTCAGATAAACTGTATGATGTTCTAAGAGTATTGTTCCCAGTCCTTTTTAGTGTAAACCTTTCCAATTTGTCGTAATTTATTAATAAACATAAAGCAAACTCAAACTCCTTTATACCAAGGCCCCGACCACAGCAGGAGGAAGAATTTAGTAAATCATTAGCACATAACGCACAAGAGAAGTGAGACGACTTTCTATGTTCCTCAGTGAAGCTGAAATTGCTGTTCCTTGTGGCCCGTTCCTCACTCACACTCTTTGTCCTCCAACTCTGGTAGATTTTTTTGACAGCAAATGTCAGTTCCACTTCACCATAGTAACGGTTGTAGCCTTCCTCGACAATATTGCAAAAATAAAATGTCTTGGGAAAAATCCGAAATAAAGTTGCGGTATTCCAATAGTTTCTCATATTGGAGCAGACTTCATTAGGCCCCGTGAATCTAAATCGAAAATGTGACATTTGTGAAAGAAAAACAGACCATGTGCCTGTTGTACTTCAAAACATAGCACCGTTTCCTCCTGAGCAAACCAGGAAGTCAGATTAGCATAGTGCTAGCTCTGGCGGTCCATCCTGTTCACGTCTCAACTTTGTCTTGTTATGAACGTACTTGTAATTAACTCAAGTGAACAAGGAGGAGGGTCTGTGAGAAAAAGCTGAGAGATTTTACTCAACTACCTCAGACTTTGACAGTTCAGCTAGTGTAGATTTAGAATTCGAGTCCTCAGAAGATTAATCAAATTAGACTTCATCAATTGTCCGACCTACTGGATTTGGTTAAGGTTGCGTTATTTGTCATTATACAACAAATGTCCTCTGCATTTGGCCCACCCTTTGACGCCGCAGGAAGGACCCGTAAGGAGCAGTGTCCGGCAGCAATACCGCACCCGGGACCCATTTCCAGATGTGGAGCCCAATGCCCGCTGGCTGCTCCGCTTTATGCCCACGACACTAGAGGCCGCCATTGCTCCGCCATTGCTGTAGTACCTCCATATCGCCGCTAGTCCCCCATTGAAAAGCATTGGACTTTAGACACGTTAAAACAACTTTGACGCCTGGTTTCTATTTTTTAAACACTAGACTAGGCTAGGTATTCCGTCCGGTGATAACGCTGGGTTAGTCACAATTAAAGAAACCAGGCTGGTTTTCGTAAGAAGAATTTTAGAAATCTCGTACTTAATGAGGGTCGGACTGTTAGCATTGGAGCAGCCCGAGCTACACGTCACGCAAGGGCCGAGTCTACAGTGAAGATCTCGCCCATATGCCCTTTTTAGGAACATGCTTCGTCAGAGCTGGGGAGGGGGAGTCTGTATATCCGCCATGATTTCCCCCTCGTTCGTGGTCATTATGGTAAACGGGGAGGAGTGAGCAGAAGATGTCCATTTATATATGCAGTCTATGGTGGAGCCAGGCTGATGGAAGGATTCTTGTTTCAAACTGGAGGAAGATTCTTCTGTCATCTACTGTCATTAACATGCCGTGACTTACCAGGCAGCACACAGTCATAATTGCATGCCTGTACGTGGACATTATTTCACAAGAGCCACTGGATGTGTGCAGTTGGGATCAAGAGCTAATCAAACTCACTGTCAAAGCAGAAACAGCAGGACTTCTTCTGTGACAAGGGCAGCACGCAGCCTATAATTTATTCTGATGGCTCACTTCTCCCTCCGCTCAGCCTTGAAGGTCATGCGCTGCTCTGATAAGAAAGACCAATGAGGAAAAAAATCATTCACACAACTGATAATCAACTGCTCGTCCCAACAGCAAATGCCAGCAGGATGTACTGCTAAGAAGATGTGATTTGCATTGACGTGTACAGTAAATTGCTAAATGCATTATGCAACCCTGCGCTCATGACTAAAGGTGTAATTTAGGCCCTTTCCAGACGTTTCTTCAGACTTTCAATCTTTGTCTCCTCGTGACACGCTTTTGAATATAAAAAGCCTCATGGCTGTGGGCACAAAGGACTTTCTACACCTCTCCATCCGGCAGCGGTGTGAAATGAGTCGTCTGCTTCTCTGAGCGTGAGGGGATGGGAGATGCCGTCCAAAATGGCATCCAGTGTCTTTCTGAAGTGCACCACCACCAAAACATTCAGCGAGTCCAAAGCCAGCCCTTCCTCACCAGCTTGACCAACCATTTGTCAGTTTTTGTCAGTCTGGTTAAAACACTCTGTAGTTTTGGCCTCTACAGAATACAATAAAGGCTTGAAGGAACAGACCACCGTTTATTCCATACTGAGATGTTTTCTTACCTGAGCTTAGACGAGTTGATGCGTACCTGTGTGGTCTTTGTGCCCGTGGAAGAATGCGGTCGCTTCTAACTTCACCTCGTGTGGAGCTAGGATTATACTGGGAGAGGCCAAATGCTAACAACATCTTTGGTCGTTGTGCGTGACCCGAGCACACGCATTAAGACCAGACAGGTACACATCAACTCGTCTAAGCTCAGGTAAGAACATATCTCAGTGTGTAAAAACAGTGGCCTCTTCCTTTAACTGTTCAATTTTCTCTCAAATGGTAATGCTTCCGAGAATGCCAGGGCCGTCAAGTGGACTGGATTATCTGAGTTGACCCAACGGGCATCAAAACTATCTAAATGGGTTTTTTTGTACCTGTTTTTTAATATTTTTTTTATAAATTCAACCTGGAAGACTAATTTCAGCATCACCTACCTCCAGCTAATGACTGCATCTGCGAGGGTCACACCTTTGTCGCAGCCAGTCATCGTCCACGGTCCTGCGCGTTGATAGCTCATCAGCTCCCCAGCTGTGCTGCGACCCACCTCCACCCCTTCACCGCCTCTTCTGTCCGTGGCTTCACCCTGCTATTCTTCACCTGTCTCCTATACCACCACCAGTATCCAAGCTCCGGGAAAAGACATGCCTAGTCTAACCTACCCATCCATACTAACTCTGTATATCGATGTTGTGTTCAAGCATTACCATGGACATTGCCTTGGAGGAGCCTTGTTTCTGGTTTTCTGTGTATAACCAGCTCCTACAGCTCCATCTGTCCACTACTTATCTTCCTACTATCTGTGTATCTACTCTGTCCTGTAAGTTGTTTGTTCTCAAATCAGGCAGGAGTTAAAGAGTATTTCTAAACTCAACTCAGACAATCCAGTCCACTTGACGGCTTTGGCAACCTCTGCTATGATTGAGAACTATACGATAACATGTTGCTGCTGGAAAACATTAAATCGGGGCATTTAGCATCTCACTTCAATCAAATGTAAAGGTGTCACAAGAGGATGCCTGCAGAAACTTAGAGTCAGGATCTTGATCATACGCACTTTGCAGCATAAATCCTTGATAGTGCTTGTTCTTCTGTTTATATTTTTGAAAATGTGTGTATTTTTCTAGTTTAATTTTTAATATTTTAAATGTAGATGAGTTACGACTCACAAATTCTAACAAAGGTCATTCCGTCTCATTAGTCGCCCCCAAATGGCAGGTCCGATGAAAAAAAGAAATGTTTCTCTAACCTTGGTGCATCTATTTTGATTTTCAAATTCCCTGTGATTAAAGCGTCTGTGAGAGGCAGTGGTTTGATTATATCCTCACAATGCGTCCATCTAAAGTGTAGATCACAAGTCACAGAAGCTCGACTTTCTTGAGGGATAATCATGTTCTGCGACCTCCAGTGATAAATAATGTGAAGCTATAAAATGAATACAAACAGAACATAAACTGTCGGCTTTTTTCCATTGTAATAGGGGTTTTCGATGAGTTGAGAATGTCTCGTCATTTGAAAAGCTTCTTCACATACATGTCCATCTGGTTATTAACTTTTCCTCCTGATGGTATAGAAGTTTTAAAAATGCCTTTCTCCTCCATCTCTGCATTTGACAAGGTCCCTTCAGATTATCATAGTTTTCGCCATGACAACAATCTTACATAGTTGCTATTCTGACTCGACCTTTTGAGTGATGCTTTAAAAATGTCCGTTTAAAAGTGACTTGCTTCAAAACAGTTTTAGAACTACGACACTGCACTTCATTTCCATACATTTAGCAGCTAAAAAACACCCCAGTGCATCATAACTTGCAACCACCCAGGACTTGGTTTTGAAACATTATCTCTCCTTAACAAAATGTGGCTCCCGCTGCTCAGAGCGAATGCGTGCCTCCTTCTTGGTTTGTGGGCACTTAAGGAACAGACAGAAGGGTTTTCCGTGAAGAGAGTCCTCCTGGGTGGCCCTCAGCTGGGGGCACACTGAAGCGGCTCGGGTGAAATTACCATTGATAGCACTTTAATATTTAAAGGCTTATATCTGGAGTGGCAGAACAGGGAGGGCTTTTGTGCCTTTTAATATGCTCCGTGTGACAGAGTTCATGTTGTCTTGAATTGGCAGCCTGTGAATGTATAATATATTGGTACTACTTCGAGTTCGTGTTATAAGAATGTTACTATGTGGGTGAGGTGTATTTCACCTTGCTGGATACATTATGGTGTAAATTTACTAGCCTGGCATCCAGACTAGTCTCCGATGTTTATTAATTAATAAACATCGGAGACTAGTCTGGGGACCCTGTCGTAGAAAAGCTACTGCTTGAGGCGGGACTAATGTGGGACAACCGAAGCGCATAGCAGCCAATGAGAACATAGCAGATGTGACGACAGAAACAGCGACAAGAAAGTTGTCGTCATTTGGACTTTAACAATGGCGCTCCTGCCACACGGAGTTCAGTAAATGAAGAAGAATTAAGAATACAAGCAAACCGGAGCATTACGTGAAGTGGTTTCTTGTGTTCAAAAACTACAAAACAAAGGCGCAACAACGTGACGCCCGTTCAGAGAGCTGCTCTGATTGGTCGGTAGGCTCCATATCGCTGCGTCACTTCCTTTGAAAGCGCGAAATGGAGTGTTGCCAGACCCTCTTCTGTAAAGAAGCGGAGTCTGGTTGGCGAGACTATAAATTTACTCTCCCGTTTGTTGATTCCTCTGTATGTCCTGGGTGCTTTTCTACAATGTACCAGTACTTTAACAATACTTGGTTCAAGATACCAATACCTTTTTTCAATACTTATTCTAATACTAATTTATTTGTCATGAACCATATAACAGAAAATAATGTAAAGGCAATATCTTTTAAGTTTGTATCATTTATTTGAGCTGAAACAAGTAACTTTATTTAGTGCTGGCCCTGGACCCCACAGGCATCAAAACGATCTAAATTGGGGGTTTTTTACCTGTTTTTCCCGATACCAGAAGCACCTTAAAGGGATTTTGGGGGATTTTTGACATAGGGCCTCATTTCCTAGTTGTCCAGAGTGTTGCCGATTTCGGGAGATATTTTTTTTAATAATTCACAGACATTTACATGGTTAGTCTGGCGTTATACGTGATTTGCCTCTGGTGCACTGTGGAGCGGGTCAGACTGGTTTTAAATGCAGGCTAGCTGATACCATAGAAATGCGCTAGCCTAGCACAAGCCTAGCGCCACTGCAGTCAGTTCAAAATTCAGCTGCAAGACTTCTGACCAGGACAAACAGGAGAGCCCACATCACACCTGTGTCGAAGCCCTTGCACTGGCTCCCTATTGAACATCGGGTTCAGTTTAAAATCTTGGCGCTAACCTTTCAAGCTCTACACGGTCAGGCTCCCACTTATATTGCTGACCTACTTAAACCCTACCTACCTGAGGTCCTCTGGGCATAACTTGTTGATGGTTCCACGAACACACTTTAAAACTCGGGGAGACCGCTCCTTCAAAGCCGTAGCGCCCCGACTTTGGAATAAACTTCCTCTTGACTTGCGCTCATTGGAGTCAGCAGCTACCTCTAAAAAGCACCTAAAAACCCATCTGTTTGAGAAAGCATTTGAGTCCGGCTGATGCAATGCTGACACCACTTGTATAATGAATGCTGAATTTTGAATTTTGAATTACTGCAATGAATATGCAGTTTTATAATGATGTTTTAACACTGTGAAGCGCTTTGTGACTCTGTGTCTGTGAAAGGCGCTATACAAATAAAGTTAACTTACTTACTAAACTCTTCAAATATAAGAACTGCATGAATTACCAAAAAAAACATCTCCAGAAATCAGCAACAATCTGGATAACTAGGAAGTGAGGCCCTATGTCAAAAATCCTGAAATATCCCTTTAATATTTTATACTGAGGCCTGGGCGTGAATTCAACCTGGATGACTAATTTCAGCATCACCTACCTCCACCTAATGATTGCATCTGCAGGGGTCACACCTTTGTCGCAGCCAATCATCGCCCACGGTCCTGCGTTAAAGCTCCAGAGTTGATGGCTCATGAGCTTTCCAGCTGTGCTGCGACCCACCTCCACCCCTTCACCGCCTCTGCTGTCCGTGGCTTCACCCTACTATTCTACACCGGTCTCCTATACCACCAGCTCTGGGGGAAGACATTCCTAAGTCTAACCTACTCATCCATATAAACTATAATCTGTATATCGATGTCTATTGCCGAGGTCTTAGTGCCAATAAAACTGTCTAATCGCTACTTTTGTCTCTATCCAGGTTAAATACCATAGTGGTATTGTTTAATGGTCCCAGCCCTAGTCCTGAGAAGTTGTTTGTTGTCTGCATCTAAGCATTTTGCATGTGTTTGTAATTACCAACACATCTTGATCACTTTCTCACACTTTGTTGTTTAGAAATGCAATATTGCTCCCGTCGCTTATTCAAAAAAACAAACCAACGGCTCCGTAAATGCGGCGTGCGGTCAGAACATCCGCGCTTGAATCAGAATGAGCTGCCGTTTGTTGTTTTGGGGCGGTGAAGCTCCAGAGTGAAGGAGAGAAATGTTGTGCTTTGGGCCAGGATTGAGACTCAAATAGATTTCTGAAACGTAGACTTTAGTTCTTTCATTTATAGAGCAATTTCGCTGTTTTGAACAGCAGCACAGATACAAGGATGTAAAGATAAATGTAATATCCGCTATGTCAATCTGAAGGGCTGCCTGTTCTTTTTTCCAACATCCTTTTTTTCCAATATCACAATCTGCTTCAAAATGCAATAAAGTTTGAATATTATATGCCAGATGTTAAATTTTTCGACCTAGTGTCTACTAATTATTCATGAAAAGCAACAAGTGGCAACACCTCCAAATTGTGTTGCCGAAAATCTGAAGAAAAGGCTCAACAGGTTGTCAGTTTTTGTTAGAAGATAATGAGGAAACACTCAAAAGAACAAAAAGAAAAGAAAAACAAAAGTGAAAATATCATAAATAGTTATCTGAATGCTTGCAAGATCAGAGTTGTTTCTCGCTTTGTAGTGAACTTAGTAATAAAGTCTCAAAGCGAGGAGGAAGGAAGCGCGTCCGTGAGTGAGTCCTCTGTAATTTTTCGTCTTTTTATTGTAAAAGTAATTGCATGGTAATTCGCACCTTAACCTCAGGGGCACGCTTAACTAAAGTACAGAAACCCATTTGCGTTTTTCCTCATCTATCTGTTCTTGTTTACTTTCCACGAAACATTTCATATGATAAAAACATTTCTCCGCCTCATTCTCTGCCGCCTGTAATTGTATCCGAGCCCACGGGAGGTTACTCAAGCAATTCTCCTCTGCTTCCACTTTAAACAAATGGGAAAAGGTAATAGGCCTTTCGTTTGTGCGAGCACCAACTGGAAGCTTTTAATTAGCGAATGTGCTTCCTCAAAATGGTCATTAGCATATTGATATTAAATAATGTTGATGTTCTGTGGTTATTAATAAGCCTGTAATGGATGCGGTGCTTTGGGAGATGGTTTTAGTTTACGCAAATGAAAAGGCCTGCAGTGGAAATGAAGTGAATGGAGATGTGTATCCGTCAATGCTCGCTGTACATATTGATGTTTCCTGAGAGCTGCTGAGGAGGTTTTACTCAATCTAGACAGATGTTCGATGAAGGATTATAATCAGGCTGCCGCTGATATTCGCGCACATTTTTCTATCAGCCCATCTTAGCTTTGAAAGTCTGCCGAATGAGTGAGGGGAAGCAGACACTCGAGTGTGCTTTGGGTTTCAATATTGATCCTACTCATGCAAAAGTAAATACACATCTTTCTTGATGTTTACGGAGCTGCACTACATGATATTTTGCTTTTTTTCGCCAACAGGATGTAGCAAGGGTTTTGAAAAAAGGCATTTCACTTCACGAGAAGCTTTGTTGAGAATTCACAGACACTGATGTGAAATTGAGACTCGAGAATAACGCTGCGGACAGAACAGTGTTCCGTCACTAGTGCAGCAGCCTTATCCACCATAGGCCAGGGGTCTCCAATTGGCATACCTGAGTCCAGATCCACATCCGGATCTCCAGAGCCTTGAGTCTTGACCCCAAAGCCTTTCTATCCTCTCTATATACTTAATATCTCAGGCTGAATCAACAATTATTCAAACAATATTAATAACATTGAAATTAAATGGCAAAAATGATTGATTCATTGATCGGATACACTTTTAAGAGCAATGACTGCAAATGTCCGGACCCTGGACATATGTCAAAGGTTTTGCGGACCTCGATACGATTTAGCTGGGGACTCCTGCTCTAGGCTCTCGGCTGCATGTGAAAAATATATTCTTGAATCTCAGCAGGTGCACGTCCAGCAGGTGCAGCTGTCGCGAATTCACTGATCCCACATGTGTCCAGCACCTAAGCAAGGAGCTGCTGCTGAATTATAAACAGGCCTGCGATGGTGGCGCAGTTGAGGGTTGTCTTATGATCGGAAGGTCGTGGGTTCGAATCCCAGCGCCGGCAAATGCTCGTTGTGTCCTTGGGCAAGACACTTCACCCTACTTGCCTCCAGTGTCTGCGTGCATTGGAGTGTGAATGGGTGACTGATTCCTTATAGTGTAAAAGCACTTCGGGCCTGATAATTGTAGAAAGGCACTATATAAGTTGAGTCCATTTACCATTTAATGCTACATATATAGATACAGACGGCATCTCGTCATAGAAGGGGGCGTGGCCTCGCCAAGGGGGAAAATAGAATCTTTTGGGAAACACAATTTTCTGGTGGAATATAAACTTATTTATCACATACAAATAAAGTCAAGTGTAAAACAGGTCCATATGGATATTTTCTCACAGCAGATTGTTGTGAAAAAACGTCAGTTGTAGCTAGTGCTAGCTAACCGTTAGCATTAGCCCGATGCATTCTCCGTTATTCATGTATTTATGGGCTGTTGAACCACTTTGCTCCTCCCCATGTCTTTGTATCATTGTTTAGTAGAAAACTATATTCATAATTATGCATCTGTTACAGTAGTTTTTGAATAATTAGAGAAAGTTTTGATTTTTTCAAAATTGTTTTCCCCCTTAACTGTTTTCAAACATGACCATATATGGGCGATTCCAGAGATGCCGTCTGTATCTATTAGCATCACTACAGTGTAACATTACATTGAATAAAAACATTTCATTTCATATGGAATGGAAGCGTATTTGTATAGCGCTTTTCACATGACACAAGTCACCCAAAGAGCGTCACATAGTGTAGGATAAAAAGAAGAAGAGAAGAAGAACTTCATATGGAGATCAGTAGTTCTGAAGTTCGGGAGCATTACCACACCTCATGTAGGCCCGTTCCGGTTTCCATCCCATAAATCAGCCTCAGCCTCTCCTCATTCCCGTTTACGTGCCCCTCCCTCCCACCATTTTCCCTACTTGTCATTCCTTCAATCTTTCAGGTCAGTGGGGATGAAAGCCCGAGAGCTCGTCATTGTCTCTTACGAAATCCCCCACACGGCATCACTATATTATTCGCCTCCGTCATCTTGCTTATTTAATAAAGCTGTTTCACTTGATTTGAGGTTGTGGTCCTTGTGAGTGAATGTCATTATACAAGTGTACAATGAAATTGCGTAGATCAGATGTTGGGTTAGTCCTGAGTCATGTTTGTTAGTGGTAGAGGAACCCGGAGTACCTGGAGGAACCCGGAGTACCTGGAGGAAACCTACGCAGACACGAGGAGGACATGCAAACTCCACACAGAAAGTCCCTGGGATTGAACCTGGGACCTTCTTGCTGTGAAGCACGAGCTCTAATCACTGTGCCACCCATTTTCATTCATCTATTTATTTCATGTATTTATTTCAATACTTACTTTGTACTTTCTTACAAACACCAAGTTTGTCCACCTTTGCCTCATAAATGTCACATCACCCTGACTTATTAGCTCCGTATTGCCAGGAGCTGCTCTTTTATAAACAATGTGGAGGCTTGAGCTGACACCTCGGCGCAAATTAGCCGAGCCTGTAGCCTATAGCTGCCAGACCAGAGCTTTAATGAGCAAATCATTGTACACTAATATGATGCACGACCTTTTTCTCAAGGACAACTTCAGCCGTGGCTAAAGCGCAGTCGCCTTGCTCCCCCTGTTTATGAGGCGGGTTTGTATGCTACTGCTTATACACACTTGAGGTCCCTCCTTCACAGCTGTCAGTCATTTTGACAGGTTTTCTCCCGTGCGGAAGTCTAGCCCCGGGCACAGGCAAGTGGCATCAAGAGGCACACTGCAGGCACTGACAGTTTGAGCTTATGATCCGTTTGTCACAAGATTTGGATATTCATGGCTGATCTTTATGGGCTTCCCAGATGTGTGTTAAAATGCTACAGCTACATCGCTGTCCAGTGAAAGAAATTCATGAAGGGTTTAAATTAAAGTGATAGTCTGTGAGGAGAGAGTCAGAGTGACATTTGGATCAAGTTCCCCCCTCCTGATTGCCCAAAGCCCCCTTTTGTCTCCCTCAATCTAAATTTACGGTATTGCTACTGCCTTTATGTTTGTTTGTTTTTTAATATTTTTCCCTAGGGTCTTAGTTTTAGGATTTTTGGAATGCGCTAATCTGCCCTCTCGGTGTCTGACAAAGTTTTTGACAGAAAAAAAAAGGGTTTTGACAATGCTGAGAACTCTGCTCTTAATTTATACATTATACAGAGAAAAATGTGTACACCGTGTTCCAAATGATTATGCAAATGACATTTTTCTCTGATTCAGTATTTTTTTCAAAAATAAATATAGTAAAAAAACTCAAAATCTACTGTTCCAAATTATTATGAAACTCATCGTTTCAATACATTTTAAAGCTTGTAATTAACTGAAAATGGTAATTTGTTGAATTTGCAGCATTAGTAGGTCATATTTACTTAAATCAAATCCTATTTCAATCAAAAACATCTCAATAGGTCAAGTTATATTTTAACATAGGAGCCCTTCTTTGAGCAGCTTCAAAATTCTTAAATCCATTAAACTTGTGAGTTTTTATAGACTTTCCGCTTGGATTTGTTTGCAGGATGTTAGAATAGCCTCCCAGAGCTGCTGTTTGGATAAAAACTGCCTCCCACCCTCATAGAAGTTTTTCTTGTTGAGGCTCCAAAGGTTCTCAATAGGATTGAGGTCAGGGGAGGAGGGGGTCCACATCATGAGTTTCTCTCCTTTTATGCCCATAGCAGCCAGTGATGCAGAGGAATTCTTTACAGCATGACATGGTGCATTGTCATGTGTGAAGAGGATTTTGTTCGGGAAAACACGGCTCTTCTTTTTGTACCATTCTTCGTGACTCCATTAGTGTGTATTGGTGCCTCCGACCCGGTGCAGGGAAAGTTGTAATTGTGGTTTTCTGTCCAGAGACAGAAAACCACAATTAGGAGTTGTCCATCTTCAATGAAGGTTCTTCAATCATCTCCTGTACTCTAGTTGAAGTGATGACTGTTTCACCTCTCATCCAAAAAGGCTTCGTCAGCAACACTAAGCACAGCTCCGCCCACAGACCAGATCTTTATCTGATCGTCGGGCCGAGCTGAAACGTTAGTGTTACTGACGAAGCCTTTTGGATACGGTGCCGCATGAGACATTACTTTCACACATGGACTAGAAAGAAAGAAAGAAAGAAAGAAAGAAAGAAAGAAAGAAAGAAAGAAAGAAAGAAAGAAAGAAAGAAAGAAAGAAAGAAAGAAAGAAAGAAAGAATATATGAGCTGTTATATCCCATTTTTGGTGCTTTTGTACAAATTATTGTAGATTTTAGTATTGATGGCTTTGTACTGACTTTTTAAGACAGTATTAACTGTGTAATTTCCCCTTGCGGATTTATAATTCTAATTTTTGGAAGTTAGTTTTAGTTATTAGCATTTATTCTAATTGCTCCAGGATAACTGAGAGCCCACACAAACAAATGTGTTTCATGGAAACCTGACTGATCACTCTAACCCAGTACAAAGCAATTTTAATTTTTTGGCCGTAATCCAAAGTTGAGTTTAGTTTAGTTTAGTTTAATTTATTTGAGCAACTACATTTTCCTGATTTACAAATACACACAGATGCTCAAAAGGAGTAGGCTGAAGCAAGAAGCTTGTGACATTCAACATAATAAACATTTACAATTTACAATTTAATTTTAGTCATACTGTTTCCATCCTTTTGCTATGTGCTGTAAAGTGCAACAGTCACGCCATTACCTGTTGAAATTCTTCAAGTGTAACCACTATCAAACTTAAATATTGAGCATTGTTCTATGATATCTCTACTCTTAAAATATGACAGCTATTTTTAGATTATACTTTGCTATAAATTGACACAGAACATATCTCTGCATCGTGACCTTGTCCCAGGATAAACCTCTCCCCTGGGACGTTTACCCGACAGGCTGATCCTTGGTCGCCCTGATATGAGCTCTGTGTGTGTATTGTGGGTAAGTGTTGGTGTGAATCTAAATAGTGTTTCTGCTGATGGCCCACGCCTCACTGGGCTCACGGCTCAGACACATCAGATCGGAGCCTTTCCCCCAGAAAGGTGGAAGCTGTCTCTCAGGGTTCAGGCGAGGACTCCAAATGCATCACACATTTATAGGCTCTTTAGCTTTTTCGTTACGGACAGTAATGTAAAAGGCCACTTTCCATTAGCAATGATTACGTCCATTTTAAAGACGACAACATAACTAGCCAATAGTGCAATTAAGAATTATTGGGACTCTTGTCTGTAAAATTTCAGGTTAAATGGTGGATGCATAAATATAAAATGTTAACTACATACAGTTTGTGCACTTTACTAGAGACAGCCTATATGAAGGTTTAGAGTAAAGCTGTAAACATTTTGCTCAGTGAAAAGTTATTTGCCAAACAGTTAAAGGTTGCATAAAAGTTTCTTCTGGGGGAAACAAATCCATCTAAAACCCAAGTATTTGTCACATTGTGTCAATCTTTCAGTCTCCAATTCTTCGGAGTGCAATCTTGCATTTTTCAACAGAGATCGGGATTGAACGTTGAATATATTGAATGGAAATCCGCCATTTTACAGGGAACTTGTACACGCTGTCCTTCGACCAACATCGCAACAAACGATGTCAAATCGAGAGTTGAGAAAGATGAGAAAAGAGCAATGAGCCAAATTCATTTGCTGCCAAGTCACTACTGGTAAATACGTTAACCACACTGCAGTGCTCTGCTTTTATGTGCATGTGCATCCAGTATGTTACATTTTAAAATGTCCATTCACGTATTATGTGATGTACACACCAGGAAGTCCAGAAGTCTGAAAGGTGCATTATGCAACTTTTTATGTGGAAAAAATAATGATTATAATAAGCGCGTGTATGACCTTTCAGTAACCCAGCAGCTGTATGTGGTTAGCATGGTGCCTTTACTTTCCATCACAGTGGACTCTAGGATCCAGCTCCAGGATCTATTGTTTTTAGTGTTTTTTATAGGTTTTCAACAAACCAACAAAACAATTTATCCTGGAGCGTTGTAGAGGCAACGTGAAGTAAAGGCACCATGCGAACAATCTATACAGCCCTTGGGTCCAGGGCTGCCTCATCCACTGGGCTTGCCAAGCCTGCAGTAGTCAAGGGCCTATCAGAATTCAAGAAAAAAAAATCAAATTTGTTGATTTTCCTTGTCACTTTACATTTGCGGCATGAGATGACCAACCTGCATGCGCGCATCTCTGTTGCATCTCTGCTGCCGCAGGCGCCAAGAGAGAGCCTCTGCCGATCAGAACAATAGTTTTATGTTTTTCTACCACTTGCCACTTCATTGCGGCACAAGTTCACCAACCCCAATGCCAAAGGGCCTATCAGAACTTAAGTAGACTTAAGTAGGGTTGGGGGGCCTATATTTCACGGTAAGCCCAGGGGCCTATGGGTAGGTTAAGGCGGCCCTGATGGGGTCACAAAAAGGTAAACTAATGTAAATTCTGGACTATTGAGCACACCTGAATATAAGCCACACCAACAAGATTTATCAAGAAAAAAAAAGGGTATATATATGTATATATGTATGTGTGTGTGTATATATATCTGTGTGTGTGTGTGTGTGTGTGTGTGTGTGTGTGTGTGTGTGTGTGTGTGTGTGTGTGTGTGTGTGTGTGTGTGTGTGTGTGTGTGTGTGTGTGTGTGTGTGTGTGTGTGTGTGTATATATATATATGTGTGTATATATACCACGGCATGTACCACCGAAACATAACTGAAGTGGCGGATATACAGAAATCCTACCAATGGCTAGACAGAGCCGGACTAAAGGACAGCACAGAGGCACTCATCATGGCTGCACAGGAGCAGGCCTTGAGCACCAGAGCAATAGAGGCCCAGATCTATCACACCAGACAAGACCCCAGGTGTAGACTGTGCAAAGAGGCCAATGAGACAATCCAGCACATAACTGCAGGGTGTAAGATGCTGGCAGGGAAAGCTTACATGGAGCGCCATAACCAAGTGGCTGGTATAGTGTACAGGAACATCTGTGCAGAGTATGGGCTGGAAACCCCAAGGTCAAAGTGGGAAACACCTCCAAAGGTGGTAGAGAATGACCGAGCCAAGATCCTGTGGGACTTCCAGATACAGACGGACAAAATGGTAATGGCGAACCAACCGGACATTGTGGTGGTGGACAAAGAGCAGAGGAAAGCCGTTGTGATCGACATAGCAATACCAAGCGACTTCAACATCAGGAAAAAGGAACATGAGAAACTAGAGAAATACCAGGGGCTCAGAGAAGAGCTGGAGAAAACCTGGAGGGTGAAGGCATCAGTGGTGCCCGTGGTCGTTGGGGCACTCGGGGCAGTGACCCCCAAACTGGAGGAGTGGCTCCAGCAGATCCCAGGAAATACATCAGACATCTCGGTCCAGAAAAGTGCAGTTCTAGGAACAGCAAAGATACTGCGCAGAACCCTCAAGCTCCCAGGCCTCTGGTAGAGGACCCGAGCAGGAGGAAAAAGAGACCGCCCGCGGAGGGTGAGGAAGAGTTTTTTTTTTATTTATTTTTTTATATATATATATATATGTGTGTGTATATATATATATATATATGGTCAGTAAGCCACAGCTCTCTACGCTGTTACAAGTGCATTTGAAGTGCCATCAGCGCTGAAAATACTGGACTCTTCTCTTCGTGCGCGTACAGGTACATTTACTTTTATTAGTGTATATTATTCTTTTAAAAAAGTAGCGACTTACAATTCGTAATTTACTGTTATGGCCCCTTTTTAAGGACCTGGTTCCACTCAAAAGATGTTTGTTTTTAAATTTTAATTGTTTTGGAAAATATAATGATACTCAATAATATAATCATCACTGTGAAACTGCGCATATCCTTTATAGCATCTAGATTTTATTTTTCTACTCAATGACAGGCTGAATCAGATATTTCTGAAGACTGAAAGCTTTAACTCTCTTTAAAAGACCCTACATCATCAAGAAAAGTTTACTTTCTGAAGCCATGCCTCAGCACGTTCAGAATTGCCTGTCGTGTAATGAAGGTGAATATACGGAGAGTGTGGCAGTGAAACATCCCAGAGGTACTGCTCCTGAAAGACTGCAGGGACCGGGATCAAATCTTATCAAAGAAATCGCTGCAAATCAAATTACATCTTTGTGACATCTGAGAAAAGTTGACGTTGAACAAATATTAAAACTGGGGAAAGTTTTATGTTGATTTTATGGATTTTTTTTTATCCTATTCTGTGACTTTAAGCAGCTAGATGAGCCTTGCAACTATAAGTCTTGAACAGAAGCAGTTTCTTGATAAAAAAAAAATGTAAAATAAAAAAAAGACATGACAGGAGTGCAAAACCATCTGCCAATAAATCAAAACTATATAGCTATCAAGCATATTGATCTCATGTAATCAATTTGGATGTCTCACATTTACACATTTGATTTGTTTAACTATAACTATTCTCTGTACACTAGACATGATTGTGGTCAAGTTCTGGGATTGTGGAAGTAGGAGAGAGTTCCCTTATGTTCATTTTCAAACTGTTTTTAGCCACCGTATTAAAGCAGTACTTAGTAGCTCATGCCCCTAGTGGTCCTAAGCGCCACTGCAGGTGTTGCGTTTTTTTACTCATTAATTGTAGGCCGTAAATACTGTTTAAGGGGCGCTAGCCTGCAGTTAGCTTTGCCCGTTAGCCTGCTAGCTTCTTCTTTGTGATTTTATTAGTGTGTATTGCAGCCGCCGGGTCGGAGCAGGGAAAGCTGCAAGGGAGGTTTTCTGGCCAGAGACACCCAACCCTACGATATAGATATAAATATTTAGAGCATGTGAACCCAAAAACAACAGTTCTGCACAAGGCTTCTACAATGGCAGCTTTGAGGGGTGAAAACGATTCAGTGGAACAGTTTTATCTTTGCCTTATTGATTCTCCATTTGTACTTCACATATTTCTTCTTAGCTACTACCACTGCCAGCTAAAGTTCGGGCCGAGAATCAAATTGCCAATCACATCTGTGGGATTATGGCTGGAGGACACGCAGCGCAGAGAGAAGGTGCTCTGTTCAAGACTAACAGACTCCCACTGAAGCAAAGGCGATGAGCAAAACAATATCATTTGATTTCCCAACAGCGAAACTCGAAGCGTGCCAGACCGACTATCCACAATCCCCCAATGCCGCCCTCTCCTACAACCAGTCCTTATTTGCCTTCTTAAAAGTTTGCAGAATCTTGGCAGCAGTTAAGACGAATATTTACCCAACTAAACTAAAGTTTCACTTATTAAAAATCAATGCTGCCTTGAACCAAAATAGCAAGGTCATGTGGGGAGAAGTAAAAAAGTTATGTGTGTCAAATCTTTGTTATTGAATTGACCTTTTTAATCTCTCTTTTCTAAAACATGAAGACTGATCATTTCTATGGTTGTAAATGGTCATTGGGTGCAAGTAGTTGATAATAAAGACATCAATTTAAATCTCTGCACCGTGTCCACCCACTCCTGCTTCATTCTGTTGAGTGGCAATTTAAGTGGCAAATATTGATGAGTTTAAACTTCAGAACGATGAACATTCGGAAATAAGAGAGCACTCCAGCAAAACAATCTTCACTGCCGCGGTATCTCCAAGGTCTGCGATGTTTTAGCAAGTGATCACACATGACATGATCACTGTAAACGTTTGCTAATTCAACTTAATTAAGGAGGAAGAGAGAGTTTTGTGAGCCTTCTGTGGCGTCTGAACAGTTTGCATATAGATCGAGTGAATGCACTGCAAAAACTAATTAACTAGATTAGTATAAAAGGCTCAATTTGAGCATAATAATCCGAATTTGAGATGTTTTGACGAGGAAAGATGTAGTTGGGCTTTTGATCCAGATCATATTACTTGTTTTGAGATGATTCTGACTTGTTTCAATACATTTTATCCTTATTTCAAGTAATTTTCTTTGCCAATGGGGTAAGGACATGGGTCTTATCTCATTGGCAGATTTACTTTCTTATTTCAAGCGAGATTTCCCTTAGAACTAGTCGTAAACGTCCTCAAAAGAGCAAAGTAAACTTCGTCAGATCAGGAAAAAAGTCTAAATGAGTGAAAACTGCTCAAAACTAGTAACATTTTCTCAATTCAAGACATTTAAGACAATGCTTGATATTTACTTTTTGCCGTGTGCAACCTGGCCTTGCAATGCAAAATAACTGTTTTGACTTTGGCCTATACAGGAGATGCCTCTCATGGGAAACCAAGATGGTGAAAGAAGATGCTTCTATATGAGAAATAAAATTGGATTTAGGCTCTTTAGCCCGTGTCTCTCAATGCAACGGCAACACTGTGGACACTCTTGCAGGACATGACAAGAATCCATCAAAATCCATCAGCCGAATGAATGTGTAGTGCTGACCCTTTGGTTTATGATATGGCCTGTGCATAATCCCCCGAACAGACAGGAGAGGGTAGTGCGTAATTTAGTTTACAATCCTAACAGGATACTGACGTTAACGGTGCAACGGACAGAGGCTTTGGCATCAGCACTCGGGTGGATACCTGCACTCGTTTGCAAAAGTGAAGGTTACATCTTGGTGCAGAGGTCAGGCTGAATTACACAAGACTGGCTCAATTAACCCAGGGGGAGTTTAATGGAGTCCTATGGAAAAGCCATACCTGAATCCTGGGAAGAACGTGCTCCAAAAGGTAATTACAGTCTATTAGCCCGAAGTGGTTCTGAAGCAGAGCTCGAATGCTGACTTTGGATAAAGTGAGATTTCACGGAAACAGCGTGACTAGGACTTTAAGTGAAAGCTGATACCACAAGTCGGTTTTAATACACGTACAATCAGGTATTCATGTCTTAAAGTTTACCATTTTGTTTAATTGAGCAAACAGCAGGTCCTCTCAAGATGATTTTTGAGGACTATTGTTAAACAAATCAGAGCTCAAATGCCTGTTGAACTACTCTAGAAATGAAGGAAAGGAGATTGTCAATTCATTTTAAGATTTCTTAGCAGAACACCCATTTAGGGCACATATGACGTACAATAAAGATGCGCGGGTCGCCTTTTTTTCAGACCCGCACCAGCCCGACCCGCTGTACATCAAACCCGACCCACCCGACCCGAAGAAAAGTGTCTCCGTTTGCCGACCCAACCTGAACCCTTGATGCTTTGTTTTGCTGCTGTGCCGCTGAGGAACCTTTGAAATCACTTATGGACTTACAAGGAGCAGAAACTATCATGAGGCTTTACTTCTACCACATCATGGACAACTCTTTCTGTCAAACTAAACGGGAGTTTGGACTAAAGTGGAGCAGTTTACCTGACGCTACAAGAAGTTGCTCTCCTCAGGTTAGTAAGAAGGTTTGTTATTTTAGTTTTACCTTGCTTCATGTTGATGCATTTTTTTGTACTTGGGCACGGCTATTGTGCCACATTTGTAGCGGCGATCAAGTCATACAGAAGACATAGGCAGGGTGGCATCTAAACAAAACATGCTAATGATACGTTTACCCCATAAAACTAAACATTATACAAGACACAGCCGACTTTGTGTGGCATTTATGGATAAGAATTCAATGTGTGTCGTAAGGCAACAATGTAAGGACAAAAAAAAAGTGTGTCTTGTTTCCTACCCGCACCCAAAGTGATTTGTAAGTGACGCTTTCCCTCGCCCTACAATTGGAAGGTCCAGCCCTTGGTCTTTTGACAATGAAGAAAATCAAACCTTCACCAAGCAAACTTGCCCACTTCTACAGTTTTAAACATTACTCATCCAGTAAAAATGTCTTTTTTTTGAGTTGTTTCCATGCTCCATGCTAGAGTTGCCTCATCAAAAAGAGACCTGGAGTTGGGTTCTTTTAAACTCTGTACCATCAGAGAGCCTTCGTCCATCAGACTGATCTGTTTTTTTAAAAGATTCATAATGTTTTAGTGTCATGCTTATTTTGTATTAAAGTTATGCTTGAGAGCTCTCATATCCTTTGTAATTTATTTTTAGAAACAAGTTGAGATGTAATGTTAGTAGTAGTAGTAGTTTATTCGGTCAGTTCATTCATTCCTTTAAACGAAAATACATTTCCAATTCATTGTGTACAACACGACCGAAAGGGTTTAGGCTGAAGTGAAAACTTATAACGCCTAACCCAGTTTAATGTTCTACTTTTGTCTACTTTGAAAAGTATAAACTTAAATGGTTAAATGATGTCTTGTGTAAGCCAAAGTTGAGAACTTATATTTTGATTAAAGATAATTTTGGTCCTGAGCCCTATGTGACCCTGAACCTATCTAGAGGTCAGAGGTCAGTCTGTGCTCAGCTGAGGTCCGGGACTCTGCCCCTGGCACTGGAGACGGGACGATTTCATTCGGTCCCAGAGGAGGAGCGGACTTGTTGTTTGTGTCAGTTAAATGATATTGAAAATGAATCGCATTTTGTGTTTTATTGTCCTTTGTATTATGAACCGAGAAGGCAATTATTTTGTAAACTGTCTGATGTTGCTGTACATTTGTTTGAAATGTCCGATGAGGAAAGGCTTAAGTTCTTGTTCAAGTATAAGCCATTTCATTTGTCCAAGTTTTTGTTAAGCGCTCGGCTTACACGGAAGAGGACACTCTTTGTTTAATGCTTTTCTGATGTCTGCCTGCATTTTTGTGTCTTATAAGCCCATGTGGGCTAGGCACCTTTAGGTGCAAGACACCAAATAAGAAATAAACTAAACTAAACTGTAACTAAGAGATTGAAGACTTTGCTTGTTTTTGTTGCTATGGCTTGTGAATGAGTCATAAAGCCTTAAGTGTCTTTCTTTTTAGTCATGCCCTGTTAAACCAACTTTTCCAGAGTTAATGCAATCTTTAAATCTTTAGAGGCTTTGGCCCTCACAAGCCCTTCTTCTGGAGTTAACCACTGGAAGGCACTTAGCTCTGTGCAGTTAGCGGGTGAAGTGAGCGCTAACAAAAGCTTTAATGCCTCGCCACATCTGTCTCTGGCTGTTCAGCCTCCATTCATCCATCTGATTGCATTAAAACAGACACCGCGCTACCAAAGTGAAAGTGTGTTTTTAGGCAGTTTAGCCAAGGCAGCTGCTGTGGATTGAAAAAGACACGACTGAAGGCAGCAGAGGTTTCTTGAGGATACGGGGGAAAGAGTTGGTGTGAACGTTCGGGAGAGGGTCGGAGAGGGGATCGAACATAAACCAGCATTTTTTATATCTTCTCTTGTGGAAAGGCCTGTATGAGAAACGGCAGCATCAGCGAGAAATGGCTCCCGCAGAAATACGAAGCATAAAACAAATCTCTGACCATTAAGTTGAACAGAGAGAGGGAGATGGTTTTAGAGTTGGGATATGAAATCATGCCTGATAGTGCAGTTTGAGTCAGATGACGTAAACTCATGCAGTGAAATTGGTGAAATCAGGCAAATAATCTCTCTAACCTGAACCAACGACGGAGCAGGCAGCACAACTGACAAGGGAAATATTTTGCGCTAAAAATGATTTGTCAGACCGTTGTAGCTTCTTGCCATTAAGTGTGGCCGGAGATTTTATTCAGACACATTTTTCAAAGCGATAAAATCTGGGCCATTGTCATTTCAGATGATTTGAATCAAAAGTGCCTGTTAGCGATCACGTCTTAGATAATACTAGTTATATTTCTGGCGTCATTAAAGATGTATATATCAAAACGAGAAAACGCCTCTTGAACATGTTATAGGAATGTTGCTAATAATCAAATCACAAAAGCCAAAAGAAAATCCTGCATTATTCATTAGTTTTAAAGCAAGGCATGTGAGCAGAGAATGGACTTTTTTTTAGCTTGGGAAGTCTCCAAGTGCTTTCTTGTGATTCAATAACACAGGGCAGGCATTTAGTCTTTAGTCATCTATAAAGGAAACAATGTATTTTCAAGATTGAATTGCTGCTTTTTTTCTTTTGTGGTTATTGTAGACACATCCTTTTAAAATGCCTATATAGACCTGTACAATATCTCTCCATTCCAAAGCGTGTAAGATTACCTGCCTTCTCCCGCATTGTCAATAACTGTAACCACAGGCTTGCATAGAGGGCCCCATGCTGTCCCACACAAAGGCTGAGTGTAATACAATACAATTTTCTCAATAGTCTATGTTTATTTATATTCTTTTCTATTGTGTACCGCAGTAAGCTGCGTACAACCCCTGCTGCTTAAAAAAAGGGGGGGAAAACAAGGGAAGTGCAACCCCTTTGTCTGCATCAGCAGCATTCCCAGGGATTGGGAAAGAAGTTTATTTGCATCACGCCTATATTTATAAATAACATTGTTTTGCTCGAGTAATTTTATTTTCTATTATTAGGAGTGTTGTGAAGGAATGTGGAGAAATGATTTACATTACGCACATTAGGCCTAATGAAAGGATATTACTGGTTAATTATATTGCTTTTCCAAATGGGCGCAATTCGATGTGCATATAGTAGAATTACCGTCTCGAGCGTCAGTAATTCATTTGTTTTCCATTAGTTTAATATTTAGGTGTAGGACAGGCAAGAAGCCTAAGGGAGAATACAAATGACCTGAGTTATGGTTAATATCTATGTATGTTCTCTCAAGCCATGTGAAATAATCATCAAAAATCATATGTGGCCTGAATGGCATAAGTCTATTTTCTCTGTCAGCAATTAAAAATAAAAAACATTCATGTACTTGGCGGTTATGGATCGCATAGGCCCATGGGCGTATGGTTTAAACAAGTGGTTTGCCGGCGGCACAATTGAATCTGAGCAGAGGAGAGAGTTTGACCACAAAGGATCAGAACAAGTTTGACTTTACAACCTACAGCTAAACTTTACAACAAGAGAGAAACTTGATGGAAATCTGACTTCTGCTGGAATGTGAACTGGCATGAGAGCATAAAAGAGAGACGGCAGCATTGCTGAAACATCAGTGAATAAAACAAAACAACACTCCAGGTATGATTTTCTTTTGACATTACAAAAGAAAAGCAGGTTTTGCGTAATACAGGACCTTGAAAGGGCCCTGTTTGTTCAGTGTGCTTTGTTTTGTTCTTTATAAAAACCTACATCAACACTCTCCCGTTGTGAGAATGAGAATCATGTGTGTGTGTGTGTGTGTGTGTGTGTGTGTGTGTGTGTGTGTGTGTGTGTGTGTGTGTGTGTGTGTGTGTGTGTGTGTGTGTGTGTGTGTGTGTGTGTGTGTGTGTGTGTACCGTATGTACCGTACTGTATGTATATACCGTATGTACGTCTGTCTGTCTGTGTCTGTCTGTATGTGTGTATGTGTGTATGTATGTACCGTATGTATGTATGTATGTACCGTATGTATGTATGTACCGTATGTATGTATGTACCGTATGTATGTATGTATGTACCGTATGTATGTATGTACCGTATGTACTGTATGTACCGTATGTATGTATGTACCGTATGTACTGTATGTATGTATGTATGTACGTATGTACTGTATGTATGTATGTATGTATGTATGTATGTATGTACTGTATGTATGTACGTATGTATGTATGTATGTATGTATGTACCGTATGTACCGTACTGTATGTATGTATGTATGTATGTATGTATGTATGTATGTATGTATGTTCTTGTACTTAGGACATTGTTAGGACCAGTTTGAGTTTTCACCCAATAGAGTGAGGAGATTTTTGACAGGACATTTTTTGGTGGTCCTCACTTATTTGAAGGACTGTTTAAGGGTCAAGATGTGGTTTTAGGATTAGGGTTAGAATTGGGTTAAGATTAGGGTTAGGGTTAGGATTCAAGTTTGCGGTTTAGGGCTAGGGATTAGTGGTTAGGGTCTGGGTAATACATTATGTCTATGACTGTCCTCACTAAGATAGAAGTACAAGATTCTGTGTGTATGTAATTTGCAATAAGATAAAGTGACTGTCTCTCTTAAGTAAACTTAATTCAGAGCATGGTAAACTCCTCATCACTGAACAGACGCTTTTTCAAGAACTTCATCTCACTTTTGCCGTTATATGTTATATATGCAAATAAAACCCCACTTATAGAAGCCTTGGAAAGCCCTTGGAAAAACAAATGTAAAAATTGTTCACGCCCTTTTCACTGAGATCACATTTTCTCCTTGATTTTCTCCATGAGAGCGCATGAACATCCCTATAATCCAGATTTCAGACGCCCTCTCAGGGTTAGCTTTAGCCCAGAGCCTTGTACGCTCCTGCTCACTCACCCCAGTGTTAACTCGGCAGCACCGCCGCGTAGACACAACATGGAAACAGAGGGACTAGACCTACTTATCCACTCTGCTATCCCGTTTTCTGCTAACCCATAAAATAAAAAAAACACCTGCTCCTCTGATCTTTATCCCGGGCACGACCGGGTCCCACTAGTGTCCTACTTCCTTGGATCCTACTTCATAGCACCCCATCCTGCCTTGACCTGAACTGCTCCACAATCTCTCATTCATTATGTAGAGCCCTGCTTAATTATTTATGCCTTTGCAAGCCCCTATTAGCATTCAACGTGATTTAGCCGTTCCCAACACGTGTCGGAGCAGTGATTGCACCTTTTTATACCAATAATGGTTTTGGCTCACACAGATGTTTGGAGGTCATGTAATTTGGAGCCACGTGTGAATTATATGAATGGAGGGAATGAATCAAAAGGGTTACACAAGGCCATTTGGACCAATAGCATTTTTATGATCCCATCAAAAGTAATTGCAGTGATAAAGACTGAAGCAAACAGTGGACTGCGAGGACTGCTAGGTGTCTGACAATAAAGTATGCATCTATATGTTTCTTTCTCAAAGAGGCTACATTCTATGGCCAGATATTCTAACCCATAAGCAACTTCAAGATTCTGGACCCAGGACATTCGCTCACTGCGTCTGAGGCACTGGACGGGTTAAATGTAGTGGGATAAAAATGTCCGGAGCAGTGAGCAATCGCAATCAGTTTGGTACAGACAAAATGAGAAGCACAAGTAAGACACTTATTAATGATGTTAACCTCTTAAGTCCCACCGGATCCAGTTTGGCTTTGCCCAAATCTAAAAGCTTCATGAAAATAAGCGCCAAAATAGAAATGAAAATGAGATGTAAACAAACAAAAAAGCTACAAAAACGCCATAGAACACTTACAAGAAAGTGAAAAAAAAAAAAAAAGCTGAAAAAAGTGTCAATAAAGCAGAAAAAATATGTTAAAAAGCTGAAAAAATGGTTAAAAAGGCAGAAAAAATTGTTAAAAAACATGAAAAAAAAATGGCAAAAAAAAAAAGCAGAAAAAAATAGTCAAAAAAGCAGGAAAAAATTGTCCAAAAAAAGCAACTAAAACCTAACAAAAAGCTGGAAAAATGCAACAAAAATGCAACATAAATAGAGCAAAGAAAGTGTCACCGTGATAACAACGCAGTCCAGCTTACAGATGAGGCATTAAGGCCTATAGACTGAACTCTCCAGTCAAGAAGCTTTCAGATTTGGGGAAAGCTGAACATTATAGCGGGAGTTAAGAGGTTAATAACTCGTGTCTGGTTAGTGCTGGTTTACAAATGCGCCTGAGCAATGGTGTGGCATTATATAACAAAAGCTGTAAAGTGTGAAGTCAGAGAAGAGTTGGTTACCATGGCCTTGCTTTTTAACCACGCATTGTTCGGGATTTTAGATTCAATGATTAGAGTTTTTACTGTGCCTCTCTGTCCAGTGCCTCTCTGCCGTGCAGTGTACAGGGGGTTGTGCTAGCCTTGCCAAAGTTATTTCATTGATGTTTAAGAGAGGATGATATAACAGATCAGGCTGGCATCCATGTGTGGCTTTGCATTCGGTTAGAATTATATGCCAGCTGGAGATGGCCGGCACCAGACGTTGAAGCACATAGGTTTGTTGTTGATAAGACAGATTACAGAGGCAATGGCCATTTAGAGAAGACCTGAATTGATTTTACATTCTTTCATTGAGTCATTTGTTTCTTAGTCCGTACTTTCCGTTACCATAGGTTACCACAGTATCAGTAGAGGTGTTGCTCTCACACACACGAAGCTCCACACAAGCTCGAGCTTCCAGTGACAGGGGTAACCAAACAAAAAGGGAGGAGTAAAAGGGGCTAAAAGGCAGGCGGCAGTGATGACCACTCATTGACCAAAGGCGTCTACAGATGTAAAAAGGCATGTTACTACAAACTTGAGCGGGGAATTTGCATGGCTCAGGGCTTTGACAGCAAAGTCCGGGTCACTGCAGCGAATCCACTCAGCAACTAGCCCATTAACAGGAAATAGTTAAAGGGGGGTATTATGCAAAATTGACTTTTTCAAGCTTTACATCATGTTATTATGTCATTCCCTCATTAAAAACATGCCTGAAGTGTTGCCTTGGCACATTCACGTATTTTTGAGTAATCTGTATCAGCCATTTTAGGGATAGGTTTGCCTGAGTCCTCCTAGGAACACCCCCACCTCCTGGAGACGCCTCCGAGCTTTTGTCACCAGCCGAGTAACCAACCAGAACCCCCTCCCCACTGCTGCCACAGACAGCGTGTGGAGGGGGCGTGTCGGAAAGGGTCAGAGGTTCTTAAAGCCTATTTCAAGACGTTCGCTACAGCCATTTTATACAAGGCAGTTTATCTAATTTACTGCATTTACAGACCAATAGAAGGTTTCGTGTGCTATTGACTGGTGCTATGTGACTGAAAAAGCATAATACCCCTCTTTAACATCTAAATATCGATGCTACCTGAGATGGAGAGCGACAAGAAGCAACAACAGGAAGTCAGAGGTCAACCAATACACAGGATATTGTATTTATCAGGTGAGACCGGCACGCACAGCCATCCATCCATCCATCCATCCATCCATTTTCTTCCGCTTTATCCGGGGCCGGGTCGCGGGGGCAGCAGTCTCAGCAGAAATGCCCAAACTTCCCGATCCACACACACCTCCTCCAGTTGTTCTGGGGGGACCCCGAGGCGACACCAGGCCAGCTCGGAGACATAGTCCCACCACCGTGTCCTGGGTCTTCCACGAGGCCTTGTCCCACTAGGACATGCCTGGAACACCTCCCGCGGGAGGCGACCAGGAGGCATCCGGAACAGATGCCCGAGCCACCTCAGCTGGCTCCTTTCGACGTGAAGGAGCAGCGACTCTATTCCGAGCTCCTCCCGGGTAACTGAGCTCCTCACCCGATCTCGGAGGGTGCGCCCAGCCACCCTGCGAAGGAAACTCATTTCGGCCGCTTGTATTCGCGATCTTGTCCTTTCGGTCATGACACAAATCTCATGACCATAGGTGAGGGTGGGAACGTAGATCGATCGGTAAATCGAGAGCTTTGCCTCCCGACTCAGCTCCCTCTTCACCACGACAGACCGATACAGCGACCGCATCACTGCTGACGCCGCACCGATCCGTCTATCGATCTCACGCTCCATCCGTCCCCCACTCGTGAACAAGACCCCGAGATACTTGAACTCCTCCACTTGAGGCAAGGACTCCCCACCGACCCGAAGAGGGGAAGCCACCTTTTTCCGGTGGAGAACCATGGCCTCAGATTTGGAGGTGCTGATCCTCATCCCGGCCGCTACACACTCGGCTGCAAACCGAACTGAACTGAAGGTCCTGAGCACGCACAGCCATCGAAACTAAAAGTGGCAGTGCCCGCCTGCAGGCATACTGAAACACATGGTAACGTGGGTCATGTCACTCATACAGTGTGAGCAGGTCAGTCATGTTTGTTTTTGCTCCGTACAGTGTGAGAACCTCCATCGTCGGCCCATCGAGCAGATGATTAGAATAGCTTTTTCATTCAAACCTTTATTTAACAAGGAAAAACTCGTTGAGTGTGCAGCTTGTTCAAAATCGTGTCTAGAATCGCACAGTGTATGCCCAGGCACTCTGTATTCCCCACCCAGTGGCCTCACTCTTCATGCAGGATGCGAGTGGGGTCAGGTGTTTTTTTCTTCTCCTGTTTCACAACTGTCTCCTCACAATTCTCCTGCAGTTTTTTGTAGTATAACTGAAAACAATGTGGGTGCCTAGACATTACTCATAGATTTTAATGATATAATAATAATAATAATTATTATAATAATCGGTTTTATATAGCGCTTTTCTGGACTCTCAAAGACGCTTTACATTGCATTATTCATTCACTCCATACGCAGTGGTGGTAAGCTACTATTGTAGCCACAGCTGCCCTGGGGTAGACTGACGGAAGCGAGGCAACCAGTCTGCTCCATCGGCCCCTCCGACCACCACCAACCACTCACTCACTCACTACATTCGCTAGGCTTCCTGGTGTTACTAAACGGTCTCGCATCCAAGTACCGACCAGGCCCTTCCCTGCTTAGCTTCCAAGGTCTGACGGGATTGGGCATCGCAAAGGCGGTATGACCACAAATGCAGTTTTGCTAAATGCCAGCAGGTGGCCCTCCTCTTCAGCAAAGTACAAACTAAACGTACCGGCAGAAATGCTTTTCTGCTTGTGGAAGAGAGTTTGACCTATAACAGGATAAGTTTGGTGAATGTATGAGGACTGTAAAACACAGAGGAACGCCACCGAAATTTCTGCATGACCAGGCTTTGGGCTGGTGTTTTTGAGTTCGCGAGAGGGAGACGGACAAAAGGATCTTGAAAAACAAGAATCAATTTTTATTTTGAACCTTTAGCGAAGCACCATTAATCTGTGTGTTTTATAAGATCCAGGGCCGCTCTTGTCTTTTGAGTGGACCACACAGTTCGGTCTCAGCTCACGGAGGGATTAAGCCTTCACTCAGATCTCTCTCTGATTATAGGACGCGACCTCAGCCTTCTCCTTACACTGCTGTTTACCCATAATGCCTTCTGTCAGTGCGTCCCGAGCCAAAAGCATGTGTTCAAACTCTGGAGTCCCTCCAAGAAGTGTCCTCTCATTGATCTGAGGCCTTTATGGCACCATCAGAGGCCATTAGTGTTTCTCCTGTCTTACTTTATTAGACCACTTCATTCAGCGCTGCTTTTTACTGTAAAGACACCACATTTAAGCAGAAAAGACACTGGATAGTATAGGTCTTTAAAAAAAATGTTTTAGCTCAGATATGAATCAATTTTAAACCTAACAAGATACTTACTTGAGCAGCTGTCAAGTAAGACAATTCAATTTTGGTTTAATCAGTCTAAAGTTGAATTGTTTGGGAGGAACACACAACGTCATGTGTGGAGGAATTGATTGAACATCAAAACCCTATCCTCAATCATAATGAATCTTGGACAGATTCTTTACAAAACTGCTGCAGTTCAGTGATATTCAGACGGTGTACTCACTTATTCCACGCTCTCCGTTGAATGTTTACCTGTTATGATCAATAAAAATTGATAACATGTAATTGTTTGGGTGGTATTAGTTTAAGCAGACACTGTTTAATCATTCTCATATTCTCAGATATAAAATGTAAAATAAAATGTAATAAATCTGTCTAGCTAACCATACTTTTGATGACAGTGAGGTGAAAAAAAAGATTTGAGAGGGGTGTAAAGAAAGTGCCAATACCTTTAAAGGAACAGGCCACCGTTTTTCCATACTGAGATATGTTCTTACCTGAGCTTAGATGAGTTGATGTGTACCTGTCTGGTCTTTGTGTGTGCGCTCAGTCACGCAAACCCACCAAAGATGTTGTTAGCATTTAGCCTCTCTTCCTCTCCTCTATGGAGGACGGAGGTGAAGTTAGAAGCGACCAGGCTCTAGTGTAGTAACAACACCGTAGGAGCACTTCGACATCCGTTCACTTTACTGCACGGACATCGACGTGTGTTATTACGCCTTATAATATAGTTTCCCTTTTTATCCTCTTAGAAAATCGTCATGTTTGGTTTTGTGTAACTATACTTGGATCGTGTAACTACTCACGTAACCGTATTTAAATAGGGGAGGAGCTTGGTCACTCAACATCACGCCTGGCCCCATAGAGAAGAGGAGGAGAGGCTAAATGCTAACAACATCTTTGGCATTTTTGCGTGACTAAGCGCACGCACAAAGGCCAGACAAGTACACATCAACTCGTCTAAGCTCGGGTAAAAACATATCTGAGTGTGCAAAAACTGTGGCCTATTCCTTTAAAGCACAGACCCACTGTGGCCTCAGACATAATCTGTCTCCTATATAAAGCAGAGAGAGGCAAGGCTTTGTCAGTGCAAATGACAAGGACTACTCTAATGAATGAAATTGTAAACAGGTTGGTGAATAGGTTTTGGCAGTGCTGACCCCCAGGCAGCCTGTTATTTGTGTTTAACTATAAGACATTATGAAGGACTTTTGCTTGTATTGCATCTTTCACAGACATGGTCATATAGCGCTTTTACATCGAACAACTTTACATTAACTCCATACATAGCGGTGCCCCCTGATCTCTACCATTCACTCACAAATCATTCATCCTGGCCGAGTGTGTCCTTCCTGTGAAGCATCTGGAGAAGTGAAACATCCTCAACTCAAACAACCCAGTCCAGTCGACAATATCTGAAAATCTCTACCACGGTAAATGCACTTCGCTACACCAAAAAAGTCTGACTTGAAAGTCGATATATTCGGCTGTTTGGAGAAAAGAGAGAGGATGGTGCAAAGACCAACATGGCGACACCCACTGAGTTTGTTTTTGATGCTTTGGATAATAACGGGAGAAAATGTGTGGGAGACGAGATATTATCAATGGACATAATAAAAAAGCTTTTCTATTGAAACTAAACAAAGGCCATTTTCTTCAGTCGGCCATGACTTTTTCTGAGGCTACGTGACTAAAACAGGAAAGCAAATGTTCATATTTCTCTCTGATTGTCTGAAAGTTCTTTACCTCATAGAGAATCATGCGCCGGTTCAATTTTATCCTCCATCACGACGCAATCTTGGGGAAAAATATATATATTGACATGGCACCTGCCTCAGCGAAAGCATAAGCAGAAAAACCGTAGGCCTGGGGGGACTCAACGTAGGAAATGCGAGATACAGCACTTTGGTGTATTTATTTTATCTGCCCCTGAACCTATGCGGTAAGATCAAAAGACGGTTAATGAGCAGATGCAAGTTCAGGGAATTCAGAGTTCACACTCAAAACATCTTTTTTGCGCAAGCTGAATGTAGCGAAGATGGATCGTACCAATTATAAATTAAACCCTTTACTGGATGGTTATGGCCAAGCTAATTAGTTGCTGACGAAGCTTCTTGGGTGAGAGGAGAAACATCCACACTTAAAGACTTCAATCATGTGAAGTTTAACCCCTTAACTCCCACCTGAACCAAGCACATTTTCTACAGTTTGGCTTTACCCCAGTCCCAAAAAGCTGTGAAAATAGCAACAAAACTGAGACGAAAACAATGATGGAAATGTGACAAAAAAGTGACGAAAAATTGAAGAAAAAGTGTAAAAATGTCACAAGAAATTGACAAAAAATTTACCAAAAAATGACAAAAAAAGTGATAGAAATGTGACCAAAAAATTACAAAAATATGACAAAAATGTGATAAACAATTGACCAAAAAAATACAAAAATGTGGCCAAAAAATGACCAAAATGTAACAAAAAAATGAGAAAATATTGACGAAAAAATGACCAAAATGTAACAAAAAAAATTACAAAAATGTGACATAAAAATTACCAAAAATGTTCAAAAATGTGATAAAAATTTGACAAAAAAATTACAAAAATTTGACAAAAATGTGATTAAAAAAATGACGAAAAAATGACAAAAATGTAACAAAAAAATGACAAAAAAAAATGACAAAAAAGTTACAAAAATGAGTTGAATACCCAACAAAAAAATGATGGGAAAATCTGATGACGTGAGGAAAAAGATCCTCTCGGTTCAGGCGGGAGTTAAGAGGTTAAGAACCAATGAAAAACTGACAGAAGTTAAAGCACAATCGGATTTACTGAGAGAAATTTGGAGTTTCCTGGATATGTAGGACGTCAGGAAGAGCTTATTGGAAGCTGTCTCCTCGATGCTATGACTGGACATGATTCAAAGATAACTCAAAGATTAGCGAGAGGGTCAAAACACAGCTCCAGTGTAAAAAACTCTTCATTTAATTACACTGAGGGTACACGAGTACTTGAAGCAGATCTGCAGGTCACGTCCTTGCAAATAGAAATGAAAACAAACCCACGGGTCTGCTCTTAATTGCTGTAAAATAAAAGAAAGATTATTTTAGCTGTGTACAATGATTGAAGGGCATTAAAAGCGAGCCATTGGAGAGGATACGGAGAAAAGAGGCCGTGTTTCAATGACGGTGCAGTCGTGTAGGCGGCCCACGTAGCACTAGTTTGTTTTTTAGTTTGAAAAAGTTAGTATTCCGTTGCATGGTGTGTTCAAGTGTCACAAAAATAATACAGATATAGAAAACAGTGGCGCCGACATTTGGGTTCATCGCCTGGTCGTGCTCTTGCTTCAGGCGGGGAAGAAAACTTTTGTTAAGCCGAGATCATGTTGGAAATCTGGACACGTTAGGATCTTGTCGGGAACTCGATTTTAATTTCATTCAAACAGGGATTGTAGTTTTGTAGTCGCAATTAGAGAATCGCCAAGGTTGCCATTATTTAGATCTTGAAATGTATTCCACAAACAGCAATAAGTCTTATCAGAAGGGGCCTTAAAAATATAAAATCTTATTATCTTATCCTCTCAAATATGAATTAACTCAACCATGATTTTAAAACATAAATCACTTTGTCTTGGTTGAATATTTTTCCAAAAACCTTCTGCCATCCTTTGTAATAATAACCTTATGTGTAACCGTTCTCCAATTATTAGTTTACATCAATATGGTGCAGATACACTTAAGCCACTATTACCTCGTACTAAGCCCGGGCCCGCTCAAAGTTCGTTTTACCATTGGGACTGCAGATGGAATAAACTAAACTAAATGACAGAGACATAGATTAGGAAAATATCTTTTAATTTATATTCAACAGTTTAAGTTAAGTTACAGTACTAAGCAAGTTGTTTACCTTAATAAATCATTTTCATAGTCCCTCGGGGGGGTAATACAAGAGTTAATGGGATGATTGGGGGGTCTTTCATCTCCCCCTGGTGTCTCTGTCCAGGAAACCATCTTTGCAACTTCCCTGCCTCCGGGTCAGAGGCGCAATACACACTAATAGAATCACGCAGAAGAAGCTAACAGGCTAACAGGTAAAGCTAACTGTGGGCTAGTGTCACTTTATCAGTGTTTACAGCCAAGTTTGAGAGACAAAAGTTATCTCCATTGTGTCATTGAGTTGTGGCACAATGCTCTTTTACTCTCACGGACAATTAATGAGTAAAAAAAAAACGCAACATGCTATGACACCTGCAGTGGCGCTTATGGCCTCTAGGGGCATGAGTTACTTAGTTCTGCTTTAAGTTAAGACATTTTGGTCACCGCATCACATTTTCGTTTAGGAAGGTTATGTTTTTCAGTCCACTGACTGCACTGAAGCCCGAAGCCACTCCAGATTTTGGGTTCACATTTAGGGTAGCCAAAAGCCTATTACAACATTACAACCTGTACAATTTACGAATAAACAACACATAAACAAACATTACAATCACATACCGAGATGGACAGGTTTTGCATGCGTCCCAATTGTTACCCACCCGCCATGTTATGGGCCAAAGTGAGCCCCGGATCGCCTGAGCTCAGCTGGAGCAGTCTTCAGTCTAGCACGGCTTTGGATGAAGACAGGTGAGGAGACGGCAAAACTGGCCCTTATATAGGCGGATATTGCCAACTATACGACCCACATTATTACACATGTAAATGGCAAGGCACACTATTAGAGCACATGCCATAAAACAGCAACTTAATGTGGTGCTTTACAATAAGAAAAGGGAAACACATTACAATTGATCGTGAAATATAGGCAATAAACAAACTAAAAACATGCACAATCATGCAGCATGTAAAAACAAGAAAATGTATATAACTATATTATCTCTAGGCTTCAGTAAATGAAGTAGCTCTTAACCTGTCGGCCGATTCCAGCGTGTTACTGCAGTGGCTCCATGCGTTATCTTTATTTTGAGCTAATCTTCTCGGTGTGCTTGCATCTTTTCCTATTGCTGAAGTGAACTTTATTTTCCTTCTTCCTGGGTCCCGGATATGTATTCATCCTTCATGGCTGCAGCTCACACATTTACTTCAATGCACAGAGTTTTTCTTTCATCTACTTTCTATTAAAAAAAAAAAAGAAAGTTCAGAGCTGCACCACAGATGCTCCCCGAACTAGAAGAAAGCTTATGGCATATTTTTCAGTCATTTTCGTGCAGTACATCAAGGACCATGTGCCCAGCAGACACACAGAGAAAGGGCACTATACACACAACCATAAAGACTGCATTGTAAGCGCGTCCATGCATTGTGAGGTCAGTTGTCATTTGTGAAATAACAGTTATTGACTGATAATGCATTTATCTGCAAAGAAGGACATTGTAGGCACTTTGCAGATCATCACACTGAATGTAATAGTTTATACTTTATAGTTTAGACATGTCCCTGGTCATCCTATGAAATCACCTTTTCTCCTTTTCTGTTTCAGCGGCACTTTGAGACTGTCCTGCTTTTGTGACAATGGATTATTGTAAAGCATTATATTGTGGGGTGAGCCAACATGCACTTTCTCGGCTGCAGCTTGTCTAAAATTCTGCTGTTCGACTTTTAACGCGCCAAAATCCCCGCATTGGCTGCAGGAGGGTTTTATTTATTTACCTTTAAATGATTAAACGGCCTCGCCCCCTCCTACCTCTCTGACCTGATTCCGCCCTATGTTCCCTCTCGTGCCCTCTGCTCGACAGATCAGCTGCAGCCTATTGTTGCAGCACAAACTTCGTGGGGACTGTTGCCTTTTCTGTTGCGCCTTTGGGATCAGTTGCCTGTCGGGATTAGGTGTATTGACAGTGGAGACAGTTAAAAGATGTTATATTCAAAACTGTGTGAAATCCAATCTCGTATTGATGTGTGACGTGCAAAAAGTAAGAATAAAGAAACGTGTAGTTTTTTGTTTCAGTTTGAAAAAAAGGAAGTTCCCAAGCCCCACCCTGCATAGCCCATTCTTATGCATTACTGTAAGTGACTATGGAGGGAAAAGTAAATGTAAAGATAAGACTTTATTGACAATGGAGAAATTCACTCAGCTCTCCAGAACACTCAGGAGGTTAAAGATGAATTCATAAATAAAAATCTCTAAGAAGTTCCAAAATATAATTAGAACAGAATATATACAATATAGGAATATCCAGTAATATTATAGTAGTATTTAAAGGAAATTTGGCTCAATCTAAGCTTTTAAAAGCTCTTGGACCCCTCTTATTAAAAAACATATTTGGCTCTATATTGGGAGCTAATCCTTATAGGACTGTCATGCAAATGCAAAACTAGCTCTGCTCAAGTGGATCGTCATTTACCGGGGCTTTAGAGCAGCTTAAGGAGAATCTGAGGGTCACCATAGAAACAGAAATGTCAGGGACGGTTTTCTATATAAAAGATAAAGCAGAAGCAATTCAGACTGAAATAAGAATGTGTAAGTACAGTAAGAGCTGAGAAGTAAATACGTTATGTGAATTTCCTTATAATGTCCTGTATGTATAGTTATTCTATGACCTTTTTAAAAGGCGTATATATATAACACAGGCATCCAGACATAATCAACAACTATACTGTTATTATAGTTTTATATCATGTGCCTGTGCCCATGCAAACACAGCATCCTGATTTTAGTATCCTGGTTAAAAGAAACCAGGATATTTCGATTCAATCCAGAATGTTTTGTCATGTGAACAGAGAATTCTGACTTTTGATGATGTTCTGAGCATGTGTAAATGAAGATAGTATGAGCTGAAACTTTCCCACATTTTAGTGCGGACATTTCCCACACTTTACCATCACGCCCCATCCTGTACAAAGAGGTTTTTTCCCGTTGCACCAATTCACCACGAGCGAGTCAGGCTTTTACGTGACCTTTCCTCTTCCCACGTCACACATTTGTAAAACATAGAAATTGAAATTGGCGTGAAGATGGCGGCCGCGACACAACGATCTTTTCACCAAAAAAAAAAAAAAAGAGTGGTGCACACTGAATGGGTGCGCACCACTGAATGGGTGCTGCAGCCGGATGCTCTCTCATCGAATGCAATTTCTCCATCTGTGAGATCAATAAAGTACCATCTTATCTTATCTTATCTTAAATTCATTTCCTTTTTTTTTTGCATTCTGTGCAGAGCCCAAGGCATAGACAACCCAGGCGGCCGCCTGGTTCATTCTTGCCTAGGGTGCCAAATTGGCTAGGACCGGCCCTGATTCTGTGATTACTGCTTCCCACTGGCAGTGTCTCATCAAATAATAAGTTATATAAAAACCTGTCCCTTTAATGAAAAGATTGTGGCTGGTTGGTCTTAGTATTCCCTTGTTTGGAGAGAATGTACTCCACTCCGATATTCTTATTGGAAGCAGCATTTGTGCAAAAGCTAAAAAAATGTTCTTTTGATACTTCACAATCTAAACATGAGAGGATGATGATTAAAGCTGAACGTGATTCTTTTCAAGCTAGAATCTAAACTGTAGAATAAAGCGTCGGAAAGCGCAACTCATTTATACAAGTCGTTTTTTGGTTTGCCTAGGGACACACCGACAGCAGAAATTCGTTAAGAAGGATTCTAACCTGGTCCCTCTCTTTAAAAAGGGGGATCGGAGGGTGTGTTCCAATTACAGAGGAATCACCCTCCTTAGCCTCCCCGGTAAGGTCTATTCCGGGGTGCTGGAGAGGAGGATCCGGCCGATAGTTGAACCTCGGATCCAGGAGGAACAATGCGGTTTTCGTCCTGGTCGTGGCACACTGGACCAGCTCTACACCCTTCGTCGGGTGCTTGAGGGTTCGTGGGAGTTCGCCCAACCAGTCCACATGTGTTTTGTGGATCTGGAGAAGGCGTTCGACCGCGTCCCTCGTGGTGCCCTGTGGGGGGTGCTCCGGGAGTATGGGGCCCGGGGCCCTCTGCTAAGGGCTGTCCGTTCCCTGTATGACCGCAGCAGGAGCTTGGTTCGCATTGCCGGCAGTAAGTCAGACCTGTTCCCGGTGCGTGTTGGTCTCCGCCAGGGCTGCCCTTTGTCACCGGTTCTGTTCATTACTTTTATGGACAGAATTTCTAAGCGCAGCCAGGGGCCGGAGGGTGTCCGGTTTGGGAGCCTCAGAGTCTCATCTCTGCTGTTTGCGGATGATGTTGTTCTGATGGCTCCAACGAACCAGGACCTTCAGCACGCTCTGGGGCGGTTTGCAGCCGAGTGTGTAGCGGCCGGGATGAGGATCAGCACCTCCAAATCTGAGGCCATGGTTCTCCACCGGAAAAAGGTGGCTTCCCCTCTTCAGGTCGGTGGGGAGTCCTTGCCTCAAGTGGAGGAGTTCAAGTATCTCGGGGTCTTGTTCACGAGTGAGGGACGGATGGAGCGTGAGATCGACAGACGGATCGGTGCGGCGTCAGCAGTGATGCGGTCGCTGTATCGGTCTGTCGTGGTGAAGAGGGAGCTGAGTCGGAGGGCAAAGCTCTCGATTTACCGATCGATCTACGTTCCCACCCTCACCTATGGTCATGAGATTTGGGTCATGACCGAAAGGACAAGATCGCGAATACAAGCGGCCGAAATGAGTTTCCTTCGCAGGGTGGCTGGGCGCACCCTCCGAGATCGGGTGAGGAGCTCAGTTACCCGGGAGGAGCTCGGAGTAGAGTCGCTGCTCCTCCACGTCGAAAGGAGCCAGCTGAGGTGGCTCGGGCATCTGTTCCGGATGCCTCCAGGTCACCTCCCGCGGGAGGTGTTCCAGGCATGTCCTAGTGGGACAAGGCCTCGTGGAAGGCCCAGGACACGGTGGTGGGACTATGTCTCCGAGCTGGCCTGGTGTCGCCTCGGGGTCCCCCCAGAACAGCTGGAGGAGGTGTGTGTGGATCGGGAAGTTTGGGCATCTCTGCTGAGACTGCTGCCTCTGCGACCCGGCCCCGGATAAAGCGGAAGAAAATGGATGGATGGATGGATGGATGGATTCTAACCTGAAAAACTATTGAATGTTGTTAGGGTTATTATAATAGGCCCGACTACCTTTCCCTTCACTGCATTTTCATTTTTATCCGAAAGTCACCACAGCCCGTACAGCCAGCCACTTCTGCCTACTCTGCAAAAGGTCACCTGGAGTTGTGAAAGTGGCTTTGTGAAGTTGTTAATGGAAAAGTTGGGATCACAGTATTTTAATGTAAGACGTCAGGCTATGGCAAATGTTTTCCTGTTTTGAAGCTGTTCAGTGCTTTTCTCTGTGTTGTAAATCTTTTCCACACAAAGATGATCTCCTGTCTGGAGTCTTGTGCAGGTTATTGTGGATGGCGGAACTTTGGCCGTATGTCTTATCACTTTTAATCAAGCACATATTCCTGGATGTGTCCCATATTTGTGACAATATTGTGCAGCAGATGACTTAACTTTAGAGGAAATTAATCAGGCAATTGTAAGATGGCCGCCACATTTGTCACAGCATCGGTGGCTATTTCCTACAGTTTTATTATAGATCTTTGTTAATCTCCTCCCGGTGTTGGCCAACAGTAGCCCTTTATAAGTTGGAGTGATCAACAAATACAGCAAATCCACTCATAGAAAAAAAGAGGTACATTCAATTCCGAGTGTTCTGGGGCATATTTAAGCTGAAACTGATAAAAGTGCACACTCTCTCTGCACATAAAGGGACTTTCTTGCTGTGAGAGTGCTTCCCTTTCACCTTCTGAACTTGCTCATGCTCTGGGTCCACCAGTTGAGAGAGCGTTTCCTTATATACCTCTGTCTGTCACACGGTTACACAGCGTAAACTGAGGTTGCTTTCGGATGCATGCCTTGGGACTGAGCCCGGTCAACATCAGTGCCGAGAGCTTTCGACTTTTTTTCCCCCTAAACTTACAGGACCTTGAAGTGGTAAGGGGTTTGTGCTGCCTTCGCCCCGGAGCTGGAGACGTGTGTGTCTGACATACAGGCTCTGACACCTGCCTTAAACTGCCTGTCTGTGACGGGACGTCCTACGGTGAACAAGGCCCCACCTGGGGTCTGTGGAGACACTTTGACATGTCGCTGGCCCTGCTGAAATATTGATGCCGACTGGATGTGCGAAAAGCTTTTGGGGACTTTCCAAAGTGCTGCCTTAACTGTTTTAGGGTGTGCCCGTCTTTTCCATTGGATAGGGGAACGTGCGGTGCACAAATAGTGTTTCAGCTTAGGAACAACACAGAAGTGTTATATTATGCATTTCAGGCTTTTTTCTTTTCTTTTTTTTCAAATGTATATTTGCACAACTTCAACTTGACATTGGTCTGTGACTTTTATCATTGAAAGTGATGTATTTACAGTATATGTAAAGCAGATACATTAAGGACATGATTTAATGGATCTATATCATGCTATTGTAGCCATCCCAAAGTAAAGTATAGGCCTTTATATGATATATTGTACCTCTACCACTATGGAGCAATATTTTTTTGTGAGAAATACAAGCATTTTCTGGGGGTATCTTGTAAACCCGGAAGACATGACGCTTCGATTCAGTTAACTCCGCCCCCTCTCTCCGAGCTAATCCGCCCATGCAAAATTAGCAGTAAAATAAATATAAATATCACAGCAATAAGTGAAGTTACTTCACAATGCAGTTATAAGTAGTTGACATCTGCAACACAGCTTCATAAATGGCACACACAAGCTAACACACAAGCTAACATGCGTTTTGACTCACTGCCGCTCTGTCCTGGCCTCTCCATCACATTGTGGGACTCGCATTGGTTATAAAAGTTAATCCACTTTGATTCTGGCGAAGGTTCACCAAACATCCATCAAGAGACAGTCACAGAAAAACACTATTTTGCCTGATAGTCGCTGAATCTCTGAAAGAAATTCCAACTTTTGGCAAGTGGCCTCTTCTTTAGGAAGGTTGAATAAAGTCCTGGTCTCGTAGCTAAATTCGCTTTTCTTCGTGAAATTATTGTTAGGTAAGAAAAAAAACGGGTGTGTCCAGAGTAGGTTAGAAAGAGCTCCTTCTTCACAACTTTCAGTGCAAACATGACATCTGTTCCGACGCTCGGGGTGTGTTTGTTGCGTCCAGGAGAGGAGAGAGAGCAGGATTCAGGAGGATTGCTTAGTATGAAGCCAAAAACCACTCTGGGTGTGTTTTTGATAAGAAAATAGCACAACAACATGGTTAAAAGCTCCAAAAAGTCGATTTTGCATGATATAGGACCTTTAAAAAGCAGGTGCAGTTTTCATCTCTTATAAATGATAAAAGGCCACAGTGCAAACTCATTTATATTTAATATCTGCAGTACAAATAATAAAAAATAATTTCTAATGATAAATCATTTGCAACACGCTAATTTTACATTTGCTTATTACAAGTAGTACTTGCTGTTTGGCCCCATGGCTGAGTAATTCAGGTCCTTAGAGTTAATGAGTCAGCTGGCACAAGCGATAAAAAAGCAATGTTTTGTATTCTAGGTCATTTGAATTGCAAGTTGAAATGATGTAACCGGGTGTACTGCGGAAACTGTAGTAAAATGTAGCGCCTGATTAGCTGTATTACTAAAAAGTGTGCACACCAGTCTGGGTTTGGGGCCGTGATCTGGTCTGGTCTGGTCTGGTCTGGTCGAAAGCGCGGTTGCATGTAAGTACTGATTATTTCACAAACTGTCTTGTTTGGGTTTTAATTCCTGTCATGTACTGGCGCTGACATTTGCTTGTTATCTGTGTAAGGTGTGCTCTGAGGGTGTTTTTGTCGCGTCTCCCCTCTCGAACGTGTCGAGAGCCCCCCATGTTTACGTAGCAGGTAAATCTCTTCGCTGTCTTTACGTATGTTACTTTCTAACATGCAGCTCATAACTCTGCATGTGGGTGTAGGGCTAGCTTAGCCGGGGTTAGCTCGATATAGATGGCGTACCAGATCTTGCTGTTTTAGTCATATGAATTAGTAAAGCACTGGTGGGGTTTTCTCTAGTCTCCCTGGTACTGCTCATATGGCTTGTGTTAACTTGTATTTATCATCTTACCTGCCCAGGAGCTGCACTTTTATAGAGGTCTTTACTTTTTAATCTTAATGAAATTGCTGTTTCCTGTAGCTCCTCTTGTGACGCCTCCACTGTGCTGCAGTTGTGGGGGGCTCTTGGTGCCCCTTCAGTGTTGCAAAAGAAGAACATTTGTAGGTTCATGACATTAAGGTTGAGCTCTTGAAGAGGAAAACAAGTAACAGTAACTTCAACTGAACAAGCTCCATTTAACTTACAGATGCTACGCTTTATTCAGGGCTTTTTGTTGAATAACTAGTTGTCTCGTAAATACCTACCGGACTGAAAGTTATAACATGTAGTTGTAGAAAATACCAGAGAAGGCGCAAACCTGTTATTAAAAAAAAAAAAAAAAAACAGTTAAGTAGCTATCAAACAATCTAATCTGTGCAGTGGAGGGAGTTTGACCTCAGGCAGGAAAGGTTTGGTAAAGGTGTCTGAGTAACATTAAACGATACCAGTCTGGTATCGTGAAAGTATGAAATGAATGAAAGTATCAAAAGCAAAAAAATCTTCTATCTTTATCATCCAAGTTTCATCCAAGTTTTGATGAGGTTGGTCCAGGGACAACGTGAAGGGAGTGACTTGCTTGTTTCAGCTCAAATTAAAAAATGATTTTGTCCAATTCTTTTTTCCCTTATTTATTTTTTTCCAATTTTTTTCAATTTTTTTTCCTAATTTTTGCATTTTTTTATTTCTAATATTTTCCTTTTGTTCTAATTTTTCCCAATTCATGACACATTTCTTTATTTTTCCCCATGTTCCCCAATTTTTACTCTTTTTGTATTACTAATACCCCAATTTTTTCATTTTTTCCCCGAATTACTCCCCCTATTTTTCACCATTTCTTGACATTGGAGATAAACCCAATATTGTACATTTGCAGATCTTCCACACATTATTGCTCTGTTTTCTGATTCTGGACGACAAATATCTTAGTATAGGTATCGATAAAAGTATAGTTCACGTATCGGTATGGAAAACAAAGTATCGTTTAAGTACTGGTATCAGAAAGATTGTAACGGTACATACATGTCATAGATTTCTTTCTCCATGTACTGTGTATCGTAGTCTAAATAGATACTGAAACATGTGCAACACCCCTGGCATGTTTTTGCTGAGAATATATAACAAAGTGACATGGTAATTTTGCATTATACGCAAGGGAATTTATCATATTTTGTACAATTCTCCAAAACATTAAAAGCATAGGTTACATAAAAGTAGAATGATTTGGCCTTTTACTCCAACATTAGCTCCAAAAACTCATTCTCTGCAGTGTTACAAGTATGTCATGCTCCTCACATTTGCTCACACATTAAGCCCCTCACCTCTCATTACGGTCTGAGGGCCCATTTAACTTTTGGCTCAGTCTCTCTTTCTCTCTCTCTCTCTCTCTCTCCCGAGCTGCACTGATGTCAAGTGTCCTCGTGTGAATGTGCAGCAGACCTCAGTCATAATGGACACAGCTCTCAGGACATCTGCTTTATGGAGAAGGTCGACTCCTCCTTTTGGCCATAGAACCACGTCACCAGCTGCTCGGTAAAATAAATTGTCACCGCTTGCGTTTTAGATGACACATTTATGGCAACATTTTGGAAACGGCGTCAAATGGGGTCAGTTTAAATGATTAGTGTTAAATGTTTTCGCGTTGTGGTCGGATTATGGAAATTGCAACATCTTCGCAGAATGAACAGAATGTATTATTTTATGATGGTTCTGATGTTGATACTTTTGTGGGGAATGGAAAGCGCTATATCAGTAAACCTTCATGTGTTTGCTGTATTAAATGAATACGAAAACCATATTTTTGAAACGTATAGTTGCTCCTGATCTGAGAGGAGAATATCACTCCTTTCTAATCTGGGAAACTCTTAATGAAACTACGTTCAGACTCCTATCAGTGGGCTATCTAAGAGGATCAAGTGTGCTCTAAGCTTCTTTTCCCAAAACTAACAGGCCTTGTTTGCCCTCCTGAACAAATGAGTAAGTCCTATCCGTGCGGCTAATGTCAGCAAACAGGCTCCTGATGAAGTGCATCACAGCCACTTTACACCAGGCAAATACACATCTATTCGAGGCTGGAAATGAACCCAAAACCTTAGGATCCATGGCTAGTAGTTGGTTGGATGCCATTTTTCTGACATTGAAAGATGTGGTTCTTCAAAAGATATGGTGTGAAAGTTTTAAGACACAATATATTCTATAAATTCTATATTCTATATATTCTATAAAGTAGTAGTTATAGTATTTGTTGCCGTTTTTTAAATGAAAAAAAAAATGATGCTAAATATTTTCTTTGGACAGTTAAAAAATAAAGTATTACATTAAATATGCTACCATTTCTAAGTTAATCCTCTATTAGAGACATCCCTGGCTCACCTGCCCCCTGCTGGCCAGCTCTCACACCTGCCCAAGCAAACCAAGCTGCGTGGCCTGATGACATCATCACACAGCGCTGTATGTTTATGTCGGACCAAAGCATTTGCCAGTAACACGTGAAATGCAAAGGGAACAGAAACAATCACAGCGGCATTTTCTTTGAGCTGCGTTTGTGATAGTTTTCTGAGTTTTTGACTTTTCTGCAACAACCAACCCTGGGCAAAGGATATAGAGGCTTCTAAACGTCTGTTCTCCTTTCAGCAGAAGGTGACCACTTATCAGTAGCGTTATCTCAAGAGCTACGTATAAAGATTATTATTATTTTACACTACCTTGATACATTGTACCTAACTAAATTTAGTACATTGTATTGGGCTTTGTAGCAATGTGTAATAAGTTGTACCTATGGGTTAGACACACAATGGAAATGATATGTATTGGATGGACTTTCTGCGGCAGGGCATCCTTAATCTTTCTCGATTATGCCCTTTTTGTAATTGTCTAGTGTTATAGTCGAAATCGTAATTGAATTTCGATTAATTGCGCAGCCCAAAGTGAATATTTTGATGTTTTGACTCAATGCCATTGATTTTGCATGCTTTCTATTTAGTCTGTGTACAAAAGTATGATATACAAATATATTTCCGACTTCAAAGCAATGAAAGCAGGAGTTAATCAATGTGAATGTCTTATTTGTTTTGCTATTATTTAGGCAGAACTACACTCTATTGAACTAAATACATCAAAACTATGACAAGTATGTGTAAATTCCAAGGCCGGCCGTGTCTGTGTAGGTTTCCTCCAGATGCTCCGGTTTCCCCTACCACTAAAATAATCTACGATTGTCCAGGATGAATGATGTGTGAATGAGTGAATTGTGCAGATTTGGGCAGCCACATCTTCTGCCTGTCTGCCCAAGGAACTATCGCGAGCTTACCACCACCTTGTGTGGAGTGAATGAAGAAAATCCCCACTGTGTGAAGCTTGAGACTGCCACTAAGACTTTTGCTGTTCTTCACTGCTAGCCTCGGATTGTTCCTCCAAAATGCGAGACACAAAAGTCCAAATATGACCTGGTTTCCTCCAAAAATCTCAGTGGTGGAAGCAGTCTAGACTAATTACTTCTTCTTTACTTTGCTACTTTGTTTTTCGCCGCTGCAAAATCCTCGACATAAACTACCACGGCCCTTTCCTGCTGATTTATCGTATAAGTAGAGCAATTTAAACCCTGTCTACCTGCTTTTTTTGATCTGGCGCCCTTTGAGATATTTTGGGAGGTGACAGAGGAGCGGGGAATTGCACTGGGGGCAGGGGGGTGGGGGTGGGAGGGGGTTCTGACCGAAAATTGGGCAGCTGTTAAGAAAGTCTATCTCTTTGATATAAGTCCAGGCTCAGAAGTAAAGACCCAAGCGGGGTTATTCTCACGAGGAGCCGGAGAGTGCATTACGAAAAAGCAGAGTTTGTTGGGGTCATTTTCGAAAGCGTAGAGGCTTTAACTTTATAACAAGACCGAGAGAATAAGATGGGCTACAGCTGAGGGACATGTAAGCAAAGGACAGGGCTCGTCTCTTCTTCTGCATAAATCCACCAGTAATTCATACATTATTTTAAGTTCCTCTTTTATGATTGATTGAAAGTGGTATATGTGGGCACTAAATCACTCTTTGACGTCTGGGCTGTGGAAATAAGTGAACAAAACAGTTTGGCTCAATAGCTGCGGATTCTACTGGGATAGATTGAAAGTGACAGCTCATTCTCATTGTCTTTCTTGTTTAGGACTTTGCAAACAAACACACAATGGACACTGACAACCATTCTGCGAAAAAGTTTAACTCTTCTTCAAAAGTTGTTTTCTTGTCAATGCTTTTGCTCTGTTTGTTCTTTATGTATCTCTAAATGTATTCATCTTAGTATAAGTGAATTTGTACAATGTCCATTTACGAATGTCTCTAGGTATGTGCCTTCAACCACCTTCATTTGTCTGTGCTTGGGACCAGCTCAATGCTCAACTTAAAGGTCCTATATCATGCAAAATCAACTTTTTGGAGCTTCTAACCATGTTGTAATGAAAAATTTCCCATCAAAAACACCCCCAGAGTGTTTTTTGGCGTCATTCACGCAGTTCTCAGCAATCCTCCCGAATCCTGCTCTCTCTCCTCTCCTGGAAAACAACTGACTTGTGACACTCTGACATATTTTACGTAATAGTGTCAAACAGGAAGTGCCCGACGTCTGTAATGTAATGCCTTATGGCCTGATTTGAATTTATAAAACAGCTTTTTTCATTATTTCTGTTGAAAGGCGTCTCCCCTATGGAAAAAAACAAACACCCCCCGAGCGTCTGAACAGATGTCATGCTTGCACTGAAAGTTGTGAAGAAGGAGCTCTTTGACAACCTTCTTCACCATGATCCTAAAGCTTTCCGTGAAACTCCATCAGATTCCCTTTGCGAGGCATTTGCAGACCACTTCAGGGGGAAGATAGACACTATCAGATGTAATATTTTATCTACCCAAAGAAACACGGTTTTAAATACATCTGATTGTCTACTTGTTCCAGAGGAAACACTGGACAGTTTTGTCCTGGTTAATGCTGAGATGCTTGATAAAGTTTTCTCCTCAGTGAGGCCCACCACATGTCTTTTAGACCCGGCCCCAACGCCGTTTTTTAAAACATTTTATGGATCTTTTAGAGACGAGCTTTTAAACATGATGAATTGCTCTCTTCAGACGGGGGTCTTCCCTGCTGCCTTTAAAGGGGCGGTGGTGAGGCCCCTGTTGAAGAAGAGCAATTTGGATTTTAATGATTTTAACTATTTTAGACCAGTATCCAACTTACCATTTTTAAGCAAAATTTTAGAAAAACTTGTTTTTACCCAACTTAGTGATTTTATAAATGCACATAATGTCCTTGAGAAATTCCAGTCTGGCTTTAGGGTAAACCACAGCACCGAGACCGCCCTGTTAAAGATTTTAAACGATTTTAGATTAAATTATGATTCTAAAAAGTTGACAGTGTTGGTTCTTCTGGATCTTAGCGCTGCCTTTGATACAGTCGACCACACTATTCTTTTAACTCGTTTAAAACACATCGGCCTCTCTGGTGCTGTACACAAATGGTTTACTTCCTACCTCACAGACAGGACATTCATGGTAAGTGTGGATACCTTCTCCTCTAAGGTCCATAAAATTACATGTGGTGTGCCCCAGGGTTCGATTTTAGGCCCAGTGCTTTTTAACCTGTATATGCTCCCTCTTGGTGATGTCATCAGGAGACATGGAGTCAGTTTTCACAGTTATGCTGATGATACACAGTTATACGTCTCCATGTCTCCTGATGACACCAGGCCAATGGATGCACTTTTTAACTGCATTTTAGATATCAAATCCTGGATGGCAGAAAACTTTCTCCAGCTTAACCAGGACAAAACTGAAGTTTTAGTCATCGGTCCTGGGGCCCAGAGAGAGACTTTTACCCAAACTACAGTCACTGTCTTTTAATCCTTCCTCACAGGTGAAGAACCTGGGCGTGATTTTTGACTCTGAGCTGACTTTTATTCCACACATCAAAAATATCACAAAGATACGTTTTTACCATCTAAAGAACATAGCCAGAGTCCGCCCCATTCTCTCTCGGGCCAACACGGAGACGCTAATGCATGCTTTTATCACCAGTCGTATCGACTACTGTAATGCCCTGCTTTCTGGTCTTCCCAAAAAGAGTATCTCAGGTTTACAACTCTTACAAAATTCAGCAGCTCGTGTCCTGACGAAGACCAGGAGGCGGGACCACATTACACAGGTTTTAGAATCGCTGCATTGGCTCCCCGTGTGTTTCAGGATCGATTTTAAAGTTCTTTTAATGGTTTTTAAATGTCTTAATGGTCTTGGTCCTTCTTATCTTTCAGAACTGCTTTTACCTTATGAACCTTCACGGCCCCTTCGGTCCTCCGGCAGGGGTCTCCTAGTTATTCCTAAAGTCAACAAAAAGACTCATGGTGAGGCGTCTTTCCAATATTACGGCCCTCGCCTCTGGAACGACCTGCCGGAGGAGCTCAGGGCCGTAGAGAACGTTCATGTTTTTAAGAGCAGGCTCAAGACCCACCTTTTTAGCTTAGCTTTTAACTGATATTTATTTTTGCTAGGCCTATTTATTATTATTTATCAGCACCTTATAATTAATTAAATTGACATTTAATAGTTATTAATATTTATTCTGTATTTATGTATTTTACCTCTGTCTTATTTTTTATTATCCTATTATTCAATTTTACTTACGTACTTTTATTTATTTTAACAATTTTTATGCTCTCCCAGTTTCCTCTGGAGGAGCCCTCTGTCTCGGGAGCGGTGATTGGCTGTGGCTGCTGGGGGGCTGTCTTGTGGGTGTCTGGATGGAGGTGTGGTGTTGTCCGGGCACCCTGTGTTGGTCCCTGCGGCTGCAGCCGAGGTGCCGCTCCCGATGCAGACGGCTCCTTGGATGGTGTTCCCTTACCTGGTTTATCTGCACCCAGCCTTATCTTAGCCTTTTGTCCATAATCTCCACTGTTTTACCTTAAGTGTGTATTGTGTGCTTGCGTGGTGTGTCTCTGGGGAGGTGGGTGGGGGGAGTGTGAATGCTACAATGTGTCTTTTTTTTAAAAAAAAAATATTTTTTTTTGGAAGGAAGTGGGTGTGAGAGAATGTTTTTAAATCTGTAAAGCACTTTGTGTTACATGACATGTATGAAAAGCGCTATACAAATAAAATTGATTTGATTTGATTTGATTTGATTTCAAACCTATTCTGGACACCTGTTCTTTTGTCTTACCTAAAGATCATGTCACGGAGAAAAGCGCGTTTGGCTACCAGGACTTTATTCAACCTTCCTAAAGCAGAGGCCACTCGCCAGAATGGAACAGAATGGAAGCAAAAATAGTGTTTTTCTGTGACTGTCTCTTGGTGGATGTTTGGTGAACCTTCGCCAGAATTAAAGTGGATTAACTTTTATAACCAAAGCGAATCCCATAATGTAAACACCCGATGTAGCGGCCAGGACGTATGTATGAAGCTGTGTGGCAGATGTTAGTAACTTCAGTTTTTGCTGTGATATTTATTTTTATTTTACTGCTAATTTTACTGCAGATTAGCTCCGAGAGAGGGGGCGAAGTTGACTGAATCGAAGAAAAACAATACTTAGTGCTCCATAGTCATAGTGGTATATGTATATCATATAAATATGCCTATACTTTACGCTGGGATGGCTAAAATAGCATGATACAGATCCTTTAAGTTTTAGGTTTCATTTGTAGAGCTTCAAACAGCCCAACAACTTATTGAATGATGACATGTTTTTGCGCTTTATCCTGAATTAAAAGCCAAATCCAAAAACAGCCAGTGCTTTTGGGAATAAAATGTGGAATCACTTTGTTAACCATTAAGTATTCATTTATGCGGGATTGTTTTTTCCTTTATACAGTCAATACGTTTGTTGTAGTTGTCCTGAGCTCCTGTTTACGAGGGTATTACGATGCTGTCCACGCACTATCAGCCCTGTGGGAGTCCAGCTCCATAAACACCCTGCAAACACAGATATTCACATCGCACAGCATTACGCTATTATTACCATTTAAAATAAGAGCCTTAGCTTCGTAAAACTGTCTTCCAGCACAAACAGAACCGACATCGCCGGAGTCAAAACTGTTTTCTAAATGTCAGGAGATCAAAGAGACTGTGTTTATGCAGCAAAATAAAATCCTATTTTATTTTAGCGTTACAGCTTTTTATAAAATATTATACAGCTCAATAACATCCTGGCTGTCATTATTAAAACTTAACGTACCAGAGCTTGAAGTCCATAAACAGAGGTGAGCAGAGCAGACACAATATTTAGTTAGGCGATGCTTTGTGTAAGCTTTCAGTCGTCCAGACCTCTTCCATCTGAGCAAAGGTTTTCATAAAGCAGTCACCTGTACAGTCCCCACCCTGCTGTTTCTCTTAAACCTTCAACTTTTCTACAGTATATTAGAGAAATATCAACATTAGAGAAAATCAGTTGAGAGAAGATTGAAATGTCCAATATTAAATACAAAAATCACATGCATTTTGGAACATGTTTGTAGAGGTCTAAAATACGGATTAGCGAGGCAACAAGGACAATTACACAAATGAGAGCACAAAACTCCTGCAGATGTTCTTTTTGGCACTTTCACTATACACTTGAGCTTGATAATACTTACATTTAAGAATGGTACACCCATAACACAAGGTATACCATGCTTATGGTGCATTTTAGTTTTATATAACTAACATTAGGCTTTTATTATAATGGAAATAAGTAGAAAAGTGAAGACAGGAACGAGGGGGTTCCATATAGCACGCTTCAGTATGGCTCGGTCAAAGTACTTGTGACTGCACAAGTACTTTGGACCGCAATTTTGGTGGGCGGCATTCCCACGGATGCGCACGCTAGAATCAATGGCCGCTGGTTGCTCTGCTTCGTGACCGCGACACTAGGGGCAGCCATTGGTCCGCAATTGCTGTAGCATCTCCATAGCCGCTAGCATTGCACTTTAGACACGTTGAAAACAATTTTAAAGCCGGGTTGCTAATTTTCCTAAACTCTCAACAGCTGGATATTCCTTCTGTGATAATGCTGCGTTAGTTACAATTAAAGAAACCAGGCTGGTTTTCATAAGAACATTTTTCATATACTAATGAGGGCCGGACTTTGAGTGACAGGCTGTTAGTATTAGAGCTAATGGCACAGGCGTGGCTACGACTGAAATACGGTACGTGCCCAATGGCCGCTGGCTGCCCTGCTTTTTGACCACAAACGTGGGGGCCGCCATTGCTCCGCCGTTGCTGCAGTACCTCCATATCGCCGCTAGGCCCCCATTGAAAAGCATTGGAGTTTAGACACGTTAAAAACTACTTTAAAGCCTGGTTTCAATTGTTTCAACACTAGACGAGGCTAGATATTCCTCCTGAGATAACGCTGGGTAAATAACAATATATGAAACCAGGCTGGTTTTCGTAATATGATTTTTTGAAATCTCGTACTTAATGAGGCTCGGACTGTTAGCATTGGAGCAGCGCGAGCTACACGTCACGCAAGGGCCGAGTCTACGGTGAAAATCCCGCCCGTATGTCCTTTTTAGGAACATGCTTCGTCAGAGCTGGGGAGGAGGAGCCTGTAAATCCGCCATGAATTGCCCCACGGCCGTGGTCATTCTGGTAAACGGGGAGGAGTGAGCGTAAGACGTCCATTTTTTTCTACAGTCTATGTACGTCAGTGGGGGGGTCCGCCCCTTTACACCCGTCTCCAGTTGTGCTAGTGGCAGGCCGTGATATTGCAGCCAGCAGCCCAAAAAGCCCTTTTTGTCATAGACACTCATGTAAAAGGAGCAGCCTGTAAAATGGTCCACAGGGCATCTGGAGTTTCAGACTATGGCAAATATATTTCTTAAAAATTACAATTTTTAGGACATGGACTTTTTTTCTTCGAAAAAAAATTGTAAAGCATCAAAAATACATTTTTAAAAGTTTTCTAATGACGTGACGTCACCAGGGCCGTTGACGTGCGCGAGCGTGTACGACTCATGAACGAGCGGATTCTCCCTCGTGTGATTTAGCGGCTGAAGTCTGAGCAAAACAAATGAACGGACTGGACTAAAAACAAGAATAAACGCGAAATAACAAACATCTCAAGTAAGTTTATGTTTCTCTAAGTCTTTAGCCAAAAACTAAATACGAAATGTATGATGAATATAACATGTGTTTATAGCATTGGATTATGGTTAATAAGAAACAACTAGTCTACATGTTATTAAACTCATTTCTGAAAATTAAATAATGGCACTAATAACCTGTAACTGTTTTATTAATTAAAAAAATACTACCAGCATTTAATGTACTTATGTACATGTACATTATTTGTGTAAGTAGAATGAAACACACAAAAAATGCATGATTTCCGCATCTGTCCTGGATCCAGTACAGTACAGATAAATGCTATATAAAAAACAATATCTCACATTTTACCAATGAAAATGTAATATAAAACACTTTTGCAGTGCTCATTCTTTGTATTTCAGCCAAACCATTCTAGTTATGATGTTATACTAGCAAATACAGTGAAGTAATAACTCGATTTTTAACAATTCTATCACAATATCAAGACTTCCAGCACTTACGAAACTTCCCAGAAAAGTGACCGAGCGGAAGTTCATGAGCGCGGCTACGTACGTCCGAAGGGCCGCTAAGCGCCCGGTTGTTCAAAGAGCGGGCTAAACTAGCTTTTTAAGCCCCGCACTGACAAACTAACCCCCAAAGTCATCGTAGCATGGTAGCTTATTCGCCTGAAATGGCCTTAAAAAAACATTTTGTATTTAAAGAACGATGATATTAAGAGATTTTACTTTTTGCGTAATGGCGTCCGCTCCGCTCTGAGGCTTCGTCGGCAGCCGTGCGCGCTCACGCTGCTTTCACCCACTTGGGCCGTGGGGAGCATAGATACAGATGACGCGTCATACGGGTACTTTGGGCCGTTATGGCGGACGAAACTGGAGTCATGCGCCACTGAGCACCCCTATGTAAAGAGATAGGAGCTGGGACAACGTGCCTCTTCCATGTATATATTTCTATGATGTACGTGCCCCGAGAGTCCACAGTGAAGATCCCGCCCTTATGCCCTTTTAAGGAACATGCACCGTCACAGCAGGGTAGGAGGAGACTGTAACTCCGCCATGATTTCCCCCGCGAACGCAGTCATTATGGGAAACGGGAAGAAGTGAGGAGCTGTATATTATTTTTAACGGTCTTTGGCTCGAATACACATTACTGAAGGGACAACAGAACGATTATGAAAAGTTTTGTGGGCTGTGATGAGAACAATGTGGACAAATGCTGTCTTTTGATGGGGTTTATGGAGTTGTTCAGAGTTGCTAAGGCAAATACTAAAGGAAAGAATCAGCTAAAAGACAAACTATGAAGCTAAGTAACATGCTAATGTTATGCTAACAGCGGCTAAATCACAGTTTTCCACAGCGGTAGGATTTTGTGAAATATTAAATCTTGTATGCCTGTTTTAGTGAGGGCAGCCCTCTCTCCTCTGGCCAATCAGAGGCCAGCAGTCTGTTCACGTTAGAATCAGTTGAGCGCGCTTTGGCTACAGCCCGAGGTCGTTCCCAAAACTTATGCCTGGTCAGCGGATGCTCTGGCTTGGGCAGTGATGCTTGAGGGTAGACCAGGCACTGGGCTGGGTAGGGCCAGTGGATACATTCTTTAAGTAAGCTGGCAGTAAGTAGTAGTGAGAAACAACTTTAGGTAACGTCAACTTTGAGCGCATTATTGTTAGGAGGAACTATACAGATTGGACTTTTAACTGATTTATTTTTGCAGTCACTACACCCATCGATGTACAAACTCTCTCTTGACACTCACCTCAGATTTACCCCGACTCATTGCTCAACAAAAATAAGTGTCTCTTTTCGGCACTCAAAATCTCATCTGTATTCTGCTTACAGTTTGTGAAGCGAGAACACACGGGAGTTTAGAAGACTCCCATCTTCTTAACAACCCTTCTTTCCTTTGGTAATACTCATACCCATTACACTGGAGACGACGTTCTCATGACAGTAAGCAGAGACAGGCGGATTGTTTTCCTCAAATGAACTGTGCAAATGCAAAACTGCAGCTGAAAATCAGAGGCACTTAAAAGACCAAAAAAAAGACCTGAAAAGTAAAAACTGCATTATCGAACTGTAATTTTATGTTGGTGCATCTTTGAAAACAGGATATATTTAATCTAACATTCCTATCTCTGACATGCATGTAGATTGGTGTAGAAATCGCCAAATGAGTCACATCAGTGTCTGCAGATTCTAGCTTCAGTTTTCTCATCATGTTGTGTTTGTCAGTTGTGTTTCTCCCTGTGTTTGGGTGAACTTTGGCTCAAAAAGGGTAAACCAGTTCCCTTGACAGGTTGACGCAGAAGCGCTGAAGAATGGGCCAAACTTTATTTCCAACAGACTGAGACAAAAATAAATCTTACAGGTAGATTATGTAAGTTTTTTTATTTATTTTTTCCCAGATAAGAAGTCAATGTTCAATCGGTAAGTGACCTAGGGCAGCTGGTCTCCATGGTAACACAGGACAGTCAGCACCATACTGGGAGATAATAGACCGGTTTCCATTAGTAGGCAGAAACCGATCAATATCTGTCTCTAAAAGGGTGAAATTACATCATCAACTTGTCTTTTTTTTACATTTACAAAGCATCTTTCAGTCGCCAGAAGATTTTTCATATTGCACTAGGTTAGACCTGTATGCTAATCACAGTTGCTAATCATTTGTTAGCATCGAATACTTATATCTGTGTTTATAATTTACGATGTGGCTATATTTTGTGCAGAGTCTCGTGGTTGTAGTAATTCCTGTTGCCTTTCTGTCGTAAAAATGTGAGAAAGGCAGAATAGATGAGGCGTGACTAGCTTTGTGGTTCTAGGTTCAGTTCTCCATTATTTGCCTTACAAAACATTATCCAATATGGCAGCAGGCGGCATTTATGTTGGCTATAATTCTTAATCTTGATGTTGTTATTCACGATTGCAAAAACATTTTACATGACGCAAAAATTATATTTTCGAGTAGGTTCACAAGAAGATCATCCATTCAATAAGCAGAATGTGCCCATGCAGTGTTCAGGTTGCAAATGAACATAAAGAGCCTCTCTTCGTTCCACAGTCGGTCCAAACCACTTCCTAATAAGTGCTTTAAAGGCTGCTTTAAAGGCTCTTGGCGTAAAAAGTGTTTATTTTGGTTGTGTTTTTGCAATAGTCTTTCTCCCACTCTCTGACAACTTAGGTGGCAACAACAGGCCGATATAAGCCACTTGGTCTGGGGAGAAAAAATCTATTAAAAGAATGTACTTATTTCTTATGATTCAAGATCGATTCCTGTGTTGTGTAGGAGGGACTTATCCAATTGCACAAAAGTCTCTAAAGTAGCTTCTGAAACCACATCTCCAAGCCCTGCGCTTGTATTGATTCTGCTGTATAGGCGGTATTATTATATTTTTCTCATTGCATTTCAAATTTGTGCGTATCTGACTCGGTACGATCCACAAACATCCCCTGGAGAAATAGCAGCGGGCAGATAGCATGCGGTAAATTACTGTTATACACGGTTGGCCCATTCGAGGGGAAGAGCAGGAGAGTGGTGTGGTTAAGCCTGTTAGCATGTCGCGTTGAGAGAGGGGCTGACATATGGGTTCATGGCAGAGATTGTGTGTGTTCAGCAGGCTAATATGCTACACTGGCTGATGGTCTATTACGGTGATGCAAACGCATATTGCAGTCCGCATCTTGAGCCAACAAGTAGCGTTTTGTAAATAGACAGCAATTGGAAAACAATTCGCTCAGGCGCTCATTTCAGCAGCCTGCACGGAATCGTATATTCTGGCAATAAACAATCATTTCAACCAGAACCAGAGTTAACCAGAGCTTACTCAACTGTTACTTTATCAGCGGAAGTGTCATGCAATCTTGGATCAGTCATGCTCTTTTGCAGGGGTGTCAAACTCATTTTGGGTCGTTGGCCGAAATTCAGCTCCCACGGTGGGTCGAGGGCCACATACAATGTAAACAGGAAAATACTACAGACAACATTTTTCCAATAAATGAATAATAATAATGAGCTGTGATTTGGTCAAAGACCCAGCCAGTGTTAATTTTCGTCACAATTTTAGTCAAAGTGATATTTTTGACGACTAAAATTGGACTAAAACTAAATTAAAAGTTGTTCATGAGACTAAAACTATGACTAAAATGTCCAGATATTTTAGTCGACTAAAATAAGACTAAATAAAAATGAAAAGGAGAGACTAAAATCATCCAAACCTCTATTGACCGTCTGAAAGAGCCTCATATCATTTAAATTCACTCCCAAATGAACAGGTCTGTGCTTCTTTCATGTGGAGCAGCTTCATGAAGTCGAGGACCTTGATTAAATATGATTATAATGAATATTATAAATGCAAAGTCGACTAAATTAGTCTTAAATTTAGTCGACTAAATTGACATGCAATTTTGGTCGACTAAAACTAGACTAAAATTGAAAAAAAATGTTTTGACTAAATCTTGACTAAAATTAAAATACATTTTAATCAAAAGACTAAGACTAAAATTGAAATAAAGTATGTTGTCAAAATTAACACTGGCCCCAGTTTGACAGTAGCCTAATCAATAACAACGGCTTACCCTTGTATTGCACTTTACAAGCCTGTGTCACAAAGTTTCTCAAAGTGTTACATTATAGTAATTATTCATTGACTCCACACTCGATATGTTCACGTTTTTTGGTCCCTGTTAAAAGTCGTGCCGCAGAGTTCTGGACTAACTGCAAGCGGGAAAGTGCTTTATGGCTGATGCCCGAGTAAAGTGTGTTGCAGTCGTCCAGACGGCTTGAAATAAAAGCGTGCACGACTTGCTCAAAAAGATTAAAAGATAAAAACGACTTAACTTTGGATAAAAGACGAAGATGATAAAAACCCGATCTTGAAACGCCATTGATCTGTTTATCAAATTTAAAATCACTGTCTATGGCTGGTGACTTTGGGACGCAAATAATTTTGTAGAGATCCCAAGTCCGTGAGGGTAGATCCAAATGTCATAATTTCTGTTTTTCCCTCATTCAGTTTAAAAAAATTCTGGGCTAGCCAAGCCTTGACGTCGCCTAGACAGTCGAGCAGGGGTGTCAGGGGGCTGTGGTCATTCTTGGCAATGGGCATGTACATTTGACAGTCATCTGCGTAGAAGTGGTAAGACATGCCATGGCTTTCCTCCCTTCATCAGGCCCAAAGCGCTTTACAGTAAGGAACCAGTCACCCATTCACACTCACATTCATACACCAATGTACGCAGACACTGAAAGCAAGGTAGGTGAAGTGTCTTGCCCAAGGACACAACGACAGTGTGCACCTTCCGATCATGAGACGGCCCACTCCACCAACTGCGCCACTGTCGCCCTATAGCAATTATTCATTTTAATACTAGTCATACATAATTAGGTCTCTCATCTCAAGAGGCTTCATCAGTGACCAACGATCATTTAGTAGCAGGTTGGGCTCATACTGTTGGATTTACCTTGTAATTGGTTCCACTAACTTTATTCTAAAAACCCACCCCCTCAATAGCCTTGAACAAGTTACTGAACAGTATCAACAAATCTGTCCACCCTGACCTGGTATCTGCAGATTAACTACTGTTGAAGTAGTTGACAAAGTTGTGGCTTAGGCTGGAGTGAGCCAAAAGAGGACAAGCTGTATCAAAGACCTCTATTGAGCGAAGGGGTTTCTTTCTTCACAACATTTCTATGGTCATATTCATCACCAACTAGACTTGTGTTGCCTTTTCAAAGCCTCGAGGGATTTATGACATACAGAAACGTGGATTAGCACTAATTCTGTGGGCTCATGTCGCTGTCATCTTACCTCGGCAAACACCAGCCACCTCGTCATCCCGCTTACATAATTATCCTACTTTAAAGTCAAGTTGGAAAATAATTAAGACTTCTGCACAAGTGAGTAAATCTCGCCTTAAGGGCTGGCACTACACACCCGTCAAATCTTGGCGAGAAGGAACAGATGCGAATGCTGCTGCGGCGGCGGCTGCTGCACCAATGACTTAGTGTCGAGACTCTTTGGTGTCCCATGGTGTATGTCGCATTGTGGTTAAATTACTCCTGTTTTACTCTCACTCTCTGTCTTTGTGACCCTTGGACAGACGCACTTCATCCACAACAGAAAGGGCATCTGGTTTTAAAATGAAATCGCCAAGCCACAAATTTGCTGATAACCACATTAAAAGAAGAAGCAACCAAAAGAGAGAATGCCTTCAGCCTTTAAAGTGAAAACTTCAGAAATATTTTAAATTTTGGAGCCTTTTATTAAAAATGCAGGTCACAAATCTTTGAAATGCACTAATAGGCTTTTGATCTACAGTATATAAAGCAAAAAATCTCACACACTGTGCCTAAATCCCATCAATTTATCTTTGAAAAGGAATGTTCGGAACCTTAACGCCAATTTTTATTTTCTTTAATTTTCTATTAAAAAGTTTGTGCGGTTTCAAAAGGCAGAAAGCTGTAACTTTGGTCAAAATACCAACGCCGTGGATCCAATCTTGGATTTGAACAATTTTTTGCAACATCCAAACTTTCCTGTATTTTGTACAGACAAATACACGGAGAGCCATCAGTGCTGAACGGCAGTAGCATCTGCTCAGTGGTCCACAGCCTCGGGGGTCCCTGGGGCTCAGTACATCAATTTTCCAGGCATAATTTGATTAAGCGTGCAGAAAGAATATAAAATCCAACTTCAAGAGAAAGACAGCTAACATAATTCAATGTTTGGTTATTTCCCGGGGGCATATGGGTACGAGTGCAATTAGGGGTATGGCCGTGCATTAATGATTGGAGATCTTTGTTCACTAACCCAAGTTTGGTATAGTTATATCCCCATTATATATATATATATTCCTTGCCTAACTATCATTTGAGAACAGAATTCACCTCAAATAAAAAGTTTCAATCCAAACTTCTTTGAATTTGATGTAATTCTCATCATTGTGGTGGATAGTTTCATTTGTCTCGGTTACGGCTGCAAGATGAAGTGTCTGTTCTTTGTTCACATCACATTATAATGAGCAGTATATATCTTTTATAGCACCGTTTTCTTTTTTTCCTAAAGGCTCTGAAAATGGTCCTTGTAGCAACATAAAATAGGCAAAAAAGCAAAGCAATATCAAAGTCTACTGCTTTATGTTGAAACATAGCCTTGTAAAATGATAAAAGCATCGTTGATATTCAGTGTGATGGTCTACTGCAGCGCTATCTTGCATAACAAAGCTATGATTTACATATGAGTACATCTAGAACAGCTTGTAACGGAACTGAATTTAAGGTTGTGAAAGTTTAACGGGTCTTTTGATCCATCCGTTTTCTTCTGCTTTATCCAGGGCTGTGTCGCGGAGGCAGCAGTCTGAGCAGAGATGCCCAGACTTCCCGATCCACGCACAACTCCTCAAGCTGTTCTGGAGAGATCGCAACACGTTTCCTGGTCAGCTTAGAGACGTAGGCCCCGACCTTTGTTTCAAATCGACTGTAGTGTAACATTTTGTGCTTGTTAGGAGGACACTTTGTCTTTATCTTACCACTCCAGACTTAGAGTCTTTTTCCTCCATCTAGACCAATGGCCGCCGGCTGCTCTGCTTTATGCCCACAACTCTAGAGGCCGCCATTGCTGTAGTACCCCCATATAAAAACAACTTTACATCCTGGTCCCAATTTTTTTGGAACTATCTAGGGCTAGATATTCCTCCTGTGATAACGCTGGGTTAGTTACAATTAAGGGGACCAGGCTGGTTTTCGTAAGAAGAATTTTTGAAAATCCCGCCCTTATGTCCTTTTTAGGAACAAGCTTCGTCAGAGTCTTTAAATCCGCCATGAATTCCCTCACGAGTGTGGTCATTATCGTAAACGGGGAGGAGAGAGGAGAAGCTGTCCATTTATATATACAGTCTATGATCTAGACTCGCGGCCGGGAAGGGGCGAGGGGGTTGTGGTGGAATTAGGGTGAACATGTGCTTTTGTTTTGGTCTCTGTTAAGGCTGAGCGAGTGCCGACCGGCGCCACAGCGGGACCGGATGTAGGCGACATCTCCTTCTCTCGGGACACGAACAGTGTGCAGCTCACGATGGTTAATAAAGTTTTTAGTTTGACCTATGAGGCTAAAATGCCTAAGGACGAACACAAGGCATCGGGATGTCAGTTGATCTCTTCTCTTTCTATAAGCGACGCCCTCTCACGAGTGACCCAGTCACAGAGCACAACAGCTGCACCACTCAGAAGATAGAGCTTGGAGCTTGAGTTGTCCTAGCGCCAGGCACAAGTTCTGGCCCATAGTCCCTCCAGCGTGTCCTAGGTCTTCCTGGGGGCCTCCTCCGAAGGACGGCAAACAGAAGGCATCTGTGGCTAATGCTCACGACACATCAGCTGACTCCTCTCAGTGTGAAGGAGCAGCAGCTCTACTCCGAGCTCCACCTGGGCAACTGAGCTCATCGCCCTATCTCTGAGGGACATGTGCTCAGCCACACTGCGAAGGAAAGTTATTTCGACCACTTGTATCTGCAATCTTGTCCTTTCAGTCATTACCCAGATCTCATGACTGAGGGCAGGAACATAGATTCACCAGTAAATCAGGAGCTTTGTCCCTGAGAGCACTTTGAGTATCTTGAAACAAGCCATTTCAATTTAAGTCACAATAAAAAACATTGCCTCCTCTCCTTGTCTGATTATGACCACCTCGAGAATGTCCTCAACAGATTTCAGAAGTGAAGGAGGTTGGCCCGAGTGAGTTCGTTGATACAGCAGCCTCTAAATCTTGCCAAACAATTCCTTCTTCGGTGCCTGTGAAACTGAATAGAGAGAAAGTCAACACCAAAACTCCATAATACAGAATTTTTATATGAATATTTGTCCTGGAGGTTGCTTTATAACAACGTACTGGAGCTGAATGGATTGAAGCTGACTCACTGAGGTGCCTCTGTGCATGACAATCAAAAACTCTCAATATTATTATCCAAAATAGGAAGGCAGGGGAGGACAAAGGATTTGCACCAAGAAAACGATAACCCATTAGCCGCATGAAGATAAACATCTGCTCCCCACTCTCCCGGCTGTCACCAGATAACGGACCATTTTACACTGCACTTTTATGCCTTGCTAATCCCTTGGCCGCAGTAGAGAGAGAGAGAGACGTCTTAGTAATCATCTACACTTCTAAACAAACTCTTAATCTTCTCCGAAAACTTCTGAAATTTTAATAGGCTCATTTCGTGCACAGATGTTTCTCAATGACCTGGATATACGCGGGAGAGGCAGGGCAGTGCTCCAAACGGGCATAAAGTATTAATGTAGCTCTGTGTACAATACGGAAGCCCTTTGGGTCTTATCAAAATAGTAGTTAGAGATTTGGGGCAAGCAAGTTCTGGAACTTTAATGTCGACTTTATATAGGGGCTATAGATCAATCAATAGGGGTTCAAGAAGGTTGCCAGTTCAAATTCTACTCCGGCACAATCGTAATGTTGTAGTTTCTTTGGGCAAAACCCTCAACTATAGCAGACTACCTACATTATATGACTGTGTAAGTGTGAGTGGCTGTTTTCCATACAGTTTTTTTTTTTTCTTTACTTGTGTGCGACAATTGAGCTACAACAGATGGCAAGGCATTATGCACGAATATATACGTCTACCTGCATAGAATCCCTAACAGGGCTCCTCAAATGTGAGAATAGTCCCGCAGAAGCAACGGCTCACAACCTTCATAACAAACCATTGTTTTGTGTGCGTTTGCTTTTGAAGGCCAATAATAATAGCGTTTATTGTTTGCCACCTTTTCAGACATTCAAGGACGGGCCGTAATAATAACAATAAAGCGTTTAAATCAGACAGTGACAAAGCACAACAATGCTCCCGAGCAGGCCCTTGAATGAGCTTTTTGCATGTGTTTAAAAGAATCAATCGAGCTCATCTGGAATACAATACGTTTAACTGGAAATTCAATTCTGCATTTTTTTATTGAAAAGTTTGTGTTGTTGTGTATAACCTCTTGCTCGTCTCAGCCTGAACTATGGGGTCCGTTAGTTGTTGGGGGAAATTCTCAATTAACTTGACCACAAATGGGGGAAAAAAATAAAAAATACTTGGACTTTACTGCACTTTTTATTTGTTTTTATTGTATTGGTTTCTTTGGTCGTGACATGGCATGTTCATATTAAAGGAATAGGCCACCGTTTTTATATACTGAGATATGTTCTTACCTTAGCTTTGACGAGTTCTTTAGGACCTGTCTGGTCTTCACCCGTGCTTCCTATCACGTAAACACAGCGCAGACGGCGTTAGCATTTAGCCTCTCCCTCTCTCCACTATAGCTCCAAAACAGGTCAAGATAGAAGCTACCAATCTTCCACGTTTTCCCTATTTAAATATGGTTACGTGAAGTGTTACACTACAAAGTATAATTACACAAAATTAAACAATGTGGATTTTCTAAGCGGATAAAAGGGGGAACTATATTGTAAGGCGTAATAATACCAGGAGTAGTTCGAAATCCGCGCTGTAATCTTCACTTTACTGCGCAGTAATCTTCACTTTACTGTGCGGATGCCAAATTACTCCTGGTATTATGAAGATCAGACAGGTCCTAAAGAACTCGACAAAGCTAAGGTAAGAACATATCTCAGTATGTAAAAATGGTGGCCTATTCCTTTAACACATTGAGTGCCACGCTGTTTTGGGGATTTAGCTGTAGAGTGCCAACAATCGGATTCTATGTTATAGCTATTTGAACGGGGAGACTCTAAGCTCTCCGTAGGTGAAAACAGTTTAATTCTACGTGCCTCGGTTCTGGAGAAATCGAAGCTAAACAGAGGCTAGTTTTGATCAAAATCACAGTTGTTTTTTTCTAGAAACGGAGATATTGCCTGTTTTATGAAACACAACTGTCTCCCTCATTTCACTCTCTTCACTGGGCTGTGATTGAAAACAGGGGCTTCAGAAAAGAACGTCGACTATTGAGAATGTCGGGCCGTGACTTTAACGTGATTAAATGCCCTGATGAAATGTCCAGATTGTGACATTTCACAAGTTGTTGATCTTCATTTATTTCAGTTCTGTTCATCACATAGCTCCCAAAATTAGTTTCGTAATTTAAAACCCCCCACACAAAAACAACTTTTTCCGTTGTTGGCACTCGATATGTTAACAACACTGTAATAGAGTGGAAAGCATGGTTATATAGCCAGTTATTACACTAGAGGGGTCATTTATCAAGGCAGGTGCTAAATATTGGGTACAAACTAAAAAATGCAATCTGCAATTTTGTGAACATGCTGCACTAAATTTACCATTTGATGTTTCCTGTGTTACAGTGCAAGGCTCCTAAATCTGATATGTAAATAAAAATCCATAAATGACCCTGCTGCTGATCCACTTTTACACGTGCTACTCGCTTAGCACTTGACCCCCATAGGTGCCATGCTTTTTCCATCCTATTACCATAAAGTTACTGTCCTAAAATAGGGGTTTCCTTGAAAACTGAAACTTTTCAGACCCTCAAAATCACTCCACGAACAACTCGCGACCCCCAATTGTAAGATGTAATAAACATTTAAAATCATTGAATGTGCAAAAGCTTTAAAATCTGGTTTAGTGATGTTGATATTTGGCTTAATTTCACAAAAATATGCGGTTTTCAATCATCAAATTCAATGTCAGAAATGTAAAAAATATTCATCGTGTGACCCCCCACTTCAGTGTCCCGTGACCCCCCACTTTGGGAGCCAGTGCTCGGAAGAAAAGTGTTATGGTATCGCTTTAGATTAAGGTGTGCTCACTAAGTATTAATAAGCATTAGTAATCATTTTAGGGTTAGGTTTAGGGTTGGCTATGAATAAACGTATTATTAATGGCCTGTTAGTATGTCAACAGATAAAAGTTAACACCTTAATATAAAGCGTTACCAGTGTTACCAATAATCTCCTTACTTAATTTAGGAGAAGGGAATCTGTCGATAACAAACCCATCATCAAAAAGAAGTATTCATTAAAAAGAATATTCAACATTTCTCAAAGAGCCAAAAGGGGCAAACATTTAATATTTCTCTCCCAAACAGCATCAAGAACAATCCCACCTCAGTTTATTTCTATTCAATAATAAAATGTCTGGAAGCATTTGCAGCAAGCGCCACGAACCTGTCTGATTTATTTACACATTGCACTCAAAAGTAGAGCTGAGAAGATGTGCTCTGTAAATACAAATCCTGACATCCGCGGAGATAAGTGTGAGGGGGGGGTAAAGAACTTCAAGGTGAACTTCAAAAAACGCACCGTTGCACAAGTTTGTTTACGTCAAACTTATTCAACAATAGAAATACAAGCGATTGTTTGGAGTGATATGAACCGCACTTAAGTCGGAGGCGGGAGACAGCCAACAGGTTTCATCGCGGCTTTCTGATGAAATGTGTAGGTGTCGAGGCTCACAAATGTAACGCTCTGACATTTGTGAGAGACGAAATGAAGAATGATCTGAATATAATTCGGTAAGAGAGCGTTTTGCAATGTGTTCCTGCCATAGCCTGCAGCTGGAGAGACTGAGAGCTCATATTTAGGTCAAACATCCCATTGAGAAGCCCCTGCGCCTAAGTCTTAAGAAAGAGTGGCGTACTTTGATTTGCCTTCTCTCATACTTCTCAAATTTATATTGAAGTTTTCTAGGTTTGGGTGAGGAAAAGCACTTATTGTGTCTTTGCATTGTTGTTATGGCCTGCAAGTTTGTTCTCATTACGTATTAAAGGGGGGGTATCATGCAAAATCGACTTTTTCAAGCTTTACATCATGTTGTTATGTCATTCCCTCATTAAAAACATGCCTGAAGTGTTGCCTTGGCACATTCACGTATTTTTGAGTAATCTGTAAAAACTGATGGCGGCCATTTTAGGGATAGGTTTGCCTGAGTCCTCCTAGGAACGCCCCCACCTCCTGGAGACGCCTCCGACCTTTCGTCACCAGCCGAGTAACCAACCACTGCTCCTCAGCAGAACCCCCTCCCCACTGATGCCACAGACAGTATGTGGAGGGGGCGTGTCGGAAACGGTCAGAGGTTCTTAAAGAGACAGAGGCCTATTTCAAGACATTTGCTACAGCCATTTTGAGAGCAATTTTATACAAGCCAGTTATTCTAATTTACTGCATTTACAGACCAACAGAAGGTTTCGTCATCATTGTAGTGTGATATAGACTGGTGCTATGTGATTGAAAAAAGCACAAAACCCCCCTCTTTAAAGGAACAGGCCGCTGTTTTTCCATACTGAGACATGTTCTTACCTGAGCTTAGACGAGTTGATGCGTACCTGTCTGGTCTTTGTGCGTGCCCTCAGTCACACAAAGCAACCAGGAGATGTTGTTAGCATTTGGCCTCTCTCTGTATTTTCATATAGCTCCAAACGGGGGTGAAGTTGGAAGCTACCACGCTCTTCCACGGGCACACACAAAAACCAGACAGGTACACAACAACTCGTCTAAGCTCAGGTAAGAACATATCTCAGTATGGAAAAAACAATGGCCTGTACCTTTAAGGCCCAAAAACAGGATGCAAGAAAGAAACCATCATCCAGGACACATACTGTACAACATGCAGGGTTCGGGTAGCAGTGGTTCCTCAACTTTTCACACCAAGCACCACCAGACCGGGATCAAGATTAAAACAAGACTAAACTAAAACTAAAAAGGGGATAACGAGGGGCTAGAAAATGATACAGTATCTAAAGTGGGTGCAAACCATGTAGATAGAAGAACACCCAACTTACTGTAAATGGATCTCGAATGCATACAGGAAATTACACCGCCTGAACATAAAACAGTCACCACTGAAAAGAGGTCACATTGGATCGCCTTTAGCATTGATTCTTTATTTAATAAGACGTCATTCACTCTTACAGCCAAAAAACAGCTCTTGGTCAAAACTGTATTTCTGCCGACGACTACAGATTCTCAAACATTGCTTCATAAACTTGATGTCATATATATCACTCCTCAATCTGGTGTGTCACAGATGCCCCGCACCGCACTCATCACTGTGATCTATAATCCCTGGTGAAATGGCCTTCCCTCCATATTCACAGGCAAACTCATTGGTCCACATGTTTTTAATGTTTTTACTGTAACCTCCTTTTGTTTTGTTAACTGTGTTTTCATGCCTTGACTCTAGTGATTGCTTATGCACCATAAAGAATAAAGAAATGATTCAATGATTTCTGCAATTTCAAAAGATCCTGTGTTGGACTCATTTGTCAACAAGATCTTGCATTGATGATGGGAGAGTGTGACCACAGTGCAAAGCCCTCTCCAGCACATCCCAAAGATTCTCAATGGGGTTAAAGGGGGGGTATTATGCAAAATCGACTTGTTCAAGCTTTACATCATGTTATTGTGTCATTCCCTCATTAAAAACATCCCTGAAGTGTTGCCTTGGCACATTCACGTATTTTGAGTAATCTATAAAAACTCTGATGGCAGCCATTTTAGGGATAGGTTTGCCTGAGTCCTCCTAGGAACGCCCCCACCTCCTGGAGACGCCTCCGAGCTTTCGTCACCAGCCGAGTAACCAACCACTGCTCCTCAGCAGAACCCCCTCCCCACACTGTCTGTGGCATCAGTGGGGAGAGGGTCAGAGGTTCTTAAAGAGACAGAGGCCTATTTCAAGACATTCGCTACAGCCATTTTGAGCAATTTTATACAAGGCAGTCATTTTAATTTACTGCATTTACAGACCAACAGAAGGTTTCGTCATCATTGTGGTGTGCTATAGACTGGTGCAGTGGTGCTATGTGATTGAAAAAAGCATAATATCCCCTCTTTAAGACCTGGGCTCTGTGGCGGAGAATCCATGAGTGAAAGCAATGTCTCATGCTCCCTGAGCTCCTATTTCACAATGTGAGCCTGATGAATCCTGACATTGTCATCTTGGAGTAAGCCCGTGCCATCAGGGAAGAATAAATCCATTGATGGAATAACCAATTTGGTCAGTTTGTTCTGCTTATTGTTTGGGCCCATAGCGTTAGCTGACCAACTACAACAACCTCAGATAATAACAGTAAGTTGTAAGGTGACCTTTTTTTGTCTTTATCCAATTGAAATAAAGTCTAAAAAATACAGATGACTTTGAATTGTTCCACCTGAAGAACCCAAGTAACACAGTGTGAGGGTAGCTGCTTTGCCCACACCTACCAGAGCTGCTCCGAAAGCAGAAGCACCCTGCACACTCCGTTTCTCTCCTGTCGGATGTTGTTGGATGTCGTTGTTGAACAGGTCACACACCACAGCTTCACATCACACTGTCCAGGTTTGTTTTGAGTCCTGACATTTGCAGCCCACGACAGATAACCTCCTCTGTTCTCTCTCTCTCCGTTTTCGTGGGCAGCGCCTCGTTCTGCTCCGTTGGTGAATCCGATGTGTCCGCTCTTGTGTGCGTCGCTGCGGCGCCTTGAAGCCTGTGACATGAACGGTGCAGAGGGCAGGCAGTCAGGGTGACATTGAAAAATATTCACAGTCGTTTCTCAAGGAGGTGGAGTTTTCTACATGTAACATAAAGCATCGGGGTGACAGTAGCAGTGCAGCCCGATTTTTATGCTGAGGGAAAAACAGCGACTTCAGTTATTCGTTCGCATTCTAAGCCCAAAGCGTTTTTTATGACTCATTCACTTGTCGGTCTCACTTCATGTGACAGGCTACTTCTGCACTCACAGCTGTCCCGGGGCACCCTGTCTGCTCGTCACAAACACATTCTTACAGGCATGTCGAGTGGAGTATCTCGCTTTGATAAAGTTCCTTGAATACTTACAGCATGACGTGGACTGACTGATTGGCCTTCTAACCTCGCAGTAAAGTCTTGTATTCAATTCACAAACCGTTTCTGTGTGGAGTTTGTATGTACACGGTTTTACATAGAGGGCTCGGGTTTTCACCATCACCCCGAGACATGCACAACGCGATAATCCACCAACTGTGTAATCCTGAGCAAACCCAGCTCAAGATCTGGAGCTGGGTCTCTGAGTGCTGTACTGTGGCTGTCCAAGTGAAACATGGTCAGGCTTTAAAGCAGGACTAAGTAACTTGTTTACCTAAATAAATCCTTTCCATAGTCCCTCTGGGGGTTTAACAAGTGTTGACGGGATCATCTCCCCCTGGTGTCTCTGGCCAGAAAACCACAATTGCAACTTTGCTGCCACCGGGTAGGACTCACCAATACACACTAATGGAATCACGAAGAAGAAGCTAACAGGCTAACTGCGGGCTAACGCCACTTAAACATTATTTACAGCCAAGTTTGAGTGAAAAAAATTATATCTCCATTGTGTAATTCAGTGGTTCTCAACCTTTTGGAGCCACGAGCCCCATTATAACTGGGCTTGTGACCCCCGTCCGGTTCACATCATGGGAGACGGGGACATAAACCTGTATTTATTTATTAAAAAACAAAAGGGGAAAAATGACTAATGACTAAATAAAAAATGGCACTTAGAAAAAAATAACACACGCATGCCCCAATAAAATAATAAAAAAAAAAGTTTTATCTACATGATCTGGCGACCCCCAAATTTGTCTCGCGACCCCCTTGGGGGTCCCGACCCCCAGGTTGAGAACCACTGGTGTAACTAGATGTACAATATCCCTCTCTCTCTTTGTCTTTTCTGTCAGCGTAGTATTTACTCTGAAGGACAATTAATGAGTAATAAAACCACAACATGCTACTTTGCAACTCTGCTCTTTGTATCAGCTTTACCCAAATTTAAAAGGTTACCGCCTATAGGCCAGTGTAAAGCCTCATTTCAAAGCTCAGACCTACAAAACTGATCTAAATGGATCTTTTTCCTTGTGTTGTCGTCACTTTTTTTTTTGCTTCATTTTTTGCCATTTTCTTTTTGCTCTTTTGTTGCTTTCCTGTTGCTCTTTTGTGGCGTTTTAGTCACATCTTCATTGGGGTTTTTTGTGTGACTTTTTCATTGCCTTGTTGTCGCTCTTTCGTTGCATTTTCATCCTTGTTCTCGTCTCATTTTTGTTGCTATTTTGACACTTTTTTTCAAGAATCTTTTAGATTGAGTGGGTAAAGATGTGGGGTTTGTGTGCATCCTTGTAATTGTATGTATCTGTACAAAAACTATACTTGCCTTAAAGGTTGTTTTCAAAGCAGAGGACAGATTTCTCTGCAGGGACAATAAAGTGTAAAAAACCTTGTATAACCGGGCACAGTCATTCATGACAACTGACACAAACTGACAACACAGATTGAGTCATTAAAAATCATCTTCGCAAATGATTGAAATTTGTTCTCTTTCATTTTACCTGGTTAGATAAGGGTCAAATAAAAGAACAGAGGAAAACAGTGACCACTTTAACTAACATCCATGGCCCCGTTCTTCTGGGTATCACTGTATTGTTTACCAACACTGAAGCCCTCCATGGTTGGAGAGCATTTATCTGCCAAGGGCTCCAGCCTCAGCTCTTGCACGGTGGAAAATTGTGGCGCCATTCACTTTAAACCGACAGCTTGGATTAAACGCGGCCAATATTAGAAAACAGCATCTCGCCTGTCACAGTCGATCAAAACTAGGCCATTTCCTTGAAGTGTCCATCCTTTTAGCACGGTCTGACAGCTGTGGACCGACCAGTGAAATTGACACATCAAAGTAAATTTATTTAAAACTTGACGCCCGGCGCGTGTGTGTGGGTTTGCCGTTATTACAGAATAAGTCTGAGTCACTGTGTTGTGAAGCAGCAGAAATGGCCCTTTGTTATCGTCATGACTAATGCTGCATATTGGACGTGACAAGGTTTGGATAACACTCTCCTCGAGCTGCACAATGTCAGCAGACTACTTAAGACAAGAGTATCTGTTTTGTTTACCGTGCAGCGCCTCACGCACTGCCATGTTAAATCCATCAACCCCTTAACTCCCACCTGAACGAGCACATTTTCTCCAGTTTGGCTTTACCCCAATCCAAAAAGCTTTTGGAAAAAAGGTGAGAAAATAGCGACAGAACTGAGACAAAAACAATGATGAAGATGTGACAAAAAAGTGAGAAATTTTTGACAAAAATATGAAAAAATTTGACAAAAAAAATATGAAAAAATGACAAAAAATGACAAAAATGTGATAAAAAAGGGACAAAAAACTGACGAAAAATTGACGAAAAATTAACAAAAAATGATTTTAAAAAAATGATGAAAAAGTGGCAAAAATGTCACAAAAATGTCACAAAAAATGACAAAAATGTAACAAAAAAGTGAGAAAACTTAGACAAAAAAGGACAAAAAAACGGACGAAAAATTGACAAAAAATGATGAAAAAATGATGAAAAAGTGGCAAATTGTCACAAAAAATTGACAAAAAATGACTAAAAAATGTACAAAAAATGACAAAAAATGGACAAAAAATGATAAAAAAAATGACAAAAAATGATGAAGAAATGATGAAAAAGAGCCAAAAATGTCACCAAAAATTGACTAAAAAGGACAAAAAAATGGACAAAAAATGACAAAAAAATGACAAAAAATGATGAGAAAATGATGAAAAAGTGGCAAAAATTTGACAAAGATTTGACAAAAAATTGACAAAAAATTGACAACAAAAGGTCAAATGTGACAAAAAGTGACAAAACATTTACAAAAAAGTTACAAAAATTTGTTGAAACCCCCCCCCCCCCCCCAAAAAAAAATGATGGAAAAAAAATCTGATGACGTGAGGAAAAAGATCCATTTAGATGAGTTTTGTAGATCTTAGCTTTCAAATGAGGCGTTAAACTGGCCTACAGGATTTGGGTAAAGCTGACCTGGAGAAAATGCTCTCGGTTCAGGCGGGAGTTAAGAGGTTAAAAAGACAGTCCCCATTAAGAGCCATCTGCCCTCACCTGCCTGTCAGCTGCACTGTCCCTCTGGGTTGTTGCTCAAATGGCGGATTTGGTTTTCACTCAAAGAAAAGGAAAAGTGGGCCAACTGTCTCATGTTTGACTGCGATAAATGTCAAATGATTTCAGGCCAGAGCTGACATTTTACTTTGGCAGCAGCCGGTAAAGATGCAGCAAAAGAACGGTGCGGTGAGTGCAGAATATGTGCTGAATATTTTAAATGAATACTTAATAATGCAGCGTAATGCTTCAGCCTATAAAGAGTCAAATGATGTGTTTTGTGGTCAGTATTTGCTATGTACTGTTAGTTATTCCCTTATCATTTCAAACTACAACAAAGGGATCATTATAAAGTCTCAAGTCTCATTTTTCCTCCTATTCACCGAGTTTCCCGCCTTATTAGTGGACCTGCAGTAATACAACATCAACAACAGACCTCGACAATCGGCTGGTGTTTTAAGTGCAGTGTTTTGTTTTTTGAGGAGGATGTAATTAACATGGTTAAAGCCACACCGCGTAGAATTTTACCCAAAAAAGAAAATTGAAATACAAGCTTTTATTTTATGACAGATATTTTCATCATGGAAAAATATCTCAAAAAAACATGTAATTTTGCTGTGAGCGGCCTCAGCTCTCCTAAAACATAATTTTAACAGGAGTGGGTACGTCTCCAGCTCGTTTCCATGGAGATGTGACTAAAGTCAGCAGAATTTGAGATTAAAACAGGTATAGATACAGACGGCATCTCTGGAATCGCCCATATATGGTCATTTTTGAAAACAGTTAAGGGGGAAAACAATTTTGAAAAAATGTACATTTTCTCTAATTATTCAAAAACTACTGTAACAAACGCTGAAATATGAATATAGTTTCTACTAAATAATGATGCAAAGACATGGGGAGGAGCAAAGTGGTTCAACAGCCCATAAATACATGAATAACGGAGAATGCTAACTTGATGCTACATGTTAGCATCGGGCTAATGCTAACGGTTGGCTAGCACTTGCTACAACTGCCGTTTTTTCACTTCTACTGAACAATCTGTTGCGACAAAATATCCATATGGGCCTGATTTACACTTGACTTTATTTATGTGTGATAAATAAGTTGATATTCCACCAGAAAATGGCTAAAAAGAGTGGAAAATGGTGTTTCTCTAAAGATTCTATTTTCCCCCTCGGCAAAGCCACGCCCCCTTCTATGACGAGATGCCGTCTGTATCTATGGTCCTCATCCAAATCCATTCTTTGATTACCCACTGCAGAAATAGCATTTTCTGTGTCGAGCTGGGCATTAGAAAAATGTTTTGTACTGATGGCAAAAGTATAGTCCAAAATGTTACACAGTGTGCCTTAAAAAACTCGAAAACGGTTGATTGCGCATGATATAAGTGCTTTGAGTCTCAAGAGCGCAGAAAAGGTAAACTGAGGTCATCGTGCAGGAGAGTTTTCGAGTTAAAAAATAGCGTAGTGGGACAGCGTCAAGCACCCCTGCTGCCAAAACCAATCAGACGTGATGCGTGCCATAAAATCCAGGGTCATCCCCCCACTCGACCACTTCCCCCTTCACGACGTCACTCTTGTGAATCACCAGGTCACAGTCAGGGCACAGTTGTTGAGAGTTGTTTCGTCACGTCGACTTACGATGTTGTGGCTGACACAGCTTCCATAAACCGCCGCATAAGCCCCTGCGCGCTGGGTCCGAATTCTGCAGCTGGGCAAAGTCGGGGTGTCCAGGGTCTGGGTAGAGGCTCGTCCTTTTCTTTCCTGTTATTGAACTTCTGTCAAGTTTGAATCTTCTGTGAAATCTCCTCCGACTGTGGGTGGACTTCAACATTTTAAGCAAACTGGATCTTTCAATGAACTTTGGAATTTTAACAACAACAAAATCTGTGAAGGATAATAAATGATTCATGTTTTTGTTCACTGCTGCTTTCGTCCCATCAATTTAAGGAACCTCATCCTGTTTAGAATGTTACCATAAAGTAAACTAAAGTCAGTCGGGAGTGGTCGTGCACTGTGGGTCGCAGATGGCCAGAGCCGTGGGAATTTTACCCCAAAAATTTACCCCAAAAATGCTTTTTCTGTGCACATTTGCTATTTATTAATATTGCCTGCAGTTCACAAACTATCCACCAGGGGGTGCTGCAGCACCCTCAGCACCCTGGGTTCCCACGGCCTTGTAGATGGCGTCTGTGGAGGTCGGTGAAGCCAGTTTTGGCTGATTGCTTTCGTCAAATTGGCGTCTCTCGTCGCCGCACTAGGAGCGCTGTGATTGGCCGAGTGTTACCGGCTGCTCAGCGAATCAGATGGATATTAGAAGGAGAGCTTAAAGGAATAGGCCACCGTTTTTACATACCGAGATATGTTCTTACCTCACTTTAGCCGAGTTAATATATCCCCGTCTGGTCTTTGTCCGTGCGCTCTGTCACGCAAACGGAGCACATACGCAGCCTCTCCCACATGTCACATAGCTCCGAAAAAGCTCACGATAGAAGCTACCAAGCTCTTCCACGTGTTCCCTATTTAAATAAAGTTACGTGATGTGTTTTCATGCGAAGTATATTTACACAGAAATGTAACATGTCGATTTTATAAGCAACTAAAAAGGGGGACTATATTGTGAGGCGTAATGATACGAGGAGCAAAACGTCCGCGCAGTAACTCCTAAACGTTATTGACGGAAGTGAGCGGGGGAAGTCTTTAGGAGTTACTACGCGGACGCTGTGCTCCTCGTATCATTACGCCTCACAATATAGTCCCCCTTTTTATTTGCTTATAAAATCGACATGCTACATTTCTGTGTAAATATACTTCGCATGAAAACACTTCACGTAACTTTATTTAAATAGGGAACACGTGGAAGAGCTTGGTAGCTTCTATCGTGAGCTTTTTTGGAGCTATATGACATGTGGGAGAGGCTGCGTATGTGCTCCGTTTGCCTGGCAGAGCGCACGGACAAAGACCAGACGGGGATATATTAACTCGGCTAAAGTGAGGTAAGAACATATCTCGGTATGTAAAAACGGTGGCCTATTCCTTTAACTACTGTGTTTTTGAATTATTGAACTCAGTAAATTTAGCTCCCGCACGCTAATTTTGCCATACATGCTGCACACTGTTTTTTCAACAAGCCAGAAAAATGTATGAACGTCTTTGTGACATAAACAGAAATTAAGGTGACATGACACTCTGAGAATAAAAAAAAGTGACGAAAACGAGAATGAAAACGGAACAAAAATGTGCCCGACCCTTTGAACAAATACCAAACTTTTTTTTTTTTTTAAATAGACCTGGCATTGGCTAGAAAATGCATTGCTGCTATACATGGAAGTCTGATTCCCCCCTGCCTTTAACCAAATGGTACACAGAAATGAACAGTTGTGTTAGAAAAAACAGCATAGAGCTTGAGGAAGTCTTACAAAACGTTTCTAACAATTTGGCAACCTTATCTGGACCACACAGGTATAAATTTGCAAACTAACTAACTCTATTGTGTGAAATTGGATCATTTGTGGGGGGTTTTTGTGTGTTTTTATTTTAGTGAGCAGGGGAGGGGTGTGGTATTTGTGTGTTTGTGGTATTCAAAATACAAATAGAATATTGCAACAAAAAACAAAAAAAAACGTGCCAAAAACATTACAAGACTGTGAAAAAGCAGCAAAAAAGCCATAAAAAGAATGTGATGAAATTATGCCAAAAAAACAACAACACAAAAAGTAAAGGAAAAGCAACAAAAATGCGGCAACAATGTGACAAAAAGTTACAATCAGGTCTTAGCTTTCAAATGAGACGCTGCGCTGTTGCTCTCCAGTCGAAAAGTAAAGCCGAACTGGAGGTTAAAATACATCTTTGTGGAAGTGTCGCATTTACACTAATTTCGGGCCAGGCTGGTCAGAGTCCAGGGGCCGTTGTCCAGTCCCAGTCGGCCTCTGCTCTGAGCAGGTGAGGCGGGGCAGGCGGGAGGACACCTGAGCCGTCGCCCCCGCCCCCCGAAACAGCGACACCTGAACCGAGAGCATTTTCTCCAGTTCAGCTTTACCCGAATCCTGTAGGCCAGTGTAACACCTCATTTGAAAGACCTACAAGACTAAATTGATCTTTTTCCTCACATCAGATTTTTTTCATCACTTTTTTTTTTTTTTCATCTCATTTTTGTCAAATTTTCGTGACTTTTTTGTCACTTTTTTCGTCAAATTATTCGCATTTTTTTGTCAAATTCTTATTCTTCTTATTTTTTATCCATTTTTTGTCACTTTCTTGTCCATTTTTTCCTCCATTTTTCGTCAATTTTTTCTCACTTTTTTGTCAAATTTTTTGTCCATTTTTGTCAATTTTTCGTCACTTTTTCATCCATTTTTTCTCAATTTTTCGTCAATTTTTTCCTCAATTTTTTGTCAATTTTTTCTCACTTTTTCGTCCATTTTTTCTCACTTTTTCGTCATTTTTTTCTCAATTTTTCGTCCATTTTTTCTTCAAATTTTCGTCATTTTTTTCTTACTTTTTCGTCAATTTTTTGTCAATTTTCCGTCCATTTTTTCTCACATTTTTGCAAAATCTTTGTCCATTTTTCTCATTTTTTGTACATTATTTGTACATTTTTTGTCTCTCTTTCGTCCATTTTTTCTCAATTTTTCGTCAATTTTTTCCTCAATTTTTTCTCATTTTTTCGTCAATTTTTTCTTCAAATTTTCGTCCATTTTTTCTCACTTTTTTGAAAATCTTTGTCCATTTTTCTCATTTTTTTGTACATTATTTGTCCATTTGTTGTCTCTTTTTCGTCCATTTTTCCCTCACTTTTTTCACATTTTCATCCTCTTTTTTCGTCTCAGTTTTGCTGCTATTTTCACACCTTTTTTTTTTTCCAGAAGCTTTTGGATTGGGGTAAAGCTTGAGAAAATGCGCTCGGTTCAGGTGGGAGTTAAGGGGTTAAATTTCCCGCTGAAGCTTGACGTCGCTTTCATGCGTCGCAGACCCCGGTTCAAAGATGCCATGTCAGCAGAGGTCCCTTGTTCCTTGCCGGAGGTGGCTCGGGGGCGCACTGTGATCGAGAGATACCTTTACAATTTCACGGAGGGGGGGAAGGAGTCGCAGTTTTGGGGTTGCCTGATTGGCGCTGAGTTCAAAGGACGGAGGAGCTGCAATCAGACGCTCCCTCCGGCGGCCATTTTGGAAATCTGGGTTAATGGCAAAAAAAGGGGAAGGTGGGGGGGGGGGACACACGCTCCAGCAGCAACACAAGCACAACTCCAAAGCAAAGAAACTTAATCAGCCATGCTTAAAAAGGACTCATTAGGAGGAGTTTTTCCGTCTGTGAGAAACTGGGACTCTCCCCACTGTGTCTGTGCGCTGTGAAGTCAGAATGCCAAATGACTGCTTTCAACACACTGTCTGAATGCAGGAGGGGAAGTCGTGGGAATATTATTTTGCAGCTGAAGATTATGATTAGGATGAAGAAATAAGACAACAACAAAAAGTAAATCAACTGTGTTACTTTCATAGGGGACAACAAGGGGCAAGTGGTCTACAACTTTTCCCTGTTTCCTCTGAGAGCTTCCATTTAAAACCTGCACTACTAGTCCTGCTCAAACCAAGAATCTGGAGATGGTCCTGGCAGATCGTCCCGGGGTAATGAAGGAGGAGTCAAATTTAGAGCACAAATCTCCTTAAATTAACATTAGGTGGAAAGAATTATTTTACACACAATGAGGAGTATATGAGAGGGACAGACCACCACCAAGGCTTTGTCCATTGCAACGGAAGAAGCTGTGTCCAGTTTTTTGTTTTGTTTATTTTTTCATTTGGCCGGGACAGTGCTTGCTAATGAACACACATGGTCAGTAATGAAGTAAAATGACTGCTCCTAAGTAGAGTTTTTCAGATTACTTTTAAATAAATAGGTTTCCACAATAAAAAAGTTAACTTGGCCATAGGTTTGTTAACCTCTTAACCATCACTTTAATGGAGCACATTTTCTTCAGTTCAGCTTTACCCAAATCGGAAAGCTTCTTACAGCCTAAAGGCCGGTGTAACACCTCATTTGAAAGCTAAGACCAACAAAACTGATATAACATTTTTACTTGTGTTTCCATGCGTAGTGCAAGTCACTTTTTCGTTCTTTTTGTAACTTTGTTATTGTTTTTTAATGCTTTTTTGTCATTTTTTTTGTCATTTTTTTTGTCACATTTTTGTAACTTTATTGTGGTCTCTTTTGTTGCATGTTGTTGCTTTTCTGTCGTGTTTTGATGCTGCTGCACGCCTCCTATCTGGCACTAAAAAGCGTGAGCACATAACGCCTGTTTTAAAGTCCTTACATTGGCTCCCTGTCCATAGCCGCATTGACTTTAAAATCCTCCTATTTGTTTTTAAATGCCTTCACGGCCTTGCACCTTCGTACCTGTCCGACCTTATTCAGCCTTACACTCCGGCTCGCAGCCTCAGGTCGGGAGACCAATCTTTGTTAGTCGTCCCAAGGTCTCAAAGGAAACTGAGAGGCGATCGTGTCTTTTCAGTTGCAGGCCCGTCATTGTGGAATGCACTGCCCTCGCACCTTAGACAGGCCGAGTCACTTTCTGTTTTTAAGTCGGCTCTTAAAACTTATCTGTTCACTGTAGCTTTTAATTGAGTTAAGAATCTTTTGTATTTTATCTTTTTTGCCTGTATTCCTTGTATTCTTTTTACCTAAGTGCTCTTAATTTTTACTGTGACCTTTTGCTGTTGTGTTCTGCACTTTGGTCAACTATGTTGTTTTTAAAGTGCATTATGAATAAAGTTGGATTGGATTGGATTGGATTTTTGATTCTTTTTCATTTCTCATTCTCATCTCGTTTTCGTTGCTTTTAGATTTGGGTAATGCCTTGACACCTGGATAATAACTGGAGGTGGGGATTAAGAGGTTAATTTAAAAGCCTATTACGGCACACTCTGAACAGTAGGTGGCGCTGTACGGATCCACTGTCAAATGCCACTGACTCACAACCTGTCGTGCAAGTTTTTTTTCATAATATTGTTAATTAGATTTATACCATGGTCTGGGTGAAAACTCAATTCTGATTGGCTGGTGGGTGCTAACAAGCGTGCATTATTTTGGTATAACCGCACACGTAGTCCGGTAGTTAAATCACTGGGATATCACTCCGCTGTGGGCATCGCCATAGCAACGCATGACACAGCTGAATCAGATAAACACGTAATTAGTGACTGACAGGAACGTATGAGATGGATTTTGTTTAATTTCAACGTTTTTGGCCAAAACAAAATGTTTGATAAATGGGAAGTAGAGGAGAGTAAGCAGCTAGGTTAGCTACTGTTAATACAATATGAGCTTTACATTTCTATTGAAAACGGTTAAGGCTATTCATGATTTTCAGGCGTACATAAAATGATCCTGCATTTAAACATATTTGGCTGGATTAGTAAAGTCAATCATAAAAGTTTCAGTTCGTGGGGCCCAGGTGTAAGCGGACTCCACCGCAGCTGTTTCCAAAAACAGTTGAGCTCGTTGAGCTAGCTAGCTAGCTTCAGGTTAAACAGCGTAAAAGTGAAATAACTCCTGCCCACGAGTGCCGCACATCGGTGTTTACTTCCACGGAAAAGTGCCGGGTTGGTCCTGTTGTGTTGTGATTCTGGCGATGCAGCGTGTGCTTATGTTGTTTGGTTGCGTCTGACTGAGATCCTCGTAATAGCTGCGGAGAATGACTCGCTCTGAGACGAGCCTTCAGTGACCGGCTAATAACCCACATAAAATAGTCCCGATGGTCTGGCATATTTAGTGAGTTTAGTAAATGAAAAAAAACATTTATTATAAATGTTACGTTTGTGTGACCATGGTATAAGCAGATTAAACAACGAGGAGTCGTGCATTAGACGGTTATAATGCACTCCGCTGCGCGTCGTGGTGTTCTTGACTCCGCGTCATGCATTATTATTATATTCAACCGTCTAATGCACGGCTCCTCGTTGTTTAATCCTTACTTGTACTTTCTTTGTATTCTTATATATCTTCTACAGCACTCACTTAAAGGTGCATTAAGGAACCTTTTAATGCGGAAAAAAAAAGTTGATATTTTTGCATATTTGACGTTGTTGTGCCTGTCCCAGTGGCTGTGTGGCATGGTGCCACAGTAGTGACATTGCTAGAACACGAAGAGGGAGGAAAATACTTTTTTTTTTTTTTTTTAAACTCCGTACAGTCCCTTTAAGTAATAGTTTAACATAGCAACTTTTTTTTCATTGGGGTTTTACTTGACCAATAGTATCTGTACTTTTAAGTAATGAAACACTTCGACCACCTCTTTTTCAAGGGGAAGCCGGAGCACCTGGAGGAAACCAACGCCTTGACCAACATCACACACCTGCCCGGGTCAAAGTACCTGTAAGTTCACGATCTCCACATTTCGCCTCATATGTTTAAGCCTGTCCTGGAATGAAATTTGATTGCGATAGAAAATCATTTATGTTACAAAATTCCTTTGGGTCCAGGTTGCCAGGTGTGCTCGGGGACGCTTACCCATTCTCCTCTATTTACTGGCCAGTTTCCAGGGTTGTTCTTGGCAGCGCTGTGAGGTCCGCTTCCACCAAAAAAACCACGGAGACTCTCTATAGGTCTGCTCCGCGCATCTCGTACCCCCCATTCATTCCCATTGTCCCTTTGAAGTTGACATTCAAAACGTGACACAACACACAGCGGCATACCTCAAAGGCTGCGTCGTCCGCAGAGATACCACAATGGTAGTCAGGGCTGCCACGTATCCTTCAGAGATCAGTCGCCGTGCTTGTAGGATGAATAGGTCAGTGCTGCGGATGCGGGGGAGCGCTTTGGGTGCACGTCAACGCACTATCAAGAGCGAGCAGCTGAGGTCCTGCGTGATTTGCATATTGTATGTACGTCGTAATAGAAATTCATCAGTCGACTTCATCTCCGTCTCATTATCCTTGGCTCTGTTCTTTCATCCTGCCTCAGCCCTTCTATGTTATCGCCGCGCCTCCGGTACGCAGCCATTACGACGCATTAGGGCCAGATACTGTGCGCCGAATGGGAATGCATTGGACTAAACAGGAAGTTGCATAAACAAGGAGAGGGCGTCAAGGTCGTCGTGAGAAATGCGTAAAAGTTTCTAATGAGAAAGGGAAGTAAGCGTCGGTCTGAAATGCAGTTGGAAATATATAAGCATTACCCTTCATAAAGATAATTAACCTCTTAACCCCCGCCTTAACAGAATGCGTTTTTCTCCAGTTCAGTTTTACCCAAATCCAAAAGCTTCTGCAGAGCAATAGTGGAACACAGGGGTCCTCAGACTTTTGTCTCTGGGGGCCACATAATCGTTCCTGACTGTGATGCTGGGCCGGGGTTTGGCTATAACATAATTGAATCGTATGACCCAGACCAAAATACAGCAGGGAAGTACTTGGGAAGTAGAGATTACTCGCCTGGGACAGTCATCCCGACTCCTATATCCACAAGATCAACATTTGACTCCAGGCACATATTTGTTTGGCTGTAGTGGTAAGCTTCATTTACCACGTGGCTATTATGTGTTGTTTGTATCCTGATTTCTATCCTAGAAAGATCCTATTTATTTAAGTTACCCCCTAGTGGCTGGAATGAGAATACAGGTTATTTAGTGAAAAAATAATAATAATTACTCCGCACATGAATGGGCTAGAGACTTACTCTTTTTTTTTGGTCAGTTTCCCATAGGCTTTCTATTGGATTTTGGCCAAATATTATTTTTTTTCGCCACTGTACATCATTTGAAAGCTAAGGCCTACACAAAATTATTGTAGCTTTTTTGGCGCATTTTTGTCACTTTTTTGTCATGTTTTCTTCTCTTTTTATTTTTTTTAATTTCTATTTCCATTTTTTTGACGTGCTTTTGTTATTGTTTGGTGTGTTTTTGTCGTTTTTGCTGCTTTTTCATTGCTCTTTTGTCATGTTTTCATTGCGTTTGTGTGGCTTTATTGTTGCTTCGTCATCACTTTTTTCGTTGCTTTTTTGTTGTGTTTTTGTCCCTTTTTTGTTGCGTTTTCATCCGTGTCTTTGTCACTACTTTGATTCTTTTGAGATTTGGGTAAAGCCAAACTGAAGAAAATGTGCTCGGTTCAGGAGTAATTAAGTTTATCTCTTTAAAAAAATGTGCTATGGTCGAAAACTGGATTATTCATCGCAACTTTTTTCTTTTCACACATTGATTTGAAAAGCAGACGTCGGGTCAGACTGAACTTGTCGGACGTGGTGCTGGTTCAATGAAAGACATCAGCGATATGAAGCTATTTCAATAGGCAGGAGATAACCTTCAAATGGGATTTCTATATATATAAATATATGTAGGTGGTTGAACAGATGGAACTTTCTTCCTCTCTTCCTCTGTCACTAATGTAGTTTTAGGATGTATGAACTGTTCTTCATAAACAAAATACTTCATGTGAGTTTAACTATGATTAAATTCACAATAGCTCCCGACATTTTTTGTCCCCCACCCCCTGTCAAGATTGTTGCCGATTATTTGAGAGAATGATCAACCAAAGCTCAGATTTTTGGTTAAAAAAAAAGATGTCAAACCCGTAAAACTAATATTCAATCCGTATTCAGTTTCAACGAAATTGCCCTGAATTTTAATAACTTATTTCAAGAAATCTCTCAAGCTTTTCACACTTAAGAAAAAAACATCAACAACTCTTATTTGAAGAAAAAAGACAGATTTCTTTAAATTAGTGTCTCAAATCGGGGGAAATTACATATTTCAAGAACATTTTCCTCATTCCTTGATTACTCTTTGCAGGGTGCTTGTTTGCCCCCCAGCTGGGAAACACTGGACGAAGTGATAAATCGGGAGGGGTGGGGGAGGAAAACTTGTCATATGAACAAACAAACAACATGGCATCCCTGGAATCGCCCGTATATGGTCATGTTTGAAGCAGTTGAGGGGAAAACAAAGAGGAGAAAAATCTAAATTTAAAACTGCTTTAACAAATGCTGAATTATGAATAGAGTTTGGGAAAGTGATGTCATACCGCTAAGCATCATGGGATTAGCAGCAATAATAAAGACATTTTAAAAGGTAAAATGTAGAATACTGGATACTGTCTTTAGCTTGTTAGTCTATGTAAATGTATGCTAACACCTGCAAACATGGCAGATTTCCATGGTAACAGTGGAATTTCTCGAACTCTATATAGTTTTCTACTAAATAAACATACAAAGACATGGAGATGAGGAAAAAAGGTTAAAGACCCCATAATTACACAAAAAGACAGAGAATGCTAACATGATGCTTCATGGTAGCATCATGCTACATGCTAACGCTAGCTATGACTGCCGTATTTGTTCTGTTTCTACTCAACAATTTGCTGAAAAAAAACAATCATGTGGACCTTAGACTTGACTTTATTTGTATGTGATAAATACGCTTATATTCCGGGCAGAAAACATAACCAAATCCCTTTTACTAACACTAAGCTTGAAGGGACTGGGTGCAAGTTGGTAATTTTATACGCACTACTGCCACCTCTGGTCATATGCGTAACTGCAGCTTCTATATTAAGCTCGTGCATGACGGCACTTCGGACCTGAAGTAACAGCTTTTTGAGTGACAGTGCAGGATTTTAGAGGCAGTTGTGGCGGTTTTAGGACATTGCTGGAACATGTAGGGGAAGGAAAATACATATTTTTTTAAACTCCGTATAGTCCCTTTAATTCCTAACCTTGAACATTTGTAAAACGACAATATTAACTTGGTTGGAAATGGAAATGAGGCTTGTGTGACGCGTTGCCGTCTCTATCTATAGTGTAGTTTAACCTGTTATCTACCATCTTAGGGTTATAGGTTTAGAGTTATTTTCTCCAACTCTACATATCCAAATCTCAAAGCGTATGCCTGTGTGACACCTCATCTGAAAGCCAAGACCTTCTAGTTTCTAAAAAAAAAAATAACATGTGTACGATCTGTGTGAGTGAAACACAACTTACATCAAGCAACAGGTTAAAACTAACTCGGGCATTCAACTTGAACAGCTAAAGCATTATTTAATCTTAGTATCCGTCCATCTGCTTCGTGTGCTCAGCAGGGAGGTTGAGCGAGGACAACCTGCAGCAAAGAAAAGCCGTTTCATTTCCTTTCCTAATATTTTTTTTCTCCCCCAAATTATTCTTCAGCAAGCTTTCAGAACACATCACCGCCAAGTAAATTGACCAGTAATTTTACCACCAATCAACATCTGACTCGGTGACATTTCGCTCTTTCAGTCACAACCGCTGATTAAAACTATGCCGTCTATTCTAATTCCTTAATTGTACCATTGACCAAAGCCAAATTAAATTCACCTCCACTGAAAAGCTTTTCTGTGGGCTTTGTTCTATCCCCGTGCTTTTATCCACGGCAGCGTCAGTGTTTAACGGCCTAAAGGGGCACATAGAAAATTAATGATGATATCCTGAGATGAATCAAAATGTAGGAAATTGTTCATCGATTGTGCAGTTAGCGCGGATATCATCTTTGAGACATATAATCACCTTAATTTGCCGGGCTTGCAGGAGTCTTAATTACATTGGATCTTATCTGCCGCCCTGTGTGTTTTGAAGTGTGATTAGTGGAGACACAGAGAGAGAGAGAGAGAGAGAGAGGTGTTCGGCCATGATTGGCTCTTTACAGTATAGAACCGAACAGGATAATCGTTCAAAAGCGTTCGAGGGCACGTTTTAAATTGTGTCCGAGAGCTCCCCGGAGACCGAGTCACTCCCGGTCCAGACTGTGTGAAAGTAGAGCCATAACGATAAGGTGCTGCTGTGCCGTCGAACTGAAGACCCGTGTGTTAAAAAGCCTTTCAGATTTCACGGAGCACCTTAACCACGCCGCTATAATCCAGAACGCCGCGGCGCCGGGTTCTGACGAAAACCGGGGGAAATTTGATCATATTAGTCGAGTGCTCTGATCTCGGCGCTGGCTTCCTGTCGGTATAGAGGTCGGACTTTAAAGCAGCTCCGCTTTTGTGTACAAGTCTCTTTCATGGACAGAATCTCCGACATGTTAGAGCAAATTATCGTGCGCCGGGAAAGCCAGGAGGGTCTATGGCCGGTCGCTGGAGTCGGAACTCGACACAGTGAGGCGGAAATCTTTAACAGTGAAAGATGCGGGACAGGACTCTACCGTGATCGTTTTACCCCCCCGCCTGAACTGAGCACTTCTTCCAGATTGGCATTACCCAAATCTAAAAGCTTTACCCTAGAGCACTATGGCTCAAATTCAAAACACTATCACTGACGGCGGGTGATTTTTACCCGATATACCCGATAAAAAGTGCTTCAAAACACGACAATGCATGACAAATTTATGCAGTGTTGTTTTATATTAAATCGTGTCATGTTTAATAAAATGAAAGAAAAGCATCATGAGAGGACCAGATAAAAATGCTCCAAAATTACTGGAAAATTAGGAATCTGGGAACAAAAAAAATTCCTACAAAATAAAAATGATGGTGAAGGCTCAGTGTTGGCAAACAAACAGCTGCAGGAGAGAGACACATATATTTTGAATGAGTGAAAATGACCAGCTGACTAAAATGACTATGTTCCTCACGTGCTGGGAGGCCAGAGACACCGACTCTGCGACTGGAGCAAAGCTGTAGTTGAAGTTCGGCAAAATAAAGGTGGCAGTCCTGAAAGTCAACCTTATATCACTATTGCAACATGTGCCTGTAGGAAAAAGCGTGTCTTGGATTAGGAAAACGCCCAGGCCATCAAAGATGTCAAAGACAAAGCCGAAACCCGCAAGTGACCCAGGCCACTCAAACACTCATAAATGCAGCATAATGAAAATCACATAAATGTTTTTGCTCAGGGCAAAAAAAACCCGGCAATGGTGTAAAAAAAAAAAGCAACAAAAAACAACAAAAACATGACCAGAAATGCAGCAAAAGAGCGACAAAAAGACAATGAAAAAGTAACAAAAATTAGACAAAACATGGTGAAAACAAGACAAAAAAGCAAGAAAAATAGCAATGATAATGCAGCAAAAAACAGCAAAAACATGGCCAATAAAGCGGCGAAAACATGACAAAAAAAGCAACAAAAGTGACAAAAACATGATGAAAACGCAACAAAGAAAAGCAATGAAAAAAGCAATGAAAAAGCTGCAAAAAAAACAACATGACCAATAAAGCAGCAAAGAACGTGACAAAAATGCACCGGAGAGTAGAAGCACAACAAAAGAGCAATGAAAAAGTAGCAAAAAGCAACAAAAACAAGTCAAAAACGCTTCAAAAAGAGACAAAAATGCAGCGACAATGTGACAACAAAGTTACAATCACTGTTGTAGGTCTTATGCATCTTCTTTGTTATTGCTTTTTTTCTACAAATGACACAAACAACTTGAAGGTTTCCTCGTTACCGCGGGTGATTTTTTATATTTATTCAGTTTGAGACGACTTCCTTCTGAATTACCTCCCTCATGTGTTGAGAGTTTACAAGTTACTGAATGTTGTTCCACCAAAGATCCCGCTATTTGCAGAACCAATTTGCATAAAGTAATGTCAAGGGATTTCACAACTAAACCCCCCAGATCCCCTCGTATAAGCTCGCACCTGCTGATTTTTTAAAATTGAGACGAGGTTGTTTTCCGCGGCATCTGGTTTCACCAAACTTGGTTCATTAGTCGCGCTCACTTGCTTTCGTTCAAGGAAATCAAAATTGTACAACTTTTTCATTCTCGGGCCTGTTGTTGAGCGTTTTATAGATGGTGTGTGTCTTTACAAAACCTCAGCCCACCCTGTTTGCTCAAGGACAAAGCTGACGGGACCGTCCTGGGTTGGAGACAGAGGAGAAACAGGCTCAGAGAGATAAGGAGCAGACAGGCATCTGATCCCACAGGAGACATGAGCCAAACAGGGATAAGAAAACTGCACTGCTTTTCAGGTGAATTTAAAACTGATGATTTCATTTTTTTTCACTCTTTTTATCTTGGCAAGAACCAGCAAGTAATTTAACCAAGTCTGACACAATGACAAAGTAAAATGAGCCAACACACTTTTGCTTTTTGTCTTTTTTTCTCCGTGTATCGTAATTATGTGTAGGAACAAAAATAATTTTGCAGTATATATAGTGGTGGGACTTAATTATGGCTTTTGTAATTCATTAAACGCAATTAATGGCATTTATGCATCATTTATTTGGGGTTGTTTTTATTTTTAGAGTTATATTTTACACCCTTCTTTGTATTTTCCTACATTTTAGCTTATTTTTAGTGGGGATGTGAGGCCTGTGTGATCATTTCAAACACTTCAAAGACAACAGCAGTTTGATTTATTTTGGAGAGTGATCTCTTTATTGAAGCTTAGCTGTGTGAATAAACGTCCCGGAGCGACGTCTGCAGGAAAAAGGAAACTGAAAAAGTGTCTTTGTCGCTAAAGTAAAGTGTGATTCATTTTGATGAACATTTTTAATTGCATTACACCATATGTAATTAATTAATCGGAATTCATCGAAAAAAGTACCGGCCCTGAATACATCACAGTACGTCTTTGTTGTGATATTGTATCGGAAGACATGTATCGCAATACTCAAAAATACAAATGCTTTTGACTTAAAGTTGAAGACATGCATCACAAAGCAATATGCATGTCTTGTTTTGAGTATTGTCCCTTGTTAATCTTTTAGCTGAGCTAATTCATATAATTTTATACATTTAACTATATGTTGTTATTCATCATTCTTTGCCTTTTTATGTCTTTGTGATGGTGTTTTTTGTTGTGTGTTTGTGCTTGTTCTACTACTTGTTGGACTACGGATAAAAATTAGCCTACATGGCTAACTCCGGCACATTTACATATTGAGAAAAACACATGTTGATTAATATGCACAACATGCAAAATTATGTTTTGATGCTGATCTATTTTTTAAAAAAAGAGGATAATTCTAAAATGTGTCTGTAATTTACAGATTTCAATGATGTCTCACTGATGTCTACTCTACCCTGATCCATTCAGGGTAAAGTATTGCCGTTAAAGGAGCAAGCCACTGTTTTTACATACTGAGATATGTTCATACCTGAGTTGATGCGTTTGATGTTTTTAGCATTTGGCCTCTCCCAATGTAGCTCCAAATGGGGGTGAAGATCGAAGCGACCAAGCTCTTCCACGGGCACGCACAAAGACCAGACAGATACGCATCAACTCGTCTAAGCTCAGGTAAGAACATATCTCATTATGGAAAAAATGTGGCCTGTTCCTTTAAGTATAATAACATGTATCACAATATGTATTGTACTGGGGTCCTCTGTATCGGGTGTATCACAATAAAAGTGTGTCGTCCCAGGCTTAATATGTTCATTGCATTTAACTCATCTTTCAAGCGGTGTCCAGGGAAACCTAAGCTCCAGTCTCCAGAACTTAAGCCAGGATCTTGAGTAGCGGGACTGAGAGGTTTTAGGCCACTATGCATGTTTTGAGTTGATGTGGGAAACCAGTTACCAGATCTGTGCTAAAAAAAAAAAAAACAAGCATCGGGAGAACATGCAAAGACTTCTAGATGTAAAAAATAAATTAATAAAAATTGTCCTTCCTCAGTGCACAACAACATTATCCATTAGCTTTATTGAGATTTGAACCAGCGTCCCTCCTGTGTCTGAGCCTCAGCGACTGCACCACGAACCGTATCTTTGTAACATTCTCGCTCCTTATATTTCAGACTGAACTGGCACAATATCATCTAAGCCCTGTCTCTGTCAACAAGCCTGTGTCTGCTGTTGTATTAATATGCAAATGAAAGGCAAATAGTAAATCAGACTGGGAAGGCATGTAATTATGTTATCAGGAAGATGACACAATACAGATTAAATAACCTGAAATCTACCTGATTACAGCGGTGTGCCAATCTTCTCACTGCGTGGAGTTTTGTTTTTTCTTCCCTTCTGGCGGCTCGTGCATCTTTTATTATTGTGACAAGAAACACAATATGGAGATGTTTTCAGTTCATGAGAATGACTGTGGTGTTTGCAAATTATGCGTGACAACGTGTGAAAGAGTGTGTTTAATAGAATAAGTTGCTATCTTTTATCTTTTGTCTCAAAACGTGCATGGATTAAAATGACTAGAATTGAAAAGAATAGAAGAACTTTATTGTCTACCATGCACAATGGTGGCAGAAATGTGCCCTTGGCTTGCTCACACATTCAATGCATTTGCCCAGAAATATAATAAAAATACATAATAGATTAAAGTCCATTATAAAATCAGTTCATTGCAGTCACAGCAGCAGCAGATTCACTTCATCAAAGGAAAAGGAACGGAACAGACTGAGCGACATTAGGGGCAAAGGGCACAAAAGAATTTCTGTACATTTTTCTTTGCACAAGGACGTCTGTGTCTCTGCCGTGATGGAAGGAGCTCAGAGTGATGGGACAGTGGATGGCTGTCGTCATCTGTGATCTCATGACAGACACGATGCACTGCCAACTTCGCCAAGTTTTTGACAGTTCGATGACCAAACCAAGAGACTATGTTAAATATCAGTACGCTCTCAATTAAACACTGAAAAACCCTTGTTAAGATGCGGTCACTGACTTCAAAACTTCTCAGCTGATGCAGCAGGAAAAGCCTTTGCTGTGCTTTCTTGTAAACACAGTCAACATGTTCGTTAAATGTAAAAGAATTGTCCAAAATTGTCCCTAAATATTTGAATGAACTTTGAACTGAATTGGATTTGATGGCTCCAATTTCCTTTGGCTATGGTGAAGCACATTTCTATCATAGTCAGTTTCCCTTTTCAATTGTGTTCTCTCATCACAAATATGAAGTTGTAGGTTTTTTTCTGAGTAAGTCGGTGTTCTCTGGCACTGATTTTTTTTTTTTTATCTCCACTAAACAGTTCAGGAAGCACTCACCTCATCAGCTCAGGAACCATATTTTTAAAAGTGCTATGGTTTTATGATTTGCCATTAAGTAAAAACAGTTTTGCAGATTTGTGTTTTGGTATAGTTAATCTCATAATAAGCAGTCCTGAGCTCTGAGGTCATATAGTTTATCAAAAGTAATTGATTGACTGCGGAATTCTTCCGCAGTCAATTATTGGTTTTCATGTTCTTTATTATTATTCCTCTTCCATCTTTTTCCCGATTTTCTAGAGCTTTCAGCACCTTCATGCTTTGTGCAATTTATGCATCAAAACGTTCCGCATGTTGAGGAGAAGGGTGCTATTACTTTTGGGACTTCTGCAACTTACGGTTTTTCCGCAATCGGCCAAAATGTCGGAGATTTTTCCCATTGACTTATAATGGGGCTGCTGCAAATCCATGCTTTTCTGCACTTTTTTCTGCATTTTCTGCAATTTCTGCACTTTGTGCATGTTCAGCTTATGCAACTTGTGGGTTTTGAGAAAAAATTGTCCTTCTGCAGTTTTCCAGTTTTTTTATACGGGAGTTTGAAATTTTTGCATTGGTGTGTATGGGGGAATCCAGCCAATGGGGAGACTCCGCCTTTCAGCCATTTGTGCAGCTTCTGCCAATCAAGCACTGAGGCCATTTCAACAGTTTGACCAGTTTATGGAATATAAAAAGTTTACGCAATATTAACAATTATGCAAATTAACCACTTTATGGGATTTAACCAGTTAATGTATTTTAAAGCGTTTATGCAACTTAAGAGTTTATGCCATTTAGGATTTATGAATTTTAAAGAGTTTATGCAATTTACATAATTTATGCTAAATAAGCCATTCATGCATTTTACCACTTTATGCAGTTTATACAGTTTATGCAACATAACATTTTATGCATTTTACCAGTTTATGCAAATTAGATTATGCAAATTAAGCATTTTTTGCAATTTGAACAGTTCATGCAATTTCTGCATTCGCTTCCCGCAATTCCGCAGTCAATCGCAATGGCGCAGCCATTGCATTTCTAGTTATTATAGCTACATTAGACAAACATTGGCAAACCACTGTATTTCTGAACTTCCATTTTAGAGACACGTGTACACAATATTATACATTACATATAAAATACAACTCATATCTGCACCCTTAATGATTCCTTTTCCAAACACATACAGTATACAGATGTGGCCTGTTGCCTGTAGACTCTGGGTGTTTGATAAACAGTGCTGTAGGTGCCATTGGACTCCCGCATAGATCCTCTGCTCGCATCTCGGCTTCAGCAGCTGGCTCTGCGTAACTCTGCCCTAAACTCCCCCATTTACAGTGTCAATACAATCTGCTCACGCTCAGTGTACACAACCATCCAGACTGTATCTTAGAGTTATTTAACTTTCATTTCCTCCACATTTTGTCATAAGTAAAGAGTTCTTGCCTCGATATACTGTACAGAATATTGTGTCATCTATTATCTATACTGTCTATTGCAATCATTTGACAATATATCAGCTACAAGGTAATATGGAATTTGTTGTTTGGCAAAATGTTATTGTAAGTGAGCTATTCTAAAGCCAATTCTCTTTTGAGTAATTTGTGAATTAAGACATTTGTAAAAACATTGCTTGATTTTCGTTCTAAAGTCCCAAAAATGTTCCTTTCCATCAGTCTCACCTATATCCCCGACTTGGACTTGTCTGGACTTGGTTGTTCAGAACCAGGGCTGGACAGGCAGAAAAATTGGCCCGGGGCTTTTGGGTCAAGACTGGCCCTCTATAAAATCGGTCATACCATAGACACGGATATATGTTCTTCCCAGTGGGTGGGGGTCAGGATTGATCCTACAAACTCGTGTTCATGAGCCCGGCGCTCTACCTATGGAGCTAAACGAGCTGACTGCCGCCCATACTGAACCACCCGAAAACATTAGCATAATGCAATTGTGGAGGCCATTAGCAATACAATGAGCCCTTGAATTAAACCAGTATTAGCTACAAAACCGAGGACAATAGCTGCATGTTGTTTCAGCTGAATTTGAGTTAACGCATCAGAGCGCTCACTGCTTATGCAATTTCTCCATCTGTGAGATCAATAAAGTATCATCTTATCTTATCTTATCTTATCTTATCTTAATCTTGTCATGTGTAAAACTTCTAAACAATCTTCAAATGTATGTTCCGTTAAGGAGGTTCCTCTCGCGACTATGACACAATGAAATTTAACAAAACCAATGAAATGATCCCACTGTAGATTAAGTTAATGAAATGGTAAAAGTCACCACTGAGCTAGGGAGTGAAAATAGAAGTCAAAAAAAGGCCAAAACATAGTAAATCCTTTCAATGGAAACCAGAAGCTTTTTCCAAACAAAGGCTCAATCCGAAACCATCAAATTGTAGCCTCTAAGCACTAACACTAGCAACTAACTCCTTAACCTTTCATGGGGTCAACTGTTAGACCTCTATGCAGTTAGTGAACTAGACCTTCAGCAGAATTTGAACAATCCGTCCGTCCTTAAACAGGGGAAGGGGAAGTGACATCACCAACAGCTGCTTTTCTTCTTCTTTAAAGTTATTGGTGGAGTGCAAGCCAAACAAAAGTGCATGTCGCCCCCTACTGTACAGTGTCCAACAACAACATAGTGTCCAAACAAAAATTTAAGGAGAAAAATAAATCCAAATGATCCAAACATTTCCCTTTAGTCTTATTTTATTTCAACAGCTGTTTCATAAAGCTACATTATGCAAATGATCCATGTGGCTTAAGTTTCTAATAAATGAAAACAAAAGCATTTAATCCGTTTACTGAGATTCCTCTTTAACACTGACATGTGACTGAGCTGTGGTGACGACAACATGGATTTATCACTTTTATAAAGTTTGGCTTGTGCAGAATCTTAATTTTTAATTATTATTATTTTTATTATTAAATGTGCTCCTGTCAATCAACAGTGGTTGCGCATGAATCACTCGAGGGTGGGGGCGAGGGGGGTGGGGGGATTTGGCGCAGTGGCTTGTGGGATGGCACATAGCTCCTAATCACTGGTTAGTTAGCATCAGAGGTCCCTATGCTAAAGTGGCCATGAGAGTTAGCATCAAGGCTCCTTTTCCTAACCACTTCCTAACTGACTTACCAATTCGGAGGCAACTTGCCATGGCGGACGCTGACGCACATCCGGTTTGGCGTAAGAGCTCTTAGCAATCTGCCTGTTTCGGAGGCAGCCCAAGACGAGAGGCAGGAGGGTTAAAAGTGTCAGATACCTCTAGTGGACGTATCATGAAATTGGACATATACTGAGGAGCATGTCAATAGAGTATGCAGTGTCTCTTGTAGGCTGGTATGGTGCAATAAGGATGTCTCCCGATGGCCAGTCCAGCCCTGTTCAGAACTAAATACTGTTCGCCCTTTATCCAATGTTTTCAAGTCTTCAAATAAAAAAATAAAAAAAACACTCCTGAAAGTGAGCTTATCCGTGCGCATTGCATTTCTTTACACTAAAATATTTCCTCAGTTGCAAAACCCGCACCTGCTGCTTTCCCCGGACGACCTTCTTTCGTCGGATTCTCCCCGTGGGTAAGATAGACAAGGATCAATAAACCGCTATGTTTACTCTGAAATATTAACCACTAACCAACATAAAAAAGCCAATGTGCCGCAAGGTTATGTCAGCGGAAAAAAAAAATAACCTCACATTTTCCTTGCATGGATTGACTTTTTGATTCATTTATGTATGAAGGAGATAGTTCAGTCTTTGCTTCCACACTTCTCATGAGCGCAGAGAGCTGGGTGCTCGGCTGAGAGTGAGAGTGAGAGAGAGATGTCGAGGAGGTGACTGAAGATGCTGCCGGCGTGTTCGGAGCTATGAACGGCTGTGGACAGTTCAGGATAAGGCAGAGTGTGACAGTGAAACCCAGACCTCCTTTAGTGGCACACGAGACTCTACTTGATCACAGTATAAGAGTGATTTGTTAAAACACTAGGACTCATAAGTAAATAGGATGCCCATGAACTATTTAACAATAGCTACAAAAAGGGGATAATCTCTCGCACAGGGGTGACTTGTTGTACAGCTGTTTGGCAGACTTTTTACCTCTTAACCCCCACCTTAGCCAAGTGCATTTTCTCCAGTTCAGCTTTACCTAAATCTAAATGTTTCCAGCCTCATTTGAAAGCCAAGACCTACAAAACTGATCTAGATGGGATCTTTTTCCTCGCATTGTTGCCACGTTGTTGTCACTTTTTCATCACTTTTTTGCCATTTTTCTGTTGCTCTTTTGTTGCTTTTTCACCCTTGTTTTTGTCTCATTTTTGTCGCCATTTTGTCACTTTTTTCAATTCGATTTTAGATTTGGGTAAAGCCAAACTGGAGGAAATGTGCTCCTTAAAAGGTGAATGTGATCTTCGACCTAAACCCACGTCCAGGGTTATAGGCAACTTCAGGCCAAGTCAGTTCCTCAAGCACATCCTCTTACCGCCCTCTTGAGAAATTTGTGAACTACAGTAAACACCTGTTAAAGTACTACAAAAATACTGTATTATTTTCAACTTTTCTCAGGTTTGTATTCACCTTTTTTCCGGACCATTTTGACTGTTTATTGCAGACCCCTCATGGTGGGCAGTTCTGGATACTCTCTAACCCAGTCATCTACAGCAGTGGCTCCCATAGTAGGGGCCAGCACCCCTGGGTGATCGCAGGCAGGGCCGCCTCAACCACTGGGCTTGTTTTTTTGGGCGGGCACGCAACATTTATTTTCTCACTTTAAGGGCTTCGTAGTTTTCTGAATTGGAAACACACCTCTGTGAGTATAAGTGAGCATGAAAACAGTAAAATTCATCGAATGGCTATGATCACTTACATTAATGAGTCAGCTGAAGGCGTACTTTCTGAGCCGAAAAGATAATTCTGCCAATATTTAAGATATATATATATATTTCACGGTTAGCCCAGTGGCCTTTAGGTAGGTTAAGTCGGACCTGATCGTGGTTGTCGCAAGATGATTTTGAGACAATATTGTTGAACATTTCTGACATTGAATTTGGTGTATATTTGATTGAAAAACATCATATGTTAGTGAAATCCTATCAAAATACAGTATCCAAACTATCATCTTTAAATCACCTTGCTCCAAAATCTCTATTCTATTGTGCAAGTCACAGAAGGAACATTCAGATGTTTTCAGTGTATGTTGTATGTAAGTTATGTAGTAGCCTCAACCTTTAAAATGCTCTACATGTTTTATCATTGTTGTTGGCATAATACACCTAATCCAGTGACAACAATACAGAAATGTTCCTTAATGTGTACTGTCCCTGTCAAATAAACTAATAAATAAATGTGTGCACTTTAGATCATTCTAAACGCTAATCACATTTCACAGACGGGGTCCCGAGTTGTTGGTGGAGTGATTTTAGGGGCCGCAGCCAAGAAAGTTTGGGAACCACTGCATCTACAGCCATCACAATGTGACACTCAAATTCTTACACTCGCCTACTGTTCAAGCTTCAAACACTTTCACACCACAACTCTGGTGTTACAAATGATCACACCACACAAGAGCTCGGGGATTGTGTTGTCAAAACCGCCAAGATTTTTGGATTCCTGTTGCATTCCATGAAAACTTTTTCGTTTGTTATCGTAAAATACCGAAGCCATTGTTCAGAAGTAGTATATACCCGCCAGCTAACGGAGTTGTTCTGCTGTTCTTTTCTCTGTTTTTATATAGAGCTGATGTAGAGCAGTAAATAACAGGACAGATTTATGTAACCTCTTAACCTAGTGCAGTTCTCCAGCGGGGGTAAAGAGATTAATTCCCAAACTAAAGTACAGCCCAGGTGCCATGAACAGGCCTATGTCACAGTGGTGAGCCAGACAAGTCTCATATGTGGATGAGCAAAAAGCAGAAAGTAATTTGAATAAAGTTTACATTGAGCAGTTTTTTAACTCCCCATTGTCCTTGACAGCTTTTTTTTTTAACATTGAGCAATCTGTGCACCTATTCACGGCTCGCTCTTGTTTTAGCCTTGCAATCAGTGCTCATTAAAAATGCCGAACTTTGATGGTGTGGAGGTGTTTTTGAACAAAGCCTGCCTCTGCTGCCTCTAAAGCTAATAATAAACCTACCCCCATTCAGTGCTCAATCTTTATGAAAAATGTGTCACCTCTATGGTAGAATTGACAAGGTTATCTAACAGGCATTGTTCTAAATGTGCTTGCCTTCGGGATGCTTGCGTCAAACCGGCTGTCTTACACTGAGGAAAATGATCCGTCTTAGCTGAGAGGAAATGCCATTCCAGGCATCACCAGCAGCCCTCCCTCCTAACCTTAGCCCTATCTTAACTCAATAACAGGGGCCAAGTATTTGCTTGTGGGCGGACAGCTGACATTGCATAGACATTATTCTGCCCGCTCCTTCCACAGGATTCAATAAAAGTTGGTTATAAAGTGCCAGTCTGGGTAGTATAGGAGACACATCAAGCAAGACCATCTCTCCACTCCCACACACTCCCACTTTCTCACTCATTATGCCGATTTAGATGCGAGCGAACCGCGTGCAAAGCCTGCCATCTGTCGGCGGCATAGCGAAGTGCAGCTAAAACTGTATTACCACATTCGTAGTTACGCGTCTGAACACGAGGTGGCAGTGTTGTCCATGATATAGGCTATACCTTTTGCAATGTAAACACAAGAATGCGAACGTCGCTGGGAAAAGGATGTGCGGTTTTCTTTGCCAAACATCTGATTTCGATTTGAAAGGAAGTCATGATAAATAGCTTTTGTTTTGTTTTTTTCAACTTGGTTCAAATAAAGTGGCTGTTTTGTGTAAATATTTCGTAACTTTGGGAGGGGATGTAAAAGTCCCTGTTCGAGAAAAAAAAAAACAGGATTTACTGGGAGAAGACGCTCAAAACTTTTTATTATGCTGAGTGAATATGAGCGCCACGTGGTTGTCAAAGTGCTGTTGATCTTGAGTTGTTTTGTATTAGCTTATACTTGAACAGTGAATCCCATATTAGTGTTGTGCTCCGTTTACTTGAACTAACTTTGTAAACAGATATTCTCTCCCAAGAATGAGATATCTAAAGTAGAAAATAAAATCCTGATCGCCAAAGTCATACACTATGACTTTCATGTTAGCTCAATAGTAAAGCGCGTTGACGTCACAGTATACGGCTCTGTGGCGCAATGGATAGCGCATTGGACTTCTAGGCTTGCTACTGCAAAGACATTCAAAGGCTGTGGGTTCGAGTCCCACCAGAGTCGTTATTTATGTGAAAAAACTTGAGATATATGTGTATGTACAATTACAAACTCCTTTCAATTCCATTAACCTCTCAACTCCCGCTTTAACCCAGTGTGTTTCCTCCTGTTCAGATTTACCCAAATCTAAAAGGTGAGTGTAATACCTCATTTGAAAGCTAGGGTCAGGGTTAGATGGCAACATTCATCTGAACTGGTATTTTTCCTCATGCTGTTGTCACTTTTTTGACATTTTTTCCCTTTGCATCTTTGTCGCGTTTTCGTCACACATTTTTTTCACTTTTTTCATAACTTTTTTGTCACTTTGTGTCACTCTTTTGTTTCTTTTTTGCTGCTCTATTTTTGTCACTTTTTCATCACATTTCTGTCGCTCTTTTGTTGCATTTTCATCCTTATTTTTGTCTCTGTTGCTATTTTGACACATTTTTAAAGAAGCTTTAAAAGAAGCTTTTTGGGTATTGCTTAACTTGAGAAAATGTGCTCTGTTCAGGCGGTGGTTACGAGGTTTACAATCTGAACTTACTTAAGTACCTTTGTAAACACACTTTGTAAACAGATATAAAACCCTGATTGCCAAAGCCATACACTATGACTCTCATGTTAGCCCAATGATAAAGCGTGTTCCTGTCACAGCATGGGGCTCTGTGGCGCAATGGATAGCGCATTGGACTTCTAGGCTTTCTACTGTAGAGGCATTCAAAGGTTGTGGGTTCGAGTTCCACCAGAGTCGTTGTTTATGTGAAAAAAACTTGAGATATATGTGTATGAACAATTAGGAACCCTATTCAATTCCATTAACCTGTAAACCCCCGCATTAACCCAGTGTGTTTCCTCCTGTTCAGATTTACCCATATCAGTGTAATGCCTCATTCGAAAGGTAGGGTTTATGCTAGACGACAAAATTCATCTGAACTAATCTTTGTCCTCATGCTGTTGTCACTTTTTTGACATTTTTTCCCTTTGCTTCTTTGTTGCGTTTTCGTCACACATTTTTTTCACTTTAGTCATGACTTTTTTGTCACTTTTCTGTCACTTTTTTGTCGCATTTTTGTCACTTTTCTGTTGTTCTTTTGTGGCTTTTTTCACACTGTTTTGGTCACTCTTTTTTGGATTGTCATCCTTTGTTTCATCTTATTTTGTTGCTATTTTGACACTTTTTTCAAGAAGCTTTTAGACTTGGGTATTGCCAAACTTGAGAAAATGTGCTTTTTATATAAACCAAAGTACTGTTGACCTTGAGTTGTTTTGGATTAGCTTATACTTGAACAGTAAATCCCATATAAGTGTAGCGCTCCGTTTACTTGAACTAACTTTGTAAACAGATATTCTCTCCCAAGAATGAGATATCTAAAGTAGAAAGATAAAACCCTAATCGCCAAAGCCATACACTATGACTCTCCTGTTAGCCCAATGCTAAAGCGTGTTCCTGTCACAGCATGTGGCTCTGTGGCGCAATGGATAGCGCATTGGACTTCTAGGCTTTCTACTGTAGAGACATTCAAAGGCTGTGTGTTCGAGTCCCACCAGAGTCGTTATTTATGTGAAAAAGACTTGAGATATATGTGTATGAACAATTAGGAACCCTATTTAATTCCATTAACCTGTAAACCCCCGCATTAACCCAGTGTCTTTCCTCCTGTTCAGATTTACCCAAATCTAAAAGGTTAGTGTAATGCCTCATTTGAAAGATAGGGTTAATGCTAGACGACAAAATTCATCAGAACTAATCTTTGCCCTCATGCTGTAGTCACTTCTTTGACATTTTTTCCCTTTGCTTCTTTGTTGCGTTTTCATCACACATTCTTTTCACTTTTGTTTTAACTTTTTGTCACTTTTCTGTTGTTCTTTTGTGGCTTTTTTCACACTGTTTTGGTCACTCTTTTTTGGATTGTCATCCTTTGTTTCGTCTTATTTTGTTGCTATTTTGACACTTTTTTCAAGAAGCTTTTAGACTTGGGTATTGCCAAACTTGAGAAAATGTGCTTTTATCAGATGGCGGTTATGGCGGTATAGAATGTGAACTCAGTAAAGCTGTTTGATCTAGACATTGCAAGTGATAGAAAAACATGCATGGTTAATTATAGTAACTGTTTCTGCATGTTACTGTGGTGCATTGGAGGCTTTTGTAATGAAATGATATTCAACAGTTTCGGATTCAATTCCAATCAGAGACATAGCGCATTTGATTCAAACCTAGAACACAGATTCCCTAACTTTTCTTGATATTAGTGCGTATTTAACTTTTGAGTGACCAGCTGAATGGGTGTGTCAGCATGGTGCCTTTATTTTCCACCCCAGTGGTCTCTGTAACGCTCCAGGATCAATTGTTTTGTAAAGTGGCTGTTTTGTGTAAATATTTCGTAACTTTGGGAGGGGATGTACAAGTCCCTGTTCGAGAAAAAGACGACAGCATATACTGGGAGAAGACGCTCAAAACTTTTTATTCTGCTGAGTGAATATGAGCGCCACGTGATGTCAAAGTACTGTTGACCTTGAGTTGTTTTATATCATTAGCTTATACTTGAACAGTGAATCACATGTAAGTGTAGCGCTCAGTTTACTTGAACTAACTTTGTAAACAGATATTCTCTCCCAAGAACGAGATAAAAGTAGAAAGCTAATCCCTGATCGCCAAAGCCATACACTATGACTTTCATGTTAGCCCAATGCTAAAGCGTGTTCTTGTCACAGCATGAGGCTCTGTGGCGCAATGGATAGCGCATTGGACTTCTAGGCTTTCTACTGTAGAGACATTCAAAGGCTGTGGGTTCGAGTCCCACCAGAGTCGTTGATTATGTGGAAAAAAACTTGAGATATATGTGTGTGAACCCAATTCAATTCCATTAACCTCTAAACCCCCGCCTTAACCCAGTGTGTTTCCTCCTGTTCAGATTTACCCAAATCTAAAAGGTGAGTGTAATGCCTCATTTGAAAGCTAGGGTCAGGGTTAGATGACAACATTCATCTGAACTAGTCTTTTTCCTCATGCTGTTGTCACTTTTTTGACATGTTTGCCCTTTGCTTCTTTATCGCGTTTTCGTCTCACATTTTTTTCACTTCTAGGCTTTCTACTGTAGAGACATTCAAAGGTTGTGGGTTCGAGTCCCACCAGAGTCGTTATTTATGTGAAAATGACTTGAAATGTATGTGCATGTACAATTAGGAACCCTATTCAATTCCATTAACCTCTAAATCCCCGACTTCACCCAGTGTGTTTTCTCCTGTTCAGATTTACCCAAATCTAAAAGGTCAGTGTAATGCCTCATTTGAAAGCTAGGGTCAGGGTTAGATGACAACATTCATCTGAACTGATATTTTTCCTCATGCTGTTGTCACTTTTTTGACATTTTTTCCCTTTGCATCTTTGTCGCGTTTTCGTCACACATTTTTTTGTCACTTTTTCCTCACATTTTTCCTTACCTTTTTTTCACTTTTCTGTCACTCTTTTGTTTCTTTTCCGTTGCTCTATTTTTGTCACTTTTCTGTAACATTTCTGTCACTCTTTTGTCGCATTTTTGTCCCTTTTCTGTTGCTCTTTTGTGGCTTTTTTCTCACCTTTTTGGTCGCTCTTTTGTTGCATTTTCATCCTTATTTTCGTCTTTGTTGCTATTTTTTCAAGGAACTTTTAGATTTGGGTATTGCTTAACTTCCGAAAATGTGCTCTGTTCAGGTGGTGGTTAAGAGGTTTAGAATCTGAACTTACTTGTACCTTTGTAAACACACTTTGTAAACAGATATTCTCTCCCAAGAACGAGATATCTAAAGCAGAAAGATAAAACCCTGATCGCCAAAGCCATACACTATGACTCTCATGTTAGCCCAATGGTAAAGCGTGTTCTTGTTACTGCATGGGGCTCTGTGGCGCAATGGATAGCGCATTGGACTTCTAGGCGTTCTACTGTAGAGACATTCAAAGGCTGTGGGTTCGAGTCGTTATTTATGTGAAAAAGACTTGAAATGTATGTGCATGTACAATTAGGAACCCTATTCAATTCCATTAACCTCTAAATCCCCGCCTTAACCCAGTGTGTTTCCTCCTGTTCAGATTTACGCAAATCTAAAAGGTCAGTGTAATACCTCATTTGAAAGCTAGGGTCAGGGTTAGATGACAACATTCATCTGAACTGATCTTTTTCCTCATGCTGTTGTCACTTTTTTGACATTTTTTCCCTTTGCATCTTTGTCGCGTTTTCGCCAAACACATTTTTTTCACTTTTTCCTCACATTTTTCATAACTTTTCTGTCACTTTTCTGTCACTCTTTTGTTTCTTTTCCGTTGCTCTATTTTTGTCACTTTTTCATCACATTTCTGTCACTCTTTTGTTGCATTTTTGTCCCTTTTCTGTTGCTCATTTGTGGCTTTTTTCTCACCTTTTTGGTCGCTCTTTTGTTGCATTTTCATCCTTATTTTCGTCTTTGTTGCTATTTTGACTATTTTGACACTTTTTTCAAAAAGCTTTTATATTTGGGTATTGCTTAACTTGAGAAAATGTGCTCTGTTCAGGCGGTGGTTACGAGGTTTACAATCTGAACTTACTTAAGTACCTTTGTAAACACACTTTGTAAACAGATATTCTCTCCCAAGAACGAGATATCTAAAGCAGAAAGATAAAACCCTGATCGCCAAAGCCATACACTATGACTATCATGTTAGCCCAATGCTAAAGCGTGTTCCTGTCTGTGGCGCAATGGATAGCGCATTGGACTTCTAGGCTTTCTACTGTAGAGACATTCAAAGGCTGTGGGTTCGAGTCCCACCAGAGTTGTTGTTTATGTGGAAAAAAACTTGAGATATATGTGTATGAACAATTGTGAACCCAATTCAATTCCATTAACCTCTAAACCCCCGCCTTAACCCAGTGTGTTTCCTCCTGTTCAGATTTACCCAAATCTAAAAGCTGAGTGTAATGCCTCATTTGAAAGCTAGGGTCAGGGTTAGATGACAACATTCATCTGAACTAGTCTTTTTCCTCATGCTGTTGTCACTTTTTTGACATGTTTGCCCTTTGCTTCTTTATCGCGTTTTCGTCTCACATTTTTTTCACTTTTTCCTCACATTTTTCATAACTTTTTTGTCACTTTTCTGTCATTCTTTTGTTTCTTTTCTGCTGCTCTATTTTTGTCACTTTTTCGTCACATTTCTGTCACTCTTTTGTTGCATTTTCATCCTTATTTTTGTCTCTGTTGCTATTTTGACACATTTTTAAAGAAGCTTTAAAAGAAGCTTTTTGAGTATTGCTTAACTTGAGAAAATGTGCTCTGTTCAGGCGGTGGTTAAGAGGTTTACAATCTGAACTTACTTAAGTACCTTTGTAAACACACTTTGTAAACAGATATAAAATCCTGATCGCCAAAGCCATACACTATGACTATCATGTTAGCCCAGTGGTAAAGCGTGTTCCTGTCACAGCATGGGGCTCTGTGGCGCAATGGATAGCGCATTGGACTTCTAGGCGTTCTACTGTAGAGACATTCAAAGGCTGTGGGTTCGAGTCCCACCAGAGTCGTTGTTTATGTGAAAAACACTTGAGATATATGTGTATGAACAATTAGGAACCCTATACAATTCCATTAACCTGTAAACCCCTGCATTAACCCAGTGTGTTTCCTCCTGTTCAGATTTACCCAAATCTAAAAGGTCATTGTAATGCCTCATTTGAAAGCTAGGGTTAATGCTAGACGACAAAATTCATCTTAACTAATCTTTGCCCTCATGCTGTAGTCACTTTTTTGACATTTTTTCCCTTTGCTTCTTTGTTGTGTTTTCATCACACATTCTTTTCACTTTTGTTTTAACTTTTTGTCACTTTTCTGTTGTTCTTTTGTGGCTTTTTTCACACTGTTTTGGTCACTCTTTTTTGGATTGTCATCCTTTGTTTCGTCTTATTTTGTTGCTATTTTGACACTTTTTTCAAAAAGCTTTTAGACTTGGGTATTGCCAAACTTGAGAAAATGTGCTTTGTTCAGGTGGCGGTTATGGCGGTCTAGAATGTGAACTCAGTTAAGTTATTTGATCTAGACATTGCAAGTGATAGAAAAACATGCATGGTTAATTACAGTAACTGTTTCTGCATGTTACTGTGGTGCATTGGAGGCTTTTGTAATGAAATGATATTCAATAGTTTTGGATTCAATTCCAACCAGAGACATAGTGCATTTGATTCAAACCTAGAACACAGATTCCCTAACGTTTCTTGATATTAGTGCGTATTTGACTTTTGAGTGACCAGCTGAATGGGTGTGTCAGCATGGTGCCTTTATTTTCCACCCCAGTGGTCTCTGTAACGCTCCAGGATCAATTGTTTTGCAAAGTTGCTGTTTTGTGTAAATATTTCGTAACTTTGGGAGGGGATGTACAAGTCCCTGTTCGAGAAAAAGACGACAGCATATACTGGGAGAAGATGCTCCAAACTTTTTATTATGCTGAGTGAATATGAGCACCACATGATGTCAAAGTACTGTTGACCTTGAGTTGTTTTATATCATTAGCTTATACTTGAACAGTGAATCCCATGTAAGTGTAGCGCTCAGTTTACTTGAACTAACTTTGTAAACAGATATTCTCTCCCAAGAACGAGATATCTAAAGTAGAAAGATAAAACCCTGATCGCCAAAGCCATACACTATGACTTTCATGTTACCCCAATGGTAAAGCATGTTCCTGTCACAGCATGGGGCTCTGTGGCGCAATGGATAGCGCATTGGACTTCTAGGCTTTCTACTGTACAGATATTCAAAGGCTGTGGGTTCGAGTCCCACCAGAGTCGTTATTTATGTGAAAATGACTTGAAATGTATGTGCATGTACAATTAGGAACCCTATTCAATTCCATTAACCTCTAAATCCCCGACTTCACCCAGTGTGTTTTCTCCTGTTCAGATTTACCCAAATCTAAAAGGTCAGTGTAATACCTCATTTGAAAGCTAGGGTCAGGGTTAGACGACAACATTCATCTGTACTGTTATTTTTCCTCATGCTGTTGTCACTTTTTTGACATTTTTTCCCTTTGCATCTTTGTCGCGTTTTCGCCAAACACATTTTTTTCACTTTTTCCTCACATTTTTCATAACTTTTCTGTCACTCTTTTGTTTCTTTTCCGTTGCTCTATTTTTGTCACTTTTTCATCACATTTCTGTCACTCTTTTGTCGCATTTTTGTCCCTTTTCTGTTGCTCATTTGTGGCTTTTTTCTCACCTTTTTGGTCGCTCTTTTGTTGCATTTTCATCCTTATTTTCGTCTTTGTTGCTATTTTGACACTTTTTTTCAAGAAGCTTTTAGATTTGGGTATTGCTTAACTTCAGAAAATGTGCTCTGTTCAGGCAGTGTTTAAGAGGTTTACAATCTGAACTTACTTAAGTACCTTTGTAAACACACTTTGTAAACAGATATTCTCTCCCAAGAATGAGATATCTAAAGCAGAAAGATAAAACCCTGATCGCCAAAGCCATACACTATGACTCTCATGTTAGCCCAATGTTAAAGCGTGTTCCTGTCACAGCATGGGGCTCTGTGGCGCAATGGATAGCGCATTGGACTTCTAGGCTTTCTACTGTAGAGACATTCAAAGGCTGTGGGTTCGAGTCCCACCAGAGTCGTTATTTATGTGAAAAAGACTTGAAATGTATGTGTATGAACAATAAAGAAACATATTTAATTCCATTAACCTCTTAACCCCCGCAATAACCCAGTGTGTTTTCTCCTGTTTAGATTCACCCAAAGGGTTAGGTCTAAAAGGCCAGTGTAGTGTCTCATTTGAAAGCTAAGTCGACAAAATTCGTCAAAACTGATCTTTTTCCTCGCGCTGTTGTCACTTTTTTGAATTTTTTTCCCATTCTTTGTTGCGTATTTGTTTTTGCTTCTTTTTTTTTTTTCACGTTTTTTCCCCTCCACATTTGTATCACTTTTTGTCACTGTTGCTGTTTTGTTGCGTTTTTGTCACACTTTTTTTTCGTCACTTTTTTATCACTTTTATGACACTCTTTTGCTTCTTTTTCTATTGCTCTTTTGTGCCTCTTTTGTTGTATTTTTGTCCCTTTTCTGTTGTTTTGTCACTTTTTTTGCACTATAACGTGTTCTTGTCACAGCATGTGGCTCTGTGGCGCAATGGATAGCGCATTGGACTTCTAGGCTTTCTACTGTAGAGACATTCAAAGGCTGTGGGTTCGAGTCCCACCAGAGTCGTTATTTATGTGACAAACAGACTTGAGATATATGTGTGTGAACAAGAAGCCAAATCAGCATCGTCAGTACCCATGCGTGGTAATATTCAGGTCAAAGTTCACACCTACCCATGGTGTCAACAAAACCCAGCAACACGAGTTACTGTTTGATGACTGCTTAATCAGTCTATGGAAGAGTTTTGCTCTATTCACGAGTGCAATAAAGGAACCTCACAGCAATGTATATGGAGCCACCACACGCACTCATCAAATTTCCAACTGAAAGAAAATATCCAGAATGGATTAAATTAGCAAGTTTGACATATAGCTAACTCGTAATGCTATCTGTAACCGTTACGTCTATTTACTTAATACAACAACTGTTTGTTATTTATTTATTGGTTTAGCAAGGGCCACAAGTTCTTTTACTCTTCCCAGTAACACTGTGTTCCCATTTCTTACAGAATTCTTTTAAAACATCAATTTGCAACGCTCAATATATTCAATATCTGCGTTACACTCGTTTGGGATACAATCTGGGTATTCCTGACCTGTAACCTGGCCCAACATGCTTTACGCTCAGTGAGATGCCAAATCTGCTTATTAAGAACCCTATTGAATTCCATTAACCTCTTAACCCCCGCCTTAACCAAGTGTGTTTTCTCCTGTTCAGATTTACCCAAATCTAAAAGGCCAGTGTAATGCCTCATTTGAAAGCAAAGATGACAAAAATCATCTTTTTCCTCACACTGTCCACTTGTTGTGTTTTAGTAAACATTTTTGTTACTTTTTGGTCACCTTTTTGTCTCACTTTTGTTGTTTTTTGTTGCATTTTTGTCCCTTTTCTGCTATTTTGTTAAAAGAAAAGAAAGGAAAACATTTTACATTAGTGCGTATTTGACTTTTTAGTGACCAGCTGAATGGGTGGGTCAGCATGGTGCCTTTATTTTCCACCACAGTGGCCTCTGTAACGCTCCAGGATCAATTGATTTTCAGGTTTCTAGTAGGTTTCACTGTTCACTGGATTCATCTCCATGGTTACACCTACATTTCACCCAAAAAACATGCCTAAAACCCCAAAAAGCAATTCACTTAAGAAACTCTTCAGTAACTTTATAGAATCACTAATATTTTCTCTCGATCGTCACCTGTTTTTCATGCTATACAGAAGCCTCCGTACATTTCCCGTAGTGTGTAATCTTGTTACAGCATAGTGCCGGTATTATGACTGAATTCGGATTAAACACATTGGGGTTCATTTATGAGAGCTCAGTCATTATTGCCGGCGCTGCTTGATGCCGAGAATATTACGCTGAATCACTGTCAGATGTACTACTGTACGATAAAGCAATAATGAAGGATTAGGATTTCCGTTCTCTCTCCCTCTCAGCGTGTTCTGAGGGAGTTACAGTAAATCTGCTTTCATTGTGGGGCAGAGAAAAAGGAAAATATGAGCTATAACATACCACACACTTTTAAATGCACTTATGTAACATAAACAGTAAAGCCCTACGGGGGAGATGGTCAGTGATTCTCTTTTATTGTATATAGGCCAACTATTGTACATTTAAAAATACACTGCAACTTGAAGTGAAATAAGCAACTATTTGAACAATGTCTTGACTCTTAAACAATAAATGACACAAACCAGAGTTATACCATGACCATCTGAACCAGTGGTAGACTTGGATGAAAACCTGAAAGGTCTGAAAAATAATAATAAATAAAGGTAAAGCAGATTTTGACAGGTATTGACACTCAGGGGCGGACTGGGACTGAAAAACAGCCCTGGACTCTGGCCAGCCTGGCCTAAATTAGCGTAAATGTGACACTTCCACAAATACATATGTTATCTTACCCCCCGACTTAACCGAGAGCATTTTCTCCAGTTCGGCTTTGCCCAAATCTAAAAGCTTCTTGACTGGAGAGCAACACTGTAGCGCCTCATTTGAAAGCTACAATCTAGAAAAGTGATGGTAACCTTTTGTCACGTTGTCGCTGCATTTTGGTCATGTTTTTGTTGCTTTTTCATTACCTTTTTGCGACTTTTTGGCCTGTTTTCGTCTCTTGTTTTTCGGGGGGTTTTTTCATGTTATTGTAGTTTTTTCATCGCTTTTTTCATTGCTTTGTCGTCACGTTTTCGTCACATTTTGTTGTGTTTTTGTCACTTTTTTGTTGCTTTTGCAGCACATTTTTGTTTTTGGATGCTTTTCTTATAAGCTTTTAGATTTGGGTACAGCTCGGGGTAAGGGTAAGGTAAAGTGAGAGGCCAGACTGGTGGCCCTCGAGCCAGTGGCCCTTCTGTGCTCTTCCAGAATGGACACATGGCCAGTCCGCCCCTGTTGACACTGTAAACTAAAAGACAGTTACTTTTCCCATCTGTGAATGATGAAAACTTTGTGTTGACCTTATGTTATGAATTATGTATTTAATTTATGTTCTTTGTAAATATTTTTGAATCTTCCACATTTTAGGTTTTACTATAAGCGAGATATTACCGCTTAAGAATGCAAGTGATGAAACATGAAAAACCACCCTCGTGGATACTGTTCGTTACCCAACCCTGGTGAACAAGCCCGGTCAAGTCACCTTTATACCAGCATTTAGTCACAGCTCCGGTTAAAGTATTTCCCAACACCTGCCATTAGCAATGAGTGTATCAAGTATCATGCATTTTCCCACACATTCGTGACACTCAGCCAATCATTCACGTCATTGGTCTGAAAAGCCAAAAGGCTCATTGTAGACGGTTTAAGCTGCAGTAATTACAACACACAGTAGTGGGAGAAAATCAAACAAGGGATTATACAAAACACTGCATCCTATAAGGGTGTGCGTATGTGGGTACGTTAGGCAGGAAATATCAGATTTTATAACATTGCATTTTGGAACGTGACTCCCGACATGATACTACAAAGAATACACATTAAACTTGAACTGATTTCTTCCCTCTGTCCTCTGGGTATTGGGGGCAGTGCCAATAGATTTGTCATCAACTGAAAGAAGACCTCACAATAGAATTTTAAGTAACACTTTATTTTATTTTACACTACCCTTGATTAAAAATAATAATAGTTCCCGCACACTGCCTATCTTGCAAAAATAGTTTATTAGGATTTGGACTTGATACATTGTACCTAACTAAATTTAGTACAATGTAAAGTGCTCTGTAGCAATGTGTAATAACCTGTACCTATGGGTTAGATACACAATGGAATAATATGTATTTGTAGTTTGTAGGTACAAAATGTAATAAGACATAACTCTAACCCTAAACCTAACCTTAAGCCCTAACCCTAGGGTCTCGTCTATTACATTACGTACCTACAAAGTACTAATACAAGTTGTTCCATTATTTATCTAACCCATAGGTACAGGTTATTACACGTTGTTACAGAGCACATTACATTGTACTAAATTAAGCTAGGTACGATGTATCAAGGTACTGAAAATAAAGTGATACCGAATATTAAGTTGCAGTTTTTTAGTGCCATTATCTGTATCTTTTGCGTGAACTGTTTTATTAACAGTAAGAACAGGGTACCCAGTACCTTGCTACAATAAGATCTCTCAGTGCTGCAATAAGCCTCCATAGGCTGTTTGTGTTAATTTATGAATATGCTAGGCCTTTGAGGGGCAATTGGATATCAATGACAAATAGCTATAGTAAAATTATTAGACCTACAAAATGATGTACATTAGGTTACCCCTGGACCCAGAGCCCCTGGAAACGAGATTCTTAATCTCAGTAGGATTTTCCTGGTTTAATAAAGGTTAAAGAAAAAAAAGCCCAATTATGCAAGGTGGACTATGCCATTGTTGGAATGATGAATATGAATTATGTTTTACATGTCAATCTATTAAATCACCGAATTAGATCAAAACTGAATAACCTATCCAACATGCTCTTAATATGAATATGGGGAAGATTTTTACTTTTTTTTGTAAATAGCCTGTAGAATTTGAAATAAGCTTTATTTTGCTCATATGTTGCTCAAATGCATGTTGCTCAAATGTATGTACGCTCAAAGTTTAATATCCCTTATGTAATAACATTGCAATAACTGAAAAGGCCCACGTTTGAGTAGACATAACTGTACATTATAGATGGTTCCAAAACCTGTCTCGACTGGCCCTGAAAATATGAATGTATTTTGAGTTTGTTTACATTGCCAGTGAGTGTAGTAGTAGCTGTCCCACCCCGGTCTGTCTGCTCCGCGCTGCCCCCTATCGGCCCCTCGTGCAGCCGCGTTCCAGTCACAGTGACTCCAGAGCGGGCAGAGCGGAGCAGGAGCAGCCGGAGAAGAGACGTGTTCTGCGGCTCCGTCAGTCCCACACTTCAGCCCAGCGGACGGAGGTGATGATGGCGGCGGCGGTGGAGAGACGGGCCGCTTTCCTGAACCCGAGCAGCAGCGGTGGCGGCGGCGGCGGCGGCGGCAGTGGAGGAGGACCGATGCCCACCGGCCTCCCTCCAGGACCCTTCCCGGGAGCCGTGGTGCTGGGCTCGGGCTCGGGATCCATGCCCGTCCCGATGAACCTGTTCGCGACCTGGGAGATAGACAGATCGTCCCCGAGCTGTGTCCCGAGGTAAGGCTGCAAGTGTTCGCGCACACGCCTTGAATCGCAATGTTTGCAAATCACGAGCATGTCAAATAAACTCAGATTTTTTTTTATTTTATTTTTTTAGCAAATGCCTTCTGGTGTTGTTGCACATTTCAAAACAGAGCTGGCTCGAGCACGCTAACTAACTAGCAAAGTGGCTAATGCTAACGCTACTAACAAACAGCATTAGTGATCCTCTTTCTACAAAAAGCGCGATCGTGCAGCTAGTGCTCAAATAAATCCCGGTTACATTTATTTTTTCGTGGAAATACATACAAAAACATGATGATAGCTGTCAAAATGACGACAAATAGCTGTTAAATTGCCACCAACGTTTCTCGGATTTAACGTTATCCGGTTTCTTTACGTTGTGGCAACCAAAACTTCGGACTCGGTCACTTAAAAACCGCACACGCCTCATCTCCCACTTTACGACCGTGTTAATAATGTTTTATCCACGCACGCCCATTCAATGCCCTGTCTATTTGTGCCCCAAGCTTTCATGTTTCACGGTATGCATGCCTCCCAATTTAGCTCCATGTAACTGTGTGACATTTGCAGATTGATGCATTTTTTGTGTGTGTGTGTGTGTGCAGTTATTCCAACACCGAGCATGGCCTCTACGTTGATCGGTTACGTGTGTTGTAATAAACTTGCTATGTAGGTTAAGTAGATCATTTAAAAGTCGTCTGCTGGTGGATTGCGAGTTAATGCTGTCATGTAGCAGCAGCAGCACACCAGCATCAGCCTGGACATGTCCAAAAAAGCAGATTTAAACCCAATGGGGCTGACACTGGGAGCCTTGCATGTGCAGTTATGGTACAGATACAGGCTATGCAAATACCCACTCACACCAGAGCATGTCCCCCAAATTTTCATTTCCTGCCAGCGAAATAATGATAAATTCACCCTCCCGAGTAGCGCTTCTGCATACATCATCTGCATTGTTTTGATTATATAGCAAAGTTAAATGTCAAGAATGGCCCGGGATTGCATTAGTATTCCTGCACGGGTGTTGGAGAGGCATCGTCGCCGCCACCTGACTCGAAACCTCCCGGGAACTGTGGGCACATTAATCAGGTTTGACCTAGATCTGCTCCACTCATTGGGAGAGAGAAGTGGGCTCGCGAAGAGGGAGGGTTTCCTGTACTGTGTTCTATTATGTGTGCTGCTATTGCTTTTGCCTTATTCTAACGCCTGATATCTCTCCACGAGTCTGCAGGAGGGAGCGAAAAATCAGCGTTGGAAAACATCTATATCGTTTTCCGTCATTGTCGCTCGAAAGCGCGGTTTCGGGGGGCTGAACGCCTTCGTTTTTTTTTCCTGTTCGGTGATCAGTGGGCGTCTGCATGTTTGAAACTAATCACATTTATATAGCGGCGCTTCAAAATGACGGTATTGTGCGCTAATTTGACAGCTCACTAGTTCTGTTTTGATTGTGTGAGGCCACTCGCTTTTGTGGGTGAAGGAAACAATATCTTCTTTGTTGAATTTTTTTTTTTTCTTTTTTTTTTGGACGCCGTTGTATAGTAGCTCTCGTGTGCAGCCTCGGCTTGTTGTTGGCAGTGTGGGAGTGTATTGAGTTTATGTCCGCGTTAACCGTGCCCATTAAGTTTTCAGACTGGCAGCTTAAGAGATAGGCAGAGCAGCCAAAATCTGTACTCAAGTGAGAGAAGTCTTACCTCCTCTAAATACTGTAATTATTCATGTTCATGGAGTAATGTCAATTATTCGTGTCAGACAAAGCATGTTGTGAATAATATGTTTTCTGGAATAGTGCTTCGTTTTAAAGGAACAGGCCACAGTTCTTTCATACTGTGGTATGTTCTTACCTGAGCTTAGACGAGTTGATGCGTACCTGTCTGGTCTTTGTGCGTGCCCGTGGAAGAGTGTGGTAGCTTCCAACGCCACCCCCCCGTTTGGAGCTATAGGAATACATTGGGAGAGGCCAAATGCTAACAACTTCTTTGGTCTTTTTGCGTGACCGAGGGCACACAGTTCTTCCATACTGTGATATGTTCTTACCTGAGCTTAGACAAGTTAATGCGTACCTGTCTGGTCTTTGTGCGTGCCCGTGGAAGAGTGTGGTCGCTTCCAACTTCACCCCCCATTTGGAGCTATAGAAATACATTGGGAGAGGCCAAATGCTAACACCATCTTTGGTCATTTTGCGTGACTGAAGGCACACACAAAGACCAGACAGGTACTCATCAACTCGTCTAAGCTCAGGTAAGAACATATCTCAGTCTGGAAAAACGGTGGCCTGTTCCTAAACAAATAAACACAGTACTCCATGAAACACAATTGCACAGCCCATAAGAAGATTTTCCAACTTTGTCATATTTTTTTTATGTAACACGGGCAGAAAAATGGACCATGGAGTTTTGTGTCCTAGTTTGGGCATTTGTGCTGTGGCTGGAGTTGGTGAAGCGTCTTTATACCTGGATTAACAGTGACAGTTTACCAAGAGTCAAGCTGTTTATCTTCAAGGGCAGATGCTTCGCCACAGCTGATCCCTGGGGTTCACTGGACACAATATTTCTCCTTCAATCAAAGCTGATTGTTAGCTAGTTCCATAAGCCTACCCTTTTGAGTGCACTTTAGTACAATATTCAAGTCACCGAGCGCGTATAACTCTGCCATTACTGCACTACTTCAGCCCGTGTGGATATCGCGTACATGTTAACTGCGGCCATTAAGTTTTCAGACTGGCGGCAGGGGAAGCATGGCGGACATGTCTTTGCATTTATACTGCGGTCTATACATGCAACATTGACATGGCACCTCTCTCTGCTCCTTGTGTTTGCGCTGGGCGACACACAAGGCGCAGTATTAAAGATGAATAGGTGCGAGGATTATTATGCTTTATTGATGAGCGCTGCCAACGAGGAAAGGTGCAAAAGCCTGTATCTGCTCTGACACAAGGGTACACAGCTTGTAGCTAGGCTTTAAAGATATAGAAGTCCTTTTCATAGACATAATGCATTGATAGGTTTGCATAAAGGTCATATTAGAGCTGCAAAATCAATCGCATTGGAAAATTTGATGGTTGGTATTAGCACATCACAACGACTGCAACTATTTAGTTCAACCTCTAGAAACAAGGGTTCATAAAGATTTATTACGTAAAACCTGCTAACCGTGTAGTTTAGATCTCTGGAAAGATGCTTTGAAATCTAAGTGACAGTTTAGCAGCTCATAATTGAGTCCTCTGTCAAATTTTGTAGTGCCCCTGGAACTATTTAAACTGTGCACTTTGATCTAAAGCTTTTTTTTTTTTATACAAAGCGCTAATTATTTCGCAGTTGCAGTATTTGTATGAAAAATTGCAGTTTTCCGTCATTATTTCAGTGTATCCATTATATACTCACTTATCTGGTTGTGTCAGTAATAAAATCCTAATTGATTCGGCCTAAATTGCAGTTATTGGCGTGGAGCTTTTTAATTGACAGGTCTTCAGCCAATTGTGCTGAGAGTTTTTATTTCGGAGTAAATTGAATAGAAACTATCTTGTCTTAAATAAAGCTGAATTGTCACTCATGGACCATATTCGTATATATGTATACATTTATTTTCATTTATAATTTGCAATGAAATGTTTAGCTCTATACTTGTTATAAGGCTAAGAGTTATATAATCCAGTGTCACTTTGTGTCTGTTAAAGATTAAGGGCATTGCGGTTTTGATGACAATGTCTGTTTTTGAAGGTTATTGGAACAGGGTATTGTTATGCAATGTTTTACTGTATAGAATAGCTGAATGCTTGCTACAACATACTTTCTACTACTGGCCCATTCTTTATTCTCCTATTGTAGTATCCATTGACAATGACATTACAATATTTGCATCGTAATCTCCCATTACTGAATGAACAAGTATGCAGCGCTTGTATAAAATCAGCACAAACTGAGATGGTGAAGTCTTGGGAATAAAATTAACATGAATGTAGCGGCAATGGCATATTTTTGTATCTGGGTGCTTATAGATTTGAGATCACGTCTCAAGAGAATCTGATGACTTCTCGGCTTCATAATCTAATGTGGCGCGGCGGCTGTAGCTTCTCCAGTTTCTATTTATGCTATAGCTTCTCTTTTTCTGTTGCAAATGAGCCGTGCTAACTTTTTTTTTCTCTTCATTTTTGCTCACACAATGTTATTAACTTGTTTTTTGAAATTTCATTTTATCACATTTCATCATGTTTTCCTTTTCTTTTCACAACTAACATGGTGAATACTGCCAGCAGAATGCGGATTGGCTAAAGTTGGACGAAGTGTTGGACAGTGACAGAGTAAAACATGTAAACAAATACGAAAAAAACAAATTAGCGTTAACAGTATTTTGGACCTCTCGTTCACACCTGTCATTTTTAACCTTTTTCATTTTTAAAGGGGTTAGTGGCTTCGGAAGTTTACAATCATGTCAACATGTGGGGATTTTTACAGTTAGTTTGTGATACTTGAAAGATACTTAATGTTCTTTGAGTTGTAAAGTCATCTTCTTATGAAAGTCCAGTCTGCCCTACAGAATGCCCTTGAGTACCCCCTGCTTCTCTCATTGCTTGTCTATAGTTGGGGTCCCGCTCTCAGCCCTGCCCCAGGCCTGTGTGTTTTGGGGGATTGGACATTCTTTCATTCTTTGATGGGCTCTGGGCTGCTGCTCCGCTCGGTGCAGCTGTGCTCCTCTCCTCGCCCGCAGCGGAGTGGTGTCCGGCCAAGTGGCACACTTTCAAATCAGGCCACTCACTGGACTGTTTACACTTCTGACTTTTATTATGAGCCTCTGAAACTCAACACACAGATGGTGCTCTCTGAATGATATTCCGGGCTAACGTTTAGGAAATAATCCTTTACAAAAAGGCAGGAATAATTCACTGTCGAGGCGTATTTTGCGTGTCACACTCACAGCCTGTCACATTAGACAGATTCTTCATTTATTTATACTGTATTACCCAAACACAGCTTTAAGCCCCTTTGAAAACATGCGTCATTTGTTGCAACGCGCACTGGCCGATAACAAAATGCTAGTGCAGCGGTGAGATAAGGAAGTCACCATGCAAACCTGCCTTATCTTAGTGAAGACAGTTTTGGGATGGTTTAGTGTTGGTAAATAAAGCTCCTCCAAGTTCATAATATTACATTATTCAGATGATACGACCTAAGCAGGTAAAAATGTCTGGGAAAAAATTGATGAAGGAATTTGGCATCATTTTATTATTGAGCATCTGAGATTTTCGAATGAGAAAAACACATTGCATAGTTGGGATAGTTGAATTATGAATATGAATTGCTGGAAAAGAGTTTAGTCATTTTGTGTACTGGTAAGTTGATTATTTATTGTTAAGAATATGAAAAACTACCGTATGTATGCCACATTCAAAGGAAAAAAGTTATATAGTGTATGGCAGGGGTAGGCAAGTTTGTGCCGTGGCGGTGTTTATTGTCTGTACATTTATTAGCATTTCCTCCCAATTCTTCCTTCGCAAAACTTTAGGCTATGATGATGCTCTTTTAGAACAAAGGTTTACTGTCATTTTTATGCCTCAGAGTTTTCAGCATCTGGTATCGTTGGAGTCAATAATATCGTTTATGGCGATACTTTCCTGCCTCAATATATCAAACTGTAAATTTGTTATCGTGACAGGCCTAGTTTCATAGTTACAACGTAAAACCCGTTCACCATGTTGTCTATATTCTTGTTCGTTTTCAGTCTTCCTTCAAGCGTTAATGCACCTGCGAACTGAATCTTAACCCCTTAACGCCTGAATGCATTTCCAATTATATAAAAAAATATATTATCAGTTTTTGCTTTCAAGCTGATGCTAAATTAAGTGGAGATTGTTCTAAAAAACGTTTTAGCACTGAAATAAATCTAAATGCTACTAAAATGTGGTCACTGTGGCCACCAGATGGAGATCCTGCAGTTTTCCTTTATGGCCTGATGTTGCCGATTTACAACGTACTGAAATCTTCAAATAACAAACAAAAAATCCATCACACGAAGTTCATTCCAATCAATAATCTAAAGATGGACACAATGAGCTGCTACATAATTTTATTTTAGCACAACTCTATTTACATTTGAAGATTTCATCAAAGTTGCTGCCTCGATTTGCAGAAATGCTATTTCCGCTAAATAGCTACCATGACCCGATTGTGGTTCCTTCTCTGACCGGTCCTACGAGAAACTAGTGCTTGCAAAACGTTCCTAGGTACGGCATGGATGTGGGCAAACAGGTATCAAGGGAAAACATGCGTTATTTTAGCCACAGTCTGGCAAGAAGAGGTATGTCGTCAAAATGTACCAATAGACGTTAAGGGGTTCTTGTCTAATATCAATAAATGTGCTATTAAACGCTTTTCCTAAATTGTGCTTCCCTTTTCTTTTGTCATTTGAGTTATTTGTGTTAATTCATTTCCCACACATCCCTCCCCAAGTTTAAACCGCACCCTCTTCGACGACAACAGCATCCAGATGTCCGAATTATACTGTTTATTGCTTTGTCCTTCGCGCTTTATCTCTATGTCCGGGACACTTTTATGCTCGTCCTTTGCCGCCCGAACATTAGGACTGACTTCATTTCGACTCCCCACCAGCTGCTGTCTGCCACCTCTCTCTTTCTCTCTCTCACACACGAGCTCTCGCAGTATTTATGCTTTTGTACTTCACTTTCCAAGGTAACATGAAGCCTCTGGTGGATGCTGTATCTGTATCTTGCTGTTTTCTTTTTTTTTATCCCCCTCTCCCCTGACCGGAGCTTTGATGATGATGTTGCTGAGTAACCGTCGATGGCTGAGGGCTATATCGCGCTGGAGAACAGCAGCGGTGACAGTGGCCTCATTACATTTAATAGGATTGATGTATGTTGTTGGTTCAAGCAAAGGCTGGAGTGCTCCTTAGCGGCGTCAGTGGGACCGCGGCGTGTGTTGAAAATGTATTTGCATTATGTCCTACTGAGTGTCATTACATCATCACAATATTCAGTTCAGGAACGTCCAAGTTCTGCCTCAAATTGTAATGTAATTCATAGGGCTGCTCGATTCACGATTATTTTAGTCATAATTGAAATCCCGATTATTCAAACGATTATTTGTTGCCTTTAAAAAAAAGTCTTTATTTTATTTATATATTTATTAATAACAAAAAAAAAACGATGCTGAATATTTTCTGTTTTCTGAACAGTCATAAAAGTGCAAAGGATTTCAAGTATGTCTCGATTAAGGAGAGGTCTCTGTTTCACACCTGCCCTCTGCTGGCCAGCCCTCACACCTGCGCAAGTAAACTGAGCAGCGCGGCCTGATGACATCATCACACAGCGCCGTTTGTTTTTATGTCGGGCAAAAGCATGAGCCATGGCACGTGAAATGCGAAGGGAAAATAATCCCAGCGCCGTGAAATAATGCAAGTCTGCTTTGCCAGAAAAAAATGAAAAAGAAAAAAAAAATTGAAATTTTTCTCGAAAAAAAAAAATCGATTATGCTAATTTTGTAATCGTTTAGAGTAATAATCGAAATCGTAGTCGAATTTCGATTAATTGCACAGCCCTAGTAATTCATACTCATTTCAAAATAGGTAATGTTGATGTCATACCATTCTATTCATGCGGTTTGTGATATTATGAAGTAGGGGGCGCCTTGCATTCCCCTCGGCTTTTTATGCACTACTTTTTATTTTACTAAGATTGTGTTGACACTGCTTCACAACTCCCTCGTCTCACGTCAAGCTTGCAATAGGTTTCAGTGAGCCGAAGCGGGCCCATCCCCAGAAGAGGCGAGACCAAAGCATTACAGTGTGAGAGAGCCCCATGTCGAACAAATGGCCGGCTCATATCTGTGGTCAGGCTGCATTTGTTCATGTGGCATTTGCAGAATGGCACTAATGCTGAGGTCAGCCCGCTGCTATGTTTGTCTGTTGTGACGATAAAGAATGCTCCGGGTAGAGATAACCAAGTTCAGAGAGTGCTTTTGCTGCCTTCGCGGTCAAAAGTCACCACCTTCTCGACCCCGTCACCTCCTCAACCGGGCGCAGGGCCTCTTGTTTGCTATCCAGACGCTAATGGTTTTCTAAAAAGGGTCCAGAGACATCTCCATGGAGTGGATCTGTTTGCTTGTTGAGAAGGAGTTGGGGTTTGACCATAGGGCTGTTTGTTAACTGTCGATAAGAGGGCTGTCACAATAATTATCGACTTATCGTTCAATAAATAATAAACCATAAACCTGTTGGGCTCAATATTGATCGTCTGTACCTTCATTAGCATGTTCCTCCTATCTTTTCTAAACTTTTGGGGATTTTTACCTGTATCCACATATTTCATGTTTATCGCAGCTTAGGATATGATTACTGACTATTAAACACAAAGGTTATTTCTGTCATTTTTATGCTTTAGAGCTGTCAGTAGATCTTTATTGTCAATAATATCATTTATCGCGATATTTTCCTGCCTCAATATACTTCATATTAGCGATTGTGACAGGCCTATGAGAGAACTATTACTGCGGTATTGTACGCAAAAAAATACCACAGTAACACAGTATGTTCTAGGGCTGGGACGATATACTTTTGTCACAATACGATGTGTACAATACTCAGGGGCCGGTACAGTAAGTATTTATGATAAGTAATTCTGACTCTTTACCTCAAAATGGTAAATAGACTTTTGTAGCGCTTTTCTACCTTCATCAGGCCCAAAGCGATTTACAGCAGCGAACCAGTCACTCATTCACTCTGTCATTCATACACCAGTGTACGCCGACACTGGAGGCCAAGTGGGGGAAGTGTCTTGCCCAAGGACACAACAACAGTGTATGGTATGTCTTCGGGAGCTGGGATTCGAACCCCTGACCTTCTGATCATGGGACGACCTGCTCTACAAACTGCACCACTGTCGCACACTTGAAAATGTGTGAAGAAACAAACAGTGATGTGTCTAAAGTTTCTCCAATGACATTTATTGAATTGTCAATATTGAAAAGCCGATACGATATTTTGGCCCAGCCCCAGTATATCCAATTAAATTCAAACAAATTTGTGGATCAGAATTGGGCAGGAAAGTGAACATTTCGTTGCGGGTGCTAACCAAGTAAAAATACTTTTATGCTAATATTATGTAAATCTATTCTATAACTTGTGCGGCAAATGAATTGAATGATAATTGAACGCTAATGTATAAATATCTTTTGGATTATTGCACCATTTTAATTTTAGAACCCCGGCCCTGGCTTGTAGATATTGTCTTTGGCAGCATTTAACCCTGGTTTGTTATGATGGGACAGTTGGACACTGTGTGGGACATTAATAATTTAAGAGATAAGCTCTGGGCGATGGAACAAATGTGTGCTGTGATTAACCTTAAGGCTGGACACGACTGCTGCAACGTGTTAATAACATGGACATAATGGGCACCGAGCACAGACAATAATTACACATAATGAGCAATTATTTTCTCACGTCCGTCCAGGGACGTTTAGGCCAGTTTCCTATAAATTTTATAGAATTCTCATTCCGGAAAATCATCTCTTAAAACGGTGGTTACTTCGATATTCTGAGTGCACTTTTCGCTGCTGATTTAATGCCAGTCTTTAAGCCTCACTCTCTCGACTGCGAGTAAATCTCTCCTTCAGAAGAACATCCTTTTCCTCCTAGTTTTATCTGTAGCCGCAGTGTCCTCCTCTGACACTCAGATTCATGTGACGCTGTAGTTTGTTGTGAGTGACACAGTCTTATCTGTAAGTGGTATTTAGACAGGGGCCTGTCTTTATGAGAGTTTCCCCCTGTTCCCCAGCGAAAGCCTTCATATATGACCAGGGTAATTTTGCTATGAGGGTGACAATATGCTAAACCAGTGCTTCTAACTTTCCTTTCCATATACTACCTAACACAACAAACAAAACACTACAGGTGAATAATAAACATGCTATACCAGCTACAAACTAGGGCTAAACGATTCAAAAATAGGACTAAACTATGACTCCAGTCGGTGATCAAAGACAACAGTAAATACCAAGTGCTATGGAAAACAGTGTCACAGTTTAAACAAAGTGTGCAATTACCATTCAGACTTATTCATTTCTTTTTGTTTATTAGCTTTAGTTTTAACACATGTCGTCTAGTTCGATAGTTCTAGGCTAGAGCCTGCATCTTCCAGATCCCTGACCTCAATCTTCCCCTCTTATTTCCCAGTCTTTGCATGTTCATTTCATTAAACCCGAGCTAAAACCATTTCAATCTTTCATGATATCAAGTCTGCGGGGATAATATGAGCTACGCCTGACCCCTCACCTCCTCCACAACCCCTCCGTCTCGACTCCCAGATATTGTTTCTCGCAGCAGGGGATTCTGGGTAATCTGATTTCATAATAGCAGAAGAAGAGAGTGTAATCTGATGCTTCACAAAGGCAGCACGCGCTGTAATCCTCGTCTTCCTCTGCGGATCATAACGTGACTCCTGCCTCCATAGGAACGCTGCACTTTGAGATGGTGACACTGCACTATGCAACGGGCTTCTCTGTGTCATCATTTATGTAGCAGGAAGGAGAGAAGAGCCTCAGAAGCAACTATCTACTGTATCTCTTAAAGGGGGAAAAGAGGCAAACCATTATCACAGCAGTCCTAATCACAGGTACTGATATTACTGATTTACAAACAGAACCACTATTGACACAGATCAATGGTGAATGAATGGTCTGCAGTAGAGGTCAACCGATATATTGAGCTTAATCAGAGCCTTAAAATGACAACTTCATCAAAATGACAGGATTTCCACCTCAATGTTAATCGGTCACAAGTTGAGATTTTGATAGAGACCGTTTTTCATTGCGGTATCTGCTGCTTTTTGTCTTTCAAATAAGCTTCCGCTGAAGTACCTACTAAACATAAATGTCCTGAATAAATCAGCCCCTTGCTGTCACAGATCTGACACTAACACATTTTACAGTTAGAAGCATCACACACAGGATTATGGGCGTCGGGCGAGGCATTTTTAAATCGTCCAATCAAAATCTACAAAAACTGGCATCATCCTTAGAGAAACCCATATCAAGTTACTCTCTTGTCTGCTGAAGATGTGGAGATGTGAGATGGATAGTTGCCCCATAAACCCTTCATTGGGCCTATCGAGAGTTAATTGGAGTCACTCTGCAGACTGAAGACTGAAGCTAACGTCCAGTCCTTGCTGGAGCTTCAAGGACAGTGGGTGAAGGGAGAAAGATTTGGGGGTCAACTTAGTCAATTGATGGGCCCCCTGAGAGGAGTGGTCAGGACCGCCATAACCACACCTACTGCACTTCTTAAAATAGTCTTTGCTCTTGGCTGGAGACGTTACTCGGTTCTATTTAATCTTTGTTTCATCACTCTGACATTTTGACGACAAGACCGAGTAGAAGCTTATGAAGATAGACGCCAACCAAGTCCATTCAACGATATTCAAGCATCTCTAATACAGTGGCTAAGTTCTGGACGGGGACTAAACTAGGATGTACAAAAAAAAAGAAAGAAATGACTGCTTTTTGAAGATTCCACTGTCCTCTGACTGAGATGGAAAACATTGTTCAAGTCAAGTAGATATTAAGTACTTGAACGGCGGACATTTGTTGGTGCATTAGAAAAGCCATTACGATAAAAGCCTGGTCTTAAGTAAGTCATAAGATGTACAAGTTGAGATGTTTATCCCAATGAGAGATAATGGCTCTTATGCTATCGTCGTCTCTAAAGTAGACCCATGTTAAAGCACCGAGGAAGTTGGTTAAGTGCAGCCGCTCTGAGGTCAAACAAAGATGGACCGTATATGTCATCTGTTCCGTTTGGAAAACGTTCGAAGGAAGGCATTTGTGGTCTTGGGTTGTGCGGGTACAAATTAATAATTTATGAGCACAATCTTATTTTTCCCCGGTCAACAATATAACCAGAGAAAGTTAAGGTCGTCTTCCGCATTTTTATGTCCAATTTCAATTCCTCACATCCTCTTAATAATAGTTCATATTGTTATAGCATTTCTTCTTGTTTATTGAGCAGCCTGTCTCATTTGTGTTGCATCCATTTAGCAAAAATATTGGCATCCACCTCCAAGAAGATAATGATTTGCATGATTTATCGATTTGGCCTAGATGTTGTGCCAGATGCTCAATGTGACGCAGACCTTTCTATCCCACATTGAAATGAACACAGGGATTACGCTGGCCTGTCGTCGTGTTTTTTTTTCTGATGAGTTTGGAAATAGCTGCGAATTTACAAGCGCATTTCCCTTTTCTTTGTCTAAAATGTGACGATATTGCGTTGGCTTCCCTCCTCTTTCGCCCTGTGCATCATGAGGCGGAGTTTTCTTCAAACCTCCCGCAGAGACCAGTTGAGCTGCTATATATTAGTAACCAGAGTCAAACTGAAATCGCAGTAATAGGCAATATAATGTCCTCTCTGGCCGTCGCTCTCCTCTCACCCTCTCTCTTTGTGCAGCTCAGTTTGTCATCCATTTTCTCAGTAGGAGGCCGCGCCGACTGTGATTTTAACAAGTTTTGCTGAGGTGCTCCGGGTCCCCCGCTCGCTCAACCCGGGCCCGCGCTGCATTCCTCACAAAGGGAAGAAAAGTTTGGTTTCCCCAGCGCGGACCTCCGAATTGGGAGCGTGTCCAGATTCCTGTGTGGGTGGATGCGGAGGGAGCAGGGCAGACGCAGGCTCTGACACAGGGAGGATACTGTCAAAATAAGCACATCGGGACACTCGCTCGGCACGGCCTTTCTCTCCCGTTTCTGCTCCAGTTGTTTCCCCACCTCTCCCATTCAGGCATTTCCTGAGCTGCATGCGCCAAACGCAACAAAGAGACACTTATTACACACGCCATGCACTCGCTGAAGAGCAGCAGTGACGTCATGAGGCAGGCGAGGCTAGAAACATGCAAAAGTCCCCAATGTCTAGGTTGAACTCTGGCATAATGACTTCACGGTGTTGAGAAATATTTTACTGATATGATTAAGTTTCATCATACAGCTGGTTACTTGTGCTGAAAGCAAAAGTTTAGGTGCATGTCCAACTTTCCCAATCTTCAAAATAGTCTATACTCTTCATAAATACGGCCAATCAAAAGCAATTTTCTGTTGACTCAGCATTTTAGGAGGTAAACACTTTCAAAATATATTTAAAAAGTCATTGCGCAACACTGATTTTGCCATTATTTGCCCATTTAGCATTGTCACTGTGGAAAGTGTGTTTACCAAAGAGGACTGAGGCTGCAATAGATTAAAGACACATTAGTCATTGGGACACATTAAGCCTGGAGGGACCGACTGGGAGGAGTCGTCAGGAGACGCTGAGAAAATAGACGAGCAGCGGCATAGGCACGACTGTAGTGAACTGTCAAAGCCATCTGCACATCATGACTGATGGTGAGTGACTGATGCAGATGATTCTGATTTCCGATTAAGAAATTGCAAGGTTTACCTTTCGCTGCAGTGTTGTGAAGAGAAATGTTTAAACTAGGGCTGAAACAACTAATCGATTAATCGACAACTAATCGATTATTGAAATAGTCGACAACTATTTTAGTAATCGATTAATCGTTTTCTGGTTCACAAAGACTCAAATAGCGCAAAAATTACAAGAAAATGTAGTAGTTTTGATGAAAACCTATTTTGTTTTTATAGTTAGGGTCTGTAGTGTTTTGTACACTGTAAATTTCTTGAATATCCGTCTGTGTCTCATCCCAGAAAGCAGAATTAGCCTCCAACAAACACGCACTTTAAGTTTACTCCATTAATATGTCCTGAAGCTGTGCCACTTGAGCGTTATGTGATAAAAAAATTGAAAAAATAACATTTTCCTTTTTCACAGCCAATTCACAGCCAAGCGATTAATCGATTAATCGTAAAGATAGTCGTTAGATTAATCGATTACAAAATAATCGTTAGTTGCAGCTCTAGTCTAAACCTAATGACCTCATGCAAGAAGTCAACCAAGATGAGGAGGTTAGGAATGAAAAACAAAGCAAGAGCTAAGCCAGTGAAGCGAGACTGAATTAAGACTAAAATGGTCTAGTGTTGGTGCCATCGAGGTCTAAATCAGGTCTAAACAGGCCTAAATCAAGACTGAATACGGACTGGTCCCATCTTGGTTGTTAGAAGCTATAGGTCGACACTAAAATCAAACCGGTGATTGATGCTTTGTGTGTCGCTCGAAGCGCTCATGATTGCCGAACGTAACATTATCGATTCGAGTGCCCGTTCGCTATTAGTCTGTGTCAAGTTTTGTATGAATTGTAGAAAATTACTAAAGTGCTTTCGAGTGTGGCCTTTTCAGTTGCAGTCGCTGTCATTAGAGCTAATGGGGCACAAAATTACAGTCTTTGAGTCAAAATCAATGAGTCAGCCAGAAAATCAATGAGTCATATTCTTCATATCAAGTATATGAAAAACAGGCACAGTTAAAAGTGTGTTTTGTTAACAGGAAAATTAGATGGTTGTCATTGCTCTATTGTTAATGATGAAGCTTCTCTAAATATGCCAAATGCTATCATTAAAATTGATTTTCATTGAAATGTATTTTTAACATTGATGCACCAGTATCAAAACAAACTTCATTACCTCAGAGGAATGGGAGAATGTATTATCAAGTCACCTTTTATGAAATTTTAACCATATTATAAAATTCCCTTATGAAAAAGTAATATTTTGCTCCATTTACAGGTTTAGGTAATCCTGTTCACTTTAGTTGTTTCTTCTTCTACTGCTAAATCTACATTTACTGCAGCGCCATTGATTGGGTAGCATGCCATTTGCTTAAAATGCTGGCTTGAATGTTGTGGTTACGACGGTAAATTCTCCCTACTGCCAGAGGAGGGCGCTCCAAGCAACACATAAGATGTTTAAAGATCAGTCCTCTTTCAGCAAGTCTCTTTTCCATGTTTTAGTCTTGATTATTTTTAAGCCTTGTTTCGACTTTAAAATAAAGCTACTTTCTTTTCACCTGTACAGCACTTAAATGACTGTAATGCGAGGTTTTAATGGTCGTCTACAAATGTAACACACTTATTACACCCACTAATCTTCGGCATTTAATTGTACTCGCTTGTCGACTTATCTCCTGAAATATTTGCTTATCTTGGAGCTGAGTCGTTCTCTCGGTCTGAAGGCGAGACGGGGAGGATGTTTTAAATAAGGCTGTGAGCTTTTGATCCCTGTGCAGACACCTCACAGCCGCGCTCCGTCAGGCCCCGTCCACCTTAAGAGGATTTCAAAGCGCAGTCTAACCCCGTCAGAGGCTAAGGCTACAGGCAAATACTGCTTACAACTATAGTCAATGCAAGCCCATGTATGTGAGGAAAGTGTACGTTCACAACAGGGCCGTGCAATTCATCTAATTCTTATCAAATCACAATTCCACTGTGAAACTCAGTTGGCATTGGGGCTTCTTAATCTTCAAATCAACCAGCACACTCTGCGGCAGTATGTGCATATGGTTTTGAGTTTAGAATAGTTTAATAATAAATTACCCAAAAAGATTACACACTTAAAGGGATATTTCAGGATTTTTGACATAGGGCCTCGTTTCCTAGTTATCCAGTGTTGTTGATTTCGGGAGATTTTTTTTATTTTTTTTATTCATGTAGTCCTTTTTTTTGAAGAGTTTAGCAGTGCTAGGCTAGTGCTAGGCTAGCGCATGTCTATGGTAACTAGTAGCCTGCATTAAAAACCTCTTCAAAATCATGGGGTAGTCCTCCAAACGTTGCCATATCTGATTTGTAGAAAGCTCCTTTGTAGATTCCACGTGTAGTAACTCTAGCCACAGGTAAACAAACTACTGTATATCCTGTAACCTAGCAGATCACTCAGCCGCTGCATAGCTTACAACCAGGAAGCTGATGCTGCTCAAATATAAGTTATTTTAAATGCCAAATGGCTATATTTAAAAAAATATTCAGTCAACACAGACATTTATATGGGTAGTCTGGTGTTATAAGTGATTTGCCTCAGGTGCACTGTGCTTGGGTCAGATTGTTTTTAATGCAGGCTACTAGTTACCATAGACATGCGCTAGCCTAGCACTAGCCTAGCACCACTAAACTCTTCAAATATAGGTACTGCAGGAAAATATATATCTCCAGAAATCAACCACACTCTGGATAACTAGGAAATGAGGCCCTATGTCAAAAATCCTGTAATATCCCTTTAACTAGTAATACACGTGGCCAGATTTAAACCAGCCAAGTGTAAAAAGTATTATTTCTGTCTGTTAGTAAAAAAGGGAGTGAGTTTGGTCCAAAGTAATATTTTGCTTTCCTAACACCTTTCTAACGTCCCGATCGTCACAAGAATGAGGTTATGAGCAGTTTCAATTTCAACTAAAACTAGCCTGCAAGGTTCATGAAACTGATACAGATGCATTATAATTGGGTGCTTTGTATTTTTCAAACAAATGTTACTCCTCTACTAGAAGCAAAATCAGATATAGGGCCTTTAACAACCAGAAGCATGGACTACACTCCACAATCCGACCAAAACTAAGTCTAAACTAGGTCTAAATCAGAACAAAGGCACCACAAAAAGGCTTTAAAGCCCAAATGCAACTAAATTATGTTTTTTGAACTTCAAAAGACTAGAGTACCCACTAGAAAGAGATATACTGTAGCACCAGTGTTTCCCCTCACCACATTTTGGGAACCACTGCCCCAGCCGCATCTGACTGAATGTGGTAACTACAAACACTCATCCCGCTGACCTCATCACATCATGGTCCGGTCTGAACAAAAGACATGTCGAACTGCGCAGAAACGCCAACACGGGCCTGACTAATCCCTGGATTTAGGAGAGCGCTGCCATTTAAATCAATTGAGAGAAGTTTAAAATAGGCAGAAATACACAGCTGATAAACCTCAATGACAGGAAGTGGCTGCAGTGGAAAAACTGTAAATGTCACGGCGTTAACTTAGCGCTGAAGAGTGACGCACGAATTCTGACTTTTGAAGCGCTTGGATTTGATTAAGTTCATTCTGGTCCCCGTTTATCTTGCCTTTCCTTAAACAAAGTCTTATTATCGTCGTCCGGGAGTGCAGCAAGGATAACATAACTCAGGTCATCCGTAAGAAGCCTCCCACATGAGAGTAACCCGGGTCAAACGTCTGATTCGCAGTTTACAAAGGACTTCTAAGCCTGTGTTTTCAGGAAACATAGGCTTTAAATCACCTCTAAATCTGCTGCTGCGGGAGCCACCGTCCTGTGTCGTGTTGTAGATAAAAACATGCTGATGAAAACAGTCAACAGACATTCTCCACAACTCTGAAAGGAAGACAGATTTCCAGCATTTTAGCCAATCATTTATTGATTCATGAGTTCTCTTTTCACTATGCAGAGTATATGAATTTAGTAAACTCTCAAGCATTTCTGCCTGCATTTGACACCATACATAGACCTCTGCTTGTCCATCTCGTCTCTGTTTTTCTGAATGACTTTCCCATCTGCTGTTTGCGTGTGGCGTATCGATGCCTGAATGGACCCTGGCTGTCGGAGGAGATTAAAGGATGCAATTGTTTTCCAACTCGGGGGGCTGATCTCTGTGTGTCGGCATCAGGAGGTCGCTCTGGGTTAAACCTCTGCCTTTCTTAATGCTCCTCATGCAAAAAACAACATTGCGAGAAGAATCAACAAAGAAATGGCTTCCTTTGGTTAATCACATGAATATCCACTATTGAACTAGAACCACAATTTAAGCCTGGTATTGTGCAAAGCCGAAACAGGACTAAACCAATATCAGACCAGGACTATACTGTCTCCAAACCTTATAAATTAGGATTAAACCAGGTAAAGTCCAAAGCAAAACCAAGACCAAGCTTATGGGACTGAACCAGACCAACTGAGATCGAAACCCAAATTAATTAGTTCTCTAAACCAATGCTACATTAGAGCTGAATAAGGTCTACTGTAGATCAGGAGGAAAACAGGACCAAATCTAGACTTAGATGTGTTAGTTTTCAGGACTAAACCAAAGATTAGAATATCTAAACATTAACCCCCCTCGACTAACTCATCATGTCTTAGCCAGAATGTTATGTGATCCCCTAATTTGAACTTAACCAAACTTTAACCCTGACTAAACTAGCTCTCATAAAGGACATTGAAAATCAACACTAAACAAGGCATTAAAAGGAATTGATGAACCAGTATATAGCAGTAAAAGAGCTTGTTGTGAGAGGCTTTCGTTCAGAGCATTAAAGCCAGCCCAGCATATGGCCATCTGGCACAAATATACAGCAGATATTTGGGGCTAAAATGGCTTTAGCATGTGCGGCTAAGTGCAGACTAAGCTCCTATGGCACATCCCACAGTGACTGTGATAGAACTCATCCATTCTGTGTCTGGATTAGTCCTCTCCATTCATTTTATAGATTGGTTTCCCTGGACATGAGCACGCTGACTGTCCCGACATGAAAAGGCTTTTTATAAATGCACAGCTGTGGGCGGATAGGACTCGTATGGCATTGTCTGATATGATAAGGGCTATAAATATGTATAGCAAACAAGACGAGCGTGCGGCTGAGAGCTTACACAAACACAAAGGCTTAAACAACGTGTATGTTTCAGGCACAAAATCTTCAGTGTCTGTTATTGAAAAGTGGCACAAATATATTTCATGCTTTGTCATTATATTATAAAAATGACATAACAGGTTATTCTGGCAATCAAACAATTTACATTATAAGTGTATCACACTTTTTGACAGCATTTTCAATGAGTGAAACAATATTTCTGCTTTCGTAAAGACTGTTCTACTGTAGTTATTAGTGAAGTTATGGCGAGTGCTTTTACTTTGTGATGAGAGGATTAAGCTTAGCAAGAGATCGAGAAGTGCAATTCCTGGATTTGTAGGACCTCAGAAGGAGCTGTTTAGGAAACTTAGGAGCTTTTTGTGATCTGAATAGCCAATGGAGAAGATTCAAAGATTTATGAAAGATGCGCTAGCGGCTCAAAACACATGTATTTGACGAGAGAACAATGATGTAACATGATAAAGAAAAGTTCTAAAATGTTCAAAATACAGATAATTGTGTATTGCATTTTCTATTGTATACTTTTTGTAAGTTGGAGTAAACAATTCACAATATTTGTCCTTCAAAATGTCGTCTCTGAACCGTATCTTTTCATTTAGTTCCTCCTATATATCATTGCATATCGCTGACTGAGCAGTAGTTTGTGCGTTGCTGCCTCCTCACTCGTGTTGGAGAATGAAATATTCAGGAGAAGATTCAGACGAGTGGGTCTTTTGTTTGGGAGCTGAATTATACAACTAGACACGAGCAAATAACACTGGCATAGAGCAACAGCGGGGACCTTGACACGAGAGAATGGAGGTTTGTGTCTTTTTGTCAAGCGCTGCCATTCATTCCCCGCGTTATACATGAAGCTCTTATTAGAAAACAGAAGGTGAAAGCACTCATGAAGACTGTCAAAGCATTACTCAAAGTAGTTCTTTTCTCACCGGCGGAACCCCCCCCCCCCCCAGCAGCACATGGCAAACATAGAGCGTATCATTCAAAAGGCCTGGGTTACATCATTTCCCCTGCTTTGTGCCTCCACCATAACAGCGCTGATCCGTCCAGGCTACGGGCAAAACAGAGAGGGAGGGAGAGAATGCTGACCTGGTGAAACCGAGGACTGAAAGTGTGACTTTGTTCAAGAAGCGGCAGATTGAACTGAGCGGCCGCTGCTCTGACGGCGCGTTTTGTTTAATGCGGTCGGATCGATTGATACAGTAGAGTTCGTCCTCATAGTCTTAAAGCAGGGGTGTCCAAACTTTTTTCATGGGGGGCCACATATTGGAGCGTACACGGGGTAAAGGGCCATGGGTCGGTGGTTAGTTCCGCGAAACCTTCCACTAGCAGAGGTTTAAATTGTGCCTCATGCCTTTATTTATGCTTAAAACCTTAATGCCAGCTCTGTATTACAATAAAATGCTAGTTGTTAGGTTAGAATTGTGTAGAATTATTACATATTAAATAAAAATGACCATCTCTGATAATGTGAACCGATTCAGCAAGAAGCCTGAGGGCCACATTTGGCCCGCGGGCCGCACTTTGGACACCCCTGTCTTAAAGCAATACTAAGTATCTTGTTTACCTTAATAAATCCTTTCCGTAGTCCTTCTGGGGGTAGTACAAGTGTTAATGGGATGATCAGAGGGTCTTTCATCTCGCCCTGGTGACTCTGGACTGAAAACCACAATTGCAACTTGACTGCCTCCGGGTCCGAGCCACCAATACACACTAATGGAATTACGAAGAAGAAGCTAACAGGCTAATGGGCAAAGCTAATGGGGGGGAACACCACTTTAAACAGTATTTACAGCCAAGTTTGAGTGAAAAAAAATATTTCCATTGTGTAATTAGATGTACAATATCCCTCTCTCCCTTTACCTTTTCTGTCAGCGTAGTATTTACTCTCACAGACAATTAATAAGTTACAAAAACGCAACTTGCTATGACACCTGCAGTGGCAAGAGTTACTTAATACTGCTTTAATACACATACAATAAACAATTTTCTCAAATGGATTAGTTGGATATTTTATTGGAATTTGTTGATTAACTACTGCAAACTGAACAGCAGATACCATCAGAAGTCTTTGTAGATCAGCGATAGGTAGAGCAAGCATCTTTTTATTGATTCTTTAGGATCCCCATGAGCTCCCACAAAGCGATTGCTAGTCTCCCTGGATATATTTTATTTGATAATTCCACAAGGAAACACATTTTGGGTACTTTACAAAAACTCATAAAGGTGTAAAATGCATTCAAATCCATCAAACCTCAAGGGAGTGAGTGCTTGGAGGAAGAGTCTGGTGCTTATTAGCGCACATGCAGGTTTCCAGTAGATTCTCAGATTGATACGATATGCACACAAACACGCAGTTGTGTCTGTGCAGCTTTAGGCAGCGCAAGTTGGGTCATGATTTGAACTTTCTTCCCGCGCTGCTTTAGGCCCTTTATTATTCTTCAACATTCTTCTGCAAAAATAAACAGATTCATTTTCATTTCTTATCTCTCAACCACTCTTTTCCATCTCTTTGTAGCTCTCAAACCTAAGTGTGTCATCACAGTTACTGGAGATGCTGCTATCACTGGAGTGCTCCAGGAATAGCCGCAGCAGCACGTCGTGTACTGAGAGCTTTTAAGTGTCCCAGTGTAGCCCTCCATGTTGTTTATTGACACTCAACCATCACAAGAATCCTGCGCAGCTCCAATTGATCAAGCTGCTGAAGGTACGGAAAAGATATACAACAAGTCTGGCTCATATTGCTGATTTCTAAAGACATGCAAAAGGCTGAAGGAATAATCTCAGGGAACACGTTAAATATTTAGAAGTCTTAAAGATTCTCTTTTATAAGCAGAATGGTTTAGTGGAGGCAGTTGTCCTGATTTTGAGAAATTGAGAGAAAAATGCACGCACCAAATCCTATACTAAGTCTAATGCATAGACTTATAGGATCTAAGGAGCTGGTTTGAGATGCGGGGCCTACTCCCTGCAAAGCGCTTTGATGTAACTTGCTGTCACGTATAAAATGCTGCCTGTGTGTCTCACTTTACCTCAGGGTAAAATCCGAAACTAGGGCAGGCTCAAGTTTGAAGTTGAGCCAGGAGTTTTCATAAGGACCCGTACAAGCACTCGTCATTTGAAGAGTGTCCCGGAGCACAGTGAGGTCAAAGAAAGGATGTGGATAATCCCTTGATTTCAGCCTCTGTCCGTCTAAAAATATCTCACCCGGTATTGATCGGGCTCCCCATGAGATTGGCATATTTATTTGCCAACACAGGCTAAATATAAAGCACATGGCAGCTTAAAAAAATAACAGATTTTGAAAAACAAACATCATTTTTGCATAATTGAGCTGACTGCACTGTGTTGAAGTTGTTTCGATAAATATCTCAATAATATTATTATCACAATGTTCAAGAGAGTCATCAAATATTCAATTTTTCCTTTCATATCTGCCCTAATTTCCAACTGTGACAAGTTTATTATTGTGTTTTCAGCTTACACTGTCTTATCCGTTCACACATGAACTTAACCTTAAGCTACTCCAGGTGATTTCCAAAAGCATGGCGAGATTTGGTGACAGCATTTGGAGTATGACTAAAGCCGACTCAGCAGCCCGTGTGTGTGTGTGCTGACTCAGATATACCGCAGGTGTGTTACTGAGAGCAGATTTATATTACCATCAGTGATTCATTGTCAAATCTAGATGTTGTTACAAAAGTGAAAGCCCCGAATCTGCACAGTCATCTGCCTCCTGTCGAAGTGATAAGATAATAGGCCCCATTCATGTTGCCGCAGTCACAGACCTCTTATCGGAAACCAAATATTTGACCACAGTTATCTGAGCGCGTACGTATTTGTCATGCTCGGATAATGCAGCATAAAAGGAAACATAGACACTCGCTTATTGGTTTGCACTGCAGCGCATTTGTTGTGATTATTTATGTTGTCTCACACGTCATTTGAAAGTGACGATGTCGAACAACTGTACGCCATTGTTCAAACCATAATCCTGCACTGGGTATTCTCGTGTCGAAGCATTCATTGCACAGTTTTTTAGAATTAGCCTTTTCCTTCATGTATGCTGCTTGGGAAAGGGGGACCACTTGACTTGCAAAGTGGGCTATAGAAATACAATTGACATGGACATGGTTTAGCCCTTTAGAGCATGTTGTGAAGTCAGTCCTTGGTTTAGCACTGGTTCTGTCTTGCCTGGCAGGTCCAAAATGATACCCCTCTGTGTTTTTTATACACAGGGATATCAGTCTGGGCAGGGCGCCCTCGTTCGCCGCTCATGCCAAACCCAATCGGATCGGTGCAATCAGATTAGTTTATTTGCAGTCACGTGTTGCTCACGAGCAGCGTCACTCTTGAGGTGCAGAAGTCTCCTCAATAACAATCTACAGATGGTGCACAGGAGAGAACCAGAGCTTGTTCCCAATTGCCGGTAAATGACCAAAAACGCATCAACAGTCGGTGGCCTTTGTGGTTCATAACCCTGTTCGCTTGCGTATGTTCCGCTCTAGAAATGTAGTTGGTGCCGACTCTTACCGGTCTTAATCTCTGGTACAGCGGTGAGTCTGGATTTTTCCGGTCCAGGTTCTGTCCCCACTTTCTCAATGAATCTAGTGCTCATAGAGTGTGTTTACATGCACTCAAGTATCCAGGTTATCAATGGGGATTTTAAGTTTCCTGGTTTTGTCCGATTCATGTACACACAGTTCACATTTTGGTTTTGGTTTCCTGGGTAAGACAATATCCAGGTTGCTAGAAACCAGGATATTCCCACTGTAAACTCAGCATCCTGGTTTTTCACCATTGCCGACGTACTGAGCATGTGCAAACATTTGAAACAGATACGACAGGAGCAAAAACTGTCCTGCAGCCATTTTATCTGGTGCCTGGGCTTTTAAATCTTTGTATCTTCAACATCAAAACATTGAAGTAACCTTAAGAAACAACTACTTTTTTGCTCCATGGTATCTCTGGTGGACGTCAGCGCTGCTCTCGGATCAAACAAATCTTTAGTCTTTTTTTTTTTTTTTTCTGTCTCTGAAGCTGGGAAAGAACTCTACTGTTATTAGTGCTTCTTTGAATAGATCTTGTCCCTGTGCCAGAGAAATGTCCGAAAAATCCATGTGTTAGCAACATTGCTAAAATATTTAGCTCCTTACTATATTTGTCATTGGCTTCGCCCCTGTCTGGAGCCTTAATATCCAGGATATGCGTAATAACCAGGTTACTCGAGCGCATGTATGTAAACACACTCATTAAAATGGTTCATTTAGTATTTCCAGGAAATCATGGCTCTTTGGATTGAAAAGGTTGCAGACCCGTGAAATATACAATTCATATTTCCAGCCTACAAAGCTTCCATCAGTCAGCGTACTAACTAATACAAGCTCACATCCCCTGCCTCTGCACTGTATTGATTTCCATAGTAATGCTGCTGTAATAAGTGCAGTATGGATGGAGATGTGACCCATTGTAAAGTAAAGGCCTTGGGTTCAGAGGCTGAGCAGATCCATCATTAGCGACGCTACAATGACTGACATGGCCGTGCTAATGGCCTCATGTAGAGCAGGGCTAACTACTACTGCTGTGAGAGAGACATATAGGCTAAAACCTGTGCGCTCCAGGGTACACAGGCTCATTAGACCGTATGTTCCTGCATGTTAATGGTAAATGTACTGATTAGATGTTCAGAAGAGCTATTGTCGTATTGACTTGAAATTGTTTTCACACAATTCTTCTGGCCAGAGTCCGATAAATCAATACAGCTGGACATTTCCTGATGTCGATGGCCGACACTTCTCAAGGGCCAAAGTTTGTGACCCCATTCCCACAGGATGGCAAAGAGGGTGGCCAATATAGGTATTAAATATGCTCAGTGATGAGGCGGACTGTAAAATTAGTATTTTAACTAGAGGTCGACCAGTATTTGATATAATGCAGATAAAATGCAGATATCTCCAGAACCGAGCGTGATAGAGACGTTTTTTGCATTTGAAAGAGCTCAGTCAGAGCCTTAAAATGAGCCTTCTCACACCTTCCAAGGCCTCAGGGGAGCTGAGAAACATTGCAGGGAAAATCGGTCACAAGTTTGTACATCTCGGAGGTTCGGATTGTATTTTACATATTTTATGTGACTTTTGCTTTTCATTTTGGAACTATAAGAGATAGAGACTTTTCGTTTTTTGTTTGAAATCTCCTGATTTTGGTCTTTCATTCAAGCTCCTTTTGAAGTATCTACTAAACATGACTGTTTGACATGAAATCAGCCCTTTGCCCCTAATAAATTGCCCTGTGCTGTCACGTGACTAATATTTGTTGTAGTAGGTAGTGCAACACTGTCAAATTTTACAGTTTAAGAGGCATCATACACAGGATTATAGACAAGTCCTTTTTAAAAATTGGGCCAAAAATATCAGCAGTGTGTAATGGCATCGGTCAATCAAAATCTGCATCGGACTGACAGAAACCTCTAATTTTAACACAATCTTCCTGCGCTGCTTTATTTGCCCTCATACTGATTTATTTTGATTTATTATTGATTTATTAATTTAAGCTACAAAGTGCAGTTGCAAGCAGTGGTGTTGCCAGTGGAGGTCTTTGTCGTGGGCTTTTGCTTGTTCTTATCTCGTGGGAAACAGCCAGAACATGTATTATTCACTATGGTGTCTCTGTAGCCATTCACAGAAACATTGAGCCGACTGCTGGCGAGTGTCCCTCCCACCGCAGGTCTTCTCCCGACAGGAGTGATGATGATAACGCCGTATTTTTGGCACACAGACACTGGCCCCGCTCCTGCCCCGCTCCTGCCCCGGGCTCTGCTGCTGCTCTATTTGGGAATGACGCGGCAGATGAAAGATTTATGCTTCTTTGAGAGGGGTTTCTGCGAACTGTTACTTTGATATGACGTTACAGGATGAAGCTGCAGTTCTCTGGTTCTTGACCTACATTTTACCTTCATGTTGACTGTATAAAATGCGACAGTAACATGGCTTTTTCCTTAATAGGTTTATTTCTGAGGGCTTTCTGCTGAGACTGCAGTATGTATTGTCAAGTTATTGTTATTGCAATATTAGATGGCGCAATACCCTTAACGGACAAGGCCATGATTTAAACTAGTATTACACAACTACTAAGGTTTCATTGTTTTTTGCTAACACAGCCACAATAAAAATGCACGCTAACTTAAAAATGTGCAAAAGTTCAGGGTCAGGATTTTCCTCATTGAGATTCACTCTTGCTTTGTTGATTCTTTATTTTTCTAAGTCTTGTTTTGACACAAATTGTTAATAAAACTGTGCTTATGATTTTTGTTTAAATTTGATGAATGTACCACATTTAAAGTAAAATATTGCAATAGTAAAATTACGATATAATGCACGTATCATTTGCATCATTCTATATATCACATACCCTTAATAATAATCATCTTTTCATTACATTCACCAAGCCAGTACTGACTGCTCTGACATTGTACACTGCAATCCCAGTATTGCAAGTTTTGAAAATGTGATAATTGCTCTAAATTGCGTATCCACGTGGGCCCGAATCACAGCACAGTAAATGGAAGGAGCGGAAATCACACCTTGGTCTAATAATAAACAATGGCTGCTTCCTGTGGCGACCCCTGAGCGCCTCCAGCTTTTTTAATTACACGTGGATCCGGGACTATGGGCAGCCTTGGGACCGAGATGTTGCTAAAGCGTCAACAATCGCCCTCCTCTCTCTCTCTCGCTCCCTCGCTCTCCCAGTATCCCTCTCCTCTCTCTCCGTCTGCTGTGGCCGGTGACTCATCCTCACCATACGGCTCGAGCCCATGTAGTCTGTCCATGCACCTACACCACTGACCGTTTCATTACTGCGGCCCTAAATAGATTTATATTGGTTATTCAAGCAGTCCCCACAATGTGACCCTGCGAGTGCACTGACCGTTAACAGGAAAACAGGGCATAGTTACAGTTGAATTAAATGTGCATCTATCAAGGCACTTCAGCTTTAGCTTTCATCTCTGAAAGCAAAAACAGACAAGAAAACGTACTCATTCATGTGTTTTCCTACATGGCAATTTCGTTTCATGTTTCTAATTTGGTCATATCAATATTCTTTTTGGTAAAACTCATAACTCTGGCTCACGATCTTATAAAGCAATAACAAAAAGACCACAGTTTAGTTAATATTTTTCCCCCTTCTTTTTAAACATGAATTGGTTATTGGGCTCTGCATGTTAATACTTGTTTTACCTTGAGATTTGGATTTGCCAGCTGTCGTAGAAAATACTGTCTGTTTACTACTTGGGGCAATAAGCACCTTTTGCTCTTTTGTGAAGTTGCCTGAAGTTTCATGGCATATGTACTGTGGGAACCAGATCTTTACATACACTATATAAAAAGACACATGTGCGGTCTGACATGAAACCAGAATAAACTTTTCCTTTTTTATATTTTAAAGAAATGTTTGTGTTACTTTTTACAAAGTCTGAAGTTTACATACACTAAGATTACTATACCTTTGAACAGTTTGGGAAAGCCCAAATGACGATGTCATGTCCTTGGAAGCACAAGTCTTGTTCACCCTCGGGTGCAATTTCAAGACACCTGAAGGTGCCACATTCATTGGTTCAAGCAATTTTACACAACTATAAAAAACATGGAAATGTCCAGTCATCATACAGATCAGAAAGAGGGCGGGTTCTGTGTCCCAGAGATGAACGTGATGTGGTCCGAAATGTGAAAATCAACCCAAGAACAAACGCAAAAGACCTGGTGAAGATGCGGAAACCGGGAAGAGTGGGTCATTATCTACAGTGAAACAGGTCCTGTACCGACATGGGCCGAGAGGGTCCTCTGCCAGGAAGAAGCCCTTAAAAAGCCCCCTCCAAAAGACACGCAAAAATGCCAGATAGGATAAAGACTTTAATTTTTGGAGACACATCCTGTGGTCTCACGTTTGGAGTAAAAAGGAGGAATCTTGCAAGTCTGAGAACACCATCCCAACTGTGACATACGGGGGTGGCAGCATCATGCTGTGGGGTTGTTTTGCTGTGGGAAGGACTGGTGCACTTCACAAAATAGATGACATCATGAAGAAAGAACACTATGCGGAAATATTGGAAAAGTAAATTCTGGTTTCATGTCAGACACTGAGAAAATCATGCATGCGTGTCTTTTTATATAGTAGTAAACATCTGGTTCCCACTGTTAAAAATTGAAGCTCTTTTAATGTAGATATTTTCAGTTGAATATAAAAAGCTTGTCTAGTATATTTCATGTAATAGGAGTTTTATAAGAGTTTTCCTTAGAGTTTTGGTCAGCCTCAAATTTATGTTTATGTTAGCAATGAGCTGCTTCATAATCTTGCTTTGTCAAACTCTCCTTCTGCTTGTGCAGCACTCTTACCTTTGTGCAGCCTATGATTCAATCCTCCAGAGCCCTCACATAAATGAATCACATCCACCCTTTGTTTGGCTGTTTACAATAGTCTCGCACAAATGTTGCCAAATTGTGCAGCAGAACGAGATAAATGTTTCGGGGGGGGGGGGGGAGTGTCGAGCTAAAGTCTCCGCACGACTCTTGAGGAAAAGAAGGTGTTTGTTTGCCTTCCTCCTCTTCCTCGGGCTCGTCAGCGCATGTCTGAATCTGATCACACATTAATGCTGCTACAGCCCGACGCTGAAAGTGGGTCAGCAGGAGGAAGTGGTGTGAACTTGGCTCTGGAGTTGTTGACTTCTGGTGCTGGAGTCGCACAGTGGGCATGAGGGCTTCTTAGGACAAGGACAGGACCTACAAATTCCTATATACTGAAGGGTTACCATAAGGGTTGAATAAACGGGCAGCACTTACCCAAAATGTATTTAAAAAGCTCTTCTTGATGAGGAAACCTTCACACTTCAACGAGTTGCACAGCTCAGATGTGACGGGGGACCATTCTTCCACTCAAATCGTACAGTGTTGTGGACCTGTAATTTCCTCTGACTCTCTGTTGGATTTAGGTGATTTTTCTTTTTCTGAAGCCAATTGTGGACTTTTCTCTCTTGTGTGTTTGTGGATAGCCCCCTCAAAACCATTCCCAGCCCCAAACGTCTCTGCGGCTTGGTGATAGTTTGGTGGTATTTTTCTTGCAGGTCTTATGAATGTGCTCAAGAAATAAAATTATGTCTTTTTCCCAATATATTGTCATTTCTCTAGAAAAAGGTTGTATCCTTGAAGCATCGGTTTGACCTTGCTGGTTTTGCTTTTGAAACAGACACATTTTCTTCTATTTCAAGGGATATTATCAGTATTCTTCCAATCTGATGCCCTTACTGTGGCCAAGGTTGTAATTGATTGTCGATATATGATAATAAACCACTCTGTTTGCTCGCGAGCACAATTACATCATGTGTGGATTTGAAATGAAGAACCTACGCGATTGATCACATTTCAGTTTCCTTTCCCTCGCTAAATCTAAGTTGGACCCCGTCTGTGAAATCAGTCGCAAATCTAGAAATGATCACCTTTCTTATACTTAAATTGTGCCGCCCCGATACATTTTCCGATCAAGAACTATTTGATTCTGGGTCTGATCAAAGCCATTTAGCTCTTAGTGGCGAGCCCTGATTGCGCCGCTTCATGCTGCCCTCTCAGATGACAGACATTGCCCTGATGACAGTGGGCAGCCCTCCGGCGCGCCGACACAATAGGATTTGATTATTCAAGTGCTTAATTGCCGCTCGTCCCGCCGACCAAAGCCACCGGCAGGAATGACGGCAATGAATACCTGCCACTTTGAATCAGCCCGTTTGCGTTCAAAGGTGCTATTTTACTATTTAAGGCACGCCGCTAATGCACTTTTCTTTTCCCTCTCTCTTTCCCACACAGGCTTTGCACTCTGACGCTGAAAAAGCTGGTGGTTCTCAAAGAGCTGGACAAAGAACTCAACTCGTTGTCGATAGCGGTCAAAATACAGGTGAGCGGGTTCATGTTTTTATCTATATTGTATGACCGAGGTCCAAACTTTTAAAGACTGTAACAAAGTAACGGAATAGAGTGTGTGTTTTTGAGTGCAGGACTGGGACAACTGGAAATTGCCATAAAAACTATATCTAAAAGTCATCAAGACACACGAAAAAAAAAACACTCTACATTTGCTGTATTTCCAAATGCATTGCTTCCACCTCTTGCCTGCAACATGGCACAGTTGCAATGTACCAAGTGTGAAACATTGTGTGGAGCAGCTGCTGGTTGCCTAGACAATGACGAGGCTCGCAGCTAATCTGGCCGATTGATAAAAAGGCTCTAAGCCGCACAGGGAGCCTCGGTGAGTCACCCAGGTGCTGCGGTGAATGACAGACTGGCATTAGCACCTAAAGAAGGATTTGGTCTCACTTTGGTTATTGCAAATGCATTTTTGCCACCCGGGCTGGACGTGTTTCCCACAGTTTCAGCCGTAGATTGCGTGGGATTGTGTCGGACGCATGTGCTGTTTCTCTCGATGCTTTGCAAATGAATCTAGGTCAGATAAATTAGATGACAGGAAGTAAGCTGTGCTGTTTCAGAGCCATTGATAGTCAAAGAGGAAAAGTGATTGGTCGCGGAGGATGATCAATAGATTTTATGCATTAGCTACTTAAAGCCACACCGCGTAGAATTTTACCCTAAAAAATGAAATTGAAATATAAGCTTTTCTTTTATGACAGATATTGTCAGCATTGAAAAATACCTCAAACAGACATGTAATTTTGCTGTGAGCGGCTCAGCTCTCCTAAGACATGACATAACTTTTACCGGGAGTGGGTACGTCTCCAGCTCGATTCCATGGAGATGTGACTAAAGTCAGCAGAATTTGAGATTTAAACAGGTATGGTCCTTATCCAAATCCATTCTGTGATTACCCACTGCAGTAAGAGAATTTTCTGTGTCGAGCTGCTCATTAGAAAAATGTTTTGTACTGATGGCAACAGTAGAGTCCAAAATGTTGCGCAGTGTGCCTTTAAAGGGATATGGAGTTTACAAATGATAAAATTAAGTGTTTTCCTCCCCCTACATGTTCCAACAATGTCCTAATGTGTAGAATGAGCCCAGACCTGTTCACCACAACTGCTTTTAAAATCCTGCACTGTCACTAAAAACAGTGTTATTTCGGGTCCAAAGTGCCGTCATGCACGAGCTTAATATAGAAGGTGCAGTTACACATATGACCTGAGGTGGCAGTAGTGAGTACAAAATGGCTAACTTGTGTCTAGCCCCTTTAACCTCTTAACTCCCGCCTGAACCGAGAGCATTTTCTCCAGTTCAGCTTTACCCAAATCCTGTAGGCCAGTTTAACGCCTCATTTGAAAGCTAAGACCTACAAAACTAAATTGATCTTTTTCCTCACATTATCAAATTTTTTTCATCACTTTTTTTATTGGGCTGTCATCTCATTTTTGTCAATTTTTTGTGACTTTTTTGTCAATTTTTTGTCAAATTTGTCGATTTTTTTTTTGTCCATTTTTTTGTCACTTTTTGTCACTTTTTGTCACTTTTACGTCAAATTATTCAAATTTTTTCGTCAAATTCTTTTCACTTTTTTCTCAATTTTTTCTCAATTTTTCGTCAAATTTGTCTCACTTTTTTGTCAAATTTGTGTCCATTTTTTGTCACTTTTTTGTCAGTTTTTTCTCAGTTTTTTCACATTTTCATCCTTGTTTTCGTCTCAGTTTTGTTGCTATTTTCACACCTTTTTTCCAGAAGCTTTTAGATTGGGGTAAAGCTGGAGAAAAAGTGCTCGGTTCAGGTGGGAGCTTAGGGGTTAAAGGCTTTCTTACTAGTTTTGAGCAGCACAAACCAATAGGGGTGTAACGGTTCACGGGGATGTATTGAACCGTTCGGTTCGGCCTGTTTGGTTCGGTCCACTTGCGTACCGTTTCGGTGTATTATTTTCATTAAATAATGTAAATTTATTATTAGCGTCATATTAAGTGCCGCGGAACAAAGTTCCTACGCGAGTTTCCGCACGGACGCTATTGAGTGACGTACATTGAAGCTGCACGAGTAGCCGAGAGAAACTACAGGCGCTGGCTTTAAGTATTTGATTAAAAGTCTTGAGCCTCGCTACAATATCCCGTCACGTCCGCACTTCAGCCAAAAAGTTACACCAGCGCTCAGAGCCGGTTCTTCCTATACGCAAACTACGCAAGGTGCGTAGTGTTGCTTCACTGATTAATCAACGCGTTGTTACGGGGACAGGCTCTTCCAGCGCGCACTCACACTCCGCCTACTTCGCCACATATAACACCAAAACGGAGTAGTCTGGTGAAGTGAATGAGCAGGAGAGACCGACCGCCTTCCCCTTGTCTCAGCCAAAGCGCGAGTGCTTCTCCGCTCGTGTCCCGCTCGGCCTCTGTCTCCCGGTGCTTCGCCTCATGCGCGGCTCCTCCGCGGTTGCATCATGTCACCTGTGTCCCGGGCGCAGCTCTCATGTTTTCTCAGTAGTTTGGCGAGTAGACGAGAGTAAAAAGCCGTTCACTGTGGCCTTTTTGTTGAGTTGAATCCACATGGTTCTCATGAGTTACAGTAACTCTCATTATAAGAGTGCAATTTATTTAAAATATCACCCAAATGGGTCACTTTTATTTATTTTATGCAAGAATTCTATTGTGTATTGGCAGCTTTTCAAAAGAAAATTTTTGTTAGTTCTTATTTATTTGTACCGAAAATTAACCGAACCGAGCCCTCCAAAACCGTGAACCGAACCGAATACAATTTTAGCGTACCGTTACACCCCTACAAACCAAGCAATGACGCTAGAATTTTAAACTAATACACATTAGAACTAGCACAGCAACAGTTCATCTATGGATTATTTATTAGTGGATGATTGTCAGTGTTCTAGAGTAATCCTTTTTTATGGAGTGGCGTAATGAAATACCATCTAAATGACATCTTACTGGTTCAAGATGAAACATTAAATCCACAATTAGTCCATGACTCAATGCACAAACATAAAAGCCAATATGTTATGAAATCTCTCTATTAGCTGCTGTTGTTATAAAACATGCATGTAATTTGAATCGCTATGTTCTAATTTGGTTCTGAGCATCTTTTTAATGAGACAAACGAGCAAATGCACCACGTCCCGTTCCAATGTGATGTGACATTTTTTATAAATTGAGAACTGCTGCCTGTTCTGCTTTGAAGACTCGAAGCAGCGCGTCCCCGTGGCATGTTAATGAACTATTTTCCTCCCCGTCTCAATGTGCTACGCCGAGGCTATTATGCATCTTAATTGAAATATGATGCATTGCTGGGTGAGTCTATCTCAACACGAATACGCTTTCTCCCCCTTCACTGTCATGTAGAGGTTGGGAGCAGCCATCCAAGTGTGGCGGTTTCTCCATGTCGTCTGCGAAGCGTGAAATCCAAGGGCTTCTGTGAGCGGCCGGAGGGCACACGGCTCTGCTCTGAAGTGGGGCATTAAATGTAATTTGCAGCAGGTTTAGATAGAGAGACCAGAGGCGACTGTACGGAGGCAGTATGGACATGATTATGGCTTGTATAGTACAGGATTTTTTTGTCCAGCATTTGGAACAGCAACAATCTGTGAAAGGATTTTTAAAGGGACAACTGAACTTTATAGAGCACAACACTACAAGCTACAAGGTACAATTAAAAACATGACCATACAAACAAAGAATAAACATCTTAACAACAAATTAATTTGAAGAAATTACTCAAGGCAAAGATTCTGGCTGTGAGGTCAGTATTTGAGAAGCAGTAGTAGTTCATCTCAGGGGCCTACGGGGCTCAACTGGGTCAGCAGGCCACATAGATGCAAGACCTTGACCATTAAAGAGACACTGAACTATTGGAAGAATTTTAAAATAATAATAATAATATGGTGTCTTTTCTTTGATTTTGTGACAACCCTGGTTTGTTGTAGTTAGAGTCAAAACTCGTCTTGGTCACGTTCGAAGGTAACAGTTGGAACATTTTATTAATCCCTACAATCTTGCCGATGCCCACAGGCACTCTCCTTTGGAAGATCTCCTGATCATGTTAGGAAAATCAAGTTTTCTTGCCTTGCCCCGAGGCCATGCTGCCATCTTAAAAACAAGGAGTGGTCTCGCACCCATAGATTTGAAATGCTTTGATGGGTGCAACTTACAAATAATATTATTTAATTTACTTTAACTGTATTACAAAGATGCCACTATAAATCACAGTAAATTGTCCAGGAGCATTTTCATTTGAGATTAGACTGAAATATGAACTGAAAAGTCCCAAAATCACCTTCATTTCTAAATATGTTCTATCTATGCCACACAGTTGTTTTTTATACATTATAAGACCCATGTACATAGGATCATTTGTTGTTTGCAAAGCATATTGCGCTGTCCTTTTGTTGCTACCTTTGTGTTTTGCTAATTGTGACCAGTCATATAACGCCTCTGTATAGACCTGTGGAATGGAATATAGTAAATATCCAGTATCCTAAATGAAACAAGAAGAACCTGAATAAACCATTGTATATAAATCAGTAGTTTTAGATGGATAAAGTGGTGAAATACATACAGGAAAAATGTGTTCACTGTGCATGATGGGAATAGAAAAGACATAAGACACTCAAAAATACAACAGACATATCCCGCTGACCCATACCCCTCGGTCTAAAGAAGATGAAAGTGTTTTATTTGCTGATGCTGAATGACAAAGCTGCACTAAAGCCTCATGTCATCAGTTTGTTGTTAAGATGCAGCGTCCGTCCGAACCTCATCTGGTTAAGTGGCCGGGGCCGCGCTCACAGCCTGGTAATGAACTCTCTGGCTGGGACGATGTGGCAGTTTAAAGGCTCCCGGAGGCTCTGTGCTCTCTGGGAAATGTCCTGTCCCTCACCATGGAGACACCTGGGTCTGTCCAAGCAGCTCGGGACGGCTCAAGTATATAAAGGCTAAAGAAGACATGAATCCTGCGTTTTTTTAAATTGTCAGTAGTACTTATATTCAAATTGGTTGGACATGATTTGAGTAAGTAACATGAAAGATTGAGAATGGTGTAGCAACAAGGTGTAAATAAACAATTCGGAATTTATTCACCACCTGAGCCACTATCGCCCACACGATCGTGTTAAAGTAGCCATCTTGAAATTCCACAATAGAGTTTCCAAACCCTGACCCTCCGCTCTGTCTAATCACCCAGCGTTTTCGGAGCTGGGTTGCAATTATCTGCCTCACAGTTTCCAATGTGTCCCAATGCAACACGGGCACAACCTGATAATGCATTTTTTATTCCTCTATTTCCTGCCCGGAGTCGCCCGAGGTTGTTTCCAGACATTTGTGTCAGATGGATTACTGCGGGAGAGGCGTTCAGTCCTCATTTGGAGCGAGCGGCGGTCCAAAGCACTCCCATTGGCCGTACGCTTAGATATGATCCAATTATGTAGAGCTGTGTGTGTTTGGGGCGAGCGCAGGCCCCCGACGCCTAAACCCTCTAATGCAATTTCTCTTGTCCTGACCTTAAGCCATTTCCTGTCATCACTGGGAAGGAGGAGGGTCTAGAGTTAATTTCGCAAGTTCCAAAAGGAAGGACAGCACTGCACAGCTATATTAGGGGATTTTCCGATATTGCTGTGGATCAGGGGGAGTATTTGTTGTTATAATTCGAAGCCCTCTTGATACAATATAACTTCAAATCACAGCATTGATCATAAGGCTGACTATCAAAGCGTCTGGGGCACCATTGCATAGACCATAGTTCAGTGGTTTTCAACTTGTACAGCTTCAGGACCCGCCAATACCCCAGAATGACAAGCCACGAACCAAATACAATTATTATTTGTTATGTTCAATGCTAAATACTGTATTTTCCTCCACAAATCATTATTAAACTACTATTAGATAAGCCGTTAAAGCTGAAATTATGATCAAAACAAGTCTCAAACAGTCATTTGAACAGACTCCAGTAATGTTCTCCACTTTTTCAGTAACATTTTTAAAATGTTTTCTGGGGAACCCACTGAAATGGTTCTGCAACACACTTTTGGGTCCTGATCCCCCACTCCTCTGGATTAAACATATTTCATTGTCTACTATCTTTTGGGGATATTAAAATGTTATGGGGATATGCCAGTTTTTTTTTATCAGGAAGTACCTAAGTGAATATGCCCATCTGATACCATATATGTGGTTCTCACTCTGAGGAAGAGCTTTATTTAGATAAGGCCTTCCACAGACATGGTCACAACGCGCTTTACCTGGAGACAATTTTACATTCACTCCACGCTCGGTGGTGGTAAGCTACCTTTGTAGCTTCAGTTTCCCCTGGGGGAGGCTTTCAGAAGCACTGTCGCAACTGCACACATCTGCGCCAAGGGCCCCTCTGACCACCATCATTCATTCACGCACACCCATCATTCATCCTGGCCTCATGTACAATAGCCATGTAAAAACCTATGAACATATGTGTGTGTCTGAAGTCCTGGCTTTGGAGCTTCTTCAGACGCTATTCTCAATAAATATCACAGCGATTGGTTTGACGATGCCTTCATTTAGTCTTAATTAGAGTGGAAGCATAACTTTGGCAGCAGTGACCAAAATACTGTGTGCTAAAAATGTTGCAGTGAAGTGCTAAAAGATTTCTTGATATATAGATATAGTAAGTACTTGAGCATCCCTGTCTGTTCTAATTAACTTGATTAATCACAAACATGTTTGCCGAGATCCTTCAATTAACATGGCCTTAACGTTCCCCACCCGGGCCCTGGAAAAGGCCAGCTTGTATCCGCCGAGAGGACTCAGAGAAAGGGAAGGGGGGGGCAGAGGACACTGAGTGCAGTCTCCGTATTGTAAATGCACGTCAGGCAGCAGTTGGAGAGTGCTCAGCTTTTGTGCCTTGATTCATTGTACCAACCCCTGAGCATGAAGGGAGGAAAAAAAAAGTGCGTACAAGGCTCCTTTGTGTAGCCCCGGACATGCACCGATATGAAGCTCCTCTTTTATATTGCAAAACAAGCCCGGCGCTCCGCATCAAGGTACTTCCGACGTGGCCTTCGCTAGAGTGGGTTCATCTGCCAGCGCGAGATTGTGGATATTGTTGCAGCTCATTTCATCACGTCTTATTCGTGCTACTCGGAGTTCAGTGCCACGTCGCCATTATGCTTTAGTAGACATCACATGAAAGCTCCTTCCACTTCCATTGTCAAACACTGAAAACACTGGCAAAGCTGATGCATGTGACAATGAAGAAAAACAGCCTATTTTTTTGTGTTTGTAAAAAGCGAAACCAGAAGTTAATAAGGAATGGACACCGCGATTTAAAAGTGACAATTGACGAACTAAGCGTCACTTCAGGACAATATAGAAGACAAATGAAGGATGTGTGATGGATCCTGTTTGTGAACTTGTGATGTTTGAAAAGAGGTGTGACTTAAAAGAGTTATGCCAAAAATGGAAATCCTTAAAAAACTGCCCTACATAATGGTTTCAAAGCAAAAAAAAAATGCAAGTTAAGGGGAGACACTACAGGCAAAACTCAATTTTTTCAGTTTTCAGGTTTTGGGCCAAATTGGTCTCTGAACATATAAGCTTTCACCCGGAAACAGAAAATATGCCTAAATTTCACAATAACATGTTTAAATATTGTGCTGATTCAATGTTCCCCCATAGGCAAGGCAATTTCAAGGGCCTTTTTCTCAAAACACATTTTTCTGTCATTGTGGCGACACTATGTCCACGTCAATAGGAACTAAAGACTTCAAATTTTCCAGCCTTGTACTGAACAACACTTGGAAGATTTTTGTAGAGGGATTTTTTATTATTTAATCCCTAAGCCCCATTTATTGACTTTTGAATCTCAAAAAATAAGGCGAAATTTTTTTTTTTTTACAAATTTTCCACTAAAAACAGCTTATTTTAAAACTAAACAAGAAATCCAAAATCCCCTGTGAAAAAGTCTTGGAAGCTCATTTATCAATAAAATGAAACAATAAATTTGAATGTAGCTCTATCCATTATTCAGATTTCGTCGCCGAAAAGATGGGAAATTTTGGGTCATTTTAGGCATAAAACACCTTGTTCTTATATGAAAAGATAAAATGCCAGAAATCTTGCAATGTATTTTTTTCTCACATTTATGCCAGTGATCGACAGCAAACGTTTCAAATTGATATCTGTAAATTAAATTTTTTTCCCTATTCGCCTGCAGTGTCTCGCCTTAATACAACAACATAACGAAGTACATAATGCCAGTCAGAAAAAAAAATACCAAGACTGTATTATTTGTATTTATAGACTATCGACCTCGGCTTTTGTCCATCCCTCATCTAGTACCTCAGGGCAACCTGTCCGGAGCAGCCAGTGCAGCGCCCCGAGGCCAGTCTTCAGATTTGGAGACAGGATCTTGATCAGGAAGAGTACCAAGCAGGAAGAGTAGCATTCTGCTCATGTTTTAGATTAATGTGAGACCCTGCAACACCATGAAAAAAACTCATCCAGGCATGAAATATAAATAAAGCCCTCAGCTGCTCTTGGAACCCTGGATCATCTTGCTGTGAGAGTGCTAGCAGCTACCATGCCCATGCCCAAATATCAAACTATAGCTCGCATCTTTGAACAATCAGGTGCATAATAGAGTCCTTCTGGTTCAACGCTTTCTGTCTCTTGCTCTTCTAAAAATAAAACTCATCTGGTCACGTAATCAGGAAGAATATCAACCTCTTTCGGTCCTGGTGTGCTGCTAATTGGCTCCGGCGTCTTCTGTCACACCTTCATTTCAGAGACGCTAAACCCGAGATGACTTTGACACCAGCTTATGTGTCAAAGAGCTTTATTTTTATCTTCAGACGGAGATGCTTCTGCGGGAGGCTGATGTGCCAGGTATGCGCCGCTCCTCCAGACACGCGCTATCTCCGGTGGACTTGTAAAAGCATCTTCCAGAATCAGATTTGAATATGTTAGGAGAGGTCGACCGATATGGGTTTTTTCTGAGGCCAATGCCGATTATTTGGGATTTTAATTGGCCGGTTATTCCAAGTTTCTTGTCTATAATCTTGTCTATGAAACTTCTAAACTGTGTTGAAATGTGACAGCAGGGGGCATTTTATTAGGGGCATAAGGCTGACTTATTAAAAACATTCCTGTCCTGGCTCTCTCTGAGTGAAAAAGCGAATGGTCCACTTTTCTCCAGTGTGACATCATTACAGTCTTCATTTTTTTCTTGCAAACGACATGTTAAAGATCATTTATCGATTATACCTATTCATTTTTTTACCTTTTTATGTTAGTAACCGTTTTGACCATAAGTTTTTGGGCCAGATGCATTTTGTGATACAGTTCATAGGCGCTTCCCATTATGCTTTTAAGATGCGCAACATCAGGTGTGAGCCACAATTACAAACTCTTCACACATTTATGCCAAAAATTACATGTCAGGAGGATGTTCTATGTTACAGTATGCAATTAATTGGAAATGGTAAAAGATCAACTAGGATAGGCTATAGGTTAAGTATATTTTGGGGGGTTAATGCTCCTGACAAGCCCAGACTTTCAGTAGTGTTAGGCTAAGGAATATTGGGTGTTTTTATTTTGGTGGTACTTGGTGAGGAAAGTTTGAAGCACTAGTTTAGCATATCGTCACCCTCATAGCAAAATTACATATGCCTTTCCTTTTCTCTGTCTTGGTGGCTCGCTTGAGGCTGGTTTTTCATTAGCTCTATAGATTCCACTGTCCTAAAAACACAGCCCAAGCCTTTAATTTTCTTGCAGCTTTCTCCTCCCGCTGAGTGAATCCCATTCCCTCCGCTCTCTGTGTAATGCTGATGGCTCAGCAGTCGCAGTGCCGTGTTTCATACAGTATTTGTTGGTGGCTGTTACAAGATTTAGCAGCTCCAGTGTCGTCCCCGCCGAACCATCAAGGCATTTCTCACCGCTGTATTATGTCAGAGGAAGGATAGCTTTACCGGCCCATGTGGCTGATGCTCCCCTAATGCAACTGGAAGTTTTAGCCCGTACCTGAAGTAATCCTGTGTGACTTTTACGCCTGAAATCACAAAATTAATTCTTAACGTTACATACAGTACCTCAGACACACAACAAGCTGTACATGCACTTGTTCAATTAAGGTGATTTAATATAGATCGAAGTTGCGCACTTGAAATGGCAACTTGATGAGAAACATGATCGGCTTAATTCAAGAAGAACCTTCTAAAAGCTGAGGGCAGGTCTTCTGAGGACTGTGTCGCAGCCGCAAACTGACCTGGGTAAATCCTCTGGCTTCTTGGCCAAGCGGACGCTGTGCCAGCCACGGAAATAGACCTGATGGAGTGATTAGTGTTATAAGAGCCAAGCAAGTCAGTAAAAGTAAATAAGAAATAATCAGATTTAGCCAAATAAGCAGATATAGCCAAACTGTTGTTGTCGCAGTGTGAAAAAGAAGCCAAGTTCTGTTGTAGAGTTTGGTGCTTGCAAAAACTGCCCCACATTGTCAGTTTTAGTCTTTAGCTCTGCAATTGTTTCGGTGGTATATCGTCGTAGGGTTGTGCAATTAATCGAAATCCGACATGTCATCGGTTTGCTCAGTTTGCTTGTGCAGGTGTGAGAGCTGGCCAACCTTTTATGACTGTTCAGAAAACAGAAAATATGCAGCATAATTTTTTGGATTATTAAATAAATAAAATACAGATAGACTTTTTTTTTAAATAGTCGTGATTATAATTTGTTCAATAATCGAGAAGCCCTATATTGTACGAAAACAGCCATTTGAACTTATCATGTATAAAACCTGCAAACCCTGTAGTTTAGACTAGGGCTGGGCGATATTAACAAAAAAAATGAATATCACAGTAGTTTTTTCTTTCTTTCTCGATAGCGATGATGAAGTGATATTTTTTTTTGCAAACCATCAGAAATATGCTCGCAAACATCTCAATTGAAATTGCTTTGCCAATCAAAAATATAATTGTCATGAACAACAACACATCAAGTATATGTAATGTGTATATTAGCAGTTTTTTGCATTTCAGTTGCTTTCTTGACCTTACAGATAAACTTGATATTGTAAATTTGCACGTCTTCCAAGCAGCAATTTCAATATGATCTTATCAATGATTTATTGCCACTCTCTAGTTTAGACTTCCCCAAGCATGCTCTGAAATGAATGTGGTTCCTATTCAAGTCTTCTCTAAGTGTTGATGCTTCTGAATGTGTTTAAAATGTCCACACAATATGAATTGCAGTTGTAATTGTAATCGGACAGAAAAATGACAGCAAACAAAAAATAATAACAAATCAACACATCATTTGGCCTCTTTTGTCTTGCTGTTCTCATGCTGTGGCTCTATTCAGTGCATTCATTTCATCTGTAGGCATTTCCCACAAGTTTACTAGTTTTTTTGCTGGCTTTATTCTGGAGAATTACTCATATAAATCCCAAAATGTTATGCATGAATATTTTTGAACTAAATGATGTCTTCCTGTGTGTCTTTTCCAGGGCTCGAAGCGACTCTTGCGATCAAACGAGTACATCCTCCCCCCCAACGGCCTCATGGAGACAGATTTGGAGCTGACGTTCTCACTGCAGGCACGGCCACTCTCATTACTCTGTGAATTCTCTCACCCAGACTCCGGCTTCTCCACAGCTCCTCCATAGAAACGCATGCGCTCACACCGCCCGCCACCGCCACTTTCTCGGCTGTTTGCTCCTTCTTCCCACTGCAAACGTGTCAGGCTCCGCTCATTAGTTTGTCTTTCATAACGCTGTTTATTAATTTACAGTCCGAAGCGACTCCTTTTGCAATAACTGCCCGGTTTTCCCTGAAATAGATCAGCTTTCATGGTCAAGTAAACCTCATAAATACCGGTAATGTCGAGTAATAACTGCGATTTAATGGAGGTCTGGGTAGCACTTTACTTCACAGCAGAGCAATAGCTTGGTAATAGGATGGAGGTAGTTCTATCGAGTCAGCAATGTGAAGTGGAAAAGCTTTGTGGCGAGATTGATAAAGCATTTACCCCCACATCAAAACAGTATTTCCTAACCAGAGGTATGGGGACATTTAGAAGCATGCGAGCGTTTAGCGAGGAGGCTCACTGGATTATGAAGTGGAAGAGTGGTCAATAATCTTAGTTGGGAAAACTTACAAAGGACCTGTGCTCTTCAGGCTTCAGGCAAAGTAGATTTAGAGGGGGGGAGAAGGCAAATTCACAGATTGGTATGCTTTTATTTGACAGGGACAGTGCACAACAACACATTGACCAAGACAAAGTGAGGAAAGATTCTTGGTGCTAGGTTATAGCACTGGTGTATAGAAAAGAGTACATTAACAGAATGAATGAAAAGTGAACTAATTAATATTCATAAATGGAATTTTGAAATCATTCTCTTACACCAGGGGTAGGCAAGTTTGCATCATGAAGGGCCAATTTTCATCATAGCCAAAACACCAAGGGCCGAACTTCACTATTGTAGGGTTAGGGTTAGGCCTAAAGTTAAGAGCCATTTTCTGCAAATGCCAATGTTTTACATCAGTGGTTCTTAAGTGGTCCGGCTCCGAGACCCGCCAATACCTTAATGACAAGCTGCGATCCAAATAAAACTGTAATTTGTCATATATCGTATAAAATATTGCATTTACCACACGTTTTTAAGCCTTAGATTTGCTTTGAAGACTGAAATTATGATCAAAACAACCCAATAATACAAATTTTAGCAGACTCCAGTGTGTTTCCGTGTAGTTTCAGATGGAAAATATTGAAACAAAGTTCCCTATAGGCTCGCGACCCACTTTTGAGTCCCCGACCCACCAGTTGAGAATCACTGTTTTACATTATATATGACCAAGTGGGATGTTCTCCAAAGACATTTAAAAAATACACCATAAAAAGACACTATTTCCCGCATTTTTAGTGTACTTTAACAGGTATTTGATCCCTTATATTTCTCAAAATCATATTGGGGGCCAGAGGCTCTGTGCTGGAGGGCCGGATTTGGCCCCCGGGCCTGACGTTGCCTACCCCTGTTTTACACTCTGCATATCTTTCTCTCATTCTTTCCCTTTGAACCCTCCCATTCCCTCCTTCATCCCTGGGCAAGTTGTATAATGCCAAAAACATATAGAAAATGTTAAAAGTTGAGGCTACTTACTTACATAACATAGCATTTGTTCATACATTTCATACATTGAAAACATCTGAATGGTCGTTCTGTGATTTGCACAATAGAATAGAGATTGTGGTGCAAGGACGGGTCATACAGTTCAAACAGAGGACATTATGAGTATAAATATGTACAGTTACTATTTACGAAGCAACATCTGTGCAGAGGATCCTGACACTCAGCTCAGTCCTGCACCAGGAGATCTGTTGAGTCTAATGAGCACATTGTTGATTTGATTTTAACCTGTATTTTAATTGAGTCCAGAAAGTGTTAAACTTGGGGCATTCTCTTATAGTGAGAGGGATGTTGTTCCAGATGTTACAGCCCCTGACTGAAATAAAAGTCGGCCCAAAGGTGGTACGTCTGTAGGGAACTTCACAGTCTCCTCTAATCGTAGACCGAATGCCTCTGCCAGAAGATGTTTTCAGTTTTATGAATTCCCTTAACGGCGGTGTTGCAAGTCCATTGAGTATTTTATAAACCGTGCAAGCAAATTTAAGGTATTTGAAATTTTCAAAGTTCAGGAGATTGTACGTCTCAAGAATGCGACAGTGGTGGTACGGAACAGGTTTTTCTGGCAAAAATGTTTAAAGCTTTTTTCATATAATGATTCCATTTGTCTAAAAGTGGTTTCATTTGTAAGATCAAACCAGTTGAGACTTGAGAGTAGATCTATCTGGGTGTTTCTGCATGCGTCTGGAAGATCGTTTATGTAAAGTGAAAAAAGAACCGATCATGGGTACAGAACATGGATACTATTGCCTCGATTATATTATTTTATGTTTATTCTTCTTTTGATGGATTTAGAATAATTAAGTAAATCTATGTAAATGTAAACTCTCTCAAGATACAAATTCCTAAATAATCAGCTGCACAGGACAGGACTGCCCTGAAAGATGGATGTTTTGAATATAGTTCAGGCACTTATCTATGCAAGCCCACATTGCGACATTGGGCCAGTGCTTTGTTAGATATCTTCTTTCTCCTTCTATTTATTATGACCATGAAAGGTTTTCCATCTTTCTCTTTAATTTCCTGAGCTTTAATCCTCATAAGACATTTTGCATTGCTTTTCCTTATCTCAAATGCATTGCTCCGACTTGACGGATATCCCCCTTGAGGCTAATTCTCCATTTGCATATTTCTCTGTTTTCTGTCCTCAAAACATCGGCCCAGTCAGACTCACTCACTGTCAGAGTTGCAAGAAAACTTTTTTGAAAGAGCAGCGGATGTTACAGTGATAATGTTTCTCACAGCCTTGCAGTATTTTTAAATGGTATTTCATCAGCAGCCGTTGCCTAAACCGGGCAGAATATACGGCGAGAGTATGACCCGAAAAGTTACAGAAAATAGACACGGGAGAATTAAAAGAAATTTGTTTGAAAAGAAATAGGCCATGTTTAAAATAGTCTAGGCGTTGCAGGTGCAGAATGTGGTACTGTCCTGTTGCAACCTTTAAATAGATGAAGAACGTGCCTTCAATTCATAGATGAGGAAATAAGTTTTCTCACAAATAGCACATTCAGGTCATGTTTGCCGTTTGAATCATATTTTATGAAAATATTTCCGCTACAGCACAGTTTTTCATACAAGACGTTCTTATACAGAGTAGTTATAAAACTTTAGACCAGGAGTGCCCCTGTTTTGTCTCCGAGGGCCAAAATGAAAATGTGCCGCGGGCCTAACACAGCGATTTCAAGCTTGAAACACATATCACTTTTTTTCTATATATATTCATTTGTATTTTATTCTATCTGTGCAAAATAAATACTACATTAAAACAAACTATGGCAAAAGCCTAGTTTTAGTAAAACAAAATCAACAGCTACAAAAAGCCGTAAACAACAATCCTTGCATCTTTAACAGTCCAAACTGCTTATCTTAGTGAGAGACATGAAGATGGTCTGTGGACATTATTAGCCTATTAATGTTAGGTTCAAGGTTGCTTCTGGCTCACTGACATTGTGAGTGTGTCATCAAGGTGTGAGTCAGTCAGTGACCTCTGAGCCTGGACTTGTAGAGGGTCATCATGACACTAAAAGTCTGCTCACAGATGTAAGTGCTACCAAACTTTGTAGTTTTACCTGGACTGTTGTTTGTTTTACTTCATTGCTTTCCACTACGGCAAAACGAGTATCACCTGCATCTACAGTACCTACTCTGACTTCACCTAATTCATTTGTTAACTCTTGAAAGTGTCAGTTCAGCATAAATTCTTTTATAAGTCAATTTTTAACCTACCTTTGTTGACCTTTGCAATAAAAGTTGGAAAACTGGGGCGGGAGGAGCGAAACAGCGCCCCCAATTTGACTCTAGTGGCCAAAAAGTGTACTGCATCCATACAGTAAGGGTTTACCATTGAGATTGAATGTGTAAAGTTAAGAGAGTATTAACCATATGCGATCGCAACACGGGTCACCCACCCTCTGGTGGGCCAAATTCGGCCCGTGGATCTCACTTTGGGTACCCCTGCATTAGACTAAAAGAGCAACACTATGAAGATTGATTAAGTATTTAGAGTGAGTTTATGGGTGTTACATAAACATATTGGATTTGGACACAACTTTTGTACGTTTACAATAAAACACAATGATTTCCTTCTGCCAAGCTGTAGCGAGCTCGTATATATCCATCGTTGTTGTGTGCCAAATATCTTCCTTGCCACAGTGATATTTACAATCCATTATGTTGTTTTATGAAGCTTTATCTGTAGCCACAAGCGTATTCTCTACTGTGCGCTGGGCTTGCCCTTTGTCCCACTTGGAAACAGCGCTGCAATCTCAAACCTTGTTATCCATCACTTTACAACTTTTTCACTTGTCAATTTGAGTTTAAATCTCACACAAACTTTCTCCAGTGTTATTTACTCCGCATGTGTCTGCGTTCACAGTACCCACACTTTCTGAAGCGAGACGCCAACCGACTCCAGATCATGCTGCAGAGGCGGAAACGCTACAAGAACCGCACCATTCTGGGCTACAAGACACTGGCTGTGGGAGTTATCAATATGTCCGAGGTACAGAGAATGTCTTTATAAGCGGAGGTGACAATCAGATTTGTGCAAGCTCTTAACCATGACACACAGTTTTAGAGCATTTCAATCTGAAACTTCATAAACTAAAATGAAACTAAAAGCTATATTGTCAAGTATTTGGGATTTACTTTCACATTGCACAATGGTCAGGAGCTACCACAAAGCTGATTAACCTCTTTAGTGTATTTAATCCCGTAGTATATCAATTTTTTTGAAGTCTTTGGGCGAAAAAAAAATGGAAAAATGTAATTAAGGAACTGGGTTTCGATGTTGGCATGACTGTCGATCTTCATTATTTGATTTTCATTTCAAAAAGGTATTTACAATCTTCACATTGTTATACCATATCACGTGTGTTTTTTTCCCACTATTCCGCCGCCCTAATTGGGATTACTTATGTCACTTCTCTGATTGTCAGACGTCTAATTTCAGCAGAGAAAGGCATCATTTAGCCGTCAGAGGCTGATTGAAGCGGGCTGCTCCCTGACAGTGATTGACAGGGCTGTAATAGGTCTGGTTGCGAGAGGGAAGGGCCCACTGCGCTTCACTTCAGATGACTCATGCGGGTCGCACTTGCCGCCGGGTGTGATTATAAGCCATCTGGAGCAAGAAACTTTCTCAGAAGAGTGCTTTCAGTCACAGAATAGATTTACGAGAAGAGCGAGTACTGTAGACCAATAATGGATTATGTTCAAAGTAGAGATGCAACGATCCAGCTTTTCTGCTTCCGATGGCGATACTGTGGATTTGAGCGTCTGTGGATGTTAACAGATATTAAGAGACTTTCTTTAATGTGGGTTTCTCGGAGTGAAAAAGCAAATGGTCCTCTTTTCTTCAGTGTGAGATTAATGATAAATGATATCTATTTAAACTAAACATTTAATGATCACTGGACTTTTCGACACTTTCCTTGGGACAGGCTATTTTATACTGATATAAACAGCTGACATAAAGTGATCTGATCATTACAACTTATCAGTTATTCTTGAAAAGCATTTCATAAACTAAAATACAAACACTTGGCTCCAGCAGTGACATATTTATTTTATTACTTTAGGTATTTCTGTTATAGTTCCTGACCCAGCCTTGATTATTTACAGTTAGCATTAGCATACTCCTGCTAGCCTTAGCATACTGCAGTGTTCATTTTGAGAACTTTTAGTGTTAGTCTTTTGATGAAAATGTTATTTAATTTTAGTTGCGATTTAGTCACAAAAATCTCTTAAATTTTAGTCTAGTTTTAGTCGACTAAAATTGCATGTAAATCTAGTCGATTTTGCATTTATAAAATTTATAATAATCATATTTAGTCAAGGTCCTCTGCTTCATGGAGCTTCTACCGTATGAACAAAGCTCAGAGCTTTTCCTTTGGCAGAGAATTTAAAGGATCTGAGGCTCTTTCAGACAGTCAGTGGAAGTTTTGGATGATTTTAGTCTCTGCTTTTCATTTTTATTTAGTCATATTTAGTTTAGTCTTAGTTTTAATTTTGATCTAGTTTTAATCCAATTTTAGTCAGCAAAAATCAGAAAGTCAGAATTAACACTAGCATGCTGTTAAAACTAACTCAGCGATCAAATTCTCCAGGTTCTTAGCTTCAAAATGACATACAGTATGCCCATATTTACTTTAGTTGGTGAAAGTTGTGTTTTTAAAGCAATGAAAGCCAAAACCGGTATCGGTTTGGTATCGGATATTTGTAGCCGATACCCGATATTGTATTTTTTTTAGCATCGGCTCCGATACCAGTATCAGATTGGTGCATCCCTAGTTCAAAGATGCTATTTTAAAGCTTCTTTATGCTTCAGATACCTTAGGTAGATGCTTTGGTATTCTGGTTGTATAACTTAAAATAATGATGTGCCGAGAAAATACCTGTATATTTCAGTTATACAAAGGGTGCAGTGCTGATCGCCACTACTGCTGTGAAAAGGCAGTTGAATGCTGAATATTGAGTTGTTTGCAACAGTTATTCAATTGCCTAAATAATTGCTTCCTTTACAATTTGCTAACTGTGACCATTGAAATTGAAATTCCCATTGAGGCCAACAACTAAATAAACCTAAATTCTCACAGAAAGTCCATGAAAAAGCTCCATCTCCTTTTGTTTTACTTTTTGCTCTTGGTGTTTCACTTTTCAGCCCTTTCACTCATATTGTTTTAAAATCATTTGTCTGCAGTGTTTGTGTGAAATGCTCCACTCCACAGGTCCCTCTCTGTCGGGCTAATTACCGCCGAAGCCCCGTCCAAATTCAGACACAGTTGGTTCTCGACAATAGCCTCTGGGGGAAGTTGACTGGCAGCTCATTAAAATACTCATGCAATATTGTAATTTCACTCCTGCGCTGTTTGGGACTTTGCCATAAACAGAAAACCTCTATGAATAAAACCAGATTGGACAATGCTGTTTCCCGGTCGGTAATGGGGCTGTTTTTTCCTATTAGTGCAAAGATATTGGATTTGAGAATGAAAACACCTGCCGCTAACGCTAAATAATAAAATGTTTGCCCAACTTTTAACTTAACTAAGCTTCAAGGATGGTGGACAATGTCTAAACTCAGACTAATGCTGCCTTCAGGTGCTCTGGTGGTAAAGAAAATTACGGATGCATTGAGCTGACCTGCTGCTAGTTTGTATCTGCTTTGATCAGTAAAACATATAAGGTTTGGCTTTACTTACATGACCATAAATGGAAAAAGAGACAATATTGAAATGAGTAGCTAAATGCATAGTTTCGGCTTCATAACAACCAGCTAAAGGCATAGAAATTGTATTATCGATGCTCTCTGTTGTGTTGAAAAGGTCAAGTCATCTCGTCTCAGGAACTCAGAATTATTTCCCAGTTTCCAAGTGGAAGCACGAGATGAAGCGGCGTTCATGTGCAATTTTCTACTTGGCAAGTGATATTTACCACATGAAGGCAGCATAAGTCAACTCAGAACTAGGAGAAAGCTAAACCAGGTCTAAGCCAAGTAGAAAACAGTGCAAAAACATCATCTAAACCAGTAGTAAACTAAAAAAGAAGAGTCTTATTTAAGTCTTGAAACAGGTCTACATTGAGACTTGATATTGATAGAACTATATATATTACACTGTAAAATGTAAATTACTGAAAACACTCCTCGAGGTGTGAGTGAATCTATTGTTCAACATTGTTTAACAATTGAATTGCGCTGAGTGTGCGGTGTGCCTGTACAGATTTATTTAAAACCCACAAAGCCACAGATCGTAATCAAGGGCTGAGTTGGTTCAAGCAGCACGATGTGTGTAAATGAAGCCTCCTCAATCTCGGCAAGATCAGTGTCGCTTCAGAAATGAGAAATGGAGATAAATTTCTTCCATTTTGCCCGGCGCGAAAGAAAATGTCATTTGTTCCTTTAGTCTGTTGAGACATAGCTACAGTGAGAGACGTCTGAATCTGGAGAGACAGGAAGTGAAAGCAGATACAAATGGGAGTGGATTGTTTTGGAGAGATTTGTTATAGTTTTGAGGAGTTTTAATTAAAATGTGGGAATTAAGGAATTAGATGGATGGCTGAATTTTTGACCCACCATGTTCTGTCGGAATGATTTCAGGTTGTGTTTAACTGTGGTAGATTTTGTTTAAACTGGTCAGCATTTCAAGTTATGCAATGCAAAATCAGGTATGCGATAAAGCCCGATTAAAGCATATTTCCTGTAATCTGTGTGCAGGTGATGCAGCATCCCACAGACGGAGGGCAGATCCTGGGTCTCCATAGTAACGTGAAGGAGGCTCCGGTGCGAGTGGCCGAGATCAGCGTGTTCTCCCTGTCCTCTCAGCCCATCGACCACGAGGACGGCAGCGGGCAGGCGGGACGCAAGACCAAGATCTCAGGTGAGTGTCTTCAGAGGAGGATGTGTCGGTAAATTGAACTTTCCAATTGAATTACCTGGAAAAAGCAAAATACCCCTTCTTTAAAGCAGTACTAAGTAACTTATTTACCTTAATAAATCCTTTCCGTAGTCCCTGTGGGGGTAATACAAGTGTTTATGGGATGATTGGAGGGTCTTTCATCTCCCCCTGGTGTCTCTGGCCAGAAAACCATGTTTGCAACTTGACTGCCCCCGGTGCGGAGAAAGCAATACACACTAATGTAATCACGAAGAAGAAGCTAATATGCTAACGGGCAAAGCTAACTGCGGGCTAACGTCACTTTAAACAGTATTTACAGCCAAGTTTGAGTGAAAAAAATATTTCTATTGTATAATTGGATGCACAGTAACCCTCTCTCCCTTCGCCTTTCCTGTCTACTCTCCAAGACAATTAATAAATTAAAAAAATCGTAACTTGCTACTACACCTGCAGTTGCACTTATGGCCTTTAGGGGGAAGAGTTACTTAGTACTGCTTTAAGGAAAGTCATTTAACATCAAAATGAACTGACAATTATCTCCGCATGAGTGTTTAGCTCACATAGTACATGGGTTTTGGACTTCATGTTTGCCTGGATACTTAGTTTGCCTGAACTTTACATTGTCTTATTTACTGTTCTGTTTTATTGCCTTAATGTTTGGTGCAGCCCTGTGAGGTAACTCCAGATATTGGGCTATACAAAACCAGTGATACTGCAAAAGTACAGTGTCAAATTTGAATTTCTTTAGACCATTCAGTGAGAAGCATCATCACAGAAACATACTTTATCAAAATGATATAAAATCAAAAGATGATGTTGCAGTTATTGTAAGCCAGAACAGTGGGCATGCTTTGACCCCCTCTTTGGCTCTTCTGGGACCTGCCTGCACCCACACCCCTAAATCGTGTGCTATAATTCTAGCCTCCGCCCTCTCTCCCCTCCACCACCACATGGCTTTTATTCCCCAGTGAAGACACGCTCTCAACTGTATTAGTCCCGGGCCAAGTTCGTGGTCAAGGAGATGGTATTCTCTTCAGCCGCGGCAGTAATGTGGCTTTGGGAGAAGAACAGATGTGGGGCCTATCACCTTACCCCGCTCTTATTCTGGGACTGGGGGAGAGCAGGGCTGGACCGGTCCCTTCATGTTCTGGATGTTATTAAAGAGGCCAACATAACAGATGAGCTCATGGGCCAAGCATTACGCTAGTGTCACTACCAAGAAGAGAGGCGGGTTGTTTATCTTTTTCACTAATAATATCCATAAATCGAAGAGGTGGACGGAGAGTTTTACGAGCAGTGAGAAACTAGAGTCCAGTGGGGGCGACAGTGGCTCAGTCGGTCGAGCACAGGTCGTCTTATAACCGGATGGTTTGGTGATTTGAATCTAGGCTTCCACAGGTGCAGACTGTTGTTGTGTCCTTGGGAAAGAAAGATACTTCACCCACCTTGTCTTTGTGAATGTGGCGTGTAAGACAATAGTGGCTTACTAGCAGCGAGTGCGGAGTGAATAATAGGGTAAATAAATAATGCATGCCCCCCACCCTACAGTATAATCTTCTCCCCATTTGTCTAAAAACAAGCTGCAGAATGAACCAGGTTAAAACTCTTTACCTTTCGGGGGTTGCTAACAACAAAAGAGAGCGAGTAAATTAAAGTGTTATTTGTGGTCTAAACTAATTTTAACACCCCATTCTTAACAGGTATGACTTTATAAGCATGTTGCTACTGGCAGGGTCACTTTTCAGGGTCTTTGTCACTGAAATGTAAGAAAACTGGCCGACAAGTTTATGAAGGTGAATGCACAATTATCTTAGAGGAGGACAAAACAAATCGTTTCACTGCTAGAAAATAAATCGGGGATAAAGCCTTTAACAAATCATCCATTCTTGAAAGATCATGGGCATAAAGGCACATGATAAAAGTAGTTTGGAAAAAAAGAAAGCATTCAATTATTAAATAGAGACATTAAGTGACAACTGTTTACCCTAAAATGATTCAAATTAAGATTGCCAGTGCCCCTTGCGTATATGTAATTCCTATGATGGTCACAAGAGCCTATGTTATCCTGCTGTATTCATCCAACCAGAAAATCTGCGTAGAAATTATTAATATTATAACACTTCGAGCCATAAGGGCAAAGCTGTGTTGACCCTAATGATTCTCATTGGTCACAGGGTTCTTTATACGGCTGTAATCATCCAACCACACCACACCACAAAACCTGCGCAACAACCATAATAGTGAATTGGCTAAAGGCGTATTGTTTTGGTGCCTTATGTAACCCAGCAATAATGATCTTTCCCTGTGTGTTTTTGTGGGGCTCTCCTCAGACCGCTCTCCAGACATGGACAACTATTCTGAGGAGGACGATGACAGTTACTCATCGGAGCAGGAAGCCAGCGACGACGCGGTGCACGGGCAGGTCAGTGTCCCCTGTCCACAAATATCCATGTCAACAAGTCCTGAACTAGAGATAGGAGCTGGGAAGGAGTTGGGCTCCATTTGGTAAAATTATAACATAGAGATTCAGATTTTTCTTTGGTCTGCCTCTGTCATGCTCTGAGTGAGTAACAGTACATACAGTATGGAGGAAAATAAGAAAATTGTAATAGTATTTTTTTGCCACTTCGTCCACCCCTTCTGTCATGTTAATAAATCTCACATATTATACACATGCACATATTATCGGCTTATTAAAGGATTTATTTACTATTATTTAAATGTATTTGTCTTCATCGCTGAAAAGGAGACAGCTAAGATGATCATTAAAATTTACCAACTGTACTGTATAAGGATGTGAAATGACAGAAATAAATATTTTCACTTCATTGCTGAGCTTTTGATGATTTTTATTTTCAAATACTGAAAATATCTGCTAAAATCTCATCTCATCTCAATGGTTAAGCTAAGCTGTTTGAATAGCGTTAAACACAATGTATTATTATTATTGAAGCGCAAACAAAGAGTAAACATCTCGGTTTCCGTTCTCTTTCTTCACATTGGTAAAATTGACTAACACTACAATTTTATGACCCAACTATTATAGGATCTTTATGACGAAGACGATGAAGTCAGGAAACCGAAGAAAGCGCGGCGAAAAATGATTCGAACCACCTCCATGACCAGGGTACGTCACTTCTCTCTCACTCCCAAAAAGTTTTTGGCAATCATTACCTCCTCATAACCTCACAAGACCTGTGTTTGTTGTTGGACAAGCTTTTAAGAGACGGAGCACACCATGTTCCCATTAGTAAGACGTGGATGAGCATTTAAATGAATGCAAGGTTCACTGGACCAAGCCAAATAATGGCTTTTGTGAATGAGTAATCTAGTGGCCAGTTAAAACAACAAGGAAGCTCATTAATCTCTACAGCTTAGAGCTTCATGATATAAGAACATAATTGCAATACTCGATAATTGTCTTAAATATTGTGAATTTTGTGTGTGACATTTTATGAAACCATTTCAACCCAACACATTCCATTACAAAAATTGTAAGCAAGTTTTATGTCAACAAATTGTGTCAAAACAAGTCACATCTAAAATATATTTTCTGTTTTGGCAGCAACCTAACTTCAAGCAGAAGTTCGTGGCCTTGTTGAAGAGGTTCAAAGTTACAGATGAGGTAAGTGGTGGGAAACGGGTTAATTGCATTGTACAAAATACAGAGAAATCAGTGACACATTTACCAGTGAAGTGACAGCTTTACAAAGACTTATAATGAGAATACTTGGTTTAAATACATGAATGCATAAAATAACCTTAACACCTTTATTTTTGTGATCATGCATATCAAGGTGTCAGACACCACACACTATGTTTCAGTTGCTGTGAGACTATTATGATTGTGACTGGGATCGGCTTTCCAAGTATTGGCTCTGAGCCAATACATCCCTATTTTACACAATATCCGCACTTTGGTGAACAAAGGCTGAGGAGCACCTTGGTTTTAGCGCCTCCAGAGAGCCCTACGCTGAGCACAAGACTGAGCCCAGAGTGTGTTTCTTTGCTGGCATCTCCAGATGCCATTTGATGGTGTCTCTCACCTGGGAGCTGAAGCCGGTCAGGGTCATTGCCGCATGGGTCACATAGAGCCTTTTTGTGCCTTTGGACAGATTTCTGTATACAGCATCTGCCACTTTATTATATTGGCATTTGCTTGGCTTCACCAGGATGTCCCAGTTAGATACCTGCTCCATTATCTTCAGATTAAGTTCCTGGGAGAAAGCCACCATTTCGGGGCGGCTAGGGCGCCATTTCTTATGGAATATCCTGGACACCACCTCACAGACCAGATTGCTAACATCGTCTTTGGTCCACTGTCCAGGCAGAGGCTTTTTCACTGACGTGGGACCCATGTCAACTCCTGGAGTGGGGACAGGGTTAGACTTGTGTGGAAGTGTGTGGACCTCTTCCTGTTCATCACTGAAAGGCACATGCTCAAAGGTCTGAGGGGAGTGTAGGACGGGCTGCTCCTCAATGTATGTGAGCATTATGGGTCCTCGTGTGCTCTGGGGGGGTGCTGTTACACTAAAGACCAGTCTGTGGATCCTAACTAGAACTCTGTGGACTGGGTCTCTCAGGCTGGGTAGCTGCATCTGTCTCTGAAGCCAATGGCTGGTCAGATTCATGAAGGTTCTGATCTCAGCCCGTACCTCCCTCGTAACTTGGGGTTTGTCTTTTGTTCTGGCTATGTTGGTAGAGATAACATCTGTGAGCTTCTCACTCAGCTCTTTTTGCTGTCCGAGCACGATGGACTTGGAAAGTGTCTCATACACGTCCCCTTCTTCTTTAACCATTTTCTGCAGAAGAGGAGACACATTCTCCATTACCTCCTCCAGATTCACAGAAGTGCGAGTGGTGTCCTGGGAGCACAGTTGACTCAGTACACGCCTGAGAGATACTTTAGTGTAACACAATGTAAAGAAGGCCTTGATCTTGGTTGTTACCCCTGTCAGACAGCCGCTGTTGGAGAGGGGGGTGCTGTACTGTTCCTCCATCATGGCAGGGTGTTTGGAGGCTCCTGGTCGGCGGCCCATCCCATCCATGAGATAGGTGATGATGGAGGAGGCGACTTCCAGGCTGTGGTCGCTCAGACTGTTGCGGTCTCCTTCACTCAGATCCACAGCCTCATTCACCAAAATGTCCCTCAGATTTTCAGCGGCCTCTCTCACAGTGAGACTGGAGGATGTCCGCTGCAATGGCACGCATCTGCTGGAGCTTTCAGTGGAGCTGATGGACACAGAGTCTGTGCCCTTCCCAGAGCAGGCACAGAGTAGTGGGCATAGTCTTGCCACTTTCTGCTTGATGCACTGAAGTATTCTTAGAGGTGCCTCCTCATCAGTTGCAGCCTTTGTAGAGTCTTGGGGGACCTGACGTCTGTCACCCGTTGTCCCTTTTTCCTGGATGGAGCGCAGCATGTCTCTGGTGTGGCGTGTCATTGCCTTCAGCCTCTCTTTGGGGGGCCTGTAGTTGCTTTCCTTAGCCACCCGGAGGCGCTTTCCCTTCAGCCTGCTGCATTTCAGCACCGAGTTAATGTGAGCGGTCACATCTGTGCACAGCAATCTGAGCAGCTCACTCAAGCAATTATGAGTGGACCCCGTCACTGTTGTAAAGCTTTCAACCAGACTGCTGTGAAAAGCGCTGCTTATTGCCTCTTCTGAAACCAGCAGGGGACCCTGTCGCTCTCTCGCTTCCAACACCAGGTTCCTTAAGGCATCCAGGATGAGGTTGGCAATGGTAGCAATAACATCCATGAGTATTTCCACCAGGATCTTTTTGTACTCTCTGTCTGCCATGTTCAAAGTCTCCACCTTGTCCCAGAATGAGGAGACCAGTGGCTGCACCTTTTCAGTGGACATTTTAGGAACATGTTTGTTGAGAGGGGAGTGCGCTGCAGCCTCCTCCTCTGTCTTTTCGTCACTCTGCACCAGAGTGGGGTCCATCTCCTTCATCACTGAGTCGTGCTCCTGCTCCATGGTGGACATAGCGCCACTCATTTTCTAAGAGTGTACTGTTTCTCTACATCACAACCTTTAGCTGTGTTATAAAGTACACATGGGAAAGGTTTTCAGTGGCATCGGAAGTGAATGTGTATGTCTCCTTGATTTGCCGTTTACTCTGACAGCCCAGAGCTGTGACATCTGAGTGTTGGACTTACATTTACAAGCTGAGATCCCAGATTGGTGTGTTCTATAATTACATCACAATTCTTGTTCCATGCTGTAACGTGTTCTGTCGTGGTCATGGCATTCTGTTTCTAAGTGATGATGTCATTATCACTGCAGTGTCCAAATGCCTTTAAATGCCAAGCATTCATCTCATTACAGTAGTTTTTATCAGTGAGTGAATACCTCTTCAGAACTTGGGTGTGGGACATCATCCGCTTGTCTCCATGGAGATGTAACAGCGTTGCTTTGACTACAGGTAGCCAAAAAAAGAGGTTTACATTAGTTTCTTTTCCTGATGCTATTTTGCGCACTGCAAAATATCATAAGGACCAAGTTTGGTGTTGCATATCGTATTGTCTTTAGTCTAGTTTAGTTGCTCTTTTGACAAAGCAACATATACAGTAACAAGGAAAACTGTATTACATTGGACAGACAAATCATTTTCAGAGAACACAATATAAAGATTAGACAATTCTTACAATGAATACAAAAATGCATTGAAGTTTAAACTAAGCTAAATACAAACTGATTTCCATTGTAAAGTTTGAATAAAAATGAGAATTCTAAAACTACTTCAAGACCTAGTTACTTCAAAATGTTAATTTAGTACATGTACTTGAGTGCTCCCCTGCAATTTTAATATATTGATTAAAAAAAAAAAGGTAGATGCTTGTAAGTTATAAACAACTTGTTTTTGTAGGAAATGGTCAATAAAATAGTCTTAAAAATATATTGTGCAGCCTTCACTCGTCTCAGTGACAGTGGATTGTTGTGTGAGACTTAACCCGTGTGTTGTGTGAAAGCCCGTGGTTCAGTGGAGGATGTTTCTGGAAGCCGCAGGTGCTGATCTTTTATCACATTATGCTTCTAATCCCTTCCCAGTGTTGGGCAAAGGCAGGCGGCCAATCTATAAACACATGGGCGACAGAAGGGAGAAATGTAGGGGAAAAAACGTAAAGCAACCAGGGAGATGTTAAGCCACATTTTGTAATAACAGCGCATTATGTAACAACTATTCAAAATGTCATACAATGTAGATCAGTGGTTAGGAATGTTTTTATTTATAGACAAATGCTGTGCAGGCTTTATTGTGTAATTAAGTTATCATCTATTGAACTGTTATTACATAATGGGGTGTTATTACAAAATGTGGCTCTACAGAGAGGGAGAGGGCCACAGGAGGGAGTGGGAGGGGGGCAGACTGTTTATCTGCCTCCTGCCAGCTTCTGCTCTTATGGAGTGGCATTAATCGCCTGATTAGTCCTCAGGTCGCCCGTGTGCCGCTCCTGTGATGTAACTCCCCACAGTGCAGCCCAAAGCCCTTCGCAATTATCCAGCAGTCACTCAACTTTTCAACGTCCAGTTCAGAGAGCCAATACAGGGGATATTTATTTATACCATAGACACCACCGTTTAGCTCCTCTGGATGTGCTAATGAACATGCATAACAAATCAGCTTTGATCTTTTGCTTCTTTATTGTACCGTGAATGAGCCATGGTGTTGGTCTCAACTGTCTTCTTAAGCACTTGCTTTGCTTTCTTTTTGGCAGGTGTTGGACTCGGACCCTGTGGACCAGACCCAGGAGGTGGAGGAGGACCTGGACTTGCTGTACGACAGTCTGGAGGTCTATAACCAGAGCGATAGTGGTCCAGAGATGGAGGACAACGAGAGTGTCCTGAGCACGCCCAAACCCAAACTCAAGTGAGTGATACCCTTCAGAGGGCGCTCCACAAGGGTCCCAGTACATGTACTTAAAAATGTATGTCGGAACCTAATCATATAATCAGCGTAGACGTTTGTTTGTTTGTTTGTATGTGAGAGTATTTGCATTAACGTGAACATATCATTCAAAATCAACTTTTTTTTCTTTGGATAGTATTTCACTACAGTCATGCCGTTTTTAGTAATCCTCTGGCAATTTAATTTAGCTGTTTTGCACTTTGTTCTGTACTTCCTGGATACAGTTGCATCATTATTAAAACCCCAAACTGTCCTCCACATTTTTAAAGCCCATAATCCAACCTGATATTGGTTCTGCTGTAAACCACGGCGTAAATCAAAAATGAAAGTCATAATGTACAGTTGCTGCACATATTACACAAATTAAAAACACCTCTCTTCTTCTCTTCAGCTCATATGAAGTTTGATTTTCTTGCAGACCATTTTTTGAGGGAATGTCCCACTCCAGCTCGCAGACAGAGATCGGCAGCATCCACAGCCACAAGAGCCAGCAGAGAGAGCTGTCCTGTCCTGTAAGTACATCACTCTATTAGGAAACCCCTGGGTACAAATCCCCTGTTTAGGCTTTGTCCCGGTGCTCGCTTTGAAAAAGGCTTTCCCGTAAACACTGTTACATAAAGGACGAGCCCCTGGGCACTGTCAAAACGTCTGCCCACTCTCCTGTGTGTGTGTCTATAGTGGTCCCTGGAGAGCCTTTAGCCCGTAATGCGACATGAGAGGAAACCCTGGCTATGAATGCTATGTAACCATTTGAGGAGGGAATGCTATGCCTTTTCTAGTATTTTACAGTGTTTTTGTTTGAAAATGCTATATTGATCTGTGGAGCTAATAATCTATTCTAATCTGAAATTTTGTATCCAAAATTGCCCTTTCTTAGTGTCCGATATGACCTACTTTGTGCACCTATTTTATACATTTTATGTTGTAGACTTGCGTATAATGTCGGAATCCCTATGAAGTACCTCATAACATGAATATACAGCGCCCCCTGATGTCACAGTTCAACAGTGACACGTTCAGAAGCATATCAGCTTATCACCATATCAGAGCATTTCGGCATCGGACAATCAAAATCCCCAATAATTGGCATCGGCCTTAGATATATTCCGATAATTGAAACCTTTACTATAATAATGATGATAAATGTTTATCTATAGACTATTTGAAAGATGAAAAAAAATATTTCAAGGGACTAGATGCAAGTCATTTTTATACTTACTACTGCCACCTCAGGTCTTACGCGTAACTGCAGGTTCTATATTATGCTTGTGCATGACGGCACTTCGGAGCCGAATTAACAACTTTTTGAGTGACAGTGCAGGATTTTAGAGGCACTTGTGGTGAACAGGTCTGGAACATGTAGGGGGAGGAAAATACATAGTTTTAACATTTTTAAACTCTGTATAGTCCCTTTAAAACATCGGCCTACATATCTGCCATGCCAACCCTCATATCGGTGTCAGACCTCAAAAATCCATATGGGTCGGGCCCGACTCAAAACACAGCTTTATGCATGATTTTAATGATGGAACATTGTAACATGATAGAGCGCTCCAAAAAGTCGATTTTTACAACACAACCCAGATTTGCACTGCAAAGAAAGAGTTCTCCTTCACCCAATGCACCCCCGCTAGCCTCCTTGTATTTATAGTGGCTGACACAGAATGACCCCTCCTCTGCCACCGAAGACACAAATAAGCTCCTTTGGTTGTACACAACACGGGACAGAGCAATTCCTTCACCCCCTGCTTTTAGATTTATGAGCCTTCGCAAACAACAAGGCCAGAGAAAGGGGAAGGCATTTTTGACTTATGCCACGGGCAGCCCTGTTTATAAATATCTGAGAATCCATTTTAGCTTGTAATAAAAATGACTGCTGCGTTACAGACGGCCGTAGCTCTACATTTTGCTCCATTAATGTCTCCAGTCAAAGTCCATAAACATCCCTTGCAGGCGGATAGTGAAGCTCTGCTCTAATACAGGGATTAATTAGGCGACCTGTTACAAAAGGCGCTCAAACGTTTCTGAAGTGGTGTACTTGAATAATGTCTGTGTGCAACTTGGTGGAAAAAAACTTGCAGTCAACCCAAAATGTTAGTCTGCATAAGATTGTTCATCAGCCACAATTACTCACGATGCACCCACTTTACTTTAACAAGCTGTGTGTCTATTTTACAGACTGGAGACTTTCTGACCGTGGACAGATGCAAAGTACAAAGCAGCCGGTATCAGGACGACAGCATCAATGACGCAACTGGGGTACGTTCATCAAAAAAAAACATGTTTTTGCCAATTTCCCTTTGGCTATTTCTTTTGCCGATGTTATTTTCCATCAGCTCGAGTGCCTGCTTCCAGACATGGGTCCTAGTTATTTTCCAAGACAGAAGAAGAGGCAGGAGGGAGGCGAGGGCAGGCGCTCCAAACAGCACACTCATCCATTATAGATCAGTGCAGACAGTGCAACCTCACGCCGAATAAATCACGGCTGATGAGGATCGAAAGGGCATTGTTTTTTTTGTTTTTTTTGATTTGTTTGTAGTTGCCTTGTCAGGTCAGGCTACGCTCACCTCCCCCCGTGCGGCAGAAGGGCTCTCAGCACAAATCAAGACTGACCCGGTTAAAAAAAAAAGTTCCTAAAGCCGCAGGAAAACAGCGCGCGCCACCTGCAAAAAGATCAAGACTTTTTACTCCGGTCTGTCACGCCGCGCTGCCATCATTATCTGGCATCAAACTGAAACGCTCGACTCAATTATTCAATAGCCCGGCCCCCCTCTGTCTGCCGTCCTCTCCACCTAAGCCTTTCGAAAAGAGGCACCGCAGTACTTTGTAGTTGTGGTACTGATTAGGAATGTGGGGTTTGATCTAATGCAGTCAGCAAAATCCGTCTGGAGAAGTGGGCAGAGGCAGAGCTGAAACTGTTGTAGATTACTTACAGATTTAGACCTAATGCTGATTATAATGCTGCTCATTGGAAAAGCACAGTAGTTCTGAACATTAATGAAGTACAACTATTTCTTGAAACATTCTTCTTTTATAAACCCCCAAACATTAGGCCTACATAATAGATGAAACTATGAAGGTATCTAGAAGCCGTTACCTACAACTTTAATTTATTTGATTTTATTTATTACAGCAGTACTAAGTAACTTGTTTACCTTAAATCCTTTTCGTAGTCCCTCTGAGGGTAAAACAAGTGTTGTATGATGGGATGATTGGAGGGTCTTTCATCTCCCCCTGGTGTCTCTGGCCAGAAAACCACAATTGCAACTTGACTGCCACCGGACCGGAGCAATACACACTAATAGAATCACAAAGAAGAAGCTAACAGGCTAACGGGCTAAGCTAACTGCGGGCTAGTGCCACTTTAAACAGTATTTACAGCCAAGTTTGAGTGAAAAAAATATTTCCATTGTGTAATTGTATAGTAACCCTCTCTCCCTTCGCCTTTTCTGTCAGCGTAGTATTTACTCTCAAGGACAATGAGTTAAAAAATTGCAACTTGCTACGACACCTGCAGTTGCTCTTATGGCCATTAGGGGCAGGAGTTACTTAGTACTGCTTTAATTAATGGACGGCACAATGCATATTAATGAACTAGACAACAAGTGCTGTAAATATGCCGGATTTTGCTCGGAGTTACTTTCCATTCACTGTCCCATGGGGTAAAAACATACCACCAGACACAAAACATACATGAGCACGACAAAACTTGAAAACTACAGTTGGAATAGACATACAGATATAAAATGTACCATTTTAATACAGAAATAAAAGAACATAAGTATGATAGGTATGGAGAAAAAAATTGGGACCCAAAAAGTATTTTGATGCCTCAAGTGTTCAGAGTCTGTGTCCTAGTATTATTGTAATAGTCTTCAAAGATGACCATGAACATCTATCTGTTTCATTTGTTCAAGATCAGGAGAACTCTCCAACCTTGAGCTGCTTTAGTGTAACAAAAACAGCAAGTTAAATATACAACTTCATCTTTTGAGCTGAGTTTGAGCCAATACAATCATACGTTCTAATACATTTGCTGGGCAAATGTATTAGAACGTATGAGCAAGCCAAAGGCAAATTTCTGCCATCATTGTGCATGGTAGACAATAAAGTTTTTTCTATTCTATTCTATTCTATTCTATTCTATTCTATTCTATTCTATTCTATTCTATTCTATTCTATTCTATACAATAGTCCACACAAGCAAAGAGTTTGACTTGAGCTTCCATTTTATATTTTACTATATTTGCCTTTGTATTGTATTTAGAAATGTAGAAAGTCCTTGGAAATAGTGGCAGGAGAGCTACTGCTAACTTCAGTTCTATTGATAAGGAATGTAAAGAAGAATGTAGAAACGTTTTAAAGGCACCCAGTATCGTGTCTGATGCTTGAAGCCATATTTTGTGTCCCATTATTGATTTCTCATTTCTTAGCATGTTAATAGTTGCCAATGGATTTTCTTTTACATTTTTTCTTTTGCTTCTTGTTTATTTTTGTTGATAAGGCTAGATATTTGGTGACAAAGCTTAAATAACAGAAATCCGTGCTGGGCAGATGACATTGCAGTCACCCAAGTTGCTGACAGATCCTCAAGCGCACACTGGAATAACCACTATCCCACTAATTTGCCACCCATGAACCTAGCGCTAAATGCGGACATCACCTCATATTTAATACATGCGATCAGTCTATTCCAAACGTCCCGGGACATTACTCTGCCTCTCCTGTATGACAAGCATTACTATTGACCTCCGCAATATTCTCAGCTCATCATTCTGCCCTCGTCCCGTCACATTCAGGAGCCTGAGACTGACGACAGCGGTCCGGGGCAAGGCGAGGTGAGCGGCTGGGACGTCAACACCGAGCGAGTGACCAGCACAGTGGGGAAACTCTGCAAGACCGAGTCCCAAAACCACATGTCTCCGAGGTACAGGGCTGAATCCGCACACATGCATAAGCACTCATTAGGTCAGGAGCCTGCATTGGGGACACATTTTAATACTGTGAAAATAGTCCGTACTAACCCTGCCCCCAAAGTCTTATTCAAATGCTTTGCTCCGACTTCCATCATGTCCTTCAATATGTGCCGCTTCAATGACCTACACTTATCCCTCACCGGGGACTTTGCACACCTCATGCTGGACACTTGTGCCGCGCAAGCATGTCGGAAATTGCATATAAATTGAGGTTGATTATAAACGGTGCAAATTACACGCGTCGACAGCGCTCACCTGGGAAGCGCACCTTTGCACCTTTGGATTGGCGCATAATTGAGCGCGTTGCCCCTTGTGTCCTCAGCAAAATGGACAACAAGCTGCAGAGGCGAACGCGCAGCACCTCCATGAAGGACAGGCAGAACTCCAAGGCCCAGAACGACCGCACGAGCAGCATGGAGAGCGAGTGTTCCCCAGACTCACGGCTCATAGCACAGGTACCGCACACACCAGCAAAAAAAGAAAGCGCCGTATTTCCCATGTTGCCCTTGTACCGCCATATTACAAGTTTATCTCATTTATGTAAAGGTCCCCAGGAAGTCTGTGTACGACCAGCTCAACCAGATCCTCATTTCTGACGAGCGCCTCCCCGAGTGCATCATCCTCATCAACACGACGGAGTGGCAGGGACAGGTTTGTTTGTCTGTAATGATATAAATATAATACATAATATCAATTCATGAGCCTGCTTCTTTTCTGTAACTACTGTACAGAGTAATACAAATGCTTAGGGCTGCACAATATGAAAAAGAAATTGAGTTATTAAAGCAGTACTAAGTAACGTGTTTAGCTTAATAAATCCTTTTTGTAGTCCCTGTGGGGGTAATACAAGTGTTAATGGGATGATTCGGGGGTCTTTCATCTCCCCCTAGTGTCTCTGGCCAGAAAACCAAGTTTGCAACTTTACTGCCACCGGACCAGAGCAACTAATACGCACTAACAGAATCACGAAGAAGAAGCTAACAGGCTAACGGGCAAAGCTAACTGCAGGCTAGCGTCACTTTAAACAGTATTTACAGCCAAGTTTCAGTGAAAAAAATAATATTTCCATTGTATAATTGGATGCACAATATCCCTCTCTCCCTTCGCCTTTTCTGTCAGCGCAGTATTTACTCTCACGGACAATTAATAAGTTAAAAAATCGCAACTTGCTACGACACCTGCAGTTGCGCTTGTGGCCTCTAGGGGCAAGAGTTACTTAGCACTGCTTTGAATAAATATCTTCAATACTGCGGTAACAATGTGCTGTATGTTTTTGCTAAACCTTTTAACACAGTACACTCTTACTAAATTAGGTGGTTTTTCATTAAATTGGCTTGAAATTTCTAAATCAATGGAAAAATAAGACTGAATTTGGAGAATTATGACTAAAACAACACTCATCTTTCTCCATTAGGATGTATTGCTCACCTTGCCTTTAACTGAACATTCTCTGAAATAAGTGCAATCCTTATATTCATTTAGCAGGTCATACTTTAGTCTTCTCTCAGGCGTTAATGAATCTGAATTTGTACAGTAAATTTCAAATCTAATGTAATATCTTTTGATAATTAACCCCTTGTATCCCTCTCTTGTGTGTCTGCGCAGTACGTAGCCGACCTGCTTAACGAACAGGCCCAGCCCATCGTGTCCACCTGCTCCGCTGCAGACGTCCAGGCCGCGTTCAATACCATCGTCACACGCATCCAGAGATTGTAAGTGTGGGCTCTGGACGTACTTTCATACAACCATGAGAAGTAGCACGAAACCCACTCGCCATGTGCAACACTTTATCACCACTCTTCCTTTCTACACTGCCTGGTCAGAAAAAAAAACTGTCCCCACAAAACAAAAAGGCCACACACTATAACATTTGATTTGTTGGACCGCCTTTAGCTTTGGTTACAGCTATGGCATTGTTTTGATAAGCTTTTGGAACGTCGCAAGATTTATATCCGCCCATTGTTGCCACTTGTGTTGACGATGATTCCCACAGTGTCCTCGCCATTTTAAATTCGTTGGACAATTCCTCACCCAATTTTCGTCATTTCATCGACCTCCTTGGTTGTTTTCTTGTCTTCGTGCCAAGACACTTTTCAAATGTATTTTCCACAACTACGGGGTGTGTCTATCCACTGGTTTCTAAGAACTGAGAAGCTACTGATTGCATTGGTTGGGGGTAAATACCTTGTTTGCACCTGAAAGATAATCACCACTTCTGTAGTTATGTAATACCTATTTGCTCAGTCAAATCCAGGTGGTTACCTCTTCTTTCCCAGGCAGAATCATTAGCTCTCATATTTGTATTTGTAGAAATGTGTGGCCATATGTTTCCAAATCTTAAGCTAAGGCCATGGACAGCGCTACCCCCACCTGCAGGATCCTTGTTGCTTGTTTACTTACTCATACGACAGACTTACATTTGTATCACAGCATGGTGCCAGCAGCTTTCACAGGAGCCATCACTCTTTCTGCAAAACAACATGCCCGAAAAACACAAAACTCGGCTTCTCTGTCGGATCTTCCGACTTCTCCTCTGGATTTAGCATCAGCGGGAGACAGGGTCATGTCAGTCTCCTGCCAAACACGCTTCTGATTTTGTCTGAGCTAATAGTGTATTTTTTTTATTCTCAACACACCTGTCTTCCTTATGCACCGGTTTACTCATCTAACTCTGCCTCTTCAGCGCTGCCGTAGTCTTAAAGCCAGTAGTCATAATCCACAGCAAAAGACGTCAGTGAGAGAGAAGTTTAGCAGATTTGGGTCATTGTCATTGGCTCATCATTTGGTGTTTTTTTTTAAATACTCCCCTCCCTTATCCATGCCACAAACGCGCCCGGTTTGACTCCTCTGGTATGTTCGCCTCCGGCTGAGCTAGCAGTTTCTCTATGCTCGAAAGATTTTCTGACATTTTAGACACAGATGGAGCGATAAGACACCCGTGTGAAAATTACTCGAAGGAAAAATTAAAGGGAAAATGAATTGTGCAATTTGTAATTTCAACAGTTGATCAAAAATGAATGTGTACTGGATTTTCAATGTTTTGCTGTCACTGTGTGGCTTTCTATTATTGAGCAGTTCTGTCCTGCCTTTAACTGTCTTTAACTGCAAGCCCAAACAAATCAATATGTGAAGCCTGCACTGGAAGAATTACAATATTAAATAGATAAATTACTTAAAAGAAGAAAGGTTCTTTATGTTAAATTTGACTTAGTTTGAATTAATCTAAAATGAGATAAAAATGCTAATGCCAGTGAAATAAGCATACATTCAACTTTAAATCAGACAAATTAACTTTTCACTTTTAAAAATATTTATTTTTCACTTGAAATGTTGAATTAAAGGGACTATACAGAGTTTAAAAATGTTAGAATTAAGTATTTTCCTCCCACTACATGTTCCTGCCATGTAGGGGGCCATCTTATCTTAGACTAGACCTAATCTGCTCAAACTTTAGATTGAATGTCTTAATTCGAGAACGTTTATGTAATTTCTTTCTTAACCTCTAAACCTCCGCCTTCACCCAGCGCATTTTCTCCAGTTTGGCTTTACCCAAATCTAAAAAGTTCTGGACTGGAGAGCAACAGGCCGACAAAACTGATCCAAACTTTGTTTGTTCGCATTTTTTCGCAAAGTGTTTTTGTGTCTTTATCATCTCTTTTTTGTTGAACTTTCGTCTCCTTTTTGTGTCTTTTTTGTACTTCATCATTGTTTTCAATCTTCTGTCCTTTTTGTTGTCACATCTTGGTTGCATTTTATCCTTGTTTTCGTTGCTATTTTGTCAGGGTTTTTTTTTTTAAGCTTTTATGTTCTCAGTTCAGGTGGGGGTTATTTTTCCAGTGTTTTATTGTTTTCTATTGTTTCATGATTTTGCTGTAGTTTTTTCTTTACTTGTACATATGATCGTCTCATGAACACTGTCTACATAAATATCTGAAATTATCGCACACAGGTGGCCGCTGTTAAAAGCTGTTAAAAGCTGACCAAAGCAATAAGCTGTTCCATATTTCCTTCACTTAATCACTTCTCTCTTCCGTCTCTCTCTCCAGCTGCAATTGTAACGCACAGACTCCTCCGACGATGAAAGTGGCGGTGGCAGGAGACCAGAGCTACCTCAGCACCATACTGAGGTTCTTCGTGGAGCAGCTGGCCAATAAAACACCTGACTGGCTCTCGTATATCCGCTTCCTGGTCGTCCCCATCGGTATGTCGACAAAGATCGCTCACAGTCCAAATGTGTGCCTGTTTTGTACCATAGAGTAATTAAGTAAATACAGAAAATGGAGTGGAAAATGCTGTTCAATTTTACTTCTGTTAACTGTTTCGGTGGCGCTCTGTGTTTAGGTTCACAACCTTTGGCCAAACACGTCGCCTCCTTCGACGGCAAGTTCAACAATCTGTTTATGGACACGGCCTGGAGGGAGCTGTTCTGCAGGACGGAGCGGCCCACTTCAGGTAATTATACACTCAGCTTTGAAGACCAAAAGCAAATCTGTGGCTCAATATAAAAGTGCATTATTATATTAATACAACATGATGCATAATAATTGACAGTTGAACCTAATCTCAATATCATTTCAAACCTTATTTAAGTCTTCATGCTCAAAGATAAAGACATTACTTATGTGTCTTTCTGAATTATTTGAGGAAAAACATCCCAGAGTTTGCCACCAGACCTCCACCGCTCTGGCCCCCCTCTCTCTCTCTCTCTTGGCTCTGTGGAGCTTGTTCTATGTTGAGCCAATTGAAGGGAAACAAATGGGGTCAGTGCACGGGTCAGCAGCTAATAGATGGAAAGAAGACATTATCTCATTTTGCAGGAGACAGAAACCGGACTGCGCTTTGGGCCAGTGAACATCGCAACAATGTTCCCCTCCTCTGTGATCTGTCAGGGCTGTCCAATAACTCAGGTGTAGGATGAGTCTGTTCAGGAGGGGAAAAAGAACAGATAGGATGGTGGCTTTCATTTCAGCCACAAGGGAAGGAGATTTCATTTACGTGTAAGGAATTTGTCCCTGCGCATTTTCTGTAGTAATATGTAAATCTGCCCATCAGGGTTCAAAAAGAGAATTAAATCAGTATAGAAAGGCAGCTTAATAAAACTGAATCGAGATGTAGCAAATATATTAGATTTGCCAACATGTTTGAAATATTGTGACACTTAGGAACTCTGGAGAAACGTTCTCCAGGAATGTTCACAAGCGTCAGAAAAAGTTCTTGGAAAATCATGTCTAAACATGCTGCCTGGCTTTCGATCTGATTGTGTAAATCAGCTGATCTGTTGCTGTTACATCCTGCCTGTGCCGGGTGCCAGTGACTGTCTGCCAGTTATAGTCTCCCACTCGTTAATGTAGCTATATCATGCATAAAAGAGGCTTAAAATCGTGCCTTTGCATACCCCAGCATTGATATTTTACATTTTATAATTTGAAATGATGTTTATGTAAGGATAAGACAGTGACTCTGAAACACAAGGACATGGGCTAGTGAGAATTTAGCTTTGCAGTTATAGGGAACAGTGTGGTTAGCAACTTCATTCACACTTTGGGCCTGATTTACTTGTGTTTGCTCACATGAAAAATATAGTAGCGAGTGTGTGCTACAGTGGTGCAAGAAACAGTCGAGATTTTTGCCTCTCGTAAAGACTAAGAAGTCACAGCGCCAACTAATCTTCAATATGTTTTATATACTGTATCAAACATAGTAATATAAACAGTTTCTATTGATAAATCAGGTGCTATAAAGTGGCATGTGCTTGTGCATGTAAAGCCGCACTGCGTGACATTTTACAAGTACAAGCATTTATTGTATGACAGATATTTTCATCCTTGTAAAATACTTGGATGAATGTACAAAGAAACATGAGGAATTAGCTTTGAGCGGTTCACCTCTCCTAAAGACATGACAGTGACTTTACCGGGAGTGGGTACGTCTCCAGCTCATCTCCATGAAGATGTGACTAAAGTCAGTAGAATTTGAGATTTAAACAGGTTATAAGTTCTCATCCAAATCCATTCTTTGATTGCCCACTGCAAAAATGGCATTTTCTGTATCGAGCTGGTCATGAAGAGCATGTTTTGTATTGATGGCAACTGTATAGGCCAACATGTTGCGCAGTGATCCTTTAAGTAGGACTTGCAATTTATTACCTCGCTTTGACAAATAAACCAGGCCGTTTGTGTGTGTTGGATTATGGGCTTAATGAATCAAATACTACTCCAGGGAGGCATTTGACAAGAGATAAAAGCTGATTTTGTATGATTTCTACAGTGTAAAGCAAGACTTCAGTTCAGGTCAGTTCATCCAGAGGGGAACAAATGAATTCATCCTTCACTGTCAGCCTGTTTCCACATGTCAGATTACCCAGAATGCACGCTGTTCTGTATGTAACACACGAACCGCTTGTCTGACATCTAATTTATTGTCTTCCAGCGGCTGCTCGCTCACAGGTTTGATGACTTTTGCAGCGCTCCTCCCTGTTATCCAGTCAATATATAAATGTTTAACGCATTTCTTTCCACACCTATCAAGATTTTGCACCTCGATAGGGAAAAACCAGCTTGTCATGACGTGGGTGGGATGCCAGACTTTGCCAAACAAAGACAGTGTGCTGTTCCTTCATCTTAGCAATACATTAATTCACTGACAAAAAGTGAGAAAGTAACCTTGACAATAAAGATGAAATCACAGAAAATCTTAAATATAATCGTGTTAACTGTGATCTAGGGAGTCAAGGTTGTGAACGCCGCATCACTCATTCATTTCCCCGTCTCTGTTTGCAGATAACATAGACGTAGCGGGACGGGTGGTGCAGTATTTAGCCGGAGCCAATGTGTCACACCAGTTCCCCATCTCAGAGGCCATGCTCACCTACAAACAGAAGAGGTACAGTCAGCGCTCACACCCACACTACACTGTAGGCTGTACGTGTGTGCATGTATGTACTCGTACGAGCATGTCCGCATTTGAATTCAGTTGATTATTGTTAATGTTACTGTTAAGCTGTATATTGTAACACATAGCACCACAGCATTGAGTTAAATTAAGATCAAGTGCCATTTGATTTGATTTATCCCACACCTTCTCTCCAGTTTCTTTGCGCACGCTTGCATCTGTAGATCAAAAATAATAGTGCATACTCGGTTTAAAGCAATAAATTCAAGTATGGAGTAACATTTTCTTTTATCTTTTAGTACGTACAAGATAAGATAGTTCACTAATATAAGGTAGTTACTCGGGCTGTACAATAGATACAGACGGCATCTCGTCATAGAAGGGGGCGTGGCTTCACCGAGGGGGAAAATAGAATCTTTAGAGAAACACAATTTTCCACTCTTTTTAGCCATTTTCTGGTGGAATATGAACTTATTTATCACACATGAGTAAAGTCAAGTGTAAATCTGGCCCATATGGATATTTTCTCACAGCAGATTGTTCAGTAGAAGTGAAAAAAGGGCAGTTGTAGCTAGCGCTAGCTAACCGTTAGCACTAGCCCGATGCTAACATGAAGCATCATGTTAGCATTCTCTGGTATTTATGTATTTATGGGCTGTTGAACCACTTTGCTCCTCCCCATGTCTTTGTATCTTTATTCATAATTCAGCATTTGTTAAAGTAGTTTTTGAATAATTAGAGAAAGTTTAGATATTTCTCCGAATATTTTTACTGTTATCAAACATGACCATATATGGGCGATTTCAGAGATGCCGTCTGTATCTATATGACAAAAGAAGTCTTGAAGTCTTGCAATGACCGTAAATGTACAAAATCTGAACTTTTGCACATTTATTAGTTACCATATGTTTTTGCTTTAGGCTCATCATACTAAATAAGACGCAAGAACAAAATGAAGTAATTTTTGCCTTGTAACCATGTCTTCAGTTACAAGACATTTCCATGGTTATAAAGCAAAAATTACTTCATTTTGTTCTGGCAGCTCTCAGTATAAGAACTTATTAAGTATGAATGAAAACCTATTGTTATTTTGTAATATATTGTGACTTCTTGCAATATGGATATTGCGTCACCCACTCATTCGAGGATATATTGTGCAGCTCAAAGGCTAGTGAGTGTTAGTGAGCTAACTATTGCAGCTTTAGATTTGGTCATGTAGTACAGTGTATTTCTTAACATGGTGTTTTAAAATCTGTTACTTTTACTTAAAGGGACTAGATTGATATTGAAATTTTTATACTCGCTACTACCACCTCAGGTCTAACTATGAATTAACACCTTTTTGAGTGACGGTGCAGGATTCTAGAGGCAGTTGTGGTGAATAGGTCTGGGCTTATTCTACACATTAGGACATTACTGGAGCATGTAGGGGGAGGAAAATGCATAATTAAAAATATTTAAACTCCGTCTAGTCCCTTTAAGTGTTTTGCATGATAACAAATTGGCCATTTCTAAACTTATTTAGGATTTTTGCTATTTAAAAGTCAGTTCACGTTCAATCACTCTCACTGCCTCAGAAGAGACATCCCGAAATAGCAGTTCATTTTAACTTTACATACTGCATGTTTTCAAGATCATACACGTATACATTTTTGATTCTATATTATTAAAAACTCATTCGCTCTCACGTCTACAGCAACATGCATAACAGCCATACATCTCCCTTCAGCAAAACGCTCGTTCCAATTTCGTTCAACGCTTTTTGACCTAGTTTCCTCTCACAAAAAGAGCTAGGGCGGACCATCGCTTTTTCTCTCGGTTTTTGAACCCATCTCTGACAGCTCTCAGTGCAGCACACCATTTAACACTTCTGCATTCCTTCTCCCTCCCCCTTTCCCCTCTGATTTGCATTCAAGGAAAAGAAGTTTGTATTTTGATTTTTACATCAGGTATCTAATGAATCCTTATACTCTCTCACACGTTTGGCTTGAGCTCCTTCTGTCTTGACATCTCACGTCTCAAAGCTCACCGTTATTTCACTTTTTCCACACTGTTTCCCAGCGTGTCTTTGGTTTGCTGTTGTTTATTTACTTTATTTACTCTGTCCTCTCTGTGTTATGTCGTTGATGTTTTTGTTGTTGCTGTGTTTTTTTGCCTAACAAGTTCTTTGCCTAACAACCTCCAAACAATCCCGAATGTTTTCACTTTTGATATGCGATGGCTTGTGTACATTTTTCACAACAACCCTGGAATAAATGTCTCATAATCAGAGCATGAAGCCCAAGGGACTAATAATGATGGATTTTTGAAGTCGCTTTTGTATTTGATGCTTTTATTGTGAGCCTTTGAGCAGAAAAATTTGAGAAAACTAATGGTGAACAATAGATAAAACGGATGAGGGCGAGGGCTTCGAGGGTCTTATTAGATTCACATTGGCAAAGCTTTGCAAGGACAGGGCGTGAAACTTGGAATAACAATCACTATAGGCTTACTAGTAGAGCAGCTAGCATAAAGTCAGTCAAAAAGAAGCTTATGTCTATGAAAGAATGTATGTTAAAAGTCCTTTATTGTGAAATGGACCATCAGAGTATATTGAATGAACACGTGTGGGATTTAAAGTGCATATGACAGGTTTTAATGCTTTTGAAGATATGACTTATTTAGAATGATAATATCTGTTGCATAATTATAATTTTTATTTCAGTGAAGCAGCTATTTTAACCCTTTATTAGTTTGCTCAACCATTTGGCAGCACACTTTATCGAATCAAATGTTGTTCTTAATCTTCCTATCTCTAACATTCGGTTCAAGTGTGTAATACTCCAAATATCCAATTTGGGGTTAGACCAGTTTAGAACAGGTTTGGACTGGTTTGGACTGGTTTAGAGCAGGTTTGGACTGGTTTAGAGCAGGTTTGGACCGGTTTAGACCTTGGACCGGTTTAGACCTGGCTTGGGCTGGTTTAGACCTGTTTGGACCAGTTTAGACCTGGTTTGGACTGGTTTAGACCTGGTTTGGATCAGTTTAGACCTGGTCTGGACTGGATTAGACCTGTTTTGGACCGGTTTAGACCTGGTTTGGACCAGTTTAGACCTGTTTGGACCAGTTTAGACCTGGTTTGGACTGGTTTAGACCTGGTTTGGATTAGTTTAGACCTGGTCTGGACTGGATTAGACCTGTTATGGACCGGTTTAGACCTGGTTTGGACCGGTTTAGACCAGGTTTGGACTGGTTCATGCTGGTTTTGACAGGTTTCGACTGATGTAGACCTGTTTTTTACTGATTCAGAGGAAGTTTGGATGGGTTTTATGCTGGTTTAGATCAGGTTTGGACTGGTTTAGAGCAGATAGCTGGGAGGTCTATCAAAAAGAATAAAAATAAAAACATTGTTTGTCCCCCAAATGGTTAGAAAATAATAATAATAATAAAAAAAACACCTAGGGAGTAACATTAAAGGGTTAATGAAGAAATGTTGGCCATATTTAAGCTGACAGGAAGTGACATAGATAGAGGTAAAGTTTGATATCAGTTTGACTCACACATGTCTCATTCACTTAATATGGGCGGCACGGCAACAGTTAGAAATAGTTTGCCTTCATCTATGTCACTTTCTGTCGTCGTCCAAAAAGGAAGTGAAATTATAAATATTACAAAAATTAAACTAAAAAAAGCTGGATACAATCTGTAGCACAATATTAAATATAATTGTGTTGATGCTGTAATTGTGTCTAATGTGTCATATGCACTTTAAAGTTCATGTGAGTCAGGGGTGTGTGTTTGTTTGTGTCATAGAAACAGAAAAATAATAAAATACAAATTCGCTATACATTTACATACATGCAGTTTGAAGAGGGGATGGAAGAAGTTATACTCACGCAACACCACTTACTACGAAACATGATACAGAACAAAACAATACAACATTTTATAATGACAATCAACATTAACACAAGACAAAGACAGACTGGCACAAACCTACTCTGATCCTACTCCCCTCTTCCCTAAAGAAAAACATTTAAACAAGCGAACAATGCCTTAAAGGAGTTGGCTGAAGCAGAAAAGCTTAGTGGTTACTTAGTGGTTCTTTTACATCATAAAATATTCGATTTTACATCACTCAAAGAGGGCACATTTTTTCATAGATTTAAGTGACTCAGACGCTTCTTTTTGATTTCCTTTATTCTACAGTAAGTCACTCTACTACACTATAGTCATTGTTATTCCACTTTGGTTATTTTTCAGCCAATGATTTCAACTATAAATATATTGCTGTCATTTTTTTAAAAGCTTGGAGTGGAGCTGCTTCTCCCCCACAGTTGAAGTCTAGAGTGAGGTTTAGAAAGCTCTCTGGATTTTCACCTGAATGGGTCAGATCTGAAGAGGGGGGGGGGGGTGCTGGGGCATGCTGCTGCTCACAATCTTTGGGTAAGTAGAGACATTTGTGCGAATGTATCAACAAGTAGATCTTGTTGTGCTCGCATGTTTTAGTCTTACATAGGGCTGCACAGTTTGTGGGTATTGATCTATTTTACAAAACCAGTTCAGTTCAGTTCAGTCCCATTGAATTAAACAGCTTTTGTAGCCTGGCTAACACCAGACTAAAATCACAAGTGATATTTAGTCTGGGGACCACCAATTCATTTTCTCGTAGGAGAGGTGTGGTTTACGATCGTCCATACTCGTTTATTGGGCGATACGAAAAAAAAAAAAAAAAGTCTCATGCGTCTGCACGTAGCCATGGCCAATCGTATCATCGTATGAGATGACGTATGACGTACCCGCTGTAAACTTTTGAGCTAAATTATTTAGAACAAGGTCTAAAGCTTGATCAAAAAATACCATCGTGTCTGCTGCTGTCACGTTGGATCCGTAAATAAACTTTTTTTTTATTATCCGTAAATAAACTACAAGCTTCCATATATCGAATAGCGCGTCATCGTCTTGCCGTCCCTCCTCGCTCTGTGATTGGTTCCCAAATCCACCGGAGATTTCGGCCATGGTCCCCAGGCTGTTGTGCAGTTCGAAATAATTCGAGCGCACACAGCAGCATGGTGTTAGCCAGGTTACAGCTTTTGAAGACACTTTTTTGAGACGTATACCCACACAGTAAACAATTTTATACAATTGCCACGTACAATACAATGTCAAAAGTCCTGGAGTGTCTTTTGCTGGAAGTGCTACTACTACTACTAACGCCTGCTGCTTCAGGGCTGAAGTACCAGTCCAATAAAAAATGTAATGGCTGGACACACAATAGCCTGGCGGTGAAAACTGACTATTTTTTCCCTCTGTACATCTCTCTACACAATGACTCTTAGAGAGAGAGATTGATTTTTTTTTCGTGGAGCCAGCGCCGGAGCCTGGAGTGTTTGTGTTTCTTCTCGTGTTTGCTGTGGGTGGTCCCAGATCTGCGGATGATGAAACGGTTGCAAAAGGACCACTTGGCTTTTGACTCGGGACACGATCTCAGAGGGAAATGCAAAGACTTGAAAAAGAAAGGGAAGAACATAGTTATTCACGCTATTTAAAAAAAAATAATAATAATTACACCACAGACAGGCTTATAAAGTTAAAATTTATCACCTAAACTGAGCACATTTTCTCCAGTTTGGCTTTACCCAAATCTAAAAGCATCAAAATAGCAATGTACTGAGAAAAAAATCCTAGTTTGTGAACCTGTTCTCAAGCAATGGCAATAAATACAATTCTTATTCTGAAAACAAGGATAAGAAAGCAAAAACGCAGCAAGAAGCGACACAAGACCAAAAAAAAAAGTGTCAGAAAAGCAGCAGAAATGCAACAAAAACGCTACGAAAAAGTGACAAAGAAATGGCGAAAACACGACTAAAAAGCAATTAAAAAAGCGTCAAAAAAGTGACAAAACAGAGATGAAAACACGACGAAAATGCTTTTATATGAGGCATTACACTGTTGCTCTCCAGTTGAGAGGCTTCGGCTTAGATTTGGGTAAAGCCAAAAATTGGTTCAAGCGGGGGATAAGAGATGAAAGCATTTGTCTTATGAGTTATTTAAATGGTCTCAATCTATATGTTTAGTTAGTCTCAACTTTAAATGCAGAAGTTAAATGCAGAGGACAAATTTCCCTACGGGGACAATACAGTATACAAACAAACAAAACAAAAAAGAAACTTAAATATTTAGTTAGTCTCCATTTATATGTTTAGTTAGTCTCAACTTATATGTTTAGTTAGAGTAAACCTATATGTTTGGTTAGTCTCAACTTATATGTTTAGTTAGAGTAAACCTATATGTTTGGTTAGTCTCAACTTATATGTTTAGTTAGAGTAAACTTATATGTTTAGTTAGTCTCAACTTAAATGTTTAGTTAGAGTAAACCTATATGTTTGGTTAGCCTCAACTTATATGTTTAGTTAGTGTAAACTTATATGTTTGGTTAGCCTCAACTTATATGTTTAGTTAGTGTAAACTTATATGTTTGGTTAGCCTCAACTTATATGTTTAGTTAGAGTAAACTTATATGTTTAGTTAGTCTCAACTTTAGTTAGAGTAAACGTATATGTTTAGTTAGTCTCAACTTATATATTTAGTTAATCTCAACTTAGTTAGTCTCAACCTGTATGTTTAGTTAGACTAAACGTACATATTTAGTTAGTGTCAACTTATATGTTTAGTTAGTAGGTTTAGATTTTTTGTTTTATACAGTTAAAAGTGATGGAAACATGGCTGTCAATCTGCACCAACATCCACTCAGATCTAGTCTCTCCAGCTGAACTACAGACTTCTCCTTATTCTATACAGAGTTTAGTCTGGGATCTCGTGTCATCGACCTCATTGGAACTGGGATTTACAGATTGACGAAGTTCACATTGTTTTGGTTGTAAGGAGCAACTCTCTCATCCATCTCATTTTGACCCGCCCCCAAAAGACGACCCCATTGCCACCAAAGCAAAGTCATGTGCCATATCTGCAATGGGACATGGTGACACCCCCGTCCCCCCCCTCCATATCAAAGCCATGTCTGCTCCAGGACTCATTGATTCTCTGTGTGCACTTTTGGAAATGATATCTATTATAAATAATGGAGAAAGGCATAAAACATAGGAAGTGTTCTTATTTTTTTGTCTGCTGTCTGCCCACAGCCCAGACGAGGACTCCTGCCAGAAATTTGTGCCATTTATTGGGGTAAGAAGCAACTTTTTTTTTTTGTTCATATGTTTTTTTGGCTGTACATTGTTCGTAACATACATTGTCCTTGCAGGTTGTGAAAGTGGGAATTGTGGAGCAAAGCCTGTCAACGTCAGGTCAGACACATCGCCATAATACTTTGATGTAGTGGTTTTAAAATGATGGATTAATCTCGTTAACACTGCAAATATGATGCTGTTATTTCGAGATGTGACAAAATTGGAAAATTAATCAAAAACATCAAAAAAAGATTAATCTGGCCCTGAAGACTGTAATCAAGCGCGCAATGCAATCTCCATTTGTTTGGAAGAAGAACCCACAAAGGGCAAATAACGGTTATCTACTTAAGATTGCAAGATCTCTGAGATATATTTGAGATACTGATGATCAGTGGTGGTCCGGTGGAGTCGTTAGCACCTCCACACGCCTATAAACAGTTGGTAAATCAGTGTCCATAAAACTGCCTTGCTTTCTGTGTAGAGTCTGCTGAGGAAAAATGCCATCTTGATGTCGATAAATGGCATAAAATGACACATTCTGTTGATTTTGATTGCCAATGGAGCAAGCATTATTAATCCGCTTAATTAAAAATAAAGACAAAAACACTTTAAATGACTTCCAATAAATTAGTCCAAACTTACTCAAAAGCAGCACAAATTCCAATATCTCAAGCACTTTTAACCTCTTACCTGAACTGAGCTCATTTTCTCCAGCTCGGCTTTACCCAAACCTGTAAGCTTCTCAACTGGAGAGCAACAGTGTAACGCCTCATTTGAAAGCTAAGACCTACAAAAGTGATCGTAACTTTTTTGTCATGTTGTCGCCGCGTTTTCGTCACATTTTTAAGCGTTTTTGTCATGTTTTTCGTCACGTTTTTGTCACGTTTTCATCACTTTATTGTCTCATTTTTATGCTTTTTTTTCTCTTGATTATAGATGTGGGTAAAGCCAAATTGGAGAAAATGTGCTCAGTTCAGGTTAAGTCATTCTTAATCTAGTGTGCATTTTCTCCCAGTGTCTGCGTAGGGTTTCTCTGGGTGCTCTGGTTTCTCTGACTAAAACATGTACAATCGAGTACCTTCTGGGGCCTGGTTGAAAAAGAGATTCTGAGACTTTCCTGGTTGAATAAATATCAAATGAGATTAAAAATGCAAGTAAATGTAACCATACTACATGATAGACATTACGGTAAAATCCTGTGCTTTGTTGCGAAGTCCGAACACCGTATCTTCGTCTCCTTTCCTGACGCCTTGAGGAGCAGGATTCATCACCTTCGACAATAGACAGATGTGCTTTAAGCGGCCTCGCCTCGTTGTTATGTACAGTAGCGTGTGAGTAATTGGCTTCACTTTGCGTTCGCAGTGGATTCGGATGATGCAATGGGCGGCAACACGAGCATCCTGTCCTCCCCAACGCCCCCCACGACCGGCCCGTACGGGAAGGAGATCGGCAGCACCCCTCCCCAGTCCCCGTCTGTGTCCACTGCCCTGTCTGGAGCTGGGTACGACAAAGACGTATAGACTTGTATTCAAAGACGACAAGACATGACGACACATTAGCCTTAACCTTGTAATATAAGATTGAAGTAGCTCTAAAGATGATACAATAATGAGCTAAAACACGATTAATCTGGATGGTTAATTTCACTATAATATTTAACTGTGTTCCGTGTTCTCTCTTATGGCAGCTCTCCATGCTCGGGCAGCGAGGTGATGGGTCTGCAGGTGGACTACTGGACGTGGCAGGGTCCTGAGAAGAAGAAGGAGGGAGAGAAACGGGACGTGGGCCTCAAAAACACCCTAAAGAGTAACTTCAGGTCTCTGCAGGTGAGCAGACTGCCCTGCGGAGGAGAGCTGACCCCGCCCCCCAGCATGGCCATGACCGTGGTCACCAAGGAGAAGAACAAGAAAGGTACGTCTTAGGCCCGGAGCGCTGCTATTATTATGGTGTTAAGATCTGGCAGGAAGTGGGAGTGCAGTGACGTTTTACATCCATCATATTTGCTCTGAGGGGGAAGTATGTTGCGTTTTATCAAAAGTTGAAAGAGTTGAGGAGGAGAAGATGAGACGCGCTCATGTAAATATTTTGTCGAATCGCTCTAGTCTAGTTCGGTCTCAACGGGTGAAGCTTCGGGAGCCACATTCATCGCATCATTATGAGCTGCACCCAGAGTTTATTTTTACTTTATTTTTACAGTTTGTCTCTGTTTTAGTATACTTAATATCAAAATAGAGTTTTTTTCCTGAAACTGATTCAAGCATTGCTCATGTGGCTGATTAAACAATCCCTCGACCCACAATATGAATCTAGTTGGGGTTTCCAGAGTTTGAATTAGAACCTCATTGCTTTGATGGATTGTACCCATTCAATGCAGTTTTTTTAAAATTTAAATATAACACTTTTTAAGGACAAAATCGGGGGGGGGAAATAGCTTTTTTGTGCCCTTAAAGAAGTTTTTAAATGCGAAAGGCAAAGTTTTGTATGCCTGAAGGGTCGAAAAATAATGTTTTGTATAATAATAATATTTTGTATTTATTTATGCATATTTATTTACTTTAGCACAAAATCACACAGCCCATATGTTCAAGGACACTGGACTTTAATGTCTTAACCGAGCACATTTTCTCCAGTTCAGCTTTACCCTAATCTAAAAGCTTCTGGACTAGAGCTTACAGCATATAGGCCAGTGTCACGCCTCATTTGAAAGCTAAGACCTACAAAACTGATTGTAACTTTTTTTTGTCACATTGTCGCCACTTTATTGTTGCATTTTTTAAGCGTTTCTGTCGTGTTTTCTGAGTTTTTATGTAGTTTTTAATATAGTTTTAGTCACTTTTTCCATCACATTGATTTTTTTGTTTCTTTTTCATCACTCTTTAGTCATGTGTTTCTGTCGCCTTTACTTTACACTGAAGTACAATCTCCTGCATCTTAAAAACATTGACATAATGAATAAAAGTATGATGACTTCACTTCTCAGTCCTGTTTCCTGTGTCCTTTACAGTGATCTTCCTCAGTAAGAAGCCCAAGGAGAAAGAGCTGGACTCTAAGAGCCAAGTGATCGACGGAATCAGCCGCTTAATCTGCACCGCCAAGCACCAGCACACCATGTTGAGAGGTACGTGGAGCCACACTGCCCTCTGCTGGCCACTGGAGGATTACTTTGTAGCGTGACCTAGAAACAAAACGAGTCAACGAGTGACTGAAGAGGGTTATGTTCAGAGCGCAGACTTTAGGTGACCCACATCTGCAAGAAAACAAGAAAAATCACTTTCAATCTGATGTTGTTCACTGAGGTCAGGAAGCTTTTCACCAAACACAAACGCCGTCAGAGGTGAACTGAGCCGCTGGAGGTGACATTGACATTATTAGCCTCATCTAACGGCTGATAAAAGCTGCTGAAAAAATATTTATCACCACAGTCATGACTCGAGTTTTATAAGGTGATGAGACGGACACATTTACTTGCAGAGAATAGTCTGTTTTGAGGACATGGTCTGGTTAAACACATTTTTCATTTGTGTGGCAGAACCATTTTCAATAGTTTTTTTAATAGAGGACAAGCTGATGATTTCACAGTCTGGAAACAGAAGCCAAATGAGTGTCAAGGTTGTACAATCATATGTTCTGATACTTACTCTGGGATGTTTATGTTGTTTTCTTTGAATGAAAATGAGCATACTCTCCAGCAGTGAGCTCGAAATGAGGTTATTCTCTGGTTTACACACAGTTTAGACATAATTTAGTTAGTTTAGTTTATACTTTGATCCCTTTTAGACCCCGTTTAGTCCTGATTTGTCCTTTATCTCGGTCTGAAGGTCAAATATGCAATGACAAAAACAGATACATGTTTATGGCAATTACATATTGTTAACCTCTTACCCACCGCCTGAACCGAGCGCATTTTCTCCAGTTCGGCTCAACCCAAATCCAAAAGCTTCTCGATAGAGCACATTGCGGCACGGTAGTGCAGCGGTTAGCGCCTCCGCCTCCGCTTTACAGCTAGAAGGTCCCGGGTTCGATTCCCACCAGGATGGGACCTTTCTGTGTAGAGTTTGCATGTTCTCCCAGTGTCTGCATAGGTTTCCTCCGGGTACTCTGTTTTCCCCTACCACTAAAAACATGTGCAATAGGTGAATCCACCAGCCTGGCTCCACATCATGGAGGCGCAGCACGGCTCCTTATGGTTTGCCTCAGTGGCATCAAAGGATGGGTTAAATACAGAGGACAAATTTCCCTACGGTGACAATAAAGGAAACAAACAGCAGTGTAATGCTTCAGTTGAAAGCTAAGACCTACAAAAGTGATTGTCACAATGTCGCTGCGTTTTCGTTACATTTTTGAAGCGTTTTTGTCATGTTTTGGTTGCTTCATTACTTTTTCATGGCTTTTTTGTTGCATTTGGCTTTTCCAGCATATTTTTTTACGCTTTTTTTGCGTTTTTGTTGCTTTTTTTGTTGCCTTTCCTCCACGTTTTTCATCACTCTTTTGTAGCTTTTTTGTTGCTTTTCCTGTTTCCTTTTTATTGAGTTTTTGTCGCAATTTTGATGCTTTTTTAATGTGTTTTCATCACTTTTTGCTGTGTTTTCATCCTCGTTTTCGTCACTATTTTGATGCTTTTTTTAAGCTTTTAGATTTGGGTAATGCCAAACTGGAGAAAATGCGCTCGGTTCTGGTGGGGGGTGCGATGTTAAGTTTATCTATTGCTTATAACATCCATTTACCACAGTTCAGATCATCGCAGGCCCCAGTCAGATGTTCAGTAAAATGTGAATGAAGTATTTCCTATCGTAAGGACCACACTCATTTGTGTCTGCAGATCTCACTGTGTCTTTGTGTTGCAGTCACGATCGACGGCGTGGAGTGGAACGATGTGAAGTTTTTCCAGCTCGCCGCGCAGTGGCCCACACACGTCAAGCACTTCCCCGTGGGGATCTTCGGTTACTCCAAGCCCGTGTGACCCGAGGCTCTGGGGGTCCCGGCTAAGACTAGTTTTCCTGTGGAAATCTAAACTGACTCTAACCACAAGCTCCATGTTGTCAAGTTGATGTTTTCGATGTTGTTGGTGGTGATGTTGTTTTTTTACACACTACAAAAAACGATTTTGTAAGTTTTGTGCTACGGCCTCGGAGGTATTTTGAGGTTTTTGACAAATTGCCACATTTCGATAATGGCAGCTGTGTTTGCACTTTGTTTTGTTAACATTTTATTATTATTTCTGTGAAATCCTACATTTATTGTTACTCTATAGACATGGAGGAGCGTGCGGTGACGTGCAGTGGCGTGTGTGCGATTGTTGAGGTGAAACGTGCTCGTGTTTGTCGTTGAAAGTTGGAAAATTGCTGTGAATTTAGTTGGATCTTTTTCCTCAAACTCAGTGCTCAGTTTTTAACCCTTTACTTTGTCTAAACTTTTATAGAGAAGTTCATATTGCCTCCTATTGCTTAAAGCACACTGTGTACCTAACGACTAAAACGGCTAAGGCTAGATACTTTCGAGGGTAGCTATTATATGAATGTAGCTTCGATTCATTCACCACATGTAAACGGCGCATTGTGACTTTTGTATCGGTGTTCATGTACATTCGGACTGTACAGAGACGCCTACAGTAGAAGCAGGGTAAACCACACACATTTAGCTCCTGATAGCTCGATGCCAAAAGTAGTTGTTTATGTCACAACAACTAACCCGATCTTACCCGTTACACAAAGGGCCACTAATTGTTTCCGCTTGTACTGGCGATAACGCTCTCACTACGCCCAGTTGTCGCGGTAACGTGTAAAACCCCCGCATCGCTTCAGACCTGCAGTTGATGTGCCAAAGCTTCACCGGAGCTTGTAGTATTTTTTACGGCCCTCGTGGAGACCAGTGTTGCTGTTACTGAGTGTTCGGTAGATCAAGTCACAAGCTACATTTGGCCATACGCGAACATTTAGCATCAGAGGCGGGTAGGATGGACAGATTTTCCTCTAAACGGAAATAACTGTCTTACATTTAAGGCTATTACAGTATAGTATTTTGGTGGAGAAACTACAAGTCAGTATACTTAAAAAATCTTCATAAAGAGAAGACAAATCAGCACTTTAAAGTATTACTTTAAAAACGTATAATAGATACAGACGGCATCTCTGGAATCGCCCATATATGGTCATGCTTGAAAACAGTTAAGGGGGAAAACAATTTGGAGAAAAATCTAAACTTTCTCTAATTATTCAAAAAATACTTTATTTATAATTCAGCATTAGCTATAGTTTTCTACTAAATAAAGAAACAAAGACATGGAGAGGAGCAAAGTTGTTCAACAGCCCATAAATACATAAAAAAACGGGGAATGCTAACTTGATGCTACATGTTAGCATCGGGTTAATGCTAATGGTTAGCTAGACTGCAGTTTTTTCACTTCTACTGAAAAATGTGCTGTGAGAAAATATCCATAAGGGCCCGATTTACACTGACTTTATTTATGTGTCATAAATGAGTTTATATTCCACCAGAAAATGGCTTAAAAGAGTGAAAAATTGTGTTTCTCTAAAGATTCTATTTTCCCCCTCGGCGAAGCCACGCCCCCTTCTATGACGAGATGCCGTCTGTATCTATATTGGCTTCATCATTTAGGCCTATTGTGGCAAAAGACATTTACTATACAAAAATGAATCGCTTTTCCCACTTTTACACAGCAGTGGAGATAAATATGACTTTAAGTAAAGGTATAAGAGACAAAAATTAAGTCAAAGTATCATCCAGTGCCATTTATTACAATATAGATTCCATTTTCTTCCTCAAAATCCAAACAATGAGCTGCTACTGCCAAAGGATCGGCTGTAGACCAGTCCATCTAAAAGCTCCAAAAATCGGCCACAGATTTTTATCACGATTCATTTTGATTCCAAGTAATCAGAGCGAATACTTTTATTTGTAGTTGTATCTTTGTCTCTTGTATCTCTACTTTAATGCAACCCACTCTTGACAGTACAGTTTTTACCCAGTACGTTATAAGTGCTCACCTGTCCCCGCCCGCCTCTGATGAGCTTTGATAGTAAATACGCACATCCTGAACAAGCCTTGTGTCCTTTTTTGGCGAAATATAACTAATCTAACTTGAAACGTACAGTACTTTTTCTCAGTATTGTTAGTAGGAAACGCTTGAACGGGGTATTTGTACAATGTCTTGACCGCAATGCAAAAAAAACAAGTATTGAGATTTGTCGCTTTTTGCCACATGTCCGAGTCACTGCCTACGTGTGTCTGTGTTGGTGTGCTCAGTGTTGACGGTACTCCCTGATAAATGAAAAAAAAAAATAGTGTTATAACTTTTTTTCGCAATAGGAAAAGAAAAGAAATCTTTCGACAAAGGGCCTTTCTGTATGAGTTTATTGTTGCTTTTTTATATAAAGTGAAGAGCTTTGATAGGCTGGCTTTTTTTTAGCTTTGTATATAAGATTATACAAGACGTAATATTGTGAAATCTCCCCCTTTTCCCCTTATAAAGTCAAAAGCACAAATAGCTAACTTTAAGTTTTAATGAGAGATAGTTCAGTGTTTTGTAAAGACGGGGTTTTGAACGTGAATCAGTATTTTTGTCAGCCATTTTGGAGACGCAAACAGGGGCATTAGGACTGTAGTATTTGCTGAAACTGAGAAATGTAAACTTTCAAGACTTTCAAAATACTTCTATCAGAGCTTGTGTGTATTATATCTATTAAAGTGATAGTCTGTTTGCAAAGTGAGGGGAGATAGAGGTGAAATTTGACAGTAAACAATCTAATCTTTAAAAAATCTTTAATCAGAAGGAGGAACAGAATTTTGAGAAGTAAATGATCAAGCTCCTCCCCCTCCCTCCTGATTGGACCGGACCGGCTGGTTCACAGGAAAAGCTCGTCTCATTGGTCAACACGGGAGGCTACTTGACTCTGATTAGTTGCTGAGATCCGGGCAGGGGGGACTTTACAAAAAATAATATATAATTTTATAACATTTGTAAAACATTTAAACTGAGACAGACAGAATTTGGTGATTTTTGCAGCTTTTGATTTGTCTCTATAAGCAAAACACGCTGAAATATCAGACAAGTTAATCTTATTTACGTAAAATTTCTTTCTTTAAACAAGGGGTTCCCATAGTGAGGGGTCGGGACCTCTTTATGATATTTTTATTATGATTTTTTCATAATAATTATCAAATTTAATTAACTGTATCCACTCAGGCCTTACTCAAAATGATTTAAACATTTATTTTTAACATTTACTTTCTAGAGACCTCTTAAAGTGAGAGCACTTCTTCTTTTGCAAAAGGAGGAGAGCAGGAACAGAATTTTCAGAAGTAAATGATCAAGCTCCTCCCCCTTCTTTCCTGATTGGACCAGCCACGATAAAGCACAGCTCATTGGTCAAAGCGGTATCCCGTCGATTCTGATTAGTTGCTGAAATCAGCGAAGGGAAGGACTTTTGAAAATACTATTCTTTAATAATACTTGTGTTACCTCAAAATTCAGATCCAGGTGGTCAAATATACACAATCTATTCAATTTGTAAAACATTGAAACGCACAGACTGTCACTTTAAGAGTGCACACGGGTAGAAGTCAAGTAGAAGTTCAATAAGGGCTTGTTTGGTTCATGTCTCCTGTCTGCGTCTCCAAATCGGCACTTAAAATAGTTAATCGAGAATGAAACATTTGCTGCAAAACCCTGCACTATCCCTTCGAACTATAAATGCCAAATATATTCCCATGTTGCTATGAAGTTGTACAATGCAAACACTATAGTAGTATCGTTTCTTATCACATTTCTCTAACTTTGTAATGCACTTTGATGTGGTTTGAATACATTTTATCTCAAATCGGGACATTGCTTTTTTTTTTTTTTTTTGGAGTCTGAGGCGTCATATTTGAGAGAACCACTACCTATAGACTAGAGTTACCCGCGTGTTCTTTATTATATTGTATTGACGCTGCATTTTCTTTTTTGCCCATTGAGGTCTACGGAAAAATCTGTTACATTGCTTTTGCCACTTGATCGCAGCTATAATACCACCAGACGTTTTTGCCTGTGTTCTAGCTGCCCGTAGGTCGTGAAGTTTTTAGCCAAGGCAGAGTTATTTGAGGGATTTTACTAGACAAATTTAGCCTCTTTTTTTTTCAAACTAAAAATGGTATTTCATCTTATTTGACCTTGCAACCTTATTTTTGTTTGTTTTATTGCCCTGACTCTCTAGACGTAGCGTGGGGGCACTTTTAAAAAAAAAAGGCAGGACCAAAGAGCGGGCATGCCTGTTTTGACTAATGGTCCTCTTCTTATACCCTTACCAGAAACCAAATGAGCAAAATCACTGCCAAAAGGAAATATCTTGAAGAGGTAAAATTACTCAAGGAATATTTGACCTTCATTTGAGTAATTTTGACTTGCCGAGTAGAAAAATCTGCCAGGAGAATAAGCATTTTTCCACATAAAACAAGAAAATCAAACTGCAAGTAAACTGAGATTTAGACAGATTTTTTTTACCCTTTATCCAGAAAATTGTACTTCTTTCTACTTATTTGTTTTTGAAAAGTTCCATATTTGATTAAAGGCCCTATACCTGAGATTTTGTCCACAAACAATGAAAGAAGGAGCGAATAAATCCAATTGCTAGCTGTGATACAAACTCATTAACTTCATTAACACTTTTCAGGCTCATTGTCACAGAAATAGAGCCAGAATGAACCAAGGACAAAACTCAAAACATTTAACATAAGAAAAAGCAGTTCTTGTGCCATAGTTTGAGAACTAATCTCAAAAGCAGAGATGCGATCTGACACTCACTGAACAATTTGAACGGCATGCCCTCGCTTTGCTCCTGATACTTGAAATGCCGCCCAATGTCTTTGCACAAACCCTACTTTGAAAACATGACAGTATTTTTAAGTTACCACTAAAAAATATGGGTTACTCTGCATGTTTTACTATAGATGTAAATATGTTTTGGATTTTTATATTGTTTGTTTCTTTCCATGCTCACAAGCAGTTGTGTTAAATAAAATTTTTAATCTTCTGTATCAAGAGTGGTCTTCATTTTTGCGCTGCTCTTCACATTCATACACCAAGTTAGGGCTGCTCGATTATTGAAAAAATAATAATCACGATTATTCAAACGATTACCTGTTGCCTTTAAAAAAAAAGTTTTATTTATTTATTAATCAAAACATTATGATATTTTATGTCTGGTCAGTCATAAAAGTACAAATGATTTTAAGTACGTCTTGATTAAAGAGAGGTCCCTGTTTCACACCTGCCCCCTGCTGGCCGGCCCTCACACCTGCGCTAGTAAACTAAGCAGTGCGGCCTGATGACATCATCACACAGCGCTGTTTGTTTTTATGTCAGGCAAAAGCATGAGCCATGGCACGTGAAAAGCGATTATGCTAATTTGTAATCGTTTACTGTTGTAATCGTAATCGAATTTCGATTAATTGCACAGCCTTACGCCAAGTCTTTCAATATTACATCAATGGGTGTCCCTCATAAAATAAAGGATTTTTACTACAAGTCGGCTGTGCCTCGGACCTCATTTTGTCTTCATTACATCAATATCTGTAGCTCATATATCTGAAGACGTAAATATCCTACATATTCTTCTTTCAAAAGGGACTATACGAGTTAAAAATTGTTAACATTTTGAATAATCCTCCCCCTACATGTTCCAGCCATGTCCTAATGTGTAGAATGAGTCAGACTTATTCACAACTGCCTCTACAATCCGTCATGCACGAGCTTAATATAGAAGGTGCAGTTACACATACGACCAGAGGTGGCAGTAGTGAGTATAAAATGCATCTAGCCCCTTTAATTTAGAAAAAAACTAATGCTTACTCAATAAAGTTTAATATTTTTTATTTAAATGTACATCCACAGTGATCACTTGGCGATATTAAACTAGTTATCACATACACAACACTTTTTCTCTTATAGTCTAGCCATCATTTTGTAATTTGAAGTCCATTCAGTTCAGAGCAGCCGTGTTGTTATTTAGCTATCGAGGGTAAATTGACATAGTTCTTCATGGGAGGCAGAGGTTTGATCTTCCGTCCCGCCCAGCCTCCTTTCCTCTGCCATAAACCGCTCGAAGGACGAACCCCAAACCAGCGATTACGCCCCGCTTTTCCAATGTGTTCCTTATTGTGGTCGACGTTGGACACTCGCCCCACTGTGACCATGCAAGTCTCCTGGACCTGTTCGGAGGAAAACGCGTTGATTTTAGAGTTCAGAGTTTTGATTTAAGTGCATCGTCTGAGAATATCTCACCTGAACTTGCTGCTTTGACGGAAGCTGCACGATTGCTGTTCCATTGACTTTACGCAGCAGTACGCCACTTGTGCCTAAAAATAAGCCATTGTTAATGATAATAAAGCATTTGTTACAACCTTGAACAAATATATACACTTTTTTATCCCCAAAGCATTAATATGACAAATCTGAGTCTGACTAATGAAAAGGTTTGCTGTAATGTGCCCCGATTTTGCCCTTGCCCAGTGACCCATTTACAGAACACACACATTTCATCAGCCAATGTAAAGTTTACCTGCTGCGCGGATGTACTGTGATCCTTTGCCTGGTTGAATTTCCAGATTGTTGACCAGAGTCCCCACAGAAAGAGCTCCCAGTGGGTAAGCATCTCCTTCATTTGCCGAAACTGTAAAGCAAATCATATGAACCACAATTTTAATAGTATTTACAACACAAGTTTGCACAGTTCATTACACGCAAAAAAGATGAAGCACAGTGCAATATTCACCACCATTTGTGTGTGGTTTTCTGTACTGCATGTGTTCAGTGTTGTATTTTCACCAGTATCAATATCACCAAATCAAATCAAAGCATTTAAAACAATACGTTTGGCACCCGCTCCCATCCCCCGAATATATACAGATCTCTCAATCACACACTTAAGCTTTTACCCCACGGTCTACGCACACACCCCTTCACTCACTAACTCACACACAGAGAATAAAATAAATAGATACATAAGGCTGGGAACAGATGGACAAGTGTGGAAACCCCATTTGAGGAGCCGTCTGTGCCGGGAGCAGCAGTCCAGTCGCAGCTACAGGGCACTGACCCAGGAGATCCCAGAGGAGGCCCAGCAGAGACACCGAACTTCCACCTGAGCACCCAAACACTGGGTGAGCTTAAAAATCTAAAAACACTCATCGGAGTTTAAAATCGAGAAGTAAAGGCGATTAAGGGTGCTAGAAATAAATATTAAAAAAAGACTAATATCATAAATGATCAACATTAATAAATAGATAAATAATTAGGACTAAATAAATAGATATCAGTTAAAAGCTGAGCTAAAAAGGTGGGTCTTGAGCCTGCTCTTAAAAACCTGAACGTTCTCTGCGGTCCTGAGCTCCTCCAGCAGGCCGTTCCAGAGGCGAGGGCCGTAATATTGTAAAGACGCCTCGCCGTGAGTCTTGAGAGCCACTGTGTAAAGTCTTCCCCAGCCCATCTCAAAGATACGGTGTGTTGGCCAGTCCACGTGAAAATAATGTCTCCTGCTCCGTAAAACATTGTTTCACAGCCTGGTCATTCAGTATATCAGGTGGTCAACAGACTTCATTTTTTGGGCGACCAACGTTGCTGAACCTTGACCTGACCAACTCCGGTGACCCCGTTTCACTAGTTAAGATTCTTACCCGCCATGCGTCCAATGACTCCCGATGTTTTGATGATGTTCCCCTCTTGCATGTTCTCCGTGGCAATGATCCATCTTTTTCTGTTCCCGCCAGCGACGAGGGCAATGTCTGCAGATCTGCGGATAAACGTGCACGATGGAGTTAAGGAACAACCAGGTTAAACTAGCGCCGAATAGTAAATCTCACGCTATTTTGGTGAAGCATGTCTCAACCACAATGACGCAGTTCTAACTAGGAGGAAAACTAAAAACCTGTGCGAACCAGAGGCTGAACAAACGACATTTATTCAAGATCACAGACGACCTCACCTGCACGGGTCGTAACGCACTAGCACAACTTTCTCCTCAAACGGTTTCTCCTCTTTGTTGGATTCGTATCGAAGCCGCTGGAAATCCACCCACCGGTATCTCTGCTTGTGCCCACCACCGATACCATGGGTCCGAATCTTTCCTGTAGTTACACGTACAAATAGCATTACATTTAAGCCAATAACAAGAAGCACTTCAAGAAAGGACAGTGGAAATGTAAAGGTTAAGGGGACTACAATAGTACTACTCACCTGTGTGGTCTCTACCCCCAGTTTTCCTCATCCCAATTGGTCTGATCGTGTACTTCTCCCTATTTTTCCAATTCCTCTTGTTCTGGTCCAGGGTGGCTGTGGTCTGGAAGCCTCTGCATGATCCCAGGTTTACTAACTGACCTCCAATTTTTGTTTGGGCTACAGCCTGGCAGAGTTAGAAAACATGTAATGTAACACAGGGTTTTTGCACCCGAGTGTAACATTATCGTAAAAGTTGTGTACCTGGGAGGAGAGCAGGACAGGCTGGGAAACCGTCAGGAAGCGAAGAGCTCGAGTCAGACACGACACCGCCATCATCACACAGTCTCGTCACTAACAAAAATACAGCAAAGTCACAGATTCTTCAGGATTATGTATGTCACATGAATGTAGAAGCAGCAGCAGCAACTAAAATGTGATCATGAGACAACAAACCAACGAAGACAAAGACATATTTTCTGCTTTATGTTCATACGCAATTGACCTAGCAATGCATTCTAGAAAAATAAAATAAAACTATCAATACAATTACCTAAATTTTGACTTAATTCATCCCAACTTTCCCATCTGCGTCCTTCACAGCGATACACTCACGCGACGTCGCACACTGATGACGTTCCAAAAAAAAATAAAAAAAATAAAAATGGTATTTTTCTATTAAAATGTTTCTTAAAAATCACTACGACTCTAAATGTGATTTCAAGAAAATTAATTAAACCCTGTACGCAAAAAAATAAACTTTTTTTTTTTTTTTTTTTACCTGAGTGCTGCAACCATAGCTGCTGATTCAAGGAGAAGGGGATAACGGATAACTGTTGCATGCAGGCTACATTATTCCCAAAGATGTACGCCATAATGATGTTCAAGTACAATTTATATGGAGGATGGCGGTAGTGCGCTAAGTTAGTCCGCAATCTGTTTATTTGATAAAATGTCACCGTGGCTTTAAGATTTTACATAAATGCAGATGTAATGCATTAACACGCCAGAAGATGTCACTGTTCACAAGTCAATTCGTTTTTTCAGACGGCATCGTAAAAAAGGGGGTTTAAAATACTTTAAACGGATTTACTTAAACCCGTAACGTTAGTAAATGAGTGAAATACATAACTTACATCACACTTAAAATATTATTGCATTCTCGTCTTGGGCAAAAGTCGATCGTCTCAATTTATTTCCAATAGGGTTAGAAGACAATGTTGATATATAACCTCCAGATCTTGAAAATAATTGTAAATATTTTATCCAAATAAAAATGACCGAAATCTGGACATAAACAAAACATCACGTCATCATCTTAGACTGAGCCGCGGTGGGTTGTGGGAAACCCTTCAGACATTTTGGATCAAAGCGGTGGAGCTGGACGACCGTAGTAGCTCTCGGTAAGATCGCTGCTTTTACGCTTATAACGATGTTGTTTGAGGAGTTTGTGTCGAGTTGCCATTCTGTTAAGCCTATTGAATATGGGCAGGTTTGTAATTATCCCGAGCCGTGTTTCTTTAGCGATTTTTAAGCCCGATGAAGTACAGGGAGTGGTGAGGTTAGCTTTGCTCGAGCTAACGCTAGTCTCCCGCAGACGCCTGAACGAAATCTCTCCCCAAAATGCTTTTATTAAAGCAAAACATGCGGGTAAATGTGGCTGATTTGTGTTAAAACTGATAAGTGAGTTGATTTCGGAGTGATGCATCTGATTTGGACAGTGGAAATGAGTTAAATTGTTATAACAGAGCGATCATGACAGTACGGCAACGTTAAATGCCCAACAGGGATATGCTGATGAGATGTGTCGTGTTTTCATTTACTGGCACTCGCTTTTACATGATTAGATATACATAATACAGCGCTTTCCTTTCTCCAATGGCGAATAAAACATCTTTTGCGTTCATTTCTAATGTTTAATCTTAAAGTGACCACTAAAATAAAGCCGTCTAGCATTAAGTTGTTATGTCTAATGTTTGTCTAATGCTTGACAACACACATTGTATCCTTGCACAGAAGTGAATATGTTTTGACTGTTATTCTTTAGCTAATTTTACAGTTGTGTTTACAGGTAGGCTTCCTTGTTTTGTTTCATCGTTGTGGCTCAAATCATAATAGCGGTTGTTGTGTCCATAGAAATAAGCAGTCTCAGTGTGAAGGACGTCAGGTGTCCCTGGGTCCAGAGATCGATGATAAACACGTTTTAAATGCTAATTGTGTGTGACTATTGGTTTTGGCAGATATGTGGTGGAGTGGAGGCAGTCAGTGTGTTCTTTCTATGAGGATTGAACTTGCCCATTTATTGACGTTAAAGATTGATTCTGTAGCTCAGTGGGACTTGCCTGATAAGATGAAGATTAAATACAAGTGACATTTTATTAGCTACTACAATTGTTGCATGTTAACAATTTGTGTACTGTTTATCCTATGTTCCTATTCTGTTTTTGTTTGTCGTTTGAACTAGGGGTAAAACTGGATTGGATGAATTTCGTCACTTTGCTGCGGATTTCTTCACAAAGTTGTTCGATTTTGGATATAGGTCTTGCTGTTTTTGTATTTGCAGACTTTATCGTCCACTCAGGGAAGTGTGTCCTCTGCGCCTGGCCTATCCTTCAACCAGTGCCCTTGGGCAACCAGTCAGGAGCAGTGGGCGACCGCAGTGCAGCGCCCAGGGACACGTCTCCAGATCTAGTGCCGGGATCGCGGTCGGGATTACCTGGCTGGCCTACAGTGCATATTTCTCCGCTTGATGAATGTGAAATCCCAATCACTCATCCACAAAGCCTTATGTGGCAGCCGCCGGTTTAGAGTTAATTGATGGCAGTGGATAGTGTCAGTGTTGTTATGGGCCACACCCTCCTGTTCCGCTGCCTCTGCTGTTTCTGCTGTGGCTGCGTGCCTAGAGAGAGGGGGTGGAGGGGTGGATAGCGAGGCGTGGGAGAGAGATGGATGAATATCTCTCCAGGAAATGGACCAGGAGGATGTGATCTCCCGGTGTCGGGCTTCACGGTGGAGATGGGAAGGAAATCTATGTCAGTTTAAAAAAAAAAAATGACTGTTTAGATTCTACAACAGGGCTGTCCAGTCTTATTTACCTTTTTAAACAAACAACAACAATTACAGAGACCTCCCTTTTCTTTGAGCTTGTTATGCTTCGAAGTACAACAATGCAGCTTGGATTGTGGAGTTCATAATCAAAGGATATGACTTGAGTTCATCGATTGATACTTTATATTTACCTAAACGTATCTTAAAGCAGTACTAAGTAACTTGTTTACCTTAATAACTCCTTTTCGTAGTCCCTCTGGGGGTAGTACAAGTGTTGATGGGATGATTGGGGGGTCTTTCATCTCCCCTGGTGTCTTTGGCTAGAAAACCATAATTGCAACTTTCCTGCCTCCGGGTCGGAGCCACCAATGCACACTAATAGAATCACAAAGAAGAAGCTAACAAGCTAATGGGCAAAGCTAGCTGTGGGCTAGCACCACTTAAACAGTTTTTACAGCCAAAAAATTATCCCCATTGTGTAATTGGATGTACAATATCACTCTCTCCCTTTGTCTTTTCTGTCAGCGTAGTATTTACTCTCACGGACAATGAATGAAAACCACAACATGCTATGACACCTGCAGTGCTTTTGGCCTCTAGGGGCAAGAGTTACTTAGTACTGCTTTAAAGGAATAGGCCAATGTTTTTACATACTGAGATATTTTCTTACCTTGGCTTAGATGAGTTTGTTTGGACCTGTCTGGTCTTCACGCTTAGCTTTGACTATATCGTCAAAGCTAAGGTAAGAACATATCTCGGTATGTCAAAATAGTAGCCTGGCATCCAGACTAATCTCCGATGTTTATTAATTAATAAACAGGAGACTAGTCTGGCGACCCTTTCGTAGAAAAGCTACTGCTTGAGGCGGGACTAATGTGGGACAACCGAAGCGCATAGCAGCCAATGAGAACATAGCAGATGTGACGACAGAAACAGCGACAAGAAAGTTGTCGTCATTGGGACATTAACAATGGCGCTCCTGCCACACGGAGTTCAGTAAATGACTTCTGTCGTTTATGTCAGAAAAACTAGAGAATACAAGCATACCGGAGCATTACGTGAAGTGGTTGCTTGTGTTGAAAAACTACACAACAAAGGCGCAACAACGTGATGCCCGTTCAGGGAGCTGCTCTGATTGGTCGGTAGGCTCCATATCGCTGCGTCACTTCCTTTGAAAGCGCGCAATGGAGTGTTGCCAGACCCTCTTCTGTAAAGAAGCGGAGTCTGGTTGGCGAGACTATCAAAACAGTGGCCTATTCCTTTAAATCTAACTCGGAAATTCTCTGTGGAAACATAGAAACCGCAGTGTAGCTGTGGCTTCAACAGTTCCACCACAGAGTGTGCAGTGAATTAGAATCAATGAGTACAGTGTAGCGCTTTGAGAAACTTGTCAACACATGCTTGTAAAGTGGGATAAGTGTAAGCCAGTCTTGCTCTTACCCAGTTAAACACCATCTCACTCAATCATTAATTGCTTACTCATAAAACTGAATTTAATATCACCCTTTTTTCTAAATTTGTCCTCACTCTGTAATAATTGTGCAGCCAAAGCTTGTCCTACAGCATGTCGAAGTCGAAATTAATCACTCAGTATTGAGTTTATGCGCCGAATCGCTTCAGTGTGCAAATATGCTACACAGGTAATTGCATCCTGTCAGCACAAAAAGTCACTCGAGTAGAAATCAAAGCAGCGGTGCAGCAGGATTTTGTACAAATCACTTCATGTAAGAAAATCACACTTGTCTGTTCCGCCTTATGCGAAGCAAAAAAGAGCAGGTTGGAATCTCGAAGCTTAAAAGGTCATTTATTTTGAATGGAAGGTTCAAAGTGGCTGCGATTGCTGCCACTGACCACTCGTTTCCACACCGAAGGGAAAGAGTCAAAGAAACAAAGCTGATGGATTTTGGCCTTGCAGGACTATATGGATTACACACACAGGTCCACTTTACCCTATTGACCTTTTCTGTTCTGACCTTTGCTCCTTTAGGGACACATTGTCAATTCCAATGAGGTTTATGGGAAAGGATTGATCTCCCACCGAATCAAAATCTGAGCAGCTGCAAATTAGCAAAGTGGATAATGTGCTGGACATTTCTATCCGGTCTCAACACGTCACGGTTCAGAAGTTATCGACGTCTTTATAACTCTGAAGAATGTGGGTCTGGCACTTCCCGGCACAGCGTTAAAACTGTTCACAGCATTTTGCATATGAGCTTTATGGTCCCATGTCCCTGTGTATGGTTTAACCGCGGTCATACGCAGACTTTTCCACTGTGTGAGACTCATTATGTTTCGTCTGACAGAAAAATGAATACAGAAACTCCGGAGTATGATGCAACTAGCAATTTGTCAATCCCCTGTGCAGCCACTAGCAATTATCGAGTTGTCAAAATAGCTGCATGTTTTCACAAAGGTTAAAAATTGACCACAGACTGAGCTCGATCCACGTTATTAGCAAAAGCCTGTAATCAGTAAGTCTGCACAATTTTGGAAACCTAATTGCGTCTCTTAAGTTCACTCCTTTTATAAGAGAAGGCAGCACTGAAAAGCTCCACCCTCCTCTCCCCCCCCTCTGCATCTGTGGACGGGACAGTCTCCTGCTTCTCAGTCGGGGCAGGTCACCATCATCTCGTTCCGCTCCCGTCTCAATATTATTCCTCTCCTCCTCCTCCTCTTCCTGCTTTTCATTTTATGGATTACCGTCTGCATTTTACTGCCGGTGCTTTGGGCGTGATCGCTTTGCCTAAAGAGGAGACGGTATTTCGCCGGCTGATCTGGAATGCCGAGCGACGATGCGTGAGCGGAGTCCGGTCTGGTTCAACACGCCGTAGTTCAAACATTAATGGTATGAATGAATAATGAAGGCAAGATTCCTACAGCAGGAAGTTCTGTGAGGCATCTTTCTTTCCAGTGGCTGTTAAGGATTCACTGTTGTTAAAGGTAGGGTGACGTTTTCAAGCATTTCTCCAAGTTATAATTCTCTCTTCTGAAAACGTACTGCACCTGTGGCTGTGGGTTGTTTTATGCCTGTTTGACTTATCCTCTATTTTCTGTTCACCTCCTTTTGAGCCAACGGCTGCTGATGGCATGAGATGGTGCTTCTGTGCTGGGAAAGGATTTTTTGTTTTTGGCTCTCTTTACTGTTTGCACTGAGGGAGTGCTATACTGCAGTATGGTATGCATTTTACATGTGGTAAGATTGACAATTAAACTAGCTTGAACTGTATGTCTAGACATCTTTACTCAACTCCGTCTGATTGTATCAAATGTAATTTTAATAAGTGCTACAATTACACTCTAACTGGAGTTGAGGTTTTCTATTCGTTTTGAGTAATTTCACTTATTATTATTTAGATTCAACCCTAAGTGCGTAAACAGCAAGCTCTTGTCACTAATGTTTTATTTGGACCCTGATGCTGTATTGCAGGGGGCAAGTCTGTGTCGTGGAGGGACGATTTTTGTCTTTCCCAAAACACCAAGGGCCGGACCACGCCATTGTAGCACAAAGTAAAGAACTATTTTCTGAAGATACATGACCTAGTGGGAGGATCTGCCAGGAAATAAAACCAAGTTCTGACTATACAGAGTTTAAAAATGTTAAAACTAAGTATTTTCCTCCCCGTACATGTTCCAGCCATGTCCTAATGTGTAGAATACGAGCGATCGCGATGTCGTCACATCCGTTGGCTGTGGTAGGCATTTTACATTTTCATATTTGATAAACATTTTATTAAAATCCTATGATCAGCAAAAACAATGTCCATAAACAGGGCTTGCTTCTCTTGCACTGTAACAGATCTATCATTTTATAAAACTGAGTAAGAGGCCTGTATGCATCAGCTGTTGCCGACCATTCACCAAAACATCTGGCCAAAATTGCAGAAGTAAACAATAACAGCGATCGCTCGTGTGAGCCCAGACCTGTTCACCACAACTGCCTCTAAAATCCTGCACTGACACTCAAGAAGTTGTTACTTCGGCCCGAAGTGCCGTCATGCACGAGCTTAATATAGAAGCTGCAGTTACGCCTAAGACCTGAGCTGGCAGTAGTGAGTATAAAATGACCCACTTGCATCTAGTCTCTTTAACAGGTATTTGATCTCTTACTTACATATAATATTTCTCAAGATCATCTTGAGAGCAAGAGGTTCTGAGCTCGAGGGCCAGATTTGGCCCCCGGACCCATCGTTGCCTGTCCCTGCTGTATGGAGTTCACACTATGAGATACGATATTTGACAACTATCTTAAAAACTGTGATAACATATTATTGACTAAACCATTTCAGCAGAATGTTCTATGAAATTTAATTAAAATGAGAAGAAATTCGTTATTTCATCAAAAAAGGCTGAAATCAATGGAATTAGGTAAACCATGACTAAAACCTGAAATTGAGTATTACTGTGTTTTTATGCTGTGTTTGCAAGTCTCAGTCAAATGGAAAGCTGTGTTTTGTCGCCTAATATTCCGATGGTCATTTGTCGGTTCCTGTGCAGCGAGTGGCCCTATGGCACAGGAGCAAAACCATCTGAACCGGGTCACTCGCATCAGCAGAAGTCTGAACCTGGCCTCATGCTGTTGCCTATTTTCTACTCAACTTCACACAAATGGCCCAGAGTTCCTATTGGAAAGTCCATGCATATTAATATTGCATAGCTCCAGAGACGCCTGCCCTTGTTTCGAGCTGCGAGTCGCTTATGAATCATAGTTAGAGTAAATGTTACAGATCAGGTCAGCCGTGTTTGTTTTGGAGGTAAACCCAGAGCTGGACTTCATCTCACCTTTTCACCACGTGGAAAACATTAACTTCAGAGGAACCCGCCTTGTTGCTGGAATATTTGATCTTCACTTGAACGACATGAAGGTGAAGGGCCTTGAAGAGGAAATCAAAGAGGCCTCGGATTGTGACGGGAACACAAAGCAGACTTTCATTCGGCATATCAGCACGAAAGGTGTTGTGCTTTTAACTCAAGACAGACTTACCTCAAGGTTACAAATTGTGTCGAAGTATTTAGTATTAGTGTTTGGGGACTGTGGAGGGCATGTTTTCTCCTCACTGTGGATTCCTTTAAGAATAGACGCAGAATGCAGGAATACGTCTGACTGGGGAGTGGCTCGATCTCTGGCGCAGATGGCTCTGGCTTGCGTTTATTAATTTACTGCGCCGCGTTTAACCCGCTGCGCGCCGTCCTGTGGTTGTTGTATGTTGTCGTGCGTAAATGTTCCACAGAGGCGGCTCGGATTGAGGAGGGCAGTGGCATTCGGAGCCCCGTCCTGCGGAGACGTGGGCTGAATCATAGGTCAGGTCTAGACGGCACGGAAACAAAACGCCACGCCGTGATTTCCTTTGCGGCACAGGAGGCACGGGCTATATTAGGATAAATAACCAAAGGGCAATTTTTGTTTGAACATTAAAGTCAGGGAAGAAGATGACTCCAGAACATTTCCCTGCACAGCCCCACAGCCGAGGATGTGTTGCTCTGGGTGTGTTTCTGATGTCTTTGTGTCCCGTCATCCTCTCTCCACCCGTCTGTGTGAGTCAAGTGTTGGCAGCTTCAGGCTCCCCTTCTGCAGCAGCTGTGAACACACTGCTGCTGCTGCTGCTTCTGAAAACTGCAGTCTGACTCACAAATGTGCTCTATTATTGGTCTCTGTGACTCTCCGTGCCCTGGAATAATGTGCCTGTGCCGCCTGGCCAAGCATAAAGCGGGTGTTTTATCTTTTACAAGCCCTGACTTTGCATGTGGCAGATAAACAACCGTGCGTTTATATGAGGCGAGATCTCTTCCTTGTTCCAGCGAATGGCACACTGTCAAGAGTTTGATGCGCTTATGAGAGAAATGCTGACGTAGCGCTTCACTTCGGGCACTGTTTATAAAAAAACGTGAGTTCATTTGACCGTAATGGCTCTTGTGTCAGTGTGAATCAGGCTGTGAGCTTTTATGAGGCAACAAGGCTATAGATTTACTGTATGTTGCATTTCTGTATTGTCCATTGTCTATAAGGTAGTTCTGAAACCCAGGGACACGATCCCACAGATTTAATGACAAAAAAGTCACATGGCAAAGCAGTGATCACGTAAAATGAGGCTTTGTAAATGAAATAGTAAAGGGAAAGCTGTTTATACTAAAGGAAAATGTAAACATGTTCCTTTTTTTGCGAGTTGTGGCTCCTAAACGCCAAAGAGGCATCACATTTATTTGATATCAGACTTCCTGAGGACTTCAGACTTTGCCTGTTATGCAATGTGTAAAATAAAATAATCTTGTTTGTAGGGCTGGGCGATATGGCCAAAAAATAACATGTCAATTTTCTTTACTCAGTTTGAACGATTTTAATTGATTTTATTAGAAATAAACTTTAAAAAGTTTCCTGATCTCTCACATGAAGAAAACTGCTCAGCGTTCTGCTCATTAATATTTCATAACAATGAGGCCCATTAACCTCTTAACTCCCGCCTGAACCGAGAGCATTTTCTCCAGGTCAGCTTTACCCAAATCCTGTAGGCCAGTGTAACGCCTCATTTGAAAGCTAAGATCTACAAAACCCATCTAAATGGATCTTTTTCCTCACGTCATCAGATTTTTTTCCCATGATTTTTTGGGGGGTTTTCAACTAATTTTTGTAACTTATTAGTACATTTTTTGTCACATTTTTGCCACTTTTTCATAATTTTTTCATAATTTTTTTGTCAGTTTTTTGACGATTTTTTGTCAGTTTTTTGCCTAAATTTTCTCACTTTTTTGTCACATCTTCATCATTGTTTTCGTCTCAGTTCTGTCGCTATTTTCTCAAGTTTTTTCCAGAAGCTTTTGGATCGGGGTAAAGCCAAACAGGAGAAAATGTGCTCGTTCAGGTGGGAGTTAAGGGGTTAAGAAAGTATCACCCTTTATTTAAAAATAGTTAAAAGTAAAACCTCTTAATAAGCCATGGAGTTTTCGAAGGTGTTTTAGTTTTATCGTCTTCCTGCCTCTGCTGTGATTGACAACCGTCTCCATGGAGACTCAAGGGAAAGGGGCGGAGTTAATTGGTCCACTCAGAGCAGAGTGAGAGAAAGGCACAGGAGCAGACCGGAGGAAAGTGGGAAAGAAAACTCTCTTAAAACACAACACGCGGCCTTTGTGAAGCAGCAGATCGTCAGAAAGTCGCTGCTTCTCCGCTGGTGTCATCTCACTGCCAAATCGTCTGTTTTTTAAAGCATGATTTAATTGAAATAATTTGATTTATCGCCCGGCGGCCCTACTTGTGGTTCCAAAGGGCTATTTCGGAAGTAATGAACTTGAATATAACATTGAAGCTCATTCTCACCCTTCGTCTTATTTCTCTGCAGGTGTTTTCCCTGAGCTCCGGTGAAGATGTCGACCATGGTGTACCCGCGCGAGGAGAAGCTGGAGAAGCTCTCTCAGGAGGAGATCATCTCCAACACCAAGCTGGTGATCCAGGGACTGGAGGCTCTGAAGAACGAGCACAACTCCATCCTGCACAGCCTCCTGGAGACCATCAAGTGCCTGAAGAAGGACGAGGAGGCCAACCTGGTCCACGAGAAGTCCAACCTGCTGCGCAAGTCTGTGGAGATGATCGAGCTGGGGCTGGGAGAGGCGCAGGTCAGAGACGAACGGTTCATTTGAAGTACCTGACCTTTTTGGAACCAATTACCGAGCACTAAAATTTGATTTGGCTGATACCGATCACATGGTTTTAATGAATTATTATTATTCATCATTTAAAGGGATAGTTCACCGTGAGATATGTTCTTACCTGAGCTTAGACGAGTTGATGCGTAACCGTCTGGCCCATGGAAGAGCTTGGTCGCTTCTAACTCCACCCCGTTTGGAGCTATAGGAATATGCTGAGGGCACACACAAAGACCAGACAGGAACGCATCAACTCGTCTAAGCTCAGGCAAGAACTCAGTCTGTAAAAATGGTGAACTATTCCTTTAACAGTGACAAATACTAGGCTTTTCTAAATGTGAATTGCATTGGGTGAATTTATTTTAAATGTATGTTATACTGGTATTACAACATTATTACATTACATACTACTTTTACAGAATTTCCCTCACGGTTCAATAAAGTTAGTCTTTAATCTTTTTAATAGTTTATAGTAAGCTTTAAGTGTTTTTCATAATCAAATGTCTGAGCTTAGTTATAGATGGTTACGTAGAGGCGAGGCGGAGCTCACAGCCTTAGTGGAATTGGGAGCGTTTTGGTTTTGGGCTGTAACTTTGGACAACATTTGAAGAAAGACGAGAAAACTTGCACTTGGAGACTGTGACGTGAGGTGCAAAAGAGACATTTCAGCACTAAAGAGCACATTTTCTCAGCGGAATAAGACGGGACAGGTTTCACGGACTCGTACCTCTGTCGTAGTTTCACACAGGTTTCATATGGCAGTCTTGTGTTAGATATCGCGTCTGTATTGCCTACAGGAGCGCGCATTTGAAGTCACGCAGTAAGTGCAAATGTAAATAATGGCACATCGTCTCCTTCGCCTCATGATAGAAATCCCACACGCGGATACTTTATGGTCATGACCCTCCATTACGCTTTTGTCTTAAGCGTAGCGGGTTAGCTCGAGCTCCATGGTTGTTATGTTTACTTACACTGCTGTCTGGAAACGAGACGAGGAGTACAGTCAGCACTTAGAGCAGTACATCCAGAGCTGTTGTCTACGAATTAATGTAATTTCAAAGAGAGCGGTGCTATACTGCGGGGTTTTCATCAGAAAATCTGCTGAAAGAAAGTGTGAAATCCACGTTTGATCATGACTGTGGTGACCGATCAGAACAGTGCACCTTTAGTAAAATCCTTTTTGTCTCATAGATTAGGTTGTAATAGCAATCATTTACTTCTGCAGACAGTTATATTATATATCATATTATGAACCTTTTTTATCTATTGTAAACCCACCGTCTTTGTAGAACGTGCTTTGCAGTCATACATGTGAAGAGTTCGAGTGGGCAGAGTGGATTTTTAGAGCTAGAATCGAATTGAAACTACGGCCAACCATTCATCTTAATTTATCTCCCTACTTCTGCTGCTATTTGGGAACATGTCATCTCAGCTACAGGGTTTCTGAGTGTGTTTGGATTAACTCCCATGTTATCCAGGACTGTGATTTGGCATATTTGATCCATTCTGTACATTCATACTGTCCTATCCCTGGTCCTTCCTCATTCTATATTAAAGCCAAGTGGAGATTATGATTCAGATCAGACCTTCCCCTTCTCATCCGAGTCGCTGTTTTCGTCCCAGACCCGTCTCTAACCGTGTGCCATGGCGTCCCTCTCGCAGGTCATGATGGCTCTGTCCAACCACCTGAACGCGGTGGAGTCTGAGAAGCAGAAGCTGCGGGCCCAGGTGCGTCGCCTTTGTCAGGAGAACCAGTGGCTGCGGGACGAGCTGGCCAACACCCAACAGAAGCTGCAGAAGAGCGAGCAGAGCGTGGCCCAACTGGAGGAGGAGAAGAAGCACCTGGAGTTTATGAACCAGCTCAAGAAATACGACGAAGATGTCTCGCCCACTGTAAGTCTCAGTCAAGTTACGTTCATGGGGAGAAACTGTATCATGTGCTGTTAGCCATGCTCTAATGTTGTTCCTACAGGTCGACCAATATGGATTTTTGCCATATTTGTTTCTATATTTGGGGGGCTTTATTGGCTGTACTTTTGACCCATATATCTATGGCCAATTTTTCCAAATTTCTGGTTTATAATCCTGTGTCTCAAGCTTCTTGTTCACACACCGGGACAATGGACTGAACTGTGACATCAGGGGGTGCTTTATTAGGGGCTATAGAGGGGCTGTTTAGTAGGTACTATAGATACACCAATTTTCTGCTTCCAATGCCGATACTGGGGTTTGAGTATCTTTCGATATTAACCAAGTGTCTTTCTCTGAGTGAAAAAGTGAATGGTAATCTTTTCTTCAGTGTGAGATCAGTAGTCAAGATGTTGCTAGTTATCAATTAGACTATATCAATTAATAAACTAATGCAAAAACATTAAACAAGGATCACTGGACTTTTCCACAATAAATATCCTTGGCTATATCAGACTTTAAGGTTGCATTAATATTAGCAACTCACGTGAGGTGATCTGATTATGTTAGATCAGTTATTTCTATGCAACCACTGCAGCAGCGGCCGATTTTATTGTATTTCTTTACGTGATCCAGTCATACAGTAGTTTCTGTCTCAGCCTTGATTACTTGCTGTTAGCATTAGCATGCTGCCGCTAGGTTTAGCACACTGTTGCTAGTCGCAGCTTTCAGCAATCGCAGCATGTCCATTTTCACTGAGGTTTAGTTGGTGAAACTTGTGTTTAACTAACTTGTAGCAAAACAATTTTCATTGCGCTGTTTCTCAGTCCTAGGAAGGTCTAGGAAGTTGTGGGTGGACTTCTAAAGTTGTAAAATGCCCAAATATCGGCCCATATATCGCTCTGTTCCCCTTGTTCAAAAACAAATCTGGAGTAGTGTGCTTCATTCATGCAATTCTGAGTAATCTTGTTCATTTTTGTCATTTTTTCTTCTAATGCTGAAGTGTTCCTGTCTGTATATTCCCTTTTTATAGCAACACAAAACTGTCCCCCTTTTAAACCCCATAATCCGTGTTCAGATCCACTCTGCGCTGTTCATCACACATTTGCTAGCATGCTGTTAACTGTATTTGAAAGCTTGTTTTCAGTTTTAGAACATATTGTTTCCACTACTGCCTGCAGACAGCACTCGAGGCTAGTTTAAACTCAGTCTCTCACTGCTTACTGTCCATTATTACATAGACAATCAAAAAAGTTATTTGTTTTGGTTTTTAATCATAATCTTCCTTACTATGTCAAAAACAACACTAATTTTCTGTTATAAATGGAGATTATGTAAACTGTGGCGATGTAAACATGAACCAGTGCCTTCATTTGTCTGAGGAGGTTAGACTTGTCATTGTTAATTTGCGAGTCATTTGTCCAACCTGCCATTGTCCCGGTGTGTGAACAATTTGGATAATAACGCGGGTTCTTTGTGTCTGTCAAAATGATTTATGGCCTCTTTCTTTTTTGTCTTGTTTTTTGCAGCAGGAGGAGAAGGACAAGGAGACGCCCAAGGACTCACTGGACGACCTGTTCCCCAACGATGAGGAGGATCAGGGACAAGGATGTACGAAATATTCAATAAATTATGTGGTGTGACTCGGACAATAGTCGCCTTTTGATCTGAGAAGTTAGAAGTATCTTACCTTTAATCTACTTTGCCCCGCAGTGCCGCACCAACACAACAGCGCCGCCGTGGCCGCAGCTCAGCAGGGAGGCTACGAGATCCCGGCCCGTCTCAGGACCCTCCACAACCTGGTGATCCAGTACGCGTCCCAGGGCCGCTACGAGGTGGCTGTGCCCCTCTGCAAACAGGCTCTGGAGGACCTGGAGAAGACCTCGGGGCACGACCACCCAGACGTGGCCACCATGCTCAACATCCTGGCTCTGGTCTACAGGTGAGGGGAAACTTATTCCAGGGTGTTCGACCTGATGATGGAAAGAGATTTATTTTTCACTTTCATGTTTTTTTTTTGTCTGTGTTGTGCTTTGTTTTGACTGTCTGAGTATATTTTTTAATCAATAGAGCTCGGGATTGTGTTGTCAAAAACGTTCTGGGATTCTTGGTACATTCTAACATGACCATTGAAACATTCAAAACATCATCATCATTATGATATCTTATAATAAATCTACATGAGAATATGACTAATCTAAAAAATAAATAAATAAGTCATTCTTTCTAACTATCGGCCCATGAAACTTGGATCTACGGTAGGGCTGAAAGTTATATCGTTATCGTATCGATATTGAGATATGAACATTCAAAATATTTCAAGATATAAACGATAAGGAATTTCATCAATATAGCTGCATTCTTTTGTATTATGATTTTATTTTTCTAAATAAATGCTTAGTTTTTTTTGTTCTTATCGTTCAGCCCTAATCTACGGTTACTACATGGATGAAAACACGCCGACTTTTAATCAGACCAATACGGCAGACTAGGGCCGTTTTTGTTGGAGCATCTTGTGGGTCGAGCCGAGACCGCCCTAGTTCCAGCTGCATTTGCTTCACCAGACGTCGCACCATCAGCCTCATAACAACGATCAGCTGTTCAACAAACTAATCCCCGTGACAACGGGCATCGATGCACCGACACCGCGCACACTCCCTCAATGTTACGAGGCGGTCACTCCTCTCCCTCGTGGTTAAATACAGCGAGGCTGATATGGGAAGTGAGGAGAAATGCACTTTAATCGGCTCATGAAGATGAGAGTTTTACTGCAGCTGAACGGGAAAGACGGGAAAGAGAGGCGTAACTTGATGATTTAAAGTCAATCCATTTTGCCTCGTCAGCAGTAATCCAAACGTCCTCATCCAGCGCTTATTCATTCTTTTTTCACGCAAAAAAAGAGGCGTTAAAGCAAGCATAGTTCGACCCGCGTAAAGTGCTGCTGTGGGATTCACACTGACCCAAAAGTGCCGCTCTTGGGTCGAGAGCTGTTTAGGTCGACCTGTGTGAAAACGCCCTCAATCATACATCTGTGACGAACGTTTTCTCTCCATAACAAACATACTCTTTAATGCCTACCAGTTTTCCTTTCATTTATTGAATATTTGTGAGGCACATTGTTTGCATTTCAAGACATTTATTGACGTTATGTGATTTTATTTTTTGTCCTTGGTGCAGAGATCAGAACAAATACAAAGAGGCGGCCCATCTGCTCAACGACGCCCTGTCCATCCGGGAGAAGACCCTCGGAAAAGACCACCCAGCGGTAAGCCCGTTTCCGTGACATCCGCAGAGCAACCTGTTCACCGGGAACATCATCCTGACGTCAGCTTGACTAATGGGTTTAAAAGGCCATTTATCTCCAGTGTGTATTTGTGTATTTGCCTCCATGAACTGAAAATGATAAAAGGGAACCGCTCATTTACCGCTGACAGATCACTCTTAGCATTCGACATGTTTTTATCTGAAATTGAGGCACCAAAAGTCCTCAAAATGGCGTCTGTAACAGTAAACGTCATGTGATTTAAACCCATAATGAAGAACACATCATTTTACTTTATTTCCATCTGTTGCCACGGAGACTATTCATCAACGGCAGGACGTGAGTGTTTACTTAAAAGGGATTAGCGTCTTCTTGCTGCTGCCTCATAATCCGTCGAGGACCAGTCAATAAAGAGGCTGTGAGTGCACACTACGATCTGCTCCAGACCGTATGACCAGCACCGGCTTACAATCAATCAATCACACACTCCTCCTCTGCAGCAGGAAAACGACTCCGAGTCCACACAATCCACCCATCTGCCACATTTTACTGCCTTTTTGATCAGCCAGTTATTTTCCCCACAAACCTCAAACACTGAATGCTTTATTGAAATGAGTTTTCCCCGCGACGTCTGGAGGCCTTGCGTTTGCTTTGATTGAAGATAAAAACTGTTTGAAAGGCAAAGAAAACATGACAATAGGACCACAGTGCTTTGAAAACATTCAAGATTTCTCAACACGTTTTTTTTATATATTATTATTTTAATAGGTTGCAAATTTAGATATAGAACTACTTCCTGTAGACTGATTAGAGGGCTTAAGGGAATATTTAGGCAATAGTTGCGTGTTTGTATTTAATATATTCATTGGCAATTAAAACCGATACTGATAAGTTTTCATGTTCATGGGCTGCGTCAGTGTTTCAACCTGCAGATTTACACCCGAACTTCGTTACTTTCTCTTTCATTACTAACTAAAGGTTCCGCTGTTGGAGGCTACGATTTTTACCGCTGCACCCGACGGCAAGTTCAGATCGATCTGTCTTTTGCGATTGTACACATGCACTCTACTGCGCACGGAAGAAGCAAAACAACGCGGGTGTCTCGCCTGTACGGACAGCATAGGCCAAAAGTACAGCACGCAGAATATGAAGGAAAGTTAACAGTTCGCCATTTGAGGGAGAATGAGGTCAGTCTGACACAGACTGTTATATACTAAATCCATCTAAGTCCGTCTCCTCCTCCCAAAATCAACTTCAAATTCTATTTCATTTTTCATTATCACAATAGGAAATTTGATCAGAATACACCTTCTGTCAAAAGAGCTATAGGCATTGGCCTTGTTCTAATATTAAACTAGCTTGGCTATCGCCAGGCGAACTATGTAAGGATTAAACAACGAGGAGCCGTGCATTCGACGGTTAGAATGCACGACGCGGAGTCAAGAACACCATGACGCGCAGCGGAGCGCTCCATACAAAGGAAACATAAGAACAAAATATTATTTATTGTCAAAGTCAAAATCTTGTCTCGTTCTCATGGACTCAGTCTCGTGTCTCGTCTCGTGAGATTTGTATCACGTCCTATTGATTTCATATGGGCGGTTAGCATGATGCTTTAACTTTCCATCACTGTGGCCTCTTTGATACTGCAGGATTGTCTTTTAAGTTTCTGGTAGGTTCACTGCTGACAAGACCGTCTCACCAGAATACCCACAAACCATTAATCCTGGAGCGCCTAGAGGCCACTGTGATCGAAAGTAAAGGTGTCATGCTGTCCACCCATACAGCCACTGGGTCATAACATGCTCAGTTACACACAAATGTCAAGGGTTTTTAATGAATTATATTGTCAGTGGAAAGACGGTATAATTCCTAGCACCAATATCTGCAAACCTGCGGCTACAATTGCTGCAGCTACAAAGATTCGTTTTTCTTAAGATCGCTGGCACCACATAAACAGACTGTGTGTCTATTTTACAGATAACATCAGCCAAAAGTTCATGACTTTGTGATGCAAGTACACGAGGAAAATTGACTGTGAAAGCTGTGTATTTGTCTAAAGGGCTTTTGAGTGCGATTATTTGGCGCTGCAGAATTTTTTTAAATTTGATTTATTAAGAATCGTCGTGCCTCGGATCAAAGTCAATACTGAAAAATGTATAATCATGTGTAGGAAGGAGTAAAACATGTACCCATGCACCGTGATGTTAAATCTACCTCTACCACTGAGGATTTCTGCCGTTTCACTCCTGTGCCTTAATAATTTATTTGTATTGTGTCTGCTTTCAGGTCGCTGCGACACTGAACAACCTGGCCGTGCTGTACGGAAAGAGGGGGAAGTACAAGGAAGCGGAGCCTTTGTGCAAGAGGGCTCTGGAGATCAGAGAGAAGGTCTGTCCCGGCATCACACCAGACAATTACCCCCGAACAAATGAGCTAATCACCGCCAGCCAAAAGTCAGCTGCAAGACACTGTAACAAGAGCCGCTAAAAATATCCCGAGCGAAAATGATCTTCTTAAATTGGCCGAGAAGTTGGCGCTGGGGGCTCTTCCTGTGTCAGAGCCGTTTTTAATGGAGAGCTAAGGATGGAGCAGGAGAGAGACAGAGACGGCACTAAAACACGAAGCACAACAAGGTTCAATGGGTTTGTTCCTGTAAATGTGATTTCGTATTCCCTCCCATCGATCGGAGTCTTTTATAAGATCAAGATCAGAGCACGCAGCACAGAGAGAGAGAGACGCGAGGTGAAATGTTTGTGAGAGAAGCATTTGCAGGGTGCGGAGAGGGAGAGCGAATCATCTCAAAGACACAACGTTATTATGACATTTCTCGTGGGTTAGAAAAACTTAAAGACGACAATGAATTACAAGGGATAATGAGCTGCTTACATTTCTGTGGGAAATTGCCGAAAAGTTTTGCTTGGCTTTCAAGATTAAAGCAACTTTGATAGCTACAACTTTTACAAGATCCTTTAAATCCTTTTACAGTGTTGATCTGGGGTTGAACAGATTTATCTACTCTCTGTTCCATTTTGTTCTTGTAAAATATGCTTTGTGTGTGGACATGTGATGGGAAACAGATTAATAACTAAATAAATGCTTAGGTTTCTTACACTTCTGTCCAAAGAGCCAAATGTATTGAACATATTCAAATTTACAACTATAAGCCTGCACATATAATGTTTATTTATTTATCAAAATTCAAGTATCAACAATACTAGAATTCTCTTAACTCTTGTAGAAATATGGGCATATGTGGCTGTTCAGATGTTCTCCTCAATGAGCACCTGTCTTTAAACACGCTGGACCTGGTGACCACTTACCGACCTCCGTTGTAATGGACTCTTTTTGCCGGCACTTTTCTGCTATATGTAACCTCTCCTGTGCCTTTTTCGATGCTGAACTCGTACCATTGTTTCTCTCCAGGTTTTGGGCAAGGACCACCCGGACGTGGCCAAACAGCTGAACAACCTGGCTCTGCTGTGCCAGAACCAGGGCAAGTACGAGGAGGTGGAGTATTATTACTGCCGCGCTCTGGAGATCTACGAGTGCCGGCTGGGACCCGACGACCCCAACGTGGCCAAGACCAAAAACAACCTGGTGAGGGGACAAGAGCAGATTATAGACTATAAAGGGGCTGTGGTAGTTTTCTGTCAAGGTTTAAAGGCAAATACAAGGGAGAATGGACTAATGGAGCTAAACTAGTTCAACACAGCAGCTTATAATCCATCCAGGGCCTCGGGAATTGAGTGTCCCATCACAGCTTTTACTGTTCACAACTGCTTTAATGCTGCTGAGGTCTCTTTTTTTCAAAATCCTTAGGCCTTGATTTCTAAGCGTCTCCCCTTTCAAGCAAATGACAGACACATTTATCATGATGCTCTCTCACAGCATTCTCATTTGTCACTGAGTAACGGCATCGCTGTAGACCGGAGGACGCCCCAGGGGACACATTATGAGTCAGTGGGTTCATCTGATCGAATACTAAACTCTGACACCCCCCTCTCCCCCCCCCCCCCCCCCTGTGTCTCTGTCTGTCTCTATTTGTCATCCTCAGGCGTCCTGCTTCCTCAAACAGGGCAAATACAAGGAGGCTGAGGTCCTCTACAAAGAGATATTGACCCGCGCTCACGAGAAGGAGTTTGGCTCCGTGGATGGTGAGGCGCCACATTTTAAGCTTCTCAAATACTAAAATGATGGACAGTGACATGTTGCCGTTTCGGTTCAAATAAAATTCTCTATTTGTGCTACGATGTCTGACTGTACAAAATGTCTGTCTTTAGCGTACAGTGATGGGCAGGCAGTTCAAAAGTGGACCAGTTTCTAAGCCATTCGCCAGTCAGGAGCTTTTCAAGAAGACTGTCAGAGAAATAAAGGGAAAATGGTAGCTTTTTCTGTGAGATCTTTCATTCAGACATCAATGAATCTCAGCGCTCTGTTACAAAGTTACAAAACCTGTTGGAAATATAGTGCAGGGTTACTGAGATTCAGGAGGTAGTTCTGTTACACTCAGGTTTATCATTATTGAGAACGTTTTCTAAGTCCCGCCCCAAAAGTCTAAACACAGTACATACAACAGATGCCTAACCCTAATTTTAAAGCTGGTATATAAACGTGTAGCTTCAGAGGTTCTGTCCTGAGTCCTGTTGCCTGATCAAGTCGAGTCACATGTTTACTCTATGGACCATAATTTGTGTCCTTAATAAAGTCCTAAATCCTCGTTGTTTGAGTCTCGAGTCCTGCAAATGTCTGGGGAAACGAATCTGAGGACTTTTGTAGTACATCTCTGTCCAAGCACTTTAACCTGCTAGTACATAATACTGTATATTAATACCTTTGTTTGTCTCTTTAGCTGAAAATAAACCCATTTGGATGCACGCAGAGGAGCGAGAGGAAATGAGCAAGGTAACGCATGCTCCGACGTAAACATGTTTTCACCCTGTGCTTACCAAATAAAGCCTGTTGAAATACGACCTGTGGTTCAGTCACTGGATAAATAAGCCCTTATGGCGGATAATTGATACGTGCAAACAGTACAAAAAATGTCGTTTGACCTGTTCTGACCTCCTCGCAATTTTTTTTTTCCTGTCTTTTTTTTACTTCCAGGGCAAACACCGAGACAACACTCCCTATGGAGAATATGGAGGCTGGTACAAAGCCTGCAAAGTCAACAGGTGAGTCACTGCTGGATCGTACACACAGACTGAGAGCCCGGGGACTGTGTGCTCTGGAGACATCTAGGCACACATGACTATTGTTCAGAAGGATGACTGGTTTAGAGGCAAGGTTTAATTCATTACTTCACATAGCTCAAAAGTGACACATGAAAAACAATTACAAAAAAGCTGATGTTCTAAGAAATGTTTTTATTGTAGGCAAAGTAGAGATTTATTCCTAGACAGACTGAAAGCTAGACTGCCAAATGATTAACTTTATAAGGGGGAGGTACTTTGCAAAAAAAAAATTACACGCCATTCTTGCATGTTTGAGAATCTTTGAATCTTCTATTGCAACTACTTGAAGTGTCGAGATGCTCCGTCAATATTCCCCGAGCTCCTCCCACCGCCCCACGAAACCAGGAAGCGCTCACCTCCCGCTTTATAGCACAGCTTACAACACACTGTCTTTCTAATACTCTGATGTTCGACAGTAGCTGCATCCGTGGAGCAAGCGAGACAGTGAAGATTTGCTTTGAAGGAGAGCGAGTGGAGGAGGGTCTTAAAGGGATATGTGGGGGAAAAAAGGCCAAGGGAAGCTTTAAGATAGTATTAAAGGGATATTTCAGGATTTTTGACATAGGGCCTCATTTCCTAGATATCCAGAGTGTTGATTTTTTTCATTCATGCAGTCCTTATATCAGAAGAGTTTAGTGGTGCTAGTGCTAGGCTAGCGCATGTCTATGGTAACTAGTAGCCTGCATTAAAAACCTCTTCGAAATCATGGGGTAGTCCTCAAAACTTTGCTATATCTGATTTGTGGAAAGCTCCTTTGTGGATTCCACGTGTAGTAATGCCGGCCGCAGGTAAACAAACTACTGTAGATCCGGTACCCAAGCTGATCACTCCGCCGCTGTGTAGCTTACAACCAGGAAGTGGATCAAATATATATGGGCAAAATGGTTGTATTTCAAAAATTATTCAGTCAACACAGACATTTTTATCGGTAGACTGGTGTTAAAAGTGATTTGCCTCAGGTGCACTGTGCTTGGGTCAGACTGTTTTTAATGCAGGCTACTAGTTACCATAGACATGCACTAGCCTAGCATTAGCCTAGCACTACTAAACTCTTCAAATATAAGCACTGCATGAATTAAAAAATAATAATTTCTCCAGAAATCAACAACACTCTGGATAACTAGGAAGTGAGGCCCTATGTCAAAAATCCTGAAATATCCCTTTAAGATAGTATTTTCAAGAAGTGTTTGACATAAGAAGGAAAAAAAAAAGTGAATATCATTACTTCTAAAAACAAGAAACACATGTCTAATCTTGAAGTATATCAGACTTGCGCAAAAATAGAATTCTAAACATAAGAACGTATCACTTGACATGCAAAGCAATATACATGATGTTTTTTATTCATTATATATTTCCATGTGTTTCCAGCCCCACAGTGAACACCACCCTGAGGAACCTCGGCGCCCTGTATCGCCGACAGGGCAAACTGGAGGCGGCTGAGACTCTGGAGGAGTGCGCCGTTCGGTCCCGCAAACAGGTGCGCGTCACGTTAGCCTAAACCTCCCGCATGGTTTTCACTGATCCCTGATGATGTTGTTAATGTGTGAATCCCCCTGGTCTGAAGTGTCAATCTCACGTTGTTTTTCCCTCTCTTTACAACGCTTGGGATCCAGAGCAACACAGTAAGTGGTTTGTCTCTTTTCCGAACTCTTGGATTCTCAGCTGGTGGCAGGGAATCCCCAAAAGTGGACATTTTGGATTAATAATGCAATATTCCTGGGTTCTACACTCAAATCATGTTATTGGGAATAAGTCTTTGAGTAGCACCAGCTGAGGATTTCTGTTCTTTATAGCTCCTCTTTAGCTTCCACTTCACCTTCATTTCACCGCTGCTTGTCCTTTTCTGTTCTGGTTCCATCTGGGGAAAGTTTCACAATGGGTTTTTTTGACATACAACAAACTAATACTGATTTACCAAGGACTAATAAAAGGTAATTGAACTAACTGAGGCGGACTGACAATCAATGGTGTTATGGTTAAGGCCAGTGTCATTTTATCACTGTTGTCATTTAACCGCCAACAGGAAAAGAGAAAGCTACTGGGGCTAATGAAGGTAAATCAACCAGAGCAGTTTTTCTTTTTCTTTACACATTTTGTACTATTGAAAGTAAACATGCAGCGCAGTTTTGGTTACTAAGTTCAAGATCTAGGTACAAATTTTATAGCAAATAATGAAAATGCTTATAATCGTGTTCTCTGACATGTAGTACAGTAATTTTGTAACCTTGCACAAAATCCATATTTGCTGAAAGAGGAAGGAGCTCCTTGTTTACTGGAAATATTCCAAAAACGCGTCATTGAGTTTGCAATGAGATACTTTGGATCAGTGGTTCTCAAACTGGGGGGCATTGATTTTCAGGTGGTACTTTTTGATGTTGTGATACATTTTAAGCTTACCTGTTAACCTCCACCTTAAACTAGTGCATTTTCTCCGGTTCAGCTTTACCCAAATCTTAAAGGTTGCAGCCTATAGGCCAGTGTAAAGCCTTATTCGAAAGAGCTACAAAACTAAATTAAATTGAGCTTTTTTCTCACCTTGTTGCTGCGTTGTCGCTGATTTTTTATGCTCTTTTGTGGCTTTTTGACACTTTTTCATTTTGTTGCTATTTTATTGGCTTTTTGTTGCGTTTTCATCACGCATTTTGTCACTTTTTCATAGGGCTGGGCGATTATGGGCAAAAAAATAATTACCATTATTTTCCCCATATTGATCGATCTCGATTTTTGATTCGATTTTTTTTGTTTTGTTATGGTGGGAGTTAAGAGGTTAAAAGGCCACGACTTCACGGGGTCAAGCGCAAACAACTAAATATGTACATAAAGTAAAAGCGAGTAAACGGTGCGTTTATTAGCAAAAAAGACGATCAAACTTACAACTCACTGTTAGAAGTCCAGCTAATCCACCGCTGCCTCAAAACAAATCCACATAAATAGTGATCAATAGTTTTCCTCTTAAACTCTTCATCCCCGTGAGCGCGTCCTCATCCTCTGGCAGCTCCTCGCGTGTTTTTTTTTTTGCCCTTTCGACGAGTTAGCACAACTTTGTAGCTGATTTCACACGTCAAATCACCAGGTCCTCTCCTCTGGCTTCCGCGTGTGCCGTCCTGTGCTTCCTGTTTGTTTGCGCCGAGTGTTTCCCAGGGATTGACCTGACAGGCGCTGCAGCCTTGCGCCGTCCATATTTTTTTCCAGAATGCGACAGGACTGGCCAATTCTCCTCAAGTGTTTATAAACGCACCACGCGATTATCTTCATCGACCTTTATTAAAATCACGATTAGATTAAAACTCGGTTAATTGGCCAGCCCTACTTTTTCATCACGTTTTTGTCGCTCTTTTGTTGCATTTTCATCCTCGCTTTCGTCTCATTGTTGTCGCCATTTTGACCATTTTTACCAAGCCAAACTAACTCGGGTCAGGTGGGGGTTAAGAGGTTAATTTATACTAGTCTATGTAGATCTTGTTGTAGTCCTCGTAGATTGTTGAGGGATGAGTGTATTTTGAAGTTGAGAACCACAGTGTCAGGTCACACTTTTACCTCATCTACTGCCCAGAAGTTACAGCTTAGTTACTGTGTTTGTGAAACTAAACCCCAAACTTTATGAGAATACGACATCGAACACTGCTGCTTGTTATCATAACCCATTTACCGATGCACTCATCATTCCAGCCCTGGCGCTCACTTACATCACGCCTCGCTCTGACCCCTGTACGTTGTGTTCTCGCTCCCAGGGCTTGGACCCGAACCGCATGGTGGAGATCCTGAAGGATTCGGACAGCGAGAGACGGAGGAGCCGCGACTCTCTGACCAGCGTTAAGTATGAGAGCGGCTCCGAGACCGGGGAGGAAGTGAGTATGGGCGTCGAGTGGAACGGGGTGAGTACAAGTCCACTACTAAAGAGAGTTCAAACTAAAATCTGAAATGAATATCTGCAGAGACGCACTGAAGGGACAGGGTTGTGCTTTGATGCAGAAGATGGACTGGTGCAAAACATTATTTAAGATCATTAGGATTAAAAGCATTCGGAAAGCACAAGTCGATAAGTCAAGTCCAGTGAAATATTGTCACAAAGCCCTGCTGGCTTGTTATGTTATCAAATTCAGTTATTATATTTTTTTGGGGGGGTTTCATAGACTGTCCAACCAAAATGTTTTATTGTGGATACACAGAGATTCCTTTGCAGTTTTCTAAACCTACTACATTACACATTATTTGCACTTATTTCTTATGTATTTTCCTAGTATAGATAGATACAGACGGCATCTCTGGAATCGCCCATATATGGTCATTTTTGAAAACAGTTAAGGGGGAAAATAATTTGGAGAAAATTGTAAACATTGTTTAATTATTGAAAACTATTTTAACAAACGCTGAATTATGAATATAGTTTTCTACTGTATAAAGATATAATATAAAGAAACGTAAAAACGTAAATAATGGAGAATGCTAACATGGTGCTTCATGTTCGGGCTAATGCTAGCACAACTAGCGCGAGCTACAACTGCCCTTTTTTCACTTCTACTGAACAATCTGCTGTGAATAAACATCCATTTGGGCCTGATTTAGATTTGACTTTATTTTATATGTGATAAATATGTTTATATTTTGCCAGAAAATGAGTGAAAAATGGTGTGTCCCAAAAGATTCTATTTTCCCCTCGGCGAGGCCACGCCCCTTTCTATGACTAGATGATGTCTGTATCTATCCCATCAATGAATAGTAAATTAGTAATACATATCTTTTTCAATAAACACATTTTTCAAACCATAATCCCCTGAAAATACCGCCCTGTAAAATGTATTCTCCCTTTCGTAAAAAGTGACGGAACATTTTTTCCCCGACCCTCCCAGGACTATTTCATCCATTTATCTTTGTTGCCAACTAGAACGATCCTCAACCCAGCTCCACTAAATTAAATTACCTCTCCATTAGTTTAGTTTGTGCCAGTCCATCTCTGTCACACGTGTCTTTTCAGTGCTTCCTGTACATCTCTGAAGCTGATTGAGTGTCTTGGCATGTGTTTAATGTGACCCGAGTTTTGCCTGGTAACGATGTCCCTGTAACATTAATACACTGCGATTGTGACGCTCGACTCAAAGGCACAAGCTCATGTTCAGGCAACTGGCGACAAATCAAGGTTTTGTTTTATCAATGTGAAGGAAGAGCGAAGTTGTCAGGTCAACTGTGGGCTAATACTAAAGAAATTGCTCAAACATGCACTAAAACATGGATAAAATTGTGATTTGCTTTTCATTATCAAAATATGCCGAGGGAGTAGGGAAGGGCACCATTATTGTTTTTTTATACCGTTACCTGAACTTTTTTTCGATACCTGTACTAAAATATTTGTCATATAGAACCATAAAACACATGAATGATGTTAATTTATTCCTTTTCCTTCCATTAAATTTTTTCTTTTGCATTTGTATCATGAGGTGTTTTTGAGGTGAAGCAACAAAGAAACTTCCATTAACTGCAAAAGGGCAGAAAAAACACTTTTCAAGCTTTTAATGTTTTTTTCACCAAATTTTCCCCAAAAATTTCCCCTAAATTTTTCTCATTTTTGAACTTGTTTTTTCCTAAATTTTCCCAGTTTTTACCCACATTTTCCCCCCCAAATTTACCCTAATGTTTCCACCCATTTTTCCCAATTATTTCCACATTTTAAATCTTTTTCCCCATATATTTTCCAAATGCTTCTACGTGTTTTTTTTTTCTCCATTTCGCACTGAAATTTTCCCTGTTTTTTTCCCTATCTTTTTCCAATATTTTCCTCAGTTTCCCCCTTTTTTATGTATTTTTTTTTTTTTTTAGACCTTTTTCAACCGGTGTTTCACTTTTTTATTTCTTTTAAATGTTGATGAGCAACAGCATCAAAACTCCATGGCACCGGCTTTCGATACTTTTATATTTTTGATACCAGTCGTACCTAAACCTTTTTTTTCTTTACCAAACTGGTATTGTTTAACGGTACCCAGCCCTACTAGGGAAGAGGAAGAGCCCATTTAAAGCAGACATATTCATCAAAAATTAACTATTTTCTAGCGTGTTATTGCCTCACAACAGTGCTCACTCTGTTACACCCAGTCCTTTTACTCCAGCACAGCTCTCCCCATAGACACGTTCTCTCTCTGTATCCAGGTCATTATATCAAGCCACGTCTTGGCGCATGCAGTTATATCTCTCCACAAGAAGCCCTCAGGAGGCGGTTACATAACAGCGAGTTAGCGCTAAAGCTGAGCCCAAAATCAAAAAGGTCCAGGCCAGCGATGTTGCCTTTGCCTGATACTGAGCTGTGCTTCTTACTAATGCAGCCACGCCTTTTTCATAAACCAAGCCAAAACCTGCATGTAGCCTGTTTAGCTTGCACATTTTTGAGCTCAGTGTTGTGACTTCTAACCCGCTTTATGGATAACATTATGAGGCTGAATGGTGAATGCTTTATAACACGCCTCCAAAACTGCTTACTCCAGCAAATTCACCGAGCATGTGCAGCTGTGTTGGTGCTTCATTGTTCTCTATAATTTATGTTGTGAAATGTTTTAAATATGTTTTTTGGGGGTTTTTCATCTGATGTTAATTTCCATCCATCCACTCATTACTGAAGGTGTTTTAACAGGGGGTCTGTGTTTGTAAAATGTTCTGTTTTGTGGTTTCGTGCTAAAAGACCTGTCTTCCACCTGCCGCTGTGTCGCCATTCCGCCCAAGTCCGATGTTTTATTCATGGAGGCAGCTAAATTAAGGCTAGTCCCCATGAGTTTGAGATTCTTTGCAAAAGCCGCAGTTGCGTTGAAGCTAAAAGCGCCTGAGGAGTTGTAGTTTGCAATAAGCAGCTGACGTGGCTTAAAGTAAACTTAATTTATTTCAGCAAACCTCTGTGATATAACATAACATAAAGGGCTTTAAAAATGTTAAAATTATGTATTTTCCTCCCCCTACATGTTCCAACAATGTCCTAATGTGTAGAATGAGGCCAGACCTGTTCACCTCAACAGCCTCTAAAATCCTGCACTGTCACTCAAAAAGGTGTTAATTCGGGTCCAAAGTGCCGTCATGCACGAGTTTAATATGGAAGGTGCAGTTACATGTATGACCTGCGGTGGCAGTAGTGAGTATTAAATGGCTTATATAAATAAACTTGCATCTAGCCCCTGTAATAAATGATGAGTGAACACTTCATGAACAATTGACTCTGTGCATGATTTCAAATCAAACCAATGCCGCCCAAGAAGTGACTTCCTGTTTCGGTCCAGCACACCAAAATAAAAGCACCATCTTATTAATTAGTTAAGCAGTTCATTAGTTCAACTTTCTGTCTGCCTAACTAACAGACAAAACACTTTAAATTTGTGTATTTAATTATATTCTTGTAATGTTGCAAGTACCTGCTGAACTAATCAATGAGACGAGCTGTGTGCTTTATTTTGGCGCGCTGGAGTGAAACAGGAAGTCACTTCTTGGGCGGCTTTGTTATGATTTGAAATTATGCCCAGAGTCAATTCATTAGTTTAGTGTGACTAAAAATGTTTCCCATTTGGCATTACCCAAATCTAAAAGCTTCAACGGGGATGAAAACACAGCAATAAAGCAACGAAAGAGCAACAAAAAAGTGACAGATAAAGCAATGTAAAAGTGACAAAAACAGGTTAAAAAAAAACCACAATAAAAAGCAACAAAAGAGTGACAGAAAAGCAATGAAAAGGCAAGTTTATTTATGACAACACAGCAACAGCACAAACTCCATTTAGATCAGTTTTGTAGGTCTTTCAGGCAAGGCGTTAGACTGGAGGGTGTAACCTTTTAGGTTAAGCATGGGGTAAGAGGTTACTTAAACGGACTAGATAGAAGTTGACCTTGTTATACTCACTACTGCCACCTCAGGTCATACAAGTAACTGTAGTCTCTATATTAAGCTTGTGCATGACGGCACTTTGGACCCAAACACCTTTTTGAGTGACAGTGCAGGATTTTAGAGGCAGTTGTGGTGAACAGGTCTGGGCTCATTCTACACATTAGGACATTGTTGAAACACGTAGGGGGAGGACAATACATAATTTTAACATTTTTAGACTCCGTATAGTCCCTTTGACAAACTATGACAAACTATGGTGTAGTTATTATAAAGCGTCACCAGACTGGGAAATGCGTTGACTTACATTTATTTTGCAGCAACCCAAGCACTAGATTCTGTTAAAAAAATGATTTATAATTGTAGTATTAGTTTTCGTAAACGATACTTGATACACTATCGGTAGTTGGATGATTTTTTAAGTGTTTAAGTTTTTAAGTAAGTGTGGTAAGATACTCGGCAAGTTACTCGACAAACAATGAACTTTTGTAAAGAACAGCCTTTCTTTTGGCATGAGTGTTCGGTAACACGTTTTTAATCTCATGCTAACGTTGATATTGCATGTCCGTGTCGTGCTCTGTGCTGCGTAGACGCTTCTCCATGTGTTGCTTTACGTGTCGCATGCTTTTCCCCTTTTCCTCGTTCCTGTGCCACTAACCTTCTAATCTTTTGTGATCGCTCCTGCCTCGACAATCAATCAGCCTCTCAATCAGACCTGCTCCTCACTCAGTGGATTGTACTCCTCCTCCTCCGCACCTCTCATTTCACACAGTAAGCCTAGCCGGGTTGGGACAAACAGATAAGGAAGGATTGGCTTTACGCTCTGGATCAGATAATGTGTAATGTGTTTTAAATAGTGCGTGGCAAAGCAGGCCACATTAAGTGCTGATCCGTGCAGACGTCTCCTGTCTGCAGTGAAGGTGAATGTGCCAAAAATGAGCCTCTTTGTTTAATATAAAGCAAAAGGAAAAGCTGCTGTGTCACTGACTGCAGCATCAACCTGCTACATCACCAGGCACCTGCTGCTGTTGCGTAAGAAAGAAAAGAAAGGGTTGCGTTTTCGATGCACTGCAAGGCCAGAAAAAACTTAAACTTCTGCAATGTCACAGGAAGGATTTTGGAACATTTTGGACAAAGCCTGAATAATCTCAGTGGGGTTAAGGTTTTGACTTGGTGAGCCTAATGAACCCTGTCATTTTGTAATATCCCCGTTCTCTCAGGGAAGATGGAATAACCTGGTCATTCAGTTAATTTAGCCGATGTCATCCTTTGGCCACATCATTTTTTACTGAGCCTCGACCTGACAGGCTGCAGCAATCCCAGATCCAGGTGGCGGAAACCTTTCTGTTTTTTTTGGCCAGGCAATGTATCTTCCTCATTCAGCATTTGAACAGCACTAATTGTTTAACCAGTTGAATCAGTAAAGAAACCTTTTTATGACACATTTTTAGTGACTTTTTTCATTTCAACCAGTCACCAAAGCGAGAGATAAGAATTGACTAAACTGAAGCCATCCCCAGGTATACTGTTCAAAGATCCACAAATCATAAAATCATTGGCATTTCATTGGAGCTTTCCGCCATTTTAAAGGAAAGCGACTTGCATTGTGTACTGTGCATAGTATTTAGTAAAGAAAATGGCCAACTGGGATGAAATTTCTTATCTGCAGAAAAACAAGTGCCTCAGTCATGTAGGAAGTTACAAGTATTGATCTAAAAATTGCACAATTTTAGAGCGAAGCCACAGCTGTGTAGTAAAACCTATAAAGCAGATTGTAGTAGTATCAACATGGCATTAATGGATATCACTGATCTAATAATTGGAAGTAAGACAGCAGAATAGTGGAAGCCCAACCCCAAAGCTTTAGCCTTACAGAAGTGTGTGCTGTTTGTCTATTTGCCTATCTCTGTCTCTCTCTTTCATCAGGCCTAAGCCATCAAGAATATTCCTCCATTCTGCTCCTCTTCTCCGACACAAAAATCACAAATCGGATGCGTGTTCTCCTCTGGCCTTCTCTCCATTCCTCCCGGTGCCCCCCCTCCCCCTGTCCCGGCCGGCAGAGAATACTGACCGCCCCGCCCCACGCGGCTCTCCTCTGCCCCCTGGTGGTTCACTCCTGCCCCCGCTGCTGCTACAGCCGCTGCTGCTGGGACGTTTGGTCTTTCACGTCTGCTCTCTGTCTGTGACATTCTCTCTTCTCACTAACTGTGTCGTCCATGTCTGTAGAAATGACTAGTTTAGCTCACGCCGAGGGGATGGGCCGGTGTTTTGGAAATGCCGGTGTAGCGTCGGATGTAGATAGATATGAGAAAGTCAGATGCAGGATCAGATTTAGGTCTGAACGTAGCCTTGAAGCTCTTGCCTTCGGAGCAATCCCAAGCTTGAATAGAGATGGATCATGTGGGGAGGCGCTGCTTCTCCTTAGGTAAAGTTAATCAACAGAAACATTTGCAAAACTCCGGGCCATCCCTCTCAAATCTCATTGTGTGTGTAACCATTTTGGAACTATGACAAAGCACTCGCACATGTGTCATCTGTGAGTTTTATTGTAAATGTACAAAGCATTAGGGAAACAGTGTAATATTTCAAACTTACGGTGTCACAGTCGTCACTATGGACATCGCCACAACCCACCGCTAGTGTCAAAACGTCAATATTTATTAAGGTTTTCGTGCATTGATCTTGTTTGTCCATGGCCTTGAGCGCTCGCAGCCTGCTTATTCAACAAGTTAAAGCCTGTGCACATGAACAAAGACGTGGTTTTAACTTGGCGCCTGTATTTTTGCCATTTTACTTTCTCCAATGCCTAAGTCGTTCAATGCGGTACTGTATAGTAAAGTAATTATGATTATTTAACATTTTTATTTTAGCTGATGAGATGAGAGCTATATAAGAAAGGGAGCTTGGCGTTTTTATAGATGTTATTTGAAATTTTATATGATTTTGTTTACATTTTTTGGTAATACTTTTTTTTTATGTTTTTTTATGTTTTGTTGCCATAGATACAGTCTGATGGCTCATTGTGGAAAACAAATATTCCTGCCTCACCAATGATGGCACCCGGGTTTAATTAATATGATAATATAGAACAAAAGCAACAAGGGAAAACAAAACAGACGAGTGATAAGGTTTTATTGCTTCTCTAGCAAATAGAACACGTTTATGAATATGAGATTGTTGCAGTATAAGCAAGCCTTGTCCTTACATTAATGTTCAAAAAAACAAGAATGAAAAAGTAGAGAAAAGGCTGTGGAACGAGTTATTGTTCACATTAAAACACTTGAACATCACAGTGAGTTGTATGGAGTTGTTCCACGGATTATTTCTCCACTTTTTATTAGGGCTGGGACGATCCACTTTTGTCACGATCCGATACGTATCACGATACCCAGGGCCGATACCCATAAGTAATTATAATATGTTGACCTTAAAATTAGATTGAAAAGTGCATTAACACAAAATGTAACAAAGTGCTGTGTAACTGTTACTGGAAAGCAAAGTAGTATGTGATAAAAATGCCTTCAAATACAAGTATTGAAAGTATTGCGATACTTGATAAAGTATCAATACTTGGTGTTGCAGCACAAAGTACCAAGATCCAAGTCCGATCCGATATTTTGTGCCAGCCCTACTTTTTATACTGTTTTTAGCTAATGTTAGTTCTGTGGAAACGACTGCAAACATGGCGGATCTCCATGGCAACCACGTGGATTTTCCCGAACTCTACACTAAATCAATTAAAAATAAAAGCATTAGGTTTGTTTTTCCTCCGCTTGCAGACCCCTGACTGTAACTATGGCTAATGTAACTATGGCGATGTCTCCATGGTGATTTTCTTTTTCTAGCTTTAGCGTCCTTGGGTTTTTCAATGTTTTTATTTTATTTATTTTTTTCCCCAAACACACAAAAAAAGTTCACACATTTCAAAGGGAATCAGCAACAACGCGAAATGTAGAGCTACGACTGTACGAGAGCGAGAGCACAGAGCGCAGATACTGGCACAAGAACAGTTTAGATATTCATGTACGGTTTAGTTGTATCGATATCTTGACGAAGTGTCTCATTTAGTGTCGTAGCTAGTGTTTAGAGTCGGTGGCGATCAGGGTCCTGCACTGTGAAGTTATGAAACTCTACAGAAGTCATTATAAAGAAGTTCAGCTGAAAGGTTCAAAGCATGTGATATTGACAGACCTCACTTTGGGTTGCCAGATCCTACAGCTAAAACCAGTATGCAACCGAAAAGCCTGCTCCTCAATATGCAGCTCAAGGCAACCCAGGTTTCAATGTAGCTCCAGAATCACCTTTTCAATATTATTCCAAACAAGATCAAGGTTCACGGTGCAGGACTCTAGTTATTGCCACTTTAGTCTAGTTTTAGTGTTGACTTGTGTAACGTGCTTCAGTCACCGTGGCCACTCTGGTTTTTACTTGTAAATGGATAACGCATTTGCAACACGAAGCTCGACGGCGTGTGTTGCCGTTTTTTCCTCACGAAATTGTAAAGCATTCGGTGATTTGTGCTTCTTTTGAGAGTAGTCACTAAAATCCCGATGTGTTTCCTCCTTCATATCAGATGTTATTTGAACTGACTGAATGTAAACTTCAACGTTATGGTAATTGTAGGCTGTGACATACATTTCACGATAGCTTTTGGTATATGCTACTTGCCTTCTTCATTCCTTTCATTGAAACACCTATTTCTCCAATGCAAAACAAGTGACTATGTTGGTAACATTATTGACAATATTGTGTTAGTGGAATGCTTATTTATGGAGCTATTTGAACATATATAAACCATGTAGTGTGGCTTCAGTTTCCCAAAGTGGACAAAGCATTAATGGTAAGGTCTATAGCACTATCTTAGGACGTAGGACTGCGTTGAATATTACCCATAATGCATTGTGATGATTATTGCATCGACACTTGTTGGTATTCGCAAATAAAGTTTTTCATTTGTGAAACTCTGGTCTTTTTTTTTCTTCTGTTTTGTTCAGATGCAAATGTAAGCTTTCATAAAGCGTTAACAGCACCATCTGCTGGACGAACATGTGACCTGTCCCACCAAAATGATTTGGCCATTTCTTATGATTTTATATCTCATAAATATTCTCTTCATTAGGGGTGGATGGATGGAACTTGAGAAAACATGCACATTTAAAAAGATGAACAAACTAGAAATATTAAGACTTGTTTTAGTCATGTTTTTTGAATGGTGCTTATTGGCTTAGGCCCTTTACGAGTAAAATTAGACCTCGGGACCCATGCTAAGATGGTCCGAACTAATTTCTGACTGATTTCTACAAACATCCCAATTCTTCACTGGTAATACTGTATTGGCAGGATCTTTGACATAGGGCCTCATTTCCTAGTTATCCAGAATGTTGTTCATTTCTGGAGTGCAGTCCTTATATTTGAAGAGTTTAGTGGTGCTAGGCTAGCGCATGTCTATGGTAACTAGTAGCCTGCATTAAAAACCTCTTCAAAATCTTCTGTTGTCCTCCAGTTGTTGCCATATCTGATTTGTAGAAAGCTCCTTCGTGAATTCCACATGTAGTACTGCCGGCCGCAGGTAAAAAAAACTACTGTAGATCCGGTAACCTTGCAGATCACTCCGTAGCTTACAACCAGGAAGCTGATGCTGCTCAAATATAAGTTCTTTTAAATGCAAAATGGTTATATTTCAAAAATTAATCAGTCAACACAGAGATTTATATGGGTAGTCTGGTGTTATAAGTGATTTGCCTCAGGTGCACTGTGCTTGGATCAGACTGTTTTTAATACAGGCTACTAGTTACCATAGACATGCGCTAGCCTAGCACTAGCCTAGCACCACTAAACTCTTCAAATATAAGAACTGCATGAATGAAATGTGTGCTTTCACAAAGTACTGTAAAGGAAAAAAATCCTTCCATTGCTATAAATCCAAAGGGAACAGGGATTGTGTATCTGTTAATATAGAAGTATATTCCTCAAACATCTTGACTAATTGGATCATATCCAACGTGTAAAGGTACTTGTTGTTTTGTTGCACTAGTCGAGGTGTGCCGTGCAGATATGTTGATGTTCCCCTGTCCCCTCAGGACGGCAGTGGAGCCCTGCAGCGCGCTGGCTCTCTGGGGAAGCTTCGGGACGTCCTGAGGCGCAGCAGTGAACTTTTGGTGAAGAAGCTTCAGGGCAACGGGCCACCGGAGCCTCGCAGCACCAAGTGAGGACTGAGGAGAGCTTAAGCTGAGAACTTCACTGACAGGACACACACTTTAGTCACAGTTGCAACAAACAATTTAGAGAGAGATGTGACAGTTTCCAGTGTATTAAAGACGTATTTTAATTAGTCTAGTACACATGCTTCTCAGTCATGTGACTTTTGTTGTTATGGCGGCCATTTTGAAAACCGAAGTAGAATTATTCTTTATTCTTTATGCTCAAGATAAGTTAAAACACAGCCCCAGAGAGCGCATGTTTATGTGAAGAAACCATTTAAGATGTTAGCATGCTACCGGTTAGCATTTAGCTTCAACAGCTCAGCTCTGTCATCTCCAAGAGAAAGCCCTGAACCAGAGTCCAAACCTCAGCTACAACATGGGACAGAGGTCAGAGCTGAGCTGTTACTGTAGTATTTCATCAGTGTTCATAGATGTGAGCCACACATTTGTTTATCGTGTTGAAGCCATTGACAGTTGGTTGACCGTTGCTAACCGGTAGCATGCTAACGTCTTGAGCAGCTTAAACACTGACTCAGACTGAGAATCTGTTGTTATGACAAACTGTAAAAACCACAGAGAAAGGTTTAATTTAGTCTGAGGAGTGAAGCAGATCTTTAGTGAATCCTGCTGTAGTGCGACAGACAGAGCTGCTACGTCTGTGCCGCATTTGCTGGGTATATGACATAAATGTGCATCTCTGGGGCCGTGTTTTAACTCTTATCTTCTTGAGCAATGGTTACGAGTACATAAAAATACCACTGTCAATTAGTTGTCTTTCATTCGCATCCCGAGTACCGATATTGTTACCTGTTCAAAATGGCTGCCGGAAGTATGCGTGATATCATGGGAAACACATTAATAGCATTACAGTATTAGTGGTGTATAGTAGTTGTTAGTTGTTGTGACACTCGTTTAAATTATTACTTAATTATTACTTTTTCCCACAGCATGAAACGAGCTGCTTCGCTGAATTATCTGAACAAGACCAGTGACGACTCGTTCCCGGTAACTGATGCATAAAACTTAATCTCCGTAATAAAATACAACTGTTGTTTCATTCTCGATCCTCCTCTTTCGTCTCAGCCTCGAGGGAGCGGTAACTTCAAGGAGAGCCGCGGCCTCAGCTCCAGCACCGTGGACCTGTACACCGGTGGAAACTAAGCTTTTCAAGGCGACATCACTCCTTTCGGATCAACAATATCGCACCCAAAGACTTTTTACACCCAAAGAAATCGTAACATGTGGAGTGCACATGTTTTTACTTTTTTTTTTTTTTTTTAAATATCAGCACTGTGCAAATTATTTAGATGCATTATGAAAAGGTAAAATATCAAGAAAGGTGCGCCAATTGCCAAATTACCAATAGAGTTCGGGAATGTGATGTCATATCGCTAAGCATCATGGGATTAGCAGCAATTGTAAACTTATGGAGATTTTGAAAGGTAAACTACTGGAGTTATTGTTCACATTAAAACACTTGGACACCACAGTGTGTTCGATGTATTTACCAGCAGTAACTCTGCAGCTAACGGTGTTGTTCCACGGCTGTTTTCTCCACTTTTTATGCTGTTTTTAGCTAATGCTAATGCTAACAGCTGCAAAGGTGGCGGATCTCCATGGTAACTGGAATTTCCCGAACTCTTTAAATGATGTGGCTATAATTGTGATAGAGATCCATTTCCTTTAAGCAAGTAATAATCTATTATGCCTCAAAAATTGGCAGAATCGTTAAAAATACTCCATTCTGCGCACTATTGATAGCCTTTATTGATCTTTACTGTAATTGTCCAAGTCTGTTTGGCGCCACATGGACACAGCCAAGGCGTGAAATACCTCCGTTGTTTTCAGGAAACTGTTATTGCACTTTCACTTTGTCTGGTGAAACCTGTTGCCATAACTTATCCGATGCTGGGTAAATTGCTTCCATGTGTTTTAATTTGTGGGGTTTTGTCTTCTGGAGCTGCACAATATGAGAAGAATTTGCAATATCTGTGTCGATAATATATTGTGCAGCCCCGGCGTCTTCCTAATTTGCTTCTCCTCGTGCCATTTTGTTCTAGCTGTGAATATTTGGGTTTTAAGAAGATTCCAAGTCTTCGATTGTACATAAAGACGATTGGGCTGGACACTACCATTTTAAGATGCTGTAATTAGTGTTTTTAATTGTTTTTTTCCCCCCCTGCCTTTTGAGATTTGAAGGTGATGGGTTAAGCTTTTGCGATACAGGGTTTTAATCGCTTCTCCTACTGACATGATTTGGGTCATGTGACTCGTAGCTTGTCGTACAACACTAATTTAGACGCTGCTTTGACTGTTTCTCCTATGACGGAGAATGTGATTAATTTCTGTTTAGGGTATTAAGTGTACATAGATGACAATGACGCTGACTCCGGTCGTTTTGATTTGACCGTTTTTGTAAATAAATTGTCTGGTGCCATGTGTGATTTCAGCACAACTGCATATCGTGTTTACAGCAACTAGAGAAAGAAATCATTGTAGTAGCACTAGATAAATTTGCACATTTTAATAATGGATGGACCTTGCATTTTAGTTGAGCTTAAAAGAACTGGAAAAATGTGTATATTTTTAATTTTGTTGTTAACGTCAATGATGTTCTCAGCCACATTTTTAAGAGGATCCGACACTTCCTTGCCATTCGCCATTTTGTTTTAAATGTTGGTGGTTTAATTATGCCTCAAATGTACTGCTCTCAAACTTTGATCAAAGAATAAACTATTTTGTAGGTAATGTTGAATGTTTTCTTTTATATTGCATTGAATAAACTGTGAAATTGTAGGGGAAGCAAATGTATAGCGAAAACGACTGATCATTTAAAGGCACACTGCGTAACATTTTAGACTATGCTGTTGCCGGCAAAACAAAACATGCTCCTAATGACCAGCTCCACACAGAAAATGCTATTACTGCCAGAGCCATGGGAAGGTATTTTTGTTAGGGGGTGCTGAGGGACAAAAATGTACCCCCAAATTATAGCCTGCAGTTCGGCAACGAGGGGGTGCTACAGCGCCCTCAGCACCCTGGGTTCTCACGACCTTGATTACTGCAGTGTGTAATAAAAGAATGGATTTGGATGAGAAACTAACCTGTTTAAATCTCAAATTCTACTGTCTTTAGTCACATTGCCATGGAGACGAGCTGGAGACATTCCCACTTATATTTATTACTGGAGCAATGTGTTATTTAAGTTCATAAAATGTAATTTGAAAATGTCATATGTGGAAATGGTAGGTTCCATAGTGTGCTTGTTTCAATAGGACGCATGTTTCAAAAAAGCCATATTTTCAAAAGTTATTTCTTCAAAACTAGCACTCCTATCCCCCTCCTTTTCCACATATTGAATATTTTTAGTATTGTCTTTATTATTGTATAATATGAAGTCTGTGGCTTTTATACTTTTTGAAATAATTGGAGTCAAAAATGCCAGCAGAGGCTAAAATGTCTATTTTTTCACAAACTTCCGCTCTTAAGGAGCCAGTTTCTCATTAACTGCAGGGAGTCTGTATGTGGAACTTTTTGTGGAAGAAGTTTGACTATTTTACTTGATAAAAATCAAAAGCAATTCCTGGAACAAAAGTCAATTTCTAAGCACTTTCTGAGAGCTAACCAATGCCCTTTTAAGTTTACAGTCATATCTTTGGAGAGGTGAGCCTCATACATGTTTGTTTGTACATTTTTGAGGTATTTTTCAATTATGGAAATATCCGTCAAAAATTCTACGCGGTGTGTCTTTAAATTATAATTTTTCATAATCTGCTGTTTATGGTCTTAAGTAACTCTGTCTAACGTCAAAGCCTGAAAATGCCTCATTCCTGGCGGAGTTTATGGAGCTCTGAAGGATCCCGCCTCAGTCTGAATTCTCTCTGTGCAGAAGCAGGAGCTGTCAGCCCCGTCTCTGCCAGTTTTATGAGGCCCTCGAGTCTTGAGTTGCTCAGAGTTCATTAGTGCAGCGTTGACACCAGCCTCAAAACTTCAGATAATATCTCTGTGCCTCCTGCTGCTGTTTTCCCTTTCCACTTCACCAGTTTGTGTGGAGAAAAGTGCAGAACAGTGATATACAGTATGATGATGGAAATAATGCAGCTGTTGGAGACTGGAGACTGGAGAGAGTTGTGCTCCAGTCACAATTTACTAGTCCAATCGTCACCGTCAAGTTCTCCTCATTCGAGCCCAGGACACCTAGGACCAGAGGCAGGTAGTACTCGGTTACATTTACACAAGTACTTACAGGTAAAGTAAGAATATCGTTCAAAAGTTCATTTATTTCTGTCATTCAACTTAAATGTGAAACTAATATATGATATAGATTCATTACACGCAAAGTGTCATATGTCAAGCCTTTGTTATAATTTTGATGATTATGGCTTACTGTCCATTTTCAAAATATTGTAATTTTAGGATTTGTATTTGTTTTTTTCAAGCTGAGCCATATTCAAAATTATAACAAAGTCTATACATTTCTCACTTTGCTGTGATGGGTCTGTCATATATTAGTTTCACAGTTTACGTTGAATAACAGAAATGAACGCACTTTTAATCGATATTCTAATTTTCCAAGTTTCACCTGTAAGTATTTTTGAAGAAACTGTTCTTATTAGAGTAGGTACATCATTCAGTACTTTTTACTTCTACTTGAGTAATATTACAATGAAGTGTCTTTACTCTTACTCAAGTAAAAATGTTTCTTGTGCCACTGTGAGTACATTTTAAAGTTACAAAAGCTTCATGTCAATCTCTCAATCTGTTTGTGTTTTGAGCTCATTTTTCTTCAGAATCATACTTTTGATACATTTTGATTTTTCTTACATTTTTTGTCACAGCTGAAACAGGCTTTTGCACTCAGTTACTCGCAGTACTCGAGTAACATTTCCACCAAGTGCGGTTTTTTTTAACATTTTTTTACTTCTTCATGATCAAAGCCAGTGTTAATTTCGTCGACTATAATATTTAGTCTTAATTTTAGTCAAAGACGACTAAAATTGGCCTAAAACTAAATTAAAAGTTTCTCATGAGACTAAAACTATGACTAAAATGTCCAGATATTTTAGTCGACTAAAATAAGACTAAATAAAAATGAAAGGGAGAGGCTAAAATCATCCAAACTTCTATAGACTGTCTGAAAGAGCCTCATATCATGTCAATTCACTGCCAAAGGATCAGCTCTGAGCTTTGTTCATGTGGAGCAGCTCCATGAAGCAGAGGAACAAGATTAAATATGATTATAATGAATATTATCAATGCAAAGTCGACTAAATTAGTCTTAATTTTAGTCGACTAAACTAAAACTAGACTAAAATTGAAACGTTTTTTTGGACTAAATCTCAACTAAAATGTAAAACATTTTACATCATACTCTGACTTGAGTAAATATTATTTTGGCTACTTTTCCCCCATCTGCTTAGTTCAGTCCAGTCTTCCATTTAATATGAATGGCTTGAACTTGTTTTGCTTTGAAGACTATTTAATATATAATAATGATGATGATGGCTTACACTTGAATTGCGCTTTGCGAGCCTGTTACTAAGTTTCTCAAAGTAATACAGGCTACACTGTGCTCATCCATGTAGACCTCCTCCATACTCGGGGGTGGTAAGTACCACAGTTGAAGTGGGCTGTCTAAAGTGAGGATGCCAATCTGCACCACTGGTCTCTCAGAGTCCGATCATCACCAATCACTCACACTATATTGATATTGGACCCAGGAAGACTGTGGGAGCCATATTTTTAACACATGAACATTCATACAGTGTCAAGTGAAGTCTGGCCTCGGTTACTGACCTGCTCTACCATCTGAGCCACTCTTGCCAAATTTCCAAGTTCTGAAGTTCTGACTCCCAACATGCACCAAAGTATCTCCCTGTATCTCCCCACTTAGGCAATAGGACTTCCGCAGTCTCCCGCAGAGTGGCGCTGTTGCCCTGCTTTTCCCACACCGGAAGCTGCTCTGTTGGAAACCATGGAGACGCCGGGTGTTTGAGTTGTTTCACAATTAAACTCGACTCTATTATAACATCATTTTATATTCGAGCCGTATAATTATTGCAGTAAATTCGTTTTATGTTTACTTATGTATGTATTTATCTTTTAAAGTGGAGCCAAAACCATGCCTATTTCATGAAGAGAGAGAGAGAGGGCATGGTTTACATTTCAGTCAGTGTTTTATTGACGCTTTTGTTGGGAAATCCACCTTGGGATTAGTCCATAAATGAAAATTAATCCCCTAAAATCTTTGTGGTTTTGGAGGTTTTGTTTTGCTAAACTCGCAGTTATGTGTAGATGGACTCACATATGTTGTTGTAACCTATAATTGTATTAGATTACACCTCTCTGCGGAACATCCTAGGCCATACACAGTGTTGGGGAGTAACTAAATACATGTATATAGAATACTAATTTTAAGTAGCCTAACTGTATTCACGTACAGTTACACTTTCGTTTGAGAGTATTTAGAATAGTTACTTTCCTAAAATCAAAGTAATAGCCTATATTACAGTACTCAATCATTACATTTTAGCTTATGCATAACATTATTAAGAAAGAACTTTTAACGATGACCTGTTCTTCCTCCTGAATGAAACAAAGATTTAGTAGGTAGGAAGGTGCTTTATTTGTCATTATATAAAGTGCACAATGAAATAGTGATCAGGTGTTTGTCCTGAGCCGCTGCAACTGAGCCGCGCCGCCACTGTGGGACAACCTGACCAGCATGTTTTTGGAGGTAGAGGAAACCGTAGCACCCGGAGGAAGCCTGGCTGCCTTCAGTCTCCTCTGATCCTCCTAAGGCGAGACGCTGCAGGTGAATAGGGAATATTTACAGATATCAATTCGAAACTTTTGCTGTCGATCACTGGCATAAATGTGAGAAAAAAATACATTGCCAGTTTTCTGTCATTTTATCTTTTCATATAAGAACAAGGTGTTTTATGCCTAAAAATGCCCCAAATTTCCCATCTTTTCGGCAACGAGATCTGAATAGTGGATAGAGCTACATTCAAATGTATGGTTTCATTTTATTGATAAATGCCAAGACTTTTTCAGAGGGGATTTTGGATTTCTTGTTTAGTTTTAAAATAAGCTGTTTTTTAGAGGAAAAATTTGTAAAAATGTAATTTTCGCCTTATTTTTTGACATTCAAAACTCAGTAAATGGACTTAGGGATTAAATAATAAAAAATCCCTCTGAAAAAATCTTCCAAATATTGTTCAGTCCAAGGCTGGAAAATTTGAAGTCTTTAGTTCCTATTGACGTGAACAAAGTGTCGCTACAATGTCAGAAAAATGTGTTTTGAGAAAAAGGCCCTTGAAATTGCATTGTCCCATATAAGTCTATGGGGGAACATTGAATCAGCGCAATATTTAAACATGTTATTGTGAAGATTAGGCATATTTTTCGTTTCCGGGTGAAAGCTTATATGTTCAGAGACCAATTTGGCCCAAAACCTGAAAACTGAAAAAAATTGAGTTTTGCCTGTAGTGTCTCCCTTTAAACGTGTTTGTCCCTGTTTCAGAGCGTGGTGTCCTGCACTGGTCACCTTCTCCTCCGCCCTCTTCCTCATACACAGCTCCCTCCGCTCCACAACAGTCTTCCACCATCTATATAGATTTTGTAACTCCTTATGCGACAGTTCATACATGTGATCTGCGTCTATAAAAGCCAGGTGTTCCAACAAGCGTAGCCGTCATTTTTGCAATTATACGCCGTATTTATACATAAAGATAATGCTGACCACTCATGCAGCCACTGGGTCACTACAAGGTCATAAACACACAAACATAAACTTTTTTTTCAGCATTAAAAGTTGCGTAATGCACCTTTATTCTGTTACTAAATACAATCACAGCTACACTTGTAAAACTCAAAACAAAAACATGCCAGTAAAAAAAAGAAGAAAAAAATTGGCCTATTTTTAGAACAAAAAAAAATAAACAAAATCTATTCAGGCAGGTCTGAGGAGAGGCCAGTCCTTATATGGCCTTATTGAACATAGTGTAAATGATTGTATTTATTTATTTGTTGCAGTATGAATTTAATGTTGAAGCAAAGTAAAGTAAAATAAACCTGCTTTTTATTTAAAAAAAAAACCTCTGAGCTGACATTTATTGTGAAAGCTCGTGCCGGATGCGCTGCGCTTTGTTGACGCTACATGTCGCGCCTCCGTAAAAACCTCTCTCAAAGCGGTGGGAGGACGCGAACTCCAAAGAGCACCACAGCGGAGCCAGACTACCCCCTCGTAGCGGACAGCGGTGGTCCCGGAGCAGGCGGCTGTGGACTCGGGGTTGTCGGAGGCAACGCGGCGAGGACTGAAACGAGCATCCGCAAGTAATTTATCCATCGACTCGCTGTTCCGCGGCGCACCTGGAAGTTACCGCTCAAAACTTTCCCCCCGTCGGCAAGTGGTCCGTCTGGTTGGCCTGCTGCACGGGCGACTTTTCCCACATGTGCCTGCCGTGTTCTTGGTAGTTTCCTCCCCGTGAGGAACCAGTCGGGAAGCCACCGCTTTTATTTCCCAAGGGAACCCGCTCAGGTAGCAACACAACCAGGACTTCTCGCTTCTCACCTTTACGCACAGCCTACAACGGTGACGCACGGGTCTTCTTCTTCTTTTTTTTTAAGCTACTTTTTTTGGCCAGAGGTTGTGGAGCAAACGAGGAGGGGAAAAGTCGAGGATCACAGCAGAGGAGCGGGCATGGATGTACGAGGGCAGAGCGGGAGGAGACGGCAGCAGCAGCAGCGGGGCGAGGGCTGGAGGAACGCGGCGATGAGGAGCGGAACGATCCCGCTGGATACGCTGTACGTCGTGGGGTTCATCTGCTTACAAGGTCGGTGCCCCTGCTGATGCTCAATCTGCAATGTGTTAACTACATTTTTTTTTGCGTGTGTTTGGCTTGATGTTGCTGCTGTGAAGCTTAGACAAAAACTTTTCCATCTCATAATGTGTTTTTTAAGTCAGACATTGCCCCACATGTTGTCTTGATTATCCTCCGGGGAAGATTGGAAGTTGTGAAGCTAAAACGCCGCTTTCCTTCTGCACATGAAGCCACACCGTCTTGGGAGTTAATGTAAATTGGAGTTTGTGTTGTTTTGCGGGAGACTTGCATGTTTAGTGACCCCTCCCCCCCGCCCATGACCCCTCCACACTTAACGGGGGGGTAGCAGCACTGCGAGAGACTGTAGTTTGTTTTGGGGCGACTTTTACCCCTCTGTTGGAAGCAGGGATTACAGTATCATATTACATACATTTCTTGATTACCTTTTTTTTTTACTCTAGAACTAGTTGTCAACCACGATTGTTGCAGGTTTCCATACCCAAGCCTCCTCATCTCAGCCATCATGTATTCCCGAGACAGTCCACAACTCACTGGTCACGCAATTTCTGATTAGCATATTCATAACACTGCATGAGAACTGCCTCTGCATCCCAAAGCTTGCCGTGCTTAGGGCTGGGAGCTTGTGTGGTATATTAGGATATAATTATGCACTTTTGGAACAAAGTTTTACTGTCATTTTTATGCCTGAGAGTTGACAGTATCTAGTATCGTTGGAGTCGGTATTATCGTTTATCGCGATACTTTCCTGCCTCAATATATCGGACTTCAAATTTGTTATTGTGACAGGCCATGCTTTTTCATACATATACACACCTTTCAAATGCAGATAAGCCAGAAGGTTAACTATAATAAGTAGCCTACTTGTTGCTAAGGCTGTCATGATAATTACTACATCGACTTATCGTTCAATAAAAGATTAACGATACACTTTTGGGCTCGATATATTCATCGTCTGTACATTTATTAGCAATTCCACCTATTTTTTCTTTTTAAAACTTTAAATTTTGACTGAAGCACCTTTTAGAACAAAGGTTTACTGTCATTTTTGTGCTTTAATGTTGTACATTTAAAGTCAATAATATCGTTTATCGCGATATTTTCCTGCCACAATATGTCATACTTCAAATTTGCTATTGTGACAGGTCTACTTGTTGCATTGAATCTCTCAATTAAAAGTTAAAGGGAAAACTACTTTTTTTAAATCCTGTACCTAACCATTCAATTAGACGACTAACTAACACAGCATCTTCCAGTCTGGAGGAAAAAGCAGCAGAATGAGCCTGACTCGATGCCCTCGCTCAGCTCCGCAGCCCAAGTTCATAACCCCTGTGCAGAGAAAGCCAATGAAAGCTCCCTCCTGGTTCTGTGGAGGAAAGAATGCTCTTATCCTGCCAACGATCGCCTCATTAGCTCAGCGCTCATCATGTCAAAACGCAGTCACTTTTATCTGATCTCCGCATGCAGACTGAAGCCAAACGAGACGGTCCCGGGACGGTATTGGGGTCTTCAACGCGGGCCTGACGGTTTAAAGTGGTTGAAAAATTCCTTAAGTGTGTCTGCCACCCCCCTCCTGTCTCCTCCTGGTGCCCATTTTGGGATGAATGTGTCCTCTGTGTGCGAGCTGCAGGGGAGACCCGGCCTAAACGTGCGAAGGGGCTGCTGCCAGTGTTTATAAAGTGAAAAGTACAGAGCAGAGCCAGGTCTACTGTCATAGCGGCTTTAAACATGTCCTGAATGAGGCGGTGTGTAACTTTATGATAACATTAGTTTAACTTCAGGGCACGATATGAGAAACAACTTCCTTTTAATATGGCGATAACTGAATTACAATATTTTCAAGCCAACACAGTACGACGCATGATGTTTTTTCATCACAAGAACTAACTTATAGGGCTGGGACGATCCACTTCTGACCCGTTCCGATACTTATCGCGATATTCAGGGGTACGTATATTGCGATTACTTTAAAATAAAGTCCTGTGTCCAAAGTTTAGAAGCCAAAATCCATTTGATATTTATTGTGGTTGAAAAGTGCTGTGTAACTGTTTCTGGAAGACAAAGAAGTGCAGGATAAAAATGCCTCCAAACACAAGAATTAATAATGATAATAATAATGCGTTGGTTTTATATAGCACTTTTCTGGACACTTAAAGTCGCTTTACATTGCACTATTCGTTCACTCCATACTCGGTGGTGGTAAGCTACTATTCCACAGCTGCCCTGGGATAGACTGACGGAAGAGGGGCAGCCAGTCTGCGCCATCGCCCCCTCTGACCACCACTCACTCACTACATTCGCTTGGCTTCCTTGTGGTCCCAAACGGTTTCCCATCCAAGTCCTGCCAGGCCTTTCCCTGCTTAGCTTCCAAGGTCTGACGGGATTGGGCAGAGCAAAGACGGTATGGAATTGGAAAGTATTGCGATACTTGTATCAAGTATCATGAAGTATTGATACTTGGTATTGCAGCACAAAGTATTGCAATCCGATATTTTGTCCCAGCCCTCCTAACTAAACTAAAAAACTAAAATAAGCTTAGTCAGGAGCATAATAACAAGGCTAAAATGGAAAGAAACACAACTTTTGCACATCTTTAAAGGAACAGGCCACCGTTTTCCCAAACTGAGATTATGTTCTTACCTGAGCTTAGACGAGTTTATACGTACCTGTCTGGTCTTTGTGCCCGTGGAAGAGCTTGGGCGCTTCTAACTTCACCCCATTTGGAGCTATAGGAATATACTGGGGGAGGCCAAATGCTAACAACATCTTCTGTGACAGGTACGCATCAACTCGTCTAAGCTCAGGTAAGAACATATCTCAGGCCTGTTCCTTTCCTATGCATTTTCTCCTGTGCAATAAGACCTCATTGATATATTGTGGCATCTTGTCATATTGCATCATGTTATGTTGCAATAACCAAAAAATATTGCAGTATATTGTGCAGCTCATCTTTAGCATCTGAAGTCTTCTACTACAAAAGGACTCTGTGGGCAGAACATGTATCTCTTTGGCATCAAATACTTATCGTTAAGTCATTGGCAAACTGATCATACATTGTACAAAAGAAACTATTTCAAAACTGCACAATGTTCCTCTGAGCGGTTAGTGGTGCTGTCGTTGTGTCGGGACGGTGCCAAAAGGAGTGGCATCACCGTTGCAAAGACATCAATTACAGCTTACTTTCCCAGGCAGTGAGTAGTGTCACTAGCATGCGGCTTTGACACAGTTTTCAAAACAAAGAGATCACAAAGGGACACACTTGTCTTGAAACCTGTAGCTTGATTTACAGTTTATTGCACTGGACCGTTTCTGTGACAGGAATTTGTGTTTGTGTTCACTTGTCAAAGCCACCAAATGCGAGATGGCCTGTTCATTACTTGGTGATTATGACACCCATTATTGTTCATGCAAAGACATCTCACAGGGAACAGGCCAGACTGCGGTAAGTGTTGAGAAAGTTTTATCTCCCCGAAACTGAATAAAAACACTTTGAAGAATGACCAAGAACAGCGGCCATGTTGAGAAATCCTCCCCTGGCCTCGAATCCAGCTGCCCTCTCAGACCCTCATGTTTATATGGGGTTTTGTAATGCCGCTTTGTGCTATGTCACGCTTGATTATTTTGAGTACTCTGGTTCTGGCAAACAGTCAGGCAGCTAAGTCTTAATAATGACCGGTATTCCTGCTTTATACAGTGTTGGCAAGGAGTTTTGAGCTAGGTGTGTTTAGTTCTTGAGTGAAGCTTGTTGTAATTGTAACCAATATGCTGCTATTAAACAACAAGTTATGAGCATAATGCACTGGAATTCACTTTCAAGTTAATGGGCTAGGTTTTGAAGTCTAGGTGTCGACTCGGAGAGAGGAGGCAGAGACCAGAGTTTGCTTTTTGATGGTACCATATATTATGCAAGTAAAATTATGTGGACAGACAACAATGGAATGGCCATTCAAAACAACCATGGTATGTACAAAACAAAACAAAGAAAATAGACAATTCCGCAGTTCAAATAGGCATGATGTGCAATAAACGCAATTTGATTGCAGCAGTCTTAAGTCCTTTAGATAGAGTTCAGTGTTCAGTGTTCAACAGTTCATACGACCCGGGGTCCTGATTGAGTATCCAGAGGGAAGGTAGTGACCCGGGGGGAGGAGTGAGTGAATGTGAGAGGGGCCGTAGACTGGGGTGCGAGAGTTTGCGAGGGTGGCTGCAAGAGCCTCCTACCAGCCCGGACAGAGCAGGAGGTCGGGTTCCTAGTGGTTATCTCCAGGCATGGATACTTCTTCTTTGGGCCAGAATTCTGTTTCAGTAGCTCGCCATCAATGTAAAAAGCCTGGCCTGCATAAAACAGCACCAAGAACAATAGTCTAAGTTGTGTACACATTTATCAATTCTATAATACACTAATCGTATTACAACTCATATAATCTCTCTATCCACATTGTACAATATAATCATAATTTAGACATGTCCAATCAACAATGTGCAACTAGCAAATAGCAGCAACCCCACTAACTGGGTTAGTATATCACTAGACTCTAAACAAAAGTACATAGTAATACACATAAAAGAGCATTAAATTCAATGGTACTTTCTTTGTATAAAACTAGCAACTTAATGCGTAAGGTGCACTGAAGTGCGTAGTGCTTAAGACAAATTCAAAACATTACGTCAATATCATAATCACAAGTTTGGGCTAAAAAACGCCACTTACAATCCTTGCTTTAACAACTTTCAGCTGTAACATTCAATACACAAACCAGTTTACATCATTACTATTCGTATTTGGTGAATATCCTAAAGAACGGATAGAAATATGGCACAAATAGCAAATGCTAACCGGACCCCCGCAAAACCAAAGGGGTGCGGCTAACGCTAAGCTACATGGTTGTGTGCGTTCTTACCAAGTCCGCGTTTCACCGAATGCACGGCTCGTGTAACGTGGTCCGGCACTGGTAGTCGGCTCCTACGGTTTACATTTAAGCATTTTAGTTTGAGACAGTAAACGGATGTTATTTTAAAGAAAACCGAGCGAACAACATACCTGCAGCAGCAAATGTTTGGGCTTCCCTCGCGTCTACCGGTAACTTCCGGATACCCGTTATTAAAGGGACGTGATTGGCGGGACGTGGTCACATGACCCTATTCTCGCGATAGCGCGGAGGCAACCATAGAGTTGGAGAAGGGCAAATGAATGAATTTGACACCTGCGTTACACCCTCCCCCCTTAAGACCATGCACCTCCGTGTGCATGCTATACAACGTGAACGGATGACTCAAAACTAGCATTTGCTGCAGAGGTAGTACTAAACGCTTCGCCATATGCATCTGCAAGACTATGCAAAAGCGTCTGAACAACAGAGATTAGAGGCTTTCCCAACCCGGAATAGCCAAGACGCTCCGGCGGCTGTCGTGGTCTAGAAGAACGACGGACAGGTTGTACCGGCTCGACTACAGCTTGCGTGGGACCCTCAACGGAGTGGTCAGGAACTACCGTTGGGTCGTGAGTGGCATCAGTCGAGGTAAGAGATGTCTCTGCTTGGCCACTGAGCTCCCCTTCTCCTTCTTCCGGAACGTCCGAGTCAGAGACTTCAGTTTCAGATGAAAGTTCAGACTCACTTGAATTAGGTGAGAAATCTTGACCATTTCCAACAGGTGAAGGCGGCAACGTGGCAACAACGGCAGAGGACTCTTCAGGATCAGGCAAGTTTTGTTCGACAGGATCGGTAAGTATAGGCACTATAGCATTTTCAGGTAAGCACGAGGGACTGGGGACAACTGGCAATTTAAAGACAGTCTCTTCAAATGTAAAGGTCTCAGGTAAGTAAGTTGCAAAGGAAGGCAAATCACACCCATCTTCTCCCAAGTCCTCAGTACAAGGAGCAGCATGTCGCTGACTACGAGTCACTGGCTTACGAGGCGGTGTTGTTTCTGAAAGTTCATGGTGAGTATCTGTTGGAAGAAACCCACAGGGCAGTAACAAATCACGATGAAGGGTTCGAGTAGGCGCATTCACATGTTTCTCAGGTCTCACTGTGTATACTGGGAGATCTCCAGCACGGTTGAGGACAACATATATGTTTCGCTCCCACTTATCCTCCAACTTGTGTTTCCCACGCAGTCTTACATTCCGAACGAGAACACGGTCGCCAACTTCTAAACTTGACGGAGTTATGCGTTGGTCAAACCGAGCCTTATTCTTTTCAGCCGATTTCCCAGCATTCTTGGAGGCAATTTGGTAAGATTGCTCGAGTCTGGAACGTAAGTTTGCGACATACTGTGAATGTGACTTGGACTGGTTTTCACGGACAGGCAACCCAAAAGCAAGGTCTACTGGCAGGCGGGGTGAGCGTCCGAACATTAGCTCGTAGGGCGTGAACCCTGTAACATCGCTTTTGGTACAGTTGTATGCATGACATAGCGGCTTCACATACTCTTTCCAACGTTTCTTTTGCCTTGGCTCAAGAGTTCCGAGCATGCTTAAGAGAGTTCTGTTGAAACGCTCTACAGGATTACCCCGTGGGTGATAAGGAGTAGTCCTTGTCTTCACAATGCCGGCAATTTCACAGAGTTCTTTTATGAGCTTTGACTCAAAATCAGGGCCTTGATCAGTATGGAGTCTTTCGGGGATGCCGTAATATACAATGAAATTTTCCCACAGGTACCGTGCCACTGTACGCGCTTTCTGGTTAGGTGTTGGAAGAGCCACGGCAAACTTTGTAAAGTGGTCAGTAAGGACAAGTATATCTTTGATGTTACTTTGATCCGGCTCTAGAGACAGAAAATCCATACAGAGCAATTCAAGTGGATGTGTCGTGGTGATGTTAACCAACGGTGCGGCTTTCTCCGGCAGGGATTTTCTCCTCACACACCGATCGCAAGTGCGAACTTTGGTCTCAACATCTGCTGACATACGAGGCCAAAAGAATCGTGTACGCACAAGGTCGAGTGTTCGGTCAATACCCATATGGCCCATGTCATTGTGAAGACTCGTCAGCACCAGTGTCCTAAGCTCTTCGGGTAGCACGAGTTGGAGCAGCACTTGATCTCCATCTTGCCTCTTCCGGTACAAGACATCATCCACCAATTCCAGACGATTCAACTCCCGTAGCAGTAGAGCAAGTTCAGGGAGCTCTTGCCGTGCTGTGGGAGGAACTCGTTCTCCAGTCTCAAGCTGGTGAATGACTTCTCGAATAGACGGATCAGATCTCTGTTTTTCTTTGAGCTCTTGAAGAGGCAAGGATGGCACGACTGGCAACCCATGTTGACTCTCGTCGCTGTAACTTTCAGGTATCGCTTCCGCTGACATAGTCAAGGACTCAACAAGTGTGATAGGTTGAGTATCGGAGGAGGTGACAGAACGACAGGTTCGTACAAGGCAGCTTTGGCAAATGGCAGCGACGACCTCTGGTGCAACCTCGCATCCAAGCTCACTGCTGTGCTCGTGAGTGAACTGCCGAATGAGGTCAATGTCGGAGGAAGCATCGGATGTTGAATCATGTGGCCGTCGTGACAGTGCATCTGCATCATAGTTTTGTTTTCCGGCCCGATACTGGAGGGTAAAGGTATATGTTGAGAGGGCAGCGAGCCAACGATGACTAGCAGCATCCAATTTGGCGGATGTCAAGATGTAGGTGAGTGGATTGTTGTCGGTGACCACAACAAAGCTGGCCCCATACAGATAGTCATGGAACTTTTCTGTAATGCTCCACTTCAACGCCAGGAACTCCAGTTTATGAGCTGGATATCTTGACTCGCTTATGGACAACCCCCGGCTGGCATACGCAATGACCCTCAGATGGCCCTCCTGCTCCTGATACAGAGCTGCGCCAAGCCCCACAGCACTAGCGTCGGTGTGTAGGATATATGGCCTCTTTGGGTCAGCGTATCCCAGAACCGGTGCAGTGGTCAGCTGGTCGATCAGCGTCTCAAAGGCATGCTGACACTTCGGTGTCCATCTCTCTCCGAACGATTGCTGATGCGAATCCTGAGTCTTTGTGTTGGGTCTTTTGTTGAAAGACTTGCGAGAGGATCCGCAACCTCGGGTCAAATCATTCAGTGGTTTTGCTATGGCAGAGTACCCTCGAAGGAACCTCCTGTAGTATCCGGCGAATCCTAAGAAGGATCTCAGTTCTCGCAGATTTCGCGGAATTGGCCAGGTCTTTAAGGCACTGATCTTCTCAGGGTCGGTCTCGACGCCCCCCTCGGACACTATGTGACCAAGATAGCGCACAGAGGTTTGGAAAAATGTACACTTCTCCGGAGACAGTTTGAGACCATACTCCTTCAGCCGGTGGAGTACTCGCAGCAGGCGCTCTTCATGTTCTTCCCATGTTCTGGAGAAGATAATCAGATCATCCAAGAAGACGAGAACCTCTTTTAGATTTAGATCTGCCATGCACTTTTCCATGAGGCGTTGAAACGTGGAGGGAGCATTGGTGACGCCTTGCGGCATGCGATTGAACTCCCAAAACCCCAAAGGGGTGACAAACGCTGTTTTCTCTTTGTCCGCTTCTGTCATCTCAATCTGGTAGTAGCCAGACTTGAGGTCCAAAACACTGAACCATTTTGAACCAGTCAGCGCTGAAAATGATTCTTCCAGGTTGGGAAGGGCATAGGCGTCTTTTCTGGTTTGGAGGTTCAGTTTCCGGTAGTCAATGCAGAGACGTACCTCACCATTCTTCTTGCGAACCACCACAATAGGGGAGGCGAAAGGCGACTCTGACTCTCGAATTACTCCAGTTTGCAGAAGGTCTCGTAGGTGTTGGCGGACAGCCTCAATATCTTGTGGATGGATAGGTCTAGGCCGGTGCTTAAATGGTGTGTCATCATGCATTTTAATGCTGTGCTTGATTTTATCAGTTCTTCCAAAGTCCAGATCATGATGCGAGAAAACTTCTGGTATCTGGTTCAATTTGTTTGTGATCCTTTCCCTCAATTCTTGAGGTAGAGGCGAATCTCCAAAATTCAGTTGCAGATCATGATGAGTGGACTCAGGTTTTACAGAGACATCATGTGACAGAATCTGTGGCGAAAAAACGAGTTCAGCAATGATACTCAAAGGAGGAACGGACACGTCTTGTTCAGACTCATTCTTGAGGATGACTGGAACTTTGTGGGGGGCATGCTTAGAAGTGGTAATCAGACAGCTTGTTACACAGAGTCCCCCCAGCCAATGGAGAGGACGGATGTTCAACGAGCGCGCAACAGCCTGCAGGTGGGGTGATGGCATGGATGGAGCCCTCCACAACTATGGTGTGACCAGCGGGAATGACAACCGGAGCTTTGCTTGAGAGTCGTACCACCCCTTCACTGCCCAACTCTGTTTGCCGATGACGAAGCTGGAGCAGTTGCAGGACAGCTCGATACCCATGCGCTGTTGGCTGGAAGCTGGCATGTTCACTCCCCACATATTGGTCATACATGGGTTCCAGCGTATTCATCCCGATTAGCACTTGTGATTGCAGTTCTAAACGTGTGTCTGGGACGACAAGTGCTAGCGTGGCTACTTTCGTGTCAACGCCCACAAAGTCTCTGGGGAATGTCACTGTCATTTCGATGTAGCCCAGGTAGGGAACAGCTTGGCCGGCGGCACCTTCCACTTGGAGGAGATCACAGAGCGATTTCAACGGCTGGTGAGAGAAGTGCTTGTTATAAAACGAAACAGGGACAGTGGTAACTTGCGATCCAGTGTCGAGTAAGCATTGACATCTCTGACCGGCGATGTTGACTTCACTTGTACACTTGGATCCGATAAGCCCCTTTGGAAGCCGAGACTTGGTGATGGGAGTGGAAGGAGTCTGCTCAGCACAGGTAACTGATTTCAGATTCTTGGGACATTTTTGGTCCAAAGCAGTTCCAGTTCGCCCCGCAACAGGAACTGGATCTAGTTTAAAGAATGGCCTTGAGTGGAGTTGGAGTTCTGCCATTTCTGTAGTTTCTCTGTGTGCTGCTTCTTCTTGAGTGTCACCAAAGCAGGATTTGGAGGATTGTCACAGGCTGGTCTGATATGTCCATCTTCACCACATTGATAACAATAACCTGGTTTTGGTCCGGAAGACGAGATTTTAGCCGACCGTGCAGGGGTTTTAGCCGATTTACCCTCGGAACCAGGATATGTGGCCTTTGCAGGTATCGGCGGCTTCAAGCTGGACTGGGCCGCAGTAAGAGCTGTTAATTGTCTTTGTATGTCGGCCAACTGCTTTGTGAGCTGTTCCAACGTCGCAGCTTCTTTGGCTTCACCGCCTGCATAGGCGTATTGAGCCTGGGTCATAACTTTGGCTTTGGAGGGACCCAGATGCTGCTTCATTCGCAGTGTCTTGGCAGCTTCCCGGTCTTCCTCCGTACGCAGCAGCAGTAGTAGTTCAGCGAAACATGGCGGGTCTCCTTTTCGTTGCTTGAGTTGAAGCTCGGAAATTAGGGTGTTGTCCCAACAACCCCTGCAGAACTGGTTGAGCAGGTGTTTGTTGATCTCAGCGTGTGGGACTCCCCCTCTCTTCACGGCTAACGTCAGAGCAACTTGCAACCGCTGGAGGTATGTAGATGGTTTTTCTCCTCCGTCTTGGAACGTGTCCATGAATTTTGCATAGAGCTCATCCCCGTCTTGCACGGTGCCATACGCTGAATCGAGGATCTGGAGGTAGACTGCTGGACGCGTTTCAGGTTTTAAATGCTTGACCATGTCCGCGGCTGGGGGCAGAAGACTTTCGAAGATTTTTCTCGATCGCTGCAAATCAGAGACAGAGGGATCATTCAACATTAAATCAACAGTAGAACGCCATGTCTCATAATCAGTTTCATGCTGGGGCCGGGGCATCTTTCCAGAAAAAACTCTTAGTCGTTGCATGCCCCTGTCGTCATTCTTAACTATGTGCTCAACAACATACCGCTGGACTTCTGGTGGATTTAAGTCCGGCGCGGCCATGTGTGACAGAGACGGTCTTGGTGTAAACTGAGCTCTTGGTTCATCTTGACGAGTGGGCAATGCCTGACTCCAGCTCTCAGCAGTGGCAGCAGACACCGGAAATGTTCGGGGCACATCCCCATCCGGCGGGGGCTGATTTACTTGGCTAGGGCCTAGCTCCTTCACAGAGTGACCAAGCAGAGACATCACATTAGTAAGTACGTGCGTAAAGTCCTTCCCCGTGAGTTTAGCTAAGTTTTTCAGGTCGGAAATATACGCATTGGTTTTTAGCTTCTCGATTTGAGCAGCGCAAACATTTGAAAGATCTGAAATTTCATACAATACATCGTTGTCGCGGGTAGCATAAGTGTACGGCATTAAATCACGCAGCGCAGCTACAGCTTCACCCGATTTGTATTCAACAATCAGCTTACCATCAAATGGTGACTCTGGTTCTTCAATAAACTTAGTTTTCAAAATTGACCCCTGTTTTCCTAAAAACTCAATTACTTCATTATCACTTTCTGTTTTTGTAGCACCTTCAACCACAACTGCATTGGGTATTTTTATGCCATATTTCTCAAAGACATCCATTTTGTTGTACTTTTGCCCACAACAATACACAAATACAATACAGTTCTGCCCAACTCTCTCCTGGCTAGCTCGCCACTTAATTATGTAACCAATATGCTGCTATTAAACAACAAGTTATGAGCATAATGCACTGGAATTCACTTTCAAGTTAATGGGCTAGGTTTTGAAGTCTAGGTGTCGACTCGGAGAGAGGAGGCAGAGACCAGAGTTTGCTTTTTGATGGTACCATATATTATGCAAGTAAAATTATGTGGACAGACAACAATGGAATGGCCATTCAAAACAACCATGGTATGTACAAAACAAAACAAAGAAAATAGACAATTCCGCAGTTCAAATAGGCATGATGTGCAATAAACGCAATTTGATTGCAGCAGTCTTAAGTCCTTTAGATAGAGTTCAGTGTTCAGTGTTCAACAGTTCATACGACCCGGGGTCCTGATTGAGTATCCAGAGGGAAGGTAGTGACCCGGGGGGAGGAGTGAGTGAATGTGAGAGGGGCCGTAGACTGGGGTGCGAGAGTTTGCGAGGGTGGCTGCAAGAGCCTCCTACCAGCCCGGACAGAGCAGGAGGTCGGGTTCCTAGTGGTTATCTCCAGGCATGGATACTTCTTCTTTGGGCCAGAATTCTGTTTCAGTAGCTCGCCATCAATGTAAAAAGCCTGGCCTGCATAAAACAGCACCAAGAACAATAGTCTAAGTTGTGTACACATTTATCAATTCTATAATACACTAATCGTATTACAACTCATATAATCTCTCTATCCACATTGTACAATATAATCATAATTTAGACATGTCCAATCAACAATGTGCAACTAGCAAATAGCAGCAACCCCACTAACTGGGTTAGTATATCACTAGACTCTAAACAAAAGTACATAGTAATACACATAAAAGAGCATTAAATTCAATGGTACTTTCTTTGTATAAAACTAGCAACTTAATGCGTAAGGTGCACTGAAGTGCGTAGTGCTTAAGACAAATTCAAAACATTACGTCAATATCATAATCACAAGTTTGGGCTAAAAAACGCCACTTACAATCCTTGCTTTAACAACTTTCAGCTGTAACATTCAATACACAAACCAGTTTACATCATTACTATTCGTATTTGGTGAATATCCTAAAGAACGGATAGAAATATGGCACAAATAGCAAATGCTAACCGGACCCCCGCAAAACCAAAGGGGTGCGGCTAACGCTAAGCTACATGGTTGTGTGCGTTCTTACCAAGTCCGCGTTTCACCGAATGCACGGCTCGTGTAACGTGGTCCGGCACTGGTAGTCGGCTCCTACGGTTTACATTTAAGCATTTTAGTTTGAGACAGTAAACGGATGTTATTTTAAAGAAAACCGAGCGAACAACATACCTGCAGCAGCAAATGTTTGGGCTTCCCTCGCGTCTACCGGTAACTTCCGGATACCCGTTATTAAAGGGACGTGATTGGCGGGACGTGGTCACATGACCCTATTCTCGCGATAGCGCGGAGGCAACCATAGAGTTGGAGAAGGGCAAATGAATGAATTTGACACCTGCGTTACATAATGGTGCAATAAGCAACATGTAAATTAAGTTACATAAGCTTTGGTTAACTGTTTCATTAATGAATGACACAAACAGAACTTTTCTTTGTTGAGCAAAGCTAGCCTTCAGGTTGGATGTGTGGGAATAAAACTGAGGATTTCGAAAAAAAAATGTGGTTTGTTATGTATTCAAAAGAAACCGTAAGCCTTTTGATCAGTGGACCTCGGATGGAGCCCATCCTTCAACCCAGCCATGACCCGAACAAAAGTATCAACTTCCACTTCTACTGTAAATATTTAGCAGTTTATTCCTGTTATAGTATAAAACACAGTATCTGTAGTGCAAGAAGCCTCAATACGTCACAAAAATAGTCCAGCTGACTAGTATTGACACATTTTCTTCTCTCTGCCTAGAACAAAAATGCATTGTTAGGAGCGTGACTGACGATATATCGCGATATTTTGCGGGATGATGCGATATTTTATTCCGATATCAATACTTTTGATGATGCATATTAATGAGGTCAAGGCCAATAATGATCAAGAATTCAGTGAGAACAGCAGAGGGTTTTAAGCACTTGGACCAAACACTGTCACACAAATATATTATTTATAATTATATAAACTATCATGAAAAGATTACACTGATTCATTCCTTTTGAAATAGGACTGTGGTCTGTTGTTTATGTAAATGAAGTCACTGACAGATCTGTAGACCCATTTTCAGCGTGTAAGTCAGGGATCATTTATACACACAGATAAAGGGGTACAAAGCACATGAAAAGAAATGTAAATGATCAATAATATGTAGTATGTTAAAATAAAGGTTAAAAGTATGTTTTGCTCTACATCGATTATCGCAGTATCGGCATATTGTGAGATTATCGTTATCGTTACATACCAAGTTTTTTCAGTATCGTGCAGCCCTATTTGTTTTCTCACTTTGCTCTGTTGAGTCAAGTGTTGATCGTAAGGTTGAGCATCAAAAAGTTTAACTATATTTTAACAAAAGGATTTGACAATGGGCATCTTGTCGTAGCTTCAGGGCAAAAGCCGGTATGAAAAGAGTCCGTGCCTGTTTCCAATCTAAATTTCTTGCACTAACTTGGAAAATAAATGCTTCATAATTGCCTCTGACCTCTCTGACCCCGTTTTTGGATGCCTTCGATCAATGCAAGCCCTGTAAATAAAGACCTGTGTGATTGCTGCCTCCCGACTTAAGTGATGTTTACTGGCCCCGTTGACCCCTGTTCCTGCCGCCTGTGTCTCTGTGAAGCCTGGTGGTTTTTTTGGCGGTTCAGTTTCAAGGCACTGTGGTCCTCCTGATCAGTGCGGTTTCTTTCAGATCTCAAGTTGCTCTGTCTCTGCTGCTCCCCTGTTTGGTCTAGAGGCGCAATCTGGACTTGTTTATTGACTTGGTGCCTGGTTTTCGTGGCTCTCGTTTATGGCTGTGGGATTTTTTTTTGCATGCGCCCGCCATTACCACAACGAAATGTCTTTGTCGTGCAGTGAGGCGGCCATGTCTGCGCTTTCTGCTTTGCCTCGTATGGCACGTCCAATCGCTCTCTCTGCGATGTTTTGATGTTCTGGTGCCACGGTAGGTTTTCGAGGTCTAGTTTTCAACATGCGCCGACTGCCAAAGCAGAGTTGATCCCTATCTAGATTTCAAGCAGCGTTTCAGTTCAGACATATCCACTGCCTGTGTTGGTTAAACCTTAGATTAGCTTGATGGAAAAGTAACTTGATGCCTTCCTAAAACAAGCGAGCAAAGTAGAGAATACATTTATATTTCCTACTTTGCTGGTGGTGAGACATATCGTTGTATTCTCTACTTTGCCTTGGTAATGCAGGGAATGAAATATATGTGAGCTAGGAGGACTACCCCGGGACCAAACCAGGATTTGTGGGAGGAAATGTCTTTAATGTTTGGCAGCAAATGTCCATCCGCCTCTTAAAGCTTACAAATTTCAAGCTTAAGGCTATGGAGATTTCCCACACTTTAACAAAATGGAGTGGAAAAAAATGGCCCCAGACAAAGTAGATGAAATGTGCTCCTTGTCTTGGAATCAGTTCAAACTTTCGAACCTCTCTGTTGCAAGTAAAATAAAAAAACATGCTGCAGATATCGTTGTGATAAAACCTTGAGGATTCGAAAGCTTCACAACCTTGACGGGTCCTTTGTGGCAATGGTTGACATGGAAACATCACTTTTTCATAACACGCTATTGTCAAAGCGCCAACTATTTTACCTTTTGGTTACAGTACGTTGCTGCAAATAGGAAAAAGCAAATGACTGGCCCTGATCCACTTATCATCCTCCCCGGGAATTCTTGATGACTCGTACAATGTAATTTCCTGCTCATTTCCCCCCACATTGCAATTGATGAAGTCATTTAAATGCATCTCAAATCTCAGGTCTTTGAAGGTTAGGCTTGACATCGATGCGCTCGGTAATTTGCATATTGGATGTACGCACATATTACATTATTGAGGGCGTTTGATGAAAGTATTGATTGTCATATAGCGTCGGTTACACGTGCTGGTTATTGGTGACCTTGTGTTTATGCTAACAGGTTTGCAGCCACCTATAGGGTATATGCACACGAGCGTCATGTGACTTCCCAGTGGATTCTCATCCTGCTCTTGTCCAAAAAAATAAAGAGTTTGGGAAATTCCACAGTTACCATGGAGATCCGCCATTTTTGCAGCTGTTAGCATACATTTCCATTGACTAACAATAGCTAAAAACAGTATAAAAAGTGGAGCCGTTAGCTGCTGGTAAATACATCTAACTCACTGTGGTGTCCAAGAACAATAACTCCAGTATTTTAACTTTTAAAATCTCCATTAGTTTACAATTGCTGCTAATCCCATAATGCTTAGCGATATGACATCACATTCCCGAACTTAAGTTGTTTGATTTTTGTGGTGTTGCTTTTTGATACTAGCCGTTAGCGCTGAGATAAAAAAAAATCCTACCTCAAAAACACAGTCAAGAATTTTAAATCCAACGTAATGTTTTAAGTGACTTTTTGTTTTGTAATGTTTTTAAGTGACTTTGGATCAGTATCTCACTGTCTATGATGTTTTCTTGAACTATTCGTTGATTTGTGCACGGCAGAGCTAATCCTTAATGGGAAAAATGGCGAGAGAGGAAGGACAGCGGCCGCCGGGGATCGCACTGGGAGTCACGTGCCATTTCTGTGATTTCTGGGATCAATGCATGCTGTGGATTCAATGAATGCAATTTTAAAGCTGCCTTTAGGGACTGCATGAATAACATTGGGGGATGATCATTAATTTGTCTATTGAAATTATTCACTTTTGCTCGGATTTTGTCGTGATTGGCTTTGCTGTCGGAGCTCAAAAAGTAGTAGTAGTTGTGTTGAAAATGTAGGTAAAATCATGAAATATAGCATAGACTGTAACTTGTCTTGTCTTGTCTGCAAAGTGGTTTTATAACAAAGTACAAACCAACAGAAGGCAACACACAAATGGCATGTTCATTGAAATTGCTGTCTCAAACATTTGTGTGTTCTCGCTTTTGAGAATTGGTGTCTCATTGGATTGTACATTTTCAATATTCCTTCATCCACCATCATATATGGTCATTGGTCACTATATCCTCCTAATCAAATTACAGCACAGTTCCCCCTGACAAAAACACACCTAGAGTTGGATTCCTGTGTTTTTTGAAATCCTATTTACTTTGGTCCTTTCTTCTTCTACTGCTCCAGCACTCCTACCTGGGTTTTTCCTGGATTTCATTGCATCACATGGAACACAAACCTGTCCTTCACATTTTTAAAGCTCATAATCCAGTTCTGTAATCTGTCATGTTTGAAAGCGTTTGTAGAATTAGTAAAAAATAAGCCACAGGTGTGAAGTGTAAACCCGCCGTATCAAACACTAATGATATATGATAATAAATAATAATGTGTTCTCATGGTTGCCTTTACCGTGATGAATACATTTGTTTTTACAGTAGTGCTGTCTCCCACACAGACGGTATAAATCATGACAACTCTCTCTCCTCTAAGGCAGGGAGCGGGACGCGCCAAAGTTTAGGAGAGATATAAAATCCCCTGAGAGTTCCCACGGTGCAGCCAAAGCATGCGCCGCTGCCGTCCCATTCAAATGCAACCGATCAAAACGTGCAGGAATGCCTAATTTGGCCCGTTTGAAGAAGACTAGGGGACTCGGAGAGAGAGAGAAAGAAAGGGGAAGGAGTCTGGCATGCCATTGCATAATCCCATCCGCCATTAACTCTTTGTGTCCGGCGGCTGAATGAACTCATCATAGCAACGGCCACAGGAGCAGCGGTGACGTGAGGGAGGACTCAATCAGACCTGGGACCGTCCCGCTGCTAAGCAAGGTCAAACTGTACTTTGCTCTTTTTGTCAAGGGATATTCATGGGATTGTTTAGTCTGATTTTTTTTAAAGTGCAACAGTGGACATTAACCTCTTTACCCCAGCCTGATCCGAGCACATTTTCTCTCGTTTGGCTTTACCCAAATCTAAAAGCTTCTGGAAAATAGCGACAAAAACGGGAAGAAAGTACAACAACAAAAAACTGTCAGAAAGCCACTAAAGAGCAAGTGACAAAGAGCAACAAAAAAGTGGCAAATTTGTGACAAAAACGGCACAAAACCCCCCAGGTAAAACTGAGATTAAAAAGAACGTGAAAAAAGTGCGGACAACATGGCATCAATACGAGCAAAAACATCAGTTTAGATCAGTTTTGTAAGTCTTAGCTTTCAAATGAGGCGTTACACTCGCCTATTGCTGGGTTGCAGGTGCTAGAATGTGATGATGTCACAGGACCCAGTGGGGGCAGGTGCCAGTTTTTCTTATTAAAGGAACTGGCCACCATTTTCCATACTGAGATATGTTCTTACCTGAGCTTAGACGAGTTGATCCGTACCCTTCTGGTCTGTCTGGCTTCTAACTTCACCACGTTTGGAGCTATAGGAATATACTGGGAGAAGCAAACAACATCTTTGGTCGTTGTGTGTGACTGAGTGCATGCATGAAGACCAGACAGGTACGCATCAACTCGTCTAAACTCGGGTAAGAACATATCTCAGTATGGAAAAATTGTGGCCTATTCCTTTAACAACATTACATTTTCACAAGTCGTATCTAAAAAGGAAATGTATGAATTACAAAAATGATCATTAATATCAGTCATGGGTCCATTATCTCTCTGTACAAGACCAAAAATCTCCTCAAAAAAGAAATAATTGTACCTCTATATAATGTTATAGGCCTTTAGAACGCTGTGATGTTACCCCGAAACCCAGCAACAGGCTGTAAACTCCAGAAGGTTTCGAACTGGAGGAAATGCGCTCGGTTCAGGCGGGGGTTAAAAGGTTAAATCATTCATGTTACACCTCTGTTCCCTTATTAGAAACATTGCTCCATACCTTCATTGAAAATGGACATCTCCTGTACGGCTGAGAGCTTACACAGACGTCCATTCATTTAGGTATTACATTTAAATGGGTTGTTTCTTCTTCTATGGCTAAAGCGCTTTAATCTGCATGTACGGATTTGTCAAGCATCACAGAACACAATTTTTAAAGCCCATAAACCAGGCTGAGGCAGTTTGCGTCATGTAGGGATGATTTTCAGTATTGCCAAAACACCATTGTTGCCCAAAGTGAAGAAACATTTTCCGCGAACGCCGATGTTTTACATTATGTATGACCGAGTGGGATGCTCTGCCAGGAAAGTTTAAAAATACTGACAGTATTTCCCACATTTTTCACGTTCCCCTCGGGCCAGACGTTGCCTTCCCCTGCCATAAACCCTTGTCAGAGCCGTCTAAACGGAGTTTTCCAAAGCGGCACAGAGTTTGGGCTGTGTGTACAAAATCGAGATGTTATTGTACACACTGCCCAACCCTTCAATTGGTGAAATCAAGTAAGTTTCAATCCCTAAAGTTTAAACATCTATTATCCATTTCCTGCTAACTCTAAAGCTCGATTATAGTTGCTATTGTATGCCTTTTCTACTTTTAGTCAATAACAGATATTAGCAAAAGTGTGTACATTGTTATTTTGTGAGTGCCAAAGCTTAAAGCAGTACTAAGTAACGTGTTTACCTTAATAAATCCTTTTCGAAGTCCCTGTGGGGGTAATGCAAGTGTTTATGGGATGATTCGAGGGTCTTTCATCTCCCCCTGGTGTCTCTGGCCAGAAAACTATGTTTGCAACTTGACTGCCACCGTGGATGGAGCAACCAATACACACTAATAGAATCACAAAGAAGAAGCTAACAGGCTAACGGGCAAAGCTAACTGCGGGCTAGCGTCACTTTAAACGGTATTTACAGCCAAGTTTGAGTGAAAAAAAATATTTCCATTGTATAATTGGATGTACAATATCCCTCTCTCCCTTCGCCTTTTCTGTCAGCGTAGTATTTACTCTCCAAGATAATTAATAAGTTAAAAAAAATCGTAACATGCTACGACACCTGCAGTTGCGCTTATGGCCTCTAGGTGCAAGAGTTACTTAGTACTGCTTTAAAACCATAATATGATTTAAATGCAGTGTGATTGCTGTAGGTGGTGATGTTATAAAAGTGATTTCAGACCTTCCTTATGCCAGGAAGGTGAACGGGTCTGACTGGCAGGCGATTTTGCCGAGAGCGGCGTTTGCTTGTTTTGTATTTGACCTGAACGAACAAGGTCAGCCTGAGCTTTTACTCCAGACAACCCTCTCCCGCGCTCGTAGCTGCAGCGGTAGATGTGTTGGATTTGCATGTCACGACCCGCCGCCCTTGTTCTCGCCGCGTTACGTTTCATTTCCTAACCCCAAACCGAGTTCAAAGTTCATTGAGGCATCGCCATGGTAACCTGTACGCCGCTAACCCCACGCTCCTTGTACTCCGAGCCAAAACAACATAAGAGCGGGCCGGAGGGGAGCTGTAGTGGCTTCTCCCAGCTCTTGGCGCGGGCGGCCTGTGAATCTCTCAAAAGCTGTTCCCCGTTTCTTTGAGTCCTTTCTCATAGTTTTGGACGCCGACCAAATCCTTCGCTGGGACCGGTGCTACTCCAGGCTTTTCAGCGGTTGTCTTTTCAGCTGTCTGCGCGAGAATTCCCCTCAGTCGTGATGTTTTTTGTACAGATCTTGCTTTCAAACGCTCACTAAAAGACACCAAAAAAAAAAAGAGAGTGTATTTTTGAGATGCCTGTAGAATCCGGAGCCAGGCAGGTGCTATATTTAACCCGACCACCGCAGAGCAATAATGCCCTCTCTCTGCAGTTTTGCCCCCCTTTATATCGACGTGCTATAAGCCAGCATCCCAAAAGTCAACACTGAGCACAGTCGAGTATCTATATTGCATCGTGCTCAGTGTAAATCCATCAGGAGATGTTTTTTTAAAGAGAAAAACCTTGGCTCTCCCTGTGAGAAGAAGGTTGGTATGGAAACACATTTCTATAGGAAGCGTTTGACTTCATCTTTTATAACCTTTTGTTTGGCTTCATACTGGAGGACAGAGTAATGTAGGAATTCAAGGTTTCCCTCACTATTGATAGAAACCTATGTGGAAGAATCACTGTAGAATAGATCCTTATTTTGGCATCCATTATAAGACTGTAGACTCTCAGGTGAAGTTTTACTGTGTAGTTTAGTGACAGCCTTTGATGCAGCAGCTGAACCCGTCTGGTGCAATATCGCACTAACGATACTCGGGATGTTCATGGTTAATGAAGTTATCGCCATCATGGGCTCAATCGATTAGAAAGTATGTTAATAATTAATTGTGATGCTGCAGGTTGGGGGAATTACTGTATAATCGAAGTGCAGATAAGCATAAAATGTGGCATCAGTTAAACTTTACTAACCCATTATGTGTATTTTGGATAGTAATTCAACTTTTTAACAGTGTTTTATAATTATTACCGGGAAACAAAATCATGTTCACAATCTTATTAATTTATGTCCAAACGACACTGAGCCGGTGCTGTTGAGAGCTGACGTAACAAGTGATTTTCTCCATTGTGAAATTGAAATCAAATTGAAATTTATTTGGTTGGGACAGTGCATGTTAATGAACAAGACGCTCCGGATTGTAGCCACTCTCGCGCTCAAACACACTCACATTCATCCTGGCCTATTGTACATGTTTTTGGTGGTGGGGGAAACCTGAGTACTCGGAGGAAACCTACGCAGACACGGGGAGAACAAGCAAACGCCACACAGGAAGGCCCCGTGCAGGTGGGAATCGAACCCGGGACTTAAGTTATCTCAATCGATAAAATATTGCAATATTTGATATAACTGTTTCAACATGGTATGTTACATTCAATTCAAACACCAAGACTTCACGCAAGACTTCCAAAAACACAAAATCACCCAAAAAGCTAGGCTAAAATTAAGCTAGCCATTTTATACTCACTACTGCCACCTCAGGTCATATGTGTAACTGCACCTTCTATACTAAGCTTGTGCATGACAGTAATTCGGACCCGGAGTAACACCTTTTTGAGTGACAGTGCAGGATTTTAGAGGCAGTTGTCGTGAAAAGGTCTGAGCTCAATCTACACATTAGGACATGGCTGGAACATGTAGGGGGAGGAAAATACATAATTTTAACGTTTTGTTTTGTTTTGAGTTTGAGTTTGAGTTTGAGTTTGAGTTTGAGTTTGCAAAAGTGTGTTAATCTCAGTCTGATGAAAGACTTTTGTGATTGGGATAATGCATCTCATGATATTGCAATATTTGGTATTTTTTTGCTGCTGTGTTACTGCTGTGTCTTTCCCGTCTCTATTTTCTGTTGTTTTGTTATTCGTGATGTTCTTCCTAGCCATTTCTGCCAGGCAAAATGTGACAAGAAAACACATTTTGGATGAATGGACATTTTTAAACAAATCCCAATGTAATTCTGAGGTGCAGCCCCACCATTGTAAAAAAAAAAAAAAACACAAAAAAATCCACACATTTTGGAGAAGCTTTTAAATCGTTCATGATGTTTTCTGCAACCACTCTCTCCGCAGATGGACATTTAGCAGCTCCGAGCCTCACAAGCTTGCAATGTCCTCTTTAATCATATGCCGTAAAAACTGCTGCGCATTTGATCCAGTCATTTGAAACACAATACCGGCCACTACGTAAACCTAACCATCCTTTTGTCCGGCGATTACATGTCCCTCCGCATGCCCAGACCCTCGGCATCACCACATCCCATCCACCATTGTTCTGCAGTAACTCAGCGTAATCACCCAACACAGAGGAGGCCCATTATGCAGCTCCAGCCACACTCGTTATTGTGTCTGCGCTTAATTATGTCCAACGACTTCTCCATGTGCTTCTGCTTTAATCATATTAGTCTTTAGACACACAAACACATCTCGAAGCAGAAACATTTGAGATACGACAGAGGTATGCACTGCTCCAATACTGCAAGACTCATATTTCACATTTTAGATATTGTTGCTCTATCTGAAGTGATAGTTATGTGTAAAAATTAATTGATCTTGACATGCCTCCTGTGCCGTTTCAGTCTACTGTGCTCGCACTCCGCTTCACCTTTCGTTCCCATTTCTCAAGCCGTGCCAGCCCATTGATTCTCTTTAAAAACTGCTTTCTGGGTTGTGTCCTCCCTGTGAACCTCCCTCGAGTGTGTACAGCCAGACTTCACTGAGACTGTAATCAGTTTTGACACATAAAAGATGCGCATAGTAAGAGTGAATGAAAGAGGGTAGTCGAAAAGAGTGAAGCTTTGTCTATTTTTAACTCTGTGTTTTTGGAAGTGACGCTAAAGCGAGGAGCGCCGGAGCATGTGTTTGATTCGGTGAGACGTTTTCTGGAGAAGGAGGTAATTCTTTAATACAAACATATCCTTTTCCATTCCATGTGAAGCATCTGTCATAATGAAGTCTGGCTTGACATTAAAGGAATTTGATGTTTTAGAAATCTGAAGGAGCTGGAGCGTACTGTAAATTTTTCCCTTTTTGCTTTCAACATGCCATGCTGCTTATTACACATGCACGTTCTGCCGTGTTGCTCTGACGCTTGCTGCAGTTGTGTGATGTATCATGCCAGTCAAATAACAGCTCTTGGAGAGGTCAGGGATAAACTTCAGACAGTGATACTACAAACACTGTTACTCTGGTAGATACAGACGGCATCTTAGAAAAGGCCTGCAAATGTCCGCACGAACAACTCTTTCAAGTATAACGTCCACCATAACTTGTAACAAATGTTGGATAGTGGGTGTATTTTCTACCAAAGAAAGAGACATGATGAGGAGCAAAGAGATTCAAAAGCCCATAAATGCATAATGTTTTAAGATATATCGATATATTTTTTAAATGAGATATGGAATTAGACCATATCACATATATCGGGATATTTGAAACAAAAAAGAAACAGGTTTCAGCCGATTTAAAAAAAAAAAAAAAAAGTTTATCTAAACTGAGCACTTTATTTTGTTTTCTCTTTATATATAAATGCTGCCCTCAGAAAAAGATTGACCTATTTTGTTTTCTTGGCTGTTTTTATTTAAGATGTTTTTTTATTTATTTAAATGTGCACCTTGACTTTACTTAACATTTCACTTCACAGCTCTCACTTTGCGGAAAAAAATATTGTGATATATATTGTATATCGATATATATATATCGGGATATAACTTTTGGTCCATATTGCTCAGCCCTAGTATTTCTTTCTCTTTCCAACAGAGAATGTTAGCCATAATGCTAACGTTAGCTATAATGCTGGGGTCAGCCCTATGTTCCCCTGTCAATAGAAGTGGGGCAACATCAATGTATATTCGGGAATGTGAGATTTAAAAGTTAAAATACTGGAGTTGTTTACATTAAAACATTTGGACACCGCAGTGTGTTAGATGTATTTACCAGCAGTAACTCTGCTGCTAACGGAGTTGCTCCACGGCTTTTTTCTCCACTTTTTATACTGTTTTAGCTAATGTTAGTCAATGGAAAATGTATGCTAACAGCTGCAAAGATGGCGGATCTCCATGGTAACAGTGGAATTTCCTGAACTCTAGTGATTAGGCACCAGCCCACTAGCCTAAGTGACTCTCATGACCTGTGATCTAATCGGTTGATGTACAATTTGCACCCGGGGAACATAGGTACTCGCCCATAATGCTAGCATTAGCCTCATGCTACAAGCTAATGGCTAACTTTGCCACTACAATAGCAGGGGAAAAAAAGCAGCAACCTGCTCTGAAAAAACATTCATTGTGACCCGATTTTGACTTGATTTTATTTGTCTGTGCTAAATGTGTTTATAATCCACCTGAAAATGTCTATCTTTCGCTGCAGAACCCTTTAAAAACACACACATAAATGTATTTTGGTTTCTGCTTCAGCAAAGGTCAGACAGAAGTTTATTGGGAAGTGTAGGTTGGTCTAAATTAGAAAACTGTGACCTTTACGTAACACAAAACAGGATCCATATTGGAATACTTCACTGAATATAGAGTTGAGTTCTTAGGAGGATTCTTCCCAAACGTATAGTATCATGGGATGTGACAAGTTATCTTAAACAAGACTTTCATCAATTGCCTCCATGGCTGATCTTCCTACAGTCTTTTTTTGGCTTCTCTTAAATTTGTCATGATTTTTAAATTTTCATGGACAATTACACACCTGCTCTTTTGTGGACGTAACATTTGTTTCCCCCGATGCTTCAATAAGGCCACAGTTCACTCCCTCCATCTGCCATACGAAGGTGCTTCCTGTTTGTCCTCCATCCTTCCCTTTCGACTGTCACAATGGAGAGTCTGTTCCAAAACCCCATGTGGTGCCACTAAATCCCCCGTTATTCCTCATAACTGCTGTAGTCTCTGATATTGTTCTTAGGCGAAGTTTATTACCCCCACTTTAATTGGCAGATAAGCCCAGGACTGGAGTCTGGTAATAATGAAAATATTTACGGGTGTCCATGGAGAATTGCTAATACCACGCGGTAAAAGTTGTTTTAAGGCTTTCTCCACACACTGCAACGAATAAACATCCAGAGGGGCCAAATAAATGCTTGTGGTTTTCCAGATTTGGGGGCCACTATTAGACTGAAGTTTCGCTGAGTAAAATGGAAAAAAATACTCCATCTAATCATAAAAACATTCATTGGCAAAATAAATGAGTTTTATTTCAGATAAAACCATATTTGGACTTTTCACGAATGATTGAGAAGCAGAGCAGTTGATAAAATATCTGCCTTCTCGTCTCGAGAGGTTGATGGTTTGAATCCCGGCTTCAGCTGGGGCAGATTGATGTTGTGCCATTGGGCAAGACACCTGCCTAGTCTGTGAGAGCGAATGTGGTGGTGGTTGTCAACTCAGGCTTGTGAAGCGCAATACAAGTGTAGGCCTTCATTATGTTTAATCTAGTACCCATATTTCCGTAGTTTAAAAAGCTTGAGTTGTAACACAGTGGAGTGAGTTTTTATTAGATTTGATTTTCTCATATTAAATACAAATACTATTGCAGAAATCATGAGCATAGACAAGATAGACATTTTTATAGGCCGACCCGATATAGGTTTCTCGAAGGCCGACGTTGATATTTTTGGGATGTTAATTGGCCGATGCCGATATGCCCAGCCGATATTTTTGACCGATATTTTGGCCAATTTTTCCGAATATCTGGTCTAAAATCCTGTAACAATAAATACTTGGCCGATTTAATTTTATTACATTTGGTGATCCAATCATAGTTTCTGTTCCAGCTTTGATTAGTTGTCGTTAGCATTAGCATATTGTAAGTAGCCGCGGCATTTTGTGCGGCGATCAAAATACAACAGTGGAGGCTAAAACTAACTCAGCGATTGAATTCTCCAGATTCTGCACTTCAAAATGACATACAGCATGTCCATATTGACGGAGGTTTAGTGAAACTTCTGTTTAACAAACTTGACGCTAACCAATTTTCATTGTGATGTTTCTCACCTCCCCTGAGGCCTCGGGAGTTGTGGGAGGACTCGTGTTGGGAGGACTCACCCTGACTTTGCTCTTTCCAATGCAAAAAACGGGAAGTCTCTATCATTTTCGGTCCCGGGAATATCAGCTTTAGATCAGCCGATAGCAGATATTGTAAAATCCCCAAATATCGGCCTCTAGATTTTTTTGCATAAACCTTTGCTCAAACAAAACCAAATGCCGTCCACTCCACTCTCATTTAACACATAAACATTTTCCTTTGTACTCATCCAAACTTCAAAACTAGGTGCTGTTACTGCCAAACCATAATGACAATTTTTGAGATTTCAATTGAATTTCAATTAATTGCCCAGCACTAGTTCAAGTGATTAACTTCCTTCTTTGCAAAAAGCACAAGACCTGAGTGATGTGACAAAAGCATTAATCACGATTTTCCTTCTCACATTGATCGGTCTCGATTTTTGATTTGATTGCTATTGATGAAAGTTAGTACCTGTAGCAGCCAATTCATGAGCTTAAAGGGACTATACGGAGTTTAAAAATGTTAAAATTAAGTATTTTCCTCCCCCTACAATGTCCTTATGTGTAGAATGAGCTCAGACCTGTTCACCAGAACTGCCTCTAAAATCACTCAAAAAGGTGTTAATTCGGGTCCGAAGTGCCGTCATGCACGAGCTTCATATAGAAGGTGCAGTTACACGTATGACCCGAGGTGGCAGTAGTGAGTATAAAATGGCTAACTTGCATCTAGCCCCTTTATGGCAGATATTTTATACAAAGCTCAGCTCAAACAAACAAACGTTCGTCCAATATCATTTAACACAGTAAAATCTTCAGTAGTAGTGTGATCCAATTTCCAAAGCTGGATGCTGTTTCAAAATAAACCTGACGATTATTCATTTCCATTAATTGCCCAGTCCTACTTGCTGAGCATTATCCAGTAAACCCTCCCTAAAGCCTGAAGTTGACACTTGTCGCCTGCAACCAACAAATGTTTCACGTTTTTATACCAAGCTTAAAAGGCTCTTGGCTGAGAAGGGAATCCTCTTCATTTCTGAACAAACCAGTCCATTAATAGTCTTCCTCGCCTCATTCTAATCATTTATTTGCAGATACAGTCCCAGCTGTTATCAGAATTTGCCCTCTCGTCCAGCAGCGGACACTAACACAATAGTGCTGTGGGCAGGTGCCTCTCTGTTGATTTGGGAGTAACATTTTCCTGTCTTTATCTTTGCGATGAAGTGACGACAGATGCAAAAAGCCCCGTGTTGTGTCTGACGGCCGTCCCCTGCTCCCTGTCGTGGGTCAGAGGAAGTTTTGTCCAATTGTTGCTTCCTGCAGGCAGCGTGCCGGGGCGGACGTCCACCCCACCGCTGTCCTCCCGGTGCTAACATGTGGCATTGTGTCTGAATGCAGGTTGTGGCCTGGGTTAGCGTGGCCTTGCACTTGTCTGTCCTCGCTTGTACATCCCCTTGTGAGATGTTTTCCGGGATATTTGTGGTGAATTGTCCTGTCACTAATACATATGTCCCGTATCAGAGTCATGGAACAATGCGGCACATTTGAGTTCAATGGTCCATGAATGACAAATTATCAGTGCTAAATAAAATGGTTTCTGCTCATTTTACCTAAGGCGATATAAAGATTCCTTGTTAATGTTCATATTGATTGGTATTAGCTACAGTGTGGATAGAATTTGACTGCTTTGGCATTCATCAGCTAAACATTCTGGTCACATAATAGTCATGATTTACTCTAACTATTGACACATTTTGGCACACCTTTCTGTAAAAGTATTAAAATTGCAATTGTAAGTCAAAATACTTTTTTAAAGATATGAAACATGCCAAGAAAGGTTTGAGTTTGTGTAGTTTTATTAGTTATTAATGTCACCCAGTGCGTCAAGCAATCTGTAAGTAAGAGAGTCAAGTTGATGTGCAGGTCTTGGCTCATTTGAAAGCCAAGACCTTCTTGTTTCTAAAGGTATGTGTAAGAGCTGTGTGAGTGAAACACAACTTCCATGACATTTGTCGTCCCAAACCCAAATCATAACCCTAACCCACCCATCCATCCATCCATTTTCTTCCACTTGTCCATTGCCGGGTCGTGGGGGCAGCCGCTGGAGCTGCCCAAATCACGTTGCACCAGCCTCTTATGGCTCCTCCTGCAGGTGGTGGGTCCACAGGAGGACGGCCTCACGATTAAACGGGCCTGTTAGCCTCTCATAAGGGTCTTCTGAGCCGCTCTTTGTCTGACCCGTCAACTAAGACCGGTTTGCCATGGGAGACCCTACCAGGGGCACGAAGCCCCGACAACAGAGCCCCCAGGATCATTCTGGTGCTCAAACTCCTCTATCATGTTAAGGTGGCGGTTCTAGGAGGGGACAGCCCTAACCCCTGATCTTAAAGCAGTACTAAGTAACGTGTTTACCTTAATAAATCCTTTCCGTAGTCCCTGTGGGGGTAATACAAGTGTTTATGGGATGATTGGAGGGTCTTTCATCTCCCCCTGGTGTCTCTGGCCAGAAAACCATGTTTGCAACTTGACTGCCACCGGTGCGGAGCAAGCAATACACACTAATGTAATCACGAAGAAGAAGCTAACATGCTAACAGGCAAAGCTAACTGCGGGCTAACGTCACTTTAAACAGTATTTACAGCCAAGTTTGAGTGAAAAAAAACATTTCCATTGTATAATTGGATGCACAGTAACCCTCTCTCCCTTCGCCTTTTCTGTCTACTCTCCAAGACAATTAATAAGTTAAAAAATCGTAACTTGCTACTACACCTGCAGTTGCGCTTATGGCCTCTAGGGGGAAGAGTTACTTAGTACTGCTTTAAACCTAAAAATAGAAACAACAGAGCTGAAACATCGCAAAATAAATAACTGAAAAATAGCTAAAAGCTTTCCTACGTAATTTCATTTCTTATCAGGACTTAAGAGTGAGGAGATCCATCTCCAAACTTTGAATCATGAGGTTGATCATGATGTCGTAGCTGGAGATCTTCACCAACTGTGACAGATTTTTGTGGTAGAGGAAACCAGAGTGCCCAGAGCAGACCTACAGACACGGAGAGAACATGCTATGAGGCTAAAGCGCTAACCGCTAACCCTGCAACCTATTTATATCCATTAGCTACCACTGAATGTAAAGTGACTTCATACTTCATTCCTATTACCCCAGACTTTAACTAGAGATAATAAACCAAGTATTCAGTAAACGCTCATAAAGCCTGTTATTAAGCTTGGTGGGGGTCCAGCTCTGAATCTGTGTGTGGTCAAAATGGAGACGTAAAAACCTTGATGTCCCTCAGGACTTGGACAACAGCCGCGACCGGCCCAAGATGGCAGCCAGCTGTTGGACCCTTCACTCCTCCTCTGTCTCCAGCTCATGCACGAGGCTGCAGTTCTGGTATTAAACGCACAGTCGGGGCTTTGAGCTGCCGGAGTCTGATGAAAAGTTGATGCAGTGTTGAAGTATCTGGGTTAGACACCTGTGGTCACTGAACGTGTCCAGATCACAGCAGGGTCTTTGTGAGAGAGGTATGCAGCGCCGTTGACCGTCTGGGCTGGAAAATTCAGATTGAAGTGGACTCGGGATGAAATGGACCTCTGTTATGCACTCTCCAATGCACTGAAAGCGTTTTACAGTGAATGTACAGTAACTCCAGTCGGTCTGGGCGTCGGATTCAACCTTCTTGACCTTCTTTACCTAAATATTATGCTTAAAGGCCCTATACCTGATTTTTTTCATTTCAAACAATGTAAGAGGAAACCAGTAAATTAAAATGTTGGTTGAGGTGCACACTAATCTCCAATCTTCCTAACATATTTGTAGCATCCCAGTTCTTTACAGGGACATGTTTATAGGCACATTTCACAACTTGCAGGGTCACTTTTTAGGGTCACTTACACAAAAAAATGTGTGTAAACTATCCTGCAAGTTCATGAAATTGATACAAAAGCTTTATAATTAGAACTACATTGTTTTCCTCACAAATGTCTGAGTTTACAACTAAAGGAAGACGGAACAAATTTCATTCCATAACTAGAAAAAAGAAAAATCTGGTATAGCTCCTTTAATTATTTGTCTTACTTTAACTGCAAGCTCGCTATCAGTTTCAGTGCATTGTTTCCCACTGTTCTCATTTCATCAGGAACATCTACCAAAACTTCAACCAGCCTATTCTTATAAGAGGATGACCAATATGTTGTAAAATACCCAAATATCGGGCCAATATATAGGCCCCAAAATACAAAAATTCATTCAGAGCCTTAATATGAGCCCTCCCACAACGTCCTAGGCCTCAGAAGAGCTGAGAACCATCAATCATTCACAAGTTTGTTCACCTATTTGAGAACCGTAAGAGATAGATTTACCCTTTTTGGGGGAATCTGATTTTTGTCTTTCATGAGCTTCATCTGAAGTATCTACTAAACCTGAATGTCCTTAATAACTCAGCCCTAAGCCACGAATAAACAGTTTAGAAGCTTCATGCACAGGATTATTGAGATATTTTCAAAATCCACAAAAGTCCCTTAAACCCTTATCGGTCGACTTCTAATTGTTATTTTAAGAGCTTTATATCTGTTGTGCGCTTTATAAATTTGACCAGATTCTCAAAGTTCTACTGTACTGGGGTTGGGTGCCATTTAAAGACAAGGTACTCCTGTTTCAGAAAAGGTGCTTGTAAAGAAAACGGGTACAGAAAGAAATATACTCTGAAGATGATACTATGTCGATGCCTGGTGGGCCATAAGACGGCACTATATATCGTCGCTTGGTTTATTCTAGATAGTGAATCATGTGGCATTGGTACTGAAAAGGTTCCATTCAGGTATTGGTATTGTAACCTGAGTATCATTGTCAGTGATATTGTTGAAACATTTTTACTCTCTGCGACAGACGTAGCAGTAGTAGTAGTAGTAGTAGTGGCTCTTCTCCATTGAGACTTTGCATGTTGTCATTTTGAAACCTCCTCTCTCGTCTCCCTTGCATCTCGCTGCGTTTTTGTGCCGTGACTTCACCGTTGCTCTTTCATCTCCTCCTGGATGGTTTGGGGCACACGTTTCGCTCTGCCTTTGTGCTGCCTCGCCTCCCGTCATCTCTGTCAAAAATCCAAAGAAAAGACTCAGTGAAAGCTACACCTCTCCAGCTCCTCCACGAACCGGTAACCTCACACAGCACGTCCGGCCGAATCCAGGGCAAAACGATACTCGAGCCCTGGGTGCAGCTCCTCCTGTGTGTCGCTACGGACTTGCATGACGGCTTGTAATTACGATCACCATTGTTATTTTATTTTATGCTTTTAGATGTCAAGTACCATAGAAATAACAGAAACACTGGCAGCTATCTGAGCCTGTTCCTACAAATCCGTACATTTTGTAAGCCGACGTCTTCCTGGTTCTGTTTGTATTGAGCGTTCTATCCTAATGAATGGAGACACCAGTCCCTATGTAACAGTATGGCGAGGTTCTGTGTGGTTTCTCCATCATTAGCATCATATAACTTGATGTTTAGTGAGCATTAGGTGTGTATTCGACGCCACAAAAAGCAGAGGCCACTTTCATACGCGAATTCTTATCACAAGTAAAATCTCAGAAGATCTGTTCATGTATTAATGATTTCTAGCTCACTTGACCTCATCTAGATGTGGTCGATGGGTTGACAACGGCTTAAAACATCATCGTTAATAATTTAGGTTTGATGGCTAAATGCTACTGCTATTGGAAAAGTACATTGAGCAGGTTTAAGCCACACTGTGTAGCATTCCACCCAATAAATAGAATGAAATACAAGCGTTTATTCTTTAAAGGGGGGGTATTATGCAAAATCGACTTTTTCAAGCTTTACATCATGTTATTAAGTCATTCCCTCATTAAAAACATGCCTGAAGTGTTGCCTTAGCACATTCACGTATTTTCGAGTAATCTGTAAAAACTCCGATGGCAGCCATTTTAGGGATAAAACGCCTGATTCCTTCAGGAAACGCCCTCGACCTCCAGGATACGCCTCCGACCTTTCGTCACCAGCCGAGTAACCAACCACTGCTCCTCAGCAGAACCCCCTCCCCGCAGTGTCTAGCCCTAAGATGTAAACAGAGTCATCATGGAGGATTAGCTTCATGTGTTGGGAACCGGAGCCACAGCAGACTTTTACAAAGACACACATCAGTGTTTCTGTTACCGAAACACCCAGGATTAAAACCAGTGACAAGAACACTTATTTCAGCGGCTGGTTCTGCGCTGGGCCTTGATGATGCACAGAGCCTCCGGAGAAAGCTAATGCTAAGCTAAACCTCGAGTCATCACGTGGAAACGAGAAATATGCACACATAAAGTCAATAAAACCACCACACACATAAAGAACCGTTTAACAATGATCACACACGGAGCCTGACTTGTTGATTTGGAAGTTTATTGCTCACATTTCATCTACAATGGGTCATAGCCGAGTGGCTTTCTCCCGGAGCTAACAAGCTAGCCGCGACAAGCTAACGGGAAAATTCACTAAATACAAGCAGCATATTATGCATTGAAAACGTCACTAAAACAGGCAACTGCTTGAAGCAGCCTTTATGATGATCACACACGGAGCCTGGCTTGTTGATTTTGTAGTTTATTGCTCACATTTCATCTACAGTGAGTCGTAGCCGAGTGGTTTTCTCCCGGAGCTAAGGCACTATTAGCAACAACCTTCACCTTCACAACATTCATTGAAAACAGGCAGCATATTATGCACAAATAACGTCAATAAAGCAGGCAACTACTTGAAGCAGCCTTTACGATGATCACACAATGAGCCTGGCTTTACACATTTGTGGTTTATTGCAGACTTTTCATCAACAATGAGCTGTAGTCGATTATAACAAGCTAACGGGGTAACCTCGAAAAACCACTGTCCACCTGCACAGATAATGTCCGTCTTTGAATCGTATGGGCTCCTGCAGATCCTGGTGTAGTCCATGGGGGTATAGTTAGAGATCCATAGGGCATGGCAGATGCAAAGAGATAGCCTCCAAACAGCAGTTATTTTTCAGGCAAGAGCCCCGTCCAAGCGTCCGGTGTGGAAGGTTTGTCTCCAAATAATATCCTGTGTGGCCATTGTTCACAAAGTGATAAACAGTAGCTCCTTTCCAACAATAAAAATTAAAATGCACCGATCGTAGTTTCAATACAGTTGAGACAACGAGCGCAGTGTTGTGATGCCACAGACAGCGTGTGGAGGGGGCGTGTCGGAAAGGGTCAGAGGTTCTTAAAGAGACAGGGGCCTATTTCAAGTCTTTCGCTACCGCCATTTTGAAAGAGCAATTTTATACAAGGCAGTTATTCTAATTTACTGCATTTACAGACCAACAGAAGGTTTCGTCATCATTGTAGTGTGCCATAGACTGGTGCTATGTGGCTGAAAAAAGCATAATACCCCCTCTTTAACGGATATTGTTTAAATTAAAGAGGAATAAACAAACGTGTGTCTTTGCTCTCCTCAGAGCTGACTGTAACTTTACTTGGAGTGGGTTTGTCTCCAGCCTGTCTCCATGGAGATGTTGACTAAAAGCAGCCAAATGTGTGATTTAAATTGGTTATGTCCTCATCCAAATCCACTCGTTCACTACCCATGGCAAAAATAGACTAGTACCCGGAGGAAACCTGGCTGGCTGCCTTCAGTCTCTTCTGATCCTCTGAAACGGTGCAGCGCCTCCTGGATTTGTCCCTGTTTCAGAGCGTGGTGTCCTGCACTGATCGGCGCCTTCACCTCCTCCTTCCTCTTCCTCCTGCACAGCTCCCTCTGCTCCACAACAGTCTTTCACCATCTTCTGGGACGAGCGTAGCTGACGGATGTAACCCGTCTTATTCTCCAGTGAACGCCCATTAGCCAGAACAATAGGGATAGGAGGAATGTGTGGCTTAGCTGCGAGTCTTGCCCGAATACCTCCTCGTTTGTCCCTTTTTTGTTTCCTGTAGCGCCCCTTGTGACGCCTCCACTGTGCTGCAGGTGTGGGGTGACTCTTGGTGCCTCTTCAGTGTTTCAGATGAAAACATTTGTAGGTCTCAAATGTCTTTAGCTCATAAGCTAGCTAAACAGTTTCCTGGAGTAGCCATCTTGCTAACGGTCCTCATATGTTGGGATCGGACACCGCTTCTCCTTTAGTATTTCTATGTCAACTACAGTTCTGGTCTCTTAATTTAAAGGCACACTGCGGAACATTATAGTTTATACTGTATATTGTTATTTCACAAAAGCAACTCAAAACATGGAAAATGTGCTTCTAATGATCAGACAAAGGGGGTAGAAGAGATTTTACCTGTAGATGAAGCAAAGCGTCAGCATCTCCATAGCGACGAGCTGACCCGGCCCCGCTCCCAGCAAAACACTACTTTCTCATTCAAAACCATTGAATATCCCTGAACTTACCAAGCCTCTCCTCCGATTTAAAACTGCTTTAGTCATGAATATAAAAGCCTCAAACTATTCTCAGACGCAAATGTTTCTCATCCCGCGTTGGACGTCCTGCCGCTCTAACCCCCCTCCTTAGCTTTGTTTGATCTCTCTTGGCTCCGTAGCTCGGCGCGGCTGTTCAAAACGCATTAAACATTGACTGAGTTCCTGTCGTGAGAGAAGGAAACGGTAAGGGGGAAAAAGATGATACAGAATATGCGGAGTATCAAAGCTTATGGAAAAACTGGGGTCGTAAATGTTTGCTCCTGCACGCTTTGGCTTCCCCTCGCCTACATTAGCTTGGTCCAACAAGTATAGCTGTATTTGATGTTGCTGCTTCTCATTACATGTTTGGGGCATGCTCGTTTACTTTGGAAATCTGTCAATACTGTAGTACATGAAAGGGCTTCTTCAAATATGGTAAGTTGTCCTTTTTTGTACAAAGAAAGACTATAGCTCAGTTATGGCTTCGGGGTTTGTTTCCGGATTATCGTAGACCTCATTTATTTGCCATTTCTGGTTCTATAAATAAAAAACCCACTTGGAAAACGGTCCACGGATCTGTGTGTTCTCACTGTTTAGATGTTGAAGAGCCACGACGAGCATAAAGTAAAAGTTATGTTTGCTTTCTTTGTACTGGATTACATGTGGCTTGCTTTGATCGACTTTAAATTTCTGTGCCGTTGTTTAGATTAATCTCTTAATTATGCCTCTCTTTGAAGCACATTGGGAAGTAAGATAAGCCAAAAACTATAACTCAGAGAGGGACGAGTTTCCTTTGAAGCTGTCGAGGTTAAAACGCTTTACAGTGTCAGATGTAATGGCCACTACTTCTCCTGTTTCTCATTGGTGACGATCTACAAAAGGGGAAACTATAATTTCATTGAATAATGAACAGATTGATTTAGCTTTCTGAAGAGTTGACACTTTTTTTTAGGAAACCATTGCAAATATGATTTATGAATAGCTATTTAAAGGGAGTTATGACTTGCAATCTTAAAATTATACGTCTACGTTAGTCCGAAGCTCATCTGTCAAGTCATCACTCATCATTACTCAGTCCTTACCTGTAAAGTGCCTGTATTTTTTCGTAGATGAACCAGATACGTGGTTGCAAAAGCCTCTCCTAGCCTGAAATGATTATTGTAAGATAAGATACGGTAAGATAGGACTTTATTGATCTCACAATGGAGAAATTCACTTGTTACATCCGCTCTCAGTAAGCACTGCTCCATAATGGTTTAGTGGTTAGCGCTCTCGCAGCAAGAAAGTCCTGAGGTAAATTCTCAGACGGTTTGGCCCTTTCTGTGTGGAGTTTGAATAATCTACAGATATGTTAGAGGCCACATTTCTGTGATTGGTTCACTTTGCCCCTCCTGGAACCGCCACCTTAACGTGGTGGAGGGGTTTGAGCACCTGAATGATCCCGGGAGCTCTGTTGTCGGGGGCTTCGTGTTCCTGGTAGGGTCTCCCATGGAAAACAGGTCCTATAGGTGACGGGTCAGACAAAGAGCGGTTCAGAAGCCCCTTATGAGAGACCAACAGGCCCGGTTAGAACCATGAGGCCGTCCTTCTGTGGACCCACCACCTGCAGGAGGAGCCATAAGGGGCTGGTGCAATGTGATTTGGGCAGCTCCAACAGCTGCCCCCACGACCCGGCAACGGAAAAGTGGAAGAGGATGGATGGATGGATGGATGGATGGATGGATGGATGGATGGATGGATGGTTCACTTTGGCCCGGCAGAATCCATGGAGAAAGTAAGGCCAAGTCCAATCCTGATGGAAGGTTTTTCTGGTACGTCACAGGACAGAGGCCTGGTAGACTGCTGGTCAAGTTTGAGTTTAGTCCTTTTTTCAGTGGGAATTAGATCCAGGGTGGTCCTTTGTCCGGGACAGTGCATGAACATTCATAGGACTCATGTAAACATATCTCGCCGGATTATAGCTGTGGGGTAATGTCCATCCATTGTCCCCCACTGTCCCCTACTCGCACTCTCAAACACACTCTTACTCATTGTTCATGTTTTGTGGTGGTGGAAACTAGAGTACCCGAAGGAAATTTGCAAAGATATGGGGGGAACACACTGCTACTGTGCTGCCCTTATTGTCTTTAAAAGTCGACAACAAATACGTCCCGGACTAGCCTAACCAAATAAACAGCAGTTTGTATTTTTTGTGGAAAGTTATATCTGCCCATTAGAGTGCCCTGGCGTCATGAACATATTGAATTACATGCATAACCTTATTATACAAGAGTGCATTTTTATTCGCAGCCCACCATTTCAACTTATTGCTTTCCATGTCTCTGAACCGCCCCAGTAATGAGCCCTGGTTGAGCCTTTGTTTGGCCTGGTTTGTGCAGCTGGAGGACAGTGGTTCATCACCGGTCGATTGGTCACTCTCTCACGGCATCGAGTTTCCGTACTGATGGGTGTAAACAGACTTAACCTGGTTTTAGTTTGACCTCGTCCCACAGATGGAGGTATAGAGTCTCCTGTGAACCGCAGCCTGCACCAAACGTCCCGGAGAGTGATGACGGGTCACACGTAGACTAAAAACCGTTGCAGCAAATGCGTCTCCTCCTGAAAGGCTGTTTGAAGGAAGTGTTGATTGAAGTGTGACCAGGAATATGTCCTCGAGCTAGAATCTGACAGTCGACTATTTTAAGCTGCTCTTGGGGAACGGCATTTGTAAAATTTGAATACTTTGCTTCAATTTTTAGTTAGTGCTCCTGCCTAACAGTAAGACAGTCCTGAGTGTTTAGACTAAACCGGCTGAAATATCTTAGTGAGGTACCTAACTAAGTCTTTGTTGAATGTAATTGGAACTTTCTGGTCTGTTTTTTTCCTCCTAATGATAGTCAGTGGGAGAGATCTTTATTTCCTGCCATTACTTACCCTCAAAATGGTTTTACGAGTATCCTTTTATGGTTTTCAGGTTGAAACACTAATTGGTCTCCTCACAAGACCTTTTATGTTACCAATGAAGTACCTAATTTTAAGTCTATGGTACCTTGTATACACCATCCAAGACAGTGACAGTTTGTTGTAAGATCTTGAGTTGAGACGGTCTTTGTAAGCAGAATATGATCAACTTAAGTGCTTCAAGTCGAAACATGTTCCCCCTCTCGTCTAAAAAACCTCTCAGGGTCCTGCGGTTTGCCTGTCGCCCCGTTTAAAACTTGTTTCATGAATGGGGCTTCTTTCAGGTGGCCAGTTTCTGAGGTCGGCCCGAGCCTTTGACCGTAATGTTCGTGTGTGTGCGGCCAGAGAACAAGTGTTTTTTGTTAAAAAATGTTGGCAGAGGAGAAAATGCCTATAATTGAATGTGAAACCATGTGCTTCTGATTTGAGCGTGACTTAGATCTTGTTAAATGCAGCGTGCCCATTCAACTCCATACCCCAAACAAGCTGTAAACGATAGCCCAGTGGTTCTCATCCTAGTCCGGCAGTAGGATTAGTCTGATTGTTAGTCCATGGGTTTTCATCCAGTGTTTTATTTAACAGTAATATAGTAGTAGTAACATTTTCCCCTTTAGTTTTCTTTCCCTTGCTTCTCTGATACATTGTCGTCGTCGTAAATGTGTAAAGGACGGGCTTTGAATGGTTTGCTGTCGTATTTAAGTGCATCCTGAGAGAAAAGTGGTTATAATTTTCACATCATTCAAGCCGGAGCAGCACATGGTTTTCATAATGGCTCCTCTTTTTTCCCCCCCAAGCGACAGGAACGTCTTTAACCTGCAATTTCTATAAGGGCATTCTCTTCACATCCATAACAAAGTGCCAGTGTCTTTTAGCGCATACCATAGCGTACTACATCTCAAACTGTGGTACTCAGCCCAGAGGTTCCGCTAGACCTTTTTTTTGTCGGCCACTTTGGCCGGCTGGGTCGTAAAATGTCGGCCATTCGCAAGAATTACCGGCCATTAAAAAATATATATACATTATGAACGTGGCTTATTATCAACAACAATCTACATTTAGACAGAGCTACACAAGTGCTTTAGTTGGTCCCAAAACACGGCTATTTCTAATTAAAGACTGACGTGAGAAAAATGTAGCAACAGCGAAAATCCAAACATGAAGTTGTGCGCGTGGAGACGGTGGAGCAGCAGGTGTCACGCGGATATACACCACTCATATGCACTTTAACTCAGACAGAAAGTAGCCGATATCTACGACCCTAACGCTGTCCTTATCCAGGTCTGACCAGCTGCTCAGCGAGGGCTGGGCTGTAGATGCCCTTCCGCGCTTTTACGTGGCTTCAGGTGTAAAATAGTGATTAAGTCCCTCACCACTGAAATATTGTGGAGAGACAAATCGACAGCACTAAAGTCACAAAAGTCAGTCTCGAGCGATTCAAAACAGACCCAGCTCTGCTGCGCTTTAGAGCGGCTCCGACACCGGTAACTGAGCCGAGGCGTCTGCGCAGACTGACCGAGGGAAGCGCCTCTAAACCCGGCCACTCTCCCAGGAAGAGCCGCTGCGGGACAGCACGTCAGTCTGACTGAACACATGCGCGTTTCAAGAATATCCTAATCAAACGTAATAGCTGCTGAGTTCTTAACACACTTATATAAAAGTAAATGTACCTGTAGTTCGCCGTTTTCTTGGAAAATGTGACGAAGCACGAAGAAAAAGCATTACATATCCAGACAGCAATAGTGGCGCTTCGACTGCGCTTTGTAAAACGGGCTAAAGGCGTAAATCGAAACTTTTTTGATAGAAATATTGAACCTTTTTTAATATTTAAACACTTTGTTATGTTAGTCACTGACTTAGGTGACATGTTTAATATATTTTTCTACATTCTCTCTTTTTTACTGTCGGCTGATGGAAATAATTTTTACCGGCCATTTGCCTTTCAAACCGGCCAAAAGCCGGCTACAGCCGGCTAACGGAAACCCTGACTCAGCCAATCACTGTCTATTGTATTCCTGTTTTAGGGTCTTTGTTTAGCACTGCTTTAGTCGTGTGGTGGCACTCAAAGCTAAATATTTTCACGAGTACTTGGTGTGAAACCTTTGAGAGCCACTCTACTAGAAGTTGAGGGGTCTTTGTACTCGATGATGCACATGAGCGGTCCCAAGGCTAATCGATGAAGAGCAAACACATTTATGGTCAAAGACAGGTACATGCTGTAATGCAGGGCAGAAGTGGAACATAGTGACCTCAGCTCGGGCCCTGCTCCACTGTGTGAGAACCACTAACCGTTTGCCTCACTCAGACTGGGGTTTAGGACTACACTATATTTCCCCACTTTTTAAAATGGCAGATGGTCACATTCTGTCACCTCTGGTCCCTGACTCACAGTTTGGGAACAGCTGATTTAAAGGAACAGGCCACCGTTTTTCCATGCTGAGATATGTTCTTACCTGAGCTTAGATGAGTTGATCCGTACCTGTCTGGTCTTTGTTTGCCCATGAAAGAGCGTGGTTGCTTCTAACTTCACCCCATTTGGAGGTATAGGAATACATTGGGAGAGGCCAAATGCTAACAACATCTTTGGTCATTTTGCGTGACTGAGCACAAGACCAGACGTCAACTTGTCTGAGCTCAGGTAAGAACATATCTCAGCATGGAAAAACGGTGGCCTGTTCCTTTAAATCTAACTGAAACCTGCTCCTGACTGTTATTTTTTATCTTTCCACTGAGATTTAGCCTGATGGCTCATTCAGAGAACCAGAGTTACTGAAAGTAACCTGCCGTGTCCATGAGAGCCATGTGGATTCAGCTCCCCTTCGAGATAAATACAACATCTTCGCTCACTTCTATTCAACAAACTACAGTCCTGAATTGAGTGTCCTCTGCTAGAGACAAGATTTGAAGAAGATTTTGTTTGTAGGCAGACAGAGCGAGAGCCTGTCGCCGTAACAGCGCATTGATTAACAAGCGAAACAACACCGTCATTTGGCTGAGATACGGGACCCTTCCAGCTGCAGGGGCCCAACGCAACTTGTGTAATCTGCTTATAGGAGGAACCGGCATTATGAGCCATTGTTTGTGTCTTTTGATTTGGTCTGAGATATGGAAGAGACCAGGAAGAGACCCTTCAGATTTGAGAGTGTAAAAAAACTCAGTATGTTGAGGGTGATTAGCTGCTTGTTACATGTCCTGTGAATTAACCACTGCACCACCGGGCATTGCAGTACTTTATACTAGACTAGTTTTACTGCACAGTTTGTATAGTTACCCCAGTTCTTCAATTTCCCTCTCCAGTCCCTGTTTACTCCAGAGTCCACTCCGAGCAGGTGGCCGTGCGCCTAGAAGTACAGAGACTGAAGGCGTTTGAAGAGTCTTTCTCCGTCTCTCCCCCAGTATGGGTGCTGTTTCGTTTGGCTGCGCTCCAATGGGTCTATACTAATCTAAACAACATCGCACTCTGCAAAATAAACTCAAATTTACTCCACAGCGAAAGAATCCAGTAGCTGTTTTCCCGTCACACGCCATGTTTGTTTTCGCTTTCAAGTTGCTGGCGGAGTGACACGCTTTGAGTTTCAAATGCTTATCAAATTGTAATCTGTACGAGAGAAGTAAAGCGTCTTTCAAGGTCTTTGGAGTGACCGAAGGGTGTTAAATTAAAAAATCAAGAATTTCAAGCTTTTTATCTGTGCATTTTTGTAATATAGTCCTGTATAAAATCACTTCTTGGCCCATAGGCTTCATTTGACTGGGCTATGACACGGAGCCAACTTTGTGGAGAGAAACCCAGCCAACATTAGAAACTACCACTGTGTAAATTCTGCCTGGAAACCTTATCGTGCTGTTTGTTGTTTGGGCAACACAACCGTCTATTTAGCTCTGTGCAGATAAGGTTTCAGTTTTTTTCTTCATTAGGCAGTGCATGAAGCCTTGTCAGAAAGGTATTTTACTGGATTCATGGCAGAGCTGGGAGCAGGGCCTTATAGACTCATGCACTTGCTTTTTGCTACTGCAGCAGTATATTTCCCCCTAACCTCGAGGATTCATTCCCCTCTAAATGTGTGAAAATGCATTTGTTTCAAAGTTAAGTAAACTGTTGGTGGGAGATACAGAGCAACTCTCCCTGTGTGAAACTCAAACAGAGCAGGGGCTGACCTCACATACCTGTTATTCCTGGGGTTTTGTTCATTCTGTCAACAGTATGCATCATTCTCACAGGTGCGAACCAACTGGGTCACTACACGAGCCTGTGAGAGCTACATTTAAAGCATTTTGTAACTCTTAACATTTGAAGGTCTTAATAAGTTTATAGAGGAGTAAAGTAAAGTTTGGTATAATACCCAAGGGAACCAGGCACCAAACGGAGAATGTTGTAAGGAAAACCTCTGTTTTACTATTTAAGACGTTCCCTCTGCCTTATTGTGAGAGGATAATGATTTTGAGAAATATAATTGTATCCAAACACATTCCAAATAATGACATCGTCTTTTATGTCTATATAATGTACAACAGTGTTTCCCAAACAGGGGTACGGGGACCCCAGGAGGTTCACAAGCACTTTGCAGCAGGGGCTAATTTATTAAAGAGGGGGTATTATGCTTTTTTCAATCACATAGCACCAGTCTATAGCACACTACAATGATGACCAAACCTTCTGTTGGTCTGTAAATGCAGTAAATTAGAATAATTGCTTTCTCAAAATGGCTGTAGTGAATGTCTTGAAATAGGTCTCTGTCTCTTTAAGAACCTCTGACCCTTTCCGACACGCCCCCTCCACACGCTGTCTGTGACATCAGTGGGGAGGGGGTTCTGCTGAGGAGCAGTGGTTGGTTACTCGGCTGGTGACGAAAGCTCGGAGGCGTCTCCAGGAGGTGGGGGCGTTCCTAGGAGGACTCAGGCAAACCTATCCCTAAAATGGCCGCCATCAGAGTTTTTACAGATTACTCAAAAATACGTGAATGTGCCAAGGCAACACTTCAGGCATGTTTTTAATGAGGGAATGACATAATAACATGATGTAAAGCTTGAAAAAGTCAATTTTGCATAATACCCCCCCTTTAAGTGATAGGTAATACACAGGTATAGAGTGATGGGTATATAAGTTATAAAGTGCATATTTACATAAGTGAGGAGGACACAGGACACAATGGAAGAGACAAATGGGACACATATGGGGATGGAGGGTTGTGTGATTGGATGAATAAGTAAAACAGAACTAAATGAAAGGGGTTTGATCATGTGTGATCATATGTTGTCATTACATTGACACTCCGAGCTCCACCTTCCCTTCTTTTTAATGATAATTTGCAGTGAAAGGTTTGAATTATAGTGTTTGCTTTATCTTTGAACCTCTTACCTCCCTCCTTAACCGAGCACATTTTCTCCAGTTCAGCTTTACCGAAATCTAAAAGCTTCTCGACTGGAGCTCACAGTTTATAGGCCAGTGAAACGCCTCATGAAAGCTAAGACCTACAAAACTGTATCCGCCTTTTTGTAGAATTTTTAAATTGGTTTCGGTCACTTTTTCCATCGCATTTTTTTTGTTACTTTCTCTTCACTCTTTAGTCGTGTTATTGTTGTTTTTCTAGCACATTTTTGTCGCTCTTTTGACGCCTTTTTTGCCACATTTCTCACAAGTGTAATTGTCATGTTCTTGTCTTTTTGAATTGTCGCTTTTTATCGTGTTATTATTGTTGTTTTTTTGGCGTGTTTTTGTTTCTCTTCTGACATTTTTTTGCCTTTAGATTTGGGTTAAGCCAAACTTGAGATAAAGTGCTCGGTTCATGGGGGAAAGAGGTTAACATAGCACACAACAAAATACTGATGAATCTGAGTTTAGCGTTTAATTTTCTAAATAATTCACCGCACTTTAGAGTTTAGGGGGTATTTTGTGTAGAGATGAAGGACTCATGGGGTACGTGAGACAAAAAAAATAAAAGATATTCAATAGTACTAGTAAAAGTGATCACCTTGGGTTGGCTTGGCCTTCCATCGTTAATTGGAAAAAATATTGGCAGTCTTTCCACCAAACTGCTTTTATCTTTCAGCATTGTGTGTTCAAGTAAGCTTTCTAAGTTTTCAAGGAGTCCACTCTTGCAGTAATTATCCAATGGGAGGTTGTTACCATGCTATGCCTATAAATTCTAGGTATCGTTTTTGTCAAGGCTGTGTATGTTTATTGTGTAATCCAAAGAGGTAACAGGATTCACTCATGAGGTCACCGTGGTCCATACCTGCTTTTCAAACATATCGTTTTACCGTAGCCTCTCTGCACTTTACTTCGGCCTAATCCTCCTCAGATCTCTCTCCACAGAAGCCAAAGTTGAGGTAATTTAGTCGAGCTTCACTCATTCAGTCCACGGTCGAGTTTAATCCCGGCGAATCTGAGCTGCAGCCGCGGACCAGGGGCGAGGACACCCGACCAGGTTTCAGAAGGGGGAGAGAGAGGCTGAAAAACTGGTTAGTGACAAATGGCAGCTCTGCTTTGGACAGTGTCTCATTTCTGACGTGGATGGAGCTCTGTGGAAATTCGAGCTTCTTCTCATGGGCCGTTGTTCTCAGCGGGACTGGCTGGAGGGGTTGGGGGGTGTGGCGCATTACGGCGATGATGATGATGATGATGATAAGCTTTTCCCGTAACATGCTGCGCCCACAAGGAAGGCTCAATAGATCAGAGCAGCAGATTACAATCTGATTTAAATGTAATGATGGGCGAACATCCAGATGAACCAACAAAAGGATCATCTATTTTTCAGTTGTTGTACCTTAACCTTGAAAATATTGTATTTGAGAGTTCATTGGGCAGTACTTGTGAATGTCTATAACAGGGGTAAACAACTCAGCACCTCATTGTATAAAGTTATTGCGTTGTATGCTACTTAAAGGAGGAAAAAACATGTAATATCAAGTTAATATGTATTTAAACAGTTTGTTTTAAGCTTGTGAATGCTTCTCACTGCTGTTATACACTCAAAAATATACTAAAAACAGTCGCAATTTTCTTCATTACGTCTTGAAATCATCTGGGGACCCCCAACCAAGGCCTCGCGACCCCCACTTTGGGAACCACTGGTCTATACGGATGCACCGATCCGAAACTGGTATCGGATATCGGAGGCTATACTGAAAAAAAGCCAGCATCATTGTGGTCATACCGCCTTTGCGATGCCCAATCCCGTCAGACCTTGGAAGCTAAGCAGGGAAGGGCCTGGTCGGTACTTGGATGGGAGACCGTTTAGTAACACCAGGAAGCCTGGCGAATGTAGTGTGTGAGTGAGTGGTTGGTGGTGGTCGGAGGGGCCGATGGCGCAGACTGGTTGCCTCAGTCTACCCCAGGGCAGCTGTGGCTACAATAGTAGCTTACCACCACCGGGTATGGAGTGAATGAATAGTGCAATGTAAAGCGTCTTTGACTGTCCAGAAAAGCGCTATATAAAACCGATGCATATTATTATTAAAAATATCGGGCATCGGCTACAAATCCGATACTGAACCAATACCGGATGTGGCTCTCACCACCTTAAAACATAACTTTTACCTCCTGAATCCAAATCCGCGCTAAATGCTGCAGTTAGCATCAGTATGCGAAAGCTAGCATGCTAACGAAGACTAATCAGGGCTGGGACAGAAGCTAACATGGAAATAGCTGAAGTAGCCTGATAAAATAAAATCGACCGGTTTAAGAAATAACTGATCTAACATATTTGTAATGATCAGATCAATTCATATGAGTTTTTTATATTAATGTGACCTAAAACACGTCATATCGGGCTCTTCTAGCATCCTGGTAATTTCAGACGGTGAAAACAATGGAGGTACTAGATGGAGTTTTTGCCTGTGAATGACAGATTGTGTACGATAAATTTAGTTTTTCTCAATAAATCCTGCCTTAAAGCTGTTTGTCGGAACTACAGCTTCAGTCTTGTAAACTGAGTAAGTTATTGATTAGAATCGACGTCTGCAGATCTAAACAAATTGTGTGGATTTTGCTTTAAAGTTTAACATAACTGCTGGACACATCACGCTCCAAATTCTACGATTTACTTTAAACATGAAGAAATTGTTAAGCAAATGTTTAATGTCATGGCACGTGTTAGCTAAATCACGCTAGAAAGAACGTCGCCTAAGAGCTAAAACATTTTCTAGTCAGTATTACATTTAACTTAGATCATGATTATTTCATTCAGACTTTTAAGACCGTGGCATTGGTAAATATCGGGTATCGGCAAACACTCAAAACCCAGTATCGGTATTGGTAGCAAAAACCCTGAATCTGTGCATCTCTAGTAGTCTATTATAGTCTTTAGTTGACTCTATATGACGTTCCAAACATCCTTTTGTAATATTCTGCAGCCTTTACTATTCCCCTGCCTATGTCTATAAATAAACCTCCCTAATTGAAAGACATGGCACCGATTAAAGCCTTGAAGGAGTTGTCTTCGGTCTTCTTTCATATCCTTCGGAGAAACATGGGGGGACTTCCAGAGATATTAAAGGGGCTGTGTTCTCTCTGGTTGAGGAAAGATTCACGAGGTAGATGTGACACTTTATAACATAGTTTGTGGCGTGTGTGGGATCTACGTGAATACCAATGCGAGTGCCATATGCTGTCGGGATAAGCCGTCAAACACCTCGGATTTATACAAGCTAGCAATGCGGTTATTATGATTTACCTATATATGATCTTTTAGTGTCTATATAAATATGTTTGATTCAGGCCGTGTAACAAACTACTTGCTACTTAAACAAAAAGGTACTTTGGGTGTTGACTTTGCTTTTACTTACTGTATTGTCTTTTACTGCTGTATTAATGGAGACCATAAGCTTTACTGGAAGAACCCTCTTACCATCTTGCCTCTTACCCTCGTGGAGCCGCTGTGAATAGACCGAAGGTGAGTCAGTGTCCGTTGCTTTGCCCGGGGGGGTCTCCTGCCCCCTCCTGCTGCTCCCAGTGGCTGATCAAAGCCTGGTTTAAACCCTGCATCCATCTGACCTCCCGGCCGGTACTAACAAGACCGGGAAACCACATCCCATCGGTCGAAAGTCCCCCGCAGTGAGATCTAAATGGTTCATTCTGCCTCGCCGCGGTGGGGGAAAACAGAGACACACAGACACGCTGTTTACCTAAAACAGACCTAAACAGCCATTTCTCGGATTCACCAGGGGTACATTTCCCAACGATGACGGCATTAGTAAAGTGAGATATAGTGCTAGTATCTTTAACATATTGAATCACTAATAATACTATGCGGAAACACAGATTATGTATTTTTTTTTTATTAATCTTGACCTTTCTGAGTGGCTTCATTTTGTGACCTTTTCATCAGGGGTATACAGGCCAAAGCTAGTCAAATTTAAAACCACTTAATGCCATTTTAATACCCAAATGCTATATTTTAATGCCACTGACGCAGAGAAAAGATTTGCAAACATTTGATCAAACAGAGGAAGGTGAATTTGATGATACCGGCAGCTTTTGAGCATAAAACCCTTTAAGACCATAATGTTGGTATATTTTATTATACAGTCAAAATGGTTTATGTCAGTTTGAATTTAATGCTTTTTAATTACATTGAATGCCTTATTCTTGACACAATTCATTTAATGTCTCTTAAAGCAGCAGTAACTTGTTTAATAAATCCTTTCCGTAGTCCCTCTGGGGTAATGCAAGTCTTAATGGGAGGTCTTTCATCTCCCCCTGGTGTCTCTGGCCAGAAAACCACAATTGCAACTTTCCCGGCACCGGGTCGGAGGTGCAATACACACATAGAATCACGAAGAAGAAGCTAACAGGCAAAGCTAACTAGCTAGCGTCACTTAAACAGTATTTACAGCCAGGTTTGAGTGAAAAACATGATCTCCATTGTGTAATTGGATGAACAATATCCCTCTCTCCTTTTGTCTGTTCTGTCAGCGTAGTATTTACTCTCACGGACAATTAATTAGTAAAAAAAGGCAACATGATACGACACCTGCAGTGGCGCTTATGGCCTATCGGGGCATGAGTTATCAAGTTCTGCTTTACATCATGTTATTATGTCATTCCCTCATTAAAGACATGCCTGAAGTGTTGCCTTGGCACATTCACGTGTTTTGAGTAATCTGTAAAAACTCTGATGGCAGCCATTTTAGGGATAGGTTTGCCTGAGTCCTCCTAGGAACGCCCCCACCTCCTGGAGACGCCTCCGAGCTTTTGTCACCAGCCGAGTAACCAACCACTGCTCCTCAGCAGAACCCCCTCCCCACTGATGCCACAGACAGCGTGTGGAGGGGGCGTGTCGGAAAGTTTCAAAGGTTCTTTAAGAGACAGAGGCCTATTTCAAGACATTCACTACAGCCATTTTGAGAGAGCAATTTTATACAAGACAGTTATTCTAATTTACTGCATTTACAGACCAACAGAAGGTTTCGTCATCATTGTAGTGTGCTATAGTCTGGTGCTATGTGATTGAAAAAAGCATAATAACCCCTCTTTAATGCTTTGCGGAAACCCTGTTCATGAAACTGGTCCCTGCACTGAAGCACTAAAAGGACATTGCTTTATACAAACTCTACATGTCTACGTAGCTCTCCGTTCTGCTAAAATGTATAGATATGTTCATGTTATAAGAAACTATTTCCAGAAGAGTAGGTTCTGCTTTTGGACGTGTTTTTTTTACATGCAAAGCCTAAAAGTGTAAGAATAGTCTATTTTCGTCTTGCAACAATATACTGGCAACAATAAGCGTGGTTATTATGAAACAAAGGTATTCAATGTCTTTTCTTCCTTCACATTGTTCCGGCGTTCTTACTACAAATGAAAATTTAAACAATGGCTCACTTCATCTTGGTCATTCCTGCGTTTCCAAACAATGACTTGGCAGTGCAGATCCATCTTGCTGCAGCCAGGTGAATGATACCGGGGTATTGTTTGCATGTGTGGGGATGCAGGGGAAGTTGGGAGGCAGGTTTTGACATTGAGAGCGACAGTAACGAGCTCTCCGCCGCTCCATCACTGACAGAGAGAGATGAGGATCGACCGCATCCATCAACCCACATTACTCCGAGCTGCCGAAGACACCAGATCCGCTCCAATGTGTTTCAATACTATATAGTGCAACATGGGAGACTGGATATACAGAGGAACAGACCTGAGGAGTAAGATTGTGGACTGGACACAGGCTTTAGGTTATTGACAATATCAGTGATAACATGGGTAGAGACGATATACTTCGAGGCAGAGGTGGGTGAAGTAGCTCGATAAGTTCTCAATTAAAGTACCAAGTAACGCAAGTAAATAACAGTTTGAGCCTGATTTAGTGGCATAATTCAACAGGAAGTGCCTCGGACCTCCCTTTTTTCATTGATGTATTGTAGTTTAGCGTAAGATTTAGACATTTCACATACATTTTGTTGTACTTTCAAACCATCTTCATCACTGTCTTGCAGGAACAGCTGAAACAAAATAGCCAGTAGTTTCACTTCCTGATTTTCACACGATCTCCCCATAAGCCCCTCCCACCCTCCTCTTCTTGCTCCCCTTTACTACGCATTAGTTTCAATAATAAAGAGTAAAAAGGTGATGAGTATTTCACTCTGCGATACGAGGATTACTCTTAGCAAGAGATCGATTACTCAAAGATGCGCTAGAGAGAAGAATGTTACACAACATCAAAAGCTCTTAAAGGTCTTTTTTGCTCCCCACAGTTCGAGAATGGATACAGACGGCATTGCATCATAGAAGGGGGCGTGGCTTCACCAAGGGGTGAAATAGAATCTTCGGGAAACACAGTTTTTCACAGTTATTTTCTGGTGAAATATGACCTTATTTATCACATACAAATAAAGTCAAGTCTAAATAGATGTTTATTCACAGCAGATTGTTCAGAAGGAGCGAGGAAACGACCTTCGTAGCTAGTGTTTGCTAGTGCTAGCATTAGCATGTCTTTGTATCTTTATTCAGTAGAAAACTATGTTCATAATTCAGCATTTGTTAAAGTAGTTTATCAATAATTAGAGAAAGTTTAGATTTGTATCCAAATTGTTTTCCCTCTTAACTGTTTCAAACATGATCGACCATATATCCAGAGATGCCGTCTGTATCTATACGCGAGAAACTACTAAGAAGTCTTTAATACCACAATTAATATTTCTGAAACTACACAGTTGCTGAACATACTTATTCATCAGGCCCATTAGCCAAAAATGTCGAACCTACTGCGATAAAAGTCATATTTACCTAAATTGGTACATCCGGGTTAGCGGAGATAAATGCTAACAAAGCTACGTTAACCCTTTAAGTACAGTAAATGTTAATTTTTTAGCAGTAGTTGCGCCATTTTTGGCTAATGAGTCTGAGAAATAAGTAGGTTCAGTAACACTCTGTTGAGTTTCAGAAATATTGATGTTTGTTTTTAAGAGTTTTAATGTTTTTTTCTTGCATATTTGCTGGTCTGCTCGGACCCGGAAGCGGACCAGGGCTATACGTGGGCTATACTTAACAAACGTATAACCCAACTTACTGTTATGTCAAGTCAGTTCAGAGGTTATATAGATTATGTGAAGTCTGAGCATTGCAACAGAACACACCTAAAGACTCTTAAATGTTAGTATAATTACTCATGTTGGAGGCCTTTTGCAGAAGCGACCTGAAACTTGATGCCTAAAGTAAACACTGTGTATGTATGAATGAAGTTGTAATGTAAACATCTTCAGATAAAGATACAAAGAAGGGATTAGCTCCTCCAGGTGTCTTCTGTCATGAGCACTTCCTGTCTAAACAAAGCTTCGCCCAAACAACAATTATCAAGTATAAATTAACAGATGGCAAACACTGACTCACCCGGAGAGTATTTTTTGACTGCTTCTTAGGCTTGATGGATGACACAAGTGGTGGCCTGTTGGCAAGACAAACCCATAAACATTTTTGTAGATGTTGCATCACAGATATGTATGAGTCAGTCCCTCTTGTTACGTTGGTTATGTTTGTTTTATCATCATTTATTTTTGGGTGGGGGCCGTGTGCTGTATTCATCTCAAATGCGACCTGTATCTTTGAATAGGGTCCCGCGGATCTGACACCAACACATTTAGTTTAGTTTATCTTTGTGAAGGCTCTCACTCATTCAGGAAGTATTCATCGTAGTGAAGCTTAAATCATAGACTGGACCGGGTTTGGTTGTTTATTTTTGGTCAAAAAGTAAAATAACAATGTTGAAAAGTCCATTATTTAGTAAAACTAGACAAAAAAAGGAATGTGCTGAACCTTGGCTTGTTTTGCCAGTCCTTTTCACGAACTATGATTTGCATAGAGACAATGAGCTTACAGAATATCAAAAAAGGACGTTTACATTCACTAAAAAAACAAGAATAGTACAATTGGAAAAACACATTTACAACATAATCATTTTAAGAAGGATGTGAAAAGCATATCGATGACACACAGGTAGGATAAAAGCACCCTCGCCGATCCGACTGAAGAAGATCAGCTTTGTGTCCGTTTTAGGACTATATACGAAGACTGTCATGAAAAGAAACAAATACAGATCGAGTATTTGGACCACTTTGACCTGCAGTCGGAAAATGATAGGCTTATATTGCAAACAGAACCAGTGCGTTGGCTGAGGTATTTCCAAATAGCAGCTTGAATTTACTTAGTTAAAAATTGAATAAATTGAGTTAAAATCAAGGCCTTAACTGTTATTACAAAGCAATCAATGGATTCAAACTGCATTAACCTCTCAACCCCCGCCTTAACCGAGTGCATTTTGTCCAGTTTAGCTTTACCCAAATCTAAATGTTTCTTAATCCAGTGAAACGTCTCATTTGAAAGACCAATACAACGGATCTAAACTGATCTTTTTCCTTGCCCTGATGTTGTCACTTTTTTTTGTTCATCTAGTTTTTGTTGATTCTAGTTTTTCTTTTTTCTTTTTTTTTTTCTTTTTTGTCTCATTTTTTTGTTGCTATTTTGATGGTTTTCTTCCAAGGTTTTAGATTTGGGTCATTACAAACTGGAGAAAATGTGCTCGGTTCAGGTGGAGGTTAAGAGGTTAAATCTACATTTATTGAAGAATTATGACATCGCTCAACAACTATTTTTTTTACTGTTAAAGTTCATTGAAAATCCCCAAATGATCTAAAACATGTTCAGCTGCAGCTTTGGCTGAAATTGACCACATTTCTTTACTAAAAAGTTTCCTGTTTTGTCCAGATCTTTCCTCTGTTTGATGAAATGTTTGCAAATCCTAAGAAATGAAACATGTACCGTTTTTTCCTGCGTTTGTGGCATTAAATGATCGTATTTGGGCTTTAACAATGGCATTAAATTTGACTTGCTTCTTTCTGCCTGTATAAACCTTGGATTATTTTTCGTTAATTAATACTATAATTCTCGAAAGACTAACATTTTTCCGTTGCATTTGATGGAACTGTATCTCAAATTTCCTGGAGAATCAGATTGTCACAGTCATTTAATTCCAGAAGGCGTTCTTAGTGAAGATACTAATCTGTCTCTCGGCTCCTCCTCATGAGAACTCAATCAGCGAAATGTCACGCAGGCAGCCGCCAATTTAGACGCGTAGAAATCTCTCTGAATCTCCACTAATTATAAATGATGTTCAGGCGATGAGAGATTTGATTTCGAGCCGTCGTGTCTGCCGTCGTAAAGCACATGTTTAATTAGGATATCCTGTTAACGCTTGTCACTCATGGTTATTTTAATGTCATTTTTCAATGTGACGTGTGTAAGTGCTGACGAATTAAAAGCAGGGTTTTGGAGGGACCGAAGTTTTCATAGAGAAACTATTCTGACAAAAGCGTCCAGACAAACAAAGCAGGGCAAATCAAGCTATATTAGTGTAGTTAATTATTATGTAATTGTTAGGGCTGGGAACCGTTACATTTTTTTAATACCAGTACTTTAACTATACTTTTTTCGATACCTATACTGAAATATTTGTCATATAGAACCAGAAAACAGATTAATCATGTTGATTTATTCCTTTTCCATTAATTTAATCTACTTTGCATTAATCATTTGTTTGACGTGAAACAACTGGTTTCCCCTGCTACGAAAAACATGTACAATAGGATGAATGAGAGTGTGTCTGAGAATGCGGATGGGGGACGACGGATGGAAATTAGCCCAAGGTTACAGTCCTGAGTGGCATGTTTACATGCATGAGACCCATGTATGTTCATCAACATGCACTGTCCCGCCAAATAAATAAACCAGGAAACTTCCTTTAACGACAAAAATGGGGGAAAAATAAGAAAAACATTGTGGGTTTTTTTGGTCATTTTTTTTATTTCCCAAATGTTTTCCCTAAATTTCCCCTAATATTAATTTTTTCCCTCCACGTTTTTCCCCAAAATGTTCATAAAACAATTTTTAATCACATTTTTTGCCTTTTTTTTAATTTATTTTTTTTACTTTTGTTTCACTTTTATATATATATATATATATATATATATATTTTACATTTTGCATCAAAACTTAAATATAAAGATTTTATTTTTTCGATATCAGTAGTACCTATAAACTTTTTTTTTAGATACCAGACTGGCAACTCAAAGTCTTCTGTAAAGGAGTAGTTTTGTGGCTTTATCTATTATCACTGAACTTCTGCCATAGAAGTTCAGTGATAATAGATAAAGCCACAAAACTACTTCTATGTAATTCCGTTGAAGCCAAAAATACTTTTCCTGGAGAACAACTCTGGACACTTCTCACCTCCGCTTCTTTTCTCACCTCACCCTGTCTCTGTCTCCTTCCCCTCCCCCGTTCCCCAAATCCTGTGAGAAACAAAACACTGTCCCTTCCACGGCTCACAAGAGACTGTGTGTGTGTGTGTGTGTGTGTGTGCGGCAGGAAGCAATTAGATCTAATTATTCATCTTTAATCATCGAGAAAGCCCTTCTCTTCTGCTGCTGCAGCGGCCTGCGCCTGGTTAACCTGCGCCCACACCATGTAATTATGGTGGTTTGTTGTTCGCTGTGAGAGAGGGAGGTTCAGACATGATCCTGTGTAGTTAACGGCCTTCTTAGTCATCAGAAAGTGCAGCTATCAGACGCTTAACAAGGCGGCATTACAACGGTTTATTGGTCTAGCTTTCTCCCACCGGAGCTGGTCGTTTCTCTTCTAGAGTTTTACACCTTTTCAGAGACATGCCTTAAAGGGATATTTCAGTATTTTTCACAAAGAGCCTCATTTCCTAGTTATCCAGAGTGTTGTTGATTTCTGGAGAGTTCTTACATTTGAAGAGTTTAGTGGTGCTAGGCTAGTGCTCGGCTAGCACATGTCTATGGTAACTAGTAGCCTGCATTAAAAACCTCTTCAAAATTATGGGGTAGTCCTCCAAACGCTGCAATATCTGATTTGTAGACAGCTCCTTTGTGAATTCCACGTGTAGTAACTCTAGCCACAGGTAAACAAACTACTGTAGATTCGGTAAGCTAGCTGATCACCAGCCACCAACCAGGAAGCTGATGCTGCTCAAATATAAGTTCTTTTAAATGCAAAATGGTTATATTTCACAAATGATTCAGTCAACACAGACCTTTATATGGGTAGTCTGGCGTTATAAGTGATTTGCCTCAGGTACACTGTGTTGGGTCAGACTGTTTTTAATGCAGGCTACTAGTTACCATAGACATGCACTAGCCTTGCATTAGCCTAGTGCCACCATCTCCAGAAATCAACAACACTCTGGATAACTAGGAAATCAGGCCCTATGTCAAAAATCCTGAAATATCCCTTTAAGTGCAGGTAAGTATGTGCTCCTACTAACATAATCTTTCATCTTACAAAATGGGTAATTGGCCTGGTTGTGAAGGAGCTTTTCTGTTGTTATTTTTCTCTAACCCTGCCCTGACGAGCCCTATATTACTTGACCTGTTGTCTGCCTGTCACCTTTTGCACTTCCTTAATGTTGGCCTCTGACCTCAGTCCGTTGTGTGTTTGGATTGACTCTGCCTGGTGAAGTCATTACGTGGCTTCTGCAGACTGTGCATTTTTAATGGTCTCAACACCTCCACATTGGCGCAATTCTTTCATCTTCTGAAAACGTTAGCTATTTAGCAGTCAAATAAAATGCCTTGGAAAATCCTGGAGGGACTGTTGAATAGAAACAAGTTTAGAGCGTGCAGTAGCATTAGTACAAGTGGTAGTAAACTTCTCACTTTATCAGTATTGTTTACCTGCAGCACAAGTTCCAGCAAAGGCAACAATAGTAGTAGTTGTAATAGAATATTTGTCGATTCCCAGTCTTTCGTGGCCTGGGCTTGTTAAGGTTTTATCCTCGGTCTCTCTGGTCGTCCTGGCGGCTGGTTCACAAGTACCTGAGGGGAAGTGTGCGCTAATTGTCACAGGAAATGGGACGGTGTTGAAGAGAGGCTTCTTTTGTGGCCAAAGCAATTAACTTTCCTCCTCAGGTCCTACAAAAGAGGCTTTGTCGTTGTAATTATTAAGCGACTGCACGTTATTAACGGAAAGGTGTGCAAGTAATTTGGGGCTGGTTGATGAAAATGAAGAGCTCTATGGTCACTTATAATCATCATAACAAAAGATTGATTGTAGTCTGGCGTTTCAATGAGCCGCATTTTCTTGACTTGGAGTTATCTAGATAAACCAGGTGAATAAATAAAGCAAAACAATGTGGTGTATGATGTGCAGAGTACAGTGTGTCCCATAAACAGAGGAGACTTTAGGCTCATTTATGCTCTTTGTTCGAAACACATACGGATATGGGTGTAGCTTTCTGTCCAGCTCCTGCATGATTCTTCTTTTATTAAGTCCCACTGAGGTTAAGAATATCTTTTTCAGGGGCATCCTGGCCCCAGAGGGAAACCTATTGGACATATGTTAAGTGGTAGAGGAAACTGGAGTACATGGACGCAGACACGGGGAGAACATGCAAACTCCACACAGAAAGGGTCCAGGTGGGAATTGAACCTGGGACCTTCTAGCTGTCACTTGTAACAGTACAAGAGCTAACCGCTGGGGACACTACTGCACATAGGTCTGCAGGTGAAGCAGAACAGAACTAAAAAGTTATTTGAACCACAAAGCATCTGCTTTACCTCAATCTCTTGACTAAACTTAAATAACAATCAATGAATCAACGGTTTTGTATAGCCCAATATCACCATATGAGTTGCCTCACAGGGCTGCACCGAGCATTAAATCAATAGTTCACCGTTTTTCCATACTGAGATATGTTCTTACCTGAGCTTAGACGAGTTGATGCGTACCTGTCTGGTCTTTGTGCGTGTCCTCAGTCACGCAAAAAGACCAAAGATGTTGTTAGCAGTCGGCCTCTCCCAATGTATTCCTATAGCTCCAAATGTGTGTGAAGTTGGAAGCTACCACGCTCCTCCACAGGCAATAAAACAGAACAGTCAATAATAAATAAAGCAATGTAAAGTTCAGGCAAATGAAGTGTCCAAGCAAAGTTCAAGTCAAATAAGTGTCAGCAGGAGGTGGCGGGTGGCGCCCCTGTCCTTAGACTCTCCAGCAAAGCGAGGAAAAACTCAGACACGTAGAAGCATAAATACAGTGAGACTGCGCTTGGAACACACAAATCCATTTAATAACAAAATGGGAGCATAAGTGAAGCTTTTGCCAGCTGCAGTACACTAAAATGAAGCTGTAAAACTTGGTGTGGCCATTATTACTTCATAAAGATGGCAACATTAAAAACATACTCCTGACCAAACGGAACTGATTCAAGATTTGCTAGAACATGGTGCCACCCTTTTGGTCGACATTATGTTTTTTTTTAACAACTGGTTCTTAATTAAATCTAATTCGGCTTGTGAATTCGCAGATTGTGGAATATGATAAGCCTGTCTTCAAAGGAACAATAGGGGAACTAAGACATTGCAGCCAACCATTCACCAAATCCTCCACAGTCTCCCGTATGTCTTCTTCCCAGCCGAGGAGAAAGGCCCCTCGCTGTGACAAAGAAACTGACAACCACAAATTAATTCAACAGAGCGTCATCTCTTCATTTGACCGCGTTAACCCTCCAAACCCGCTCTGAACTCGCGATCGCTGGACTCGAACAGGGACCCACTATGTGTTTTTGTGTGTCCTCCTCATCTACATTTAATGAAACTGGCGGGGAGTGGAGGGAGGAACAGTGCAGGACTAATACTGTATTCAAGTGACCTAGTTTTCCATTAACTGCTGTGCCCTCGAGGAATCCAACATCTTTTTTTTTTGACACAAATGGGGTTCCTCTGCTGTATTTTAAAAAGGTGAAATTCAACAAACTTTTTTCCTAGTGTTTTTTACACCTCTTATACAACCTGTCTTTACCTTTTTCTAGTAATGTAACAAACTATATTTTTCTAGTCCTTCAGTTTGTGGAAAAAAAGACCGTTGTGCATTTAACAATGAGATCATTTTATTGATAGCATTACCATAGCAGCATTGCTCTCTTACAGTTGTGAAACATGCTCATAAATTCTTGCCTGGGAAGAATTGGGATGTTCAGAATGCGTGAGGAAAGTCAGCAATTAACTTGGACCACAACTACCAATTTGAAATGAACACACTCCCTCTTTCATTGTTCCTAAGCTCAGATTTTTTTTTTAAAGCGGCCTAAACCAAGACCTGAAGCATCAGTAGTAGTAGAAGTATGGTTTTCCTGCAAATGCCTTAAATGGACCAAAGGTGGGTAAAAATCGATCTTTAAGGAGGCACATGGTTCGATCTCTGTCTGTTCCCAGCCTGTGTAAGACGCTTGCTTCACTCACCTTGACTCTTGTGTATTTTTGTGGGGACTGATGTGTGAAGAGAGTGTGAAGAGAGTGTGAATGGATGAACGGCTCCTTGACCTTGATATGAAGCTTTTGTGTCAAATAGGCGGAAATGTACTTTGACCATTCATATCACATGGCCAAAATTAATATGTCAATAAAGCAAACATCCCTACTGTTTGCTTTATTGACTTTAGGGATGCGCTTTTCCCCTCTCAATTATTTCCATCGATTAGTCTCTTTAGCAAATGATTATTGATTAACTACTTGACATCATTTTATAAATATTACATTTTCTTCCAGTAAAGCAGTGAACCATAATTTAAAAAGTTTATTGTTGACCCATCATGTCCTAAAAGTCAGTTGCCTAATTTTGTTTTGGCCTTAATTCTCAGATTGTAGCTACTGTATTTTTACTAGCGATGCACCGATCCCATACTGGTATCGGATATCGGAGCCGATACTGAAAAAAAAAAGTGATATCAGGGATTGGCTGCAAATATCCGAGAGTGATTATGTGCATGATGTATGACATTGTAAAGCTACTAACCTGGAGAATTGGAAAGTGGATTTAGCGTCAACCTGCAAACGTATTTTTGATCGCCATGCTAAATGCTACGGTTAGCTTCAGTATGCTAAAGCTAGTGTTAGTATGCTAATGCTAACGGAAACTAATCAAGGCTGGGTCAGAAACTATGATAGAAATACCTTAAGTAACTTAAAAAAAAAAAAAAAAAACGCTAATGAAGCCAAGTGTTTATGTTTTAGTTTAACTGATCTCACATATTTGTAATGATCAGATCACTTCATGTGAGTTGTTTATATTAATGTAACCTAAAGCCTGTCATGTACCCAAGGATATTTAGTGGAGAAAAGTCCAGTGATTCTTGTTAAATGTTTATCCAAGTGATTGTCAATAGATATATTTGAGCCGTAATATCATGACAATAAAATATGGCTCTATTAATCTCTATTAATCTAATGGAGAAAAGAGTCAATTACATTTTTCACTTTCAGAGATTGCCACTGAGAAAGTGGTATCGGTAAAAATCGGGTATTGGCAGATACTCAAAATTAGTATCGGTATCGGTAGCAAAAAAGCTGGATCGGTGCATCTCTAATCTTTACCCTTCCATACACCATAATGATTGAAGTGTTTTCTATTACAAATTAAACCCATGATGATAATGAATGGAATAAACCATTGATTATAAACACGCCCAATAGACATTGGAACAACTTTCACTGACCAGTGTCCAGTATTTTAAGCAGACTTACGCTCCATTGAACATGCGCAGGCTCTCAGTCCGCATTGGTCCCGCTCGCAGCCCCTCGCCCCATCGCCCCAGCTCCCTCTGCCCTCACTCAGAGAGAGGCGCTTGTCGGTCCACTGGCTCTCCCCGTGAATACCTATCATTGTGGAGGAAACTCTAGAGTCTGGCTCCAGGACCAGGTTTTGGCCGCGGTTCAGGAACTCAGCGGGCCGTGGCAGGGTCCAAGATAACTGACACCCTCCGCACAGGCATCCAAACCTCTCCCCTGTCCCGCTAAACACTACACCCACAAAGACGTCTTTCAACACGGGCTACGGTAGCGATAATCCCTTTAACACAAAGACCCCGAGCCAGCGATAGCATCTAAATAACTCCTCACTAAATGTCATTTGCTAGCATTAGCCGGATAGTGTCTCTTCCTCAAGCTGGGGGATCACGTTGAAGGGTGTACGGAAATATTTGGACGTGTTGTGTGATTTCTCTCGCAATGTCAAGTTGAAAGTTAAGGTTTTTTGGGGCACTGTGTTGGCTGCTGGACCAAAGGTTGAGGTCATTTTGAGCCACGGCTTTGTCGAGTAATCCTTAACATTCAGGCGGCATTGGACTTAGACTTGCCCCAAGACCGCACAGACAACAGACTTTTAACCCTCTGAGCGGAGCGTCCTGGTCGACATTAGACTGGTTTATAGAGGTTCAGGTACAGGGTGACTTTGGGTGCTTCTCAGACTTTTCACACCAAGAACCAAATATAGGGCTGCACAGTTTATTGCAAAACACATGGTATCGGGATATTAGGTGATGCAATATCCACTAAGCCACAATGTATCGCAACATCACTACAGTCTCCATAGGACTGATATCGACCCATCTTTACTAATGAAATCTACAGAATTTATATGTGTGTAAAAGTTATAGTTGGTAGAGCTTGTCGTCTCGTGATCGGAAGGTCAGGGGTTCGAATTCCGCCTCCTCAAGGTGCCCACTGTCGTCGTTTCCCGAGGCAAGACACTTCACCCATGAAGTGTATGAATGAGAGAGTGAATGGGTGAGTGGTTCGCTGCTGTAAAGCATTTTGAGTGCTCACTAGCGCTGAACGATATTCATCTCGATATTCATGCCAGATATTTCGATATCGATACGATATAACTACGGTTTTGGTGAAAAATAAGCATTTTTCAGACAAAATAAATTAATACAAAAGAGTGCAGTTTTATTGATGAGAATCTAAATCATTTCTATCTTGCTTTTTTTATATTAATATCTTGAATATTCATATCTCAATATCGATATGATAACACTGCACCTTTCAGCCCTAGTGCCAACTGTAGGTGGAAAAGCGCTGTGTAAGTTAAGACTATTTATATTTATTTGCTGATGTGGTTTTTAAGTCCTGTTTTGACACAATTGGCTGAAAAGCTAGTGACATACGATGTGTGTTTAGTTAGAATGGGACATATCGAAATGGAAATGGTTCAGTGAAATATTGCAATAATATCATTATGCGATACCGCTGTGACTTCAGTAAGCATGAATAAAATCCTCTGCTTAAAATTAGTTTCAAATTGCGATTCTCAGCTTTGACGATTTGCAGAACGTCTCTCCTTGCTGCTTACTGTCTTGTTTAATAAAAGTGGAAGACGTTTTTCAACATACAGCAAAAGATGATTCAGGAAAACCACTTTTAAACACTGTTAAATCCAAATTGAACATGGCAAAACCTGGTCCTGTCATGTTGTAGACGTGTTTTCATACGGTTAAGCACAGTTTTTTAATCAAAGTATTGTTTCATTCCCTGGACTGTCAGCCTGATAAAGCTCCCACATCAATGACATTACTGACCGAATGTGATTTCAGTTTCAAAATCATTAAAACATCAATTTTTTTTTAAGTATAAATCTAAAAGGCCTCTCCAAAAGTAATTTTCCCCTTTACTTTGGGCTAATCCGGGCTTTTTAAGAGGTTAAAAAAAAAAAGAAACTGGTGGCAGAAGGATGCTTGAAGATACGCGCATCATCACTTTTCCCGTTGAAATAAATTACCCTTAATTGAACTTTGACCTGCGTTGAGGCTGCTCTCGTGGGAGGTTTGCTGTCCCGGACTGTTGCTGTGGAAACGCCTGTTGAGAGATTCAGCCCCATCCCGACAGAGATGCATTATGGGTACCGTCCCTATCCACCTTTTAATCCCTCTACATGCCAACAGACCCTAAATGTATTACTTCTATGATTCATTATTATAAATGGTCTAATATCTTCTCACATACTGTAATTACTTCTGAGGATTGATGTTACGTGTGTCAAAATTTGACCGAAGCGGTGGCCGTGTATTAAGCTCCAGGGCTGAATGGTTGTGCAAACTTGTATTCGAATCAAAATGGCAATTCTGATTATAGCAAATTGATTATTGTAACTATGATATCCTCTTAAAAAAACAAGATTAATCTGGTGCATAAAAAAACCTTTTGCTGTCGTTTAGGCCAGTGGTTCCCAACCTTTTTGTCTCACAAGCTCATTTTTAATCGGAGTCCCCCTTATCTTTAGGAATGTTAACAAACTGATCAATTTAACTAAGATTCTTCAGCATTTAGTAGAGTGTTGTTTTCAAAAAGACTAAGCTAAAATAGTCTAATACTAAAAGATTTTACTGAAAAACATAACTTAACTTCCCCTTGAAATTGATTTTGAAAGACTTAGTTTTGTTTCTCAATCTAAAATCATTCCAAGTACCTGCATATACGTGCTTAAAGGGACTATGTGGAGTTAAAAACGGTTAAAACTAAGTGTTTTCTTCCCCCTATATATTCCAGCCATGTCCTAATGTGTAGAATGAGCCCAGACCTGTTCACCACAACTTAATGCAGTTACGCATAAGATCTAAGGTGGCAGTAGTGAGTATAAAATGACCAACTTGCAGCTAGCCCCTTTAAGTACCCCTAGTGGTCCCTATACCTCTGGCTGGAAAGCTCTGGTTTAGACCTCAAAACGTGTGCGGTTCTTGCAGTTGTTTTCTCTCAAGTGTTAGTGCTTTTGGAGTTATTTATGATGTTATTAATTAAATCCTATTGCAATCTCAGTCAGGAATATCAAAATTAGTTTCCTTTTCCCTGCTAAATCGTGCAGAAGAAGGAGGAGAAGAACTTTATTTATATAGCGCCTTTCAACAGACATGGTCACAAAGGACTTTACACTCCACACTCGGTGGTGGTAAGCTGTACGTGTAGCTTCAGTTTCACCTGGGGGAGATTGACAGAAACACAACTGCTCACATCTACGCCAACGGTCCCTCTGACCACCATCATTCATTCACATACATCAGGGGGAGGCAAGTTTGCTCGGTGGAGGGCCGGTTTTCTTCATCGTCAAAAGACCAAGGGCCGAACCCTCCAATTTGAAGCAATTGAAGTAAAGCATCACTTTCTACATGCCAGTGTTGTACATCATATACACTGGAAAAATGTCCATCGTAAATGAGATAAATTACTTAAAATCGCTTGAATTAAGGTTTTTGAACTAATCTAAGATCAGATAAAAACACCAATGCCAATTGAGCAAATAGAAATCCCACTAGAAATCAAACAATTTAAATTTACTGTAAAACAAATATTTATTTTTCACTTGAAATTATACAAAATAATCTGAATTAGGAAAAAACTTGTGCTTGTTCCATTGGCAAGAAAAGGTTTTATCTGCTTTAATGCCTTAATTCAAGTATTCAAGTATTCTTAGAGTATTCTTTTAGGATTATAGCCTAAAAGGGTGTTCTGCTAAGACATTTAAAGGAATTTACAGTATTTTTAACATTTCTAGAGTACTTTAACAGGCATTTGAGCTCTGATTTGGGTCATAGTATTTCTCAAAATCATCTCGAGAGCCAGAGTTTGATCATGGAGGGCCGGTTTTGGCCCCCGGGCCTGACCCCTGACATACATCATTCATCCTGGACTATTGTACTTGGAGGAAACCCACTCAGACACAAGGAGAACATGCAAACTCCACACTGAAAGACCCTGTCCAGGTGGGAATCGAACCCAGGACCTTCTTGCTTTGAAGCACGAGCGCTTCCGTGCAGGCTTATCCTACTCGACATGTTTCGAGAGGCATATGAATCTTGTATTCAACTCATACATGCATACGTTCTCTGCATGAAATAAACAATATCAGAAAGCATCACAGTTGGATATTTCTACAAACATAAACAGATCTAACCCTGTCTCAGAGACTGGTGGTTCATCTCTTTACTATGCTCCTCACATGCTCCGCCTGTACGAGCGTGTGTGCGTAAGCCTGTCAGCCCATTATAAAGCCATGTCTGGGTCCTCTTTAGACAAAACCCTGCGTTGGCCCGGAACAGCGATCGATACATCCCTCTCAAACATGAACAAACAGGCTGCGTCTACAGCGATGAGGGTCGATAATAGAATCAAGTGAGTCATAACTATTTTCAGAGCCACTGGAATGACATGGAGGGCAGTAATGGAGAAAACACTTTGATAGAACAAAGGAGTTCTTTTATTCTGAGATGTAAAAGACGAAAATCAATATTAAACAAAGATATAGAAAATTCCCCTGGCTCAATCTGTGGGTCATGGGGAGGTTTAGCAAAAACAATGACGTGAACTGAATGCATAAGCTAAGATTCGGGTGAGATATAGGCTTTGTCATCTGTTATTGGAGCTTGAGGTTGGTGTTGGTGTTGGTGTTGAGAATAGTTCCTTCTTCTTGATAGAACCATGTCTAATCAGTAACTCATACAAGAAAGATATTCAAAGTGTTGCCGTGTACAGCCATATATCACCAGTCTCGATGGGGGTAGACTTTCCCTACCCTTCTCCCGTCCCTCCCAGCTACACACTTCAATAGCACTGACACATAATCCTGGTCTGGGCCGGTAGTGGAGCCCTACAGCTCTCCTGACAGACCTCTGCTCTGAGAGGGGTGCGGCCCGGGCTGAAATTAGACATGCAGATACCTCCTGTTTTCTCTACTGTGTAACGAGATCTGTTATTGTTTGGCCTTTGTCGCTAAAGCTTCACTTTCTGTCGGGAACACCGCATTGTTTCGTGAGTGACGATGGCTTAGGTTTCCCAGACTGGTTTAACTTCTGAAGGTCTGGGGGGGGGGGAAGTCAGTAAATCATTTGATGTAAAGGCAGCGGCCAGCGTTGATGTGTCACGGGGAGGAGGAGCCGACTATAGGAGACATTTTCTTACAATTGTTTCATAAAATCATTGCAAGGTGGACTCAGTTTTGGGGTACGACTGACCACTGCGCAACACCTACTCCAGCACATCACAAGGATTCTCAATGGGGTTAAGATATGGACTTTCTGCTGGCAAATCTATGCATGAAAATAATTTCTCATGCTCCCAGAACCACTCTTCCACAATGTGAATCCTGGCATTGTTTTCTCGGAACACGCCCTTGGCCTTCACTGGATTTTTTCAGGGAAGAAAAAATCCGGTGAAGGCCTAACCAGGTCATTCAGAATGTTCAGAACGGCGATGAAAATATGTGTCGGTGAGAACAATGTGGACAAATGCTGTCTTTTTGTGGGGTTTATGGAATTATTCAGAGGTGCCAAGATAAATACTAGAGGAGAGAAGCAGCTAAAACATGAACTAAGAAGCCAAGCTATGTGCTAATGTTGTGAAGTTGTGTTAATACCCGCTTAATATGAAACCTGTATTACCTCGCTGTTTTAGTGAGGGCAGCCAGTCTGTTCACGTCATGTTAGTATCAGTTTAGTGCACCACGGCCCGAGGTCGGACCCAAAACTTGTGCCTGGCAAGACCGCAAAAATATTTTTCCTAGGATAGTTAGTCAATCAACCAGTCACAGTTCAAAGTCATGAGAGTGAAACGTCATACATTTATCAACCAATCAGCTTAACCCTGACCCTGCCCTAACCACTAACCTTAAGGATAGTGTCTAATCTTAATACATCTCTAATTGGATGATGAATGTACACAGTGTACCAACTATCCAAGTAAAAACACTGCTCCCTGGTCTCGTCATTGGAGACGCTCACCTAACAGGGTAGACCAGGCACTGGGTAAAGGTTGGGCCTGCCAGTAGGCGCCAATAGATCTGATCATAAGATTCATAACAGTTAGTTGGATCCAGGTGGCGACTGCTTTAGAGAACAATAGCCCTCTTTCTCCATCTTGTCTCCATTACAGTCTCGATACATATTTCTCCATTTGTGACGGAGAGCAGCTGCTTTCCAGTTCAGGAGACCCCTCGGCCTCTCGCTCACCTCCTGAACCCGGCGACACATTGCTCTATTGGCTGTGAAATGGACACAGTGGCCGGTTTCTAAGAGGATTATGGGGAGAAAGAGAAACAGCGGGAGGGTTTTCAGCCTGTGCCAGAGCTCCCAGCCCGAGGGGAGCTCTGTTACAGGACAATAACTGCACATACATGACGCCTGACGTGATCGCGAGGACACGGTTACAGCTGCCAAGACGCCGCATGGTTCGGAGATGTAGGTGTGCTTTGTGTGCGTGACTAAAGGGGAAAATGATATTCGATCCACAGGTGACTTTTGCTGCTGTGAAGTCACTATAGGGATTAGATGCCTGGACAACAAAGCGTGCAACAAAAAGGAAAAGAAGTGTAGACGTAACGGCCGACTTATCACAGGATCGACCTTTTGATTAAAAAGCACCTTCCTGTCAAAAACTACAACAACTATTCGATTGCAACACAAAGAATAACAAACAAGATTGGGCATGTACCGAAAGAGCTGCCTAGATATCTCACCGTTTTCGACACAAAGCGATGGAGGAACTGATTCACGGTCTGTTGGGTTGTGTAAACGGGACTAATACAAAATCCTCAGACAGTGTAATGAGGAAGATGATGGTTGGGTGCGGCCTGAAGAGGAGAGTGGATTATGGAGGATGAGACGGAGGCACTGGAGCGCTGAACTGTCTCCCGACCGAGAGAGACGCGCTAACAAACTGCTAACTATCTCCAAAACAACAGCTGAGCCACGCTTCCCCCAGAAAAAAACTGTTCAGCAGACGGACGGACAATAGTAGACGCGTTGACGTGTTTAAACGCCCTTTAAATAGCAGCTGTAGTTGGTTTTCTTCCAACTTGGGGAAACATCTGTTGTAACTAAGCAAAAAAAGTAGTTTTGCAATACTGTGTTTTAACTTGCTTTTCAGCCCTGTCCCAGCCACTACAAATCACAGGTGCATAGTTTGCTATACTATGCTTCCTTTTGGTCATTGTTGATCATAATTTTCTTCCTTTCGTACCCCCTCTCGTGCAATACGCCGACTGAGATGATGTATTTATAACCTAAGTTCTTGCATACGTGCCCTAAAGTATCCTAAACTCTCTACATTTACCTTCATTAGCTCAGCCTCCTGTGGCAGTGAGGATGCTGTGGTAAAGATGAATGGACGCCCGCTATAGTAAAAGAGAAACATGTCTGCACGCTGCTCCGCTCTGGGGGCTTTCAAAGACATATTTGTTGCTCCTTTTCATAGATATTGCAGACGCCCTGACCTGGCGCGGTCCCTGCTGAGGGGAAACATTGCCTTTATAGATTTTTGTTTCAGGCCCCCGAGCCTTGTCCTGTTGTTGAGCTATGATGAAATGTGTAAATAAAAAGCCTGTGTACAGGTTTGGAATAAGGAAGGCCACAATAAAGTGGACCATTTTCTTATGTTTTAGGTAGTTTATAGTTTTGTGGACACTGTTTCATTATTGAGGCAAGTCAAAGGAATAAACACATATATTATATACATATATTTATTAGTTTATGTGGAGCATGCTCCTAACAGGGGTCAAAACAATGGACGGCCAAGCTTCCTTATGAACACTGTTTAGGGTTTTTGCTGGAGATAAAAAAGCATTAAAAGTCATTACATGCCAAAAAAATAAAATGAATTTGACTCTAGCAGACGTTAAATCAATATTTATTTCAAAATATCATTGACTATTTGCTTCATAAGTTCCATTAAAATACTACATTTATGATCCAAAGCATGTTCAAGTGCTGGTTTTGCTAAAGTTTCTGTTATTTAAATTCTGTTTTGCATGAACTTTGGTCAGAACCTGGTCCATTGTGTAGTGTTTTTCTTTTTCATACAATTTTAACCTCTTAACCCCCACCTTAACCTAGCACATTTTCTCCAGTTTGGTATTATGCAAATCTAAATAAAAGGCATCAAAAAATGAGGATGAAAATGCAACAAAAAACACAAGTAAAAGAAAAAAGGAAAGCATGACAAATAAAGAGACAAAACACTTATATTAACACAAATATGTTTCAAAAAAACCTGTGACAACGCAACAGTAGGTCTTAGCTTTCAAATTAGGTGTTACACTGACTCTCCAGGTGAGAAGCTTTTAGATTTGGGTGAAACTGAGCTTAGGTAAGGCGGGGGTTAAGAGGTTAACAAAATCCATTTCAGAATTGGTTCCAAAGCAAAGAAAAATATATATAGATATTTGCATCTATGTGCTGTTTGTTAACCATTAAAATGGCATTAAAAAGCATTAAATCTGACTTGCTGCCACTTGTAGAAACCCTGACTCTTGTACATTACTCTATGTGCACCTAAAGGGTGTGGGAGTTCTTTCGGGGAATTTTCACTGGAACAAGAGTTTAAATCACTATTTGGTGTAATTACATTTTCAAAATCCTCGTGGGGGCCAGAAGCTCACTGGTGTAAAGCACCAAACAAAACAAAAACATTTAGACGTTAATAAAAAGGATGGAAGCAATAAAAAGAAAATCTGTAATGTACTGGTCTCTATTTCTTGCCTGGATGGAAATACTGTATCATATTTGTATTTGGAGCTAGCATTGATTTATTGTGCCTATTCAAACACACAGGGGCGCCTTTGCCAGCAGCCATTTTCCAACATGTGGGGCAATGCATTACAGATCATACCTCAGAGATACATGTGGGCTTTTCCTTCAAGCTCAGACCAAACTAAATAGGTGTTTTGACAAAGAAACCTGCTGCTATTTGTGTTGTAAAGCCCTGCCTTTGGCTAATGTGTATTTTTCTCTCTCTCTCTCTTCTTTCTATGTCCACTCGCTTGTGACTGATGCGTCTCTCCAACAAAAAGGTAAGAAAAAAACTACACGCCGGGCTTTCCTCTCTCCTGCAAAACACCTCAATAAAACCAAGCAATGACTTCAATTTATAGGCCACGATTCTGACTAGATTTCTCCCTATTTCACAAGCAGAAAGTGTAAGCGCAGACATGTCGGTGCTTAAAATTACAAAGCCAGCCGTGAAAGCTAATGGTGTGGACCAGGTAAGGCAGCCCCGTTTCAAAGCAAAACACAGCAATTACCGTCACAGTAGGCTGCACCTTTTTTCATGTGCAAATTTCCATTTCAATTGTTGGCTGGATAAATGGGTCCTTATAGTTTGATTGCCTTTGTGAAGCTCTTGCACAAACCCTTTTCTTTCATGGTCTCACTCGCACAAAAGCAGGTAAAGTCGCCGCGTTTGCTTTGCCTGTTTCAAAATCTAACATACAAATGCAGGATTTACACTGTATACTTCCGATAAGGAGGTTTGATTTGATTTTGCAGGCCATGACGCGAGAAGTATATGAAATTACACCCATTGCCTGTGAGACTGCGGTGGAGCCTACGATAAACCAATTTCACGCAGTTTCTAAGTTTACACCCGAGTTATGTACAAAGTGCCCACTCAGAGAGAAGTGACCTGTTTCTAACATGTCACCAGACTGTCGTTAGAGCCTCTGCCGGCGGTAAAATGGGTCAAAATGCACTTAGGGAAACGCATCTGCACTGCCACTGTGTCCTATATGTGGATGGGACCTCCACAGAGCCACTTTGCTAAAATAGGAAAAGGGAAAACAACTATAAAGGTGCCACCGTCAGCAGCTCCAGCTCCGGCCATACCTTTACTGTGAGTGCCATACAAACGGGATTTTCAATGGACTGTCTAAAGGGTTTGGGGGTTTTGATGTGGGAGAACAAAACTTTGAGCTAGGAATATGAAATCAACCGGGTGAATCGTGTGACTTGTTTAATAAGGAATCTCATTAAATCGTTTCATACTTGTACTTGGTGCTGTGGCTTGGTTAGTGCTAGATCGTATGCTCCGGAGGGACAGTCTGCTGTGAAAACGTGAGATATCATGACACAAATTAAGGTTAGGGCCAGGGAAATGGTTAATCTCTTAACTCCCACCTGAACCGAGAGGATCTTTTTCCTCACGTCATCAGATTTTTTTTCCAACATTTTTTTGTTGAGTAACTCATTTTTGTAACTTTTTTTGTAATTTTGATCACATTTTTGTCATTTTTTCGTCCATTTTTTCGTCCATTTGTAATCCTTTTTTTGTAATTTTTTTGTCACATTTTGTCACATTTTTGTCATTTTTTCGTCAATTTTTCATACATTTTTCGTCACTTTTTTGTCAATGTTTTCTCACTTTTTTGTCAAATTTCCATCATTGTTTTATTGATATTTTCACAGCTTTTTTCCAGAAGCTTTTGGACTGGGGTAAAGCCAAACTGGAGAAAATGTGCTCGGTTCAGGTGGGAGTTAAGGGGTTAACCTTAAGGATTAGGGTTAGGATTAGGATTATTTGTATTTTTAGACCAACCAACTCATACATCTATACAAACTCACAGCAGACCGTCCCTCCGGAGCATACGATCTAGCACTAACCCTGTGGCTTTGGAGTAGACTGACAAGCGCGACTGCCAATCTGTGCCATTGGACCCTGTGACCACCAACAACCGCTCACACAGGCCTGGTTTTCCCCCACGGCCTCCCATCCGGCCTCCTGGTAGGTCCATCTAGGCCTGTCCCGATAAAAAGGAAAAAAAAAAAAAAAAAATCATCTCTAAAAATATCCCGATAAACGATCAGTATTTCATCTACATTATTCTGGTCCTGACAAAAACTCGCTTCTGTGTTAAATTAAACCTGGTTAGACTTACATGTATAGATTCAGATCATACTGTTGCTACATTAATGTAAAAATCCAAGTAGCCTGTATGTTTTTTTTCTTTAGTTGTTTTTTTTAATAACCTCCTGCACACGTGGCTGTCAGAGTGAAGCAGCTTTTTTTGTTTAAACTCATGGCCTGTCTGTCAAAGCGCTGCAGCATTTCTCTGGCTTTTGAAGAGTGCGGAACGAGACATGTCAGCACTGAGTAATGTCCTCAGGACTCGCGCTTGTATTTGGATAGTGACCAAAGCGGTTGGTCTCCTCTCGCTAACGGTAGCGCTCATTAGCTCTGATACACGGACTGGGCGGCTTTGTTCTGACAGTTCTCACTCACGTTGGACATACATGCTGTGCACATTAATTCTGTTTTTCTCTCTGTGATGTGCTCGTTTGGCTGAAATCCCAAGTGCTTTCACACGGATGAGCCGCCATTGAGTTCACAGAAAGTGTCGGCATCGGCAAAGCTCTATAGCTCTGTTTACACCCCGCCTCTGTCCAAAAGCAGCGCTGATCTATAAATGATCTGTTTTCAATGCTGCCTTAACAGAGAGACAGACTGGCTGATGGATTCTCCGCTCACTCAGCGCTGTGACAGTGTTCATTCTTCTGTATTTAAGCACACACAGCACGTGCATTTATCATACATTTACCGAGACTAAAAATGTATCGGCCTTCATTTTACTTTGTCGATATAGTAATTATTGCGACCGGCCTAGGACCATCTCTGCTTAGTTTCCGAGATCTAACGCGATCAGACATTCACAAAGTGATATGGCCAGCTCTTCATCTAGCTTAAAGGGACTTTACAGAATTTAAAAATGCAAACAATTATGTGTTTTCCTCCCCCTACATGTTCCAGCCATGTCCTAATGTGTAGAATGAGCTCAGACCTGTTCACCACAACTGCCTCTAAAATCCTGTCACTCAAATTCGAAGTGCCGTCATGCACGAACCTGCAGTTACACATATGACCTGAGGTGGCAGTAATGTGTATAAAATGGCACACTTGCATCTAGCCCCTTTAACTGCATAAAGGTAGTTTGGCCTGTCAGTCACAAGATTTGAAGTTTGAGGCAGGATGCGATTAGGGCTGGGTACTATAAATTTGTTTTCCGACACCGTTTTGTAACGATCGACCGAACGAGAACCAGAAAGCATTTATATTTTTCCATAAAAGACTACTTCTATTACATTTGTATCATTTATTTGAGCTGAAACAACCACATAACTTCCTTTTAAAGCTGTTCCTGCCTCAAAACGTCTCCTAAACATATATTTTCGATGATATTTTTTCAACACCAGCAGCACCTAAACTTTTTCTTTTCACTTAACAGTTCCCAGCCCTAATTGTGATAAACAATATCACTGAAGACCTTTTTAGTGCCACAGAATCTAACTCTAAAGCTTAAAAGTGACATTTTTGTCTGAAAAGTACTACTCATGTCCCAAAATATCCCACGATCAACATGAAATACGACGAAAACGAAGTATTACATTAGAAAAATGGGATGAAAATGCAAATAAATGTGCTTCATATTGAGCCCAAAACCATATTGTTGAACGATAAATCGATATAGTAATAATTGTGACAGGCCTCTAGGTTTAGTGGATAAAGCAGAGTCCAGATCTGAGCGTTTTAACATTGCGAGTTGAAGCTATCGCCTTGGCGGTGGTCTGCATTCTCCAAACTAATTGACACATTTTAATCGACTGACTGACACCTATGGAGGACTTTATTATGCCTCATTCATCTCTCGCTTCCTCTCGTAGGAAACGCTTCGTTCTGTTGCTCTTTGGAGGCTCATTTGCACAACAATGGTGTTTATTTTTGCACATTGGCAGTGATACTAAAGCCCATTCTGCGCTCATCTAGACTGGCGTGAGTGTAACTTTTAAACAAATTAAACTGAATGACTTGAGTGTTAGTGAAACGCCATTGACGGCCATGAAACTCCTAAATGTGTGCAGCCTCCTCTCTTCTCCCTCGCTCGGTCCACTTTTCAGAAAATGGCCATATAACAACAGCTGCCTTCATGCCCCTGTTTAGTATTCATACGCAGCCAAACCTGCCAATTAGCGTCCCGTGAGCGGATAATTGCCGGGCTGTGATTCGGCGCCCGTGTGGAGGTGTGATTTGGTGAAAGGTCCCGGGAGGTCGCGCCACCCCCCGCCGGGAAGTGTCTCCGTCCCGCTCGTGAGTGACGGGACGATCAGCGGGGGGGCTTTGTAACAAGTCAGGCCCCTCTGCTTCCTAACGCTGTTTACACTGAGGAGCGGAGGAAGCCACTCTGCTGTTATTGTTGATCTCTGCGGCGCATTCCTCAAACAGCGGTGGGAATATTGTGCAAAATGTTCTAGTGTTTGCGTTGGAGTGACGATCGCCAAAAGGAAAGTCACATGGTTGTTTTGGTCAATCAAGGAGTAAAACTATTGGAAGACTTAACGGTCACACTTGATTGTAAAGTCAAACAAAGGCCCTGATATTAGAACATTTGTCTTTGAGTAAACTGGTAAAACAGACATTTGTGTGCTGTGCATCTACTTTTAAAACTAGCACTTTAGTTGTTAGGGATGTTCAAGATTAATCAGTTAATTGTTTTATGATCATCATAGACTTGGGGGGATTTTTCATTACTGAGCTGGGCGTAGCATAAACTATATCGTGTCCACAATGGGGCTGAAACAACGAATCGATTAATCGACGACTAATCGATTATTGAAATAGTCAACAACTATTTTAGTAATCGATTAATCGTTTTCTGGTTCACACAGACTCAAATAGAGCAAAAAATACATGAAAATGTAGTATTTTTGATGAAAACCTACTTTGTTTTCATAGTAAGTGTATGTAGTTCACTTTGTACATTGTAAATTTCATGAACATCTGTCCAATCAGAAGCAAAATTAGCACCAAGAGCCTCCAACAACCATTTACTTTACGTTTACTCCATCAACACGTCCTCAAGCGGATCTACTTTAGTTTTATGTGATAAAAAAAATGGAAAAAATAAAATTTTCCTACACCATTCATAGCCAAGCGACTAATCGATTAATCGTAAAAAATAGTCGATAGATTAATCGATTACAAAATAATCGTTAGTTGCAGCCCTAGTCCACAACGATAGAAAAAAAATGATGTTGCTATACAATATGGCCCACCACTTAGTTGTTTTCATTACTGTGACAGCACTGCTCCCTGAAAGCTGTGAATTGTGTTTTTAAAGCAGTACTATGTAACTCATTCCCCTAGAGGCCATAAGCAACACTGCAGGTGTTGTAGCATGTTGCGTTTATTTACTCATTAATTGTCCGTGAGAGTAAATACTACACTGACAGAAAAGACAAAGGGAGAGAGGGGGATATTGTACATCCTATTACACAATGGAGATCTTTTTTTTTTCACTCAAACTTGGCTGTAAATACTGTTTAAGTGGCGCTAGCCCACAGTTAGCTTTGCCCGTTAGCTTCTTCTTCGTGATACTATTAGTGTGTGTTGGTGACGCAGCGAAATTACAAGGAGACAAGACACCAGGGGGAGATGAAAGACCCCCCAAAATCATCCCATTAACACTATTACCCCCAGAGGAACTACGGAAAGAAGCTATAAAGGTTAACAAGTTGCTTAGTTCTGCTTTAAAATAATAAGGACTGAGTTGTTATAAATGCATTAGGAAATAATGTGGTCAAACAGAACAGTTTGAACAGCGTTTTCATCTGCGGAGTCTTACACAGTCATACTGCAGCAGGTCTTACTTTTGAAGTGTATGTATTTTTTTGTCTACTGGTCAAATCAGTATTTTACAAAATGCGCACAATAAAAAAAATATTGCCAGCATCTACAATGTTATGAGATCTTATTGAGCAGACATCTCTAGGACAGCATGGGTTTTCATTGAAAATCAGACCAGGAAGCAGACAAAAAGATGTGAGTAATGAGATTCGACCTCTATAATCATGCTCTGAAACCTTTATAACATTTGTACTTCTACTTTCAGCGCTCTCTCATTATGTTAATGCTCCAGGACCTGTTTAAAAAGGTGCACTGCGTGATCTGATACTTTTATTTAAAACGAATCTCAAAGCAGTGCCGTTGCTACTTGAAGCGGTCTGTATCTAACTCCATCCTAATCACGGAAATGCTTGTGTTGACTTTGTGATGGAATCTTGAAAGCCCTGTCAGTGAAAGCCCTTTATAATTCACCTAAGTGCTTTAAGTACTTCCTGTATTTGCCGAGAGAAGGCCTGTCTCCAGAGCTGCTCTTCACTTGTCTCAGGAGTTCACCCTCGACTGTAATAACCTGCGATGAGAAAACCTGTCAGTCAGTGGTGCGCTATAATGTTAAAAAGTGTCCCCCCCCCCCCCCCCCCTTTTCTTGGAGAGCTGGATTTGATGAAAATGGAGTTTAAATGGGCTTGAGGCAGATGGTAAGAATCAAGTCTTATGTATGAGCGCATTGACTGGCGTCCTCTCATTAAACTAAAGCAGTAAACAAACAGAAACGTGGCATCTCCCTGATCCATGGATAATTAACATGGAAGTACAGCAGATGCGTGGGTCAAAAAGCAGCTTTTCATATTGTCCTCTCGAATTTACTAAAAATATCTATGCATAAAGGATTACTTGTCTTGCGACTTTTGTTGTTTTTGTTGAAGTTTGTGCATAACTTTACAAACTGGAATAGGACTTCAGCCAGAATAAACTGACCTAATTCATCATCGACTGAAGAATTTCAAGAAAATGGGGAAGATGAAAGTCTCGGTAACTTACTGAAAGCTTTTTTTCTGGCGTCTTCCCCATTTTCTTGAAATTCTCCAGTCGATTATTCCCCAGACAACTTCAGTGCAAAAAATATACTAATCGTTACAAACTATGCCGATGTTTATTGCACTGATGCCGTCTTAATCTTCCTGTGCTTTACTTTCTCACAACTCACACACTCTTGAAGTATAGCTGAAAATAGTATAAAGAATTCATCCATCCATTTTCTAGCACTTGTCCGCAGGGCTGGGCGATATATCGATTTTAAAGATATATCGATATATTTTTAATGAGATATGGAATTAGACCACATCGCGTATATCGGGATATTTCAAATTCAGATAAGCCAGTGGTTCCCAAAGTGGGGTCTGGGGCACTACAGGGGGCCCCCAAAGCTTGTCTGCAAAACAAATACAATGAAAAAAGTTCATTGTGAAAGGAAAAATACATTTATCTGGACAAATGCACGAGTTTATCCAGTATTTAGCCCACTGTCATTACTAGATGTTACTTTTTTATGTCATTTTAGCTGTAAAATTATTAAAAATTCCTTTGAATGGAGTAAACTATTTTGATTTGAGGGGCCCCGAGAGATTTTCTGATCAATAAGGGTCCGCGATGTCCCGGACTTTGGGAATGGCTGAGATAAGCTATTAAGTTAACATAAAGAAACAGGTAATCTACAGCTGATTTTTTTTAAAGTTTATATTAAACTGAGCACTTTCTTTTGTGATCCCTTTATATATAAATGCTGCCCTCAGAAAAACATTGACCTATTTTATTTTATAGGCTTTTTCTATTTGAGATATTTTTTTAAATTTAAATGTGCACCTTACAGAGCTTTGTTATACAGTGTATGTTTACATTATGTTTACATTTTATAGTGAGTTTTCCAATAAAACTTCTCGTATTTGTCTTTGACTTAACATTTCATTTCACAGCTCTCACTTTGCAGAAAAAATATCGGAATATATATATTGTATATCGTCATTCCACCTAAATATCGGGATATGACTTTTGGTCCATATCGCTCAGCCCTGCTTGTCCGTTGCCGGGTTGTGCCATCGGTACTGCCCAAATCACATTGCACCAGCCTCAAGAAGAAAATACGCCTAGTTTTAAAAATGCTAATCAGAGTTTGTATATGGATGAAACAAAGGACGACTTCAGATATGTTTGTGATGAGGATATAACATTAAGATATGATTGAAAGCTTGAAAAAATAGTTGATTTTGCACGATACAGGCCGTTTAACCACTCAGTGCTCAACTAAATGAGTTGTGGTTTTGGAAAAGGCCACGAAAGCGCAGTCTCATTAATCATTATGCCAAACACAAAACTAGCATTGGACTTTCAAAGTAGTTTTGAGGTTGGATAAAGCTCGGCCCCATTTCCATATTCAACACGTGTGCAGCAGATTCAGATGGATTCGCTACATCCTCTTTTATGCTGCATGAATTGGAAGAGAAATGTGAATCCCGTCTCCGCGCTGACACTTCTATCGTTCCCCCAGTGTAACAGCGTCATGAATAAGCTCTTATGGAGAAATTTAATCATTTTCTTTAGTGGCATGTCGTGTGATTTGCTCCTTGTGAGAATCATCATCCCCGATGTCCATAACCTCATCTTTTGTGCCGGATGATTAAATTCATATGAATAGTTTCTTGCCGATGAGTTCGATGCTGTTTATTCAGGAAAGATTTAGCCAAGATCAGACACGGATTTATAAAAGAGTCACTCTGAATAATGTGGAGAGAGACTGAGGAAAACTGGTAAAAATTGGATTTTATTGCTTGAATGGCTCAGACGCTGCACATTCACAGCTCGGAGTGACGCTCATCCAACTTTTTTAACACAATATGTTCCATTCTAACCAACCATAAATCGTAAGTAACTCGTTTTTCAGCAAATTGTGTCAAAAGAAAGACTAAACAAGACTCAAATTGAACTAAGTTAGTAAATGTTTAACTAAAACTGAACTTCCACACATTTATGAGTTCTCTTCATTGTTTGTTTTTGGCTGAGTTTGTGAAAAGCTGTGTCGATCTCAGTCTGATAAAGAATTTATTGATGTGGCGAAATATTGTAGCTTCTTGCGATATGGATGTTGCATCACCTAAAATCGCGATACGATATTTTTTTGCGATATATTGTTCAGCCCTATAAAAACCTTGTTATTTAAAGGGATATTGCAGGATTTTTGACATAGGGCCTCATTTAGTTATCCAGCGTTGTTGATTTCTGGAGATATTTTCTTTTTTAAATTCATGCAGTCTTTATATTTGAAGAGCTTAGTGGTGCTAGGCTAGGCTAGTGCATGTCTATGGTAACTAGTAGCCTGCATTAAAAACGTCTTCAAAATCATCGGGTTGTCATATCTGATTTGTAGCTCCTTTGTGAATTCCACGTGTAGTAATGCCGGCCGCAGGTAAACAAACTACTGTAGATCCGGTAACCGAGCAGATCACTCCGCATAGCTACAACCAGGAAGCTGATGCTGCTCAAATATAAGTTCTTTTAAATGCAAAATGGTTATATCTAAAAAAAATAATCAGTCAACAAGGACATTTATATGGGTAGTCTGGTGTTATAAGTGATTTGCCTCAGGTGCACTGTGCTTGGATCAGGCTGTTTTTAATGCAGGCTTCTAGTTACCATAGACATGCACTAGCCTAGCACTAGCCTAGCACCACTAAACTCTTAAAATGTAAGAACTGCATGAATTAAAGATCTCCAGAAATCAACAAGACATCAATCGACACGGTTGGTTTGCATCTCAAAGTGAAAGTGGCAGTGTTCTTCATAATAATACCACAGCAGTAGAAGAAACCGCCACATTAAACAGGATTAAATACTCAAACCTGTGCGAATGAAGCAAAAATACTTCTCCGGGTTTGTGTTTTACAAGAGAAAAGTGAGAGTACAACTGTATACATCAAAATGTGGCACACAAGGTTTCAAGTACATCCTGTAACGTAAGTGCAAGTGATATCTTTTTCAGCCATTTCAAGGTTTCCGATAAGAGCCTGAAAGTAGCTCTAATGTAGACACTTTAGTCTATAATCCCTTTGTGTCTTTATCGGTCACACTTATCCGTAAGGAAGTCCCTTTTCCTGTCCAATCTCAACCCTTGAGATTCCTATCAGCGGAGTCCGTCTACAGCGAACGGCTCCTACAGACATGGAGCGTGTGTCGGAGAAAAAAACAAACATTTAATTTCCTCCTGCCTAATCTCAGGTGAGGCGTCGGGCCCACAGCAATCAGGAGTAAGCCGGCTGCCGTTACTTTGGCGGCAAACTCAAAGCTCTTTTATTACACAGAGGTAGATGTGATGTCGAGCACACAATCCCCTTCAGTGCGTTTGCATCGACCTGTGTGGGAGGAAACAGCGGTCGCACGTGTTGCCAAGTAACATTGTAATTAACACCGTACTTCAGAGCACTTGAAATAAGAGGATATTGAGGAAAGAAAAAGGCATTGTTCTTGGTGTAATCGAGTGAACGCTTTCTTTTTGGCATACTTTGTTGTAAACTGATCTAAAAAATATGGTACAATGGATCTTTTTACAAACAGGTATAGATTGGAGGGCTTTTTCAAACGACGTGCTGTTTATTCATTAATAATTCAATGACATGACTATGAATGAGTGAGTTTAAAGGGATATTTCAGGATTTTTGACATAGGGCCTCATTTCCTAGTTATCCAGAGTGTTGCTGATTTCTGGAGATATTTTTTGTAATTCATGCAGTTTCGTGGCGATAGGCTAGTGCTGGGCTAGCGCATTTCTATGGTATCAGCTAGCCTGCATTAAAAACAGTCTGACTCACTCCACAGAGCACCTGAGGCAAATCACTTATAACGCCAGACTAACCTTATAAATGTCTGTGTCGATAGAATAGTTTTTGGAATATAACTGACCTTGCATCACATTTTAAGGGACTATTTTCTAGCAGATCACTCCGCGGCTGCGTAGCTTACAAAGCTGATGCTGCTAAAATATTAGTTCTTTTAAATGCAAAATGCTTAAAAATTACTCTATCGACAGAGACATTTATATGGTTTGTCTGTTGTTAAAAGTGATTTGGCTCAGATGCACTGTGGAGCTGGTTTTAATGCAGGCAAGCTGATACCATAGAAATGTGCTAGCCTTGCATTAGCCTAGCGCCACGAAACTCTTCAAATATAAGAACTGCTTGAATTATAAAAAAAATATCTCCAGAAATCAGCAACACTCTGAATAACTAGGAAATGAGGCCCTATGTCAAAAATCCTGAAATATCCCTTTAACTTATATATTGAATAGAGCCGCACAATGTCCGGTCGGCCATCTTGGACCAACTAGAACGGGGTCATTTAACAAGACAGGTGCTAAATAGTGCAAGAGTAATTTGGGAAATAGAATAAAGCTTTTTGTGAGAATGTTACACCTAATTTAACATTTGAAAACATTGCTTGTATTACAGTGTTAGAGCCTCAAATGGGATATGTAGATGAGAGAAAGCTGTGTAAGCAAACAATGTGTTAAAGAGTCTGCTGCTAATCTACTTTTAAACATGCTCCTCGTTTTGCATCTGAGCACACACCGCGTAAATGTTTGCCTGTAGTTTTGTTCCATTTTGTTCGGGGTTTGGTCCATTTTAGTCTTGTTTTGACACACATTTCCCATGAATTATGTTGAAATTGAATGGAAAGTAAAGTGTTGAAAGGGTTCAGTCGAAGCAAAGGCTGTATACTCTGGGATTCAATTACCAAATACAGTTGTGCCCCAAAGTTAGACGTACATTGGCAGAGTATTTGATTTTTATAGATGAATATGAAAGATAACACAAAGGGTTAAAAAAAAAAAGTATAAAAATGACCCTGATCAAAAGTTTACATACCCCTGTGTATTTCCCCCTTTAACATCAGTGACAGCTTGGAGTCTTTTGTGGTAGTTGTGGATGAGGTTCTTTATTTTTTTCTGATGGTAAAGCGGCCCATTCTTCTGGGCAAAAAGCCTCCAGTTCCTGTAAGTTCCTGGGCTGCATGAACTGCACGTTTGAGCTTTCCCCACAGTGGTTAAATGATATTGACGTCAGGAGACTGAGATGGCACTAACAGGATCTTCACTTCTCCTTCTGGAGCCAGTGGCATCAGTGAACCAGCTTCATATTTCACACTATATGGTGCACTTTTTTAATTGTCAACAAGGCCTATGATGGTCTATGATGAAATTCTGCCAGGGTGTGTAAACCTTTGAGCATGACTGTATATAATTATTTGCTGATCCCTTGAAGTCCATAAATACAAAAAACTGTACTTAGAAGAATATTGGTCAAATTGCTCATTTCAAAGAGCTCGATCACGCCTCCCCCACTTTCCAGCCCCTTCCTTCCCCCCGAGCCCGTCTGAAGGTGAGCGTACACAGTCGTGGCGCTGTGTGCTAATCCACACAGCCTCCTGTCAGACTACAGCCTCTCACTGGGGGTCCCCATGTCCCGCCTCGGTCTGTGTTATTCAAATAACATGAGCCACTTTAAATGTCACCGATCCCCCACGGCTCTCGCAGCAGACCAGGAAAACCAACAAGAGCCACTTATGCCCCGATGAAAAAATGCTACAAGAGGCTTTTTTTGAGCACTTTGATGGAGAATCTACTACTTACACATACATTTGTTAGTTAATTATTGCCTTTACTTTACTGTATATCCAATCTCCATCTGGAAACTTTAAATTATGGATCATTTTGGTAACCTGTAGTTTAAGCCTCTCACATGTGCTGAAATGCTATGATTCTTAGTTTAGCGATGTAGCTTCTCTCATGTGCTAATGTGCTAATTAAAGCAGAACTAAGTAACTTGTTTACCTTAATAATTCCTTTTTTTTGTCCCTCTGGGGGTAATACAAGTGTTAATGGGATGTTTGGGGGGTCTTTCATCTCCCCCTGGTGTCTTTCGCCAGAAAACCAATTGCAACTTCTTTGCCTCCGGGTCGGAGGCGCAATACACACTAATGGAATCTCAAAGAAGAAGCTAACAGGCTAAGGCATGAGTTACTGCTTTAAGGCTCTAAAATATGACTTTATTCTTTATTCTTTATTCTTTATTAGGATCCCCATTAGCGCCCAAAAGTGGTTGCTAGTCTTCCTGGGGTCCTGACACAATATAAAATTACAAAACAATTAAAATAGAATACATGAATGTTACACATTTCATAGAATCATACAACCTTATAGGACACATATAACACACGGTGACTATGCTCACATGTACTGAGCTAATTGACTTTTTACCTTCAGCTTAAAGTGTGGTTTACTCTTAGTATTTCTGATGTTAAAAGGAAACGAGTTCCAGGCGTTTGCTCCTCTGTACAGAACAGTTCTTTTCATTGAGTTACTTTTGGGTCTGGGAACAACCATAGAGTTTGTCGTCACTTGGCGAGTCACATATCTGTGACCAAACCCGCTGAATAAGAGTTTGTTGAACAAAAAACTGGGCTGTTTGTCCATCACAACTTTGTGCATGAACATGAGGAGACTGGCCTTTAGTTTGGCCTCAACTGTTAACCAAGACAGTCTCTTGTGCATCTCACGGACATTAGTGCGGAAAGGACAGTGAAGCACAACTCGAGCTGCTCTGTTCTGACTACAACATTTTAACTGCGTAAGTTAATCAAAAACATAAAAATATGGTTCAAAGCACATTCAACTGCAGATTTGGCTGAAATTATACACTTTATTTATTTATGAATACTAATTTCCCCACATTCCTCTTGTGGCATTGATTATATAGTTTTTGATCATGAAAAAGTATTACATTTGACTTGCTGTTCCTGTATAAACCCTGTAAACTGAAACATAAATTACAAATCTATTCACATTCACTGTGCTTATGAGAAAAATTAATATTCGGTCACAAAATGGCTACTATTGATATGTTCATTGCTAACTAATGCTAATAATGGGCATAACATTTTGAAACATTTGTCGACATTGAAGACGTTTTGGTCGCCTGATGCAACAGTACATCTGCTTGCGAACACGTTTTTCAAAGAGAATTCCAACTTAAAAGGAGTTCATTCAACTCAATACAAGGAATACAAAAAAAAGACAAACCTTGAAAATCTGAAATGTTTTGTGGCGCCGCAGATTCAAATCGTGAACCGCGAGTCCTCGTTTCATCTCTTTCTCGCACGGCGTTGCAAACAGACCACCTGCTGGCGCACAAACATGACGCCGCTCACAGCCGCTCTTAATTAAAAGATAATACGAGCTAATTATAATCATTTGCTCCACAGACGCACGAAAGCCATCCAGGAACCGCACTCTGTGGCTCTGAATGTCTCCTAATGGGACGCCTTTGATGTTCGAGTCTGTAATTTCACGACACGCATTTAAACAGAGCCTCGTGTCGTGAATTTAAAGGGTTTTTCAGAAAACGCTTCGCTCCCAGTTGTAGATTAATCTGATAAATCAATTATGAACGATGAGCTTTGAACCTTCTGAGATGAGTTATAATGTGAGCGCGAGTACATTTACATCAGGCCTCTTCTCGGCTAGTTTGAAACTAATTGGATCATTGCATCGCTGAACATTTTTGTCGGAAAAGGCAAAGGTGTCTCTTCACCTACAAGTCCTCATTAAAGCGGAGTTACCTCTCATTGAGTAATAATATTAGTACAAAATTCTTTATTAGGATCCCCATTAGCTCCCACAAGTGGTTGCTCGTCTTCCTGACATAATGTAAAATTACAAAACAGTTAAAATGGAATACATTGCATATGATCATACCCCCATAGGACACATAGAGGACACGGTGACTCTGCTCACATGTACTGAGCTAACTGACCTTTTACTTTCAGCTTGAAGTGTGGTTTACTTTAAGTGTTTCTCTTGATAAAAGGAAGCGAGTTCCAGATGTTTGCTCCTCTGTACAGGACCGTTCTTTTCATTGAGTTACTATTGGATCTGGGAACAAGCAAAGAATTTGTCGTCCCCACTGAATAAGAGTTTGTTAAACAAAAAACTGGGCTGTTTATCCTTCAAAACTTTGTGCATGAACATGAGGAGACTTGAGGAGACTTTGAGACAATCCACAATTACTACAGATGCTGCACACTGTCTCACCTATTATCAAGATGGTGTTCCACTTCTTTATTGTTATATTGTGAAAGTTACACTATCAATACTTGTGTCAACTATACAATTCTTGGCTCCTATTAGTTGCTTAGTTAATCAGTAAGCTGCGCTCACTCTCAGTAGACATTACGATTTAAATTCATGTGTTTTTGGAGATAAAAGGCAGATGGTCAAGCTCAATGACATTGTTATTTATGACGGGGACTGTGCATATTAATAAACATGACTGTAAACATGTCTTGAGGGTTGTTTTTCATCTGTTAAGCTGCATTTAAGTGTCTCAAAATGTAATAAAAGGTTCACTTTATAGTGTAATAAATCTGCATTTTGTAGCAAACTCTCATTACATTTTTACTACATTTTGGATCTTCACTGTTGAGCAGCTTGTAATGCATTGGTAAACACTATCATTTATAAAACATTTTCGCATTTTATTTGACTGGGACACTGTACATTAATTAACATTTCTGTAAAGGCACCGGATTTAGCCAAAAGTCCCTGTCTTTGCTAGCATTACCATTTATAACAATAATAATAATAATGTAAATGCATTGCTATTATATAGCGCTTTTCTGGATACTCAAAGACGCTTTACATTGCACTATTCATTCACTCCATACTCGGTGATGGTAATCTGCTATTGTAGCCACAGCTGCCCTGGGGTAGACTGACGGAAGCGAGGCAACCAGTCTGCGCCATCGGCCCCTCCGACCACCAACCACTCACTTTCTCACTACATAAATAATTCATTTCTCCAAAGTTCACGCAAAGAAAACAGTCAACAAAACCACTAATTCACAACACTTAATACAGGCTTTGGGGTGTGTGTGACAGTGCTTGATATTTTATTCCTTACTTTATCATTTACTGCTCAGATAAGCATAGAAGCAGATACTGTATGATAGTAATGCACCGTCCCTGTGTCTGGTTAAGATTTGGCACAGGTCAGTGAGAGTAAAGGGGTTTTAGGTTCTAAAAATATTCATGGTCTGAGGTAATTACCACTGGAAACCTTTGCACGTTTCAGAAATCATGAAATGAGTCACAAATGCTTTGATAGTGCAAGGTTGTGAATGCTTTGATGGTTACATTTAACCGTGTTATAGTAAATTATAACAAGATGCTGTTTTATTACTCCAAAAATGAGAGAGCTTTATTACATTTTGAACTGTTATTGCTCTAAACCAGGGATCTCCAACCAATAGCTCGGGAGCTACCAGTAGCTCGCCAAGCCTCTCCAGGTAGCTTTCTACATCTCTACACGCTTGATAACTCACATTTTAGATGCATTTTCTGTTTGTTCTTAACATGTTGAACGCAATCTGTGAACAGTCTGATCAATATAGTAAAGTTTAAGGACTAAACTCAAGTCACTTTCTTTGAAATACCATATTGGCAAGTAATTCTTCTGGGTGAACTCCACCTAGTTGTGTTTTTGAACATAGATAGCTCTCTGATGTTAATATTGTGCAAAAGTAGCTCGTCGGGTAAAAAAGGTTGGAGACCCCTGCTCTAAACAGATGTTAAATCACAGTGGATATCTTAAATTGTGCTTTCAAGTCCGCCCCTCCCTTTGTTCTGTTGGTTCCACATTTTCCACATTTGGTCACTCAGGCAAACTTCAATGGAAAACATGTTCTTATAAGGCGAACGTGCAGCGCTACTAAAATGTTATTGGAAAACTGTACGAAAGATCTGAACTCCTCATATACTGCAAGTGCTTGTCCTCTTTATTTACCGAGTCAACAAATCTGAAAAAACTACCCCATTTCTAATTCCAACCCACCTTTTGGGCTAAACGTACAGTGGATCTTTGTGCTGAAGGTTACGGCTGATTAATCTGTGGCGACGACACTGAACTCTGGTCCAAAGCAGCCAAGTCCAGCCTGGTCTCTCCCGCCAGCATCAACATCTGTGTGTGTTTGAATAGCAAGTATTGACCACCCATGCATAGGGCGAGGGAGGATCAGAATTTTTAGATACAAGTGGCTAAAAGAATACTGATTTTTCATGACTGACACTTTGTTCAGGACCTGCTGTGTTGATCTAAAACCAACAAAAAATCAACAAAATCAACTTTTAGCTGCTGCCCCAACTCTGTCTCTCACAATACCTCCTGTATGTTGTGGTCCTTGGCATTGAATCAATTGCATGTTTTGAGCACAAGTACAGCTTTGTCAGATGGCAAGCTTCTCCAACTTTTCATTTTAAAGGGACTAGATGCAAGTTGGTCATTTTAATACTCACTACTGCCACCTCAGGTCTTCTGCGTAACTGCGTAAATGCATGACGGCACTTCGAACCCGAATTAACACCTTTTTGAGTGACAGTGCAGGATTTTAGAGGAAAAAAATTACCTTTCTCCCATTTGTCCACCATTACTTCAACAAACGCTGAGTATATTTTTCTACTTAATAAAGATTCAGAGGCATGGAGAGGAGCAAATAGGCTCAAATGCCCATAAATACTTAAAAAACGAACAATGCTAACCAGGAAGCGGACACTAGCTTCATGCTACATATGCTAAGGTTAGCAACAAGTGTTGTTTTTTGCTTATACTGAACAATTTGCCGTGACAAAACATCCATACTGACCGGCTTGACGTTATTGGTGTTTGATAAATATATTTAGTCCACCAGAAAACTGCAAAAAGAGTGAATAATTGTGACTCCTCCTCAACGAGACCACGCCCCCTTGTACGAAGCATTGCTGTCTGTATCTATGGCCTTGGCTGATCCACTAAAAAGGAGTATCAGGAGTCCCAGGACCCTTTGTTTCTTGCATCAGTAACTTTTTCCTGTTTTTTGTTAAACATTTTGTTGACTTTGCTGAAGCTTCTCGATGAAAACGATGTACTTCACTGCCTTCTAGCCTTTTCCCTTTTGAGCGTGGGCTTTCACTTTGCCTCTGATCGGTCTCCACAGAGGGATGGAGAAACCTTTTAGAGGAGCATTTCCGAAGGTCGGCAGCAGATGCGCGGTGCTGAGAGACAAAACACAGGAGCGGAGGGGAAGTGTGGGTTAATGGAGGTCGGATTGTTCTCTGGAGTGTCGTTTATGAAGGAATCCAAATAGGACAGTCAGTTTTGAAAAGTGTTGTTGCCTATCCTCATTATTATACAGTCTGTATATAAGGTGTGGACCAGCCATGAGCACAAATGATCTTTATACATTGATTTTTCTTTTTCTTTGATTATTTTCATACTTGTTCATACAGTATTTCTGAATCAACTTCTGGCTGGCAACACGTCGTCCTTTTGTTTGTTTTGCTGCTACAAAGATAAAACACTCCACATCTACGGCTTCTACTATTCCACTATTTTCATGTAACTTGACACACTTGAGTATTTTTCTAAGCGTTTCCCCTTTTGGACAAGAAGTGACTCGCCGCGCCACTTTAAAAAGAAGCTCTCCCAGGGATTAGTTCATCTCTTGTCGTCCCCCTTTAGGAAACAGTGACAAAGTAATGAGTGCAGCAGACTGTTTTCATGAACCGAAGCCCCGGTGACCCTGAGCCCGGTTCAAGCCGTCGGCAACAATTCAGCTCACAGCTCCTCCCGCGAGTTTTATCTCAACTATTTTATCTCGAGGTTTGCCTTCTCCACTGTTTGAGCGCAGGCCACAGGGAAACAGTCTGTAAAACAATATGATGGTCTAGTTTATTGTTTATTGGACTGTGCACTTGAGTAGTCTTTTCATTAAGTCAAAAAAGTTGTATTATATTGTGTCATTCCCTCCGTTGCCCTGTGGAGGAGCGTGAGTGGCAGCAAAAGGATTGAGCTCGTACCTTTTATGAGCTGATGTGAAAAGCAGCCCCTGTCACTATAGAAATGTATTAGCCCTGAGATTTGCTACATATAGTATGAGATAAAGTGGATGTCACAGTGCAGCCAGTGCAGGGAGGATTTCCTATTCTGTTGAAACCATCGAGGCATATTTTAGATCATATTTCAGGAAGAAAGTGACTTGGAAACAGCATGCTGCTTTTATCTGTGCTAGTACTTTACAGAAACTGCCTCCAGAATATTTTACTCTGAACGCAGGCTGCAGGCTGCTATATAATAAGGAAGTCGATGGAATGGTGATAGGTAATGAAAGCGCCATACTTGCTACTTTTGCAATGGGATTTTGAGGCGACACGAGACTCTCACTGCATTTTTAGTCCCCACATGTCCACTATTTATGTGCTTAATCTCAAGTTGAAAATGCTATAAACGGTGTTTCACGATATAAAAAAGAAATATCCCGATAACAATATATTTGATGATAGAATTGACAATGGACAAATTGCTTACAGATCCCAGCCTTACGCCTAATGGTAAGATTAATTCAGTGATGTATTCTTTCCTACAGTGTTTATGCTGCTCTGATGGAGCTGAGCGTAACATAAATTATACTGTGTCCACAAACGATAGAATTTTTTGATACAGTTGTCATTTTTTATGCCGCGATAATGATATGCGATACGATATGGGCCACCCAGTTATCTCAGAAGTCCATTTAGAGGTGGCACAAAAGTCTCACTGGATTTTAAGTCGTCTTCATTTTCACTACCTGCATACTTTTTATGACAATGTTTTCTGTCAAAATCCAGAAAAAGTTCAAGTTGAAGATGTGGTCAGTGGTGACTGTTTATTAGTTGCAGTGTTAATTTCGTCGACTAATATATTTAGTCTTAATTTTAGTCAAAGTGATATTTTTGACGACTAAAATTGGACTAAAACTAAATTAAAAGTTTTTCATGAGACTAAAACTATGACTAAAATGTCCAGATATTTTAGTCGACTAAAATAAGGCTAAAAAAAATGAAAAGGAGAGACTAAAATCATCCAAACTTCTATTGACCGTCTGAAAGAGCCTCAGCTCTGAGCTTTGTTCATGTGGAGCAGCTCCATGAAGCAGAGGAACACGATTAAATATGATTATAATGAATATTGTCCACTAAATTCGTCTTAAATTTAGTCGACTAAATTTACTAGCAGTTTTAGTCGACTAAAACTAGACTAAAATTGAAGATATTTTTTTGACTAAAACTAGACTAAAATCAAATTACATTTTCGTCAAAAGACTAAGACTAAAACTAAATTAAAATATGTTGTCAAAATTAACACTGATTAGTTGCTTAAGCCCTGTTCACATGGCATTTGAGTTACGTCAGGATCTCGGGTGAAATGTAAATATTACTGTCGTCCTCTGAGTTTCTATGCCTGTGTGAATCTGCCATGTCAGTAATTTAGATGGTAAAAATTCCCCCGATTTTTACCATGGGTAGTTCTGCAAACTCCGAGGTCCCGAGATAATTCTAGTCCCGTGCGAAACGACTTCTCAGAGTTTGGAAAGTATAGATACGTTTTCAGTGCATTTATGTCTGCCTTTAAACCATAGTAACAACATCATGCTATCACAGGGGCATGATGGTAGAGGGGCGACAGTGGCACAGATGGTAGAGAGGGTCGTCTCATGATCGGAAGGTCAGGGGTTCAAATCCCACCTCCTGAAAGTGCACATTGTCGTTGTGTCCTTGGGCAAGACACTTCACCCACATTGCCCCCAGTGTCTGCGTACATTGGTGTATGGATGAGAGTATGAATGGGTGAGTGGATCCTTGCTGTAAAGCGCTTTGAGTGCCTAATGTAGGTGGAAAAGCGCTATATAAGTTGAGACCATTTACCATTTACAGCATTACTCCGACCAAGATACAGTTTTTTTAAATCAATGTAGAAAGTGTAAAAGAGAAAAACTACAGACGTGAACCGGAAGTACAGCCCCGTTGTCACGGCAACGTTAGACAGAGCAACTGAGATTGTGATAATGTCATTGCAATATATTATTATTACTATGTATTTCGACACTGATTTTTTTCCATTAAATTCAAACAAAAATCTCAAGTAATTTGTTTTGTTCTACATTTTTGTCAAAACAAGGCCAAAATAGAAGTTAACTGAAAAGAGCATATCTATATAAAGCGGTTTAAGGTGTCGTCCATTTTTGTTTGTAGACATGCAGTGCTCCTGGACGTGTTTAAAACAGGAATTGGGCATAAATGTTGCCTCTAAAACATGAATAAAAAACCCATTCACAATCGCAGTGTCATCAGAAACATCACACTTAGATGTTTCCTTTTTTTCCCCCAGCAACCCCACAGATGGCTGCTTCAAAACATTATGCCTTGAGTTGTTAATGACCAATCAGCATTTATTCCACACAATAGTTTTTTTTTCTGACTTTGTTGCGTTTCTGTAAAAGACATAAATATCGCCTCTGCCCACGAAAGTCCTTGGCTTGTAGCGTGCCTCGGATCGGTGTGTTTAGCCTGGCTGCAAAACGCTGAGCTGCAGTCTTCCATTCAGAGTTAATCTTCCATCTCTGGCTCCTAATTCTGGAAAAATATCTTTGAGCACAAACCCAGATGTTTTGTTATATTTAGTTTTACAATAAATCCTCTATTCGCTTCCTTTCCGTTTTTTTTCTACCTCCGTCGACTTGCTCTGCCGCTTACTTGGAAAATCATGGGCTTTGAGGGCGGATGTGTGCCGTCTTTGTTCGAGATAAAAAACTACACATGTACAAGAAACACTGTTTTTTTTTTTCTTCATGGCTACATTTTTCCCCTCCAGAAGAGCTCTCATTACTGGATTAGCTGCGCACTTTTCCAACGACTGAACGCAGAAAGAAAGCAGCCTTCACCTGAGTTCGAAGCCTAATCCGTCTTAATCTAATAATTGCCCCCATATTCTGTCAGTCTCTTAAGAACAAAGCTGCGGGGGACGACCGCGGCTCCAACAAAGCGGGGCATTGTGGGTGATGTGGGCGTCTCCGTGGAAAATTGTAGATGCAGTAAAGGTTTCACATTGTGGGGCAAAAGGCAGGTTTGTGGGGTGGTCCAGGTGGGATTAGAACACGCTTTGTAGCCTTTTCCGTTGTCAGAAGTCGGCACGAAAACTTCCTCAAAAATTGTTCATTGTTATTCAGACTCTGTGCCGTGGCTGCAAGAAGTAGCTGACCCCAAACAATTTGATTTCTTTACATACAGTCTGAATCAAAGTAATCTAATGTAATGTGACTCACCAGTGGTTTAGCCTCAGCTGCAAAATGTCTATGTCTCTATTTGGGTCCTATACTTTTGTTGTTGTTGCTTTTTAAACAAAGCAATGAAAGAGGAAGCGACTAAATGAATATGTTAATGTGGTCCAAACTCATTCCTAACATTTCACAACTTGCAGGGTCGTTTTTCAGGGTCATAATTGTCACAGAAATGCTAGAAAACTAACCTGAGAGTTCATGAAATTGACACAAATGGTTTGTAATTAGACAGTGGACTGAAAACCTAAATGTCTCACAGTACTAGAATGGACATCAGGAATAGTGCATTTAAGTTCATGAATAAAATTGTAAAATGTTCAATATTTGATGCCGCCCTTGAGCTTTGGACTGGCACACAGTGGTGACTGGCGGATGAACTTGTGTGGCAGGATTATTTGTAACTCTTAAAGTTAATGCTTCGTCCTATTAAAGTGTCCAATAACTCACGAGAAAAGACCCTTTAAAAGAGTGGCTTTAATGTGTTTGTAGGTATTTGGTGTTTTACTAGACTTTAACTTTGTTGGTTCGAAATTGCCGTATTGATCTAATACAGCTAAAGTAAGTCTCATTTCCAAACAAACCCCGACCACCCCCCTCCTCATGCTCCTCTTTGCTGTGCATCTGTTTCTATAAAGAGAGAAAAGTCTGTGTGGCTGTAGTGAAGCAATAGCGAGTGGTTTTGTGATGAGCGGATTGAGTTGAGCAAGAGATGGAGAGGTTTTGTTTGTTTGTTTGTTTACTTTATTGTCGCTGGGGCAACTCATAAGGAGCAGTGGGTGACAGCTGCGCCACGCCCTTGGAACCATCTCCATGATTTGGAGCCAGGCTGGTGGTCAGAATCACCTGGCTGGAGGATTCACCTGTTCGACATGTTTTTAGCGGTAGGGGTAACCAGAGTGCCCGGAGCAAACCTACACAGACACGGGGAAAACATGCAAACTCCACACAGAAATGCCCCGTCCTGGTGGGAATCGAACCCAGGACCTTCTAGCTGTGAAGCGGAAGCGCTAACTGCTGTGCTACCGTACTGTGAAGAAAGCATTTCCTGGATATGTAGGACTTCAGGAGGAGCTTTTTGGGATCTGCAGCCGTGATGCTAAGAACAGCCACTGGAGAAGTTTCAAAGATTACTGAAAGATGCGCTAGCAGATCTAAACACAACTCCAGGTATGTTTTTGATGAGAAAACAACTTTGCACCCTGGAGAAAAACTCTTAAAAGTCGATTTTGCATCACACCCCCTTTAAGGTTTGTACGCTTACAAATCCCTCGTACCTTCGTGTTCACGTTTTCTCTGCATTGTCTCCCCTTCCTCCATAATGCCTTGAACAAACCCATTACTCCGCCTGTGTTTCACCGGCCTGTCCCTTATGAGTGGGTGTTGACACGCCGAGGGCCGGCCGTGCTTTAGATGTCTCTATTTCTGATGAGGTATGGCAGTTATGAAGTCCTCAGTGATAGAGCAGAGGGGGAGAAAGGGAGCGAGAGGGGGAGGAACAGAGAGAGAGCGCGGGAGAAGGTGTTGAAAGGCGGCGCTTATATCTCCATCGTCTGCACGGGGCCATCTGCCACGAAACGACAGACGGGGATGTCGCTTTTACATAGAGTACACAATTTTGATGACGTATCGAAATAAATCTGCATAATATGGGAGAACAATCATGAATGTTGCTGAATTCTCTTAGCTTTTTCAGGAACAATATTTCCCCCCCTTTTTGTGCAATTATTTATAGTTCATATTTATCACCACAATTTCCATAATGATGTCCATGTATCTTTGTCCTACATTGTTTTCCTGTGGGGCCAGTGTCCCCCCTGTATAAAGACCAGTAATGAGCCGGTAATGGGCGGCCTATTAAACCACCCCACTCACTGCAGTGTTTGTATGGTATATATTCTTCACTTTGATGAACTGACCACCTCTGAGTGTTTATGCAGAGATTTATGACCGTTGTCCCGCCCCCCCACACACTCTGCAGGACTGTGTTAGCGCTACAGGCCCCGGGACCATATGGAGGTGTCTTGTTATGGCGGATACATGGCGTTTATTGTGTGAAATCGTAACAGAGATGACATTAAGCGTTTGGAAAGTTGTTTACTGCTTTTTGAACCTCGATTACAACAATATTTCAGACTAAACAGAATTAACCATGTCGGATGAGAGGTGTCACCACTTCAAAGACCTTCCATAATGCCTAATGCTGTATTTTGTCCTGTTTTTCCTGTGTTTTTACATTTTTTGTCATTTCTTGTTGACGTTTTTATGGAAAGCACTTTGGTCTTGACAAGGTCTAGTTATAAAGTGCTATAGAAATAAGCTTTGATTTATTGACTGAAAGCAAAAATGAACCTGGTCCAGATTGTTTTAAGTAAGTAAGTGCTTTATTTGTCATATAGCATGCGTACAATGAATTTGAGTTCAGGTGTTAGTCCTGAGCTGCTGCGACTGAGACGCAAAGGATAACACAGGATAATCAAAGGATCACCGAGGGCAGCCGGGTTTCCTCCGGGTTCTATGGCCACTGTGGGTCAATCTGACCAGCATGTTTTTGGAGGTCGGGGAAACCGTAGCACCCATATGAAACCCGGCTGCCTTCAGTCTCCTCTGATCCTCTGAAACGCTGCTGCCCCTCCTGGGTTTGCCCCGAGCGTGGTGTCCTGCACTGCTCAGCTACTCCTCCTTCCTCTTCCTCCTGGGCAGCTCCCTCCGCTCCACAACAGTCTTTCACCATCTCTCCTTGTTTGTTAACATTGTTAACATTTTACATTACTATGGCAAATAATCCAGATGTTACATTTAATCCTGTTCACAACTATTTTTTCTTTAAATAATTATTGATCAAAAATTGACTGATCTTGGCAAACAATTCACTATGGAAACACAAATGACTCAATGTGTTCAATACAATGCCTGGCAATAATAATGTCAGTCACTGTTAGCTTTCAGTACAGGACACATTCTTCAAGATCTTGTATTGATAGCAGGATTGTCGGACGATGCCGCAAACAGCACTTCCCAAACACTCTCAACGGGGGTTAAGCTCTGGATTCTGTGGAGGCCAATCCAAGTGTGAAAACGACAGTTCCCTGAATCACAACTGGAGCCTTTCCTGGCATTGTCGTCTTGGATTATGCCTGTGCCATCAGTGAAGAAAAGATCTATTGATGGAGTAGCTTGGTCTTGTAGTCACCTGACCACATTATTTGGCCACATGATGTTGACATTTAGCCTGCACTATACACCGTAGATCAAAATCTTTCTGTGAATTCTTCTTCATTGACAGAGGCAGCAGGCAGTCTGTCTTTGTGCCTCTATAAGATTTCATTTTGATCATGGAGGGGGGTTTGTGAAATTGTTGTGAGATGAACCTGGCCCCAGTGTGCAAACCAGATGTTCCCCAGCTGCGAGAGTGAATGACAGCGACTTCAAAAGATGATCACACAGCAGTATAGAGAGATTGAAGATCCATGTTCAGCCTAGAGACGATGACGGCTTCAGATGGCTGTCTTTAATGTGCTTTTTCCCTTATTATTACTCCTGGTTCCTTTTAATGGAAAGTGCGGGTAACATTTACTGAAAATCATTCTCATTCATAGCTTTTCCGATTTCTATAAAGCACAGATGTGTCTTTTTCTCACCCCTGGCTGCCTGAAAGATAATTGCCCATGGAATAATCATCCAACGACAGGATCCTTCCCATTTCGTTAAATCCAGGTGGCAACTTTTCTTTTTTTCTTGCCTAGGTGATGCATTTTAAAATGTTGACTCCAGCCACTTGTTCTGAAATGACTGAAAATGGTCCAAAAACAAATGTAATGAAGGCTTGGTTTGGAGGTCATTAGTCTGTTACGCTAAAGCACCTTCCAGGAACCGCCTCCTTGCTCGAACAAACCCCCAGTATCTTCCACAAAGCACCTGCCATTGTTAGTTTGTGTCACTGACCTGGATGCCGCAGAAATCCTCGGAGCATGAAGCAGAAACGCCGCACGAACAACAGCGGTGCGTTTGCCTAATTTAAGCTGACAGGGGGGGGCGGGACAGGGGTGGACCATATACATGACAGTGATGGGTCATGGGTCACTATAGACGGGGACGCCTTTAGAATCTGTACAGGGGTGGACTAAATGTTGCAGCGAATGCACAATATGGCTGACCTATCGGGTTTCAATGAAGTCAGAGGCTGCTATTTTTAAAAGTATTGATTGGTTAGACTCAAGAATAACTTATTTTAGCATTTGTTAAGGATTGTTCTACATTTAATAACATTTACTCTCATCAATAAGCATAAAAACCTTAACTGTTGCCATTTTTATTCTGATCGCTTCATTGGTTTTCATTTGAATGTATCGATTTGCCATTACTCATATTGAGGCGTGTGAATAATGAAGCATTGAACAGCTTGAAAACTACACTGTGGCCATGTTTCACAGTGCTGGACCTGTCAGTGTGGCATAATGGATGACCCAGAGGCTTTACATGTGTCAATGGGAAATTATTTCTAAATAATTACACGCATCAGTTACATCCGTCAAGTTAATTCTTACAACTGCAGGGTGGAGGGGAAAGAACATATGTTTCCAGATGTATAAGCATAAATCATACCTGTATTAGTTGGTCGTAATCAAAATGTGGAGCATTTGTGGCCCTTACTTTTTTTTTAGACATGATTAAAATGGTTTGGCTTGACATTCACCTTCCTAAAAATACCATGCATTATATGAGGAAAAAGTACAAACTGTCTTGAATATTGCAATAACTAGCAATATCAATGCATAATTTTACTAAATCATTTCTACACAGTACCTTCTGTTAAATTAAAGCAAAACATTTAATTTTTCATCAAACTGGGCCAAAACAAGTCTAAATCACAAATAATGTGGAATTCAACTCGGAAAATCATGACGAATCAACACTTAGGGACTATACTGAGTTTAATAATGTTTAGATCATGTATTTTCCTCCCCCTACATGTTCCAGCCATGCCATAATGTGTAGAATGAGCCCAGACCTGTTCACCACAACTGCCTCTAAAATCCTGCACTGTCACTCAAAAAGTTGTTACTTCGGATTTGAAGTGCCGTCATGCACGAGCTTTATATAGAAGGTGCAGTTATGCGTAAGACCTGAGGTGGCAGTAGTGAGTATAAAATGTCCAACTTACATTTAGCCTCTTTAACTTTAGCATATTTTAAGGTCCCACATTTGTTTTAGTCTGTTGGCGATAAGGGCTGAAACAGCTACTCGATTATTGAAATAGTTGTACTATTTTACTAATCAATGAATCGTTTTCTGGTAAACACTCAAATAGAAAGGAAACCTAGTTTGTATTTAAAGTTATGGTAGTGTTTCATTCATTGTAAATTTCCTAAATATCTGTCTGTGTCTCATCCAATCAGAGGGCAGTTAGTGCCAAGAGCCTCCAACAAACTTCACTTTCAAGGGACTAGATACAAGTCGGCCATTTTATACTCACTACTGCCACCTCAGGTCTTGTGCTTAACTACAGGTTATATATTCAGCTTGTGCATGACAGCACTTCAGACACAAACACCTTTTTGAGTGACGGTGCAGGATTTTAGAGGCAGTTGTGGTGAACAGGTCTGAGCTCATTCTACACATTAGGACATTGTTGGAACATGTAGGGGGAGGAAAATACATACGTTTAACATTTTTAAACCTCATATAGTCCCTTTAAGTAAACTCCATCAACATGTCCTCAAGTGGCGCCGCTCTAGCTTTATTTATAAAATGACCGGTAGATTAATCAATTACCAAAATAATCGTTAGTTGGAGCCCTATTGGCGATATATTTTTGCAGACCTTGTGCAAAGTAAACCTCAGTCACTCTCGCAAACTAATAATACAGAACTATCTAGTAGAACAGCTGTACTATATTTAGTTCTCTATCATTTTCTGTCAAATATAACTCCTTGTTTTGTGCCATGGCTGTTTAAAACCAGCCAGTTTCATCCTGAGCCCGTAGACACCTCTGCTCCCCCCCCCTCCCCACTCACATCATCTGCAGACATTTCTCTGACAGGAGCCCCCAGTGCTTCCCGTGTCTTTGCCCTTCAATCCCACTCTCATTTATCTCCCACATCTCTCTCTCGCGCTGTACAAACAGAGTCCAGAGCTATCACGGTTTCATCTCTGCGTTCCCTCCGAGCCCCTGATCACACCTGCTCCACTGCGCCGCTGTTTGTGTCTGAAAAAAAGTCAACATGACGCTGTCCACGGCCCCGCTCTGGAATGTTATCACCGCATTTATGGCGATTCTTCAGATTTCTATCAAACGGCTGTGGCTGCGTAAAAGCTTAAAACAACCCGGGCATTTTGACCACCCAGTTAATCACAGGTGCACAAGCGTCTCGGCCAGACCTGTTTGCGTTTTACTGGACTCATCATGACCCTGTACAATTTATGCATTTATTAATAGGTTTTATGAATATTTTACTTTGATTTAAAGATTTATAATTGTTTTTAGTGTCTTTTATGCTGCTGCTCCTCCTGGCAAATAAATTTCCTTTGGGATTAATAAAGTTTTATTGATGTGCTTTATGTTGCACGAGTGTCGAGAAAAAATCCTAGTTTGTGAACCTGTTCTCAAATAAGGGCAATAAATACCATTCTGATTCTGATGATCTTATCTTGGTATGGATGACAGAAATGTTTTGAATAAATACATCAATTATATGTAAAGAAAGAACCTTAAAGTCTGTTTCCACTTGTAACACTCATAAAGTATACTTAAATGTCATTAAAAAGCATTACATTGGATTCAAACTGGCATTAAATCCAAATTTGTACCATTCAAGTTAATCGAAAATACCAAAACTAAAGTCCTAAACTTATTCAGCTGCAGATTATCTCAAATTTACCACAACTTTTGCTTTTGCTCAAAAGTTTCCTGTTTAAGGAAGTATTTGCAAATCTTAAAATGTGTGCCGACTTTTTACCCCCTTCGTTTGTGGCATTAAAATGTTAGCCTGGCATAAAGCCTGACTGACTTTATTTAGGTATTTATAAATACATATAAAGACAGTCTGGACTTGTGGTAATAGGACGCAATTTCCAAATCGAGACTGGAGGCGGGGCTAACGATCGCAGTGCGAACGAGAGTGAACCAATCAAACACAAAGCGACATATTCTTTGTGTTTACGTCCTCTGCCATGATTGTTTGTCATCCACGCGAGCAGTCGGGTAAATGTTCTGGTGAAAGCCCTCAGAGGGGCTGTGCTTTAAGGACAAGTCCAGCTCATTTAAAACAGAAGAAAGGGCACTGGTAAAAGATCGTTGTGTCGCGGCCGCCATCTTCACTGGTTACGGCCCTGAGGAGCACTGGCTGATGGGAAATCCTAGCACGGAAGATGACACACAATTAAATCCCGCCTCCCGTGCTGTGATTGGCTCGTCTGGGTTTTGCCGGACTCAGCGAGATTGAAATCACACAATACCAGACTGTATCCCCATGTATCTCTTAACATGGAGGATCAGTCTGGCTCGTGCCAGGCTATTAAAATGTAGTAAATGGGCATTAAAAATGGCATTAAAAAAGTATTTCATTTGACTTGCTTCTGCCTATATAAACCCTATATGCTTCATTTTACATGTTCATTCAAGCTGTTCATTCAAGGCCAGATAAAGATATTTTTTGCAGCTGTGTGACCAGCTTTTAAGTTTTCTTACCCACGACTTGGAAGAGCAAAATATGATTGTCTATATAAATTGTTAATCTCACCAAATGCAATTAGTATTTATGATTTAAGGTGCAAACATTTAAAATCTGGTTTAAAGGTGTTAGTTTGGAATGGCTACTGTATTTTGATATATTTGCTAAATATGCTGTTTTCAATCCAACTTACTTCAAATTCAATGTCAGAAATGAATCAGATATTGTCTCAAAATCACCACTTCGGAAACCACTGCCCGCTCAGTTTATTCCATTATAATGATATCCTAATGTAAACCCCAAGAAAGGGAAAAGTCTCGTCCATATTGCGCGTTGATAAGCTTTGTAACGTGTTCTCCTCATGCGTGAACCTGCAGATTGTCTCATGTCTAAGGTTAAATCCTGTTGTTTTACCACATTACCCTCAATCCATCCTCCTCTGCCTGAATCCTTCACTCAGTTTGACAGATCCGCTGCTGGGAATGCTAATCTTGTTAGCTCAGCATTCCAATGAATTCACAGGGATCTGCAGGATGGACTGACTGCAGCAGATATGAAAATGTGAGCCACGCTGTCCCGGGGTTTTCTGACACGCCAAGCACTTTTAATACAGCCATAGAAAAACTCGCCATCTCAATTTGAATGTTTGGCATAACCTTTCGTTAATGCGCTGGATTAAAGGGGAAGTGCTCTCATACCAAAAGGTCAGGCAGTTTCAGGCAACTTTTAAATGAAACGATTAGATTTGCTGCTGTGGTTTTGCTAATTATTTAATAGTCCTCCTGTATACCACAGTACATTAACTTATAATGCTAACTGCTGTGCATTATATTCATACTATATATACTATGCTATATACATACGTGTACTGCAGGGTCCAAACTGTTGAGAGTCCCATAGATAAACACAGCAAAAAACTTTATTTGAATCTCTTACTGAAATATCAACAAATGAAAAGCCAACATCTGTTTGACAGCTAATTAGAATAATAGAGCTCAAGATATTGTAATATTTAAAATAAACCATCATTGTGTGTGGGAAAAATAAATTGATAGTTAATGTCAGACAAGACTTACTAAAGAAAATCCAGATTAAATGTGATATTTCTGATCAAATATTTAAAGGGACTATACAGAGTTTAAAAAAGTTAAAATTATGTATTTTCCTCCCTCTACATTTACCAGTAATGTCCTAATGTGTAGAATGAGCCCAGACCTGTTCACCACAACTGCCTCTAAAATCCTGCACTGTCACTCAAAAAGTTGTTACTTCGGGTCCGAAGTGCCGTCATGCACGAGCTTAATATAGAAGCTGCAGTTACACGTATGACCTGAGGTGGCAGTAGTGAGTATAAAAGGGCCAACTTGCATCTAGCATCTTTAAAAAGAGCGCTATAGTCGGCTCTACAGATGCTTAAAATCAGCAACATCCCATGGTGAAAACGACCAAAGCTCCGTTGCACCCGGAAGTAGAGCGATGACATCATCACTTAACAAACGTATATCAATCCGCCTCATTTCTATTTCCAACTAAGCCACGCCCCCGCAAATTCTTATTGGATGTCACTCCAAATGTAGCTTTTGCACCTACTACAACCTTTATTTTTTTTAGGTCTGGACATTTATTTTGAAATGTATGCCCACAAATATGTTGATATAAATTTAAAATATGACAAAGTGTGGATAATCTTCAATAGCCTCTACATTTTTTTTTTAACTGTAGTGGCACCAAATTTACACCAGTTACCAATTATCATACTAGTAACTTACTACAACCTTTATTTTTTGGATCTGGACCTTTATTTTGAAATGTACTATGTCAATATATGAAAATTTGTGGATATTACTCTTTATTAGCTTCTACAATTATGACTGTATTTGCTCTAAATTGGCACCAGTTATTAAAAACAACAAACTGCTACTACTGTCCTCCACTATAAGCAAGATTACATGTTTATACTGTGTTTGTCCGCCTGAGATGAAATCAAGAAAAATCTCTACAATGGGCAATCCCTTAATGACTGGCTAAACTGGCTAGATTTCTTACTACTCTCCAAACACTGCTGCTTATTTTGGTATCACTGGTCTGGTTATGTCCTTATTGGCCTTTTGCTTTTTGTAATACTCTCAGTACAAGTTGTATTCAGTTACATTACAAAAAAACCCTCCTGACTCAGCCTTTTCAAGCAGAGCTTTTTAATGGGAGTCTCCTTTTAAGAGCTGCTGCCTCAGACTTCCCTCACATCCTGAAATATTGATGCTTTTCCAGTCTGCGCTCACTGTGTAGCCTCCGTCTGACCTCCTGCTCGACTAAACCACACATTTCACAAAGATCTTTTAACGTCTTGTGCCAGATTTTTTTGTGGGAATTTGGTAAATAACTAATGCCGTGACTTCTTTGTGGTTTGTGTCACTTCCTCCCCGTGCTTTGAAGTCTGGAGCTGTTTGTCGAGGCAGGGAGCGAAGAGCCTGATGGTATCTTGATTTTGCGACTCTCGTGCATAATTGGGTTATGTAAATTTCGTGGCTTGAGGGAGAGGAGGCGGCTAAACTGATCTGTACTGATAACCACATTTTTTTTTTTATCTTTTAGGGTTGAGGAAAACAGCTTGAAGTGTCATTGGACATTTATACTGGCACAAAGGAGAGTCGGCAGTTTTAGAGCTTTCTGGTCCAGTAACACTAAACCAAAGCTACTACAATGAAGTTTAGACGCGACCGTAAACATTTTGCCGGCACTGGGGCTGGACATTGGGCAATTAATCGAAATTTAATCAAAATTGCAATCTGTAATACTACAAACAGGACCTAGTTTGGGAGTTTGGACTTTTGTGTGTCATATGAAGCTGGAGGAAAGACTTTCTTTTTGTTTGAGCTGAGGTTTTTAAAAAACATTTATCTAATTTTATGAATCAGCAAGATGTATTTAACCTCTTAACCCCCACCTTAACCAAGTGCCTTTTCTCCAGGTCAGCTTTACCCAAATCTACAAAACTCATCCAAACTCATACATTTCCTCGCGTTGTTGCCACATTTTGCACTTTTCTGTTGCTTTTGTTGCGTTTTTGTCCCTTTTTCATGACATGTCTTTTTTTGCTTTTTCATCGTCACTTTTTTGTCACTTTTCTGTTGCTCTTTTATTGCTTTTTGTTGCATTTCTGCCACTTTTATGTCACTTTTTCACCGCCTTTTTCTTTTGTTTTGGTTGAATTTTGATCCTCGCTTTTGTCTCATTTTTGTTGCTATGTTTTGACGCTTTTTTCCAAGAAGCTTTTAGATTTGGGTAAAGCCAAACTGGATCAGGTGGGAGTTAAGTGGTAAATTTATTATGAAAAAATAAAATCGAATTGAAAATCGAGATCAACAGTGTTTTCCAGCCAGGGGTTCTTAAAGGGGTACATGGATTGGTTTCTGATGTTTCTGAAGTGAAACTGAGTAATTTCAAAGGAAAGTTATTATGTTTTTCAGTAAATGGTTTGATTTGCAGTAGGGCAGGGTGATACGGCCTAAAATCTATATCACGATATAAAAAAGAAATTTGACGATATAATTGACAATGGACAAATTACTTCCCAGTCCCAGCCTTATTCAATACGATATGGCCCACCCCTAATTTGCAGTGTATTTTAGATTCATTTTGAACACAACACTATTAAAGGGACTGGATGCAATTTGGCCATTTTATGCTCACTACTGCCACCTCGGGTCATACATGTAACTGCACCTTCTATATTAAGCTTGTGCACCTTTTTGAGTGACAGTGCAGGATTTTAGAGGCAGTTGTGGTGAACAGGTCTGAGCTCATTCTACACATTAGGACATTGTTGGAACATGTTGGAGAGGAAAAACTTAATTTTAACATTTTTAAACTCCCTTTAGTCCCTTTAAATTCTGAATAATCTAGTTTAGTCGGTCACTTTATACTAGTATTGGCAAAATCCTCGATGTAGGGGGTACTCGGATTATAAAGGAACGACTTAAGGGGTACACAAGACTAAAAAGGTTGGGATCCACTGGTGTAGAACCTTAAAACAGAACCATAATGTTCTTTTATTCCATCAAAGACTATTTCTCTTAAATGTTTATCATTTATTTGACCAAAAAAACAACCAAATAACTTTCTTTATGCCTGTCTCTGGGCCCAAGTAACAGGCGGCAGTGGCACCTTAGAAGATTTTCCTCGACACCATACTTGTGTCGTTGAATGGGACCCAGCCCTTTGCCTAATAGACATTTCAATGTTTGACAATTTACAGCCTCCACACGCAGCCATCTGCCTCTATCCTCAATTACCGCAGCATTTTTGGTTTTCCCCATCTCCGTCTCCTGCTCCAGTTGTCTCAGGGATTTGGCAGGAGATAAGCATCTGACGTCGGCCATCTTGAACCCCCCAATCGCCGCCTCCTGCCGCTCGTATATATTCGTGTCAGTTCGAGACATTTCCGAGCAGCTGTCCCGCTTCGCCACGGTCCACTGAGGAGCTGTTAAACCCGCCACACGCACGCACACGGGCCATTTGAGACAAGTATTCGTGGGCGCCGCTGCTTTTCGAAGGGAGTGTGTTCCCCCTCGCAGACTCAAGCATGTGTGTCATCCCGTCGTGTCGTCGCACCAAAGATGTCTCTATAGGCCAGTGGGCAGCGGACATGTAATACTCCGCTATCAGATAACGCCACTTATCTGGGAGAAAGGGGACGATTCAGTGTTTAAAAGTGGGGTCGCGAGATGGTTATCGTATAGAGGGGAAGTGTATGGTTTTCTCTGGTCCTGTGGTGTTAAGAAGACACTTTGTTGGTGTGCAGTCATTGAGCAGACAAGTCCAGCACCTCCTTACAGTAGCTTTGTGTTTTGTGTCCCTGGAATAAGTTCCTATCGTGCACTACAAAAAGTCAAAATCAAGCATTGGCTTAAATTACTTAAAATTCAACTGAGATATGACCAATTTTCTTACCCCGTTGGCAAAGAAAATGACCTGAAATGAAGATTAAATGGACTGAAACATCTCATAACAAGTGAAATCTACATCTTAACTTGACAAAACAACTCAAATTTGGATTATTATTCTCAAATTGAGGCATTTAAATGAATCCAGTCAATGGCTTTTTGCAGTGTATCGCTCACATAATGTCGGTGTGTTTGTTGTCATGGATGTTTGACCAAAACTGGGCAAAAAAAGACTTTATTTAAACAATTTCGCCGTTCTTTGTTATATCGTTGCCTGTATGTCAATCAGTATATTTACACTGCACATTTAAAAGCTTGCTGGGAGCGGCTAGAAGGTCCCGGGTTCGATTCCTACCTGGATGCGGCCTTTGCATGTTCCTCCCCGTGTCTGCATTACTGGGTACTCCGGTTTCCCCTACCACTAAAACATGTACAATAGGACAGGATGAATGTAGTGAGTGGTTGGTGGTTGGTGGAGGGACAGATGGCACAAATTTGAAGTTCGATATATTGTGATAGGAAAGTATCGCGATAAACGATATTATTGACTCTAACGATGCTGGACACTGTCAACTCTCAGGCATAAAAAGTGAGTAAACCGTTGTTCTAAAAGTGCATCATCATGTCCTAAAATACCACACAAGCTGCAATAAACATAACATATAATGTAAGTCAATTTGCTTCAGTTAGAAAGTTTTACAAAGAAATATAGGAGGAACATGCTGATAAACAGACGATAAATATCGAGCCCAAAAATACATCGTTTATCTGTTCTGATCTATTGAGCGATTAGTCGATATAGTAATTATCGTGACAGCCCAATGTCAGTCTACCCCATTGCAGCTACAATTGTAGCTTGCCGAGTATGACTTGAATGAATGATGTCTACAGTGTAGCGCTTTGAGAAAGTTGGTAACTTCGGAAACTGAGGTTTAGTTTTCTCAAAATGAGTTTTTCTGTAATGCTCTTACAACAATATCTCTATTTCTCTGTTTGTAGCTCCAAAAAACTCCAAGCTTGTCTTGTACTAAATTTCTTAAAGGAACAGGCCACCGTTTTTCCATTCTGAGATATGTTCTTACCTGAGCTTAGACGAGTTGATACGTACCTGTCTGGTACAAAACAATTTTTCTTCCAATAACAGAAAATAAAAAAAATCAAGGATAGCCCCTTTAATGTCTAAATTGTAGCCTGATTTATTGAGCTTTGAACTGCAAAAAAAATGTCAGAAATGTCAATATTTACAGATGATTTCACTTATTAAATATTAATATTCATAATATATTATATATTATATCATATTCAAATATTCTTCTTTGGAACTAATATATCAACAAACTAAAACTATACATTAAACTCTACCCATTTTTTAGATTTTGTTGCTGGAAATATTGGCAATTTTGGCAATTTTTACGAATAAAATGCCTTATTATCTATATGAAAACATCAAATAACAGAAAACTTTCTATTGTTTTCTGCTATTTATGTTGGTAATATATAAATAGCAAAAGCTTCAAATGAATCTCTCTAAATTGAGTTTTTCTCCTATTCGCCTGCAGTGTCTCTCCATTTGCATTTTCTCTCAAACGTGAATGCTCTGTTGTGTCCAAAATCTGCACCGTGAACTGAATTCCGAATCAACTGGGTTATGTTGTTGTTCCCGTATTACAGTGAATCCTACTTCAGCGCCTGTATCCGTGCCTCTCCAAACAGACCCTCACACCGCCCACCTCTTCACAGCAGGCACCGCTCTTTGTAAATGCACAGCTCACACATCCCACCCCATAAAACGGCACCATCCCCTTTTAAGGCCCTTATCTTAAACACTTTTTAAAACCCGTGTTATCTCCCTATCCATTTCACTGTTTCTGTCCTGGGATACTTTTGCAGCGTGACCCCTTCACCTCTGGCTCTTGTCGGCCTCTAAATCTTCCTCCGCGCCACTTTAAAGCTGTTTCTTTTACCCCCCCTCCCACCCCCTTCTCTGGTTATCCGATCCAGCCGCGGCCGCCTCTTTCTCCGAGCTGCGGCAGAAAGAAGTTGAGAAGCGAAAGAGAGAGCGGCGAGGAGAGGCGTGGGGACGGTGATTGGCCCATTACACTTGGTTTTCGCTGTCAGGGCCGACTGTGTGGCGTCGCGCACCTGACAGCGCTGACAGTAGCTCAGCCTTAATGGGGCAACGGAGCAGTCAGCCGAAAAGACGAGATTCCCACAGAGGAGACACAGGACCCACTGAACACTTTACACCGCGCTCTCTTTAACCCACTTTCTCCCCCCTGGACGTCTTCTTTGTGTATTTTTGGAGACTTTGATTGAAATCTAGTCTCTGTTTGGAGAAGGGGGAAGGATTAATATTGCATGAACGCTGCTTGCTAAAGGTGCATTAGCAAAGGCTCTTTAGCGAGCGCTTATCGATCTGTTGCATTTTAAAGCGTGGGCTCCTCTTACCTGGAAAAGGGGGGGACACTTTGACCTTGTGCTGAGAAGGTGATGCACCTTGAAACATATTTGACCTTAAGTAACCCCGGGCCTAGATGCCAAGCCAAATCAGGACTAAACCGGGTCTGAAATAGATCTAAAATGGACTTAACCAAGTGCAAACCAGAGAACATTTTCCATGGGAAGTACTAATAGGAATAAACGGGGGAATAAATGGAACTGAAAGTAGCTTTTCTACAGACAAATAGCAAAGGAATCTGATTTGATAGTTATACACTGAAATATCCATCATAGAGAGAGGAAAAGTATCTAGGAAAGTCATCTTCGTCTGAGAACTAGTGTTTGAAGTGGGCAGTGTTAAGGAAGAGTTTTTTGGAAATGGAATAGACTCATTTCATGTCGTATACTGTATTATAGGACTATGATGGATGGATGGATGGATGGATGGATGGATGGATGGATGGATGGATATACTATACTATACTATATTGAGCCTCCACTTGTCGGGGGTGTCACATGTGCAAAATAATGGTTCAAAAATATCAGTATTGGGTAAATAATAGTTTCCTAATAGTTTTTCCAAGGCCGAATGGAAAAATATATTGTTTATTTAAAGAGACTCGATGCACGTTGGTCATGTTATGCTGACTACTGCCACCTCAGGTCTTATGAGTGACTGCAATCTCCATATTAAGCTTGTGCATGATGGCACTTCGTACCCGAAGTAACAATTTTTTGAGTGACAGTGCAGGATTTTAGAGGCAGTTGTGGTGAACAGGTCTGGGCTCATTCTACGCATTAGGCCATGGCTGGAACATGTAGGGGGAGGAAAATACATATTTTTTTTACATTTTTAAAATCCTTATAGTCCCTTTAAGTGTTTTGATAGTTTAAAATTTTTCGAAATGTCCAGGCTAATCTTCCCATTGAAAGTTTCCAGAAATGTATCTGAAATGTTCTGCCCCTTTGTAGCCCTAATCGCAATGCCAGAAAAGTGCTTTCTATTTTTACACTGCAGCAACAACAGTTCATAACAAGACAGTAAAATCTTTATGTGCACACGAGTAACAGTTACCGGTAAATTTCAATAAGTCTGCACAGGTCAGGGTTTCCCCCAGGAAATTTGGTAGTTACAGTCGTGTCTGTCGAGCAGTTTGTATTTCGCCGGCCTCGCACGTGCCGCCTGTCCACGATTGTCAACGCAAGAAGTAAATACGAAATAAAGAAGTTAAGAAATTAGTTGGAAATTAGTCGGCCGCCTAAACAGGAAAGCGCTGCGGGAAACCCTGCAGTTAATCGAAATCAAAGCAAAATTACAATTTACTTTTTAAATAATAGTAGTCTTGATCTCAGTCTTGTGCAGCTCAAGACTAAGAAACGTATTAGACATTAGCATTTTAAAGTACTGCTCTTGTTGTATAACTCAAAGTATTGTGTAAAATGACTCCTCGATATTCAAAGGGGATAGTGCTCAGAGTTCATACTATCTCCATGTGGGCGCTGCGGCCATCTCTCTATGTAAACATCTTGTCAAGGACATTCCTCCCTCTCTTCTCGGCACATATTGGTTTAGTTTATCTCCTATTCTTTCATCCATGGACCCTTTGAACGTCTCCTCGTGAACACAAGCCTCTTATCGTGATCTATTTTCTTTATACAAATCATATTAATTTCTAGTGGAGATTAAACTCGAGTGAGGACCGTGGCTTTGAAGCTGCTGCTGTGTTTATGCGAGTGGGTGCGGCAGGAGCGCCGTGTTTATAGTAGATGTAGGTCAGCTGCCTACAGTGGACCTGGCAGCTTCCTCAGATGTGACGGATACGAGCTCTTTCTTTGTCTTGTCTTTAACAGTGCTCTGCAAAAACCTTAGACTGGTTTTCCGAGGGTATGAACAGAAATGGTGGATCAATATGTTGAAATTGCTCTTGAGTAGGTGGGTAAAATTGTTTGGACGAGATCCATATTGGGTTTTTGAACCAGCAAGTTTTGACCAATTACAGTTTGGGACATTTCAAACCAGGGTTTATTTTTCTTTCTTTAAAAGGCATTGAATTAATTATGGCAAACTTAAAAGTAAAAAAAAAAAATTGACTTGGCTTCAAATTGGCATTGAATAATTTTTTCCCTTGGCGACAGAACCCTCTCAATGATATATGGTCAAAAATTCATTCAGCAGCCGGCCTCACTGAAATCTTTTGCTCAAAAGTTGCCTGTTTTGTCCGATTTACTTTGGAATGTAAACATTTCCCCTCCTTCCGCCTTTTGATAGAATGTTTACAAATCTTACGATATGAAATATGCCAAGATTTAAATTGAAAATACTGTATTTAGAATAGAAACACTTTATTGTCTACCATGCACAATAATGGCAGAAGTTTGCCTTGGCTTGCTCACACACATGTAGGCATTAAACTGGCATTCATTCCCTGCAAACCGACTGTAATCGCCGAAACACAGACTAAAAAAATCAACAAAATAGTGTGTTATTTTTCTTTATGACAGTAAAAACACTCTTTTTAAGCCCGCACATATCAGGCTTGGTCATAATTTGCAGGCTTAAAGGGTTAGGTGTGCTCTAGAACAGTCATTCTAAATTCTAGAATCACTGTTCTAGAACACAGAGCGTGCTGTAGTTGGGGCGCTTCCCCCCCAGTCAAAAATTGTAGCCCCCACAAATGTATCAAAACATACAAATATTGGCCCAAAGACATTCATTTCATGCAAATAAACTGAAATGTTAGTGTTTTATGCACCTGTATTCCTTTCTCAGTCGTATTTGATGATTTTTAACTGTTTAACTTTTTTCTCAAATGATATCACTTATGACCTGACCCTCTGACCCGCTCCCCAGTTTGGGAACCACAGCTCCGGAAGCAAGTGCAAACAAACAAGCAAACAAAAACTTCTGCCAAAGCGCGGGTCTTCTCCCACACTTAGACAAATAAGATTGCCTTCCTCCTTCCATTTCTATCACTTTTCACATAGCACAAGTCACCCAAAACGCTTCTCAAAGGACACTTTTCTCCTTCACTCCATACTCAGCCACATGTGGGCTGGAGGAAGCATGGGCTGCACTGATCTGAGCCAATGGAGCCACTCACTCACCACTCTCACATATTGGTTGGTCCTGCTCACTTGCTTACCTTCAGAGATCGGGAGCTAAGTTTGAATCGTTGAGTATAGTATATATATAGTACCTCTCATTGGTTTCTAAGACAAGGCCATTATTGCATCACTTTTTTTTTTCACTTTTATGAGAGTCCAGGTTAACAATATTGTTTCCCTTCCCTAAATCTGCAGTGCTGGGCTGTAAGTCAACTGCCCCATAGCAAACCTGGCTCGCTGTCTTCACCCGTCTCTGTCATTTATGGCATGTCAAAACACACCTTATCTCTCCAGGAAGCCCCCTCCCGCACCCTCTTGTCAGCGCGCATCTCAAATTCGACTGCTCTTCTCCTGCCTGGACATTTACTCGGAGTGAACAGGAAGTTGGCTCCGCGTCTCGCCCAGCTGTAGTCCTGGCACGGGCACAGTGGGACATCCCGAAGCGTTACATGATGGATTGTTTCGCGGAGAGGCGCTGGGGTGCTGTCGGTCCCATCTGCCGCCTCTTATCCCGGTTACTCGCAGATGGAGCGTGTTCACTGTCTCTACGGGGAATTGTTCAGCCCTGTTATCTTAGCAGTAAAAGGCATACTGTAGCAGTCCGCCAGTAATAAATCAAGTCAGGATCACAACTATATTAGAAGATGCAAGTAATGCACTGGACTTTTAAGTGGTTTTCAAACTAAAGTAATGTATAAAGTGAGGTGTGTTTTATATCGATTTATACTTTATAGGGCAATGAGTACAATACTACTCTTGTGACTGCTTTTTTATTCACTAAATGTTTTTTATTACCAAACTAAAGACTCAATCTCTACATCCATATATAGAAGCCAATATGATTCATGTTACTGCTGATACATTGTGAGCTAAAACCTGTTTAAAAGTGTTTAGATGTAGACCTAGAGTGGTTGAGAGCGGTGGGGTTGGGGGTAGTGGGGGCCCGACCACTGAACTGGGGTTTCCAAGATGATTTCCAGATATAAAGGAAAATATTGATCATGTATTTGATGTAGATAGATTTGTGAAATGAGGGCCGATAACATCATTTAATGTAATGTTGGAATTGATATATATGATTTAATTAGTTTACAGTGAGGTTCTTGTGTTTGGTTGGTAAACTTGTGAAACATTGTTCTAGACCATGGTTCTAGACCATGGTCTAGAGCAGTGTTTCCCAACCTGGGGGTCGCCAGATTTTAATTAGCATTAAATGTAATGTTTTATTGCAGCATGTGTTTGCTATTTTACCAGAGTGCCATTATTTGTTCACAGTTTGATGAATTTTATTTCAGCCATTTGTTTTTTTCTTTGTTTTTTAAGAATTATGGAGGCTAATGTTCCTATTTCTCAAGGTGTGACCCAGGTGGGGGGGTCACGAATGCCTTTACCTGTTATAATGGGGGTCGCGGCTCCAAAAGGTTGAGAACCACTGGTCTAGAGCAGTGTTTCCCAACCAGGGGTACAGGGATCCTTGGGGGGTACTCGAGGAACTAGCAGGGGGTACTTGAAACTATTGCAGATGGAAAAAAAGGGGAAACTGAACACTATGTTGACAGGAAAAGCTGTAAAATGTTCTAGTTTTGGGAGAATTTTCGCTTCATTTTCAAATCAACATTGCCATTTTACTGACAAATAGCGTTTTTAAGTCATACCTTTCTAAATAACCTGCAACACCCTTGAGGTAGGGGGCACATGAACTACGACTGAAAGGTCCAAGGGGTCCGTAAGACAAAAAAGGTTGGGAACCACTGGTCGAGAGCAGTGGTTTGTCCAAACTTTTTTTCATTCAGGACTGCAGATTGATGGTCAATGCAGTAAAACTTTAAAGCAGAACTAAGTAACTCATGCCCCTAGAGGCCATAAGCGCCACTGCAGGTGTCGTAGCATGTTGCGTTTTTTTTTGTCCGTGTGAGTAAATACTACGCTGACAGAAAAGACATAGTCAGAGAGGGATATTGTACATTGTGCCACAACCCAATGACACAATGGAGATGTTGTTTTTCACTCAAACTTGGCTGTAAATACTGCTTAAGTGGCGCTTAGCTTTGCCCGTTAGCCTGTTAGCCTCTTCTTCGTGATTCTATGAGTGTGTATTGTGCCTCAGTTTCGGTGCAGGGAAAGTTGCAAGCGTGGTTTTCTGGCACCCAGAGGGACTGGGAAAAGGATTTATTAAGGTAAACAAGTTACTCAGTTCTGCTTTAACTGTTTAGCAGAGTTTTAACCCAAGCGGCACATCTTTATTTAGGCTTGGAACCTCAAAGCCAGTTCATTCCCACAATAAAATGTTCGCTTTTGAGGTTACAAGTGTGTAGAATTATGAGAATTGTTTTCAAGTCGATGTTTCTTGGGGATGCCCAGTATACCGGGGTATAATCTCCATTTGTGATTGTGATTTGTTCTCCCACCAAAAAAAATGTCTGTATTGTAGTTTGTCTTTTGGCTGAAGGCTTTGAACGCCAATGCTTTTACTCAGTAATCCTGCAACTTTCATTTTGGGCTAATGTATAACTCACCTACGATGGCAACCAAATGTCAATAAAGAGACGGAAACTATCTTATACCACAGGACTTTTTTCCCAGTGGCCATTGAAATTAGAAAAGCAATTACAAAAGCACTATATATAAATGCTTTTTTTTTTGTTGCCAAGAAAAAAATACAACTGTGAGATGAATGAGAAATACAATCATTGTGGTATTTCCTGGAGCAAAACCGTGGTATTTGGAACAGAGTCTGGTCTGGTGTCATGTGTGCGTCTTTGATCAGTTTGATGTTAATGTCGTCGCTGTCTGTAACACTCTTCAGTCCCGGAGCTGCTGCCAACGCCGTGACCTCCTCAAAGCCTCGTACTCACGCGCTGCACGGAGGAGAGGCTTTTCAAGTGATGCTGTTGTTGTTTTTTTATCTTCATGTGAAACGCTGCTATTTCTGGAGTCTCTCGCTACATGGGAAGTCTGGCAAAGCAAGTCGAACAATGTTTCACAAGTTTAACTCAAATTCCTCCTGATTAATCAACGACTCAAACTATTATTTTTACTGAGCTTTTGAGAATGTACTGTATATTATAAATAACACTATATTAGGCAAAGCATTTCATCATGACTTTAAAAGAAACATGAATTTTAGTATAATATTTGCTTTAAGAGTGTTTTAGCCTTTTTCTTTTGAACCCAACACACCATTAAATACTATTAACTCTGAGTTTAGTTGATCATTTTCCAAATAACTGGCGGAACCCTCGAGATAAGCGGTACTTTGAGGAGAAATGAAAGACTCAAGGCACAATTTGGCGCACATTTCAAAGTGCTTTCCAGAATAGGAAAGTATTCAGACAAGACCAGGTTATATTGAGCTCTTAACCTTAGTTCAGCTTTACCCAAATCTAAAAGCTTACAGACTATAGGCCAGTGTAACGCCTCTTTTGAAAGCTAAGACCTACAAAATGAATTTATCTTTTTCCTTGCATTTTTGTCACGTTGTCGTCGCTTTTCTGTTCCTCTTTTATGGCGTTTTTGGTGCATTTTCTTCACTTTTTCAACTCTTTTTTTTGTTGTTGCATTTTTGTCAAATTTTTGCCACTTTTTTATCTTTTTTTTTGTCAAACTTTTGTCAAGTTTTCGTAACTTTTTTGTCACATTTTCGTCACATTTTTTCATTTTTTTTAAAATATTTTTTTGTCACATTTTTTATAATTTTTTCATCACCTTTTTGTCACTTTTTGTCACATTTTTGTCACTTTTTCGTAGCTTTTTTGTCACATTTTTTCCTTTTTTTAAATATTTTTTTTGGTCACTTTTTTGTCACATTTTTTAACTTTTTAAATAATTTTGTTTTATCACTTTTTCGTCACATTTTTCTTCACATTTTTTTTCTTGCCTTTTCATCCTTGTTATTGTCTCATTTTGTCACTATTATGTCGCTAGTTTTTTCAAGAAGCTTTTTTGGGTAGAGCCAAACTGGAGAAAATGTGTTCTGTTCAGGTGGGGGTTAAGAGGTCAATAAGCCAACCTGTTCACAATCCCATTAATCTTTTCAGTAAAAGTGGAAGTCTGTGATTACATTTTCTCCAGTTTGGCTTTACCCCAGTCCAAAAGCTTCTGGAAAAAAGCTGTGAAAATAGCAACAAAACTGAGACGAAAACAATGATGGAAATGTGACAAAAAAGGGAGAAAACATTGATGAAAAAGTGGCAAAAATGTCACAAGAAATTGACAAAAAAGTGACAAAAATGTGATCAAAAATGTGACAAAATGTGACAAAAAAAATGACAAAAATTTGATAAAAAATTGACGAAAGAATGACAATAATGTGACCAAAAAAATTGACGAAAAAAATGACAAAAATATGACAAAAAATGACAAAAAAATTACAAAAATATGATGGAAAAAAAATCTGATGACGTGAGGAAAAAGATCCTCTCGGTTCAGGCGGGAGTTAAGAGGTTAAACTATGCCCAGTTTAATTTCCAAAACAATTTCTTCACATGAATTAAGTCTGAATACTCCTCTCTTGTGCATTGTTCTGACTTGGAGTTCCTGGAGCCACCTGCGGCCGGGACGTGGCTGCATCTGTGGGTCGTTCTGGGTCAGAGATGAGAGGCTTTGGCCCTTCTTCAAACTTCAGACGGCCCTGATTCAAGCCTAGTGACAGATCTCTCCCTTTTGGCTCTGGGCCTGAACGAGCCTCAGCCCCGGTGCACAGGTGTAGCTCTGCGAAGGCCGACCAATCCCTGTAAAGAAACAACCTCACATTTGAAAGCATTGTGCTCTACAGATAAACTTGTTTGTGGCGGTCTCTCCTTCTCACATTCGAGTAACTGGGGCAGAAGAGATTCCCGCTTTCGCTTAAGTGTGTGTGAAAAGGCGCCGCTAAATGATCTCTGTGGCGCTCGAACACGTGAGGCGGCGTGTCAGACGGGAAAAAGGGGAAAGGCATTTGTTGATAATTTGACCAGGAAGAAATCACGGCCCGAAGCTTTGTCTAAACGCTGCATTCCGGCCGGAGGTGAAGCGGTCGCCATGACGATCCCCTAATGAACGGAAAATGCAGTAAAATCTTAACTGCGGCTTTTCACCGAGACTCGCATTAACTTTCTCCGTTCCTCTCTCTTGCTTTTCTTTTCGTCTGGACCATTCAGGCCACTTCCAACCACATAGAGTTGTTTAGTTATACCGTTTTGGCCGGATGTTTTGTGCATTACCTGCTAAGATTTGGACTGAATTACTTCGTCGTCGCTATGGGAAACTCAAGTTGTGTTTTAAGCGCGTTTGGCTTTACCCAAATCCAAAAGTGTCAAAACAGCGACAGAAACGAGGATGAAAATACAGCAAAAAAAAGTGACAAAAAAGGCAACAAAAACACTATAAAAAAGTGAGGAAAACACAACAAAAAAGTGTCAAAAAGCAAGGAAGAAAAGCAATGAAGAAAGCAACAAAAGATGACAAAAACCAGACCAAAAAACTGCGAAAACATGACAAAAATGTGAGAAAATGCAGTCGCAATCAGTTTTGTAGGTCTTAGCTTTCAAGTGAGGCGTCACTCTGGCCTATAAGCTGTAAGCTCCAGTCAGGTAAAGCCGAACTAGAGAAAATGAACTCAGTAAGGCGGGACACCTTCAAGGAGCTATAATCTTATCATAGAAATAAAAAGTAGAAGCGGCGTTCAAACCTTTCAGCATTTGTTAGCCCGCTCAGTGCATTTTTCCTATAGCCATTAGCATCTAGCCATGAAACATCTCAAATTGTGACTTATCCCGATGTTTTCAGCTTTTGTCAACCCGTCGACCACATTTAGGTGATGTCAGAGCCTCGTTAGATATAATTAATGAATGTACAGACTGTTACTTTTCCAAAAGCATGAGTGTGTAGAAGCGGCCTAGGCTAAATGCTAAATCATATTCGTTTAGTTTCTGCTTTGTGGCGTCGGATACATATCCAATGGCCACTTAACATCCTCCAATACATCCAGAACGCTGCTGCTCGAGTCCTGACAAGAACCAGGAAATACAACCATATTAGTCCTCCATTTGATTTCGATTAACCCCTTAACTCCCACCTGAACCGAGCACATTTTCTCCAGTTTGGCTTTGCCCCAGTCCAAAAGCTTCTGGGAAAAAGCTGCGAAAATAGCAACAAAACTGAGACGAAAACAATGATGGAAATGTGACAAAAAAGTGAGAAAACATTGACAAAAAAGCGACAACAAGAAATTGACAAGAAATTGACGAAAAAATGACAAAAATGTGACAAAAATGTGACAAAAATGACAAAAATGTGACAAAAAAAATGCAAAAATATGATAAAAATGTGACAAAAAAATGAGAAAACATTGACAAAAATGTGAAGAAAAATGGATGATAAAGTGGTAAAAATGTCACAAGAAATTGACCAAAAAATTGACAAAAAAAGTGACAAAAAATGACCAAAATGTGACAAAAAAATAACAAAAATGTGACAAAATGTGACCAAAAAAATACAAAAATGTGACAAAAAGTGACAAAAATGTGACAAAAAAATATATAAAAAGTGACAAAAATTTGATAAAAATTTGATTAAAATGTGACAAAATGTGACCAAAAAAATACAAAAACTGACAAAAATTTGATTAAAAATTGACCAAAAAATGACCAAAATGTGACAAAAGTGACAAAAAAATATATAAAAGTGACAAAAATGTGATAAAAATTCACAAAAATGTGACAAAAAAAATACAAAAATGTGACAAAAATGTGAAAAAAAAATCACAAAAATGTGACAAAAAAATGTCAAAAATGTGATAAGAATTTGACACAAAAAAATGTGACAAAAAAGTGACAAAAATGAGTGGACTACCCAACAAAAAAATGATGGAAAAAAAATGACGTGAGGAAAAAGATCCTCTGGGTTCAGGCGGGAGTTAAGAGGTTAAGTATTACCTGCATTGCTGGCAAACTACAGGTTTAATGGCAGCTTTTGCGACGTTGTATTTGTGACAATGTCTATTTTTCAGTTCAATTGCAAATCTGTCAGTCTTAATTCATATCAATATATTTCGTCTACTTCTAGTGCCCCATAGACCCTTTCACTGCTTACATCATCAGGGACATCAGCTGGAGGCAGGAAGTGATCAAGAGAAATAAGATGAAACTAGGACTATAGGACTCTAGCTTCCCGCCTACAGCTAAGCCTGGAATGTCTACAAACAATTAAAGGGTCTATACTGTATATAGACACCATAAAGTTTCTATGAACACAGCAACAATATTAGAGATAGTAGACATTTTTGTTTATTATAATGCTGTCATATATTAAAAATCTCAATAATAATAATGACCCCTTCTGCTTTTCTCTCTCTTCCACAGTCCTGTCCCTCCAAGCCTCCGCCGCCATGCAGTTCACCAAGGAGCCCAAGTCCCAGGACGCCCTGCACGGCCGGAGCGCGATGCTACGCTGTGAGGTGAGCGAGCCCGCAGACGTCACCTACAGCTGGCGCCACGACGGGTTTGTCCTTCAGAACTCGGACCGGCGCTTTCAGGAGGGAAGCAACCTCAAGTTCACCTCCATCGACCGCAAGCTGGACAACGGGAGCTTCGAGTGCACCGCGTCGAACCAAGCCACGGGAGAGGTTTTAATATCCACCGGCGCTTCTTTCAATATCAAGTGTGAGTATTTTATATGTTTTCTTCTTAGCTTTGATTGACGGCTCTCGGCTTTATTGATCTGATGTTAAATGTTTGCTTTTCATTGGCATATTTAGTGGAAATCTTTATTCTTATAACCCCCATCTTAACCAAGTGTGTTTTCTCCTGTTCAGCTTCACCCAAATCTATAAGGTTCACAGCCTGTAGGCCAGGGTAGCGCCTCATTTGAAAGCTAAGACCTACAAAAATGATCTAAATGGATCTCTTTCCTCACCTCGTCTTTTTTTTTTCCATTCTTTTGCCTTTTGTCACTTTTTTTTTTCACATTGTCATTGCTGTTTTGCTTTTTTTTTTGCATTTTCAGCACACATTTTTGTCACTTTTCTGTCACACTTTTGTGGCTTTTTTGTTATGTTTTTTGTCGCACTTTTCTGGCTTTGTCATTTCTCTTTTTTGGCTTTTTGTTGCATTTTCAGCGCACATTTTTTTTCTCCACTTTTTTCACATTTTGATCACTGTTGCTCTTTTTTTACTTTTATGTTGCGTTTTTGTCAGCATTTTCGTCACTTGTCTGCTACTCTTTTATGGCTTTTTTGTTACGTTTTCATTGCACATTTTTGTCAGTTTTTTGGTCATATTTTTGTCGCACTTTTGTGGCTTTGTCATTGCTCTCTTTTTAACTTTTTTTTTTTGCATTTTCAGCGCACATTTTTGTCACTTTTTCACATTTTCATCGCTGTTTGTTATTTTTTTGTTGCTCTTTTTTACTTTTATCTCGTGTTTTCGTCACATTTTTGTCATATTTCTGTCACTTTTCTGTTATTCTTTTGTGGCTTTTTTGTTATGTTTTCGTTGCACATGTTTGTCACTTTTTGGGTCATGTTTTTGTCGCACTTTTGTGGCTTTTTTCCTCTTTTTTTGGGCTTTTTCGTTGCATTTTCAGCGCACATTTTTGTCACTTTTCTGTCACTCTTTTGTTGCTTTTTTTTTTTAATGGAGAAGTCGGTGCCTGTCTTTGCTTAACCGCCTTTGTAACCACCGACCTATCACTCACTCTAACACAAACCACGCGACAGTGGCAGCATTTGGGGGTCAATCCTGGCTCTGACTGGTGCAGACTGTCGTCGTGTCCTTGGGCAATGCTTCACCAACCTTGCCTTTTTTATGAATGATGTGTATATGTGTGTGTGTGTTCTTGTACTTACGACATTGTGAGGACTTGTGTGAGTTTTTAACCAACAAAGTGAGGACATTTTAGGTGGTTAGGGTTAAGATTAGGGCTAGGGTCATGGTTAGGGTCTTGGTAATACATTATGTCTATGAGTGTCCTCACTAAGATAGAAGTACAAGATTGTGTGTGTGTGTGTGAGAGGTTGGAGGGGCCGATGCCGCAGACTGAGTGGATGAATGATTACTTTACTGTTACTGTTTACTTCAATCGTTGCTGATATACAGTACATTTAACAATATGCCCATAGACCCGAGAACAATGCACTGGTCAAGGCTTGGATCATTCACTTACCCTTCCATATATGAGACAACTTTTCCACTTCCCGCTCTTTAGTGCGACTCCTTTTGCTCTTTGTTGTAACATTGGAAGCTTTCTTTTACTGCGGAACGTCCAAATGCCTCTATCTCTTACCACTCCCTCTGCTTTGTCCTCCTGGGGGAAAGAAAAAAACATTTCCTGGGAGCAAATTAGCAGCTGATAAAGTTACATTTTGCGATCACATCAGTGCGTCCAGTTTCCAGATGAAGAACTTTAAACAACGGCCTTGGTATTGTGTGTCAGAAGTGTATTCGCTGCAGGAATGTCGCCTCCTCTCTCCAATGGAAACTGGATATTTGTGCCACCAAGCATGCGTTTCGTCCGCCTGTTGTGCAACACTGCCGTTTCCCACATACTGTACATCACAGTACACGGGGCACTTCACCTCATGCCCTGTGATATCATTAACACTTTTCTGCCTCCCGATTGGTTTACATCCAGGGTGCCTTTTGGTCAGATGTCGAAAAGCGACACATCGTCAGTTTAGTTAAAGGCTATAGCTAAACCACATTGAGCTCTTGAGTTTCAGTCCAGCCATGGGAATATAGCACACTGCCCCATTTGGGATAATGAACAACATGCGCAGGGCCCTAAGGTAGCAGCGGCTCTGAAAAGCTTTTGTGTCCGACGTACTCAAGTCTGTCCGAATGGAGAAGGGAAGAATATGCTCCCGTCATTTAAGGTAATGCATAAGGTCTTATATAAAAGCAGCACAAAGGAACAAGATAAAAAACATCTATCAGCTATAAGAATGTCATAAGTGTTGGAGTATCAGGATTAGCGATAGCAGTGCTTCTTATAAAGTAGTTAACAGCAGTATCTCGGTCTTAAAAGCCAAAGAGCACTGGTTCTCAAACTGTATGTGCGTGAATTACAATTTGGTCCATGCTTTATGTAAGTTTGATCTTTTCCTGGTTTAGCCTGAATCTTGATCATGATTTAGTCAAAGTCTTTGCAAACCCTTTGTTCTTATTCAGTCCTTGTGGTTCTTGGAATTGAACCACTTTAATAGAGCTTCAGCTAAGCTTTTTTTATTAAGGAAAGAAGGAGCTGAGGCGCTCAAAGTCTTCCTCAGGGTTAATCAACCCTCGACCCTGATGGAGACTTTTTTAGTAGCAATGCGTCAGTCTACAATAAAAGATCTCTGCATGTACAGTGCGCCTGTGCTCCCTCTTGCCTTGTTTAATTCATTTTTTATTGCAAGAGTTAGTGGAGATTTAGGTGTAAAGGAGACATTAGACAAGAAAGGGTAACACAGTACAACACATGAGGGAGGACATGGAACAATAGAACAGTATATTAAACAGGGGAATACTATGTTCATGATGAAAAAAAACAAAGACATTTTAAAAAGGCACTGGTATTATAGTGAGTAGGTGGGCAAACAAGTATTTAAAAATGCATTATGGAACTTTTTTTGTGTGTATTTGACCTGTCAGTGACCCAGCGGCTGTATAAGTGGTTATGTCGCCTTTAGTTTCCATCACAGTGGCCTCTGTGATGCTCCAGGATCAATTGTTTATAGAGTTTCTGGTAGGTTCTCCCTACTGAGGAACCCTCTCACCAGAAAGCCTACAAAACAATTGATCCTGGAGAGTTGTAGCGGCCACCGTGATGGAAATTGTGTCACAAGAAGGTCAGTTACATGTAATAAATCTTTATTAAAACAAGTGGAGTCTAAATAATACAACTACCAATATTATACTAGATACTACCACTACTCGGTAACGCTTTATATTAAGGTGTGTTCGTTAAGTTTTAATAAGGTATTAAGCATTAAGATAATCTTTTATTGATCTCCATATGAAGAAATTCACTTGTTACATTCGGCACTTAATAAGATCTCTCAGAGTGTGCAAAATAGACAGGAAATGTGCAAACAGTTAAATAAAAGGAGGTGTCTTAAGTACATTGAATAGGAGCAAAAATCTTAATATAAACAATAAGAAAAACAAAAAAACAATAAGATTAGAATAGGCCATAAAAAGTATATATCAAGGTCAACATTAATAATATGCTTGTAAAGTTTTTACACACTGCTTGTTATACTTTTATCTGTTAAAGGGACTATACGGAGTTTAAAAATGTTATAGAATTATGTATTTTCCTCCCCCAACATGTTCCAGCCATGTTCTAAGGTTTAGACTGAGCCCAGACCTATTCACCACAACTGCCTCTAAAATCCTGCACTGACACTCAAAACTTTGTTAATTCGGGTCCGAAGTGCCGTAATGCACAAGCTTAATTTAGAAGGTGCCATGTATGACCTGAGGTGGCAGTAGTGAGCATAAAATGCCTAACCCTAAAAAGATTACTAAGGCTGATTAATACTTAATGAGCACACCTTAATCTAAAGCGATATCTACTACTCCTACTACTGATTATTTTTTCCACTACTGCTGCAAACACTAATCCTTTTAACAATTTGTCGCCCACTGAGTTTGAAGAGCATCTGTATTACTGTGATCGTCCAGTGCAGCACTTCCTCTCATTTTGTTTCTTTAAGCTTTTTTTTTTCTTTACTGCCGTTTGTAGATGGAAAATATATTTTTTTCTCTTTAAACCTGCATCTAATTGTTACTATCTTATGTCTGCAGTGTTGTGGCAAATTTAAAGGGACTGGATGCAAGTTGGTCATTTTATACTCATTACTCCCACCTCTGGTCATATGCGTAACTGCACCTTCTATATTAAGCTCGTAACAGCTTTTTGAGTGACAGTGCAAGATTTTAGAGGCAGTTGTGGTGAAAAGGTAGCCTGGCTAACACCAGACTAAAATCACAAGTGATATTTAGTCTGGGGACCACCAATTCATTTTCTCGTAGGAGAGGTGTGGTTTCCGATCGTCCATAGTCGTTTATTGGGCGATACGAAAAAAAAAAAAAAAGTCTCATGCGTCTGCACGTAGCCATGGCCAATCGTATATCGTATGAGATGACGTATGTCGTACCCGCTGTAAACTTTTGAGCTAAATTATTTAGAACAAGGTCTAAAGCTTGATCAAAAAATACCATCGTGTCTGCTGCTGTCACATTGGATCCGTAAATAAACTTTTTTTTTATTATCCGTAAATAATCTACAACCTTCCATATATCGAATAGCGCGTCATCGTCTTGCCGTCCCTCCTCGCTCTGTGATTGGTTCCCAAATCCACCGGAGATTTCGGCCATGGTCCCCAGGCTGTTGTGCAGTTCGAAATAATTCGAGCGCACACAGCAGCCTGGCGTTAGCCAGGTTAGTGAAAAGGGCTCATTCTACATCTAAGGACATTGCTTGAACATGTAGGGGGAGAAAAATACATAATTTTAGCATTTTTAAACATATATATATCCTTTATAAAGGCACTTAATCTGGCAAGTTTATATTTGTTTCCTTTTGATTGGCACATCGCTAATGTGCCACATTGTTTGAAACAGCCTGAAGGGCCACAACATGGGCAGGAATGCATTATGTGAGATAAAAAGCACAACACCCATATACTCATGTCTTCAACAAACCCCTCTGTTGTTTACGTTTTAGACTCACCAGGACAAATTGGCCGGTTTAACCTTCAACCTCTTAAACACTCAAAAACAACCCCAAACATTATAAGTTTTCCTCCGCATGTCCAGAGGAGCTCCTTTCATGTGGGGCAGTGAACATGAGCTTCCCTGTTAATAAACGACTCGCAGCAACCGATCAAAAACGAGTCAGACGTGAACCACCAGTTTGTTCAAAGCCTTTTTTTTTTTTTTTTTACCGTGTCCCGAAGTCAACCGAACCCACTGCCAGTTCATTAAAATTCCCACGCAGAACACCGAGGGAACATCCAGAGGTTTTACTGGCAGGGAACTGACGGGATCGGTAAAACGTGTCCGGATGCAAACGCTCACAGTGGAGACATAATGCAGCTGCCGATGAAAGTTACAGTTACGCCAATAGAGCTGCAGGATTTTGGCAACAATGCTGTGTGTAATTACGATGTTTCTGACAAGTATTATGATTAGATTTATGATTTATGTTTCATAATCAATATTCACTGCGTACATTTGAAACATTGCTTTGACTGCTTAACTAACAAGAGTCACACGTTTGTAGAGATCTAAACTTCAGGGTTTGCACGTTACAATATGAGACCCTGAAGATTTCTTGTTTGCAAAGGATTTGTAAACGGCAACAGTGATTGGCTAATTGTAACCACTTAGTTTTGACTGCTGTTAATTATGCAGCCCTTCTCCATGTTACCATTGAGAATGAATAGACTAATGTGGGATAACTGCACAAAAGAGATGATCTAAGCCACCTGGGCTGGTCCGCTCCACATGGTCTGTGGGTCAAAAAAGAAAATTGATGTTGATGATCTGCTGAAACGTTTGCACTAATAGATATGACTTTGGACTGCAGAAAAATGTTCATGGAATAGTTAAAGAAAAAAAAAAGCAACACAATAAAGAAAGAGACAAAAACACACGACTAAAAATTGACTGAAACTAAAAAGCAACGGAAAAAGCATCAAAAACACGACAAAGAAAAGCTTAAAAAAACAAGAACACGAAAACACTTCCAAGATGTGACAAAAACATGTCAAAAGAGTGATGAAAAAGCAACAAAAATCAGCAAGAAAGCCAAAAAAAAAAAACGACAAATATGTGACAAAAAGTCCATGTAAAAGTTGCTTAAAAAGCTCCAAAAAATGAGGCAACAATGCAACATAAAAGTTACAATCAGTTTTGTAGGTCTTAGCTTTCAATTGAGGCTTTACACTGGCATATTGACTGTACAGCTTTTAGATTTGGGTGAAACTGAACTGGAGAAACTGCACACAGTTAATATTAAGTATTTTCCTCCCCCTATATGTTCTGAAATCCTGCACTGTCACTCAAAAAGGTGTTAATTCGGGTCCGAAGTGCCGTCATGCACGAGCTTAATATAGAAGCTGCAGTTACATGTATGACCTGAAGTGGGGGTAGAGAGTATAAAATGGCCAACTTGCATCTACCCCTTTAAAGCGGGGGTAAGAGTTTAAACAATCTGCTATCTGCAGAGTCTTGACATTTTAAACTATAATACTGGATAACATCTGTATCACATGATGTTCATTCAAGCAAGACGATCCCAAGATACAATAGTTTTACCAGTATGAGGGATCTGACCACCAATCTTTGTTACCCACTGAACTGTCCTCACAAAAGTCCACAAACTTTATACTGACTCGGCCAAACAATGATGTCCACTTTTTGTAATATTTAAGTTTTTGACATATTATTTGTGTACATTACTTATTGAAAATGCTTGCGTATTCAATAAAAAATGTAAACTTTACAGCTGATATAATACATCTCTGTGTAGACTTTTCCTTTTCAATCCAACATCAGCAGTTCACCAAATCGTTTCCATTCTTGTGACTGTGATATGAGCGCCGCTTTTATCGCACCGTGTATTTAGTCCATTTCATGCCAATAATGTGAGTGCTCTCACAGACGACAGCGCTCAGCAGGAAGCATGCGCTCAGTGGCTGCAAACCAGAGGCACTTATATAAAGGCTCTTAATGCACCACACTGCTGCTTTTGACGGGAATATGAGAACTCTAAAGCAGAGGATCTGTTTGATAAGAGCGCAGTGTTTAAAGAATACTTAAACAAGGCTTTGGGTAATTCTTGTCTAAGCTTTTATGACATGCATTTTCACTTTATTTTACTGTCTTGAACACATTTACTCACAGTAAACCCTTTAATCTATCCTCACTGTATGCATTAAGAGTTATGTTAATCATTGTTACAAGTTTGATAAGGATCAATTTAGAGTTAGTTCTGTCCACAGAACAACTCTTAATCGTACACTGCACAAATCTGGCCTTTGTGACAGAGTGGCATTTTTTATAGGAACCATAAGAAGTCCCGTTTTCTGTTTGCCAGAAGCCTCCATGTGGCCTCCATGTGGCTTCTGGCAAACAGCAAACAGGACTTTTTATGGTTTTCTTTCAAAAATGGCTTCTTCTAATCACTCTGCCATGAAGGCCAGATTTGTGCAGTGTGCGTCTAATAGTTGCTCTGTGGACAGTTTCCCCCACCTGAGCTGTTGCTCTCTGCAGTTCATCCAGGGTCGTCATAAGCTTCTTGAAAACATCTCTGGTCAGTGCTGTCCTTGTTCGGTCAGTAAGTTTAGGAGGACGGTCGGGTCTTGGTAGGTTTGCAGTGATGCCAGACTCTTTCCATTCCTGCATAGTGTATTTAACTATACTCCGAGAGATGTTTAAAGCTTTGGAAATCTTTTTTATAACCTAACCCAGCTTTATGCTTCTCAATAACTTAATCCCGGACCTGTCTGGTGCGTCCTTGGACTTCATGATGCTCCTCCCCCCCAATAGTCTCTAACAGACCTCTGAGATCATCACAGAGCAGCTGTGTTTGAGCTGACAGTAGATTACACACAGGTAGACTCTATTTAGTCATTTGGTCAACATGTGATCATTCAGAAATCATCAGGCAACTTCTGAAGGCAATTGGTTGCACTAAAAGGAAAGGGGGGCGTTACTTTTTCACATCAAACTTTTCAGTTCTAAATCATGTATAGCTTTCATTACACTTCACGATTGTGTGTCACTTAGTCAGTGTCTTTCACATAAAATTTCAATTAAATATATTTATAAGGGGGGCCATACTTTTGCAACCCACTGTACGTATTCTTATATATATGTTTTTTATGATGGTATAGACTTTGTGATAAAATGTGGAAGGAAAAGTAAAATAATGCATTACACACATTCTTCACGCTTTTTTTTACATTTTTTATTATTGCTTGTTTCGAAACTTTGGTACTTCTCAAAACTCCCTCTGCATAAGATAAATGATCCAGCATCAGGTCGATCTTGTTACAGGGACCCGGGGGGAATTTAAGATTTGAGTTTTGTTCCTCTGAGGCATCTGTAGTTGGAGAAGCCTGAATTATTCTGAGCCATAAAAAGTAATGAAAGAAAAGCAGAAGTGGGGCAGTCGTGTTATATTACAGTATCAGAAAATGTTCGTTCAGAGAGAAAAAGAATAAACTAAACATTTGAATATTGACCACTTGACTAATGATATCTGGAAATTGTAATTCTTTTGCTTAGATCTGGATTACTTCTTCAGCCCGTTATGAAACCCCTCTAGCTGATGATGAATTATCTAACATGAGCCATATTGTACCTAAACCCAGTGGGAATTATGAGTTTGATTTTTGATCCTTTGGGGCTGCTGTAGTCAGTGTAGCCTGGATATTGTTACAGTGGTACAATAGAAAGTGGGTTATTCATTGCCATCGAAAACGTCTCAAACTTTTACTCGCATATCTGTGTAAAAATGCTTAACGCCTCATTTGGTAACGTTGGTGAATGAGAGCATTGAGCACACGTGTCAGTTTTATGTAATAACCAGAGTCATTCGGATCAGTTCAGTTGTCGTCACTAAGTAGCGGTCTAATACCACTGTCTATGTTTATGAAAACTACAGAGAGACCTGCAAAAATACACTAAACCATAGGCTACATAGTACACAGAGTAGGCAGAACATGTATTGTCTTTGTGTATGTTTTTACTCACAGCCAATAAATTTCCACATAAGGACAACATTCTTCACAATAAATTCAGACATTGTCCAAAAAGAAAAGCACGACCATACCACCGACCTCACATGTTCAGTTTCAAAAGGTTTACAATCATTAGAAACATCACATAGGCAGTGTCGTCTCTGAGTTTCAATATTAGTAACTTAAAAAAAACAATAAAAATAGAAAAAAATAACTTGTGGCACAAATGACTATAGTCTTGCTTTTAGAGAGGGCTGGGCATCTGTATCTCCGACCTGTGGGGAGCGGCTCTAACTCAGAGTCTAAACAGAGGATGTTTTGACTTGGAGAATACAAGACATTGTTGTTTGTTTTATTTGGATCCCCATTAGCTGCCCGTTTAATGGCAGCTAGTCTTCCTGGGGTCCTTCAAAGGACTACAATGACATACATCCATCCATCCATCCATCCATCCATCCATCCATCCATCCATCTTCTTCTTCCACTTGTCTGTTTCCGGGTCGTGGGGGCAGATGTTGGAGCTGCCCAAATCACATTGCATCAGCCCCTTATGGCTCCTCCTGCAGGTGGTGGGTCCACAGAAGGACGGCCTCATGGTTCTATCCGGGCCTGTCGGTCTCTCATAAGGGGCTTCTGAACCACTATTTGTCTGACCCGTCACCTAGGATTTGTTTGCCCGGGGAGACCCTACCAGGGTTGTTTATTGTTTTACTAGGATCCCAATTAGCTGCCCGTTTAATGGCAGCTAGTCTTCCTGGGGTCCTTCAAAGGACTACAATTATATACTTTACCAAAAATAAATTTGCACAACATGTTTTAAAGTGTCTACAAAAATACAGTGAAACACAGTGTCAGTAAATACATAACACTGCTGGAAAATTCTAATTTTCACATGGTCATCTGCAGTAGTTCTCTTGAAGACATGTTTCCAAATGTGTTTTTATTTTGGGGTAGAAGTGAAGTCAAAGTTTGTCTTTCACCTTTAACCTTTGAACCTCCACCTGTACATTTTCTCCAGTTTGTCAATAATCTAAATCTAAAAGGGTCAAAATAGCCACAAAAACGAGAAGAAACGAGGATGAAAACTCTACAAAAAAGCCACTTAAGAGCAATAAAAATGAAAGTGCTGCAAAAAAGTGACACAAACTCAACAAAAGTGGCAAAAATTACAATTTAAAAGAATGTGAAAACAGTGACGGCAACAACGCAAGGAAAAAGATCCGTTAAAATCAAGCACTCGGTTAAGGCGGGTTCAATACAGATCCTCCACAGACAAATCCGTGCTGGCATCGGCATAAAATAATTGGATCAACCCTTATAACATCAGTTAACGCCCGAATAACCAATGACCTCAATACCAATATCATCATTTATGTATATTTTCATAATTTATGTTTTTTTGTTTTGTTTCTTTACTCACTTAAAATGAACCTTTTTGTCACGTATTGAATTTCACTGTTGATAAATCTCCCAAAGGGACATCATGAATCTCTGTCCCCTTGACCCTTGTGTCTCTAAAGCCGAGCCGGTCCGTGTTGTGACAGCTGGACTCGTATTGGCCCAACATGCATTTACCGGACGATAAAGTCGCGTTAAACCCCTCCAGCTCTAATCCATGTGGTGCGTTCAAGTGTGTGCGAAATCGCGTGTCCTCACTGTAAATGGGTTGCGTGGGTGGGGGCGTACAGTGGTCTCCCCTCCCCCCCCTAGTTTAAAGCACACATAGTTAATTCATCATGGTCTAATGCTGCGGTGGGCCTGTCCCGCCTGTGGAGGTATTAAAATGAACGCACCCCTCCCTGTTTGACAAATGGAGGCTGTGCTGCTTTATTCTTTTGTCCCAGCGGCAGGTCGGTGTCCAGGGCAGGACCACGTGCTGTTGGACATGTCGCTCAGCCGGACTTGACCCGCTGTGCATCGTTAGAAGTGAGAGTAATTAAAATACATCAAGCGAAAGTACAATAACTTTTAGTGCCATATATCAGTGGTTCTCAACTGGGGGGTCGGACCCAAACGTGGGTGGTGGAACCGTCTTCAGTGGGTCGCGAGCCTTTATTTAGGTACAGAAAAAATATTAAATGACTTGAGTTAAAATTACTGTTATTTTTACAACTGTACAATGAAATAGTGTTCAGGTGTTAGTCTTAAGTTGACCCCTGTTTCAGAGCGTGGTGTCCTGCACTGGTCAGCTCCTCCCTTCTCTTCCTCCTGCGCAGCTCCCTCCGCTCCAGTGTTAATTTCGTCGACTAAAATATTTAGTCTTAATTTTAGTCAAAGTGACATTTTTGACGACTAAAATTGGACTAAAACTAAATTAAAAGTTTCTCATGAGACTAAAACTATGACTAAAATGTCCAGATATTTTAGTCGACTAAAATAAGACTAAATAAAAATGAAAAGGAGAGACTAAAATCATCCAAATTTCTATTGACCGTCTGAAAGAGCCTCATATCATGTAAATTCTCTGCCAAAGGATCAGCTCTGAGCTTTGTTCATGTGGAGCAGCTCCATGAAGCAGAGGAACAAGATTAAATATGATTATAATGAATATTATCAATGCAAAGTCGACTAAATTAGTCTTAATTTAGTCGACTAAATTGACGTGCAATTTTAGTCGACTAAAACTAGACTAAAATTGAAAAGATTTTTTCGACTAAATCTCGACTAAAATTACATTACATTTTAGTCAAAAGACTAGGACTAAAACTAAATTAAAATATGTTGTCAAAATTAACACTGCTCCGCTCCACAACAGTCTTTCATCATCTTCTGGGTAGAGCTCAGCAGTTCCTCCATTAGCCAGAACAATAGAAGACATTAGGGCTGGGACAAAATATCGGATCGGACTTGGATCGCAATACTTTGTGCTGCAATGCCAAGTATCGATGCTTTATCAAGTATCGCAATACTTTCAATACTTGTGTTTGGAGGCATTTTTAATCATACCCTCCTTTTTGTTCCAGTGCAGCACTTAGTTACATTTTGTGTTACTGCACTTTTTCAATGAAAAAACTTCAGTAAATGTCAACTGGCTTTAGAGAGGAAACAAAGTGATCGCTACAGTGTGTAGAATAGTCTGTAAGAAGGTCAGGTGCTCTGCAGGATCAAAACATGAGTATAGGCAAAAAAAAGGGAAAAAATCCGAGGCACTCCGATACCTCTTCCCTTTTTTTGCAAATGGTTTGTAAACTTTTGACACATGACTTACACATTTTAATCTAAACATATCACTTGTTATAATTACTTACTGTATTGCAATATCAGCCCGAGTATCGTGATGTGTATCGGATCATGACAAAAGTGGATCGTCCCAGCCCTAGAAGACATGTGTGGTTTAGCTGCGAGTCTTGCCTGGATACCTCCTTGTTTGTCCCTTGTGACGCCTCCACTGTGCTGCAGGTGTGGGGGCTCTTGGTGCCTCTCAAATGTCTTTAGCGCATACTCTAGCTGTTTGTTTCCTTTTAAAAAACTGCTTTCTTCAAAAAAAAACATTGTTATTTGGTTGGTCTGATGAAACTTTAAGCTTTTTGGGGTTTATTTAATGCTTATTCAACAATACATTTTTGAGAAAAGACAATATTTTCCATTGTGCTAACATAAGTCATATGCCACACCAGTTGAGAACCGTTGCTATAGATAAAACCTAGAAGTAAATTCAATGAAAGCTATTCTCTAAAATCATGCCACTCTCTTCTCCAGACTCTCCCTGGCCGTCCCTCCTCTTATCCACTCATCATCCTTGACCACACTGCCCTTGCACTCTCCACTTCGCAGTGTATTCTGTCCCTGCAGTCTTTTGTCCCTCTGGGTTGCCGTACTTGGCTCCGGCCCGTTGACCTCGATCCTCCACACATAACAAAATCGGACACTTTATCAGCTTCTCTCTCGCTCCATCACTCAAGCCTCGGCTGGAGCTGGAGGTTTTTTTCCCCCTCCCCAAAAGCGTGTAAAATGAATGCAAAGCCGGTCCATATGGTGCTGTCAGTCCAAGTATCCACCGCACTGGCTATTGTGGCGTAACTTCAGCAATTATTTGGTGAAGCATGTAGGTGCTTTGTAACTCACTGCCGAGTCGAACTCTGCTTAGAGAAAATAGAACCAGGCTTGTGTAACATTGCTCATATTAAAAGCCTAACACTTTCGTAATATCTTTGTGGGGTAGATTTTAGAAGAGCGTTTCCTCCTGTGACTCAGTATTGTTTACAACATCTTGCCTGCACCAAGTTCTTGGTTTTCAATCAGTAAAACAATTTCCTAATACTGCTCACACGGGGTGTAGAGAGCTCTCCAGTTCGGCTGGAGAAAATCTTCAAGCTTCTCAACCGGAGAGCAACAGTGTAGCGCCTCATTTGAAAGCTAAGACCTACACAAGTGATTGTAACTATTCTGTCACTTTTTTGCCACGGTTTTGTCATGTTTTTGTCTTTTTTGTGTGTGTTTATAATGCATTTTCGACACGTTTGTGTTGCGTTTTGAAACTTTTCCGGCGCCTTTTTGTCTCTTTGGGCGGCACGGAAGCGGTTAGCGCTCTCGCTTCACAGCTAGACGGTCCAGGGTTCGATACCCACCAGGACGGGGCCTTTCTGTGTGAAGTTTGAATGTTCTCCTCGTGTCTGCGTAGGTTTCCTCTGGGTACTCCGGTTTCCCCTACTACAAAAAACATGTATAATAGGCCTGTATGAATGATGTTTGTGAGTGAATGTACACTCACAAACATGGACCGTCTAGCTGCGAAGCGAGAGCGCTAACCGACCACGCCGCCCAAAGACACAAAAAAGCCATGATGGTTGCAGTTGTTTCACCTGAGATATATTTTATATTTTGTATTATATTTGATGTAAACTGCTTTATGATGTGTTGCTGCCTCTCGGTCACTCTTGTAAAAGAGATTATGAATCTCAATGACTATCACCATCACTTGTGTAGGTCTTAGCTTTCAAATGAGGCGCTACACTGTTGGTGGTGGTCAGAGGGACCGTTGGCGCAGATGTGTGCAGTCGCTTCTGTCAGTCTCCTCCAGAGGAAACTGAAGTTACAAACAGGGTTTACCACCACTGAGTGTGGAGTGAATGTACAATTGTCTCATGTAAAGCGCTTTGTGACCATGTCTGTGAAAGGCGCTGTATACAGTAAATATAGATCTGTCACTTTTTTGCTGTTTTCACCTCGTTTTTGTCACTTTTTTGCTGTTTTTTGTGTGTTTTTGTTGCATTTTTGCGGCTTTTCTGGCATGTTTTTTGTTGCTTTTCCGGCGCGGTTTTTTCTCTTTTTTGGTCACTTTTTTTGCTGTGTTTTCACCACGTTTTTCTCCCATTTTTTTGCTTATATTTTAATGGCGGCGTAGGGGTTAAGCTCTTTGATTTGGGTTCTGCCAAACTGGAGAAAATGTGCTCGGTTAAGGGGTTAAACATGATTTTCTTTGTTCAAACATCACTTGGCCATTAGATAAGATAAGATAAGATAAACCTTTATTGATCTCACAAAGGAGAAATTCACTTGTTACAGTCGGCGTTCAAGAAGATCACTCACACAGAGATTATTGCACATGTTACTTTACAGTCTTATTGTACATTATTACGTTATTAGCCTCTGAAAGCTCCCAGACGACACTGTGGGATTCTTTCATAATCATTATAATTATATTCAATTGTTTTTCACCTATAATTGACTCAATGTAGTCGACCTCATGTGACCCTCGAAATGGACAATATTTTTGATTCAGCCTCTTTTACCACAACGACTGCCTTGTGACTGTGAAATTGTTGTCAGCCGTGCTCCATTAAGCGCTGCAGCTGGTTAGGCCTAAAATGCTTGTTTAATTTAGTCGCCAAATTGACCCACATTTTAGCGACTGCCACACACACTTCCCTCTCTATTCACAGCTCAGGTTTCTCCAGCTGTCCTCTCGCCCAAACAGAAGGCGCTCTTTCATAACCTATTAGCGGCAAATTCCTCCCATAATCCCCTTCAGAAAGTGTGGGACGGGCCCGCCAAGATCATTGGGTAATTAGGAGGAGTGTTAAATTATAATGTTCGAGACGGGAAACGTGTTCAGCGCTGATGAGAACAGATGAAGTACAGGATATGGTTAACGGAGGCGCCGGGACCAATTATTCTTAGAGTCTTAAGGCAGAGGCTGAAGTCCCTACATGTCGTGATGCAAATGCGTGCTGTAAACAAAGGCGGTTCAACAAAATAATCCAGTGTGTGACCTTTTTTTGGGGGGTCAGGCAGTGTATTTGGTCGTCCACATCTTCCAGTCTCTTCACCCAAATCCACATGGCTAGAATTGGGCCTCTGACTAACAGGGCTTAAACAATACCAGTACGGTGTTCACCTTGTCCGCCCCGCCCACTTTTGCCCCTTGGATCGGCACTTCCGTCTTGACTCAAAGCTCAAACAGGGGCTCAAATCGGGCCAAAGTTGTTCCCATGTGCAAAATGTGCCTTATCTTGTTTAGTAATCTGTTTTATTGTTACTTTGTTTAACCCCTTAACTCCCACCTGAACCGAGCACATTTTCTACAGTTTGTGCTTTACACAAGTCCAAAAGCTTCTGGAAAAAAGCTGTGAAAATAGCGACAAAACTGAGACAAAAACAGTGACGGAAATGTGACGAAACAGTGAGAAAACATTTACAAAAAAGTGATGAAAAAGTCGCAAAAATGTCACAAAAATGTCACAAGAAATTGACAAAAATGGACAAAAAAATGACAAAAAATTGACTAAAAATTGACTAAAAAAATGACAGAAATTTGAAGAAAAAAAAAAGACAGAAATGTGACAAAAATTGACAAAAAAATTACAAAAATGTGATAAAAAATTGACAAAAAAATGACAATAAAATGACAAAAAAGTTACAAAAATGAGTTGAATAAAATGATGGAAGAAAAATCTGACGTGAGGAAGAGATCCTCGGTTCAGGTGGGAGTTAAGAGGTTAATATTGTGTTTTATCTTTGAAACCTAAAAGCCCCCTATGGACAGGTGTTGAAAAGTAGCACATGTGCTATAACACATTAAACAATGCATCTGGTTCGTCCTATGTAATTGCTATGTCCATATTAAATAAATATATAAGTGAAATGAAAAATGACACTTCCGGAGAACGTGGGAAAATGTTTCTTGCTAAAATCTGATGTTAAGTACATGGATTTGTGTAAAATGTCCAATGTTCATTTTCAAGTCAACACTGTTTCTCTGCGTGGCCTAAAATCGGCTTTGTATTCACGTGGTAACTGATTTTATCTTTATTCTCCAGCCCTATATTAACTGATAGGAGAGAAGGGGTGGTGCCCACGCAAACTTCCGGAGTAAGGTTGATAGAAAAGTTTGGGACTACTTGACAAAACAAGAGTAAAAATATGTTTAGAAACCAAGTGCCTGTTGGGTCCAGAGATAGTTTGTTCTATTGTGTCATAAATTAACATTATTGTTCTGTTTTCTGGTTCTATATATACAGTAGACCCTTTAATTGTTTGTAAACATTACGGGCATATGGTGCGTCTCGGGCGAACGACTGCCCCAGTTGGGAAATTCACATGAACTCTCGCTCAAGTGGGGAAAACGACTGGGGAACTCGGGTCAAAACGAGCTTCCCGACTTCCGCACCTGACCGCGGAAATCGTCTAATGTGAGCTTTTTAGTCAAACACTGCTACTTTTTTGAGTTTAGTGTGAGCTGTCGTCATCCTCGTTGTAAAAAAATTGCGAGTAAAACGTTAGCAAAAAGTATCAATGATAAAAGACGGCATCAAAATCCCCACTTCCCCACATAAAAACCACATGAACACAAACCAGCTGGGGACAATGACGTCACATCTCAGGAAAATGAGCTCCCCAGTTCACTTGAATGCACCATGAGCTGGAGGCGGGAAGCTAGAGTCCTACCTATTTCCATTGTAGCTGTTGTCATGGTAACGATAAACAAATGTCTAACTGTGTCTATCAGATAAACCGTGTTTTATCGTCTCAAATGTCATTCCTCTTGGTCTTGCACCTTAAGCCACAACAGGACTACATTATTTAGTTATAGGTCTACACTTATAATCGCTAGTATTAGTTTAGTAAGTAATCTTATTTCTCTTGATCACTTCCTGCCTCCAGCTGATGTCACTGATGATGTCAGCAGTGAAAGGGTCTGTATGACTTTTTTCAAAAAGTACTTACTGCTTAAAGTCCCACACTGAACATGAATGCAGCTCTCCTTTTTGAGCCTCTTACCACCCAACTTAACCAAATGCATTTCTCGACTAGAGAGCAATGGTGTGATTTGAAAGCTAAGACCTACAAAAGTGATCGTAACTTTTTTTTGTCATGCTTTGTTTTTTGTTCTGTTTTTGTCTTGTTTTTCTTGCTCTTTTGTCAATTTTTTCTTGCTTTTTCTTTGCTTTTTTCATTGCTTTTTTCATGTTTTTGTTGCTCTTTTGTCGCTTTCTCGTTGTGTATTCATCCTCGTTTTTGTCGCCATGTCTGTCGCATTGTTCAAGAAGCTTTTAGATTTGAGTAAAGCCAAACTGGAGAATAGGTGCTCGGTTCAGGTGGGGGTTAAGAGGTTAATGTATACAATGTCCCAGTTTAAATAAATAAATAAAACAAAAAAAATGACGATTGATATTGAAAGCCAGAAATGTATTGTTCATCTATAATTTGTTGAACGAGAGGTCGTAATTATTGTGACAGGTCTTGTGTCCAGGACCATACTATATGACAAGTATTTTAGTGTAGGTATTGAAAAAAGTACAGGTCCAGGTATCGAAAGCCAAGTATCCTTTAACAATGTGGAATGCAAAAAGTAAAATGTGTCCAGACCTACAACAAATGCTCTGAGTTTGGGGAAGTACTGGATCCCATGTGGTCTTGTTGGTGTCAGTGTCCTGTGACAAAGTGCCTGCATTTGACCTTAAGTAATGGGATACATTCCAACGCCTATAACAGCACAGCGGGCGGCTCGTTGGTGCCAGTGGTTAGCATTCTCGCCTCACAGGAAGAAGGTCTCCCCATATATTCATGTCCTCCCTATATGTTTTCCTCTATGTGCTCCGTATTCCTTCAGTATGTTGAGAAAAGAATGTAAACTGCACATTTCTGTCTTTATGTACAACACCTTAATGTGACTTGCACTGTAGGAACACTAGAAGTTAATAAGATTTTTAATGATTATTGTGTTAATCCAAGTCTTATATTTCAAGCTCATATTTCTTACTGAACCAGCTCCAAACAGCCTTGAGTCACATGATCAGTGAAACTCCCACCTGTTCTTTAGGGCAAGTTCAAACGGGACCTTCTCAACACGTCACATTCACTCACTCACACATTGACACTTAAATACATACACGTAATACAAGCCTAATACTCCAGTGCAGAGTGAGTCAGAATTAAAATGTTCAGTTTCACTTCACTAATGACAGGTCTGCAGAATCTGGCCTCAGGATCCGTCTGTAATTATTGACATATTGAATAAAGCATAGAGTTACAGTATCTCTAAAGTTGAAGTATGGAAAGGAAAGCAGCAAGTTTTGGGGTAGGAAAGAAGATTACAGAACGCTAAATACCATGTACTTACACTGTAAAAACGAGAAATTTGTAAATTATGATGTAATAATGTGGAATTGAATGTCAAAATGCCGTAAATACACATAACATAACAATAATATCAGCGTACTTAAAGTGTAATGTTACTATAGCCTTACTTACAGTCCTAATGGAACTCACTAAATCACAATAATGGTATAGTAGAGATGTAGATGTGGTGTCAATATTCTGTTATTATTAGCTAAATGTGCACAAATGGTAAACTATTGCTGGACTTGTGCCATAGTTGTGGTAAAAATGACATTTCTTCTACTGTCACTAATATAAATAGACTGTAATTATAACTTTTAGTGCCCAAAACATTTAATTGCAATGTATTACACATATTTTGTAATGCATTTACACTTGATTCTGGCTTAATTAATGTTAATATAGTATATTTCCAGTATTATTATTATCATGCTTATGCTGTGTATTACTGACTTCTTTCACCTTGTATGCAGTGTAAGTAAAATTTAATTACTAGAACTAATGTATTTGATATAGTGCAATCACACTTTAACCTCTAAAAGCTTCTTGAAAATAAGCGCCAAAATAGAAATGAAAACGAGATGTAAACAAACAAAAAAGTTACAAAAACGCCATAGAACACTTACAAGAAAGTGGCAAAAACTGGTATAAAAAAAAGCTGAAAAAAATTGTCAATAAAGCAGAAAAAATGGTTGAAAAAGCAGAAAAAATTGTCAAAAAAGCAGAAAAAATTGTTTCAAAAATCTAAAAAAAAATTGTCAAAAAAGCAAAAAAAACAATTGTCATAAAACCAGATACAACTGGTCAAAAAAGCTGAAAAAACGAGTCAAAAAAGCAGAAAAAAATGGTCAAAAAAGCAACTAAAACCCAACAAAAAGCTGGAAAAAAGCAACAAAAATGTGACATGAATAGAGCAAAGAAAGTGTCACCGTGATAACGACGCAGTCTAGCTTACAGATGAGCTGAACTCTCCAGTCAAGAAGCTTTCAAATTTGGGGAACATTATAGCGGGAGTTAAGAGGTTAAGTACTCTGATATTATTATTATTATTATGATTATGATTATTCTTATATTGTGTTTACGGCATTTTGATGGTCAATTCCATGTTGTTACATCATGATTACAATTTTTTTTTTGCAGTGTCAGTACATGGTATATAACCGTCTGTGGTCCTAAAGTCACACCGTGTAGAATTTCACCCAATAAAATAAAATTAAAATACAAGCATTTGAGATTTAAACAGGTTAGGTCCTCATCCAAGTCTTTGATCACACACTGCAGTGATGACATTTTCTGTGCTGGTCATTAGCAGCATGTTTTGTACTGATGGCAACTGTATGGTCCAAAATGTTACGCAGTGTGCCTTTAAGTGTTATCGAAAGGGGTAAGTCAATGACAAAATTATTGCGAACTTGTATCATTCAAATGTCTGTTCGGGCACTATATCTCTGCCATTGCAATTTCCCAGTGCCCCAGTGCAAAAGTGCTTCTACATGGATTTATTTCTGTATTTCTGTGCCCTTTCTCTGTTCTCTTCACCTTGTTTTATACCTGTTGACTTCCACATACTGTTCATTTATGCTTGGAGAGCTACATGCATCACAAACCTCCACAGACCCAAACAGGGCACAGACCGGGGGCATCTGGCGCAGGAGAGGAGCTAATGAGCACTGCTAGCCTCAGATGGGGTTATGGGCATGTTAGCTGTTACTGCAGAGACCGTTTCCCATGAGCCTCTGGGGCTTGTTTCCTGTGTAATTCAGCCTGACAGGTGTTTCTCCAGCCGCCTCCTCGACCTCATGGCAAGGCTATCCAGCAGCTCATCTGTGAGGGCTGGAAATGGAAGGAAAATCAATGAAAAAGATGTAGGTGCAGATTTTCTAGGGGGCAAATAGACACAGGAATGATTTTGAGCAGTTGTTTAGAATATTGGTGACAGAGCTTGTGTGAGGCTTTGATTCATTCAACAAATATATGTCCATCTTTAAATAAAAGACTTTTATATTTTTCTGTAACAAAGTGCCTCAAAATGTTTTTGTATGTTTTTGCACTTTGTCTAAATTTTAACTAAACTAATATTTCATTACGATTCATTTCAGCAAGAAAAAAAAACAGATAATTGTGTGTAGTTTTCTTTCTGTAGATTCAAGACTCAAGATTTAAGATTTTTTATTTGTCAAGCCATGTGAATGGTTTGAAATTATGTTTCTCCCATCCCTGGACCAGGGGGGGGGGTGGGCAGAGGGGTGGGAGGGAGGTTAGGGAGTTCAGCTTCCCCAGGGCCCTGTGTACGAAACTGTTCCTCAGTCGACTGGAACTGACGCGTAGATTCCGCAGCCTCCTCCCTGAAGGCATAACCTTGAAGAGACTGTGTGATGGGTGCAAAGGGTCCCTGGTGATTCTGACGGCTTTGCGGGTGAGACGGGTGGAGTACATGTCCTTAAGAGAGGGGAGAGGGGCTCCGCAGATCTTCTCCGCTGCTCTCACGATGCGCTGGAGGCTCCTTCGGCAGGAGGCAGTGCTGGTGCCGTGCCACACAGTGATGGAGCTGGTCAGGATGCTCTCTATCATCCCTCTGTAGAAGTTGCACATAACGGAGGCTGGGACTCTGGCTCTTCTTAACATGCAGAGAAAGTAGAGACGCTGATTACCTTTCTTGACCAGTGATGTAGTGTGCATGGTCCAGGAGAGCTTCTCTGTGATGTGCACACCCAGGAACTTAGTGCTGGTCACCCTCTCCACTGCAGCACCGTTGATTGTTAGAGGAGCATGCTGGACCCGTGCTCTTCGGAAGTCCACAACAATCTCTTTTGTCTTCTCCACATTTAGAGAGAGTTTGTTCTGTGCGCACCACATGGCCAGACTGCTCACCTCACTCCTGTAGTTTGACTCGTCTCTGTTGCTGATGAGACCCACCACTGTTGTGTCGTCTGCAAACTTGATGAAGAGGTTTGAGTCGTACTTTGGAGTGCAGTCATGGGTCAGCAGAGTGAACAGGAGGGGGCTTAGCACACAGCCTTGGGGAGCCCCCGTGTTCAGTGTAATGGTTCTGGAGGACTTGCCACCAACACGTACAGCCTGTGGTCTCCCCGTCAGAAAGTCCAGCAGCCAGTTGCACAGTGTTGTGTTAATCATAAGTAGTGCTTTAGATTGATTTTGGTGCAATGAAATATTACTGTATTTTCCGGACTATAAGTCAGTCTGGAGTATAAGACGCGCTAGCCAAAAAATACCTAGTGAAGAAAGAAACAACTGGCTGAGTTTGGGAGTGGGACGTCATATTGCTAAGCATTATGGGATTAGCAGCAATTATAAACTAATGGAGATTTTAAAAGTTAACATACTGGAGTTTTTGTTCACATTAAAACACTTGGACACTACAGTGAGTTAGATGTATTTACCAGCAGTAACTCAGCAGCTAATGGAGTTGTTCCACGGCTTCTTTCCTCCACTTTTTATGCTGTTTTTAGCAAATGTTAGGCAATGGAAATGTATGCTAACAGCTGCAAAGATGGCGGATCTCCACGGTAACTGTGGACTTTCCCGAACTCTATAGGTGTACGGTTTGCTAGCATAACACATTGATGGATAGCTACATGAAGCATAAACAACGAACTAAATAGGTGTCTGGTATGTTAACGTCACATAGACAGTTCAGATAACTATAGCATAAAGAACATACCAAACTACCAAATCTTCATCCTCAGTGTCACTTCTGAACAATCGCCTTGGCAACAACCTGGGCACGGAGGCGTAACTGCACCGTTGACAAGCCTCTCCCGGCAGCACATTTTTCAAGCTCTCATTCGCAAACTCGTTCCTCTTGCTGTGGCCATCTACTTTCAGCCCGTGATTAGCTTTGTTTTGTTTACTTCTCGAGTAACCTTTCTCGCTCACTCCAAACTTTCTTTCTGCTGCTCGAGCCTGCAGTGCCCTCTAGTGGCAGGTGAAATTATAAATATAAGACCCACCCTTTGCCAAACTATGAAAAAAAAGTGTGACTTATTGTTCGGAAAATACGGCAAGTCACTCCTTCTTGATCAAATCGACTCCAATTTAGTCATGATGAATTATTATTTTTCACTTCGGACCAGCTGTACACTGTGACTAATTGAGTTCACAGCCTTTCTGCAAAAAAAGTCCCATCCGAAAAATGTTTATGAGCATGTGCTTCTGTTTCCCTTTTGAATCCCAGAGCTTCTTACTTACTTTCCATATTGCTTGTGTTGCATTTTTCCACATTGCAGCTCAACATTTTAGTGTGAACCTCCAAGCATGTCTTGTATACTATCAAACCAACAGCACAGATGCAGACTTACCATGAAGCTCCCCCAGGCTAAATGAATACAGCTCTATACAAAAGGATGACAAAGTGAAATATCATCTTACGGGGACATATCATCACCACCACAAACACTATTATAGCATCACGCAAACAACAATTACCAAGTCCCCTTTTCACTGCAGACACGTTTGGCATTTGTACCGTCAACACGCATCAACACGGAAAGGGGAATCCCAAAGAAATGCTCGTCGTGAAAGGCGTTGTTGTGACGAGGTGCTGACAACTTAATGCGGCGTACAATCTAGTTTTTTTAAGGAGAGCTTTAAGGACATCCCCGACATTGTTGTACATGATCTGAAACGTCTGGTGCCTTTGTTGGAAAGATTTGTCAACCTGATCCACGGCATGAAAGTGAAAGGTGATGGCTTTTGTCACGCCTTTGATTAAAAGGGTTTCATTATCCGTTGTGTCAAGAGAGATGGATTTACAGGGCCTTAAATCAATGCTGTGCTTCTTTGGACGGCGTGTTATTGATTGGTTGTGCAGGCTGTTGCGAGTGTCTTATTGTGTCATGTGGAGGACCAGACTGATATGTTCTAAGAGCGCGTCGAGGCCGAGACAACAGCTTTGTAAATGGCAAGATAGAGCTTTAAATTTACACAGGTGAAAATGTGTCGGACAATGTGTTTTTTTTGCATGCTGCTCATACGCTGCTATATCAACCATGAACTGAAAAGAATTATGCTTTGAAACAACGCAATGTCATGTGGTTTTCCCTTTTTTGGTGCCACTGTTTGTGCTTCTATAGTTAATATGGATTATCCTTATCGCAATATTGGTTGACATAATATTGATATTGCAAGAAGAGTCACAATACACAGCAATAGGTCTTCCTGCTGACTGATTTTTTTTTTATTTACATTTTTGCTAACTCGACCTAAAACGGCAAATTATAACATAGCTTTGCCTCTTAATCCCCTCCAGTTTGGCTTTACCCAAATCTAAAAGCTTCTTGAACAAAGTGTGAAAATGGCAACAAAAAGGAGATGAAAATGAGGATGAAAAAGTGACAAAAAAGCTACAGAAAAGTGACAAAAACTCGATGACATAGTGACAAAAATGTATGACGAGGCGCAACAAAAAGCCCAAAAAAATAATGAAAGAAAAGCGACAGAAAAACAGAAACATTTGTCTAAAAAATGACAAAAATGTTGATGAAAACGCAACAAAAAATGACAATAAAGTGACAAAAATATATGACAAAGGCGCATCAAAAAAGCAAAAAAAAGATGAAAAGTTGATTAAAAAAATGTCACAAAAGAGGAACAAAAATGCAACAGAAAAGAGAGGAGAAAAACATATTCAAAAAAGTGACAACGCAGCAATAATGCAAGGAAAAAGATCCATTTAGATGAGTTTTGTAGGTCTTAGCTTTCAAATGAGGCATCACACCTTATGGATTTGGTTAAAGCTGAACTGGAGAAAATGCACTTGGTTACAGCGGAGATTAAATGTGCAATAGTCAAGTTTTAGTCATGATTTATCTTATGAAGTCCTTGTTAAGTGTCCTGGTTTACTTTTTTTGTTCAGGCAAACATTTTTGTTTAAGCTTGAACACTTTGTTAAAGATTGTACGTTCTCCCATTGTGCCCGTTGTCCCACTGTTTACATTTTGCCTGCGTTACGGTCTTCCTCTGACACAAATTCATGCAATATAAAGCACAACAATGCAATTTGTCATTTCCTATTTGCACAATTTCCATCACTTTCCCGTTTTTACAGTAATGTCTTGTGGCTAATAGTGCAAACATGTTTAATGCTCATTTCCCCTTAATAGATTTTTTATGGTCGTTCCTGACGGCAGCTGAGTGGCCGTTTTACCAGAGCAAGTCAATGAAGTGTCCATTAAAAGTCTATAAAAAGCCGTGTAAAGGCACGTCCGTCTGATGAATGTGAGTCAGTGATGCTCCCTGCAGCTCCAGCCTGTGTCCGTGTCCTTTAGAGCAGACAACGTGAAGCCACTTAGCTCCATTCCCCTGCCGTCTCTCTCCTCTCAGTCTCTCTCTTCTCGCTTTTAGTTAAAGTTTGGAGCAGAAACAAAAGCAAATGAGCTGACTGAACGTGGATGATGTGGAATATTCATGGCTTTTGTTAAAACGTGGGCAAATTCACTGTTTATCTTTGGCTGCATTTTAAGTATAATCACTTTTATATGGTGTTTTTAAAGTGATGGAAACGTGACAAAAATGCAACAAAAAAGCAGTGAAAATGTGACGCAAATAAAAATGCAACAGAAACGACTAAAATGAGGATGAAGCTTAGATGAGTTTTGTAGGTCATAGCTTTCAAATGAGGCGTTACACTGGCCTATAGGCTGTAAACTCCAGAAGTTTTTAGATATGGGTAAAACTGGAGATGATGTGCTTGGTTAAGGCGGGGGTAAAGGTGTTAAAAGTCATTATTATCAATCTTTATTTCAGACTCAAAAGTAAATATCATCTAAAAGAGACTGACAGACATAAGAGAAATTATATTATGATCATAGTCCATATAAACACTCCCTACTTCAAAGCACCGAGCTGTAACGGATATTTCTGTCTTCAGTTCTTGTAAGAACACATAATTTCATTCCATGAGCCTCATAATTTCTCAGGACAGCATAATGTGGTCACATTATTCTGCACAACGAGCAGAATGGCTTTTGTCCACTGAGGGACTTTCAAAAAGCCGCTAAGAATCGTTGAATATCATCAAAAATCATTAAATTGGATTCCAGCTGCATTAAATCTAAATTTCTCGGAAAATAATGATTTAACTCGACTATTTTTTCCTGCTTCAAACATCATGGTCTAAAACATAAATTCAACTTTTGGCTGAAATTGTGCAATTTATTGAAAAGTACCCATTGTGTATATATAGTAGGGCTGAAAGATATATCGTTATCGCATCGATATTGAAATATGAACATTCAAGATATAAACGATGTAGATTCTCATCAATTAAACTGCACTCTTTTGTATTATGATGTTTTTATTTTTCTGAAAAATGCTTGGTTTTCACCAAACCCGTTGTTATATTGTATCGATATCTTGATATCTGGCATGAACATCGCAATGTGAAATTTTGTCCATATCGTTAAGCCCTAATATATAGTAATATGATGGAGAGTGGGCATAAAAATGGCATTAAAACTGATTAAATTAGGCTAAACCCTGTGGCCTTTCAATAGGACGTTAGTTTTGTTTTGTTTTCTCCATTTTGTTTGCCACAGTTAAAGGGACTGGATGCAAGTTGATAATTTTTATACTCACTACTGCCACCTCAGGTCTTACATGTAACTGCAAGTTCTATGACGGCACTTTGGACCCAAATAAAGACCTTTTTGAGTGCAGGATTTTAGAGGCAGTTGTGGTGAACAGGTCTGAGCTCATTCTACATATTAGGACATTGAACATGTAGGGGAAAGAAAATACAGAATTTTGACATTTTTAAACTCAGTACAGCCCCTTTAATCACACTTTTGACGCTGCCTTACATGTGCATATACGCTCTCTGTACTGCAGCTTTTCTGACTGTTTTCCTCCTCTCTTGTGTTCAGGGCTGGAGAGCGGTGGCGTGACCCTGAAGGAGCCCGCTTCAGAGGGTGACATCGAGAGCTCGGTCCCTGTCACGTTACGCTGCCACATCGATGGGCACCCGCGGTAAGTCTGCTCACTCGACCCTGACCCGGAGTTCAGTGTTCAAAGGTCACGGATCTGAAGCGCTGGTGAAAAACCTGCTCCTGTGTTGATGTCGGCCTCTCTCATGCTCCCCTGCACATTCATCCCCTCCCCTCTCACGCCTCTCTCCTCTCCCGGTTTAGGCCCACGTGTCACTGGTTCAAAGACGGGGTGAAGCTGACGGAGAAGACCCATCAAATCAACAACAAGGAGCGCACCCTGAGCCTGAAGAGCGCGTCTGTGGACGACAACGGCCTGTACTACTGCTGCGCCAAGAACGCGGCGGGACACGTGTGCAGCAACAGCAACTTCACTCTCAACATCATCGGTTTGTGGATCACTTTTACCCTACAAGCAACTGAAACAAGGAAATGGGACTGGTCAAAAAGATAGGATGGTTTGCTTGAACCTAAATGTTGACCAACAAACCATCTTCCTCATTATTCTCAGAGCTTTTCAAAGTTATGGTTATAATTCAGAAACAAAACAGGAAGGGCATGGTATTCATCATCTACAAGGAGTTCTTTCTTCTGCTAGTGGTTGACAATAGGACAGACTTTGTTGACTCGGAAGCTACAAAATGAAACGCAGACTTATGTTTTTTTAATCTCCTAACCCCCACCTTAACCGAGCACATTTTCTCCAGTTCGGCTTCATCCAAATCTAAAAGCTTCTTGGAAAAAAGCGTCAAAATGGCAACAAAAACAAGATGTTAAGAAGGATGAAAACCATAGACTGTATATATAATAGACAGCTCCTCCTCACTCCTCCCCGTTTACCACAATGACCACGTTTGAGGGGGAAATCATGGTGTATACATACTGTACAGACTCCTCCTCCCCAGCTCTGATGAAGCATGTTCCTAAAAAGGGCATAAGGGCGGGATCTTCACTGTAGACTCGGCCCTTGCGTGATGTGTTGTTCGTGCTGCTCCAATGCTAATAGTCCGGCCCTCATTAGTGCGAGATTTCTAAAATGTTTCTTACGAAAACCAGACTGGTCCATTTTATTGTAACTAACCCAGCGTGATCACAGGAGTAATATCTAGCTGTGTCAAGCTCCTAAAAATTAGGCACCAGGCTCTAAAGTGCAATGCTTTCCAATGACTAGCGGCTATATGGAGGTACTACAGCAATGGCGGAGCAATGGCGGAGCAATGGTGGCCTCTAGTGTCGTCGCAGAGCAGCCAGTGGCCATTGATGAAAACACAACAAAAAAGTGATGATAAAGCAACAAAATAGCCTAGAAAAATTCTGGCGAAAATGTGCTCGGTTAAAGGGCTAGATGCAAGTTCGCCATTTTATACTCACTACTGCCACCTCAGGTCATACGAGTAACTGCACCTTCTATATTAAGCTTGTGCATGACGGCACTTCGGACCCGAAGCAACATGTTTTTGAGTGACAGTGCAGGATTTTAGAGGCAGTTGTGGTGGACAGGTCTGAGCTCATTCTACACATTAGGACATTGCTGGACATGTAGGGGGAGGAAAATACATAATTTTAACATTTTTAAAGTCTGTATAGTCCCTTGGAACAAGTTTGCACAAAATGTCAAAATATTGAACTCTATTCAACACCCATTTATACTGTTTATCAGCAAAAAAGTGGATTTGGTGTTCAGTTTAGTTTTAATTTGCTAACATTAAAACAAAACAACTGGAAATTTAAATGAGACGCCAACATTTCACCCCCCATGTCGATGTCGGAGGAGAGAATCAAACTGCTTTACATCAGTGGACGAACGCTCTTACTGATCTTACCGCCGTCGCCCGTTAAATTGATTGTAAATGACTTCATATCCTCCTCTGAATACATTTCCACAGACTCGATGCTCAGGTCTCGTGTAAATTGCGGCACCGTAAAGGCATTAGTTGGGAGAGAGCGGAAGATGAACGGTGATGAATTTTTAACGCGATTACCGAGGGTGTGTTTAGCACCTTTTCCCTCTGCATCCCACGCAGGCTCATGCATCACACTGTACATCCACCACACATACATTAACGTTTGAATTTCGTCTTTACAGAAGAAGAAACCACAGAAAGATGTCCTTTAAATATGAGTCCGACAGCCATTTTAAGTCGGCGTTTGCAAAATTCCTTCACACCTCTATGCTCAGCGCTCTCGCCTCACTGGGTTTGATTCCCAGAACAGATTGGGGCTTTTCTATGTTGAGTTGTAGCATGTTCTCCACCATTAGTCTGCAGGTGTCCTCCAGGTTCTCCAGTTTCCCCAACAACTTAATAAAAGGCGACAATAGGGTCCCCTCTGGAGCCAGGATTCTGCTGAAAGTTAGATTTGAGACTTTCCTGGTTAAATGTAGGTCAGCTAAAACATAAAAACACAATTTGCCACAGCTTAGGGTGTTGTATAAAACACCATTGTGGAAAAAACATGGAGACTAACACGTGAGCCAAGTAGGATTATGAAAAACTATTCAAACCAGTTCTGATTTGTACTTTTTATTTAGGCAAAATATTGCACAATGAATTTCGACTTGTTCTGCCAAAGCTAAATGACTTTTCCTTTTAGTCTTAGTCAAAAGTTTTGTCATTAACCTCTTAACCCCCGCTTTAGCCGAGGGCATTTTCCCCAGTTCAGCTTTACCCAAATTGAAAAGGTAACAGCCTGTAGGCCAGAATAATGCCTGATTTGAAAGCTGCTAAGGCCTTTAAAACTCATCTAGACAATTATTTTCCCTCATTGTTGACGCGTTGTCATCACTTCTTGACTTTGTTCTTCATTGCTTTTTTTCGTTGATGTTTTTTCTCATGTTTTCATCCCTTTTTTTTCCCCCTGCATTTTCGTCGCTTTTTTGGTCACTTTTTGGTCATATTTTTGTCACTTTTTCATTGGTTTTATCTCTCAGGTTTTCATCACCCTTCTGTTTTGACACTTTTCTTTAAAACTTTTTAGATTTGGGTGAAATCAAACTTGTTTACCTTAATAACTCCTTTCCGCAGTCCCTCTGGGGGTGATACAAGTGTCAATGGGATGATTGGGAGGGTTTTTCATCTCCCCCTGGTGTCTCTGGCCAGAAAACCACAATTGCAACTTTCCCTGCACCGGGTCAGAGCCACCAATACACACCAATGGAATCATGAAGAAGAAGCTGACAGGCTAACGGGCAAAGCTAACTGTGGGCTAGCACCACTTAAACAGTGTTGACAGCCAAGTTTGAGTGAAAAAGATGATCTCCATTGTGTGATTGGATGTACAATATCCCTCTCTCTCTTTGTCTTTTCTGTCAGCGTAGTATTTACTCTCACGGACAATTAATGAGTAAAAAAACGCAACATGCTATGACACCTGCAGTGGCACTTTTGGCCTCTAGGGGCATGAGTTACTTAGTTCTGCTTTAAGAGGTTAAGTAAGTCATTCATTTCTGCTCTCTTAACCTTTTCAAAGCAGACACAACTTAAATATGAAGTTGTGCCTGTCTGCTCTTCATGCTCTTCATAATTCACGCCTGCCTTTTCCTATTTTCTGTTTGTCCCTTGTAAAATCCCTCGCCGGTGCTGCCCAGAGCGAGGTACAGTGCAGCCACCTGCCCCGTGTAACTCGAACCACACTTCACTTCAATTAGTCACACACTTTGAGACACGCAACTTAGCACCTGCGCAGGAAGAATGGCTCACGGTCGAGTTTTATGTTACCAAATTGCCACCTTCTATTGTGCTTTACGGCCGTACCTTAAGGACAAGCAGACAGGTTTTCAAAGTGAGGTGTCTAGACTTCCTGGGACGTCCCATTCTCTCAAAACTCCACCTCCTCCCTCACACATCTTTGAAACAACCAGCTATTTTCTACTCACTCAAACTCACACCTCGATTACAGCTTTGTGATCATTCCTCGTTTTTAGGCAAGAAAAGGAACAGAACAGAAGCCATTCACCCCTAATCCTGTGTACTGGGATACGGGATAGCCCCCGTTTTTTTGGCAGGTCAGCTCACAGTAATCCAGGACTTTGGCCCGGGCGCCGCGGCAGCAGGAGGAGGTCGGCCAGAGGAAAGTGTCAGGAATGTGGATACAAGGATAATGTGGAGCTGTTGGGTTTTATTGGGTGATATGAGTGTTCCTTGTAAATCTGATGCGTTTAACTATGAAAATATGAGAGATTTAATGACCGAACAAGGCAATTGTTAAAGGGATAGTTTTACCCCTATATGTCAAACTGAGACCCGTGGGCGGCTACTATTGGATGTTTCATGTATCATCTGTTTTCTGTATTCATTCGATTAAATTTACACATGTTTTAGTTTGCATGCATGAAGAGAAAAGGAAGTGACATAGAAGAAGCAGTTTGACTCCCATTGACTTAACATGGTTGGCATGGCAACAGTTTTGTTACTCTTTTATGGCGTTTTTGTTGCATCTTCATCACTTTTTGTCACCTTTTCTTCACTTATTTGTCATTTTCGTCACCTTTTTGTCACTTTTTGTTTTTCTTTTTTGGCTCTTTTTTTGTTGCTTTTTGGTCACACATTTTTGTCACTTTTTCATCGCTTTTTTTGACACTTTTTGAAGCTTTTGATTAGATTTGGGTAAAGCCAAACTGGAGAAAATGTGCTCAGTTCAGGTGGGGGTTAAGAGGTTAATCAAAAATGTTCCTGGAGTAATACTTTGTGCTTTATTTACGCACATAAATTGAGTTCATTGAGTAATCTAGTTCACTTTAGTCACTTATGCTGAAAAACAAATGTGCATTTCCTGGATTTTGTTGTGTAGTTGGTCGAAACCTGAAGTGTTTGATCATTTTTAAAGTTCATAAACATCACTTGCCCCATTCTGGCGACAATGGCTTTGATGGTCGAGCCGTTTGTCTCATAACCCGAAAGTTGGTGGTTTAAATCCTTGCTCCCACAATTGCACAATCGTGTCCTTGGCAAAGACACTTCACTCACTTTGCATCCAGTGTAGCATCAGGCAAATATTGAGAAGGCGAGAACTGAGGGTTAAATGATTTTTTTTTCATCTTGCCATTGTCATTCACCAACATAAGACTCGGGCAAGAGCAACTAAGCAATAATTAAGGTATCATTTTGACCGTTACACAGCTTATTACATCAGTTTTAATCCGTTAGTGCTACCAAATAACATTTTTGCAATAAACATTTCAAGTAGCTATTAGACATTAACTTTACAAACCTTGTTCCCTTTTCGACTCAAGCAAACTTCAGACTTTTCATTTCATCTTTTACTGTTTAAAGCTCATTTCTGTTACCATACTTCCGGTCAGAAGGAAGTTACCAAAGTAGAAGCTTAAGTTCATAATAATAAAATGTTACACTGTCGCTTTAATCTAAATAGAGCTAAACTACTCTGTTGGCCTTGACATCTAGTACTCTGGTGAATGGGCGAGTGGTTCCTTGATATAAAATGCCTAATGAAATGTGGAAAAGCATAGTATGAATTACGATAATTTACCATTATGAGCAGTTCTACGTCTCAGCTGTGTATTTCCTGATTCTATAGATTTCGCTCTATTTGTTTTAGCATGCCGTTATATAAAAAATGGCTTGTTTTTGACAGTTACATTGATAATTCCTTCCGTCCCTCATCTTTGTGATGAGGGAACAACAACACGGAGCAGTCTTTATTCATCAAGAGCATTTTTCTTGCACATGCATTAATTTACGACGATGGATTTTTCTGATTGTTATTCATTATAATCACCATAATCATCTTCATTATCAGCTCGTGGTGCTATTTTGAGCAAGATTATTATAAATTACTTTGATTTTTCTTTCCTCACAAAGCTATAATAGCCATTTTTCCACACACAAGACCCCCCTGCATTCTGAAGTGACATTTACTGGCTTGGCCTGAGGGCAGCTGTTTGCACCTCCTAATATTAATAAACCTGCCACTGTGCATTTGGTCAGCCCTGTCTCGGATTTCAGCTGGGACGTTCTGGTCTGATTCTTCAAGATACGTGCGTTATGTGTCCAATCAATGACTCAATGAATAAAAAAAACATACTGAAATAGTCAGATATATCATTGTTTTGGCTCCACTGCTTGTATTTTAGCAGTTGCCTAATAGGTTAAAGCAGACATTGTTGGCTCTAAACAGAAGTTAAAATAATGTTCCCGTAATACAGATGTGTTGATATAAATCTCTTTCCTCCCCTCAGATAAGAGCGTCCCGCGGCCGGTGGTCTCTCCTGAAGACCAGGTGGTGCTGAAGAACGAGGAGGCCATGTTCCACTGTCAGTTCACCGCTGTCCCGCCCCCGACGCTCGAGTGGTACCACGAGAGTGAGCTCATCGTCAACAAAACCAGGTACAACTTACTCTATGGCCTAACTGTGCTTCCTTTATACCTCCTATTTGTTATAAGATCTATTTTTAGGGAGAATTAGAATAATGTGTTGCTAAAGCTTTTAATTTAACATAAACATAATTGATGTAGCCAGCCCAGGTTCTTTCTTACTGGGCTAATTTAGAACTTCATCAAAACCACACCTTATTGTCCTCAAAAGACTCATTGAAGAGATGCATTTGGCATTCACCATTCATCCTTAGTGTCATCTATTGTTTCAAGCACTTATTGTCTGTGAGACTTCATTGTGCCCACAGTTTAATGCCCTTTACCTGACTTTTTTATTACAATGAAAGAGGAAGCCACTTAATTCAAATGTTAGCTGTGGTCCTAACTCATTCCTAACTTTCCTAACATATCTATAGCATCCCAATTCTTCTTTACAGGCACATTTTACACCTTGCAGGGCCACTTTTCTCGGTGACTTCCACAGAAATACAGAAAAAACTACCCTGTGAGTCTATGAAATGGATGCAAATGCTTTATAGTTAGATGCACAGTGTTTTCCCAGAAGTATCTGAGGTTATAATATGCTAATAAGGAGGACAAAACAAATTTCATTTCACTACGAGAAAGAAAATCAGGTATATAGTGCATTTACTTAAGCCCATTTAAAGGAATAGGCCATTGTTTATCCATTCTGAGATATGTTCTTACATGAGCTTAGACGAGTTGATGCGTACCTGTCTTGGCACAAAGACCAGACAGGAACGCATCAACTCGTCTAAGCTCAGGTAAGAACATATCTCAGAATGGATAAACGGTGGCCTGTTCCTTTAAGGCCATGTTTACAAGTGTGTTAACCTTATAGCTTTTCTCAATTTCAAGAAATTTGACTTTTATTCCATTTTTGAATACAGTACCAGTGCAAAAAGATTACCGAAGGAAGCCAAAATGTCAGTAATTGTTTCAGCTAATAAAAAGTATCCTATTATTATGTGTTTTAGCTTAATTTCACTTAGCATGATAATATAGCACAGTGTTTTTTGCTTGTCCTGGGTTGCCCTTTGTGGATTTGAGGAGACCCTTTATTTCTGCGCTTGACCAGTTTATCCCAATGAACTGCATTGACCAAAAGCATTACAGAAGCCTATTACAGCTCTCACACATAGTATCGCTAGTATTATACGTCACTTGAACACTGCCACTCTCCAGCGGCTTCCGAAGGACCGAAGCAGCGAGTTGGAAAAACGCTCGGGGCGCCACAATCATGCTCCCAGCACGCCTCCCGTAAACACACGAGCACAAGATAATAGCCGATTTCGTACACGGGGCAAGTATTCCCTGAGGCTCCAGCGCTGCTCGTACTTCTACCACATAATCTCAATGCTGGAGCGGCTGAAGTGATTACTGTGTGCACGGAAAAGACCTCATATCGGTAGCCAGTCACTTGTGTAATGAGCTTGTCAGAGACGACTCGGTAACCCAGGCTTTTGGTGACGCGGCATTTTTGAACTGCTTGTAAACACGGGAAATTAAGCCTTTAACTCACCCGGCCCTGGTGTCATGTTTGTATATGTTCTTAGAGGTAATGGAAAAATGCAATTACTATATTTTTTTTATACACATTGATATGGTGGCCTGTGCAGTTCAGGGCTGCAAAATTAATTTGCAATTGAATCAAAATTGCAAGTCTGTAGTTTTGACTTCTACAAGCATGTGAAATGGTTTTGACCCAGAGCCGTGGGGACATATTTTGTTTAGAGGGTGCAGAGAGAAAAGATTGCCTCTAAATTGCTTTTCTTTGCTTATTTCTTTTACCTATTTATTTTATATTGCCTGCAAATGCGCAAACTATCCACTAGGGGCTGCTGCGACGTCCACAGCACCCTGGGTTCCCACAGCGTTGTTATGACCCTAGCTCTTAAGCTGGATTCACACCAACCTTTGACGCACTGTCGCCGTTTCAGGGGGCAAAGCGACTTATATGTCTGCTCAGGTTTCTTCTCGTCTGCCGCCGTCTCACCTGCTAAGAGCAACATATATACACTGAAGCAACATGAACCCCTTTCTGTCTAGCCGCAAGTCGGAAACAAAATGCCTTGGTCCCAGTTCAAACACTGTGTGGTGTAGGTCTCCCTTTTTATTTCTGTCAAGTCTCAAAGATGTTTTTGCGTTTATCCGGCTTGTTGTGGGCAGTACTAACCTGGTTTTACCATACCGTCGTATAAGGGTCTGGATCTTCACAATTGAGCTCCGTTATCAGGTGGGAGGCGCTTGGTCGTGCATATGTAATGGACCGGAGTGAGTGAAGCAGCTGTCATAACTATCATAACTATCATAACTATCATAACTCTATCATAACTCTATCATAGCTCTATCGTAACTCTATCGTAACTCTATCATAGCTCTATCATAACTCTATCATAACTCTATCATAACTCTATCATAGCTCTATCATAGCTCTATCATAACTCTATCATAGCTCTACCATAGCTCTATCATAACTCCATCATAACTCCATCATAACTCTATCATAACTCTATCATAGCTCTATCATAAACTCTTGGAGACATTCCTTTCGCATTCCAAGGCTTAAATTTTAATTTCTGGCTATTTGGAGCTGAGCCAGAACGGATTGAAGAGCGTCCATTACTTTGTATCCGCCGCCATTGCCCAAACTACAACCAGCAAATGCGGCGCAAATGCTTGACATCACCCCCGCTCACTGAATGGTAGGTTGAAATTGAACTGATGTAACGCGGCCACTGAGATCAGACCCAGACGTACATGTAGGGAAATTAGAATTGACCGGAGTTTATGGATGGCTAAGGCCAGGCTAGCGCAGTCCACATGACAAAGTAGTGCAAATATACCGAGTTCAGTAACTCAAAAACACAGTAGAAAAACTCTCCTTCCAACATCAAGCAGATTCACTAACGCCAGTCCAATCACAGCGCTCCTAGTGAAAGCGATATGTAATCATCCCAAAACTGTCTTCACCGACCTCCACAGACTGCCCTCTACGATGTCCTGCCATCCACCACTGATTATCGCATTGGTGTGAGGAGCTATTTGTTTTTTTCTGTCTTCACTTAAGTGTTAATGCTCCTGGATAAGTTTAAAATGCAAACCCCCAAACCAAAACATGCCAAATAACACATTTTGTACACTGTAACCGGCACCTTGATGTTAATGGCTGTTATTTTTACCCCAGTGCTGTGGCTCTCAGCCTTTTTTAGTCATGACCCCTGATGTAACAACCGTTGGTGTTCGAGACCCCCCAGGGCACGGTTTCCTTTCAAACTAAATAGAAAAACGTCTCCCATATAATCTGCCGACCTCCTGAAATTGTCTCGTGACCCCAGGTTGGAAAGCACTACCTTAGAGCCCTGCAGTAACCTTGTAATCTACAGTTTGTGTAAAAATGACTTCAACTCGTCTTCACATATCGGCGCTAAAACATCGACAGAGCTTATCGACTGCTCTAGGTGTGAAAAGTCAATGTTATGGCCATGAAAAGACGTCCATTTTCCTGATCATTATCCTTTCTGACAAAACATAATGCTCTTAAATGCTCTTACATACAGCATCAGAGAGTATTTATCCTTTGAGTGTCGAAATTATAATCTCATAATCCAGTGGAGACGGATGAAAAGTATTTTGGAGCGATATGGACAACATGAAGTCTATATTGACTTTGGCCGCTGTATCGTCAGGGGAATGTGTTTCGTCAGGGATTTTGTGGGCACACCGCTTGGGAAGCCTAAATATTTAATGTGGAGGATATTGTGTATGTGTGAGACAAAGCTCAAGGCAGTTTTGGCAGAGACAGAGGGTCACCCCCACTGTGGGTCAAACCAACAAACTGCAGCTGAATGTTAATATTGTTTTGCTGGAATTTTCAAATGATCCGTTTTGCGCCAAACAAAAGACGAAACAAAACATGACTTCAGAAAATCAAGTCAAAGAAAGAAACTGCTCTCAAAGTGCTTGGAGGGGTTCCTCGGGGTCATCTGCAATTTTCTTTCATTTTATTTAAAGATCATTTCATTTATTCTTTAGTCCTGCATTCAAGTTAGGTGTTTCTTCTGGTTTAGACATTGTTCAGTCCAATATAGGTCTATTCTAGACCCTTTTTAGACCCGGTTTAGTCCCGATTTGATCTATTATTGGCGGTATTTGAAGGTTCAACTCAATTTCTGATTTCTTGGCTTCAAAGGGACCACTGCTATTGTTATTTCACAAAAACAATATTAACCCCCGCCTTAAAGGAACAGGCCATTGTTTTCCATACAGAGATATGTTCTTACCTGAGCGAGTTGATGTGTACCTGTCTGATCTTTGTGCTCAGTCACGCAAAAACGACCAAAGATGTTGTTAGGTTTTAGCCTCTCCTCCTCTCTCTTTAGTGCCAAACGGGGGTGAAGTTAGAAGTGATCAAGCTCTTCCACATGTGCCCTATTTAAAGGGGCTAGATGCTAGTTAGCCATTTTATACTCACTACTGCCACCTCAGGTCATACGTGTAACTGCAGCTTCTATATTAAGCTTGTGCATGACGGCACTTCGGACCCGAATTAACACCTTTTTGAGTGACAGTGCAGGATTTTAGAGGCAGTTGTGGTGGACAGGTCTGAGCTCATTCTACACATTAGGACATTGTTGGAACATGTAGGAGGGGGAAAATACCTACTTTTGACATTTTTAAACTCTGTATATACCTTTAAGTAGGCTAAGTGCTAACAACATCTTCGGTCTATTTGCGTGACTGAGGCCGCGTGTAAAGACCAGACAGGTACGCATCAACTCGTCTAAGCTCTGGCAAGAACATATCTCAGTATGGAAAAAAAAACACCTTAACCGAATTCCTTTTTTTCCAGTTTGGCCTCATTTGAAAGCTAAGACCTACAAAACTAATGTAAATAGATTTTTTTTCCGAGCGTTGCTGCTGTGTTTCATTACAGTTTTTTATTTTTTTCCATCACTTTTTTGTTGTTCTTTTGTGGCTTTTCTATTGCATCTTCATCGCAAATAGAATAGAATAGAATAGAATAGAATAGAATAGAATAGAACTTGTCTGTTCCAGAGAGCAGAAATTTCTCTTTCAGCATGGCTCATTGAAAATCAATCAGTAAAAACACACAACATCATTACAAAATATCACATGAAAAAAATAAATACATATTTTTAAAATATTATTATTATTGAAATGTTTCTCTCTTTTTGTCACATTTTCATCTTTTTTTCCCATCACCATTTTGTCGTTTTTTTGCGTCTTTTGTCAAGACCCTTTTAGATTTGAGTTATGCCAAACCTTAAGAAAATGTGCTCAGTTCAGGTAACACATGTCCTTGTTAGATTTTGATCATTAATTAACCTTCAAGTTTTGTTTTGGAACTTGGAGGAAAAGAAGGAAAGCCAGCCTTCCTATATACTTTCAATTGTCAAAGCTATTCTTACCAGGCTGGTAATTGTGATATCGCCACATACACACATCACGCTCGAACTCCCTGTGGTTCATTTTTTTTCTACACTGGAGCCACAGCACAGAAATCTCACCCTCATGAGAAATCACACTATGTCGCCAAACTGTCTTTCCTATTTTAAGCAACTCTTTAAAATTGGTCCAAAATCCTGTTTCGGGTTTTCACACATTGCCATTTCCTACCTGTACAATTTGCGGCTGCGTTTTTTGGATATGCGTGTCTCTTGTCGATCAAACCTGTAGCTGATTTTTAGGTCAACTCTTGTCTAATTATTCCTGTCCCTGACTGGCTCAAATTCCCCCGCAGGACGCCAGAGGCCAAGTGGGGCAGGCGTCACAATGAGATTTTTCAGATTCGATTTCCTCAGCATTTTCCACGAATCGCTTAAGCTTGTTTGAATGAGATTGCTGGAGTTGCGCGATATTACAACATACATTATTTACTGAATATTAAAATAGCAATTGCTTTGTAAATTGACTTGCCCTCTGGGTGTAATAAACGGAGGGGTTTTGCATAGAGTTTGCTAAACTAGTTTCTACGAATGGTTTTCTTTCCACCCCTCCTGGAACCGCCACCTTAACGTGGTGGAGGGGTTTGAGAACACGAATGATCCTGGAGCTCTGTTGTCGGGGGCTTCGTGTTCCTGGTAGGGTCTCCCAGGGCAAACAGGTCCTAGGTGACGGGTCAGACAAAGAGCGGTTCAGAAGCCCCTTATGAGAGACCAACAGGCCCGGTTAGAACCATGAGGCCGTCCTCCTCACGGCCTGCAGGAGGAGCCATTGGGGCTGGTGCAATGAGATTTGGGCAACAGCTGTCTGTCCAAAAAGAGAGGTGGAAAAGTTACGCTCTGGTTTATTTAAAAGCCATTTTAAAGTTTACTTACTTGAGATTGGCACCAAAAGTCATTGGAAAGCATGCTTCCCTTGTCAGTAAGGAGCTTTTGAGTTTTTAATCATGTTTTTCCATGGTCAAAAACCAGTCAATCAAAAGCCTCAAATATGCATATGTCCAATTTAAATCTTCGATGCCATAATTATATGCTGAGCTGGCGTACAAAGTTGTTGATAAAAACGTTGATTGTGCCATTGTAAATAACAGTATTTGTTTATTTAGTCGTCACCCTGAGGCCCAGCTATAATTGACTCTGAACGCTTTGGTGTTCGGTTATCTTCTCCATGTGGTTTTCTAAACAAGGCAAAACAAATGCGGCAATGATTTACAGATGTGACGCTCTCTGGGTTTGGAGAGATATCAAATTCACATTTTTTGTGTGTTGCAATTGCAATTAGATACACTATTTATGTTTTTACATCAAGATAAGATAAGAGATAAACCTTTATTGATCTCACAAAGGAGAAATTCACTTGTTACAGTCGGCGTTCAAGAAGAAGAGTTAATAAAGTGCAGCTGATACAGAGATTATTGCACATGTTACTTTAAAGTCTTATTGTACAGATTATCAAGATTCAGTTCATATCGCACGCTTTTTAAACATGCTTTTAGATGGGATTGAAGGGATACAACCTGCTACACTAACAAGAATCAGACGCCTTCAAACATTAGCAGATCTCATGGAGTCCGGATTGTGATGTTTAGTTTAGTTTCAGTCACTCCATTTATTCTTGGTTTGTGCTAATGTGCCTCTTGTGTCTGTGTCTTCCTCAGGGTCATCCTCTTGTCCAACGGCAGCCTGTTGATCACTCAGGTCAAACCCAGAAACACCGGAAACTACAAGTGCGTGGGACGAGGGCTCACGGGCTCCCAAGTCACACTCGAGGCCTCTCTGCTCATCGCTGGTATGTTCACGTCTTATTTATATTTTGAAATAATATGGTCTTGATGCCACTGTAAGCGAACTGAAACTAGTATTTCAAAGTGATGATGATATTGTTGTTATACCGCAGGGGTAAGCAACATCAGTCCCAAATCCGGCCCTCCAGCATAGAATCTCTGGCCCCAAGATTATTTTGAGACATATTATTACACAAATCAGATACTAAATACACAAAGTACTCGGAAAAAATTTGAATTTTGTTAAATTTCCTTGCAAAACTCTCCATTAAGACACATATATATGCAGGAAAAGGTACTTTACATGGGCTACAATTGTGTGGGCGGCCCTTAATGCACATTCCATACTGTTTATAGAATGTACTGTTATCTGTATCCAGGGACAGTAGATAAAAAAAATAACCATTTAGCGGTCTCTATGATCCTAAAAGGAGTATACGGACTTTAAAAATGTTCAAATTATGTATTTTCCTCCCCCTACATGCTTCAGCAATGTCCTAATGTGTAGAATGAGCCCAGACCTGTTCACCACAACTGCCTCTAAAATCCTGCACTGTCACTCACAAAGTTGTTACTTCGGGTCCGAATTGCCGTCATGCACGAGCTTAATATAGAAGGTGCAGTTACACGTATGACCTGAGGTGGCAGAAGTGAGTATAAACTGTAGAGTATACACTGTCCCCCAAGTGTTTGCTCATGTGCAGAAGTGGATCAGCAGCACAGGCATTTTCTATTCGCGCATCATTGTCTTATTTACATATCAGATTTGGAGCACTAATACTGTTATACAGGCAACATCTAATGGTAAATTAATGCCAACAAAATAGCATGTTATATTTTTCAGCTTGCACCTGCTATTAAGCACCTGCACTGATAAATGACCCAATCTTTTAACCTGGCTTTGCTAAACATACTTAGACGTACACGCCTTTATATTATATTATAGGACACTTTTTTGTTGTAGGTAAGATGCAATTTGACTGGTCTTAAATCATTTATTGACTGCCTCTGGATGAACCTTATGAAGGAATTTGTATGTGAGAAGTGTGTCCCCTCTATTGTAAACGTAGCCATAGATTTTGTGTTGTTTTTGCTGCTGGCCCACACTTCTCTGTACGCACCTGTGATTGTGTAAGTCGATACTGTGAGAGCCATTACATATTTACCCCCCCTCTGTTCTCTCCGCGCGTCTTTCACTTAGCGCCAGATCTGCTCCGGGATAATCACATTCTCCCATTGACATCCGGCCCAGCTGTGCCCACTACTCCCCACTACCGCGCGGCGTAGATGCACTTTCCTGTCCTCCCTTATCATTATTTCCTACAATCGCCCAGCTGTTTGCCAGAGCACCATCTTGTTTACCTCAACGTGCTTCCTGCGGAGTCAAATAGCACCTGGCGGGAGGCGAAAACGCTGGAAACAAACAGGACTAAGCCACTAAGATCACTCTCCAGGCTGGCAAGGAGTCAAAGATTTAATTGCATACATTTGGTCGTGAGATTGAAAGTGTTGATGGTTTTACTACAGGCCGTGCATCGTCACTATGGGAGACGAGACTTTGCTTGGAGACAGACAAAATACGAACCAGAAGCAAGAGTTAAATGATAAAAGATGTCACTAAACTTTTCCATACAAATAGTTTTGTTCTAGTTCAGTATGATCCGATACAAGATCTCTGATTTCTGTTTATCGGTCTTGATCAGTGTTCAAGGCAGATATAAATGGTCTCCTTACAGAAACCAAAAGCAACAATATTATTGCTCTGTTAGCTGCTCTTCATTTGTTTCCTGTACATCACATGTGTCAAACACGAGGCCCACATCTGGCCCGGGAGATGATTCAATCTGGACCGTGACTTGTCCATCCATCCATTTTCTTCCGCTTTATCCGGGCGGGGTCACGGAGGCAGCAGTCTCAGCAGATGCGCCCAGACTTCCCGATCCACGCACACCTCCTCCAGCTGTTCTGGGGGGACCCTAAGGCAACACCCAGCCAGCTCGGAGACATGGTCCCACCAGCGTGTCCTGGGTCTTACACGAGGCCGCATCCCAATAAGACATGCCTGGAACACCTCCCGCGGGAGGCGACCAGGAGGCATCTGAAACAGATGCCCGAGCCACCTCAGCTGGCTCCTTTCGACGTGAAGGAGCAGCGACTCTACTCCGAGCTCCTCCCGGGTAACTGAGCTCCTCACCCGATCTCGGAGGGTGCGCCCAGCCACCCTGCGAAGGAAGCTCATTTTGGCCTCTTGTATCCGCGATCTTGTCCTTTCGGTCATTACCCAAATCTCATGACTCGTGACTTGTCTAATTCCTGAGTATGTCCCAAAAAAAGTAATTTTCAAATAAATAACCAGAATGCTCACTCCAGCCACTGGGGGGCAGCGTGATAAAAAAAAGGACGAGATTTCACAGAGGGCACTGACATAACAAGAGATTGGGATGTAAACAACACATTATAGCCACGTGGTAAATGGTCAGTGTGCCCCGAGGGTGGAGTGAATGAATAATGACAACAGTGTGGCACTTTGAGAAACTTGTGACACAGGTTTGTAAAGCGCAATAAGTGCAAGCTGTCATTATTTATTAGGCTACAGTCCTGTCGGTTTTTGAGCTGGATTTCGGCCCACGACCCAAAATGAGTTCAACACCCCTGCTGTACATTATAGGATTAGGTTTAAGCGTTTGCTTATTGTTTTTAAATGTCTCCATGGCACTGCTCCTCTGTATATGTCTGAGATTCTTTGGCGTCACGCTCCTGTCAGGGCCCTGAGATCTGCTGATCAGCTGCTGCAGGAGGTTTCTCTCTCCAAGTGTGTGACCAAAGGGGACAGGGTTTTCTCTGTTGCAGCTCCAAAACTGTGGAATGAACTGCCTATTTCCCCATAAGAGATGCACAGACGCTTGTCCATTTTAAAACCCTGCTTTGAAGCTTTTAGCACTGTCTATGAGATGCACTTTGGTCATCAGTAGTTGTTTTTAAACATGCTGTATAATTAAATTTGACTTGATTTGATTCGACCCGGCCCCGGATAAAGCGGAAGAAGATGGATGGATGGATTTGATTTGACTTGACACTAGTTTGAGTTAAAATACAGTCTGGTATTGGATTGGTGACTTGGTTTAGGCCTTTCATACCTAAATGATATGCTATGGGCCACATGATTTGATCACAGTATTTGTATTGGAACAACCCCACATCCATTTCAGTGAAGTGTTTCAGAAACTATCATCAATCATGGCAAGTTTGAAGCAAACCCGAGATGTTCGAGCAGGACTTTTCCTCAAAAATGTGTTGACTTGACATGGAACGACCCTACTGTATATGCAGTTGTGGGCAAGTCGCTTATAAATCCCACAGCAGCTGCTTTGATTTCCTTTCTACAGTTCAAGGCCACCACTGGAGCTCAAACTATGGACTCGCCGGCGTAGCATCTTCTCAATTTACTAATCGGGCTCGCATTCTCAACCACAAGTGCGTGCAAGTCGAATGTTTCAAATAGCTTTAGCAATGAGGTTCCTCTGTTGGACGGAAAACATTTTATCCATTTCAAACTGCCCCCTTATTGGTCCCCGCGAGGCCTGGGATTAGCGAGTGTATCTGCAGTTTTAACCCAGTGAACCATAGCTCTTTTTAAATACCTTAATTCACTTAATCTGATGGTAATCCCCTCTGGCATTAGAGGGGATTGTGTCATACTGGACTTGAGTATTTTGGGGACAAATGTAACCAGTCACTCCATCGTAGCGTCATGGCATTAATGCTAATAGCCTTTGTAGTTTGCATTTTATCTTGTTTGTTGGAGGCACACGTTGAGGAATTAAACATGTACAGCTGCAAAGTATTTTCAGGTTTTACAGAAGGACAAATACCAGTGGCTATAGGAGCTGCCTATAGTCATATTTCATACATCCACCTCACATGCGCTTTAGCTAATCCCCACTCTTTGTGAATAGCCTCTTAATAATCTGTGTGTAACCCAGGCTTGCTGAATAAATCTGATATTAGCATTTCTATAGGCTTCAAACTGAATTCATCCACTATATAAGCCTGGGAATGTACAAATTATGTATTCCTTACTTGTATATGGAGACTATTAAAGACGCTAATGATACTGTTTGTCGTCATAGTGAGCCATATCCTTTGACTGGAGGAAAGTGTTATCGTGTTATGCAAGATTCAAACAGATTACTTACCGGTCCGTGCAATATTGAAGCTAATGTTCAATCATTTTAAGAGGATTAGTCCAGATATCGATGCCAGTACTTGGGAATTAGCATTTTGGGACTTTTCTGTACTTTGACCCACTCTGCAACAAAACAGATTTAGCTTCTTACACCCTTTTTGTATTATCCTGTTAAGGTTTGCAACATGCACGATTGCACATTCAAAAAATTAAAATGGTACAACACAATCAATGGTAGTTTGTGTTAACCTGTTATTGTCCCAGTTTTGGACACAGGATTTTCTTTTGATTGGACACAGTGAGTGTAATGGTGAATATATCGCTGTTTATGTATACTTCATATCTTGGGGCATAGATAGGCAATGTTTAAGAAAATATATATATATTTTTAAATAAAGTAAAGGCTTGCGAGATGGTCTTTGAGTTCACCTGAGTGCAAGTCTATAAAAAGAAACTTGTCTCACAAAGCAATGTGGTATTTAACAAAATGATGACTTGTACAATGTCCCCACCACACATTCAGCTTATTATATTCTTCCCAGTCTCTTTTTCAATTTAATGCTCATATAAAAGACCAACATAATTTTACTATCACGAGAAGATACTAAAATGTAAGTCACACATAGTCATCTTACATGCTGCCCTATTCCCCTTTGTTGTGACTCGACTTCGCTGAACTTTCCATTTTCTCTCATTGTCAGTGTGTACAAATCTCACTACTTACTTAATAAAATCGGAAATATCTCAAACAGAGCAGTAAATCTGGGTTAAAAGAGCTTTGTTTTTCTCATGAAATGGAAAATCAAGTCATGCTTCAGTGGCTTTGAAGATGGTGTGTTGATAATATCTTTGTGAAATGAAATCAATTTCTCTGTGCAAGTTTCTGCTTCATACTTCTACAACAAAACAGGCTTCATATTCTGGGCTGGTTGTAATAGTGGGCACTGACAATGAGATTAAATGTTTTTCCAGGAGAGTAGAACTAGATGGACTGTAATTTAACTTGCTATTCTCTGTAAATTGTTTAGAAATCCAGACTAAAACCGCTCACTGTCATCCTTTTCCTGGTCCCACAGAGATTGACGACATGGGTCCCCGGGCGCCCCTGGTGTTCACCGCAGACACGCTGCAGAGGGTGCCCTGCCGCCCGCCCCGGGGCAGGCCTGAGCCGGAGGTGTGGTGGGACAGGGGCGGCCTGCGAGTGCCCACAGAGGGGAGAGTGTACCAGGATGGGCTGGACCTCATCTTCAGTCCGACGGAGGCCGGTGACTCTGGAGTCTACACGTGTGTGGCTGAGAACAAAGCAGGAAGAAGGACACAAGAGGTCACCTTCACTGTGGCCAGTAAGTCTGACAAAAACTCAAAAGAGGTCAATCATTTAGTGCCTGTCTTGGCTCAGATATTCTGTCGGTGAGGTCACTTTTACACAGTTTCAATAAAGAATGTACTGCACTTGTATGGGTCATTCAATATAAGAATTAAAGCTTTTAGCCACGTTCTAAAGTTATTTTATCAAAAAATAAATAAATACCCGGATTCATTCATGCTGCTTTCAGTTGTTAAGTTATTTGGTCATTTCTTCTTCTACTCTGCATCGATCTATACTTTCTGTTTTTTGTGGCAGTACTAAGTAACTTGTTTACCTTAATAAATCATTTTCGTTGTCCCTCTGGGGGTAATACAAGTGTTGAAGGGACAAGTGGGGGGTCTTTCATCTCCCCCTGGTGTCTCTGGCCAGAAAACCACACTTCAACTTTCCCAACACCGGGTCGGAGGCCCCAATACACCCTAATGGAATCATGAAGAAGATAACAGGCTAACAGGCAAAGCTAACTGTGGGCTAGCGCCACTTAAACAGTATTTACAGCCAAGTTTGAGTGAAAAAATTATCTCCATTGTGTAACTGAATGTACAATATCCCTCTCTCCCTTTGTCTTTTCTGTCAGTGCAGTATTTACACTCACAGACAATTAATGAGTAAAAAAACACAACATGCTACGACACCTGCAGTGGCGCTCATGGCCTCTAGGGGCAAGAGTTACTTAGTTCTGCTTTAATAGATGGAACTAGAAACTGTCCTCCATATATTAAATTACATAAATCATCACCGGACCTGTTCTGAGCAATGCTTCACTCAAATTGTGTACATCACGTCGTCATTTATTTGTCAGCAGAGGGGGCTCCAATTTCAAGCCCCGTCTCTCACACCGAGCTATCTTTTTCATACATATACATGATTTAAAATGGATAAACTATCATTGCTGAGGCCTAAAAGTATATTCATATGCCACAATTCTGCATAATGTCATATTTAACCTTGGCCACTGCAACATTTCTGTCACAAAACTGCTAATATCATCTTAGCTAATCTTCTGCCTGTATTTGCCTGTCCCTGTAGCTGCCCCGGTGTGGGTGATGCGACCCCAGGACAGTCAGTTTGAGGAGGGTAAACCCGGATACCTGCACTGTCACGCCCAGGCCACTCCCGAACCAGAGGTCGTGTGGCTCCGAAACAACCTGTTCATCTCTCAGGAGGTCAGATAAATGCTTGTATTAGCTGTAAATACTACTTACTTTAATGAAATGTCTGTCTTTCCAACATCGACACAGTTTATCGTCATTTAATTTCTATAAAGCAGTAACTGACGAATTTCTAGATAAAATAATTAAGTTTTGTATTTTTTTTTTCTGTCCAGGACTCTCGTTTCAAGGTGTTTCCTAACGGCACCCTGAGGATCAACAGTGTGGAGGTGTACGATGGTCAGATGTACGGCTGTGAGGCCAAGACTGTGGGCGGGAAGCTGTCTGGGCTGGCGCGGGTCACTGTGCTCGGTAAGACTGGGCTCCTCACTCACAAACTCAGCAAATGCTACTATTTATGACATACAGTACACTATTAATGGCATCAGAATCAGAATAGTTTTTATTGTTTGACAACAGGTTCACAAACTAGGATTTTTTTCTCGATACAATCTTGCAACATAAAACACAAAATTGAGATAAAAATAAGCTATGAAAATTATAAAGCAATAATGGCATGAATAAGAATATTAAAATAAATTAAATGATAAAACGTAAAATACGATAAGACGACATAGAACAACAGTGGGATTGTATTTACAGATGTGTAGGTGTGGATTTAAGTCTGATGGCGGAGGGGAAAAAACTGTTCATGTGGTGGGATTTAAATGTCTGGATGGACCGTACCCTCCTGCCTGAGGGGAGAGGGGTGAATATTCTGGGTCCAGAGTGAGAAGGGTTAGCTGTGATCCGACCCAGGTTTTGGAGAGATGAGAGCTCACAGCCAATCACCCTCTCCGCCGCACACACAGTGAGCTACATATACTGTTTATGGATCTAAATTACAACAAGTGACTAAATATTAACATTAGGACTAGGACTTGTATTGGTAATTGATATAAGATTAATAAAGCTCCTTAGATGAAAGGAGTCTTCAATCAATCAATCAAATTTTATTTGTATAGCAGAACAGCCAGAAGGTGCCCAGGGCGCTTTCCAGTATAAAAAAAAGAATCACAATAGACATCAATAAATGAAAACACAAATGTACATAGAACCAGCAGTCGAGTCAGTGGCTGTGTATCGAAAGCTTGTCTGAAAAGATGTGTCTTCAACTGTGATTTAAAAAAAAACTCATCTCAGTGATGCTTTGAAGCTGTACCGGAAGAGTTTTCCACAGCTTTGGGCCTTGGGTGGCAAATGACCGGCCACCGAACTTTTTGTATTTGAACTTGGGAGTGACCAGGGAGGTGTGTTCAGAGGAGCGCAGAGTTCTGGGTGGTTGTAGACTGTTGCTAATTCGGCAAGGTAGGCCGGGGCCAGACCATTGATGGCCTTGAACACAAACATCAGGAACTTAAACCACCCTAAAACCACGGTAGGGGTCAGTGGAGAGAGCAGAGGACTGAGATGATGTGAGTCTAAAAAAATTGACTCCAGCCAAACTATGGCTAAATGACGTTTTAAGAATCTTTTAGGACAGCCCACATTAATGAAAAATTCTAAACAGATTGTAAAGATTATACATTACAACATTACAAATGACCCATTCACATTCACCCAGGGCAGATAAAGCCGCTAAAAGCCTGGAAACATGGCCTTCAATCTGAGGACTACACATGGTCTTATCAGATCAATATAAAGATTTCCACATTTCTTTCCGCATACAAGTACACAGTAAGCCCAAAGGGCATATTAGGATTTCACTGGGGAGTTACTGCAGAGATGAGAGACGCACATGTGGTCCTGCCTGTGGGCTTGTGTGGGCGTGAGTCGGCTTCTCCTTAAATAGCATCTCCGAATCATGCAGGACACCCACAAAGGTGCACATTTGATTTATGCTCTGCAACACCTGAATACGTTATCTTTACAGTGAGCTCTTATCTCTGAGTCGAAGTGGGATTTCTGACATGCCGCAGTTGTGTCTGGACAGCTTTTGTTTGTACGATTGTAAAGCGCGATTGATGGCTGCGCTCGCCTCGATTTGTCTCAACTTGATTTGCAAATAAATAGCTTGAGGCTTTCTGCTTATACAATGATATTTCAGCAGTAGCAATTGTATCAGAAGCAACCTTTTTGATATACCAAGACCTAGAGAAAATAGAGACTTGTCTAGAATAAGTAATAGTCAAGGATTAAAATGGATTTAAAGCTAAACAGGTCAAAATCCAGGACCAATCAAGGGCTAAAACTCCATAATAAACTAGAAATGAAGCAGAACTTATCCAGGTATGAATTTGGACTTTAACTATTCAAAACCAGTTCCATATCTGGGCTATTAAAGGACTGCAGCTCTCACCTCAATCGTGGCCAAGATGAACTAAATCAGATCATGAAATGCAATAAACAACAACAACATCAGCAGAGATATCCAATATTCCACTAGCTGCACCCACACAGAGGAGCATTGCTGTAACACACTCTCAGTTTACGGTGCATCTGACCAGTTTGTGTGTTGTTCTGTCACAGAGAAGCTGAAGTTCACTCCGACGCCTCAGCCCGTCCAGTGTCTGGAGCTGGACAAAGAGATGTCCATCTCGTGCTCAGCCACAGGACGAGAAAACCCCACTGTTCGCTGGACCAAAGCAGGTACATAACTGCACTTTGAATATACAGGAGGCTTAAAGTACATTGGTGTGATTAGGTTCTTTGTTGTGATGCTCGAGTTTGAGTATTTTATTTAAATTTTTAAGAACAGGAAGACAATTATGAAAATATGTGAACAGAGCAGCCTCTATGAAGGTCATTAACAGCACATGGGAAAATGCTCAATGTGATTATGCTTTTGAAATGTGAGGTTTTGTTTCACGTTTCTTGAATGCGTGTTGTGGGAAAGTCTGACGATGCTTTATCACCTGCACTTGTTTAAACGTGTTATGTCCACTGCGGGGATGAGTTAAATCAGATAAAGCGGAGTTGGAGGTTCCTGGTGGCTCGCACTGTCCTGCTGATAATGATGACAAATTCAGTTTCTGTGTAAAGTATGTGTGTGAACATGCTCTGGGTGTGGGAAGGATTTATTAGTTACTCTTCTGTCCCAACCGCCAGCTTTGTGTCCGAATCATGACCTTTATTACTGCCTGTCTGGTTTTCAGTTTTATTTTTCATGAAACCTAAAAAGGAACTGCATAATATGGTAAAAAAATGACAGGCTTGGTGTAATTTAATGTAACTTTTTGGTGCACAATATGAAGTCATGACCGAAACCTGAACAGTCACTCACTTAAATCACTAAATCTGAATGACATGTTTTCCTGCGGGTTCTGCTGTAACATTTTCAACACTTTTATATTATTTTTTATTTAAATATTTAGTCATGAAGTTCCCAATAGAATAGGATACAATGTTATGCGAGTTTGTTTTTCTGTTGTTAGATGGAGGAGAGCTGCCGGCTCACGTGGAGCAGAAGAACGGACAGCTTCATTTCACCAAAGTCAGCCGCAGCGACGCCGGGAACTACACCTGCATCGCCTCCAACCGCCTGCAGGGGGAGATACGAGCCTTGGTGTCCCTCAACGTGGCAGGTAAAAAACAAAACATTACTCGTCTTTTTACACTGCGAAAAAGTAAATATCAAGCATTGGCTTAAATTACTTGAATTGAGGAAATGGATCCTGTTTTTGTCGGTTTTCACTCATTTAGACACTTTTCCTGATCGGACCAAGTTTCCTTTGCTTGTTTGAGGACATTTCAGACCGGTTCTAGGGTGAATCTCGCTTGAAATAAGAAAGTAAAATTGCCAATGAGATAAAACCAATATTCTTACCCCATTGGCAAAGAAAATTACCTGAAATAAGGACGAAATGTATTGAAACGAGTCAGAAACATCTCAGAACAAGTGAAATAATCTGGGACAAACGCCCAAGAACTTCTTAACTAGTCAAAACAAGTAAAATTTTGATTATTGTGCTCAAATTGAGATGTTTATACTGATCTAGTTAATTACTTTTTGCAGTGTACTTACCTTTCCACTGAGGATAAGTCTCTTACTTTTACATTTGCCGTCCACAGTCTACATCCGGTTTAAAGTAGAACCCGACAACACCACGGTTTACCAGGGCCACACAGCCATCCTGCACTGTCAGGCCACAGGAGACCCGGAGCCCTACATCCACTGGGTCGTCAAAGACAAGCCACTGGACATCTCCAAAAACAGAAGGTCAGTCCTTTTACTTGGTACACATTTACACATGCAGCACATTCAAATGTATATTGGACAAGCAAGAAGTAAAATATCTCTAAAAGGAGGGGTGTTATGCAAAGTTGAGCTTTTTATTATGTTTTTACAATGTTGTTCTCTAATCAAAACATACGTCTGAGCTATGTTTCAGCCCACTCTCGCATCTTTGACTACATTTTGAATCTTCTCCAGTGGCTATTCTTAGAGGTGCAGTGGCAGCTCCCAAAATGCTCTGGAAATGCTTTCATTGCCCGCTCTTTCTTGCTAAGCTTAATCTTTCATCGTCAAGTAAAAACACTCGTCATAGCTTCACTAAAGCCACACAGGCTGAGCAGACTATTTTTTTTTTTAATTTCTTTTTGTTTTCTCTTTATTGAAGCAACTGTGCAGCGAAGAAGAGCAAGAGGAGGGGTGTGAGTGGGGCGTATGGGGAGATTGCTTGAAAGTAGGAAGTGAAACCACTGGATATTTTGTTTCAGCTGTTTTAGATCAGTAGAGCCTTTCATTGTTGGTAAACATTGGAGGTGGTGGGCGGGGCTTACGGTTAAGATGAACTTTAAACTTACAGTCCCAAGAAGTCTTCCTCCTATATTCTTGCACCTAAACAGACAACAGGATCAACTTATGATGGCTAGTTTTAGCTTCATCTTTCCGCTGCTTACTTCCTGCCTGATGATGTAACGTTAGGCAGGGAAAGGATCTTAATGGCATTTTGTGAGATAGTATGTTTAAGATTTTTGCCAAATACCTGCAAAACAGCATAATTCCCCTTCTTAAAACTATAACTGAAACAGGAGCCATACTGAAACTATGTGGAAAATGTTCACCAACCAACCAGTGGCTCCACATTTCAGGTCTCACCTAAGCTGCTGTTGTGTTTCTGAGACAGACACTTCACCCACACATTGTTTCCTTCTTTTGTGACAAGATTTGCAGCTTGGCAAAAATGCCTCAAGCTACGCAGTCTACGTGTTTCAGTCTAATCAAACCTGTATATTAATGCAAACTTATCATGCTTTATGCACTTATGTAGTAAAAGCTGCTGTAACAAGTAGAATGTGTGTGTATGCTTTGTACTCAAAAACTGATTTAAAGTCTGATCTGGTTGGCCGTTTCTCTTCAGAATTCAGAAGATGCCGAACGGTTCCCTGCTGATCACAGACGTGAGCACGGAGGACACGGGTCGATACACCTGTGTGGCCGGAAACAGCTGCAACATCAAGAGCCGCGTGGCCCAGCTCTACGTCGTGGGTGAGTCTGGGTTTAATGTCATTGTAGAGGGTCTTGGCGTCATCGCTAAAGAAACATAGGCGACAAATACTGACAAACACTAACAAATACTGACGCTTTTTCTCCCCAACTTGTATTAAAAAGTCTCCACGTCTCAACAAAATACCGTGGAAAAATCTGTAGACACTTTTTTTTTTTTTTACAATGGGCTCCTTTATCTCCAGGAACAAAGCAGCTCTCACGTTCAGTCAAATCCATCTGATGTGCAGGACGGAGGCGTTAATTATATCCCCTCAGCTTTTACCCGTCAGGTGCCTGGACAGGTTAATAACTATCAGCGACTGGAGCCCTGTCAGTGACACACGTCGGCTTTGATGACACCTCACCCGGGATCTACATGTCTCTTTGAACGCAGATGAAATTGACCGTCTCACCGGCCACAGAGCTCAATAATGTTCCTTTAGCACATTTGATTTGCCCGAGGAGTGACATTGAGCAGGGGAGGGAGTGGGGTGGGTGCCTAGCCTGATATGAGAAACCTTTAAATAGCAGAGTTTTAAGACGGCAGGTCTCATTGTTCAGGTTCTTGCCTGTTCCCCTAAGCCACTTGAGTCTAAAAATGCTAATTTTGAGTGACTAATGTATGACTTTTCTTCTTCTGCTCAAAGTGTTGCGCAGATACCACTAGTTGGTCTTTCTCGTGTCTTTCTAAATTAACCTTTAGACCATTTTGAAAGGACATAATGAATGTAATAAAAGAAAGTATTTTTATTTGTGTTTTTTGTTATTTTCCTATAGTTTGAAATAGTTCTGGTTAACACTATCGGCCAGTGTGTCGCCTCAATTAAAAGCTCAGACCCACAAAACTGATCTATATGGATCTTTTTCCCTGCGTTGTTGCCGTGTTGTCATTGGATTTGAATTTTTTTGGTCGAATTTTGCTATTTTTTCAATGCTTTTTTGCCACAATTTTGTTGCTTTTTTTTTGGCTCTTATTGTTGCGTTATCGACCCATTTTTAATTTATTTATTTCATATTTTTTGTCACCTTTTTGTTTCATTAGTGTGGCTCTTTATTGCATTTTTGCCACATTTTTGTCACTTTTTTTGTTGCTTTTCTGGGCTCTTTTTGTTGCGTTTTTCGCCAATTTTTTTCATATTTTTGTCACTTTTTTGTTGCTCTAGTGTGACTTTTTATTACATTTTGCCACTTCTTTTCTCTCACTTTTTTGTAAACTTTTTGTTGCGTTTGTGTGGCTTTTTTTAGTTGTTGCTTTTTTTGCCACTTTTTCACTGTTTTTTTTCTCTCACTTTTTTGTCACATTTTTGTGACTCTTTTGTTGCTTTTATGTTGCATTTCATCCTTGTTGTCCTTTCGTTTTCAGTTCAGTTTTAGTCCCGGATTTCACTAGTGAAGGGTTGAGAAACGCTGGATATTCCTAATAGTATCTGTACTGGTTCGGATTGTTCTGTTGTAAAGTCCACTCTATAATTTCATGATTTGTGCCGTTTCGTAAAGTCCACTCTGTCATTTCACTCTTTCATTTCCAAACATTTAGCATCCCTCATCATCTTGACCTGTAATTTCTTTTTTTTTTTGTGGCAGACAAACCAATGCTCAACAGAGATCACGAGGACGACAAGGCTCCGTACAAAATGATCCAGACCATCGGCCTGTCCGTGGGTGCCGCCGTGGCCTACATCATCATTGTCCTGGGGCTCATGTTCTACTGCAAAAAGAGACGCAGCGCCAAAAGACTCCACAAGGGCGGCGACGGAGAGGAGCCCGAGATGGAGTGCCTCAATGGTATGTGCTTTGGGGTAAACTGGAGCTGAATGTGTGTCAGTAGTTCATGTGGCAAGTCAGTGGTGTGTAGAGATCTGCTGCCATCTAGCGTTCAACAGAGGGTAGTGAACTGAAAATAAGGGAACATCTTTTACATCACTTCAGATTGTAGTTGTTATCAGTAAGTTAAAAGCATTGCAGCTTCATTTTTAGTCTTACTATGACTGTTCGCCCATTTCTTCCAAAAAGAGCCATCAAATAATCCACGCAATTACATTAGGTTCATAAAGTTTCTGAGATATTGATTCTGTAAACTGTAAACAGGAGGGGCTGTCCAGCACAATGGCCACACCACCACAGAGATCCAGGAGGAGGTGGCTCTGACCAACATGGGCACTTTGGCCACGACGGAGAAACGCCACAGTCACATCAACAGCGACAAACTCCACTTTCCTCGTGCAAACCTGCAGACCATCACTACTCTAGGTATGAACAAGCTGGGTCTACTCGAGCTTTGTATTGGATGTGTAATTCGTTCCTCACAGTAGTTTCTGACAGGGCACTCAAATTAACCACCAAAACAGAATGATTTTGTTTAAAAGTGAAATCCACCTTGTATTTCAGGCAAAGGGGAGTTTGGGGAGGTGCTTCTGTCCAAGGCTAAAGGCATTGATGACGGTGAGGAGGAGACTGTGGTTCTGGTGAAGAGTCTTCAGACCCGAGACGAGGCGCTGCAGCAGGATTTCCGTCGAGAAGCTGAAATGTTTGGGAAACTCAGTCACCCGAACGTGGTGCGCCTCCTGGGGCTGTGCAAGGAGACAGAGCCACACTACATGATCCTGGAGTACTACGACCTGGTGAGGGCATTGTTACTCAAATCATTATCGACAATAACTAGCATTTACCCAGTGGGAACAAACACATATAATTGAACAAAACAATATATAGGACTTTCAAATTGTTTTACTGCAAAGTGTCACAGGTTTTACAAAGCTGAAAAGAGCCATCAACATTTCAAGCAATGGTAACAGAGTTGGGAAAAGTTACAGTGATTCCAAGTGAAGTCATCTAAGCTTATTAATAATAATAATGATGGCCTACACTTGTATTGTACTTTACAAGCCTGTATTACCAAGTTTCTCAAAGCGCTACACTGTAGTCATTATTCATCCACTCCATACTCGGTGGTGGTAAGCTACTGCACGGTAGCACAGCGGTTAGAGCTCGTGCTTCACAGCTAGAAGGTCCGGGTTCGATTCCCACCAAGGACGGGGCCTTTCTGTGTGGAGTTTGCATGTTCTCCCCGTGTCTGCGTAGGTTTCCTCCGGGTACTCCGGTTTCCCCTACCACTAAAAACATGTACAATAGGCCAAGATGTTTGAGAGTGTGCATGGGGTACGACGGATGAAAATTAGCCTAAGGCTACAATCCGGTGTGGCTTGTTCATTAACTTGCACTGTCCCTACCAAATAAACCGTAAAAAAAAAAAATACTATTGTAGCCACCGCTGCCTTGGGGTAGACTGATGGAAGCGAGGCAACCAGTCTGTGCCATCAGCCCGTCCGACCACCACCAACCACTCACTCACTACATTCGCCCCAGGCTTCCTGGTGTTTCCCAAACAGTCTCTTATCCAAGTACTAGCCAGATTTAGCTTCTGAGATCTGACAGGAACGGGCAGAGCAAAGGCGGTACGGCCACTACTGTTAGTTTAGTTTAGTTTATTTGTTTATTTCAGCAATAATAAACATTCTGCTCAAAAGGAGAGGGCCGAAGCAAAGAGCTTATAAGCGCCTACCCCCAAAAATACAATTAAAAATTCTCATTTCACAATAATACAAGGAACTTAGTGCAAAAGGAACAAAACAACAAAGAAACAACAGCAAAAACTGTTTCAAATCCTTTTTTTCTTTGCAGTTTCTTTATAGTATATTGAGTTTGCAAATGCTTGGAAAGAAAGAGACCATTGTACACAGAGCGCTGTATTCTTGGAGATAGTAAACCCAGAGTTAACTTAGCACTGATGCGAAAAACGCAGCCTGTTGTTGTCTAGTTGTTGTAAACATTATCTTGCCTCTCTGAAAGGTGTGAAACATCTTTATAAACTCTATAAATCTCTGCAAAGAATGGGAAGTTTGTTCTAAAGGGCACATAGTTTGTGTGCCAAGCTTATTTTGAAACCCTGTGATGAGCTGACTTTGCACTTCTTGTGTTTCAGGGAGATTTAAAGCAGTTCCTGAGAATCTCAAAGAGCAAAGACGACAAGGTCAAAACACAACCTCTGAGCACCAAGACCAAAGTAAGTGCAGATAGAAATCACACGTCACAGCCCATCTTATTACTCACAACACAAACTGTCTCTTTGATATAATCACCTGACATTTTCTACATATCATTTCATCATGCGTTAATTTCAGTTAGATTCCTTTCTAATGTTTCTGTGTGGTGTTGTGATTGTTTGGGATTAAGAAATCATCATTTATTTATCCTTATGTATTTTTAATGTTTTATTCTCGTGCCCCACAGGTTTCCATCTGTGCGCAGGTGGCTCACGGCATGGAGCACCTGTCCAATCATCGCTTTGTGCACAAAGACCTGGCCGCTCGAAACTGCCTCATCAACAGCCAGCGCCGCGTCAAAGTGTCAGCCCTGAGTCTCAGCAAAGACGTCTACAACAGGTGAAGAATCACCATTTTATTAATAAGTCACCTGCTTTCAGAGCTGCGTGAGAACATTTGATGAGAATACAAAATACAGCCAATATAACCAAGCCCTGTTAGTGTTTCTCAAACCTTTCACACCAAGTGCAGTGTTTGACCGTCCATGTACCACCGATTTAAGATTAAATTTCAGGTGACCCACAGTTTGAGAACCACTGGTTTAATCATTATACAGTACAGTGAAGTTATGAAAATGCTCAAATAATTACAGATTCATAATTTTGTCATTCTGCTGTATTTAAACTAGACGTTTACAAAATAAATACAAGAACAAATACAAGAACCAAGAGCTCTCACAAATGCTTAGCATATATAATGTGTATATAATAGTGATTATAATAATAGCTCTGACTATGAAACTTAAGACCCTATAACACCAATCATCCTAACTATAATCAGCCAGGCACTTGAATTTATTTTTAAAATGATGAATTATTTTAATTTGCTAATGCTCTATAGATGGGATTTTTATTGGCCGATGCTGATATTTTTCACAAATATTTTGCAAATGTCTGGTCTATAATCCCGTAAAAACAAATACTTTGCCACTCCAGCAGTGGCTAATTTTATTTAATTACTTTAGGTGGTTTATTACTTATTGGTTTATTTGGTCGGGATAGTGCATGTTAATGAACATGCATGGATCTCATGCATGTAAACACACCAGAATGTAGCCTTGGGCTAATTCCATCCATCCGTCATCCTCTCATTCATCCTGGCCTATTGTACATGTTTTTAGTGGTTCGGGAAACCTCAATTGTGGTTTCTGTCCCAGCTTTGATTATCTGCCGTTATTAGCATTAGCATACTGTTGTTCAACTCCAATTGTGGAGGTTAAAACTGACTGAATTCTCCATGTTCAAAATGACACACAGCAGCATGTCCATCACTGAGGTTTAGTTGGTGAAACTTGTGTTTAACAAACTTGTAGCTGACCAGTTTTCACTGCGATGTTTCTCTGTAGGAAGTTGTGGGAGGACTCATTTCCATTGCAAAAAACGGGAAGTCTCTATCACATTCCATCGGGTTTATCTGCGCGAGACTGGCCAGTAGCCAATATTGTAAAATGTCCAAATATCGGCCCGATATATCGGCCGGCTGATATATCTGTCGACCTCTAGTGTTTAGTTATTATAAAGTGTTATAAAGTATTTTATTCCTTCATTAACGTTGTTGTGTGTATTGTTTCCAGTGAGTACTACCACTACAGGCAGGCGTGGATCCCCCTGAGATGGATGCCCTCGGAGTCTGTGTTTGAGGATGATTTCTCCACTAAGTCGGACGTCTGGGCCTTTGGAGTTTTAATGTGGGAGGTGTTCAGTCTCGGGGAAATGCCACACACCAAACTCGGCGACGACGAGGTGCTCGAAGGTCAGTATCAGCAGGATGTGGTTTTCTACCTTGGGCCTTTTTCATTCAGTCAGGGAAGCTTTTAAGTTTCACAAAGTTCAACAGTGGCAAGATTTTACAAGAAAAATAGGAAAAGGAAAAAGGTGTAGGCGGAAGTAAGAGTTTGTTTGAAGCATTATGTAAAACTGAATGTTACAAAAGTTCATTTATTTAGTTGCTTCATCGTCTCCTGTAATAAGAACTATATTCTTCCACAAGAGTCCACACATTTAATATAACATTTGACAAGATAATGAACTAGTCTAACCTTCGAATATGTTTTCTCTATCACTTTTAGGCCTGAAGTCTGGAAAGCTGAAGCTGCCCGTCCCCGAGGGCTGTCCATCCAGAATCTACAAACTCATGGCTCGCTGCTGGGCCGTGAGCCTCAAAGAGCGGCCCTCGTTCACCGACATAGTCCACACGTTGGGGGACATACCTTCAGACAGCAAAGTCTGAGCTGGTGACTTGCAACAACTCCTCTTCTCCCCCCCAAAAAATATTATATTAAAGAAAAAAAACAGACTTGACGCTGGATTATTATTACTCTACACATTTCAGGGAAGATAGTTGAGGAAAGGACACTTCTTTTTATATGCATTTCAGTCAGACTTTGCCTTGACCACAGCACGGGCGGCCCTAAATAAGACTGTGGTTTTCATAATCCTGCCTGCCTCCTTTACTTCGTCCCATAGACGTTCATTTTGCTGTTTCGGAGCCTCACAAAACCTCGGTGCCTACCCCTATGGCTTTCAATGACCAGCTTTTACAGTATTTATGGTCTGAAGCCTCTTGAAACCAGGACAGTTTCACTCCTTATCAATGGAAGGGTGCGTTTTAAGTGACTTCAGTGAAGCCTTATCAACTCAATCACGTCCAAGCATCTTACTTCCATCTCACTGCATCCCAGAATCTGCATCGTGGGACCAAGCATGACTCTCCAAAGCTTTCATTTCTTTCGTGCCACCAAATGTTACACATGTAGGAGTTGTGGGGGGTTTGCCTGACTGTGAGGTAATGTTGTTACAGTTACGGTAACATGCGAGGGACACAACAACAAAAACAAAACAAAAACAAAGATCATGTTTGTTTGTAGCCAAGAGCAAAAAGAAAGGAGGCTGTGCCAGAGTGGGCTTTGTATATTATTTACGAGTGTGTTGTATTAAATGAGGTGCTTATAAGTCACTATGTACATGGGTGAAAATGCCCACGAATTCAAAGTCTTGGGGCTATGTCCAAAACTACTCTCAAGTCGGCACAAATAATAGAAATCTGTAGCTTTTGCATGTCTGTACAATATGGACATTTTACATTATAGAAGGATATTGACTCACAAAACAATGGTTAACCAAATCTACTACTCGAAATAAAATAAATAAAAATCATTGGTCTGGGGGTGGGGCAAGTGGGGAAAATCTAAACGTCCACAAAAGTAATATTGAATATTTGTGTCCAACTTGAGAGAAATATGGCTGTGAAAGTTTTAAAGGAACAGGCCACCGTTTTTCCATACTGAGATATGTTCTTACCTGAGCTTAGACGAGTTGATACGTACCTGTCTGGTCTCTGTGCGAGCCCGTGGAAGAGCTTGGTCGCTTCTAACTTCACCAAGTTTGGAGCTATAGGAATACATTGGGAGAGGCCAAATGCTAACAACATCTTTGGTCGGTTTGTGTGACTGAGGGCACGCGCAAAGACCAGACAGGTACGCCTCAACTCATCTCAGCTCAGGTAAAAACATGTTTCAGTATGGAAAAATGGTGGCCTGTTCCTTTAAGGCAGCCAGAAAGCTTTATAAAACTAGCATATTCAGTAGCATTTTATAAAAAAGAAGAAAATGCTTTCAACTTCAGAGTAGTTTTGGACACAGCCTGTCACTGAGTGTGTGTCTAACATACAATAATGTCTTCTTGAGTGGTCCAATCAATTTATCTGTGGTCCAGTTTTTACAGGACCATTACTACAGCATTCATTGTGTACATAAACTAAAGAAGCCATGCACTAATGTCAGTTAAATCCCCCCTTTTTTTTATCACTATCAGATTGTAGAAGGATGACAGGTGCCTGAACATTTATGAAGGTCCTGTCTTTTTTTTTATAGCTAATATAAAAGGTACTCATGAGGCGGTATGCTGTTCATGAACCATCTCAGTTCCCGATGGAAAACACAAACACTACAAAGGAAGTCAAAGAGACTCATAAGTGCCTAGAAAATGAAGGATTATTTTTTATTTGTTTTACATGTATCTAATCGAAGGCGGTGGCCTTTTGTTTTGAACTTGTTTTATACGTTGTTTTTAGTGTAATGTTTGTTTTTTTACGAACGCTAGGCACTCACACCTAGACCTCTTTTTTTAATCCGCTTCAGCAATTGTTCACAGTAACCTGATATATTCAAAAGTTATACGTGCTGCTGTCAATAAAGGATCACAGTGTTTTTACAAGATCCGTGAGGTTGAATTAATTACACGTTTTTTAGACATCCTCCTCTGATGTGCCTTCATTTTATGTCTGCTTCATCCAAAATCCAACCTCTCTTTGGTCTTCCTTTAGGCCTCATGTTTTCTCTTTCTCCTCTGAACAGGATCAAACCATCTCATTCTGGAATATCCGACTGACTTCAAGTCCCTGCGCCGGATATTTTTCCTGGTAATGAAATGAAATATGTTTTGTCCTCCACCCGTGAATTGTCAATTTAGAAAAAGACACTAGCAGCAAGTTGTTGTTAGCGGCATTGTTACAGCGACCCTGAAAGTTGTGAAACATGCTTATAAACTCATCCCTGGGAATTGATTGGGACTATACGGAGTTTAGAAATGTTACTTAAGTATGTATTTTCCTCCCCGTACATGTTCCAAGCCATTTCCTAATGTGTAGAATGAGCCCAGACCTGTTCACCACAACTGCCTCTCAAATCCTGCACTGTCACTCAAAAAGTTATTACTTCGGGTCCGAATTGCCGTACAGTCGACCCCAGGGGAAACTGTGGCTACAAACCATCAGCATGGAGTGAATGAGTGAATGAACCCCCCTCCCTTTCATGTGTGAGGCGCTTTGGGTGTGACTTGTGTCATATGAAAAGCACTATACAAATAAGATTCCCTTCCCTCCCTTCCCTTTAGTGTATTGTTACACAAACGTTTGTGAGGAAAACAGCGTGCATCAAAGTATAAAACATTTGTATCAGTTTCATGAACTTTCAGGCTATTTTTCTTGCATTTTTTTTTAAAGTGACTCTGCAAGTTGTGAAATGTGCCTATAAACCTGTCCCTGTTAGGAATTTGGATGCTACAAATATATTGGGAAAGTTACAAATTTGTTTTGACCGCCACTAACATTTTAATTTAGTGGCTTCCCCTTTCATTGTTTGCAATAAAATAAATCCGGTATAGAGCCCTTAAAGTGATAGTCAGGAAGTCTAAATGTTTTACAAATTATATAAAATGCGCTACATCGACCACCTGGTCTTGCATTTTGATGTTAAGTAATAATATAGTATATTATATTATTTTTTGTGAAGTCCCTCCTTCCCGGATCTCAGCAACTACTCAGTCCTCCCGCATTGACCAATGAGACAAGCTTTTTCTGTGACAAAGCCTGTCAGGTCCAATCAGGAGGGAAGGGGGAGGGGCTTGATCGTTTATTAAAATTCTCTTCCTGCTTTCCTCATTTTGCAAACTAAAAGGGCTTTTTGGTTAAAGAGGGGAGGAATTTGATTGTTTACTTTCAAATTTCACTCTATCTCTCATCCCTTTGCAAACTTAGACTATCACTTTAAACCAGGGTTGGCATTATTAGACCTGAGCAACAAAATAGACCCATTAGTAAAGATCTTCTAACCCCCCCAATATGATTCTGACAGATATGATCACACACAACAGAGACCAAAAGATTACAGAAATTGTCAGTCCACAGTACAATGTAGCCGACAGGAGTGTTATCTGCTGAATGTACTTCTTGATTTTGGGTGATGATCAGCCAGTGGCGTGCACAGACATTTTGAGGGGCAGGTGCTCAACCAAGACAAAAGGGCACAACCTCCCCCGCCCCCCCAAAAAAAGACAAAAAAGTGATTTTTCTGTAATTAGTGACACTAACAGACCATTGATTAACACAGCAACATAAAATGTCCAATGTGGACCTAATAGTAAACTACAAAGACTTGTAGGACTGCACTTAAAGGCACACTGCATAACATGTTGGACTATATTGTTGTGGCAAAACAAAGCATGCTCCCAATGACCAGCTCGAACACAGAAAGTGCTGTTACTGCAGTGTGTAAGAAAAGAATGGATTTGGATGTGAAACTAACCTGTTTAAATCTCAAATTCTACTGCCTTTGGTCACATCTCCATGGAGACGAGCTGGAGACGAACCCACACCCAGTAAAGTTTACAGCCATATCTTAGGCGGGGTGAGCCTCATAGATGTTTGTTTGTACAATTCTGAGGTATTTTTCAATGATGAAAATAATGGTGATAAAATAAATGCTTGTATTTCAGTTTTTTTTATTGGGTAAAATTCTACACGGTGTGGCTTTAAGTTAGCACAAATAAATGATGCAAAGGTGCTAAAGCCTACACTTAAAACATCTGCTTTGTCAATATCATGACATGGATGTTTTTGACCATGTCAAAAATATCTTAAATAACAATAATCCTGGACTGTTCATGTTCCTGTGCTCCTCACACAGAGGCACAGTGTCCAGAACCAGGCACCTCCTCACCTTCTCTCTCCTCCTCTCTCCTCTGTCTCCTCCTCACCTCCTCACCTTCTCTCCCTTCTCTCCCCTCTGTCTCCTCAGCTCACTCTGCTCTGACCCTGGTCTACGCTCAGCCCTGACTTAGTCTGAATAATACAGCTCATTTTCAGAACTTTTTATAGCGCGACAAAACAGAACCGCTAAAGTGAGTGACTTCTTACCGCGGACTTTATCCAGACGGTCTCGCCCTGACGGCCCTCTCGTTTCCTTTCCCCTTAATAATCCAGTCATGTCGCGCTGGCTCGTTCATAAAGTTATTGAATCTACTCAGTTTACTTTACTCCCGCGTCTCACAGAGATGGGCTGTACCATCTTCTCAAACCGGGGGAAACACGGGAACAGCACAGCTGCTCTTTATTGATCAGGAGCGTCAGCGCCGCCGCAGCTCAGAGGCAGAGGAGGAATGAAGCGCGATTTGAAGTTGTTGAACATTAAAACTGTATTTTCAGCACATGTTGCCTTAATAGGGCAAATATCTAAGAACAATACAATAAATAATACATAATATTGGGGAGAGAAAAAAACTGGTCTTGAGAAGGGCACTTAAAGGGCACAGGGCAAAGGGGCAGGTGCTTGAGCACCACCTGGGCTCTACCTGTGCACGTCCCTGTGATCAGCCTTACTCCTTTACTGTGAAAAAATTGTCCGACCACCTCCAAGAAAACTTGCCTATACTATGACATGCTCATGTACTTGCTCCAAATCTTATCCCGTCTCGTCCTGATTAAAGAACATAAACAATTTAAGATCGCTCTCCCGTCCCAACTGTTCCTCAATGTGTCTGTTTGGTCTCCCTTCTTATTCCTGGACTTATTAAATCTATGTTAAATAAAGAAGAAAAAGAGCTTAACTTACTTTACAGTGCATTGCAGTATTACAGATGATAGGAGGTAAGTTAATTGTAGACTGAGATTTCATAGTTCTGCCACTAGATGGTGCAATAGTTTCACTTGTCTGGAAAATGCAGAAGTTCTTCTCAGTTGGACGTTTCAGTATGTATTTCTGAACACAATACACATTTTCATGGTTATTTCTTTTCAAACAAAGAGCGCACAGACAACGTTATCAAAACAGAGTAAATGCCACAACAGCTATTTTCACATTTTAGCATCTGCATTCCCCTCTAAAACAAGCTTTACTCAAATTCATCAGTTACAGTGACTCAACAATCTCGTATAAGATCTGGCTACATGATACAACGGCCAGTGTTTATTTTAGTGTGCAAGCCTGGTGTGCCAAAATCGTCAGACTTGTTTTGCCTTGCCCTGTCTAGTGAAAGTTATGAATAAAATGTTCTAATGCCACACAGGCTACTGTAGAGCATGAAACATAATAGCATAAACACCAGTGCTATAATTAGTTTTGTTAGTTTCAATCTGGCTAAAGTGCATTAATTTAACATTTCTACATGTGTTGGCAGTTTCTGAGAAAAGAAGAAGAAGAAAAAAGGTTGCACATTTCTGGTTATGTCATGACAGGTATGCAGATGGATTGCATTGGATATAACGTTAGATCATTGTGTTCACACAGTTCAATCAGAACACTTTGAAACATATCGAAGTGGCAGGTTGAAATCACTGTGAAAAATGTGCATTGTTTAACTTCATGGGCCTGTGCTGAATCCATTTTGAGTAGCGTATAGATCTATGCATGTACCATATGTTTTTTGGAGCTAACATAGGTAGTGCAGATGCCTAGTTTGACTATAACTATATAAAATGTATCCCTGAATCCTGTTGTGTGGCCCTTCTTAATAGAGCCTCATTTTGTCAATCCTATGCACATGCAAGACTGTTCACAACACAGCCTTTTTGTGCTGAATTTGTCATCCTGTGAGATTTGTCATTATTGGCTGTTTTGATTGAATACTCTCTGAGTCATGCTCAGATGTCCTCGTATAGAGAAACTTGAAGGTCGAGAAACAAAGCTTAGTAGGCTTTCAAAAACAAATGATGAGTTTGTTTTTTTATGAGGCTCATGCTAATGTATTTGCTTCAGCCTTTTTGTATTCCCTCTGTTACCCGTGTATTCTGACCTTTCAGCTCCGAGCTCCGAGGAGAGTGTGTCTTTGCTCTGTGTTTATCAAACTTTTCACAAACCATCTAAAAACATTTGGCATTCAATAGCCACCAGATCTGAACCAGTTCCTAAAAAGACCACTGGGTTTACACACTTAGGCTACTGTATATACCTCATACATGATTTGGCTTTCCAGGTACCTCCAGAACTAAACCAAGACGAAATCAGGTTTTAAATGGGACTAAAACTGGACTAAAAGCTTAAAGTGGTAGTCTGGAAGTCTAAATGTTGTGTATAAAATGTGCAGAATCGACCACATGGTCTTGCATTTTGATGAAAAGGAAGTAATAACATTATTTTTTGAAAACGTCCCTCCTTCCCGGATCTCATAACTAATCAGAGTCTTGTCTCCTCCCGCGTTGACCAATGAGATAAGCTTTTCCTGTGAACCAGCCTGTCAGGTCCAATCAGGAGGGAGGGGGAGGAGCTTGATAGTTTGCAAAATGACTTTACAAAAGTAAGCAAAGAAGGGCTTTCTGGTTAAAGAGGGGAGGAATTTAATAGTTTACTTTCAAATTTCACTCTATCTCTCCACACTTATTTAAATTTACAGACTATCACTTAAAACAAAAGCTCAATTATAAACATTATACTGAATTTGTAAAACATTTAGACTTACACACTATCACTTTAATAAAGTGTTAAGCAATAAACCCATGGAAGACAACCCAATGCATTAGTAAAAACATTAATTCATTGCATGTAATCAAAAAGAATAAACTCTAAACAAGAAGAACTAGTCTCTTGAGAGTACTACCAGAGGAATAGGCTTACATAACAAACCACACTTTGAGAACCTCAACCACAGCCACAGTACTAAAATAGTTCTATAAATAGTTCTCATGGGCCACTCAAAGATGGACCAAAGTATGAATAAAATTGCCAAAGGACAGATGGTAGAGGACCACATGTTTGAGATCACTGCTATTAAGTTATTATGTTGTCTAACCAGCATGTTGCATTGATCTTCTCGAATCCCCCACCTATAAGCTCTTAAATTGCACTACTTCACCCCTAAACTATGTGCTGTATGGTCTGCAGTTCAGCGCTACAGCAGAAAAACTTATGCTCTCCTTGTCCCTCGGCTTGCTTTACTTGACTGTGACGTTTTGACGGTAGCGCAACCATTTTGGTATTCCTACAAGTGCCTCCCCCTGACCAACCAGGGCGCTCCTCGGATCATCCCCGGCCAATCCGCGCGCGCCGTTGTGACTCACCAAATAAGGAGCGACAGCGCCATATAAGGAAACGTTGTAGCTCTTTATAAGGAGAAAAGTAGATCCGGGCTGTGTCTATCCCTCCGCCGTCGTAACCGTTGACCGCGATTAAAGTACATTTTGAGCCCGTTTATCGACAAATGCATGTAAAATACGGCACAGATATCGATTCGAGATTTATTTAGGCTGGCGCTGCTTGTTTAAAGGGGAGATTTGAAGGGGAAACGGGGACTACACGACGAAGCGGAAGCGCAAGGGGAGCGTTGTTCGCGTTTTCCTTTTTGAGAAAGTGCTCGGAGTTTTGGCGATAGAGGAGGAGGGTGAACCAAACTGAGCAGCGTGCAAGGGTCCTGGGGGCAGCATCACTTTCCCAACTTTGTCGGTGATTTCCTGAAGTCTCCAGCCCACCAACCGGTCTGCTTTGTTTACATTTTGTAGGCCAGGCGTGTACGCTACCTACCGAGCAACGGACATTAACGGCATAGCAGCGTGGTGCACTAGCTTGTTCAGGGGGCTGGTGGTGTTCGGGACAGTCGGTGCGCTCGTGTAGGATGTTACCCAGTCAAGTTGGGTCGGCACCGGCTGGGAACGGGTCCGTATCTGGTAGAGGGGGCACTGTGGGACACGGGTCTGGGGTGATCGGAAGCGGCGTTCGTCCCGTTTTGGTCCGAGGGCACGCTTCTACTTACGAGGGGGGCAGAGACGCAGTGGTAGGAATGCTAGGGGCTAACGGTCCGAGAGGCGCGAGACCACCACCTGGGAACGGGACCGGGGTGACACAGCTGCAGTCGGCGGTGGTGCAGCAGGCCAGCGTGGTGGGGTTGAGCGCCGCCGCCGGAGGAGTGGTCCCGGTCAGGTTTGACCACGACAGAGACCCTCTTTGCAGCGGCTCGGACAACGACTCTGACTCCGTGGACGACGAGGACCAGATGGGTTCACTCGGGGACAGTAGGAGAGGGGTCAAGCGGGAAAGGGGCGACATGGAGACGGTCGTGGTGGGGCAAGAGGTCGGGGGAGTGCCACCCGGAGCTTTCGGGCTGGTCACCGGCGGAGTCGCAGGGGCAAAGCCTGGGAAAAAGACACGTGGACGGGTAAAGATTAAGATGGAGTTTATTGACAACAAGCTGCGGAGATACACCACCTTCAGCAAGAGGAAGACGGGCATTATGAAAAAGGTGGGTTGAGAAAAAAGTTTGAAGTTAAGCCACAGATGAAAACAACTCATTTGGGCTACTGTCATTTGCTTTTATCTGCACCCAGTATAAATAGTAGGTAGCTTTACACTCACATGTGCTGTCTTAACACCAGTCAGGGGAAGTTAAGTTATAATTCGATAGCTACAACTTACTATTCAAAGTCTATTTGCTTGACTCTGTCATGTTTAAAGGCTGGCTTCTTCTGCTGATGTAGCCTAGTCAGCCAGAATAGACTCTCTTCCTATTCTTTACAAAGACTTCATCTAAAAAGCAGGAATGGATAAATGGCCAGGCTCCTGCTAATAACCTGTTTACTATGTCACATTTGTTGGATCTCCTTAGGTTGTTAGTTTGCAAAACACATCGACATCAACATCAACATCAACTTCATGTCTATTGGGGCTGAAACAACGAATCGATTAATCGACAACTAATCGATTACTAAAATAGTTGTCAACTATTTCAGTAATCGATTAATCGTTTGCTAGTGAACACAGACTAAAATAGAGAAAAAAATGACATGACAATTATGTATTTTGGATGAAAACCTACTTTATTTTTAAAGTGAGGGTCTGCAGTGTTTTGTACATTGTAAATTTCATAAATACCTGTCTTTGCCTCGTCCAATCAGAAAGCAGAACTAGCACAAAGAGCCTCCTACAAATGTTTACTTTAAGTTTACTCCATCAACATGTCCTCAAGCCGCGCCACTTTAGCTTTATGTGGTCAAAAAAATTTAAAAATACAATTCCCATGCACCTTTCACAGCCAAGCGATTAATCGATTAATCGTGAAAATAATCGGTAGATAAATCGATGATCAAAATAATCGATAGCTGCAGCCCTAATGTCTATAGCTCTGTACTTTTCTTATGACAAACCTGTATTGTGTTTACCAAGTCTTGTTTGTCTATAGGGGTAGTTGCAGGAGAAACACTACAGAGGAGGGGATATTTGTATACCCTCCAGCCCTGTAGACGATTGCATAATTGCGTATTACGTAAAAAAAAAAGCATTTCTAATTAAAGATATTTCATCTGCATCTAATTAACTTGACCCCACTTAACATCACATCACAACAGCAGGATAAATTTAATTAATGTCACCGCTACGGGCTCCGAAAGGTTCACCAATCTCCATGCACTTGTTCAGATCTTCCCAGCCGCAAAAGCTTTCACTGCGATGTTACTACTTACTTTCCAAACAGGGAGAAATGTTTAGATTTAGCCCCGCGAGGTCAACAAAATGCTTTTTAACAGCCTGCATTTCATCGCCTGTTTAGCTGCCAGTCCCTTTTATTTACTCTCCTTTTGAAAGAAAACTTTGCATGTTGTTTATAAGTTAATCTTGATCCATGTCTTGCTTCATATGTGCCAGCTGTGTCTCGGGGAAGTGGTGGTTTGTCATACATACATTGCTTCCTAGAATTAAGCCCGGGAAAGCCCCTCTTTATTTATCCAGTGTAATTATAGTTGCAAACACAGTGTGATGTCATATGGGTTGGTAGTTTTCATGCAAATGAAGGAGGATCTGACCAGAAAACTTTGTACGTGTAGTCGCAGTGTTGTAATTGTCGTTGATGTTCCCCATGTTCAGTTGGATTTGTAAGTTATTTCTGAATGCTGAAGTGTCGGACACGGATTGACTTTATTTTCGCCATACAGACATTTTTATTAGGCATTTGGTTTATCGTTTGACGTCACTATCCGTAATGGGGCCTTATTACAGAGCTGCTTTTGCTACCAATTACTCGCTGGGGATCAGTCTGCCCTACACGATGCTGATTCCCACCCTTTTTCCCTCGATGACCCATATTTTACCAGTGGATACATCAGCAACCCAAACATCCATCTTTTGTATTTTTAGGAAAAGATGGAGTCATTTAATTTGACTCAGGGCTTCACATTGTCCCTTAATAACTTCACTAGAGACGAACAGTTAGCGAGACACCTGATCGGCAGTAACGGAGCTCAAACAAAACCCGTCTGGCCCGAGCACTGGGATGTCAGAGCATTTATGACTGGCAATGGACCAGAAATAGGCTTGAGCAGATGACAACGTTTATTTTTGAATGTGCCCACCCCCCAAGAATCTCACACAGCCACTCTCTCGCTATAGCCAAGACCGCATCCAGCAAGGACGCTCATTCATGCAAGTGAAATTCAATGCAGTAGATAAGGAGAGGAGAAGAGGAGCTGTGCTGTACCAAATGTCTCTGAGAGGAGTTTGCATGTCATCTCTGTACAGCTATAGAGACTGAATGTGATAGAGAGCTGTGTCATAGTTTGCACTTGTGACTAACAGGCCATGGTTTACCAGGGCAGCCTCATTTCCAGTCGCTTGTAGTCGACAGGCTGTTGTAGTTTCTCTGGTTCGGATTCGACCTGCACAATATACACACAGTACATTGCTGAATTATCGTTATCGCAGTATGAGGTGACACAATCCACATCGTAAGAAACCTCTGTGTATTGCAAAATAACAGAGATCTTCCATCTGATTGAGGTTTACACACTTTTTGCAAACACAGATTAAAAATACTAAAACAAAAATGCATGGTAGTTTAAAAATGTGCAAAGGTTCAGTTTCAGTCATGATGTTTTCTTAAATTTGTTCTATTTTAACCTTATTTTAGTCCTGATTTAGTATTTTTAAAACCTAGAGAGCAAAGAGTCACTCTTGACATTGTAAACTCATTAACATTTGAGATAAAACTGAGATATGAACAGCTAATACAAGAAACATTTTAAAATATTTTTGTTTAAGGCTCGGAAGACTCCCATTCAGACAAGAAAATTACTGCAAACTGTGAAGGAAAGTGTTCTTGAAATGTAGATTTTGTATTTGTGACCAATCAATGCTAATTCTGCAGCACTGGAAATGCTGCACATTAAGGCAGCCTCGCTTCTGTCAGTCTGCCTCAGGGCAGTCGTTTCTACAACAGTAGCTTACTGCCACAAAGTGCAGAGTATAGCAGTTTATTATAATTATTAGCCCTCTTCTAATTCCACGTGTGACTTGACCACTTCATTTGTCCACACACTATGGTCTGAAATCCTCTTGATTACCACACGTGAGTCCTGGTATTGTAATTTACTCAAAATTTCAACACAGTCAGTTGCTCTTGTGTGGATGATGAAACGACAAACTTCCCTTTCTCCCCGCGCTGTGTCCTTGTGTGCGAGAGCCGCTCTGCTCCGAGGCGTGGACCATGTGGTGGAGCCTGTAGGTGCCAACAGCTGATCAAACCCCAGGGGTAGATCACACACAGAGAGTCTGTGGCAGCGGCTGCTTTAACGGACTTTACTGTACTATGTGCTGCCGCTGAAGCTCTGCAGGACTGCTGGACAATTGGTCAGCGGAGCTTGGTATGAGCAGCTGCTGTAAACATTGGGTTTTCTTTTTATTGCCACATCAAAGGTAGGAGTAATGACCTTTTATCAAGTGCCACTGTGCCAGCAAGTTAATGTGTGGAAATGTAATGTAGTATTTGAGTAGTGATGGTCTTGCTCAATGCACATTGTGCAGTAAAAAGTTGCTCTGTGGCTGTAGCTGCTGCGACCTTCATTTGTGACTTTGTGAAATAGTAGGTAATAATAAAATAGATGGGTAATACTGTAGCTCGATGTATTGACACCTCCTCAGTTTAAAGAGGAGCTCACACCTCAACTCTTGTTTTCAGAAGCTGCAGGTGTTTGATGCATCAACCTCTCATAATACTGCAGATTATCACAACGCTGTACCAGATTGTTTTCTCGTCATAGACTCAATTTGTTTTGTCCTTGAGTATATTGTAAAAGCATTCAAAGTCGTTTCAAAGTTTCAAGTTTCAAAGTATCAAATGTAAACTTGCATTACATTTACATAAGCCCTAAGCACGGCACGGTGGCGCAGTGGTTAGAGCTCGTCCCGGGATCGATTCCCACCTTGACGGGGCCTTTCTGTGTGGTGTGTGCATGTTCTCTTCATATCAGCGTAGGTTTCCTCCGGGTACTCCAGTTTCCCCTACCATTAAAAACATGTACAATAGGTCAGGATGATGTGTGTAACACGTGAATGGTGGTGGCGCAGATACGTGCTGTCCAGTTTCTTTCCTTTTCCTCCCCTTTACATCACATTACACTGCATTGCTTATATTCATCCCTGTGAAGAAATAAGAGTTGAAAATACGTTAATGTTTGGAATGAGTTTGAACTACAACCTACACTTTGTGCTTTGGTACATAAAAAAGTGTTTTACTAGTTTACAAACAACGAAAAAGGTCACTGTCTAGATAAAATTTCACAATCTGTCATACCTATATTACATTTTTCTTCTATATATTTCAACACACCACTTTTGTCCGTAGCACGTAATAAAGGACACCAGGATCTTCTATTTCCCCCTCCAGATATTTACTTTGAAGTTAACAACCAAATGGCTTTCACATTTGAGAAACTTGACCTCAATCTGATTGTAATATCAGTGCAGTGTGAGCTGCCAGTAAACAGTGGCATGCATTTGATCACATCTTGTCTGATTTGGCCCGGCTTTCACGACTGATCTTCTCTGTAAACCAGGACCCTCAGAACAGCTCGGTGTGTCGAGTAATATTTCTGTGTTGTCAGCTTTAAGCCAGAACAATTAGTAGAAGGAGGAAACCCGCCCCGACATGGAGAGAACGTACAAACCCCAAACAGAAAAGGTCACACAGAGTCCAAGAACCATTCCGTTGTCTCTTTCTTGAATATTTCAGCCCAACCCGAAACAGCCTGGTGCCATACCTGAGTTACACGACGATCTCACTGCGTAGAGTCTGCAATCCATCCACAGTCTGTTCCACGTTTTGCACCTACGAGAAAACTCTGTGGTTTTGAGCTGTCCGTAAACGGTGACATGAGCAGATATCTGGCCACATCTCATCTGATAACCCCACTTTTCACTGCTCAGCTCGAGTGCAGATAAACCGTAACCTTATGACTTGGATTGCTGCTGTTTTGCAATCTTGCCATGTTGCGGCAGAGCATACAAAGTTTATTACTGCAGCCTGGCATTGCAGTTGTTTTCTAAAGACAAAGTAATTTTTCAGTTTTCTTTTCTATACAAACACGGCGCATTATTGCAGCACCGTAGTTTTGGACTTGGAGTGAATTGCCTTCGCTCTGCACTGGTGTAATTTTTCTTTTTTTTTTTTATGTCTCTCAGACTGTTGTCCTGGAAACTGAGGTGTCTTTATGTAGGCTCTTGGCAACATGAACACTATTTGACACGCTGTGGCAATGGAGCGCTGTTGAAAACGTTGCCTACACAGTTGTCAGCCGTCACCGAAATTGACAGGTGGGTGGAGTGGGACGATCCATAGTAGATTATTGGGCTCAAACCGGTTGCTGCAGGAGACGAGTTTAATTTTTGAACGATGGAGCAAGAGACAGGCTGAGGCTTTCTGTCTCTCCTCTGAGCTGCTGTTCTCCTGGTATTGTCTATATATGTTCAGCTGTAGTGCCAACTTCATTAGACCGGAGCTGGCCACAAGGGCAAATGAACTCGAGAGGCTTTCTTTCAATTTGTTCTTTCATAACGATCAATAATGGGTCAGCTCAGCAACAGTGACTTTCTGGTGAAGTGTGGTCCAGGGCTGGTGGATATGGCAAAAAAAGTAATCACCCTTTTTACTTGCATGAAGTTCAAGCTTAAACATGAACTTGATGAGAAAAGGTTTACACTGCAATATCACAAACACACTTTTTCCATTGTATTCCTTCAAAGTCCAAACTCCAAATCACATGTTTCTGCCTCGGGAGTGGCTCTGGACATGTTGATTAGAAGTGTCAAAGTGTTAATTAAGATCTAGAATAGATTTTACCACAATTTTTCATTGCATTCGTAGTCCTGAAAAGAAACTGGTTCAAACCTCATCTGAGACTGCCGTTGTGTCTCACACTATATCCACATGACTTTCCATCTGGGAGGATTGTTGGAGCAGAAAGGGCATTTAAGGTAAAAGACTGAGAAGGCAGTTTTTTGAAACCACCAAATAGGGCAGGGCGATAGGGCCTAAAATCTATATCATGATATAAAGAGAAGTATCATGATAACGATATATTTGACGATATAATTGACAATGGACAAATTACTTCAAAATCCCAGCCTTATGCCTATTGGGAATATTATTTAATGATAATTTATTCATTTTTCTTTTAACGGCATAATAATTTCTACTAATATGATCTACTCAAGCAGTTTACATCCTTCATTTCATTTTACCTTTTAAGCCCCTGTCCCCGTGTTCTACAGTCAGTGTTTATGCTGCTCTGATGGAGCTGAGCGTAGCATAAATTATATTGTGTCCACAATGATATATAAAAATTGCAACGATATGAAAACATATCGCAATTAGGGCTGCAACTAGCGATTATTTTGGTAATCGATTAATCTACTGATTATTTTTTACGATTAATCGTTTAATCATTTGGCTATGGAAGGTGTATGAAAATGTAGCTTTTTGTGGAAAAACCTTTGAACAAGTAAAAGTGATGCCACTTGAGCTGTTTTTGATGGCGTAAACTTAAAGTGAATGTTGTTAGAGGCTCTTGGTGCTAATTCTGCTTCTGATTGGTTGAGACACAGACGGATGTTTATGTCAATGACAATGTATAAAACACTACAGACCTTAACTTGAAAAACAAAGTGGTTTTTCATCAAAAATACAAAATTGTCATGTACGTTTTGCTTTATTTGAGACTGTTTAGCAGAAAACGATTAATCAATTACTAAAATGGTTGTCAATTTCAATAATCGATTAGTTGTTTCAGCCCTAATCGCAATAACGATATGCAATACAATATGGCCCACCCCTACCACCAAACCCAATGGTCCACCAGGACACATGAACAAGCTTAGTTCAGACAAACTTTCAATGATTGAATGAGAAACACTATTCTCTAAAATACAATTACAACTACTTTGAGCTAGGACTGGGCAATACGTTTTTCCTGTTAACCTCGTTTCTATTGTACTTCTGCAAACTCCAAACCAGGTGCTGTTACTGTCACAGAATTGGCAGCAGACCTGACGGTTAAAACGCCCCATGATAATTGAGTCTGGCCGAAGTTGAGATTGCAGTTTTGATTAAATTTCGATTTATGGCCCAGCCCTACCCTCAGCTTCAATTTAGTGTAACAAAAGAGACCGAAATGCACTTAATTTCTGCATGTATCAGGAGCAATATTACAAAATATAAAACATGCTTCTATGGCTAATATAATGTATTATTAGTATAGCAATGTTATACCCCAACAAAAAGCCAAAGCTCTTTACAACAGGAATTTTTCCACCCATTCCTCACACGCAGGTAGGAAGAGGCAGGTGTCTTGTCCATGGGCACAACGGTAGCATATCATTAATTTGTCCTTCTTACCCTCTGCCTGCCCTCCCCACATCCAAACACCTTTAACTCGCTGTTTATGGTCGTCACCTCTGAGATGATAACAATGGACTTTAAATGAGGTGAACATAAAACGACCACCATCTGCCTCCCGCTCCATAACGTGGAATAATATCTTAAATAAAATTCTAGCACCTTTTGCAGGTCTGCGTGGGCAACTTGTTTAGTGTGAAAACTGCAGTTTGAATCGACCCCCTGCCGACTGCAATCACACATGAATATTTATAAGAAAACAAAATGGTGGAGTCGGTGCTTCTCTGTCTTGAACTATTGCCAAGCGCTCTACTGTTTGGTCCTCCCTGTGTAGCAACAACCGCGGGCTAATCAGAGGAGATGGACTGCTAATTGTACACTTCATCACGCGTTAGCCGCATTAGCGCTAAAGTAGAGGCTACAGACGGCGATTCCCGGTATAGGCACATAGGCGGCGGTAGAAATCTTGACGTAATCGCGAAGTTTGAAGTGTTCAGGTGAAGTGCGGGTTAGCGGGGAGCCAGCGGAGCTAGTTTGTGGTCATTATCCCTTTTCTATTGCCATTCCATCTCGCACAAAGGAGCAATTACATAGCCCCTTTGAATAGGCATTACTGATACGGCGGGTTAGAAATGGCTCATAAAGAAAGACAGCGTTGAGAAAGAGGCGAGATAGCACAATGTTTATAACTGGCCTTTAATGTTGATTTGCATTTTCCTCTGTGCCCATTGGACCAGCTGCACGGACCTAGTTTTTACTGCTTGCTCTGAGGTGATGCGAACACGGCAGAGCGACGTCCGCGCTGCCAGAACCGTCCTCCACACAACCTGATGAGTCATTTATTTGAGTTGCGAAGTGTTCTGTAGAGTTCACTATGAGAGCGGAGAGTGTAGAGACTGTCTGATGATTAGTTAAACTCAGGTCTCCGTGGTGTAGTGTAAAGTGTGAGTGCTAGAGATGGAGCAGTCCTGCGTGTTCAGTAGGGCTGCACGACTAATTGCAACTGAATTGAATTTGCAATCTCGATGGTTGCTGTCGGCATATCGCAAAGTCTGCAGCTATATAGGAAGCGGCATATCCTTTGTAAGCAACATACCGTAAATTCAGGATTTCAGAATTTTAGAAAAGCACTTCTGTCAAACTGTATGAGCATGAGGGTGTGCTGATCCTTTGTTCTATCCATGATATGTTCCCTGGCTGCAATACAAATGCAAATAATTTATTTGATTAAATCCCAACAAGTTCTGGAGGAAAATGTGACACCATCTGTGAAATGAAAATGAAAATGGCTTCTCTCAAGGATTAAAGATTCTAAACACCTGAAAAGCTGAATCAGTCTGAAGGTTTTCCCGTGGTCTTCACAGTCTGACTTGAACATCATTGATAATCTGTGGATGGACTTCTAATAGTTCTGGAAGACGTTTGAATGAAAGAATGGGCAAAAAAATCCTTCAAACTAGACTTGAAACAAGGTGGTGACTTTTGCTCTGGCCTATTTTTTTGTTTCTTTCATTTAATTTTTTTTTTTAAAAGATTAAAATATATGTATTATATTCTTTTTAGACGTTATGGGAATGTCTTTTCTGTAACTTTATGCCTTTTGAATAGAAAGTTCGACCCGGCTGCCTAAACCTTCACATCACACTGTATGCTTGCTTTTTTTTTAGCCCATTCTCTCGTCCTGGATGTTCTCCTTGTATCTCACATTCCCACTTAACTGAGATTAGTTCAAGATAGTAGTGATAATCCATACCCATATATAGTCATCCTCTGTGCATCCTTTCTGACTGTTTCCCCCCCTTTTTTTTTCTCTCCCAGGCCTATGAACTGTCAACCCTGACGGGAACTCAGGTGCTGCTGCTTGTGGCCAGTGAAACGGGCCACGTGTACACGTTCGCTACTCGTAAACTGCAGCCCATGATCACCAGTGAGACGGGGAAAGCCCTCATCCAAACGTGTCTGAACTCTCCGGACTCACCCCCACGGTCGGACCCCTCCACGGACCAGAGGATGAGCGCCACGGGCTTCGAGGAGACGGACCTGACCTACCAGGTGTCGGAGGCCGAGGGCTTAGGGGAGACCAAGGTAAAAAAACACTTACAGACGGTTATCGAAGGTGTTTCAAAGTTTCAGAACACATCATGCATTCAGCAAATTGTTAGCGCTGGGACTCCCCAATGCTGAGAAAGGAACCGAATCTCAGAAATTGGCAAAAAGTCAAGATAGACATTTTGAGACTTATTTTGCTCAAACCTGTTGACCTGCATCTGTGCTCCACCCTACCACTGAGCCACCTGGCATCTGTATAATTGTCCTTGTTAGTCTGTGCTAGTGACTCTGGCTAATGCACAGATCACAATGCTCTGCGTAGTAAACATTAATCAATAAACTATGATTCACCTCATCTTCCTACTTTATGACAATGAAGAGATCAGCTGGATCAACGCTCCTCTGTGTAGAAGACTAGGATATTTTCATTCACTTCAATCAAATTGTACAAAGGCCTCAGTTGAAATCTCTGTACACCCAGACCCCAGATGCGCTCCTCAGCCCCATATTACAGATTAGATAAACCCCTCATCTTTCATTTCATAAGATCGCTGCAGCTGGGTCGCTGCGACATGGGGGAGAACAGTGCGTTTGACTCCAGAGCTCATGTCTGCAGCTCTGAGCGGCGGAGGTGCTCGAGCGAGACCTCTTTTTGTGTGACTCAGTGTCTCGTCTCCAATGGAAACATGACTTCAGTCGAGGATTGGAAACATGAAAATACAAAGCGCTGCTCAGTTTTGCTCACTGCGGGTCTACTCTAGTGTGAATTCTCTCTGAAAAAGTGTGAGACGGCACGAGGTTAAACACCATAAATCAAATACTACATGAGAGGCTGTGGAAAAAGATCTTAAAATACACTGTAAACCAAGATTTGATCTGATGTTTTGCTCTTTGAATTGCCCATGATGCTTAGTTTGTGGCGTGTTCCAATGAGAGATGCTCTGATTGGCTGATGAATAATGACAGTCAAGGGGATAACTAGGGCTGTGCAATTAATCGAAATTCGATTACGATTTCGATTACAACAGTAAACGATTACAAAATTAGCATAATCGCAAAAAATCGATTTTTCTTTTTTTTTTTTGCTATTTTTTTTTTTTTTTTACTTTTTATTTTATTTTATTTTTTAACTTTTTTTTTTTTTTGCAAAGCAGACTTGCGTTATTTCAGGCCGCTGGGATTATTTTCCCTTCGCTTTTCACGTGCCATGGCTCATGCTTTTGTCTGACATAAAAACAAACAGCGCTGTGTGATGATGTCATCAGGCTGCACTGCTTAGTTTACTTGTGCAGGTGTGAGGGCTGGCCAGCAGGGGGCAGGTGTGAAACAGGGACCTCTCTTTAATCAAGGCATACTTGAAATCATTTGTACTTTTATGACAGTCCAGAAAACATAAAGTGTAGTGTAGTGTTTTGATTAATAAATAAATAGAATAAAGATAGACTTTTTTTTTAAGGCAACAAATAATCGTTTGAATAATCGTGATGTCAATATGACAAAAATAATCGTGATTATTATTTTTTCAATAATCAAGCAGCCCTATATACACAGTATTTTAATTCAGTGATGATGGATCCGTGTTGTTAAGCAGTCACATTATGACTACGTTTAGTCGAAGGCAGTTCCTGCGGATTGTGTCTCATCATGGGGGGATAAACAACTGGACTTTATTCGAATCGCAGTTGCAATAAATCAAACATGTTTGAATTTTACCGCTGATTCTGGACACTCAGAAGTGTGGGCTATTTCACTGACCCAAACGGGAATACTGTGCAGCGGCTAATATAGCAGAGCCCAATAAACACATTGTAGCTCCTCTGCTCTTATTTCCCTATCATAACAACTCCACAAACAACAAAATAACGGCCATAGCGAGAGCCACGCAGACCACGGCATAAAAGTACTTTTTACAGCCACATCTTACCTGCTAACAAACTTTTGAAGTGCTGATGTACCGAAATTGATGTAATGATTAAATGTTAATGAAGGAATTAGAATTTGACGATGTACACATTGTGCAGCCCAAGAGGGAAGCAGATAGAAACTGACAAAAGACATGGAGAGAAGTGCCCATTGTCTGGCATCTGCATAAAAAGCTAAACTTGTTTTGTTTTATTAAAGTAGCAAGTTTAACAACATTACACGTAGGGTTGCTATAATGTTCTTTAATGGGCAAAAGGCTTTAGGTAACGGCCTTTCTTTTATCAGCACTAAAGTGAGTGCAGCAGTGCAGTAAAGTCGGGTAGTGTAGCTTTAAGACAAAGTTAAGTTCAGAGAAGCACAGGGGCCTGATAAGATGCAAAGAATTAACCCGGTTCATTGAAAGGAGCCATCTCTGTGATCTTTGACCCCTGATCCAGGAAAAGCTCGTAACCGCCCCACAGATAAATCTCAGCAGGTCTGGGTTTCGTTAGGACGAGAAACACGCGCTCGGGACAGTGCTGTTTACCTTTAGATTTAAGAGAAGGTGCTGCTATTCTGGTCAAAACTCCCAGATATGAACAGGAGTCAAGCAGCAGACCACTCGGATAACAAATCTGACTGTAACAAATGTGAAGCACCTTAACCATAAACCTTTATTTTTATTTAATTTTTTTATGTGTAAATACCACAATCACAGAGCTCACATGCCGTCTTTTGAACATTTGATTTAACAGAATAGTTTGGTAAACAACAGCTTAATCTGGGAAACTGATAAAATATGTTTTTTCCTTTTTTCTGTAGCCAGTATTTTATTTGCTACTCCCCAGGCCAAACCTTCCCTGCTCCTTTGGACGAACTACCAGCTAATTACTTGTTTGACCCAAGTATCCTTGGAGGATGAAGTGTACTCAAACATCTTGGCACTGGTATAACGCAAGATCTTCTTCGGATTTCTGAGCTTCACATTTATCTGGTGTTATGAATTATACCTTTTTGTAATATCAAATTCGTTGCACAGCATTATCGCCTTCCATTTTAAAGCAAGAAGGTCTAGGGTTGGATTCCTGGGTCAGATAGGGTGTAGGTGAAGAGAAGAGAAACTGTGTCGAGTTTTCCTGTTCTCCCCAAGCCCTAAAACATGTCTGAAAATGAGATTCAGAATTTCAATGGGATTTTCCTCAAACTTTTCTATTGCACCTTCAAAATGAGAAATGTTGTGATTTGGGAATATGCATCCATAAAATAAAAGAATTAACTGATCTATTGCAAAACATTTCTTGGAAGTCCCTATTTCCCGCACGGCTTTAACATGAACTTTGTGTAGAGCTCAAATGTTTCGGCGCCCAGTTTTTCTTTTTTTTTCATCTGGCAAATTGTGGTGGAACTCCAAACAAGTTTCCCACCCATGTTCTGCTGTGCTTTTGAGATACGCCGCGTTCACAAAATACACTTGCATCTTTTTCCCCCCTGTGCTCCCTCTCGGTGGCTCCGCTCATGCCCAGTTCACACGCCGTTCCTGCAAACGCTGCTTTAAGCCCCATGAGCCCCTGACTTGGGTTTGCAGACTGAAAGCGATAAGTTCATCACAGACACGCTCTCCTCTGTTTCGCTTTAATCACGCCTCTATATCCACGTCTGTGCACTGTTTACCAGGCTCACGGACTCCCCTTTGAAGACGCGCTCGCTGCAGCTTTCACGAGGCACCAACTTAACGCGTACCACACTCCCCCGTCAAGGATGGGAGCTCAACCTGCACGTTAAGCCACTCTTCTGCCTGCTTTGCTCATTGATAAAATTTTGATTCGGCCGCCGTTGCCATATATGGTATTGTTTCCCTGGCTGCTCGCTTGGCTGAGGCCCCTTACATTCCTTATAAGCTGCAGCTGTCTTTAGATTTTTTTTTCCCCCTCGCTCTCCCACTCCACTCCCCCCCCCCCCCACTCATTTGGTGATATGAGGAGGTATGGATGTAGATACAAGCGAGCGAGCGCGTATGGAAACATTTAAGCGCTACTTTACGTGCTGCTTAACGTGATGGCTTTTTTAGTCGCTGCGTGGTCTTGACATTCTGACCTCTGCCCCGCTGGTCTAGAGTGTGGGAGCCGGTCACAAAACTAGCACTAAACATGGGATGCTCTTGACTAGGCGTTCTCACTGTTAGGCAAATATCCCACAACAAGACTTGACCCACAGTCGTTCTCATCCGATGTCATTTCAGGACCCTCCTTTTATTGATTTCCCTTTGATTTTCCATTTTGCAGTTTGACGCTGTCATAGTAGATAATTAGAAAATATCATGATAGTGTTGATCATAAGGCTCACTACATAGAAATATCAAAACAATGTATCAGTCATTTTTGGCAAAAAGCTGCTAATGGTCCCACGACGGTTACCAGGTTTTGTACATAATTGCCCCAGAGACGACATGTTTTGTTCTGGCAGAGCAAATATTATATAAATGTAAGATAATTGTTTCTCGATTGCTATTCTTCTTACAGCTCTAATTGAAATTGGAAATTCAATTATTCATATGAGAACAGAATTTGTGATTTCTTATAATTCTGTATAAAACACAACTGTCATATTGTCCAAAACCACTGGGGTCTGTGAGACGAAGCATTTGTTCGTGCAGAACGTCACCGTCGAACACATCTCAGGCACAAATGTGAGAAGGGCAACGTGCGAGTTAAAAACGTTGCTCATGAATGTCGTCATACTTGTGTTTCTGTGTGATCATAGAAATCCAGTCGACACCGTTTATTTTTAATTAACCCTTTAGGTTACAGATTATTTTTTAAATACATTTTGTGACTTCTATGATTAATTTAAAAAAGTGGATTTTGTTGAGTGAGTAGAGCTCCTGATAATCCCCTGATGGAGTTCTGGAGGAAACATATTTGGAAGAAATCCTGTTGTTTTCAGCAAAATCACTGGTCACGTTTTTGCAACTTTTACACAAAATCCAGACCAAGAAATGTGCGAAATATATAAATCAAATTAGTCAAAAGTTTGTCAACACTGAAGCCGTCTGTAGCCTTAGCTTGAACCCTGATAGTAAACAGTCTTTTTGACCCCAGCAGCTCCGGTGTTTAGAAATGACAGGTGGAGAGCGCGTTATCATGAGATCTTGTACTTCTGCTCCTGACTGCAGCGTCTGGACTGTTTTCCTCCAAGAGGAGTATGTCATCCCAAACCAGTCTAAACATCTCCTGGTTTCACTGTGGGGGAGTGAAGGACATTTGTAAAAGGATGAACCAGGGCCAAGACGCAGTAAGCGAGACATGCTGCAGGGATTTAGACTTCTCACATATGAAATAAGAAATGTGACGCACAGCTTGCCGATTATACTGCAGCCAGTACCTGGAATACTGTCAATGTATTGCAATAGATTCATAATCATAATTTACAAATCATAAATGTTGAAAAGGAATATGATTTCTATTTAATGTGTAAACCTGCTGCTCAGACGAGTACAATCCCCTCAAAAGATGCATGTTTGAAAATATGAACTTCTAAATGCAAGAATGGGGCTCTTTGTAAAAAAAAAAGAAGAAAAAAAAAAGATAAAAATCCATACGAATGTAATCACAATTGCAGAGATTACAAAATACAAATCTTTCCCACAAGGTTTTTAGGCTGTGCCATATAAACGCACATTTATAAAATAAGAGGTCAAACAAAATTGATTGTTGAATATACAGATGCCGTTTTCCAGAATCCTACAAATGAGTGTTTTTACATTTGGACATGTGCGGCTATTCCAGACCTTTCAAAGTTCTTCTGAGTCCTTCATCAGACTTTCCATCGTGAGGCAGGTGTTTGAAGTTCTCTGATGAACTCGTCTTGACGCGAACTGCCGTCTTTTGTAAGAAAAGTGTCTGTTTTCTTTCTTTTGAGGTTAAGCTTTAGTGATGGCTGCGTTCTGTGGATATATTGGTCAAAATGTGAATAATATTAACGTAGGGAGTATAAATCGATGTATAAACCTCTCTGTCTTGTGAAAGTGAGCCAGAAGCAAAGTAGATCAAGGTTGAACTCAGGACTTCCCTTTATTATCAGAAATTATATTGGCCTGGAAAAATAGCAATGCGTGTTTTAGAGAGTTTAAATTGTGCTGCAGAAAATTGGGATGAACTCAAGTAAACAAAATGCCCTAAAGTGGATATATGATGCGCATTAGTGAGTTAAAAACCTGTTATTTTCATTATTGTGCAGATTAGAGTTATTTTAAGACGTCAGAATCAAATCCCACATCCCATTTGTGAAGGACTAAGATTAGCAGTTTTCTCAGTATCACAGTCTTGTTCTCACTCTCGTTTCAAGGCCGAAGTGTTACTCAGCCCTTCATTATAAAGATGAGGGAAGTTACTCACGACCAGAAAAGCTTTGGAACGTCATCAACACCGACATGACATTAGTGAAAACTTTAGTAGCTTCACTGTGGCTCCATTGTCTGCTCCGAGGACTGGACAATTTGGGAAAAATAACGTTGCTCTGTAAAGGTCTTTAAAACTACATACGTGTAATGCTTCAAGCGACTTCTCGTGTTTACTTTAAGACTGGGGACGCAAACCAAAGCAAATGCTGTCACCTCACGATCTCCAAAAAGGCTGAACATTTGAGAAGTTTCTTTATGTTTTCGATTCTTAACGGAACCAGTTCTTTGGATACCAATCACTGACTCTGATCCAACTTGTTCACTCGGCCAAAACCAAATAATTAATTTGATGTGGATCCAAATTATTACCAAAGACACAAGCTTAGTACACAAGAAGAGAATGATGATATAAGATTTAGGGCTTGCAAATAAATCAAATCAAATGATGAAAATACCACGGAATCCCTAGTCTGAATCAAGATTTATGCTCCATAACTTTACTAATGCTTTTGCAGAGCTCTTTCGAGGTGGACCGATATGGGCTCTCTCATCTCTTACCAGAATTATTTGATACAATTTGTAGACCCTACACTCCAGACATGGCATCAAACCTGTATCGTAAGGTCTAGAGCTGCACAATATATCGCGGAAAATATCGTATCGCGATATTAGCTGATGCAATATCCGTATCGCGAGAAGCCACAATATATCGCAACATCCCCATAGCCTTCATCTGACTGAGATCCACCCATGCCTTGAAGTCATGTGTAGAAGTTCAGTTTTAGTTTAACATTTACTAGCTTTATTAACCCCTTAACTCCCATCTGAACCGAGCACATTTTCTCAAGTTTGGCTTTACCCCAGTCCAAAAGCTTCTGGAAAAAAGCTGTGAAAAAGCAACAAAACTGAGACGAAAATAATGATGGAAATGTGACAAAAAAGTGAGAAAACACTGACAAAAAAGTGATGAAAAAAAGGACGAAAACATGACAAAAATATGACAAAATATGACAACAACAAAAAATACAAAAAATGTGACAAAAACGTGATAAAAATTTGACAAAAAAATCACAAAAATGTGACAAAATATTACAAAAAATTGCTAATAAATTGACAAAAAAATCACAAAAATTTGACGAAAAAATGGAAAAAAAAAGACAAAAAGGTGAGAAAAAATGACAAAAAAATGACAAAAAAGTTACAAAAATGAGTTGATTACCCAACAAAAAAATGATGGCAAAAAATCTGATAATGTGAGGAAAAAGATCCTCTCGGTTCAGGCGGGAGTTGAACCCTCTGGAAGAGGTTAAATTCTTGTTGTTTTGGTCCTGATTGGGTGTTTTTTAAGTCTTCTTTTGACACGATTTGCTGAAAAAAAACCGGAACATATCGTGTTTGGTGAAATATCGCAATAATATCGTGATTGCGATATTGCATAGCCATATCGCATATCGCAAGTCACTTCAATATCGTATCGATATCAATATCGACCCTAGTAAGGTCCAACGTGTAACCACCTCCTGATTAGGGACATCTACCCTAAGCATCTGCAGCAATATTGTCCTTTAGAAATGAGCTATTGCAGCCCGCGTAGTAGAAGGTCTACATTTCATCACCCCCCCCCCCTTTTCACACACTCCATATACTCCCATGCGCGACCCCACCCCCCCAGGACTATTTTACAGCGAGCAACTGGACAGGTCAGACTCCATTGGCTGCACCTCCTCCACTTGGGCTGCCTTGCCTTTTTTAGCAGTCCCAAATGGAGCGGCGAATTCCATGTTGCTGGCGGAGTGACAGGCCTGGAGATGGGAGCCAGCAAATGGGAGATTAGACGAGGAGCAGCCACCGCCGCCGCCACCACCACCACCACGGCGAGCGCAGCACACAATGGTCCCCGCAGCACGCACTCGCGCCGCGCGGGCCAGTTGTCACCTTCAGTTTGGCACGCTGAACTCGCCCGCCAACAGGGAACCGTTTTCTTTTTAAATCGGCCGTGTCTGGGCCGCTCTGCTACGTGTGTGTGTGATAGGGAAGGCTTTATCTTGATGTATGTCGATGTAAGGAGGGCAAGTGAGGGCTTTGGAGTTTCTGACCATATATAGAGATGATAATAATCTGGAAAGGCCACATGGTAGAAAAAAACTGGTAGAATGAAGCTAATGCTTGTGTGTGTGTGTAGTAGTTGAATAATAATCCAGTAGAATTATGTCTTCACACTTATTCAGTAACAGCACACACCTGCAATAAAGACTTCAGGAAATACTATTTGCTTTTTGGCAAAAATCCCAAACTTTAGCCTTAAACGTGTTACACTTTTCAAAATCCTCACACTCGGTGAAAGATTCTGCTATACTGTACTTGTAGCTGCCCTGGGGCTTTTCTGCACCATTGGCTTCTTCGACCATCACCAGTCACTCAAGATTTTTCAGTGAGTGGGCCTTAAGTCAAACATATATTTTTTTTGACAAATAGAATGGCATTATCACAGCAGAGTAGATTTTAAGTCCAGTAAAGTGACAGTCTACAACTAAAATAATGCATTGTTTTATTGAATCCATCTGATATTCGAACTTATTGCTGAACAAAGAGCTTCCTTCAATTACAACGCATCTTTTGTGAAATATTTGATTTTCATCTTTCTAATTTGCTGATGCTTGTTTGTTTAAAACCGGTTCAGTCGTGATGTGTGTGAATCCAGGGCAATTCAGGGCTCGAGTTGTTACCATATATAGAGCACAGTCCTTTTTGGAACTCAGCCGTAATGGAGCTTAAAAAAATGGTCTTCTTGTTTTTCGGCTTTTGCGCTTTGACAAATCAGACCTCTCCCCCTCGTCTGTGTAAATAAGATACTGTTGTCTCTCTTGGTTTGTATATATTGGGGGTTTTCAGTGGCTGCGCAGTCAATAGGATTCATAGCTCAGTCTCCACTTCACGTCATAAATCCGGGTTTCAGTTACTCTGCTTTTCCTTATTACAGTAAGTGGCACATTCACTTAAGTCGCTCAGTGTTTTTTACTCCACTTCTTGTTTTCAGTGTGGCTCTTGCCGTGTGGCCGTAGAGCTGCTCAGTCCATCAATCAAGCAATACATTTTTATTTGTATTGCACGCATCGCAACTGCTTTCCCTCCCTGCTGTAACCTTAAGATTCTCTATGATTTGTCTAAAGTACCGTTTGATTTAAACCATTAGTTCTCAGTTTGTAAGTAGGGACTCTAAAGTGGGTCATTGAACCTTTATTCACTGAGTGTTTTATGTTTTACTGTATAAAATGGACGATTGTGTGTCCCGAACCAACTGACCGAAACAGCCTAAAATGGTGGATGAGGCACATTTTTTGGAAAGAAGTTGTACTTTTCAATACACGTAATCACTTAGTGGAGACACCAGTTTGGGGGTGATGGATAGTTGACTGCATGGGGGTCCCAGCAGCAGGAAATGGCTCATGTTTTGGCTACATCACTTGTCCCAGGCCTGTGTTGGTCCAGAGGAATGCATTACACCCGAGCGACTTATGTTTACTATGCAACGCCTTGACTCTTAGTTAAAAGCCTGTGCTGTTTATAGAAAAGGCTCTTGAACCGGCGACACATGGGGCAGGGCGAACAAAGGCACTGGTCACCCACTTGCTGCCTCTATGTGGGTCACACTGATAGTAGCGGGTCTCTTAAGATTAGCGCATCGTCAGAATAGCTCTGATGATATACCCCGCGCCTATAGTAGCCGTGGTATAGAAACAACCTCAAAAGTGAACTTATTTAGAAATGTAAACCGATTGTTTCTCGGATAAAAAAAGTAGTCTTCAGTTCAGGCTGATTATATAAGTTAGTAAATGTTCTATATTAGATCTGTATTCGATGTGGGTCTTGTTTTTGTAGCCTGACATGTTTCTACAGCTAACTTCGTGCAATCTGCCTCGGAACAGTCACATGATATTGCTGTGAGCGTCTTGTTTACGGTTTAAAACAGGATTTGGCTTTGTCTTCCTGCCAAAGATGTAAAATCACAGTACCATCCTCAGTCTGACTGGACAGTATCCAGGTTTGGGAAAAGGAAAACGCCCCTGTCCTGATTTATCGTTCCACAGGAATTCTTCCATATTTCTATGGCCTTCTTCATCCATTGACAATGTTTAAAGGGGCTAGATGCAAGTTGGCCATTGTGTACTCACTACTGCCACCTCAGGTCATGCGTGTAACTGCACCTTCCATATTAAAGAGGGGGTATTATGTTTTTTTTCAATCACATAGCACCAGTCTATATCACACTACAATGATGACCAAACCTTCTGTTGGTCTGTAAATGCAGTAAATTAGAAAAACTGCCTTGTATAAAATTGCTTTCTCAAAATGTCTGTAGCGAATGTCTTGAAATAGGCCTCTGTCTCTTTAAGAACCTCTGACCCTTTCCGACACGCCCCCTCCACACGCTGTCTGTGGCATCAGTGGGGAGGGGGCTCTGCTGAGGAACAGTGGTTGGTTACTCGGCTGGTGATGAAAGCTCGGAGGCTTCTCCAGGAGGTGGGGGCGTTCCTAGGAGGACTCAGGCAAACCTATCCCTAAAATGGCTGCCATCAGAGTTTTTACAGATTACTCAAAAATATGTGAATGTGCCAAGGCAACACTTCAGGCATGTTTTTTAATGAGGAAATGACATAATAACATGATGTAAAGCTTGAAAAAGTCGATTTTGCATAATACCCCCCCTTTAAGCTCGTGCATGACGGTAATTCGGACCCATTTTAAATCAACTGACAAGACATGCAGCATCTTGTGACTCTTCAGGAAAAGACTGCTGGAAAACAAAACTCGGGGCTGATGTCAACCTTTAAAAAAAAAAAAAAGGGAAAAAAAAAGATCAATGAATACAATGATTGAATTTGGAAATCACAGATTCAGTCTCACAAAAAAGAGTGAATTGATCAGTTACTCCATGATTGTAATCACCCAAAGTTAAGTCAACAATAGAGCTATATTAAATGAAGTGATTAAAAGCAGGATCATGAAGAATCTTTACAGACATTGAATAAAAGTGAAAACAAAAGTGTGGTCCTATTTCAGTCAGATTGTGTCCTGTCATTTTTCACTCTGTCCCTGAGAGAGGAAGTTTCCTCGTACTCGTGTATTATCATCTGCCTCCTGTCTCTGCCTCCTCAGCTGTAAAGGGTTAAATCTCGAGTGAGGAGCTCAGGTTTCCATCCAGCTGTCTGTCCCCTCAGCTGTTTGGTCGCGCGCCCCCGTCCTCCTCCCTTCTGTCCCAAAGCCCCACGCGGCCTGTCTGCTGCTGATACCACTGCAGTGATGAGTGAGAGCTCTGCCACCGAGCCGTGACCAGGCAGACTCTGAGCTTCTTCAACATACTTTCTCACAAGTGTTAAGGACAGCAGTCGTGCACTTGTTCAGAGCCACTTCTAAGTTCATAGAGAGGCGTTATTATTTCAGAATACAAACTGATCTATTTGACATTTTAAATCAATATAACCAATGATTTTACTAACTACAGTAGCTGAAAGTGTTCATTTGTAAAACGTGCATGTGAAGAATTACGACGTGTGGAAGGCTAGAAATGAAGCTGTTCAAATTCAGCTTCCTCTTTCTGTCACGGTTTGAGAGAAATCATCATCGCTCCTTTTTGGTCGACGGAGCCCTGGGAGTTTTGCTCGTGCTCCTCCCCATTCGCCTTTTTTCCCCCTAGTCTGTGTTTAACTAAAGCGGTAACGGACCTTGGACCATCAAAGACCACTCGCGAGCGCCGAGCTAAACTGTTTGCAAAGGCTCTTGTAGAGTTTTCGTTTGTCTACATTCTGAGAGTTTCTTGTACAAGACGACACCTGCTCAGCCATCTGCAAAGCCACGCGGCCGATGCCTTTGAGCAAACGGCAATAATCCACCATTTAGTGAAATTAACAGAGCAACTAGTAACTTAAACAAATACAACTTTTACTATCGGGGTTCGTGAACGTGGGCAAGATTGACCTTTTTAAATAAACGTCCGCTTATACAAAAAAAACATGCTTTCAATACCATTTAAGGCTCAGAAAGTTTATTCCTAACCAGGTGCTGCTACAGTATTGACCGGTAGATGTAAACATGTCATTATTCAGATTGATATAGCGATTTGATTAAACATTAGATTAATAACACAGCCTTGGAGCTAGAGAGAGTGAGCGGTACTGAGAATCCCGACTGTACCTCCATCATGTGTGTCGGGCCTTATCAGTGCAGCTTATCCTGAACCCTGCACCTCTGGCCCGTCTAATCAGTCACATATAAAGACCAACACGGCTCAGAGCTGCGGGCACGCTCTCACAGGAGCTACTGACATCGTCCTGATCCGGGATTAGAAACTACAGCGCTGTGGTTCTGAAACTTTTCACACCAAGTGCTACCTCGTAAAGTGCATTGTTGTTTGGCTTTCGAAGGACTACCAGAATAAACCCAGACTGAACCAGGTCTACATGTAGACCACAATGCACTTATGGCTGGACTAGATCATGTCAATCAATCAGATTCAGGGTGAGCCTTGATGTTGAGTAGGAAGATATAGATATAGATATAGACACAAGTTACTGAATGGATCTGAATGAGTCTAGGTCTGGGGAAAAGAAAAACACTTGTTATAGGACAGGGGTAGGCAACATCAGGCCTGGGGGCCAAAATCGGCCCTCCATCATCAAACTCTGGCCCTCGAGATGATTTTGAGAAATATTATGACCCAAATCAGAGATCATATGCCTGTTAAAGTACTCTAGAAATGTTAAAAATACTGTCAATTCCTTAAAATGTCTTAGCAGAGCACCCTTTTAGGCCATAATCCTAAAAGAATACTCCTCAATAGGTAGAAATGAATTTAAATCTACTTGAATTAAGAGATTAAATCTAAAGTTGGAGTAGGGCTGCTCGATTATTGAAAAAAAAAATAATCACAATTATTTTTGTCATAATTGAAATCTCGATTATTCAAACGATTATTTGTTGCCTTTAAAAAAAAAGTCCATCTTTATTTTATTTATTTATTAATCAAAACACTATGATGTTTTATGTTTTCTGGACAGTCATAAAAGTACAAATGAGGTCAAGTTTGCCTTGATTAAAGAGAGGTCCCTGTTTCACACCTGCCCCCTGCTGGCCAGCCCTCACACCTGCGCAAGTAAACTAAGCAGTGCGGCCTGATGACATCATCACACAGCGCTGTTTGTTTTTATGTCAGGCAAAAGCATGAGCCATGGCACGTGAAAACCGAAGGGAAAATAATCCCTGCGGCCTGAAATAACACTTTGCAAAAAACACTTTGCAAAACCAAAAAAAAAATGAAAAAAAATAAAATAAAATAAAAAAATAATAATAATTATAATCGATTTTTTGCGGTTAAGCTAATTTTGTAATCGTTGACTGTTGTAATCGAAATCTTAATCGAATTTCGATTAATTGCATAGCACTAAGTTGGAGTTGATTTAGTCTGGCCTTAGAGCAGATAAAACCTATTCTTGCCAATGGAATAATTTGGATTATTTTGTATAATTTCAAGTGAATAATAAATAATTTTCACAGTAAAAGTTTTTTTATTTATTATTATTGAACAATGCCTAGTTTCAATTTGACAGCTATACACTCCACAAATACTGTACGTGCCACCCCATGACGCATTACAGGGCTGGCTTTGTTCATGTTTGTGTCCATGTCCATTAATATTAGTATGCGCTTTCTTTTGTGTGTAATGGAAATGGCCGTGTGTTTAGATGCTCTGCCTGACGCCTACCTCCGCTCTCATCTCCAGCCCACTCACCAACACATCCTGCTCCAGCGCTCACTGCTTCTTCACAGAGTCCTTTGCTTTGCACCGCTTTGTTTCGGCTCACTCCCATTATTAAATTCACGCCAAAAACCTTGCGCTCCGTTTTGGTCACACGCGCGCAATGGCGACAAAAACGAATCTTTATAGATGAATGTAGAGGTTTAGCTACTTGGAGAGTTGATGCAGATTAGAAGCAAAGATTAAAGGTTTCCTGGCATATGCATTTAAATAAGGTCTGTGGCGTTTCCATAGTGTCCAACAACGCCCCCGTCAGTGTCGCTGTTCCACATGTCCTACGTAAAAGGCGTTTCTTAACCATCTGCTGTGCGTCACTCCACAATAACCAAATCTTGTCCCTCTTATTCTGTTTTTAGGACGCCCTGAAGCCCACGTTCACAGTCGCTAACCTGCCCGGGTCGACCAGCAGCACCCAGGCCACCGTACCCACCACCTCCACCACGATGCAGGTGAGCAGCGGGTACCCCATCACAAACTACATGGCTCCAGTGTCGGGCAACAGCAGCATCAGCGCCAACGGGACCGTCCTGAAGGCAGCGGGGGCGTCTGCGGGCATCATGCAGATTCCAGGGGGATTCACCTTCATGCCCGGTATGTCACTCATGCACAAATGAAATGGAAATTAACGGAAAAGCAGCCAAAAAACCTCCTAAGGAAATACGTTTTCGTATCTGGGACAATCACGAGTAGCAACAGAACTGCTCACAAAAACATTTCAACCATTCACTGCTGACTAAATCTGAGACATTTCTACCTTTTAAACCTATTATCAAAACTTCTACTACTAGAAGCAACACCACAGTAGTTTGGTGCATTTAATGAAAAATAGAAAATGATGATAATGATATAAATGGGTCTAATCAAAAATCCCAAAATGGTGAGCAATTTAGAAAGAGAGTGAGTGCATCAATGGGCAGGTAAATGCAGCAAAAAGGAGTCCTGTGCTCTGCTAAGATCCTTGGCTTGACTTGAGAAAAAAGGAGGAGCTCTTGGGCACTTCTGACTTATTTTGCAAAAGTGCTTTCTTAGAAATTGAACGAGGAGCATTAATACATTTCAACCTTGTTCAGGCCTTCATCGTGGCAGACCAAAAATCATGAGCCATTTGTTTTTTCATCAAATGGGAAGAAAAGGATTAAAGGGACTAGATGCAAGATGGTCATGTTATACTCACTACTGCCACCTCAGGTCTTATGCGTAACTGCAGGTTCTATATTAAGCTCATGCATTGACAGCACTTCGGACCAAATTAACACCTTTATGAGTGACAGTGCAGGATTTTCTTTGTGCCTGAAGTGTTGCCTCGGCACATTCACGTATTTTTGAGTAATCTGTGAAAACTCTGATGGCAGCCATTTTAGGGATAGGTTTGCCTGAGTCCTCCTAGGAACGCCCCCACCTCCTGGAGACGCCTCCGAGCTTTCGTCACCAGCCGAGTAACCAACCACTGCTCCTCAGCTGAACCCCCTCCCCACTGATGCCACTGACAGCGTGTGGAGGGGGCGTGTCAGAAAGGGTCTGAGGTTCTTAAAGAGACAGAGGCCTATTTCAAGACATTCACTACAGCCATTTTGAGAAAGCAATTTTATACAAGGCAGTTATTCTAATTTACTGCATTTACAGACCAATAGAAGGTTTCGTCATCATTGTAGTGTGCTATAGACTGGTGCTATGTGATTGAAAAAAGCATAATACCCCCTCTTTAATATATTGTGGCTTCTTGCGATACAAATATTGCTTTACCGACTACTGTGCTAACAATGATTTGTCGTTATAGTAAGTCCGACCTGATAAATGAGCCGTTCAGTTCTCAAAGCACCCACCAAAGGCCACTTGAAACCAGTTATTACAATATATTATCCAACTAAGTTATTAATGAAAGCAGTCTGACTCATGCCGCGCTGCATCGTATAAATCCAGTCCGCGGTGTTATTCTTCATCTCCTCTTTACAATGAGCCTGACACCCCACTCACGGCTTCATGTTTTGTTAATGCCACAGCGCCGCTTATTAACTAATTACAATTTGAATGGCACCGCGGCGTGACCCTGTAGCCGCCATCTCCGGTCGGTCGCGCTTATTTCTCCGAACTATTTACATCTCACAACAGCCCCTCCGATCGCCGGTCGCGCTTAGCCCTCTCCGCGTAACCAGGAAGTTTTAATTGGCAACGCTGGCTTTGGGGACGGGAATAATGAGGTGAGGGGGGACACAATGGGCCGGGGCAGAGAGGCCAGACCAATACGGGAGGTAATTAGTCATGAATATTCAATGGCTCTGAATGAAATTATAATTGAGACGTTCTTTTAAGGAGACGTTGGGCCTGAACCAGACATGACCCAGGAGCTAAGGGGAGCTTTATGGATGCGGTCTGCAGCACATCGAGCATTTCGGGGGTTTGTGTTCACGAACCGGCGTCAAAGGAAGTGCAGCGTAATTGGCTTAGCTGGTAATTGACAATCAGGGTGTATTAGCGCAATACGCAGAGGTTTCCTAATTCAGAAATCCACCTTTGTAAGTTATCTCCAGAGAAGGAGGAGAAGCGGCGGTCTATTCAGCGGCAGCCATTGGGGATCGGAAAAAAAACAAATAATGAAATTCTCAATTCTGGTGCGCCTACAGTTTGAAAGACGCTCTCTGATCTTGGCGACATTTTCCCCAGCGCCCTTTCCAGAGTCTTGTCAAATAATGCTGACAAAGACTCGAAAAAAAAATGCCTAAAAACCCGTCTCCCCGCACACACACACACACACACACACACTTTGAAATGCTGATGCAACTCCGCCGTAAACGTCTGAAATATCTTTGTCCAAGAACTGCTTATGTTTAAGTGTCTGACCCGGGAGAACCTGGCGTCGCTGCTGAGCAAAATGATCGATGGTGAATTACCCGGTGGCAGGTGACACTTCAGTCGTTTTCCAGTCGTTTCCATCAGCGCGAGCTCGCACCCACTCGTGATATACGGCATCAAATGACTACTTCACACCTTTTAGCTCCTCAACGCGACGCTTCCTACACCTTTACCGTCATGCGCTGAGCATCTCTGAAAGCCTGTGGTGTTCGGAGCAAAAGTCAGACACTAGTTTTGCTGCTCAGAGAAAGTAATACCCAGTCCAATAAGAGACTGTGGAAAAGCTAAATAAATGTGTGGACCGTGGATCTGAATTCAATGTGACTTTAGTTTCCCTCCCAACAACCGTAACAAAGGTGAAGTTGGACGTCGTGGCATCCGTCACAGCTGGTCTCTCTGACACGCGAGGCTCTAATGGCCTCTTCGTGTGTGAAGCGGCGGCTCACGGACACTTCCTCCTCCTCGTGACCCTCCCCTGCACCACCTGTCTGCCACATAACTGCCATACCAGGTGCCACTCTCTGCCCCCAGCGCGCTGCCTCTCTCCCGCTCCCTCCTTGAGCGACTGAAGCCTGAAATCAGTCGACAGCTTGCGAGGGTCTGTCCGCTGACCGCAGCAACTGTCCTCAAAACATGTGACCAAACGTGGGGGCGGAGCTTGCACGGACAGAAAACATGTCGCTCCAATGGATGAAATATTTGGATGGGAATGTGTAAATCCGCTGCTGTGTGCTGTTTTCCGATTTGTTTTTGCCACTTCCCTTCCATGTACGGTGTACGCTGCAAATACCAAGTGTCTATAATTAAAGCCATGTCTAGCTTTTGGTTTTGCTAACCAGGTTTCAGCAACGCTCATAAGCAACTGACATTTTTAGCTTAAAAATAAACAGAGAGAGGGATGACATTTTATTCACCACACAGTATACAGTATATCTTGAATATTTTTATCCCCCAAAGGTTTGCAGCCCACAGATCATTACGTTAATCTTAAAAAAGTCACAATGCTTTTCATATTTGAGGAAAACTGAAACTAGAACCTGTCCAACCGCCTCTAAGAACATTCATCACATTTGTACTGGCTGCCAAAGTGTCTTGCCCAAGGACTCAACAGCACTTTATGAACAGGGGAGAGTGGGTTTTAAGCAAACAACTTTCAGCTTATAAGGAAAACTGCTCACATGAAGCCCATTGGAGCAGTTTGTGCATAGAAATAGCATTTAATGGATGACAACATATAACAACATATAACATATAACAACATATAAGTTTTCACTTCAGCCTAAACCCTTTTGGTCGTGTTGTTCACTAAGAATTGGAAATGTATTTACGTTTAAAGGAATGAACTGACCGAATAAACTACTACTACTACAAGATAAGATGTTTGTGTATATGGCCGGATAAAGTCTTTTAAAGTCAATTGTTTTGTGTATAATATTAAGACGCACCTTTTAAAGCCTGTCTGTTTTGACGTGAGGCAGTTACAGTGTCATGCAGAGCTGTGAAAGTTCATTTCAGTTCCATATTTTTAGATTTTGATACAGATTATTTTTTCCATGAAATCAGTGAGTCACTCTGACATTATGGCCAATATACATTCACGAAGCAACAGGCGGCTTCATCTGCTTCAAACGCGTGACTGCACCGTCACAGCCGCACGTCCGTAATATATTTAGATATTATTGACATGCTGCTCGACTCCCACAGTAACTTGCCAAACAAGTTTCAACACTATATGCCATTCAATACCAGATTATTACGTTGTTATGGCATTTTCAAATAAGTTATTGATGTAATTGATATGTCTGCGTTTGAGCACTCCTGTTTGGTTTTGTTAAGTTTGAAAACCTATTTACCACTTTTCCTGGGTTAGTCCCGCTTTAGTCTAGAGTCGAGGTTTATGATCATTTTCAGGCTGCCATTTTCTTGTAAATTAAAACACTGCATGTTTCTTAAATTTCATCTCGCTTTGCAAAATTGTGTGATTTTTTTTTTTTTAATTTGAAGTTAATTTATGATAATCTTCACATGTTTGAATTGAGACTGAGGTATTCCATCCGTTTGATAGTGCCCTGCGCCACTTACAGCTGATTGTATCAATGCCGCATGTATGTAGTAGGAATTAAACATTTCTACTACATAAAGTAGACTCCAGGAACCATAGTAGATCCCCGTGCTTCGTTTAGGGTCCCGCTGCCGTGCTTTTTGCCCTGGGAGCGCACACTTGATGTAGTGACTTCATATTGAGCTATCACAGTACCAGTTTCCATGGTGACTATAAACAGTTTTTATGGAAACAAAATTAGCTTTAAATTCGTTGGACTCGTCATCTTTGGCTTAGTGGAATACCCCACCTCTTGATTCAAAACGGCTGTAAACATTTCTACTTTGCTGAACCTTTTCTACATCTCCCCCTCCCTCTGTTTCTCTCCTCTATTCCCGTCTATCTTACCCCTCTTTCACTTTCTCCCTCTTTCTCCTGTCTCTCTTTTTTTCGTCCCCTCTCCTTTTCCCTCCACAAAACCCCCTTCTCTCTCTCTCTTTCCCTCTCCCGCCTCTTTCGGTTCTCCCCCTCCTCTCTCTGGCTGGTTGCCCTGTCCTGTCCTGACAACAGCGGGCACCCCTCTCCCCCCTGGCACCCCCACCATCCCCCTGAGCCAGTTGCAGTCTCACTCTTTGACGCTTCAGGGGCAGCACGGGGCCGCCCCGGCATCAGCGCAGGGGCAGCAGGCCGTCTTCCGCTTCCCCGCCGCTGTTTCACTCACAGGTGACACACACGCTGCCCTCCGCCCGCTCACGCTAGCCACAGGCCGTCACTGCTAATGCTAATGCTACCACTACTTTACCGCTCTGGGGAAACGAAGGGTTTTATTTAAATAAGAAGGGACTCTGTCTGCAGTGTCTCACAGTGGAGAGATTCACTCCTTACAAGGTAAAAATGGAAAGAAGTGTCTGCTTTTCTTAGTCCTATTTTAGATTTGGATTTTTGTTAAGATTTAAATGATAGGTTTGGCACAATTTTCATCCTCAATTCATGCATTAGGTGTATTTTACCCCTTGATTAATCACGAAAACTCCTGCTTTGCCAGACAGGCTGAGAGCTCAGACACCAGAGTGAGCAATAATCTCACCAAGGACATATTTGAACGGCCTCCTCCTTTTCCCAGAGCTGTTTTAAAATGAAAAATCACTAATGAGTCATGACTGATCGACAACTGCTCACACCACTAACCTCACACCGCTCACACTTCCTGACATCTGTTTGCTTCTTTGGGCGTGTGTGTTTGGGTTCAGTGACTTATGGAAGCTCGAATGTTGCCCCCTTTTGTCCAGGAGCAGGCATCCCACAGCAGCTGCAGGCCATTCAGGTCCATCCCAACACGCAGGCCAATAGCAGCGACAGCAGCCCCGAAATCTCCCACTCCTCCGCTAACTCCACAGGTGTGTACCTCAATGGCTTATTATTCTATGTGCACTTAGGATTTCTGTTGTGTTCTTGAGCTGATGTGACCAACAGTTTCCTTCCTGGCTCAATAATGTTTAAGTCAATCCTCCTTTAATAAAAGCCCATGGTCATACATTTTCTTAGTTTGTGATGGGTTAATGTTAGAATTAGAATTAGTCATATATTTGTATGTATTCCAGTACAGTATTTGTCTCTTATTGTGAGAAGTTTGTTCCCATAGAAACCCTTCCTAGAAAGCAGCTTTTTTTATTCTACTGTCATTGAATCAGAAAGAAGAAATGGTCTCCTTCAGTTGTTGCACAAAGTAAAAGTCGTCTATTCTGTTACTCCCCCTGGTGGCTGCAGTGTGAACAGACCCTCTCATTGAGTCTCTTGTTTCCCGCAGCAACAGTGAGCCTCCCGGCGACCATCGTCACGTCGTCCGTCCCTACGTCGGTGGCGGGTCACATGATGTACCCGAGCCCCCACACGGTCATGTACGCCTCCAGCCCGTCGCTGGACGGGGGCCTGGCCGTGCTCAACGCCTTCTCACAGGGCACCTCCACCATGCAGGTGTCCCACACACAAGGACAGGACACAGGTGAGAGGCTGCAGACCAGACTGGTTTCAAGTTGGCTGCTTTAGCAATATCTATCCACAGGAGGAAAAAGAGGTTATGCCATTTTAGTAGAATGATTCATCGTCTTTACTTTGTACAAAAACAATCTACTGTGAGCTGCTTTAACAGGGCAATTTCAGATCAATAAAATCTTATCTCCCCTCTCTCTTTCTCTCTTTTTTCTTTCTTTGTCCCCCTCCCTCTCTCCAGGTGGTGTCCAGCAGGTGTTCCTCACGGCTCCTCCCGGGACGGTGCAGATCCCGCTCCCCGCCATGCAGCTTCACCCAGTACGGCAAGATCTGCATTTCACAAGTGAAACTCTCAAATTCCCCTTTGCACCAGCAGCATGTCACTGCACTAATGCTCAAGTATAACAGCACCGTCTGCCACACGAGGGCCCCGGCCAGGGGGCCCCGGCCAGGGCCCGGCTTTGGTCTGAATGGGTTTGAATGGCTTCACACAGTCAAAAATACCACAGTGCATGGAGAGTAGGATTTAGGGCTGCGCAATAACAGAAAAACAAATTATGATATATATATATATATATATATACGATGATTGTCTTGAATATTGCTAAATTTTGCTTAATTTCAACAGTAAATACTAAATCAGGACTAAAATTAAGCTATAATGGAAACACATTATGAAAATAGCGACTAAACCTGAATGAAAGAACATTTTAAAGTTACCGTGTGTCAGTCTCGGTCTGATGGAAGACCTTAGCGATTGTGATATTGTGTCACCGACACGAAAACACCAATTTGGCGAAACGTTGTGCAGCCCTAATAGGATACTTGAAATAATCTCACTTAAATATTTAGTGTACTGAGGTCAATACTTGTTTTATTGGCTGTGTTCATTATATTTGAATCTAAAGTTTGTCTTTGTTGGTTATCTGGTGCAGTGCTGCGGTGTGGAGTGGCAGGAGATCTGATATCAGTCACACCCCTTTCTGATGGATGCAGCTGGAAATACAAAACTATTTTTGAATGAAGTTCTCAAAGTAGCTTTTTGTGTCTTGTTTTCTGTGCCAAGATAATTTTTATGGCTCATAACGCAGGGACAGCCACAGTGAAGAGAACAGTCGTGAATATCGAAAACTACTGAACTAAACCATTCTGAGACTTGGTTATTATTAGTTTTTTGGTCAGCAGTGTTTTTTCACTATTGCACAACAATGGAACGGAAAAAAAACTTGAGCCCATTTGGCATCAACTCTGAGTTGTGCCAGTTTACAAACATCAACACTTTGTGTCTCCGTGTTCAGTTTGTCCACCGAGTTTAAACTTGGTATAATCTTAAACAATGATGTCCTCTGGTCCAGAGATGTTTGAATATCACATTTATTAATGATGCAGTGTAGCTTATGCCTGATTTTATTGGATTTTTTTTCTTGTAGTAGAATAACATTTGTGTCCCTCAATATAGGTATTAGTGGAAAAAGTGTGCAATGCCTCCAATTATAGATACTTTTTTATTGATTGTGAACTGGCAGCGTCTCTGAAATCGCCCATATATGGTCATGTTTGAAAACAGTTAAAGGGACACTGCGTAACATTTTGGACTATAGTGTTGCCATCAGTGCAAAACACACTCAGCTCAACACAGAAAAATGCTATTACTGCAGGGAATAATCAAAGAATGTTTTTTGATGAGAACCTAACCTATTTTAATCTCAAATTCTACTGATTTTAGTCACATCTCCATGGAGACGACCTGGAGACGTACCCACTCCTGGTAAAGTTACAGTCATGTCTTAGGAGAGCTGAGCTGCTCACAGCAAAAGCTCATGTTTGTTTGTACATTTATGAGGTATTTTTCCAAAGATGAAATGATCTATCATAAAATAAATGCTAGTATTTCAATTTTATTTGTAAGTGAAAATCCTACGCGGTGTGGCTTTGAGGAAAACAATTTGGAGAAAAATCTAAACTTTCTTTAATTATTCAAAAACTACTTTAACAAACTGTAAATTATGAATATAGTTTTCTGCTAAATAAAGAAACAAAGACATGGAGAGGAGCGAAGTGGATCACCAGCTAGTGCTAGCTACAACTGCCGTTTTTTCACTTCTACTGAACAATCTGCAGTGAAAATATCCATATGGGCCTGATTTACTCTTTATTTATCTGTGGTAAATAAGTCCCGCCCCCTTCTATGACGCGATGCCGTCTGTATCTATGACAGTATTTCTCCTTGAAAGTTGTAAAACGTGCTCATGAACTCATAAATGGCTGCTAAAAATGCTTTACATGAGTTTTGACCAAAAATATCAGTTTGTAAACCAAAACGTTAGGCATAGGGCCTTCAACCTTCTGGGATGTCCCACAGCTCCACAGTGAGGGGTGTCGCCTCAGCCTCTTGTTTCCTGTATGTTTCTGTCATTTATGAATCGGGGGTTCATTGCTGACAAACCTGTCCTCTTCCAGATGGTGATTGGTCAACAGGCGGGCGGCAGCAGCACTAACCTCACAGAGCTACAGGTCGTCAATTTGGAGGCGGCGCATAACTCGAAGGGCGACTGACCTCCGCCTCTTTAAACGGGACGCCCCCCCCCCCCCCCCACGGCACTGAGAGACGTCCCGGGACAGAGAGGGACACGGGAACTGACATCTCTATTTATTGATGCCTTCCTAAAAGCTTCACATCACACTTCTGAATGTGACTTCTGCGACACGTATTCACACAGTCCTGGGCATGTGTGGTCTTCGACAGTATGTTTTGGTAAATGTATAAATATATATATATATAGTTTTATCGCATAGGAATTATATCACTACATCCCGCGTGTTGGATGGCCTTTTCTATGCTGTAGATTCTGATATTTTTGTGAATGGTGAGAAACGCCCACACTTCGCTACGATGTGCCACACGCCGCCAAAGAGACTTGAGTTTTGAATGTGGGCCCGTCCAGCACATTCATCAACGCATTAGGAACGATGCTTGTAAATGCGACGATTAGAAAACCGATATGTACATATTTTTCTAACTTGTATTTTTAGCCTGGTTTAGTCTGTGCGAGGCATGTAGGTGTTTTTTACGTAGTATTTTCCTTTTTGTATGTACGAGACAACTGTTTGCATAAAGGGTTTATTTAATACAAGTCATGTTCACGAGCTGTAACTGCGGAGCGCGGGAGGAGTTCATGGACCGTCCCGTGTGATGCATCGAAAACGCGGGGTTCACCCTATATCACGGTGATGACAAAAGGTCTTTTCTGGAGTCGCTGACCTGACCTTGAAGTCCAGGAGGTCGGTGTGATTCAGCTGAGTGATGTAACTTTGTACGAGGAGTTTGTGAAGCTCCGGTAACTATGACAATCCTAAAATCGAACTAAAATGTAAAACTAAAAGCACTGAAACTGATGCAGAAGAGCTTTGTACGAAACATAGACTTTTACTTAATATGACAGATCTTTTCAGTTCAGACGTGAGGCACAAGAGCAGAGCCAGAGTCTGACTAAAGACAAACTCTGACTTCACAATGGAACCAATAACATTGACTCGAGTTAAAGTTAATGATATGGGTCGAAGTGAAAAGTAAATGCATCTAGTATAATAACTACCTTTTATTAAAAATGTAGTTGTTTGAGAAGTTTGCAATATAAATTTGCAATATATATAATATAGCCCTCGAACCTGCCTTCAGCCCAAAACTGTGCACAACAATGCAGCTCAACCGTCCCGCCCGCCTTCTGAAGCCTGAACCTGCTACGACCAAACTTTGATCATAGCTACGATTGTTTCTTTGAACAATCGCACAGTGCAGTGTGACATCTAAACATTTTCTAAGACAAAATAAAACCGCACCAGGCATTAAGGGACTATCCAATTAAACCTTTGTCCTTCTTTAAAGGGATATTTCAGGATTTTTGACATGGGGCCTTATTTCCTACTTATCCAGAGTTCTTATATTTGAAGAGTTTCGTGTCGCTAGGCTAGTGCATTTCTATGGTATCAGCTAGCCTGCATTAAAAACAGTCTGACCCACAGAGCACCTGAGGCAAATCACTTATAACGCCAGACTAACCATATATATGTCTGTGTCCAGAGCTGGTGCTGGCCCTTCTGGGGCCCTAAGCAAAAATCCACACAGGGGCCCTAAAGTCGCATTTCATGGTTAGTTAACGAAGAGAGAACCCATTTACGGTCAAAAACGGTTCTACTGTGCTGTAGTGCAGGGCACAAGCGGAACATAATGACCTCAATTCAGGCCCTGCCCCTCAATATGAGGTTTGGGAACCGCTGATTTACAACTGACACCTGCACCTGACGGTTATTTCTGTCTGACCACTGAGAATTAGCCTGTGAGTAACTCAACTCGTTTTAGATGGTGCACATTCAGAGAACCAGAGTTATTGTAAGTAACTGTCTGAAAGATGAGTTGAATCCACACGGTTCACATGCGCACAAATAACAACACGTTGATTAATCGGTGAAACAACACCGTAGTTTGACTGAGATGCGGGGCCCTTGCGGCTGCGGGGGCCCTACGCACCTTGCATAGTTTGTCTGTCTGTGTCAATACAGTATTTTTTGGAATATAACTGAATATCACATGAATGATCGCATTTTGAGGGACTATTTTCTAGCAGATCACTCCGCCGCTGCGTAGCTTATACAACCTGATGCTGATCAAATAATTTTAACCATTTTGCATTAAAAGAACTTATATCGACACAGACATTTATATGGTTAGTCTGGCGTTTTAAGTGATTTGCCTCAGGTGCCCTGTGGGTCAGACTGTTTTTAATGCAGTGTAGCTGATACCATAGACATGTGCTAGCCTTGCACTAGCCTAGCCCCACGAAACTCTTCAAATATAAGAACTGGATGAATTTAAGGAAAAAATATCTCCAGAAATCAACAACACTCTGGATAACTAGGAAATGAGGCCCTATGTCAAAAATCCTGAAATATCCCTTTAAGTCATTATCGAACAGACTTGTCATTCCTTGTGCCAAGTGTTCGTTGTGCGTGTTTTAAGACAATGTCCTAAATGTTTCGGTTTTCCTTAGCCCGCACTAAACGCAATGTCCATCGCCATTTCACGGTCTATACTTTAAACTCTTCACATAATTTTTTTTTAAATGGTTGAATAGTTTCCAGAACTCAGAGGAGGGCGGGACCGTTGAGCTCCGTTAGATATTATTACATAAAGGCTTTTCTTCAGAGACTTGAGAATCTTTTGCCCTCACCATTCATCCAACTACTGACCCAAGTCACATTTAGACAAAGAATTGTTAACACTGTACAGACAAAGGCTTCACTGAGTTATTTTTAATAACACGGACCACAGAGTGTATTCACTGCAATACAAAGGTCAGACTAAACGTTGTGACCCTGAGTGAAAGGGTTTAATGCTTCATTCTTAGTTTTGGTTTGGGATATTACCAACTTAACTTGTTGTTCTCCAAGTTGATGTGTTGGAACCAGGACAAATGAGAGAGAGAGAGGGTTTGAGTGAGTTTTGGTCAGTGTGTCTCTAGACCAAGGAAGCAATAGCAGACGCCATAGTGCAGTTTCATACACTATAATCAAAGCTAAAGGTCTGAACTTTAGGCTTTTGGACCAGTGTGATTGAAATACATCAGCGCATCACGGTTTATCGTCCTCGTGGCTGGACATTATGTCGACTCAGTAAAATGAAAATTACGGATATTTTTGTAAGACATAATTTAAATATAGTTTTTTTGGGAGGATGGAAAAAGAATGACCCGAGATTTTTTTGTACCTCAGAACGAACTTTGATCCAGTCACCGCCTTTTACTGCACCGTAGTGCCTATATTTCATCCAGTACAGTACAAGTCACTGCAGTTAAAAAAAAACGAGTGTTATCCAGAGTTCAAAACTTACCAATGTCTTCGTATAAAACAGCCGAGAGACATTAAAATCTAAAGTTCACGTCGAAAAAAAGGGGAAATTGATATAAAAGTTGTGTTTAAATTTGTTATTTTTCTTGTATTTGTGTTTATTGTACAGATGTTTTGTAAAAAAAAAAAAAAAACAAGCTAAAAACGTATCAAAGTGTTAAAAACGACTACATTTCTCGCTGAAGAAGAAGATATTTTTTTAATTGGGACGTTGAATGTTTAAAAAAAGCATATTTGTATAACAGCAGTGGTAACATGAAGTCGAATGAAGTGAAATAAATTATAGCCAATGCCTTTGTGCACGACAGACTGGTGTGTGGACCTTTACGTTATTACGCTCACTTTTGTTTCTATTTTATCATTTATCTCTTCCTTTTTTATGATTAATGCTTAACCCATCAAAGTAATTAGTAGAAAACCATAAAACCTGCCATGTGCACTAACCAATGTTTACATGAAATTAAGTAAAACTCAAGGGATTTAAGCTTCACAAAGAAACCCTGAAATAATCATGCAATACATTCACAGGGTTGCCAGGTATGAGTGGTCCAATCCAGCCAATCACATCTTAACCTCTTAACCCCCGCCTTCACTGAGTGCTTTTTCTCTTATCAGCTTCACCCACTTCTAAAAGGTTACATCTACAGGCCAGAGCAACGCGTCATTTGAAAGCTAAGACCTACAAAACCTATTTAGAAGGATCTTTTTCCTCGCATCATCATCGCTTTTTTGAGGCTTTTCTGTTGCTCTTTTGTCACTTTTTTTGGGATTTTTTTTTTTCATCCATGTTTTCTTTGTTTTTTTGTTGCTATTTTGACAATTTTTTTCCAAGAAGCTTTTAGATTAGAGTAAATCCAAAACTGGAGAAAATGTGCTCAGTTCAAGAGTCTAATCTAAAAGTTTCCGTATCTTTTTTCTCGCATTGTTGCCACATAGTCAAAACTTCCTTTTATTGCTTTTTTGTTGCTCTTTTGTGGCGTTTGTCACCTTTTTCATTACATTGTTGTCACTTTTTCATCACTTTTCTGTCACTCTTTTGTTGCTTTATCATTGAATATTCGTCAATTTTGTCTTTTATCGCTTTTTCGTTGTTTTTGTCACTTGTGTTGCTCTTTTGTGGCGTTTTTGTTTTTTTTATCACACAATTCTCCCTTATAATTTGGTCGCTTTTCTGTTGCGATTTTGTAACTTTGTCGTCACGTTTTTGTCGCTCTTTTATTGCCTTTTCGGCTCATTTTTGTTGCAATTTTGACATTTTTCCCCCAAGAAACTTCTCTCCAGCAGTAAGTGGAAAAGCTGCCCGATTCTATTGAGATACATTGGACCTGGCAACCCTCCTAGGTATTTAATAATAATAATAATGACTTACACTTGTATTGCGCTTTACAAGCCTGCATTACCAAGTTTCTCAAAGCGCTACACTGTCGTCATTATTCATTCACTCCATACTCGGTGGTGGTAAGCTACTATTGTAGCCACAGCTGCCCTGGGGTAGACTGATGACTACATTCGCCAGGCTTCCTTCCTTCCAGGCCCTTCCCTGCTTAGCTTCCAAGGTCTGACGGGATTGGGCAGAGCAAAGGCTTTTGTTGTTGCGTTTGTCACCTTTTTTGCGTTTTTGTCACACATTTTTGTCATTCTGGTTTTTTTTTTTGTCGCTTTTCTGTTGTGTTTTTCTCACATTGTCGTCACGTTTTGTCGCTCTTTTATTGCGTTTCTGGCCCATTTTCTTGCTATTTTGGCATTTTTTTCAAGAAGCTTGACTCCTGCAGTAAGTGGAAAATCGATTCTGTTGAGATACACTGAACCTGGCAACCCTCCTAGGTGTTTCCCACACAAATAATGCTGCCCCCTAGTGTGAGTGCAAGTGAATGGCAACGAAACGCTTGGACTGGTATCGTCTATAATGGACTCCACTATTATAGACGATATAGACTTCAGTTCTGAATCAGTGCATTAACAAAATGGTCAATCAAATCAAACAAAGATGATTTATTTACCCACGTGTTGCCAAAAAAAGAAGATAAAACTCTCCAAATCACTTTGCAATGACTTAAAACCATTTCACACACGTCCAACCACCTCATGAAAGTGAAGTGTCCCTTTTATGTAACAAAGGATGCAGAGTAAAACCACACGCAAATTATGTTATTCAGAAGCAACGAGACTCAAATGTCCGAAATCTACAAAATCTCAAGAGATCCACAGTGTCATAAGGCATCAAATCAGGGGCGTGTCTAAGCGGCCACAAACGGAAAACAATGAGGGATTTTTCAGTTTTAGTCCAGATTTTCATGTTTTAGCTCAATTTTAACCCTGTTTTGGTTCTGATATTGTTTATTTCCGTGATACACAACCCAGTTTCACGTAAACACAGCACAGACGACGTTAGCATTAAGCCTCTCTGCTATACATGCGTTTCCAATGACATCACACATTGTTCCGGCGGCCATTTTGAATACCGAAGTAGAATTATGCAGTACTACAACGAGTAACAATATCTCTACTCAGGATGAAAATGAAAGAACTGAAAAGAAAACCTTTCACTGTGATTTTTACAGTTTGTCATGTCAACAGTCTCAGTCTGAGTCAGTGTTTAAGCTGCTGAAGATGTTAGCATGCTACCGGTTAGCAACTGTCAACCAACTGTCAAAACACATGAACACCGAGGAAATACTACAGTAACAGCTCAGCTCCGACCTCTGTCACATGTTTTATCGAAGGCCAGATGTTTGTGGTTCAGGGCTTTCTCTTGGAGAGGTCAGAGCTGAACTGTTGAAGCTAAATGCTAACCGGTAGCATGCTAACATCTTGAGCAGCTTAAACACTGACTCCCGGGTTTCTTCACATAAACTCATGAGCAATGATTACGAGTACATAAAAATGCCACTGTCAATCATTGTCTTTCATTTTCATCCTGAGTAGAGATATTGCTACATGTTGTAGTACTGCATAATTCTGCTTCGGTATTCAAAATGGCTGCCATAACAACAAAAGTCACAAACGAGGTCAAGATGGAAGCTGCCAGCTCTTCCACGTTTTCCCTTTTTAAATATAGTTACGTGAAGTCTTACACTATAAAGTATAATTACACAAAATAAAACATGTAGATTTTCTAAGCGGATAAAAAGGGGAACTATATTGTACGGCGTAATAACACCAGGAGTAGTTCGAAATCCGCACAGTTAAGTGAAGATATTACTGAGCGGATTTCGAACTACTGGTATTATTACGCCTTACAATATAGTTCCCCTTTTTATCCGCTTAGAAAATCCACAGGTTTCATTTTGTGGAATTATACTTTATAGTGTAAGACTTCACGTAACTATATTTAAATAGGGGAAACGTGGAACTATATTGTAAGGCGTAATAATACCAGGAGTAGTTCGACATACGCACAGTTAAGTGAAGATATTACTGCGTGGATTTCAAACTACTCCTGGTATTATTACGCCTTACAATATAGTTCCCCTTTTTATCCGCTTAGAAAATCCACAGGTTTCATTTTGTGGAAATATACTTTATAGTGTAAGACTTCACGTAACTATATTTAAATAGGGAAAATGTGGAACTATATTGTAAGGCGTAATAATACCAGGAGTAGTTTGAAATCCGCGCAGTGATATCTTCACTTTACTGTGCGGAGGCTGAACTACTCCTGGTATTACTACGCCTTACAATAAGTTCCCTTTTTTATCCATTTAGAAAATCTACATGTTTAATTTGGTGTAATTATACTTTATAGTGTAAGACTTCACGTAACCATATTTAAATAGGGGAAACGTGGAAGAGCTTGGTAGCTTCTATCTTCATCTGTTTTGGAGCTATAGTGGGGAGGGGGAGAGGCTAAATGCTAACCCCGTCTGTGCTGTGTTTACGTGACCAGACAGGTACAAATAAACTCGTCTTTAAAGGTAAGAACATATCTCAGTATGTAAAAACGGTGGCCTATTCTTTCAAGTGATAAATCTAATCTAGACACGCCCCTGCATCAAATCTTTTCCACATTTCCCGCGGCATGCATTTTACACCAGGTAGTAAGTCCATATTGCTGTTGTACATGACGTTTACAATATACAGCTGTACAACGACCATCGGAAAGATTATCAAAAAATGTGCATGATTCAAACTTCTCTTTCCTCAAAGTTAAAAATAGACACATCACTCTTACACTTTTGGTTTATGAAAAAATAATTTGGGAGACAAAGAAACAAAAAAGCTTTTCATGATGGATATTTACAAGACGTGCAAATGTGGTTTTGTTTTTTTTTCCTTTTTGCATATGCGGCGTAGGTGCGTGAGTGACGGGCGGAGGGGAGGACAGACTTTTCTCTCTAGACAAAAGACAAAAGTGACACATCATCTCCAGCGCTGACGATTTGAGATGACAGCGCTCACACAGACTCACAAATCAATAAAGACAGAGAGAGCGAGAGAGAGAAAATAAAAGGATTTTAAAGCTGGGCTGTTTTAATGCTCTTGGATAGATGAGTAACTTTTTTTGTGATGGGAGTAATTTCGCCGCTTTCAGGGGCTGCAAAAATGTGTCATTGTCACAGTCGGCGCCGTGCAATTGTTGAATTTTAATTAAATGGTCTAATCTGAAATTCACTCAGGCTCAAACACGGGGCTTTTTAATTGTCAGGTCTGGCCGTGCAACTTTTGTGTTAAAAAGAAGCTGGGAAACTTTCTCTTCCTGAGGCCTGTCTGAAGTTGTTTTTGTATATTTGAACATTATTATTAAGTTTGTTTTTAAGTCTGAAGTATATTTTTTTTGTAAACATAGTGTGAGCGATATTTCCAGTGTTTTGGAAAGTGTTTTTTGTATGGTTTAGCAGTTCTTCACAAATGTGGAAACAGATAATTGTCACTAAAGCATATTGGTAACACTTTACAATAACACCTTATTTAGCCTTAATAAATGAGGAGTTAACACTTAATGCATCATGAACAATTCATCAGTTAAAGGCACACTGCGTAACATTTTGGACTATACTGTTGCCATCAGAACAAAACACGCTCCTAATGACAAGCTCGACACAGAAAATGCTATTTTCTGCAGTGGGTAATCAAAGAGTGGAAGGGAACCTCACATCTCCATGGAGACGAGGAAAGCTGAGCCGCTCACAGCAAAAGCACATGAGGTATTCTTCAACGATGACAATTTCATAAAATGAATGCTTGCATTTCATTTTTTTTAATTCTACTCAGTGTGGCTTTAAGTGTGACTAGCACTTAAAGCAGTACTAAGTAACTCATACCCCTAGAGGCCATAAGTGTCACTGCAGGTGTCGTAGCATGTTATGGTTTTTTACTCATTGTCCGTGAGAGTAAATACTACGCTGACAGAAAAGACAAAGGGAGAGAGGGATATTGTTCATCCAATTACACAATGGAGATTTTTTTTTTTCACTCAAACATGGCTGTAAATACTGTTTAAGTGGCGCCAGCCCACAGTTAGCTTTGCCTGTTCTTCTTTGTGATTGCATTAGTGTGTATTGCGCCTCTGACCTGGGGGCAGCGAAGTTGCAATTGTGGTTTTCTGGCCAGAGACACCAGGGGGCGATGGAAAACCCCCCCAATCATCCCATTTACACTTGTATTGCCCCCAGAGGGACTACGGAAAGGAGTTAAGGTTATCAAGTTACTTAGTGCTGCTTTAATAACTACTATTACTAGTAGTTCTTCACAAACTTTACTTGTTCATTGCAAGTAGTTAAGTGTTAGTCACACTTAATGCATCATGAGCAATTCATTAGTTAAGTGTTAACTCATCATTTATTAAAGGTGCATTATGCAACTTTTGATGTGAAAAAAAAAGTTGATTTTTGTGTGTATTTGTCCTTGTAGTGACCCAGTGGCTGTGTGAGTGGTTAAAGTGGCGCCTTTACTTTCCATCACGGTGGTCTCTAAGACGCTCCAGGACCAATTGTTTGGATCCTGGAGCGTTGTAGAGACCACTGTGATCAAAAGTAAAGACGCCATGCTGACCACTCATACAAGGTCACTACAAGGTTTAATACGAACAATTAACTTTTTTTTCCACATAAAAAGTTGCATAATGCACCTTTACGGCTAAATAAGGTGTAGCTACTATAAAGCGTTACCATATTTTTTGATTAGATACACTCGTTTCCGTACTTAAAGCCACACTGCAGAACAATTCAGGTTATATTTTACAACAAGCATTTGGGAGAGGAGCTAATGCTTGTGTTTCAGTCTATTTTTGTGAATTGTTAGACACTGTGGCTTTTTAAGGGAAAACGAGAAACAACCAGATCTGAGTCAAAGAGTGGATCATGACCCCGCGTGACCCCAAGTTAATTATTCATTCTTCACTTTTGGCTTTAACACAACCATTACAAGAAGCTACAGCCCAAACTTTAAGAAATCCTGTTTGTAGCATCTCATTACAAAACATTCAACATTTACTTTGTTACATTTTGACCAAAAGAAATCAGCGAAGCACAGCACCCTTTATAAATTACCTTCCAAAATCATGATGAAAGTAATACTTGTGGTAAATAAGACCAGGCTTTCATACTGTTAAACACAGAATGTATCACTGCATTGATAAAAATAGATTAGAATAAGACTATTAATAAGAAGCGCGAACACTGGTGGAAACTGCAAAATAAAACAAAGGTAAAATCAGGGAGAAAGAGACGTTTTCCCTGAATGGAAATAAAAATGTAACAAAAGATGAATGTGCACATTGAAAAACACGATGAATCAGATCCACATCCAGAGAAACCAGGCGGCTAAAGGCCACTCTTTGAAGCTAAGATTAGTCATATATATTAAATCAACGCCGGGGGTTTCTGACTCCGGCAACATTCAGGCAAAATAAAACCAATAAGCAATAAACAAAGACATCAGCTTTGAAGTCTGAAAATTCCAATAGCATTTTCAATTTATATTTATCATATTATAGACAAATAGACAACAGAGCAATTTGAAACACGCTCTGAACTATTTCTATTGATTTCTCCCATAGACGTTTAATAAATGTCACAGTTTTAAGGGGAGACACTACAGGCAAAACTACATTTTTTCAGGTTTCAGGCCAAATCGGTCTCTGAACATATAATCTTTCACCTGGAAACAAAAAATATACCTAATCTTCACAATAACATGTTTAAATATTGCGCTGATTCAATGTTTCCCCATAGTTTTATATCGGAAAACACATTTTTCTGTCATGGTGGCGACACTATCTCCACGTCAGCAGCACCGAAAGACTTCAAATTTTCCAGCCTTATGGACTGAACAGATTTTTTCAGAGGGATTTTTTTTTTCATATCTAATCCCTAGCCTGATTTATTGAGTTTTCAATGTCAAAAAATAAGGCAAAAATTCTATTTTTACTAATTTTTCCACTAAAAAAACAGCTTATTTTAAAACTAAACAAGAAGAAATCCACTCTGAAAAAGTCATAACTCATAAAATAACATTTTAATGTAGCTCAATCCGTCATTCAGATTTCGTCGGCGAAAAAATGGGAAATTTAGGCAATTTTTTGAAAACATAAAATGACAGAAAACTTGCAATGTATTTTTTTCTTATATATTTATGCCAGTATAATCTACAGCAAAAGTTTCAAATTGATATCTGTAAATGTATAATGTTTCCCTAGTCACCTGCAGTGTCTCGCCTAAAATGTGACAAACTTAGACTTTGCTTTGTATAAATAGTAGTAGGGCTGAAAGATATATCGTTATCGCATTGATACAAACATTCAAAACATTAAAATCGAAAAAAGCAAGATATAAACGATATGGATTTTCATCTATAAAACTGCACTCTTTATTATTATGTTATTAATTTTTAGAAAAATGCTTGGTTTTCACCTAAACCTTTAGTTATATCGTATCGTGTCGATAGCGAGATATGAAATTTTGTCCATATCGTTCAGCCCTAAATAGTAGTGTTGTTTCCCTACACGTCTCCCTTTATTTAGGAGTCTTACTAAGGGGAGACTTTATTTAGTCTTTATTTAGGAATCGCTGTTCAGACTTTATTTTGGAATAAAGTCTAAACAGCGGGATTTTGGTGTCCTCCATCAGAATTTTTTTTTTTTTTAATAATTGACAATATCTTCTCTATCTTAACAGGTTTGTAGGTTTGTGGACATTTAAACCTTTTTTCCCACAATAAACAATATCCAAACTATACCAGTCTTTACTTTAAAGGAGCTTTTACATAGCGTTTCTCTGAATGTGATCAAATCTTTCTCTTTGGATGAACACGGTGCAAAACGAGAGACAGTTCAAACACAAAAATAGATTCTGCCATAAAAAATAATTTCTTAGCATTATTTAAAAGGCAACCTGAAAGAAAAAAAGGTACAATAAATAAGAAGAGTTGGCGTTTTAAAAGTGTAACTATAGATACATAGAGGGACTTTCTTTTTTCTTTTCAGACGACACAGAAAGGTTTGGATACAAATGTTTCTATGGGAGAACAGTCTGTGAATGAGGTGAGGTCCACATTAAGGCAATGGAGACAGGATGAGAAATAAATACGCTTTTTCTTTTTTTTTCTTTTCATAATAAATTGTCATTGTTTTTGGCCGACGGAGGCAGTGGCAGGACGGTCCCGTAGGCCTCGTGTTTCGCGCATATCTTTAGAACATCTGGGCAGTGTTTTGGCTACGACTTTCCGTCAAAATCAAACCCTTATCCCTGGTTTAGTCCTCGGTGAATTAAAGTCCTATAGATTTTGTGTTTCCCACGATTTGAAACCTTTTTTTTAGCCCACGACGGACTCGACAAACCGATAACACCTCCAGACCGTCTTGAAGAGAATGGCTCGGTGCACCCAGTCCCACGTGTAGCAGCGCGGCGCCCCCGGTCGCCTCCAGGACGCCCCCTCGTGGTGGTGATCGTTTATTTACGTGCCGACCCTCGGGGCGGACAGAGGAGCAGCGTCTATGGAGAGGAGGACGAGGTGGCGTGGAATTTGACGAAGGCGATGGCGGCCAGCTCTTTGCAGAACTCCTCCAACACGATCACGCCCTCCAGCAGAGTCATGTGGTCGATGCTGGAGAGACACAGTTAAAGATTTGAGATTTATTGAGTAAAACTATGGATGAGGTGGACAAATGTTGTAATGTAGCTTTGTCAGGTAGATGAGTTGAAGATACCTGCAGTTTGGGAATGGTTTTCACATTAATTCCATTTTTCAGCTCCTTTTCATAAACTAACACTTTTCTCACTAACTAAACCAGACATTTCAAACGTAAGTCACACTTTTCTTCATAGTTTGGCTGGGGGTGTGCGTCTTATACTCCTGAGCGACTAATATGTTAAATCTCCCCCCCCCCCCCCCCCCCTTTTCAAAAATAGAAAGCTGCAGACCCGGAGCCGAGACAGATCCAAGACGGTGAGGCAGATCTGCCGTGATAGTGCGCCCTCTGCTGGTAGGAGCAGATCCACGACTGTATTATTTGTTAATAATATATGTTTTACAATTATTGCTAGGTTTAGGATTAAATTAGGGCTGTTAGGGCTAGTTTAAGATTAGGGTTAGGTTAGGGTTGTTAGGGATTAGGGTTAGGCTAAAATTAGAGTTAGGCTAAAATTAGGGTTAGGGAAAGGTTAAGATTAGGGTTAGGTTGGGGTTGTTAGGGTCAGGTTAAGATTAGGGTTAGGTTGGGGTTAGGTTAAGACTAGGGTTAGGTTAGGGTTGTTAGGGTCAGGTTAAGATTAGGGTTAGGTTGGGGTTAGGTTAAGACTAGGGTTAGGTTAGGGTTGTTAGGGTCAGGTTAAGATTAGGGTTAGGTTAGGGTTGTTAGGGTCAGGTTAAGATTAGGGTTAGGTTAGGGTTGTAAGGATTAGGGTTAGGTTAGGGTTGTTAAGGTTAGGTTAAGATTAGGGTTAGGGTTGTTAAGGTTAGGTTAAGGTTAGGTTAAGATTAGGGTTAGGTTGGGGTTAGGTTAAGATTAGGGTTAGGTTAGGGTTGTTAGTGTTAGGTTAAGATTACGGTTAGGTTGGGGTTGTTAGGATTAGGGCTAGGTTAAGATTAGGATCGTTTAGGAACAAAAATAAGCAATTTGTATGCTGTTCGAAGTTATGTTGTCTTTATCAATCAACAGAAGCATCAAATTACACTTTCCAAAATATCTTCATAAGAATTTTGTTTTGTTTTCATGAAGAAATTTAAATAACTAGCCTACTCACTTGTAACCCGCATTTCCTGAAGCAGTTTTAATTTTGCGGGTCTGCTTCCCGTACAGCCACAGCCCCGTTTCCTTATACGTGTGGGGTTAATCCCAGGTCACTTCCTCCTCCCCACTACTCCCTGTGACTGTGGCTGGTGGCGTGTGGTTTTGGGAGCTAAGGCTACTACTAGCGCCGATTCCACCCTGATCTACGCTCATACGCTCAATACGCTCAATACGCTCATATTGACACTCCTATAATGGCATCACGCTTGTGATGACCGTTCGAGCCCCACACCTTCAAACCTCTCGGGCTGGGACCACTTCTACCCGAGTATCTTAGATAGTCGTCAACGGTCGGGTTTTTTGTAAAGGACTGAACCAACCAATCCACCCTTTTTGAATCGCAACCTTTCAACTTTCTCCTCTTGATGGCGAGCTATTGACCTACCAAAGTGGTAGGAATAATCGAACCTGAACTGAACTGAAAACTCAAAGAAAAACAACTTCTTTGAAGTGCATTCTGCACCACATTGTTTTGTTTTTGTATTTGTGTGTATTGTTTTGTAATTATATCTGACCTATCAATAATATATATACACTTTCATAACCTCCTATATTTATTATTATATACCGTATACATATATATATATTGAATACACTATTATATTGAAAACTATACATATTCAATACATTTTTTTGAAACGTTCCTCCTGTATATGTGTTTTATTCACACACTCTGGCTCCGTGGCCGAATCTTCTTCTGGCACAGTCAACCCTTCTAGTCACAAAGCGTTACACACTCCTCACCTGTGTGAAGTAGATCAACATCAATCAACATCAATCAACATCAACCTTTCTAAAAGCTGACCGCCTTATCCAGCAGAGGGCGCACTATCATCTGATCTGTTTCGGCTCCTGGTCTGCAGCTTTCCCCTACTCCCTTTTTTTAAATTCAACTAATAATTTCACATGCCGCTAGAGGGCGCTGCAGGCTAATCGAGCAGCAGAAAGAAAGTTTGGAGTGAGTGGGAAAGCTAATCACGGGCTAAAAGCTCGATGGCCACATTTAGAGAATCGAATTCGCAAATGAGAGCTTAAAAATCGTGCTGCCGGGAGAGGCTTGTCAACGGTGCAGTTACGCCCCCATGCCCTGGTAGTTGCCAAGGCGATTGTTCAGAAGTGACACCGACGATGAAGATTTTGTATTTATTTATTAGTATGAAAATATGCAATTGACTCTGTGCATAACTTCAAATCAAAACAACGCCGCCCAAGAAGTGACTTCCTGTTTCGATCCAGCACGCCAAAATAAAAGCGCACAGCTCGTCTCATTGATTAGTTCAGCAGGTACTTGCCACACTACAAGAATATAATTAAATACACACATTTTAAGTGTTTTGTCTGTTAATAGTTAGGCAGAAAGAAAGAAAGTTGAACTAATGAATGTGATGGTGCTTTTATTTTGGCGTGCTGGATCGAAGCAGGAAGTCACTTCTTGGGCAGCGTTGTTATGATTTGAAGTCATGCACAGAGTCAATTGATTTAGTGATTTGGTGTGAGATCAAGAGTTTGGTATGTTCTTCATAGTTATCTGAACTGTTTATGTGACGTTAACAAACCAGACACATATTTAGTTTGTTGTTTATGCTTCATGTGGCTAACCAACGCCTATTCAGCCTGTTGTTTTTTTATTCATTAGACATTTTTTGGCCAGTGCGTCTCGTACTCCAGAGCGACTTATAGTCTGGAAAATACGGTACTTTTAACTTTTAAATTTATATAATATTATATTTAATATTTTTAAAGTTTTATAATTGTTGTTGGCATTATACACCTTACCCAAGGACAACAGCTGAGAACTAGCTTTGCAGCTAATGCTGACACATTTACAGAAATGTTCATTAATGTGTACTGTCCCCGTCAAAAAAAAAAAAGAATACATAAAACAATAAATAAATAAATAATTCATGACTTATGACAGGATTTATATAGGCAGAGGCAAGTCAGATTTAATGCTTTTTAACCTCTTACACTCCACCTAAACCCAGTTAGACTTTACCCAAATCTGAAAGTTTCTTGCCTGGAGAGCTATAGGCCAGTGTAACATCCCACTTGAAAGCTAAGACCAACTAAACTGATCCAAACAGATTTTTTTCCTTGCGTTGTCACTTTTTTGTCGTTTTTTTTTGTTGCACTTTCATCCTCGTTATTGTGTCACTATTTTGATCCTTTTTTCAAGAAGTTTTTAGATTTGGGTAAAGCCAAACTGGAGAAAATGTGCTCAGTTCAGGTGAGGGTTAAGACGTTACTGTCACCGTCACGCAGTGTTGAGTGAGCCTGTTATCAAAGTTTAAATCCACTGAACCACCACTTACTAACATGCAAGTAATGAAATAAATTTACTTGATTCCCTCCGGCTCCAGCCCGAGCAGCCTCTTCCTCACCAGCAGCAGTTTGGGCGTGAAGTCTGGGATTCTCTGGATCCTCAGCATCAGATCCCCCACCACCTGAAAACAGAACAACATAACTCTCGGTTTACCTGCGCAACAAGAGACAAAGGGCAATTACTACAACAATGTGGTATGTTTTAGACTATAATTTTTACATTGGCCATTGACTCCTACAGTAAAAAGCGCAATGTCATAATTTTCCAATGAATTCAGATTTAATACTAGTTTGAATCTAATAGACCCTTTCGCTGCTGACATCATCATAGACCGGGAGCCAGACCCGCTCCTCAGGCACATTTTTGCTACCTTTTCCAAACTAGTATCTTTCAATAGAGTATATCTTGGGTCATTACCAGTGGGGACCCCCCATTGCAACTCGGCCCCGTTCGGCCGTGGGACCCCAAAAACCACTTTAATGGGACAGGCTTCAGACAGAACTTTGTGATTCTCTCCAAAGTAGTGCTGTGGTCACATACAGAGTCACAGATGAATGAAATTCAGAACACAGAAAGCTGACATGATGAGGAACAAAGGAATATGACAGTTTTGGGCTTTAGCTTTTTCTTTTTCCATATATTAAACAATATATCTACAAAAATGCTAAATAAATGTCATATAGATAAGAAAAGCACTTCACAAATGAGTGCATTATTGTCTTTTGTGTTTATCTTTACCTTTTCAAATGTAAATAGAAAACTGCCCCAACTCATTAGCTTCACATTAAGCCCAAGACGAGCTCAGTACCTCTAACGGATCAGCAGCTGTAACAGAAAATGTGTTCCATGTTCCTTCTCAGAGCTGTGGAATTCTCATGCATTTGTCCATATGGGCCTGTGAGAACATTCCATGGTGAAGTTACAGCTTTTAGGACAACAGTTCAACTTCACCTTTTTGGATTTGCTTCAAACTTGGCACAGTTGATGTTGATATACTAAATATTCAGTGAATACAATTTGAGCTGCATATCTTTTTTAATGTATGAGTTTTAGGGGATTTCAGTAGGGGGTAGGGTTAAAATCAGGCGTTGATGCAACTAACAAATTTCACTAACTTTAGAGAATACGGACGTTTGTGACAAACTGTTGGGAATTTTAGTACTTATTATATTAATATACGTTATATATTATTATATCGAAACATTGCATGAACAATATATGAGAATATGTTGCCAGTGTCATCACTAAGTATGATATATGACGGTTCAAACATATAACATTAACTTAACAGCAACTAAGAACAGTTTGGGACCTGTTCATCAGCCTAATGCCACTTTACTTAAACTACCCAGTGTTTACTGAAGCAGCATTTATTGCTTTGTGGTTTATCATCTTTCTATGCATTTTCATTGCACCTGCTGTGTTACTACTGGCAGACGAGTCGACTTGTGGGTAATAACTTATTGAGGACTTTTTTTCATACAGTCATCAATTTTAGGTTCTTTGTTTATGTTTTCTCCCTCAACATCTTTGTTTTATTGTGAGAGTAAATGTTGGACCAAATTCACACTTTAAAATAACCATTTGTGAACATTCACCTTTGGCTTTTTTTCTAAAATTATTAGTAATATAAGTTTGTGTAACGCATTATCCACTCACAAAAACCTAACCTGCCCGGTGCGGTTATATTAGATTAGATTCAACTTTAATGTCCACCTCGTTTAAATGTGTCTTCAAGCTCATTTCTAGCCTGATTTCTAGAGCTTTGGATCCCCAAAACACAAGGGAATCTGTCTTGACTTTTCCAGAATTACACAGACTAACGTTTCAGGAATCATCCATTTCACTTCTTCATTTCTATGCCACTATATTGTAAAATGGCTGGTTATTCATTATTCTGAATAACAATAATAATAGTATTTTTTTCTTCTATTCTGGATAACTGAGTGTTCTTATTAAATTCTGAGTCTATTGTGGTGAAGCTTCAGTTTAGACCAGGTTTATGTGTGTTTAGACTGGATTTGGATCATATCTAAACCCAACCTTAAAAGGAACAGGTTTAGGCTCTGAATCGGTAAACACAGACTCAGACTGTGTTAACTCAAGCTCCAATTAGACTGACTCAGGCAGGGTTGCCAGGTTCTTGGGCAGGTTTGACTTCTGAGGCCTGGCAACCCTAGACTCAGGTCAGCTTTAGACTGGGTAAAGGGGAAGGGAATCATATTTTATATAGCTCGTTTCATGACACAAGTCCCCCAAAAAGGGCTCCTCAACAGGAAAATATTACCAAATACCAATGCCACCAACACTTGGGTCTCCAGTACTCACCGGTGATAAGCTACTGTTGTAGCCACAGGTGCCCTGGGCTATGGAAGCAAGGCTGCCAGTATGTGTTTAGACCTCTCCGACCAGCACCTCTCTCTTACACACTACATTTATACATGGACAATGTGGGTTAAGTTTCTTGCCCAAGGACACAATGGCAGTATGCACCTGCGGAAGCTTGGATTCTAACTGGCAACCTCACATTCACGACCCCGCTTTTACCATCTGAGCCACTGTCGAGGCATTACGTTGTTTGAGAGCTTTCAGTTAAAAACGAATCCTTAAGACTTAAACGTACACTGTTTACTTAAAGAGGGGGTATTATGCTTTTTTCAGTCCCATAGCACCAGTCTATATCACACTACAATGATGACAAACCTTCTGTTGGTCTGTAAATGCAGTAAATTAGAATAACTGCCTTGTATAAAATGTCTCTCTCAAAATGGCTGTAGTGAATGTCTTGAAATAGGCCTCTGTCTCTTTAAGAACCTCTGAGCCTTTCCGACACGCCCCCTCCACACGCTGTCTGTGGCATCAGTGGGGAGGGGGTTCTGCTGAGGAGCAGTGGTTGGTTACTGGGCTGGTGACGAAAGCTCGGAGGCGTCTCCAGGAGGTGGGGGCGTTCCTAGGAGGACTCAGGCAAACCTATCCCTAAAATGGCCGCCATCAGAGTTTTTACAGATTACTCAAAAATACGTGAAAGTGCCAAGGCAACACTTCAGGCATGTTTTTAACGAGGGAGTGACAGAATAACATGATGGAAAACTTGAAAAAGTTGATTTTGCATAATACCCCCCCTTTAAAGGATATTGACCCCATATTATAGCAAAATAGTTTTGTTTTAACCTCGTATTGAGTCACAAGAACAGAAACAACTGTATTTGTATTTGATTCAAGAAAAATAAGTCTTTTACAACTTAAAAAAAAGTCTAAAAGGCTGCTGGGCACGTCCCAAAGGGTACCTGGGTGCCCGTGGGCACCACGTTGGTGACCCCTGCGTTAAACCATCGTGTATATTATATAGAGATGACACTGGCAACATATTCGGTATTGATTGTCAAAGATATTTTGAAAAGTAGAAATAAGTACTAAAATTCCCAAAAGTCTGTCACAAACGTCTGTAGTCTCTAAAGTTAGTGAAATTTGTTAGTTGCATCAAGGCCTGATTTTAACCCTACCCCCCTTTGAAATCCCCTAAAACTCATACATTAAAAAAGATATGCAGCTCAAATTGTATTCACTGAATATTTAGTATATCAACATCAACTGTGCCAAGTTTGAAGCAAATCCAAAAAGGTGAAGTTGAACTGTCGTCCTAAAAGCTGTAACTTCACCATGGAATGTTCTCACAGGCCTATATGGACAAATGCATGAGAATTCCACAGCTCTGAGAAGGAACATGGAACGCATTTTCTGTTAAAGCTGCTGATCCGTTAGAGGTACTGAGCTCGTCTTGGGCTTAATGTGAAGCTAATGAGTTGGGGCAGTTTTCTATTTACATTTGAAAAGGTAAAGATAAACACAAAAGACAATAATGCACTCATTTGTGAAGTGCTTTTCTTATCTATATGACATTTATTTAGCATTTTTGTAGATATATTGTTTAATATATGGAAAAAGAAAAAGCTAAAGCCCAAAACTGTCATAATCCTTTGTTCCTCATCATGTCAGCTTTCTTTGTTCTAAATTTCATTCATCTGTGACTCTGTATGTGACCACAGCACTACTTTGGAGAGAATCACAAAGTTCTGTCTGAAGCCTGTCCCGTTAAAGTGGTTTTTGGGGTCCCACGGCCGAACGGGGCCGAGTTGCAATGGGGGGTCCCCACTGGTAATGACCCAAGATATACTCTATTGAAAGATACTAGTTTGGAAAAGGTAGCAAAAATGTGCCTGAGGAGCGGGTCTGGCTCCCGGTCTATCAGTGACCTCAGCCTGAGACAGGAAGTGAGAAATGAGATTAAGCTAAAACTAGCAATTATAAGTGTAAAACTACAACTAAATAATGTGGTCCTGTTGTGGCTTACGGTGCAAGAACAAGAGGAATGACATTTGAGATGAAAAAATAACGTTTATCTGATGTTTCCAACAACAGTTAGACATTTGTTTATTGTTACTATGACAACAGCTACCATGGAAATAGATAGGACTCTAGTTTCCTGTTTCCAGCTAAGCCCGGGATGTTTACAAACAATTAAAGGGTCAACATTCAAAAGAGCCTATAGTTTAAAAATGTGGAAAGTGGAGCAACTGAAAATTATATGATGGTAACTATGGTAACTGGCGAACTGCAGATTTCTTTGTCTTAGTTTAATATCTGTCATTACTGGGAGAATCCACACGGAACAAAAACTGTTTCAAAATTCATCATCTTCACAGCACATATGAACTAATGTCCAATTATTTTCAATATTCAAAAACATGAGCGTGATGTTGTCCAGTTAATGACTTTCAAACATAAAAATAATATGTCAGGTTTCTGAAAACAATCACTGTCAAATACTGATGAGGAAAATCATTTGTACATTTTCATTTTGCTGGCTTCTTATAAAAACTGTATTTCTCCCATAGAGTTGTATCGGCCCCTGCCTCCACCTCACATCATCACATTCTAAAACATGAACGCCACCTATTTCAGGCTTTATAATGACATTTAAAGAGACTCGATGCAAGGTGGTCATTTTATGCTCACTACTGCCACCTCAGGTCTAATGTGTAACTGCAGCTTCTATATTAAGCTCGTGCATGACGGCACTTCGGACCCGAAGTAACACCTTTTTGAGTGACAGTGCAGGATTTTAGAGGCAGTTGTGGTGAAAAGGTCTGAGCTCATTCTATACATTAGGACATGGCTGGAACATGTAGGGGAGGAAAATGAAAACTCTGTTTTGTCCCTTTAAGGCCTCATTTAAAGACTTTTAATGCCCAGGGGAAACCCTGCAAGAAGCACTGACACTAATCAAGTTTTGACAAGGACCACTTTAATATTTAATCATCTAAAATGTTATTTCACGACACAGCTGCAGCTGGATTGTCATGAGATTGGTCTGTTCACAAACTCACGAAATTTGTCTCTTTACATTTGCCGAAAACAACAAGGACTTTTCTCAAAACTTAACAAAACAACACGGCGAAGCCAACATATCTAAAATAATTCTAGAATTGTAACGTATTTCCTGTTCATGGCGTTTTGGCCAATCAGCAGCAAAACTCTGCCAAAAGTCCGTCCTCTTCAACAAACTGATACTACAGAGCTAATGTTATTTGCATTGTACAATCTGGATTTTGAAGGTTATCCTTAAGTATAAGTTAAGTTAAGATATACCTTATTAATCTCCATAGAAAAATGTGTTCTCTGCATTTGATGATCATAGGAGCAGTGAGCTGCCAGTATGGGCTGGCGCTCGGGCCCGTCTCCATGATGTGGAGCCAGGCTGGTGGTCAGAAACACCTGGCTGGATTAACTTATTGCACATGTTCTTACAACTACGGGGCGAACATGCAAACTCCACACAGAAAGGCCCCGTCCAGGTGGGAATCGAACCCGGGACCTTTGAGCACGAGCACTAAACACTGCCCCACCGTGACATGATGGAAAAACTAACAATAGAGATCAGGGTCACATCAAAATTCAAACACAAATCCACCATGTTTGATGATCAGGCAGCAACATCCACTTTTACATCAGCCTAAACAATAAAAAAAATAACTAAATTTCCAAGTGTAGTAATGTTTATTTTGTGTAAAGTTCTACGATGTTTTCCTTCCCCTTTAGCTGAAACATGTAAATGTAAACTCTGCTTCTCCTGTGAGTGCGGGGAAGCAGAAGCGAGTGGTTTCTCACCCTGACGATGACGGAGAAGAGGGACCTGCAGCCCGGGGCCAGGTTGATGTAGGGGTCGAGCAGATACTCGTGTAAATGTGGATGAGGCAGCAGGGACAGTTTCGACAGCACCGCGGTCACCTGGAGGTTCACGTCGTACGGCTGGAGAACAGGGAGAGACACAGATTAAAACAACCTGCACAAAAGGCCAACTCCAGTGCCCACAGATACAAAAAGTGTCCACATGACATCCCATTAGAAAGGCGACAGGAAAACAACTGAATGAAGAAATGACTTTGGTTGCACTGGTTTTAAACTGCACCCATTAACTTGCTGATAACGTCCTAAACTGTCCAAACAGCGTCACTTCAGGAGACAGCTGGAGTTCATTAGCGCCGTTCCGCCGGAGCTTTGCAGAATCAGCAGCTCATTTGCATTTTCCATTTGATTTCACAAAAATAAAACAAACCTTGACAAAACAACCCTTGTAATACTGAGTAAAATAAGTTAATACCTTGTCATAACACGACTCAAAAATGATTGGCCTCATTATAAAGCAATTATTTTAATCAAAGTGATCAGCAGGACAGATTATTTCTACACTTTCTCTGTAAAACTCATACGTGTCTAATTACGACACAGTTAAACATAATTTAGGGAAATATTTATAGTGCAGAATTTCGGGAACTAATGAAATCTTCGATCATTGTGCTGAAATATCATCTGGGCAGGTGAACAGAGGAAAAATACATTTAGTGATGTTAATCTGAAACTTCTGCTGTAGATTACTTCAAAATACGACATTTTATGCCTAAAAATAGTCACAATTGTGTATATTTTCAGCAATACTAATGGATAGACCCAAGTTTACATTTATTGTGATAGCTAGTTTGATTATTAGTTACTGAGATTTTGATATCTTGTTTATTTTTTGAAAAAGCTACAGTATTCTTATGTGAAAAAATCTGAAAATTTTGCCTTGTTTTTTGTGTTCAAAGCTCAATAAATCAGGCAAGGAATTAGGTATTAAAACAATCCACGAACAGGGGCAAGTTTTGTATTTTTATACTCTGACATGAAAACTAAGATGTTATGGGAGAAAACTAGCGAAAATCTCCACAGTGTGTGAAAAATCTATATTCCCACCTGCTGTGTCTCGCCTTAAAGGGATATTTCAGGATTTTTGACATAGGGCCTCATTTCCTCGTTATCCAGAGTGTTGCTGATTTCTGGAGATATTTTTTTTTGTAACCATATAAATGTTTGTGTCGATAGAATAATTTTTGGAATATAACTGACCTTGCATCACATGAATGATCGCATTTTGAGGGACTATTTTCTAGCAGATCACTCCGCCGCTGTGTAGCTTATACAACCACAGAGCTTTTGCTCCTCAAATATAAGCTCTTTTAAATGCAAAAGGGTTAAAATGATTGGATCGACACAGACATTTATATGGTTAGCGTGGTGTTATAAGTGATTTGCCTCAGGTGCACTGTGGTCAGACTGTTTTTAATGCAGGCTAGCTGATACCATAGAAATGTGCTAGCCTTGCACTAGCCTAGCGCCACGTAACTCTTCAAATATGCATGAATTAAAAAATATATCTCCAGAAATCAACAACACTTTGAAAAACTAGGCCCTATGTCAAAAATCCTGAAATATCACTTTAATATGTGAAAAAATCTGTAAAAAAAAAAAAAAATTGGCCTTGTTTTTTGTGTTCAAAGCTCAATAAATCAGGCTAGGAATTAGGTATTAAAAAAATCCCTCTGAAAAAATCAAAACGATGTAGCTACTTCCAGGTTTTCTCCGCCTCGAACGCAACAAAATACAAATACAAAACTAGCGAAAACCTCCACAGTGCGTGAAAAATCTATATTCCCACCTGTGTGTCTCACCAGGTGCTTTGGCCTTGAATCACCCATATTGTTTTTGAGGAATGAGGAGTGCCTAAACATAGCCTTTTAGCAGCGTAATGTTATAATCTAGATTGGCAAAAATCCAAATCAAACCAGCCTTCGACCCGTGTGGAGCCAGGACTTCACAAAGAACTACCCAGAAACTAAACCCAGGACTAAATGGCAAAAGGTCACCGACCTGATCGAGGATGCGTCCCATTCTGTCGAACAGGACTTTCAGAAAGTGTCCCTCGAAAAACGGTAACTCCAAATTGCATTTCTCTAGAGGTTTGGGGTGTCCTCTCCAGTCCCAGCGCTGACACACGCCACAGTAATCTTTGAACTGTCGACACACAAAGAAAGGTCAGGTGACGGGAGGAGACGGGTAGAAGCATTTGAAGAGTTGATATTGTTTACCTGTCTGTGTGCGTCTCTGAGGTAGGTGTCGTAGCCCGTGCCTTCGACTTGATATGACGACTTGGCCTCATCGGGAACCAAACATAAGAAACTGCAAGACAGAAGTAGCATCGAAATATATAGTAAATAACAGAGTAGGGAGGAGAAAATGTAATGCTTTTAATGTCATAGCACAAACACTGTCTCATTTCCGAAGATTCGAAACATCAGTGAAACGAGGGATCATTTTGATATTCAAAAGCAAATCACACCAAAAATAATTGTGCACAACTTCAGCCAAAACATGTTGTAGACTATAATTGTTGTATTTTACACAAAGTTATGCAGTAAAAATGTTTGAGCAATGTATTTTCCAAGAAATGTTGATATTAAAGGGACTATAGGGAGTTTAAAAATGTTAAAATTATGTATTTTCCTCCCCCACATGTCCCAGCCATGTCCCAATGTGTAGAATGAGCTCAGACCTGTTCACCACAACTGCCTCCAAAATCCTGCACTGTCACTCAAAAATGTGTCACTTCGGCCCGAATTGCCGTCATGCACAAGCTTAATATAGAAGGTGCAGTTACACATATGGCCTGAGGTGGCAGAACTTGCAACCAGCCCCTTTAAGACCATTCGAATCCAATTTACTGCTTTTAACCTCTTACCCCCCGCCTTAAAGGAATAGGCCACTGTTTTTAAATACTGAGATATGAAGACGGCTTAGACGGGTTGATGTGTAGCCGTCTGGTCTTTACTCATGCGCTCAGTCACGTAAACAGAGCACAGACGGCGTTAGCATTTAGCCTCTCCCAGCATAGGTATAGCTCCAAACTGAGGTGAAGTTAGCTGCTACCAAGCTCCTTCCCTATTTAAATATGGTTACATGAACCACAAAATTAAACGTGTCCATTTCCTAAGCGGATAAAAAGGGGAACTATATTGCAAGGCGTAGTAATATTACTATATATACTTCCACTTTTTATCCGCCTAGTACATTGACATGTTAATTTTGTGGGACTATACTTGGATCGAACATAACTCAGTATTTAAAAACGGTGGCCTATTCCTTTAACCTCATTTGAAAGGCCTAGAAAACTGATCCCAACTTTTTTTGTTGTGTTGTCGCCGGGTTTTTGTCACATATTTAAAGCGTTTTTGTCCTGTTTTGTCGCTCTTGTCACTCTTTTCTCACTTTTCTATTGTGTTATTGTTCATAAAAAAAATTCCCGCACTTTTCTGTCGCTCTTTCGTCGCCTTCTTGTTGCTTTTTTTTAATCACTTTTTTCGTTGCTTTTCTGTCATGTTTTGGTTGCGTTTTCATCCTTGTTATTGTGACACTTTTTTCCCCCAGACATTTTTATATTTGCATAAAGCCAAACTGGAGAAAATGTCCTCGGTTCAGGTGGGGGTTAAGAGGTTAAATGACTTGAGGCTTTAAAGTAGAATTCCTGCATAATGAGGAGAGAACAGTCTAGTTTCCTTCCTGATTGGACCTGAATCCCCCTCCTCGTTTCTTGTGCACAGAAAAGCTCATCTCATTGGTTCACATCCTGCCCGACTGCAAAAATATGATTTCACATTACACCTGGACCGTCAATTATGCGCATTCGCTTTATTCTTTAACCCCTTAACTCCCACCTGAACCGAGCACATTTTCTCCAGTTTGTGCTTTACCCCAGTCCAAAAGCTTCTGGAAAAAAGCTGTGAAAAAGCAACAAAACGGAGACGAAAACAATAATGGAAATGTGACAAAAAAGTGAAAAAACATTGACAAAAAAGTGACGAAAAATGGATGAAAAAAGTGGCAAAAATGTCACAAAGATGTCACAAGAAATTGACAAAAAATGGACGAAAAAATGACAAAATGTGACAAAAAAAAATGACAAAAATGTGACAAAAAAAGGACAAAAATGTGATTAAAATTTGACCAAAAAAATTACAAAATTTTGACCTTTTTTTTTTTTAAATGACCAAAAAAAATGACCAAAAAGTTACAAAAATGAACTTTAAAATTGATGGAAAAGAATCTGATAACGTGAGGAAAAAGATCCTCTCGGTTCAGGCGGGAGTCAAGTGGTTAATGCTCCGTCCACACCAAACTTTATTTGGGCGTCAAAAACGCGCGTCACGCCCGTTGTTGGACGCCTGTGCTCATTCAAGTCAGACGCTCGTAACCAAGCGTCAAGACGCTCTCGACGCGCGTCAAGAGCGTCGTCGTGGAGCGCGTTGGGAGCCGTTGTCAGTTATCAGTTATCAACATGGATGACATAGAGAGAGTGGCTTGGCTTTTATTGCTTCATAAAGCCAGACAACGTCGTCTACGGGCTCGTCGGCGCCGTGTCTGGATTCATGAGATCGTCTGAAGGCGTTCTCAGTTTGGCGAGTTTCACCATTTGCTCCAGGAGCTGCGCTCGCACGAGAGTCGCTTTCAACGGTACTTCCGCGCTTTTAATCCTGGTGTTTAGATAAAGAAGCACTGATGTGTCTTTCTAAAAAAAAAAAAGTCCCAGAGCGGCTGTAGCTCCGGTTCACAAAGAAGCTACGTCCGTAACTTGTGACTTGTTGACATCTGTGGGGCTGGCGTAGAATCTGCCCCGGTGGCTCAGCTACAACGTACGTCACTATGGGGAGAAAGCTCCTGATTGGTCGACGCTCGCGAATTTCGCCAAAAAGTTCAACATTTCCCAACTCGAGCGTCGGCCGCGCTCGACGCCCTGGAGGCGCGTCAAACGCTCACCAAGCGCGAAAAACCTCAGAACGCGCCGCGGAGGAGGCGCGTGACGCGCTGCGGGACATCTTGACGCCCCCCGGAGGCGCGTCCTCCATGTATTTTAAATGTAAACCTGACGCTTTGGAGGCGCCAAAACGAGTTTGGTGTGGACGGAGCATAAGGCTCTGCGGAAACTCCAGTTCTAATGTGCAAGTCTTCACCTGTTCACGATCTTGTGCACCTCCGTCTTCCCGTCTGATTTGGAGTGGTCTGGGCTCAGCGGGGGAGACGTGCTCAGCCAATCGGAGCCGGACAATCGACTGTCCGGGGAGAGGTCGTCGCCGAACAGCGGGTCCTCCTCCAAGTCTCTGCAGGGACAACGTCAAGGTCAGATTCCTCTATTTACGTGCAGCACTGGTGACGTTAGCCTATATGTGAGATCATTTGTTTTGTCTTGGGAGTTCAGAAAGAAAAATGGTTTGGATTGTTTATATGTAAGAAAGTATAACATATTTAGGTATTCGTCAAGTTCAAAACATTCCTTATACAAGACCTACCCCTATAGATACAGACGGCATCGCTGGAATCGCCCATATATGGTCATGTTTGAAAACACAACCTGGAGAAAAATCTAAACTTTCTCTAATTATTCAAAAACTACTTTAACAAATGCTGAATTATGAATATAATGTTATACTAAATAAAGATACAAAGACATGGAGAGGAGTGGTTCAACTGCCCATAAATACATAAATAATGCAGAATGCAAACATGATGCTAACGCTAGCTGGCGTGAGCTACAACCAACGTTTTTTCGCTTCTACTGAACAATCTGCTGTGAATATAATTTCTATGATGAACATCCATATGGACACGATTTAGACTTGACTTTATTTATGTGATAAATAAGTTTATGTTTGGAGTGAAGAGTTGCCTGGCCTGCCAAACTACATGCTTTTTCATAGATATTTCAAAGACATATAGTCTTTAGGTAGCGATAAGTAACGATTTCCTGGTGGGCGTGATTGACAGACGGCATCAACCAATTAGAGAAACGCTAGATACGTCACGGCAGGAAGCCTTTCCAAAAACGTCCTTATTTACGAGGAGTGCTTTGAACGCTGTTTCTTGCTCCGGTTTTAGGGATTACATTTTTTTTTTCAAATGATTTAAAAAATGAAAGAGCAGAAGAAAGCCTCGCATAACTCGCCGCGCACGCCATCTCTATTGTATTGGTAGAGTGTGGTGACGGCTTCCGCCTCTTGGGGGAATGAAGTCCCGCCTCTCGGTGCGTGATTGGACCGATGTGGGTAAAATCGTGAAATGATAGGCTGCGAGGAGCTGTCCAGATGGTTCTTCTTTCGAACAGAAAGGAGGAGAGAACAGTGTCTGGCAGGCCAGGCAAGAGTGAAGAGTAGCGTTTCCCAAAAGATTCTGTTTTCCCCCTCGGCGAGGCCACGCCCCTTTCTATGACTTTTTGGGAAACACAATTTTTCACTCTTTTTAGCCATTTTCTGGTGGAATATGAACTTATTTGTCACATAAAGTCAAGTGTAAATCGGGCCCATATGGATGTAAGGCTGTAATGAAGTAGCTTTATTTAACAAGCTTCCTCTAAAAATAAAAATATAAATCAGATAACTACTCGATATTCTCTATGGTTCAGTCAAGGTAAAGATGTTAATGTGTTTTGTAATTATTCAAAACACATCTCACATCAATAATCCTCTTAATCGCTGCTCATAATTAAACCAGAAAAGCAGATCAGAACAGCAGGTGCTACAGAAAAAAGGCTAAGTTCATGCACTTTATTTATTTCGCTGATAGTTTTTGGGAGTAAGGCAGGGCTGGTCCTTACACGGCGTCATGCGGCTGCCCGTTCTCCAGCGGCTCTCGGTCGTCCGGGGGCTTGTTCTCCAAGTAGTTCCGCTCCTCCAGGCCTCGAAGGACTAAGTTATGGAGAATGTGTTGGTTCGGTTTTTGGATGAGCTGCTCGAACAGTCGCAGGGTCATGATGCTGATCTGGAGACACGAGAAGATCGTTTACTGTGAGGTTCAACAATTTACCTGGGAAACACTTAAGTTTCTTTTAATAAATCAGCTTTATTTCAAATCACGATTAGGGCTGGGTACCGTTAGACGATACCGGTCTAGGATCGGAGAAAAAAAAGTATAGAGGTAACCGAAAAATATATATATGTATCTTTGGATCCAAGTTTTGATGCTGTTGGTCCAGGGACAGCATTAACGGAAGTGACTTCAAGTTACTTTTTTTTTTCTGGATTTTTCCTTGATTTTTATTGCCCAATGTTTGCCCCATTTTTCCCATTTTTTCCCCATTTATTTTTGAATTTTTTTTGTTATTTTCCCAATTTTTCGCTCATGCTTAATTACTAATATTTTCCCCATATCCCCCAATTCTTTCAATTTTTTCCCAATTTCCCCCTCCATTTTCTCCCAATAAAAACAACATTTTTACCCCTCTTCAATTTATTACAAATGTTTTCAATTTTTTCACACTCTTTGTCATATTTTTCCCCTCATTTTTTTCTCCTTTTTTTTTTACTGATATTTCCCTATTTCTCACCCATATTTTTCCAATTTATTATTATTTTATTTGCAGTTTAGCTCCTTGTTGTCATAACTTTTCCCAATTTTCTCCCATTTTCCCCCAAAATTATTCCCAATTTTCCACACATTTCTCAACATTTAGGATGAACTGCAGATCTTCCAAACATTATTGTTCTGTTTTCTGGTTCTAGACGACAAATATTTTAGTATAGATATCCAAAAAAGTATCGTATCGGTATCGAAAACCCAGCCCTAAGCAAGAAATGAGTGAACAGCTACACGCCAATTAGCCTCGCTCAGAAAATCAGCAGGAACTCGAAAACAAACTTTATCAGATGCTGCATTACACCATAAACACACTGTCTACAGAGGCCTGGATGGACAAACCTCGTCAGACAGGTGGTCACAGTGCTCTATGAGCCTGTGCCTCAGTGGCGTTTGGGCGATGGTGGCCGCCGTCTCCGGGTCCTTGTCTTCTCCCAACAGAAAGTAAACGGTCTCCTGCAGCAGCGCCTCGGAGGAGACCTGTCGGATGATCCGGTTCAGGAGCGCCGTGGACGTCAGGATCCCCACCTCTGACCTGCAGACACAGCAGAAGATATGGACTAAAGGTTAGAGCGAAGAACCAGGTATAATCAATAAACGGCATGTCGAGACTGGAATGTGAAGGAGATTTACTGTAGCTCAATCGCACACAACTGCTTCTCTGCAGACGACATCGATGTGTAAATAGTGAATGAACAGACCCTCTGGACCAATACTACTACAAATGCATGACAATGTTTCAACATAACAATTTTAAACACTACGAGAACTGCTAATTTTTATCTTTTGTGACGTGATATACTTTTTACAATCTGATGCCCTGCTTGTCCGGAAGTTGGACCCAGGACCGAGGTGAGTTGACCACAGCCACTTGGATTACACCTCTTATATTTTTCCAGACCGGGATTACTCACAGGCTGGTTATCATTTGAGCTTGAATGATCAAATACTTTGTCCATTAGAGTACATGATTTAAGGAAACTGTTCAAAATCATATAAAGAAATCCCAATAGGAATAGGCCACCGTTTTTACATACAGAGATATGTTCTTACCTGAGCTAGGACGAGCTCATTTGTACCTGTCTGGTCTTCACATATGCCTTCAGTCATGTAAACACAGCACAGACAGCGTTAGCATTTAGCCTCTCCTCTATAGCTCCAAACAAGGTCAAGATAGAAACTACCAGCTCTTCCACGTTTCCCGTATTTAAATATAGTTTAAACAATGTGGATTTTCTAAGCGGATAAAAAGGGGGAACTATATTGTAAGGCATAACAATACCAGGAGCAGTTCGACATCTGCACAGTAAAGTGAAGACATTACTGCACGGATTTCAAACTACTCCTGGTATTATTACGCCTTACAATATAGTTCCCCCTTTTTATCCGCTTAGAAAATCCACATTGTTTAATTTTGTGTAATTATACTATACCATATTTAAGTAGGGAAAACGTGGAAGAGCTTGGTAGCTTCTATCTTGACTGAGCTATAGAGGAGAGGAGGAGAGGCTAAATGCTAACGCCGTCTGTGCTGCGTCTACATGACTGAGGGCACACGTGAAGACCAGACAGGTACAAATGAACTCGTCTAAGCTCAGGTAAGAACATATCTCAGTATGTAAAAACGGTGGCCTGTTCCTTTAAGCCTGGTTTCTTTGCAACTTAAACTTAACCTCTTAACCCCCACCTGAACTAAGAACAACAGTGTAATGCCTCATTTGAAAGCGAAGACCTCCGAAAGTGATCGTAACTTTTTTGTCACGTTGTTGTCGTGTTTTTGTCCCATTTTTGAGGCGTTTTCATCTCTTTTTTGTTGTGTTTTTGTTGCTTTTCCCCCCTGTGTTTTTACCACGTTACTGTCAGTTTGTTGTAGTGTTTTCTTCACGTTTTTGTCACTTTTTTTGTCATCGTTGTTGCTTTTTTATTGTTTTTTTTGCATCACGTCACGCCCGTTTTTGTCACTCTTGTCACATTTTTGTTGCGATCCTCTTTTTTTGTCGCCATTTTGATTTGGGTAAAGCCAAACTGGAGTAAATGTGCTCGGTTACGGCGGCAGTTGAGAGGTTAAATTAGGGCTTGTAAAAGACGCTGAAGTGGTGATGTTACAGAGAGGAGGACGACTACTTTCTATACTTTTGCATGAACCGAAAAGCAGTCGGTCTAAATAAATTGACAGAATGTGATGAATGATTGATGGGAGAAAGAAGCGTCACTCACGTCTGCATAAGCTGCGGCTCCATCACGGCCACAAAGAAGCGCTCCCTCACAGCTCGGGCCATGACGGTCGCCGCCGACTGAAAGTGACAGTGACAAAAAGACACAAAACATTTTTAGTCCAGCCTCCTGCCTCCACTCCAAACGGGCTTCTTCTGGTGCTGTCAGTGAGAACAATATGACGCATCAAAACACTGTGAGTCAGCTCCTTCGGTACAGACCTTCTGCGCCTCTTTGATGAGCTGGTCGCAGTAATCCAGCCATGACAGGAAGGAGATGAGAGCCCTTTTGCCAGTGAAGATTGCTGCATCCTCTTTTAGGTTATACACGTCCAGACTGAATAAAGGGAATACAAAAGGGTTAGAAATAGCACAACAGCACAACTGTCCTCCAAATTTCATTTCTGTCTCAGTTATCAGAATTTTTACCACTGGAAAAGTTTACTTCTGAAATATACAATCAGGCCCGAACCTTTCATGAGGGATGGGACCCATTACTTTCAAGCATGGAAGCTTTCTTTAGTAAAGTGACTATGGCTTAAAGGGGCTATACGGAGTTTAAACATGTTAAAATTATGTATTTTCCTCCCCCTACATGTTCCAGCCATGTCCTAATGTGTAGAATGAGAATTATTCAACACAACTGCCTCTAAAATCTTTTCTTTTTCTGCCTCCACATTCTATATAGAAGGTGCAGTTACATGTATGACCTGAGGTGGCAGTAGTGGGTATAAAATGACCAACTTGCATCTAGCCCAATGGCCGCTGGCTGCTCTGCTTTATGCCCACGACACTAGAGGCCGCTCCGCCATTGCTGTAGAACCTCCATATCGCCGCTAGTGCCCCATTGAAAAGCATTGTAGTTTAGACACTTTAAAAACAACTTTAACGTCTGGTTTCAATTTTTTTCAACCGTAGACTAGGCTAGATATTCCTCCTGAGATGACGCTGGGTTAGTCACAATTTAAGAAACCAGGCTGGTTTTCGTGAGAAGAATTTTAGAAATCTCGTACTTAATGAGGGTCGGACTGTTAGCATTGGAGCAGCGCGAGCTACACGTCACGCAAGGGCCGAGTCTACAGTGAAGAACCTGCCCGTATGCCCTTTTTAGGAACATGCTTCGTCAGAGCTGGGGAGGGGGAGTCTGTAAATCCGCCATGATTTCCCCCATAACCGTAGTCATTATGGTAAACGGGGAGGAGTGAGCACGAAGCTGTCCATTTATATATACAGTCTATGATCTAGCCCCTTTAAGACCCTTGTGTCATTTGTAACAAAATGTAATTAAGTTTATGAATCATAAGTGTAAATGTATCCTTTGGATGTGAATCAAGTAGGAATTTTGAAGGCATAAAATGACGGTTGCTGCTTTGCTCTGTTGTATTAGGGATTTTCATATGGTTTAGGGGTGAGCCATATCGTATCGTATATCGTTATATCGTTATATCGTTTGTGGACATGATATAATTTATGTTACGCTCAGCTCCATCAGAACAACACTGACTCTAGAACACGGGAACAGGTGCATTAAAAGTAAAATGAAATGAAGGGTGTAAACTGCTTGAGTGGATCACATTCATGAGGAAATTAGTTTGCTAAAATATCTTTAATCGATTAATTGGTTGCTTTACAAAACGATTAACCGTTAACCACCGGCTGTATCTTATTGCACTAGATGTAAGAAATTGCAACATTCGACACCTGTCTGGCATATATCGTTTGAACACTATTATGAAAGAAGGTTTGAACTAAAGTGGAATCTTCAAATTCATGGATTAAAATGTCATTATTTTTTACTCTGAGAGACAAGTATTGGCCGAAAACACATTAAATCCTACCCCCAGTTGACGGACTCCACGGTCTCGATGTCCAGCGGGTCCATGGACGGCGGCAGAGCTTTGTAGAAAGTCACGAGTCGATCTGTGAGCAGCTCACACAGCTCCGTGTTCTCGGTCAAACATTTGGCTGCAGCCGGCTCTGGGAGACTGACCAGTAACATCAGGCCCTCGCACGCTTTGACCACGATCCTGCCGTCCTGGGAGGGAGAGGCGAGCGTAAAGAACAAATATGACTTTAGGATATGATGACAAATCAAGACAATCACATTTCACAAATCGGCAAGTGAAGTAAGTTAGTGTCTGTTGCTGTTTGGCATTTTTCTGAGATATCTCTCTCTTATGAAGTCAAAGCTGCTGTGATTTGACGCTCTGTCGCTGTCTGACCCTTTCACAATAAGAGTCTTACTAAAGCGATTACACACAGTGACTTTTATTGTGTAAAAGGCAAACTGGAAGCAGTCCGTTACCATAAGTTACTACTTGACCAAGTAATTCACCAAAGTTGGACAAGTCTTTATATTTTCAAAGACATGGATAAACAGCGCATTTGTGAACCAGGTCCAGGATTTAAATGACAAATGAGATGCTGCAGCGACTGACAGAACTGAAAGGACGAAGGACACTCTCGCTTCTTCACACATGTGCTAGGTAAATAAATAAACACACTGCGATCTACCCAGAGCAGCGGTGGGAGGCGGAAAAAACACTGACATAAATACCACTGAAATAGACACAGAACGCTGGGTCTAAAGCTCTAGATTGAGGAGCCTGGTCGTGTGTGTGACTGTAGATGAGGCTCGCTGTTTAATGCTCGCATTAGCGCCCGTCATTGCGTAGCAGAAAGTTAGCGTCTTGGGTTTGCTTCACTGACAGTGAAAAGAGTCAACTGTGCAGAAGTTCTTAAAACCGAATCTCAGAAAAACGACAGATCGTCAAGCTCTGGAGATCAAAAGTCGGTCTAATATCTTCATATCGCCCAGCCCTAGTTCTCGGTACAGACCATTCAAAACGTACTTGCTTCGATATTTAAAACAGGTAGGTTTAATTTAATCATATTGTCTGTATAATGACAGAAGTGCTGTGTTTCTTACGGGGCTCTTGGTGAGGTTGAGCAGTGATGTGACCAGGTTGTAGTTGCTGCTGCTGCTGTTGTTATTGTTAGTGGTTGGACTCGACGCCGCCGCCGCCGCCTGTGGCTCTTCTGGTTTATCAGACGTCTGAGCTTGACCCGTGTCAGGGGCCAAAGCCTCATCTTTACCCTGTGCTGCTCCAGGAGACCGAGTGTCTGGTCTTTTTGTCTTGTTCTGCAAAACCAAATAACAATGATTACACAGAAGTAATGCATTTTCCGCTTTGTTTTATCACAACGGCCCCTACCTCGAGGAAGAAGTTCACTAGATAAGGATCCTGCTTGAGTTTGGCACAGACGATACAAAGAAATTGAATCTCTTCATTTTCTGTCGGTGCAGCAAGTACCTCCCCGCAGAGACGGATCAGTTTCTGCAGCATAAATAAACAACAGTTAGCATTCGGACACCAAGAGGAAAAACAGTTTGTCAGCGAGCCTCACCTGTACAGGTCTATGGACATTTATATGCGGAAGGAGAGGCTGACGGATGTGCGCCAAGAGCTTTGTATAAAAAGTGAGCACCTGTTGCTTCATTCCAGGGGGACACTAAAAAATAACAAAACACATCATTATAGCCGAAGGACTCGGACTGAGCAGTAGTAGAGCTTCAATCTAGGTTGGAGAGAGTTAAAGGGATATTTCAGGATTTTTGTCATAGGGCCTCATTTCATAGTTTTCCAGAGTGTTGCTGATTTCTAGAGATATGTTTTTGTAGTTCATGCAGTTCTTATATTTGAAGAGTTTAGTGGCGCTAGGCTAGTGCAAGGCTAGCACATTTCTACGGTAACAGCTATAGCCTGCATTAAAAACAGTCTGACCCCCAGTGCACTTGAGGCAAATCACTAAATCACTTCTAACACCAGACTAACCATATAAATGTCTGTGCCAATAGAATAATTTTAACCATTTTACATTTAAAATAACTTATATTTGCAACATCTGCTTCGTGGTTGTATAAGCTACGCAGCGGCGGAGTGATCTGCTAGAAAATAGTCCCTCAAAATGCCATCATTCGTGTGATGCAAGGTCAGTTATATTCCAAAAATGATTCTATCGGCACAGACATTTATATGGTTAGTCTGGCGTTATAAGTGATAAGGAAATGAGGCCCCATGTCAAAAATCCTTAAGTATCCCTTGAAGTAAAGCAGTGGACAAAACCACTAACTCCTTACATCGGCTTTGCCCAGAGTGTACAGAGTCTCCAGTATCTTGTGGTGCAGCAGATACTCCATACACGGCCCTGTCTCTCCAGACTCGCGCTCCGCCTCCTCCTGGGTCAGGATGTCCAGCATCTGTTCCAGGTGAGACGGGATGTTTGTGTCTGTAACTGGGGCTTTGTCATCTAGAAAGACAAATAAAATAATAAGACAGAGCAGTAGCTGATTCTGTAAAGCAGCTCGTGACAGTTGTAAGGTGGAGTTATATGAAAACAGTGAACATCAAAGTTTCACTTCCCGCTCTTTTTGAAACAGGATTTATGAGTTATGAGTGAGATTACGATAAAGCACAGCATTGAGTCTCTGTATCAAACATATTGAGTTTTGCTATTGTTCTTACCAGATGTCTCAATGTAATAATGTGTAATAGCCTTCCAGTGATAAACAAAGTCTTCTTGCAGGGGCAGTGAAGGGGCCAGCTGGAAATAAAAACATCACATCAAATACATATCATAACATTTCAGACCATTTTCTCTGCAGCACATCTTGCACTACATTGTTTTGTGTCCAATTGTTGTTTTTATTTATCGCAGATCTAGGTCTGAGGGGTAGATATGTTAACAGTTTACCAGTTCAACAACTACTACATTCACTGTCTGTCATGAAGCAGCTCAGAACAGGTTTGAGGAATGTCATGACTGGATAAGGGACTAAATAACCTACAACACTTCCCATTATGCTCAAACTGGTCAAATGGTCAATGGAATCAACAGAATAAATGTTATACAAAATGAAGAGTATCCTTGTTTATCATTGTGCAACTTCAATGATGTTTCAAAATCACTAATACGTGTCAGCTGGTCCATCTGAGAGCTTCTTGTGGCTAGTAAAAGCTAAGATTAGCGGCTAACTAGCACCACTTGCGAAACACCCTTTCTCAGGAAAAATGGAGAAGATGTACACACGTGGCAGTCAACTGTCCTGTTTGTTAACACCAGTCAGTAAATAGACAGACGGTCCTTTAGGCTCTCCTCAACGGCCAACAAGTGTAAACAAACAACACAAACACAAAACGCTAACACTAGCTGTGGCTACTTTACTAGCACAGATGCTAACAACAGTAGTACAGTGGTCAAAGACTTTGTTTTTCTCAGACATAAGACATGAGATACACGTGAAGCTGAACACAGTTGTGTATTTTAGCCAATACTCACCGCTTCGACCGCATGTTGGAGGATGGACGTGAATTTGGAAAACATTTTGTTCTTGGACTGGACTAATTTCTCTCGAGAAGATCTAGAGAAATCCTCTATCTTCTTCTTCCTGCTGCTGCCGCCCCGATCCAGATTGGAGGTTTCATACACTGACCCTTGAACGAAAATGATAAAAGAGAGCAATAAAACCCTTCACACGTAGAGGACAGACGTCTGCAGGCTCGAGGCCTGGCACTACACTGTAAACAACACGTCTGCGGACTGTTCAGGACGGGGTCTATGGACGGGACACGGTGGCACTTCCCCCGCAGCAGCGCCGCGCTCCGCCGCCAGGGGGAGCTGTCACACAGGGCATAGATAAAGCAGACCCGCTGATAATTAGGATGCATTACCGCCAAATTACCTGGAATGGCGTTTCAACATGATACACTGGTGTCAGTTCAAAGGTAAGTTACTCAGACACAACTTTCATGAAGGCGAGACACTGCAGGTGAATAGGGAAAAAATGTATATTTACAGATATCCATTTGAAACTGTTGCTGTGGATCACTGGCATAAATGTGAGGAAAAAACACATGGCAAGTTTTCTGTTATTTTATCTCTTCATATAAGAACAAGGTGTTTTATGCCTAAAAATGCCCCAAATTTCCCATTCAAAACTCAATAAATCAGGCTAGGGATTAAATAGTAAAAAATCCCTCTGAAAAAATCTTCCAAATATTGTTCAGTCCAAGGCTGGAATATCTGAAGTCTTTAGGTCCGACTGACGTGGACATAGTGTCGCCACAATGTCAGAAAAATGTGTTTTGAGAAAAAGGGCCTTGAAATTGCATATAAGTCTATGGGGGAACATTGAATCAGCGCAATATTTAAACATGTCATTGTGAAGATTAGGCATGTTTTCTGTTTCCGGGTGAAAGCTTGTATGTTCAGAGACCAATTTGATCATAAAAAAACCCTGAAAACTGAAAAAATTGAGTTTTGCCTGTAGTGTCTCCCCTTAAAATGCAAATAATAACCTGCAGCACGGTCCGGTTTACAGGTAGACGTGGGCCAGATTTGGGCAGTTTTAGACAGTGCACGTGTCCCGATCGATCACAGTCGTAATGCATAAATAATCGAAAAACCGGTCCCGCTAAATATCCACAGCTAATAAATAGCCCAATTAGAGGAAACCAGGGCTCGTAAAAAAAAATCGCATTGGCTTCTTTAAAAGGTCAACCATCCAGACGCTGTGATGCTATTAAAGGCAATCTGAATCTGCATGGAAGGCTTGACCTTAATGAAGACAATTGGGCCGTTTCACTGAGCCTAATATCTCATCTGTCACATCCAGACACGAGCGTTGAGATCACGGAGCAGAGTCGGGGAGTCACTTTAACTCTCCCGCTGCCTGTGCGCGCATGCAGTCACGCGTCCTCGAGGTTAAATGCGATTTTCCCCTCATCATCATCATCAGCGGGTCGCTCTCTCCTCCAACATGGACGTGAACTTGTGGAAAAAGTGAGAAGGATGCTGTGTTTTCCAGGACACGCCCTGTCGCTGGAAAGTGCAGCTCTCCATCCCCGGCCAGAGCCTCGGCTTCCAAACGCAATGAGCGTCCTCCACGTTTCATAGCAATACGCTCAATGACAACCCGAAGAAGAAGAGGAGGTAATAGCCGGCTGTCACGCGGTCCTCCTTCCCCCGTTTCCCGAGCTACACCGGCGGATCGGCTGCAGAAAGAAGGAGACGGCACCTACCAGGCATGTCTGCTGCAAGAGGTGAGTATCCTACACTGCATAAGGCTTCATAACAACGCATGGAGGTAGAAAAAAGTCTCTTAATTGAGAAAGGAGGGTGCCTCGCGCTGGAGACGGGCGCAATGGGGAGGAGATCTCATTTGCACCGTGTGAGAGGTGGCCAATCTTGTTGCAATAATGTAGCATCGGTGCGTTGGTGAGCAGCTGGATCCACTGCAGCCTTTTTTCCAGACACACCACAACTTATTCTGTTGATATGGGGGAGACTGACTGCTCGGCTAAAAATAGATCACAGTCATCAAAAGGCTTTCAATGTCCCATTTCAGAAAATAAATGTGCTTATGTAGCCTGCAGTGGATGAGGGATTGTGCATGTTGTGAAACTACTGCCCCCACACTCTGATGATAGAGAGGCTGTGGCTAAAGTGCAAGTTTATAGGCCACCTGTAGAACCAGACGGTAGAAAAGACCCTCATGTAAACTGATATATAGCTACTAATTGCCTAAAAGTATTGCTTAAAGTTGTCATTCGGTCTACTTCAATCTTTTTCATCAGCTACTGGGAAGATGGAATGATTTTACCAATGTTATACTCATACAACTCTCCAATTACTATCCTTTTTGCACATACTTAAAGGAAAAGGCCACAGTTCTTCCACACTGTGATATGTTCTTACCTGAGCTTAGACGAGTTGATGCGTACTGGTCTGGTCTTTGTGCCCGTGGAAGAGCGTGGTCGCTTACAACTTCACACCCGTTTGGAGCTATAGGAATATACTGGGAGAGGCCTAGTGCTAACAGCATCTTTGGTCTTTTTGCGTGACTGAGCGCACGCACAAAGACCAGACAGGTACGCATCAACTCCTCTAAGCTCAGGTAAGAACATATTTCAGTGTGGAAAGTCTTCAATCACAGTCCTCAATGAAACGTCTTTATGATTGGAAACTTAAAGAGACTAGATGCAAGTTGGCCATTTTATACTCACTGCTGCCACCTCAGGTCTTATGCACAACAGCAGGTTCTATATTAAGCTTTTGCAAGATGGAAATTCGGACCCGAAGTAACAACTTTTTGAGTGACATTGCAGGATTTTAGAGGCAGTTGTGGTGAACAGGTCTGAGCTCATTCTACACATTAGGACATTGTTGGAACATGTATGGGGAGGAAAATACATCATTTGAACATTTTAAACTCCATATAGTCCCTTTAAAGCTAACCTGGCTAACGCCAGACTGCTGTGTGCGCTCGAATCATTTCGAACTGCAAAGCAGCCTGGGGACCATGGCTGAAATTTTCGCCTGGATTTGGGAACCAATCACAGAACGAGGAGGGACGGCAAGATGATGACGCGCTATTCGATATACGGAAGCTTGTAGTTTATTTACGGATTTAAAAAAAAAAGTTTATTTACAGATCCAACATGACAGCAGCAGACGCGACGCTATTTTTCGATCAAGCTTTAGACCTTGTTCTAAATAGTTTAGCTCAAAAGTTTACAGCGGGTACGTCATACGCCATCTCATACGATGATACGATTGGCTGTGGCTACTGCAGACGCATTATAGACATTCGTAGCGCCCAATACACGGCTATGGACGATCGTAAACCACACCTCTCCTACGAGAAAATGAATTGGTGGTCCCCAGACTAAATATCACTTGTGATTTTAGTCTGGTGTTAGCCAGGCTACTTTAAAGCAGTAGTAAGTATCTTTTGCCCCTAGAGGCCATAAGCGCAACTGCAGGTGTCGTAGCATGTTGCGATTTTTTAAAAATTATTAATTGTCCGTGAGAGTAAATACTATGCTGACAGAAAAGGCGAAGGGAGAGAGGGATATTGTACATCCAATTACACAATGGAAATCTCTTTTTTTTTTCACTCAAACTTGTTTTTTAAATACTGTTTAAGTGGCGCTAACCTGCAGTTAGCTTTGTCCATTAGCCTGTTAGCTTCTTCTTCGTGATTCCATTAGTGTGTATTGGTTGCTCCGGTCCGGTGGCAGCCAAGTTGCAATTGTGGTTTTCTGGCCAAAGACACCAGGGGGAGATGAAAGACCCTCTGATCATCCCATTAACACTTGTATTACCCCCAGAGGGACTACAGAAAGGATTTATTAAGGTAAACAAGTTACTTTATATTGCTTTAACACTGAGAAGGTGCAAACCAGTTACTGCTCAGTAGCTTCAGGAGCCTGTACAAAATCTGTTGTTTCTTGGAGTGTTTTACACCCATAAAACTACATGCGTGTTCCCAGCCTGTTGCAGACGGTGGGTGTTGTGCTGCTGCAGTGAGTGATGGAGCGGGTTTGTTCTCAGCAGGTGTGCTCTGGGACGTGTCCTCTGCTCTGGGACGTGTCCTCTGCTCTGGGACGTGTCCTCTGCTCTGAATCAGGTGACTTTGACAGAGGAGAAAAGCTGGTGCCGTTACCGTGCTACATATCTGGTCCTCTGCCGCTTTTAGACCATGCAATGTCAAAAGTTCCTGAGGGCAGCTGCCCCATAGATCCGAAGATCCCAAGTGGCCTTCCCTATAATAAGAAGTCACTTTATTCACAAGAAGATGTAATGTTTTTTCTCATAGATTAAATGTTAATGAGTAGGAAAAAAAGTTATTTGAAACCAGACAACCTTTGCCCGATTATGATTTTGCCGGAATATGATTGAGATTATGATTATGAGAACATTGTGATCCCTAGAATATGATAGAATATTACTGGGAGTAGAAGATTAGATTGTGAAACCATAATCTTATTCTTTCGGCTTTAATGGGTGCATAGTCAGTGATGGGGAGGTCAGAGATCGTGGCTTTGATCCATTGTCTTCAGTGTCTCTTTTTTGCCTTTTCCCTTGAAAAGATTATTTTGATTCTTAAATTAAAATCGTATAATGTAGTGGTGATCCATAATTAATAGTAGTATGTAGGAATCCATATGAATGAATGTTAAGATTATACACATAATTCAACTTTCCATTCTTAGTTATGGGTTAACTGTAATCAATCTGGACTCTGTCTGGCCATCTACTATCAATGTGTTGAATAATTCGGATTATTTTGCATAAACGTAGTAAATATGGCTGGGCCTGTCACGATAACAAGATCTGAAGTTCGAAATATTGAGGCAGGAAACAATCGCGATAAACAATATTATTAAAGACCTTATAATTCTGGCCCGACCGATATGGATTTTCAGGGTCCGATACCGATATGAAGGGGGTTGGCATGGCCGATAGCCAATATAAAGGCAGATATTTTAAGTTTTTTTTTAATTTGATGTTGTTGTTTTTTAAATCTCTCAAATAGGCTAAAGTTAAGTATTTATTATTATAGTAAAAGTTTAAATCATAGAAATATATAGAAATATCGGTCGACCGATGTGAGGATTACAGATGGAAATTGGCAAAGTGCTTAATCTGGTGCAGCCATCTTTTTAATGGAACTGCACACTGTCCTTTCAATAAACTGAATTAAACGATTATCGGGTATTTTGATTGGCCATCGATAGTAAAATATATGATTACATTAACAGAATGTTCAGATGAAAAGCTTGGTCTGTCAAGCCACACAAACGTTTTGGATAAAAACCCTCACAGAGCATGTCATTACACCTAATTGTAATAGAGCATTAACAAATCAATATTTCTGCTTGAATATCTAGAGAAATCCAACTATAACTTTCCCAAAACAGCATCACCTTGTTTCATAAATGGAGCATCTTCATCTCCATTTATAAATATCTACCTTATTTTTGGCCAAATTTTAGAATTGTCTATAATTCTGTGTATGAAGCTTCTAAATGTGTCAGTGTTGAACTGTGACAGCAGGGGCGCTGAATATTCATGTTTAGTAGGTAATTCAGTGGGAGCTTGTTTGAAAGACAAAAATCAGTAGATTCCAAAACAAAAAAAGCATAAGTCTCTATCTCTTATGGTTCTGAAAATATACACAAAAGTTTATAAACTAAAATATGTACAGGTGCACAAACAATTTTCAATGCAATGTTTCTCCGCTCCGCTGAGGCGCAGGAAGGTGTGGAAGTCTCTATCACTATATCCTAATATTGGCCGGCTGATATATCGGTCGGGCCCTACTTATAATGCCATAGAAATTAACTAAAGCTTAAAAATGACTGTTTGAAACATACTTAATCTTAAACTATCCCACAATGAGCATGAAATACAATGAGACACAACTTACTTTGGGTAAAAAAATCTGAAAAATGGGGAAAAAATTAAAACGATAAATATTAAGCTCAGATTTGAATTGTTTATTATATAGTGGTTATTGTGACAGCCCTAAATGTGGCGATCAGTAGTTGTCAGTGCAGGTCTATGTGTCATCTTTGTTACTATAAACTACTCACTGTATGCCAGTCCCGGTCCTTAAGTGCTATAAGGTTTTAGTGATTCCTAATCCCCAATGGGAAATAATTAATAAGCAAATGAATGACTGTATCACACCACCTCACCGCATCAGCTGTTGATAAATGTTGCTGTATCTGAACTGTTAGTGGTTGCATTAGTGATGGTGATGGCAGGGCTGGAATCAGTGGAGCCCAGAGCCCCGTTTTACTGCCCCCTGTGGTCCACACGCCTGATTAGCAGCACACTCAACGCTCTGTGAACAGTCAATCACCATTCATGACAAGGAACCACATCACACGCTCTACAGGACAAAACTCACACGCCAGTTTTATATGTGTCACTGTATGCCGTATTTATACTAAAGGATAATGAGAAACCAAGAATACTCAGTCCATGTGTCCTGGTAACAGTCTTTCTACAGTAGTGGGCTAAAGGGTTTGGCCATATGGCAAAAAACTTCACAGCAGCCTGTTAGTCTGGCGTAATGGTTTTTAAACTTTTTTTCACCAAGCACCACCTTATGAAATATTTGATCCTTCTAGTACCATTCCAAGTACATACCACTAGCCCTGAATAAAGAAAGGACTAAAGTAGGCCTTAAAGGAACAGGCCACTGTTTTTCCATACAGAGATATGTTCGCAGATCAGTTGATGCGTACCTGTCTGGTCTTTGGAAGTGCCCTCAGGCACACAAAAAGACCAAAGATGTTGTTAGCATTTAGCCTCTCCTCCTCTCCTCTATGGGGCCAAATGGGGTGAAGTGGGCACCGCCATGAATTGTGCCCACCCCTTTTCTCCTATGTGTTAACATGGGAGTGGAGAAGTCCACATAAAATCAGTCACTACACAAAAACAAAGCCGTTTTCAGGCCGCACAGAGAAACGCTGTAGAGTCGACATGTTGGTGCAAATGAACATCGGACATTTTACACAAATCAATCGACTAAACATCAGATTTCAGAGAATATTTCCCCTCGTTTTCCGTTAAAATGAACGGGCTTCGCGCTTGACCGGAAGTGACTGGACAACGAGGTGCCGAGACAACGCAAAAAAGTGGCAAAAGTGGGCGGGGCGGAATAAGGTGAATAGATACAGACGCCATCTCTGGAATCGCCCATATATGGTCATGTTGGTTAACAGTTAAGTTAATTTTGAGAAAAATCTAAACTCTAAACTAAATCTAAACTTTCTCTAATTATTCAAAAACTACTTTAACAAATGCTGAATTATGAATATAGTTTTCTACTAAATAAAGATATTAAGACATGGAGACATGGAGCAAAGTGGTTCAACAGCCCATAAATACATAAAAAAACAGAATGCTAGCATGATGCTGCCGTTTTTCCGCTTCTACTGAACAATCTGCTGTGAATAGACATCCATATGGAGCTGATTTAGACTTGACTTTATTTTTATGTGATAAATAAGTTTATATTTCAACAGAAAATGAGTGAAAAACTGTGTTTCCCAAAAGATTCTATTTTCCCCCTTGGCGAGGCCACACCCCCTTTTATGACGAGATGCCGTCTGTATCTATTTAAATACAGTTACATGAGTGGTCACACGATCCAAGTATAGTTACACAAAATTAGTGCTCCTAAGGTGTTATTGCACCTTACAATATAGTACCCCTTTTTATCTGCTTAGAAAATCAACATGTAACTGTGTTTAAATAGGGAAAACGTGGAAGAACTTGGTCACTTCTAACTTTACGCACGTTTAGCCCCATAGAGAAAAGGAGGAGAGGCTAAATGCTAACAACATCTTTAGATGACTTAGCGCACGCACAAAGACCAGACAGTTACAGGTCAGAACATATCTCAGTATGGAAAAACGGTGGCCTGTTCCGTTAAAAGGTTCTAAAATAGATATAAACTAGATTAGAATTATGTCTAAACTGGGTGTACCGTGTCTAAACCAGAAGAACATGTACTGTCACTTAATTTCTTTACAAAAGCATAGATTTGATTATCTAGGCATACACCTGCAGATGAGCCTGAGCAACATTTAAAGGAGCCCAAGTAGCACCAATGGTACATGTACTGTAGTATGAGAACTACTGGTCTAGTGGTTAAGACTGCTGGACGCATGCACACAGTTCAATCAGTGTCGTGGGTTCTTGTTCTGGCTTTGACAATTTGCCGAATATCCATTAAAGCCTTTAAAAGACCTAAACCCTCAGAAAAAAATACATTTTGAAATATACTGAACAAACATAATGAGCTTTTACTAACAGACAAAATGAACCTCTTAACTTAAATAAACCCCAGCATAAAAAAAACATGAATGCTGTCTTTAAACTGCAGAACCCAAAGATAAATAATCCATCTTATTCAATTTTATAACAATTAATGAGCAGCCATGTGCAATCCGCGAGCGTTTAATGTACATGTTTTGTTGCTGTACTCAAACTCAGCATTCCTCCACTGTCCTTTGAGCTGAGGGGTATTTTTAGTGTTGCTTCTAACCCTGAAAATATGTAATCTCAAGATCTTGCTGTATTTTTCTTCCCATAGAAATGCAGGAAGTCAAGAAAATAGCCCCAATTACGTTTGCTTTCCCTACGTTTATCCAAACCTTTATATCCACACTGCGGTTTCTGCCTTGTATCTACTCATATGGCAATTTCTCTTCTACCTTATCTTCTGTTATCTTTGCTGAATTTCCATTTACTCTTCTGACCATGATTATGTATATTCACCATCATTTCTATAACATCCATCTCTATTTTCTATAACATTCAGTATTTTGTTTGGGAGGTTGTGCATCGTCTAATTTAAGATTATGTAATGGACCAACATTTAGTCTCAAGAGGTGCTCATTTAAATATCAAATCATCTATATTGTTCCTTTGGGTCCAGTATTTGGTGTTTTCCCACAGTGCAATATGTTCTCACATTGTTGTACTTGGCCGCGTGACTTTAATTGCTCCGCTGATGTTTAGTTTAGTGGTTCGTATGCATTTATTATTCCTCTCAGCCCTTTTATGCCCTTCTAGCCCATTCTACAGCATGTACATCCAGCTCAGATTATATGACTTTTATCTCAGTTTTGACCACTTGTTGCTTCTGTTCATTCTAACACTGGTGTATGAAAGTGAGTGCATGACATGTTAGTAGAAAAGCACCTTCTATCATTTATTTACCAGTGGGCTTTAATGGTAAAACTTCCCTTTGCCTTTCCAGTTAGGCCTACTTGAGAACCCTCACTCTTCTTGTTCTACATATGACCCAATTTGTCAGTCACTTTTGGCCATGGCTGACTTGGCACAGTCCTGGTGTAAGATATAGAGCTACAGTATATAGGCCGGATCTGTCCGACCAGAATGAACTGACTAGATGCTGTTTCACACTATGTAATGGCAGTGTAGCACATTTCTATTGTAGTTTTAGCTTCCCTAGCAACAGCTCTGCCCTGACAAAACCTAATCTGCGCCATTGGCTCCTCCACCAAACACTCAAACACTCAAACACTCAAATGGGCAACTTGGGCCAAGTGAGTTAAATGTCTTGCTCAAGGACATGAACCTCTGGTCTTTGGATTCGTGGACAAATTCTCTAATCATGAGCCACTGAGCCTAGAGACTGACATGATATATTAGGACTGTGTAATTAATCGACATTCAATTACGATTTAGATAATAGGTGGTGTTCAGGATTTAGAATGTGGTGATGTCATAATGTCAGATGGAGGGCGGGGCCAATACAACTCTATTGGAGAAATGCAGTTTTTGTAAGAAATCTCAAAAACGAAAATTGAGAAATGTTTTTTCTCATCTGAATTTGATTGTGATTGGATTCACAAACCTGTGATATTATTTTTATGTCTGAAAGTCCTTTCTATTGGACAACACAACGGTCATGTTTTTGCATATTGTCACCACTTTTTGACGTTTTTCGGAGAAAATAATTGGACATTAGTTCATATGTTCTGACAGAGGAGATAATGGACTTTGTGACAGTTTGTGTTTCATGTGGGTTCCTCCAGTAATGACTGAGATATGAGCCAAAAAAAAAGACATAAAAATATGCATTTTGTCACTTAGTGACAGTTACCATAGTTACCGTCAGTTGCTCCACCTCAATGTTAAACTATTCACCTTATTCCGCCCCGCCCACTTTTGCCACTTTTTGCGTTGTCTCTGCACTTCCGTTGTCCAGACACTTCCGGTCGAGTGTGAAGCCCGTTCATTTTAACGGAGAACAAGGGAAAATATTCTCCGCTCAAATCTGATGTTTAGTCGATTGATTTGTGTAAAATGGCCAGTGTTCATTTGCACCAACATGTCAACACTGCAGCGTTTCTCTGCCTGAAAACG